>NW_026555336.1:8204788-9627191 GCF_029017545.1 Prosopis cineraria | reverse complement strand
GGAAAATAACATTTCAAGCACATACCAAAGGCACAAATATCTTCTTCATTTGATTCATCAATGGCTAGACTAACACCCTTCCCTGACTCCAATTACAGTTGTAAACTCCTTTTGGCAATAGTATTATCGAGTAATCCTATTATTTGGCTATATGCATGAGACATTTTTTTGATAAAAGGCAAAGGTAAGACCATGAAAAAATATAAATAAAATGACATATCAACTACAATACCCAACTTAAAATATGCTGGATCATTAAATTTAGGGTGTGAAGGATCACGGCTTCATTGTCCTTCTATGCTTAAGTTTTATAAATGCAACTTACGGGGTATATTTCATAGGCGGCCTAATTATTTTGATTAGTATGGGTCTTGTGTGTTCTACCTCTAATGCAAAACCTGAACACAGGACCCCTTAGACACTCTCCCTCTCCCTCATGGTAGCTTCTTTATCTTCTCATTATCCTAAAGAGTAAAGCATCATTTGACTTGGCATCCTCACTACCATCTAAGGGAAAGTTTTGAAAAAACCATAATCTAAAATCACAAGGTAGAAAAAAAATGTCACTTACACAAGTTAATCAACATGTAAAAACAATCAAAAAAAATGCTACTTACTATCAAGAAGTAGAGGCAACCACCAACATATGATTTTTTTTCTCACTATTGGTTGCAAGCTTCTTGTATTACTTAACCCTCCCTCATTACCTCTTTAATAATAAATTTACTCCAGTTGTAGGAAGTCAAACCAATTTTCCACAAGAGATAATCTTCACCAACCGTGATATCACTTCTCCTTTTAAAGAAGACATAGAAGCATACCTAATATGTATAGAACAAGCCTGCCTTGAACATATCTTCTTTATCGCCTTTTAACAATCATGTTTTTAATGTATATGAAAATCTACACCCAACATACTTCCCTTTCAACTCATGGCATAGCTCACCAACTTCTTTAACTACCTCCCTTCCTTCTTTTGGTAGGCTCATAAGTGTGTGCGTATCATTGGCATCAACTTATTGCTCAAGTTTCCTTATCAATAGCATTCTTACTTTTGGGAGTTACTCTCAACAAACTTCCACATAAAGCAAGGTTTATTTATGTGCACTTGATGTTAAGGAGCATGCCACGGCTGATTACATTGGTCCTCACCATAGACTTTCTCTTTGCTTGACATGTTCAGCCACTTCAATAACTGCTTAGGCAAGCAATGCATAAGAAATCTCCTTTCAATGATTCATTAGATGAAGACTGCATGCTCTATGATGCCTTTCATCTTCAGCTATTTTGTTTAACTGTTTCCTCTTTTCTTCAAATAGATTTTTCTAGCACTTTTTTGCTTCATTAGCATCTTTTTATACCTCTCACCTGCCTTTATTTTTCAACTAATATGAATAAACATGCAAATCCACTAAGCCTCGAACGACATGCATGCCTTCCCTTAACCATGGTTGCTAATTACCAAATGTATAGAGTACAAGTCCTAAACAATTGTATAAGATACAGTTAGGTATTACTTTGACATTGAAGACAATTCAATCACAATGTGTTCTATGTGCGTTAGCATGATCATAAGCATGTAATTATCTCATTAGCATGTTAGTATGATCACACATTATTTTACATGATATCACATAATGGTTAACATGGAAGGTGGGTAAGGGCATGAGAAGGTTGTATTCATTTTACATAAAATTTGATACACATAACATGTAATTTTAGCACACTAACTCTGTTTATGGACTAATTTACATGAAATTTTAGAAGATCATAGGTTCGAGAAATTACAAATTCAGGGTCAATCTCACTTGCAAATTTTTGAATAAGCTTAGACGGCATTAAGAATAAAAGGAGAAATTTCAGAACAAGAGGAAACCAAAATTGTTCTTGCTCAAACAAAATGGAAGCTTTGACAGACACTACATACCTAGTCATTGTCAGTCAGGCTACCAGCACTCTAAAGTCAGTCAAAACTTATTGATGAAGACTTGTTGATCACAAATCATCAGATTAAGGCACCATGCAAAGAATCAAAACTTGTCACTCACAACTCACTCATAGACCACACTATTGTTGATAATTTGTCAGAAACATCCCTCGCCAAGCACTTTGGTCTTCTCTCCCTCAAATCACATATAAGAACAAACAGGGTGGTCTTCATTTTCAAATTCCTTTGTTAAGACAGGGGCATTTTGGTCCAACCATAAATTGTTAAATGAATACAATATTAACTTTGGTCCTTCAAAAATATTTGGTCCTTAGGAACAATTTTGCTTTTAACTTGGTCTTTTGTCCATTTTCCCTTAATATTATAAATATATAATCCATATATAATTTTTAGATATATTTGTTATGATTAATATTATATGTAATTTATTCTCTAAGATTTTTAAAGTAATAAACTTACATAAACTATTAATTAGTATAAACATTAAAAAATAAATAAAAATAGAAGATTGTATATTAATTTTAAAAATCTGACCCCCTTTTTACATTCATGCTAATTCTAACCCTAATTATTCTATAAAAAAATTCACTACATGTCTACATCTATAAATAAGAAAAACTTAACATACAAAACATTAATAATTAAATATTAAGCTTTTACTCATGATTTTTACAAAAATATCAACTTTGATATAAAAGTTTGAAAAAAAAATTAAAAAAATGCACCTTAATCTATGGAAAGTTAGGCTTTAAGTAGAAAAAAAAAAAAAAAAAGAAAATGCATTTCACACTCTAATCATAACACTGACACTACCAACTAAAGTAGATAATGGAATAGAAAGAAAGAACTTTAAAGTTTGAATAAATGATAAATGAGAGACCATGGGAAATGAAGTATGTAGAAACATATTATGTCTTGAATCCCTTATATAGCCAATTTTTAAAGCTTCATGTACACATGTACATAAAAAAAAATATAATGTCATGCGAGAAAAAGCAAAAGCAAGAAGGGATTTGACAAATGAAAACGCATGAGGGGATTTGATAAATTATTCATGTAGAAAAAACTAGAAATTTTCAAATAAAATGTCACATTAATGAAAAAGCTTTTTACTTTTCATTGAATAAAAAAAATAATTTCGGACTCTAAAATAATCTTGACTTGAATGAGTTGTTCACGATCTCAAACTCGTTCTCAATCTAAACGATTTTTGGTATAGTGTTTCTGTAAAAACTTTCCACATTATAACATTTAGGTAATTTCTTTTAGCCATATAGTATATTAGTAAAAAAAAGCCTTTTTTTTATGTCATTTGCCAAGTTTATTGTGTTAATTTAACATGAAAAACTCTATTAATAACTTAATAGAGTTGATTAACGATAGAAGGTTTTGAAAAATAAAATGAAGTGTCAGGAGAGTTAATTTTAAAATTTTAAAGATGAGGGGATTTCTCTACAACTACCTCAAAAATTTAGGAAGGCTTTATACCTTTTAGTCAATTAATTATTATCTCCAATAAATAAAAACCTAAGATGCTATAATTTACAATCCTCAAAAAAAAATTGCAAAGTAAGATTCACTAATTTGTAAAAAAAAAATTCAAATATATTATTACTTGAAAATTATTTTTCTATATAAATTAATGTATCTTACTGTAAATTCATGTTTTAAAGATTGCAAATAAAGTATTAGAGTAGAAAATGAATGAAAAATGTGATATGTTTGACAAGCTTTTTATTAACAAATTAAAGAATTTTACTTGTAAATTATTGTTTTTAATGGTTGTAAATCATGGAACGAGAGTAAAAGTAAATTTTAGATCAATTCACTAGAAAAAAATTTAATAAAATGCAGCATTTTTAAGGGAATGACAACCAGGTCATAGCCATGTAACTATGTTCTTGGGAATCTTGGAGCACTCCCTGGGCCACAGTCTCCTACATGGAGCACCTAGTTCCTTCAAATGATGCAAATGGTTAAAGCTTCATCTAGGCAAGCGAACTTTAAATTTGAAATAAAGAGCAATGAATAGAGAATGTATAACAAATGAAAGGCAAACAACACGAGGGTCTCTTCGAACACTGTTTAAATCAACCAATCAACTCAATACAATCGATTCTCAATCAAGCCAAATCTATGCATTGCATGTAGCGGTGTTCATGGAATGAGACGGGATTAGAGCTGGGAATTTAGCAGCCGAGCTTATTCAGACTCGGCCCAAATAGGGCCGACTTCTTAAAAAGCCCAAATAGTTAAATCCAACCCAAATTTCTTTTAAGCTTTTTGGCAGCCCGAATACCCGAATTTTATTTTTAAAATTTTTTACTTAATTTTTTTACTTTAAAGTTAATTATTTTATTTCAAAAAAAAATATAAATTATTTATACTTAAATGATGTATAAGACTCAAATATATAGTATTTTAGTATAAAATGACATAAAACGTAAATAATTAATTAATTTTTATCATATTTTATATATTTTGTAAAAATAAAAAATTTTATTTCGGGGTATTTCGAGCCAAGCTCAAAGCCGATGGCTTGGCCTAAATTTCCTCGAGCCATTCCAGCTAGCCTGTGAATAGCTCCGAATATAAAAATATCATATTTTTTCTAAGCCCGACCCTAATTTTTTTGGGTGAGTTCGGGTTAGGCCGTCGGGCTCGGCCCAAATTACCGACTCTAGACGGGATCGGGACACCCCTATCCCATGTCTTATCCCAAATTAAAAAATCATGACTAAATTTTTGTCTGGTGTTCTATCCCTTCCTAAAAAATTGTCCTATCCCATTAGGAATCGAGACAAGATCAAGACGTGATCGGGACGTCCCGCTATCCCGATAAATTAGACAATGTCAAAGAAAAATTTAGATAATAACAAAAACAACAACAAGCCTTTATCTCACTCGGTGGGGTCGGCTACATGGATTGCAAGACGCCATTATGCTCTATCATTTATTAAGCTTTTAGAATATTATTAATTAAGAGATCACGTTCAACAACTTCCAGAGTGTTCTTAGCCTTCCTCTCCTCTCTTAATCGGACTCAAGTTATATGTTCCACTCTTCTCACTGGTGCCTCCCTTGGTCTTCTTTGTACATGCCCAAACCATCTCAACCGATTTTCTACCATTTTTTCCTCAATAGGTGCCCACCCTCACTTTCACGTATGTGCTCTTCGAATTTTATCTTTACGTGTAAAAATTTAGATAATAACATTCATTAAAATTTAATGAATGTTATTATCTAAATTTTTACACGTAAAGATAAAAATTCGTAAAATCATATAATTTATTAAGTTTAAAATTAAAATAAATACAAGTACAAAACACATCAATTTTAAGTCAATTATCAAATTACATTATCACAATTACACATCATAATAGCAATATAAGTGATCTTTAGGGCTGTAATAGCAGCAATAATAGGTAAGTTAAGTATAACATCAAATCATTATCTTCTACTTTAGTTGAAATATGCTAAGCTAATTACTCTTTCAAAAATAAATAAGAAATATGATATAAATAAAAGTTATTAAATAGATAGATATAAGAGTAAATTGTATTAACATAATTAATATATTAAAAAGAAAGGTATTACCCTGTTTCCTCTATGTTATTAAAATTATTAATATAAAAATTTTTAATTTATATAAAAATTGCAAGTATTTGAAATTATAATTGATATAATTAATATAAGTATAAATTATATTAATATAATTAATATATTTAATGCATATTTTTAAAATAAAAATAATATATATAATATTCGGGACAAGGTGGGATGTCTCAAAGGTAATTCCGTGTCTTGTCCCATCCCGAACTCCTTTTCCATCCCGTCCCGCAAAGTTCCATCTCGATTGTTTTCGGGTCGAGACGAGACCCATTCCAATATGATCGAGATGATATTAGGTCAATTGAGATATGTATAAGCTGAATACCTCTAATTGCATGACTCTTATTTTCTATCCAAGTCATCTAATCAATATCGCATTTCAAAACTCTTAGAAGTTTAGATAGTCCAAAAAAATTGTAGTAAAAAACATTTGAAACCTACAATCATTGATTTTCATAAATTGAGGAATAAATCTTTTTTAGTACACTCACTACTAGCAAGGGGTATGACACTCCAACAATCAAGCCAACACACACAACGCACTTTTTTATAAGATTTTTAAAACTATTGTCGAATAGTATTAAAATTAATAAAAATTTAATTTTACAGTAAAACACAACCGAAGTCGCCTTCCTAAAAGTCAATGGATTACCTATTTGAATTAGAATTATGAAAAGGTAAATAGTGAGAGGATTTTTTTTTGATGATGAAATTAATTTAGAAAAAAACTAAACTGAAATAAATAAATTAAACAAGTTCAATTGAAAAAATTACTAATAGCGCAATCAATCACAACCCAATCACTTAAACTTAATTTTCCTTATCTACAAAATAAATTGAATTTATTTAACTTTATTATTCTAATTTTATTATTTATTTTTCAAATTATCATTCAAGAATTAAATAAAAAATTAAGTTGTAGATTAATTAAAATTTTTCTTAACCCACAATTTGACAACTGTTCTATGTTACCCACACTAAAAACAAAACATGAATAATTATTCAAGTCAACCCAAATTGCTCTTATGTTGTTACATCAATCGATTTAAGTAAACAAAATCTCATATAAAATATATAACTCAAAAATTATGTAATAAAGCCATACTAATTAACAATAGTAATGAAAGCATAAAATTTAGAGGTAGGAAGAAGAAAAGAAAATTAGAATAAAATTAACATAAAATCTTTTTTAAATATTAAAAATTTTGATTAAAATTTAAAATCATGATTTATGATTGACCATACAAAAAAAAAATTAGCTCTTTGTATAATTAAAAATCAAACTGTACTGTATGAAAATATGAGAAGCCCATCAATCAATAAAATTGGAGGAAAGAAGAAGATGAAGGACGATGGCCTTTGTTGTTTATTTTTCCTCCTACACTCACGGCCTTGTTTCTATTCCTCTTTTCAATTAAAAAGTCGTGCCTTCGGCGGCCATGTGCTCCCCTTGTTTATAAATAAAAACCTAATAATTTAATAAAATAATAAAACTATTTTTAATAACTCTCAATGAAAACTATACTAAAATAATTTAAAATAAATATAAATAAAGTTTCTACAATTTAACTCTTTACTTGATCTTTAAGTATGTTTATATTTTTTTATTTAAAATAATCTTCATCAATATCTTTTAAATTAAATACAGAAAATCTATATAAATAAAATAAAATAAAATAATAACTATATAAAAATATTAAAAATATCATTTATATTTTTAAATTTAAAATTTAGTTAGTTAAAATCTCAAAATTGAAGATTGGATAATAAAATTAAATAATATGTAATTAAACTCAATTAACCTCAAATAAATATTTAAAAGTTTAAATTAAAAGAATAAAAGTATATAAAATTATTACTTATTATTTTTGTTAAAAACTAACTGTTACTAAATCATTCTTTTAGAGAGTAATTCTCCCAACATGTTAAAGTTTTAGAATCTATTATTTAAATAATTTACTTTTTTTCCCGTAAATAATCACATTTATTTTGGTAGTACTATTATGATTTATAGAATTATAGAATAGCTATACACGCACACACAAAACTGTCACAACAAAGATTCATAAAAACACATACTTCCTCCATTAAAAAAATATAAGGTACCTTTTAAAGAGTTAAATATAAAAAAATATAAGACATTTTTAGTCTTTCAAGATATAATCATTGTCTTATTTTAAAAGTGCCCTTATTGAATAAATCAATTTATATTTATTTTAGGGTGAAATACTCTATTAAATAAGGGTAAATATGAAAAGATGGAGTTAGTTTGAAGACAAGTATTTACTTTATTGAAGGTAATATTCAGTTAAAAATACTTTATATTTTTTAACAGAACGAGCATATGCTAAGAAAATGTTAGGGTTTTCCCCTTAGAGTGAACAAAGTAAATGTGTTTCCCTTCGTCATATTGAAAAAGATTAAATTGGAAGTAAGTTTAAAGAAAAAAAAATTAATTTGCAGGTTCTAAATCCTCATAATTTTTCTCAATTTTAAATTAAATTACTATAATTTATTTTATTTTAACTAAACCTTTATAGTTTAATCAATTAAGTATTTTGATTCCTAAAGACTAAAATTAGTAATAAATAATTAAATTTTCCAAAACAAAACACTTTTAAAATTTATAAAAGACATAACATCATAATCTAATTATATAAATTTTGAGTTCTAAAAATTCTAAATTTATATACTTTCTTAATAAAAATATAAAGTTATTAATTTCATTTTTAGAAGTAAAAAATTAAAAATTTTAATTTTAGAGATTAACATATTTAATTGATTAAATTATAAGAGCTTATTAAAAATAAAATAATTTATAGAAGCGTAATTCAAAATTTTGAAAAATTATAAGGGCCTACAAATTAAGTATTTTTTAAAAAAACTTATATTAACAGGTCAAAAATAATTGTCTCTACAATTTGACCAGCCATCAATAATAGTCTTATCTTGAAAAAACATGTGCCTCACCTTTTTAGATATAGATATAGATATAGATAATAAGTGGGAATAATAAGTCTCATCAAATATTTACCCAAAAAACAAAATCTCATCAAATTAGAAAAATAATAAAAGGATATCATGAAATAAGATAATTATTCATAAGTCTTTAAAGACTTGTTTAACATTTTTCTTAAAATTATAATTTTGACCCTCTACAAAATAATAGAAAATACAGTTGCTGAAGTTTAATTTTGAAATTGAAATTAGTAATACTTACATTAAATTTGTTAATCATCACGTTGAAGTTGTTGAATATAGGAAACATGCATGTAATTGCATACCTAAATTAACAACTTTACTCTTGTAAATTTAGTTATTAACAATAAAATAACAACCATGATTCTTATAACTAATATGGATTGATTCTAGCAGGAATGTTAGGCCAAATAGAGATTTAAATTGAACAGTATCGTAAATAACATTATCTCTGATAATTTTTTTTTTAGCAATTTTACTATCTGCAGGCTGTGGAAAACGGATAGAAGTGAAGTGACAAAACTAACTACGCTATTCCCTCATTAATGGCAGCTCAATTTAAAATCATCTACTCTCAAAAATTATTAAAAATATTAAAAATTTTATTATGAAAAGTTAGAAGGTCACTGTAAAACCCATTTATGAAGAAGCAAATTGCTGTATTGGTCTCCTAATTCATATGGCCTATAACAAACATTACTCTGTTTGATGAATCTCTGATAGAGTGTGAAAATATTTTAACTTTTGATATCACCTGACGTTGATTCTTTTGCATGGTAAAATACCGTGAAAAAAACTGACAACGCTATCTGATAAGGTGTTCCTCTTCTAAGGTCTGCACAGTCAACACCCCGCGACTACATGTATGTCGGCGAAGAACGAAGAAGTTATATAATCTGCAGAAGAAAAAGAACCCTTCAACTTCAATTCTCCAGTTCTGGTGATAAAGAAATTGAAATTGACACAAAGAAGCAGCCAGGACTAATAACGCCACTGTTAGGGTTCGACTGAGTCACCGCATGGTCCTGGGAGTGTCGGCCACTTGATTGGTGCGAACCTTGTCCATTTCTGACTTCTTGCTTGCTTTACCATCGTTACTCATTACTATATACTAATTAATTGCTTTGCTTGGTGGAATTGCTGATTGCTAATAAAGCATTTGTCGAGTCTGTTGTGGTTCATTTAGTTCTTACTTCGTTGTTGGAGTTTGAAGTTTGCCTTAATGCTTTTGATCCTTGAGACTCATATCTATTGCTTGAACAAGACGGATAAAGATTGCGATTCCCAAATGTCGAACTCATTGCCCTCTTCCTGAGTTTTCTAAGGACTATGCATCGTATTAACTGAAATGAAATGGAATATATGAATCTGTATGACTCTATCAAAATTGAGTTGGCATTGGAGCTCATGGGCGTTTCTTTTCCTTGTTTGCTTTTTTCTTTCACCCTTTTGAATGAAATGGACTTGCTAAATGATGAATGTAAGAGGATGTTCTTGGGTGAAGATAACTGCTTGAAGCTTATCCGCTTTCTATCCTGACTAAATGAAAACGATTTTGTCGGTGCATAGGAATGTTCGTGTTTGTTGGTTGTTTTTTTCTTATGTACATATACAGCTAGATTCTTTGTGAAATTATTTGTTCTGCCTAACCATTTCTTGATGTGTTTTGTGTTGGTCGATGATAGTATCCATTTTGTGCTCTGGTCTAAAAATTGTTTGGCTTGATGACAGATTGATTAGGAAATGTCTTCTGATAGTGCAAAGGAAAATGCATCAGTTGTTGATTCATCGGTGTCTGAGTGGAAGTTGGGCATTGGAAATTCAGACGATCCAGGTGGTGATTATGTTTGTTATCTTGTCTCAAAAATATCATGCCACAATTTTATTTATTTATTTGTTTCAAGTTTTCGTTTCCTTTCCCTTCTGGGTTGTAACTAGTTTGTAATTCTTCTGTTAGAGAGCTCGAGTTACAAGCCTAATGAGGTTGGTGATCCAACTAGAGCAGATAAAGTGGAATATTCTTGTCATCATATAGGAGATCAAAATGGAATTGAAATGCAAAAATTATATAATGCAAGATATTTTATCATTAAAAGTTTAAACCACCATAATATCCGTTTGTCAGTAGAGAAAGGAGTTTGGGCTACTCAAATCATGAATGAACCAATTCTGGAAGAAGCCTTTCATGTAAGATCCCTCCTTTTCTGTTATTAACTTATACTAATAATGTTAGAAATTCACATTTTCTTCAGATTTAGAATCTAGAATATAAATGGAATTGCAGTAAAATAATTAACCTTCTGGAGAGGAATTTGGTTGTCATGCAGAATTCAGCTAAAGTGATCCTTATATTTAGTGTCAACATGAGTGGATACTTCCAAGGGTATGCACAAATGATGTCTTCTATTGGGTGGAAGAGAGACAATGTTTGGAGTGAAGGAAGTGGTAAAGGTAATCCCTGGGGTTGCAGTTTTAGGGTCAAATGGCTGCGGTTAAATGACTTACCTTTTCATAAGACTCTTCATCTCAAGAATCCATTGAATGACTATAAACCTGTCAAAATTAGCAGAGATTGCCAGGTTTCTTTTATATCATGAGCTTTTTGTTTTTCACTTGTGCATCTAGGATTTTGAAAAACTGTGCACATGTTGTACGACTGAGTTACCATATCCTTTCCAGGAGTTAACTACAGATATTGGTCAAGCTCTTTGTGAGCTTCTTGATGGGAAGAATAATGTAGATGCCATGCGGAGCAGGTAAACTTCTAATGTGTTTCTCAGCTACATTTTCAGGAGGCTTCCTGCTTACTGGTTTCTGCATCTGCAGTTCATCGTTGGATGGTTTTGCTTTGAAGGGACATTCTGGGAATGTTGAAAGTTTCATGGGAAATAAAGATTGTAACTTTTACCCACTGCATATGCCATGGTCAATGCCCATGGCTTATCCTTCATTGCTTTGCCCTAATCAAGCTGAAGAAAATAGATCTCTGCCAGCAAACGAGAGATTCAATGTGACAACTTCCAGTGAAACATTTCCTTTCTCTTCTGGATCGTCAAAAGTTGCAGGAACCAAACGCCCTTATTTTAGTGCAAATATTCCTAAGCTACAAGTGGACAAGGTTGTGGCTTCTCAATATGATGGTTGGGGTTTCTCTGCAGAAAGCCCTCTAGCTAGTACCCTAACCGAGGATGATTTTCTTGAGATGGTGAAAGTTATTTTTGCTTCTCTTTATGAATTTCGTCCCTTTCCAGGAAAGAAAATCCCACCCCTGTTTATTTGATTACCCCTAAGATAAGGACTTTAAGGGATGATTTGCAATCATATAAACTTTGCAACAATATGACAAATATCAGTTTTTTATGGAGGATTGCTGATGAAATATGACAAATATGACAAACATTTTAAGTAGCATCAGCTGTGTAACAAATAACAGGATTTTCATAAAGCGGCTGTTTTCTTATTTTCCTCAAATTAACGAACCCGTTGGCTGTCTGTCTTGTAGTTTCTGGACACATGAGAAAGTTGAATTCTTATTGGTTACATAATCTTATTTTCTACAACCTTTCATCCCTTTTGCAAAATTTGAATTTTGAATCCCATCAGCTCATATATCAACACTGTATATTTTATAAGTGAAGGGTTCCCAATTTTAATTGCCTTGAGTATAATGGGTCATTCAATACCTTGGCCTGCTCTCCCCTTCTTCCTGGGAACTTGCTGCTTTTCATTAAAATTAACTGCTGCATGATGTTATCAGGAGAAAGGTTTATCTAGTGTTGATTGCAGATGTCTATATATAACTGGTGTAACTGAAATTGTTTCATGGTGTCTTTTTTCTGGTTATTGATTGTTATTTCCTGTGCAGTCCTATGAAGAATACCTGGAGGTCCATTGCAGATGTAGGAAGCATTTTTGCTTCAATGTGAGTATGCAGTGATGCAGATCAACGGCATTTAACTACTTTTCATGTGTTTTATCAATCGCATGAAGCCATAATTAAATCATTAAAGTTCTTATAGGCAACGACTTCATCTCAGACCCAGCCGGAGATGCTGAGAAGTAGATCAGACGTCAATGATAGGTGAGAGTCGTTCATTAGTTGTCTTTTTTTTTTTTTTTTTTTGCCCCTGGTGAGCACCTGGTATCCCGGGCCTGCCTCACTCAAGCTGTAAGAACTTAACAAGGCTTAGACTAATCTGAATTGAGGCATGACATTGGTCACTTGCATTGCTGCATTCTCAAGACTCAAACTCAAAACCTCTAATTAAAAGAAAATAACTCTTTCTAGTTGATTTAAGTGCTCGTGGTTCATTAATTGTCTTTTTTAATAGCCAGGCTTCAACTTTTTAGCCTGAATATTGTTTTTGACAGGGATTATGTGTTTTGCAGGAAGTCAGAGTTCTTAATGGAACGTAGTAGCAGCTGTCATAAGAGGATTCATCAGTAAGGTGGGCAATTTCCACAAGCTATTAACCTCAAGAAGGAAGTTAATTGTAATTAATCTGAAAATTAGGACTTTGATGTTGTACCTCACGTATGATACAGTATGTGAGCCATTGTAATGCGTAATCGAGGCATGCTTATCGTTTTGTACGGATTTTGGATTGGCCAAGTTGCTTCTCATGTGTATATGTACGTGTAATATTGCTCACTCCACTTGTCCCTGTAATGTGATGGGCGGAGATGCTCCATTCAGATTTATTGAGAGCATGAAATTTCGAAGTTGTTGATTCTCTGCGGTCATTGGACAAATGTTTAAATGAATGAGGTGGTGTGCGTCTGTTTGAGTTTAATTTTTTGTTATATTTCATTAAATTTTGTAAAAAAAAAAGGGAAAAAAATCAATCATTTAATTCTTAAAGTTTTGATTTAATTATAATTTAGTCCTTAAATTTTAATTTATTATAGTTCAATTTTTTAAAATTTTTTGACTTTATTGTAAATCAATTTCTGAATTTTAGTTCTTGCCATTTAGTCCCAAAAGTTTGAATTTCTTAAATATTGATCTTTATATTTTAAAAAAATAAAATTATAAAGATTAAAATTTTTTTAAAATTTATTACTAATATTTTAAATTATTAAACATTTTTAATCTTTATAAATATTATAAGTGTCAAATGTTTAAAATATTTTTAATCTTTTAATTTTACTTAAAATATAAGGATTACTAATTAAGAAGTTGAAACTTCATGGGTTAAATTACAAAAAATAAAGTTCAGGAACTGATTTATATCTAAGTCAAAACTTTGGAGATTAAATTATAACTATGTCAAAATTATAAGGATTAAATAATTAAATTTTTCAAAAAATAAATAAATATGTTAAAGATTAACAAATAGATAAGTTAAATGAGTTCTTTAGGGATAATGAAACTTTTAATTCTTCAAATTTGTTTTAATTTTTATTGATTTGATGCTTAATGTTTTTTTTTAAATTATTATATTAGTCTTTTAATTTTTTTAAAGAAGTTTACTTTTAAATTAATTTAATGTGTAAAGTACACTTTTTCTCTCCCCCCAAATTCCTTCCTCCCATTAAAACATGAACCCCTTTGATGAAAAAAAAATAAAAAAATGAAGATATTGCAAATACTGGTTAAGGTGAAAATTGAAAATATGAACCCCAAGTTCCCCTTTCTCTCTACTTAGTGTTGCACTTGTCACACTTCCAAGGCTAGAAAATAAAATATTGATTGGTACACTCCATTACCTATCTTCGATGCACCTTGGAATGATCTTAGCATGGACTTTGTCATAAGATAACCCTACATTACTCGACAGCATGACTATGTTCTAGTTGTCATGGATAGGCTTTCAAAGATGACTCACTTTATACCTTGCAATAAACGCACTAATGCTTCCTACTTAACCAAGCTCTTCTTTAGAAAAGTTGTACGCTTGCATTGGTTACCCACTTTCATTGTTTCTGATAGAGATGTAAAATTTGTTAGCTATTTTTGGAAGACACTTTGAAACTCTTTGGAACTCAATTGAAGTTCTCTTCTGTCTTCCATCCCTAAACTAAGGTGACCAATCATAGTCCAGGTAACTTACTTCAAAGTCTAGCAGGAGATAAGCTAGGAAATTGAGATTTAATCTTATCTACAACTAAGTTTGCATATCATAGTTTAATCAATCAGTCCACAAGAAAAAGCCCTTTTGAAATAGACTAAGGCAAGGTACGTAAAACCGGACCGGTCATTAAACCGGTCATGGCACTGGGTCACGGGTTAGTGGTTCAATCAGGGTTGAACCGGGGGTTGAACCGGTGGCAAACCGGTCATGATTAAAATAATACAATTTAAATAAAAAGACATTAATTATAAAAACATTCAACCAAATCCAACCACTCAAAAGTCTAACAATAATAAAATACTATATTTTTGGACTTAGCATGCTCTATCTCTAATTTTTTATTTTTTGACTTTAATTTTACTTTTTTTGTTATTTTTTTCCGAACTCAGAGCTGTGAAAAATTAAAAATGAAAAAAAAATCAAAAACGACGTCGTTTTGGGGTAAAAGTCTGAAAAAATATTAACCCGGTTAACCCAGTCAACCCACCGGGTTATCCGGGTTATACCGGGTTGAACCCGGGTTGACCGGGTTACACCGGTTCATTCCCTCACCGGGTTAAGTGCAAACCCAGACCGGACAGGGGACCGGTTCACCGGTTTCCGGGTTGACCCGGCCGGTCCGGTCCGGTTTTCAATACCATGGACTAAGGTTTTAACCCTAAATAGCGTATTGACCTAGTACTCCTTCCTATGATAGCTGGTATTTTTGAATCTGTAGAATCCCTAACACATCACCTTTATAAATTACATGTTGAAATTAAATGCAAGTTAACACTCAGTAATGATCAATATAAATTATTAGTTGATGCTTATTGTCGAGTTCAAAATTTTAATGAAAGTAACTATGTTATGGCTTGTATTTACCCTAAGCATTATCCTAAAAATTCTTTCAAAAAGTTGTATACCTAAGCCTCTAGGCCATTTCACATCCTCAAGAAATTTGGTCCCAATGTTTATCTACTTGAATTACCTCCTGATATATCCATTAGTTCAATTTTTAATATTAAGGATCTTATTTCTTATTGAGGCACTTTTGAACCTCCCCTACTATTTAGTGATGGTTTTGCAAGTATACAGCTTCACAGTGCTCCAATCCCTCTATTGCCAAATGTTCCACTTGTTAGGGACAAGATTGATGTGATCATAGATGAACAAATTGTGCTAACTACCAATGATCTTGTTTGCCGCTACCTTATTTGTACGAAAGGACTCCTCGAACTCAGATCCTACTTGGATTTCTAAAGAGGAGTTTCACTAAATTGATCACACCTTGCTCGAGTCTTAACAACTCCATACCTCTCTAAAGGAGAGTTCTTTTGAACTAGGGGTAAATGATGGAAAGAAAATTGAAAAGAAAAAAGTGAAAATATTACAAAGATATTGCATATTTAAAAATTGAAGATATTTTGTTCTTATATTAATTAGACATATTTTGTTTTAATTTAAATTATTGTTATCTTTCAGCATTTATTATTATCTTTTCATTTATTGTTACCTTTTTAATTAATTTTAAAATTTTTATGATTTTCATGCATTTATTTTTAAGGTTAGGTTGAAGTCTATAAATAGCACTTTAACTTATTTGATTTATACACGCCTATTATCAAATAAGAATTACTATCATGTTGCATCTTCTTTGAGTTTCTCTCTTCTCTCTATATTATCTCTACTCACTTTCTCTCTTTTTTATATTCTCTTATCCCTTTTCCCTCTCCCATTCTACATCATACTTCCTTCTCTAAGAAATGACAAAAAAAGCCTTATATATCTAGATACAATATATATACAATTATGTAATATCTCTTATCTTATGTAAGGGAGAATATAACTTTAAATATTTGCACTTTGCTCAAATTTTGTTATATGTCTCTATATATATTTTTTTGCTATAGGTCTCTACACTTTTATTTTTTGATGTTTTAGATCCCTCCTAGAACACCGAATAATAAAAGTGTACAGACCTAGAATATAAAAAAAAGTGCAAGGACCTATAACAAAACTTAAACAAAGTATAGAGATTCAAAGTTATATTTTACTTTTTATTTATAAGACAAAGAATGAGTTTTTATCATATTTATAAGTTATGTCATTAAATTTTTATCCTATTTTTTTATTCAATTGAGAATTAATATTAATAAAACTAGTATGAAAAATTCTTGCATGGATACAATACTATATATCATTTATGCTCTATCTAAGAGAAATATGACATGCCAAATGATTGTAAATATGCAAATTAAATATGCACTATGTTTCAAAATGAAGTCATTAAAAATAATGATATAAATTTTATTTAATTGAACTAATGTAATTTTATTAAATATAATATGAATGATGTGGGGTAACGAATCTATGCAAGAATTTCTCGACTAGTTTATCTATGTTTAACATATATTTTTAATGTTTTTATATGAGTTTATGATTTTATAAAATTTGAAGACCTCTCCTATTTTTTTAGATCATCAATTCATAATATTCTCGAATCTGTATGAATTTTTTTGAAAATAATATATTAGATATATGGTGATATTTTGTATTTTGAAATATTATTATACATAATTTTCATTTATTGATATTTTAAAAGTTATATATTATTTTTAAGAAATTAATTATAAAGAATGTAATACTTATATTTTATTTTGAAAAAAATTGCCCCCCCTCAACATCAAGGCTAGTTTCACCTCTGGTAAAATATTTTAATGACCTGGCATGCATATTTAGTTAAGTGAGAATAAATTATTCCTCAAATCAAATATTTAGTTTGGTGAGAATGAATTAGCCTTTAAATTAGTTTAATATTTTTTAGGGAAAATTGCCAAAAAAATCCCTCTTTGAAAGGGAAGTTGTCTTACGGAACCAAGAAACCAATTTATATAGATCAAATGCACTCTAAGCTTATGACCTTGCGTATCAAGCCGATGCATGATTTTGTCTAATATCTTGATCTTTATATAATAAATAAATTATAAAATGTGAGTTTTTGTTGAGTATTTAAATTTAGGAATTCATATTGTTTTAAGTTTATAATAAATAAATTTGTATTCGAGGTTATTTAAAGTTAATTTCATATTTAGGTATTTAAATGTAGATTAAATTTAGGTTCAGAATTATATAAGAGATGTTTATTTAAATATAATTAATATATATATAGGGAAAGTCAAGTTATTGAAGTAGTTGGAAAATTTTTTTCCTTCTTCATTGAAATTTATCCCTTACGTTGAATTTGCTTCCCTTTGTTTAAGATATTTTGTTAATAATATAATAATAAATATTAGGTAATAAATAACTTTGGGACCTATGTCCTATTATAAAAACCCTCCTTCCCTTCTCATTTATGCGGACATCTTTCTTCTTCTTTTTCTTCTTTCCATTTCAAACTTTTACACAACATTGTTCATTTTATTTAGGTAAGGTTTTAAATTTTTAAATCATTTAAGTGTATAAAACGACTTTCATTTTTCAAGATCTTTTCATAGATATTTTTCACTCATTTAAAATTATCTAACAATAGTATTATTTTGATGTATAGAGAAAATTTTCTTATTAGAATTTTTCTAAAGGATAGTTAATATGAAGTTATGATGATTTAAAAATAAATGTTGAGGTTGTTAGAGGTATAATAAATACTATAGAATATTCTTTTGAGGTTGAAACTTAGATTTAAAATTTTTTTTAGTTAAACTCTAGATTTATATGATTGAGTTTATGTTAGATCTGAGATGTTGGGATATGTTTCTAATTATTAGATATTTATTTGAGTATAAATAAATATTTTTCAGGCTATGAAATGGTGATTTGAGATTTTAAGATAATTTTTTAATTTTGAATTTATTTTTGGACGAATTTTTTGGAAAATAAGTTAATGAAATTTTGATATTATTATTGATCTAAGACCTAGGTATAGTCCATTGAGGTATGAGAGGTATGAGAATTTCATAAAGTAATTTAGAAAATTAAAAGAGGCACTAATTTTGAATTAGTGATAATATCTAAATTAAGCCTAAACTTTTTAACTATTTAAATTAGAATTATTTATTAATTAATATTTAGTATTATGAAATTAATATTATACATATATTATGAGATGGTAGTGTAGATTTTGTTGTTCATGAGAGTGGTGAAAGAGATGTTATACAATAAATCGTGTTGTCCATGATACGAGGTAACCATTATTAATGTGTGGTAGTGTATGTATGTGTGATTAATTGTGTGTTTGTTTTGTTATTTGAAAAATATTAATTTTTTGTTGACAAATAATATATATGTATATTTTTATTCAACAATAATTGGCAAGTGGGTTAAATTTATATTATGAATTTTTATGAATATTGGCACTACTGAAAACATGAGATAAATTGTCTGGTTGATATAAAAACGTGCCAAATAATTTTTGTTTGGCTATTATAAATGCATGATTGGTTGGAGTATATTGAAAATTGTTCGGTAAAGATTTTTGTTTGGTTGAGTTACTACATGGTAAGCTCTCATTGGAACCAATGTGTGGCTTGTAGCTTGGTCTAACTCACCTTTGGCCTAGTGATTTGGAGTCCAAACATGGCGTAAGGAGGGATATAAGGTGTAGTCATGCTAATTAAATAATTGTTTGGATTGTTGTTTTATTTGCCCACTTAGCAATCACATAGTTAACTACCTCATGTATATTATTACATATTAATATTTGGTTACTGGGACTTTTAAGTCTCATTCCCCATAATTATTAATTTTTTAGAAGCGAGTTTGACTGAAGAAGTACATGAGTCATAATTCGATGTATGAGACACCGTTTTCTATTTCAGTTTCTTTATTTTCATTAATGATGCATATTATGCCAACCTATATATATATATATATATATATACTGAGCATGTAGACTTTATTTATTATTATACTTTATATGCCAAGAGAATTATGTTTGTCTCTCGTGGCCCTGCATATCTGTGAAATAAAATTTCAATTATGCCCTATGTGGTAGTTTTTGGTTGTTACCACTATTTGAAAAAAGTATAATTTGGGACCCAAGTTGGGTATCTATAGTAAAAGCATGGTTTGTTAAATGCTGCTCAATTGACCGTGGCTTTGAAATTATAATAGAGATGTACATTTGAAGTATTTAATGATTTTTTTTTTAATTACCATGATAAAGTAAATTTATTATGTTTGAATCTTTCTACCATGATAGACCCTTTTTATCATGATAAATAATTTGTGAAATGTTTTTTTAATTCTTTTTCTACCATAATAAGAGTTTAAAATTATTAAAATAATTTATCAAACTATTAACTTGAGAAAAATAAGTGTTAAAATTTAGGGTGTTACATCTTGCATGTCAAACCTATGACCTTGCACTTCAAGCCTTATCACATTGCACATCAAGCCTATGTATGACCTTGCACTAAAGTTTATCACTTTATATCCCAAACCTATCACATTACACACCATAGTGGTCTAGATTTCATTAAAACACAACTTATCTTAAAAAGTGATGGTCTATAATAACATAGATAATGAATTATTCAGATTACAAGCATGTAAATTACATGGCATTTGTGAAGGCTACCATATAACTTTGTTATATAAGGTCACAAGTGTAAAGGTGCTCCTAAATTAGGAGACTAATTAACTCACTAACCATGGTTAACTATGGATTAACTCAAGAGGATCATCCAAAAATGATTAACCTAATTCAACTTAACTTGTATTTTCTTTTCAAAAGAAATTTGTTCCAAAATTCATACCAAAATGGGATCCTAGGTTTTTCAACATCTAAATACATCAAACAATTCACTAATAATATTGCAGAAGCATGGGATCAAGATATTTCAAAAAGGATTGCATAACATCTATTCATCATCATAGCATATTCACATGCAATCTCATTATATGTCATCGCATATAATTCCCATGTACACAAACTTAACAACATCAAGTCATATTCATATGCTATAATGTGCTTACTCTTCACATTTTTATCTATTTAACTCACAACAAATTTCATCCAACACACCCCTAATTCAAAAGCTGAGGGAAGGTCATTGCACAAATTAAATAAGTATATCATCTATTTATGCATAACCAATTCAACTCACTTGCACTAGTATTTTGACCCTCTAAATTTAATCCATGCATATTACAACAAGTCTAGGGCCCAGAATACACAACCACCACATTTCAAAACTGATAATGCAAGTGACAAAAAAAATCCTAGTTGGTAATATCAATAGTAATTCATAAGCATAAACTTCAATAAATGAGGAACTCTCAAGTCCCTAGGCTTGTCTCTCTTTTCCTCTTTTCGATCTAGATGAGCTAGCACCTGTAAAATATTGAAGAAAAAGGTATGAGTATAACTATGTAGTAATCAAGATACATCTAACTCATACAATTGCATGCTAATCAATTATAAATGCAAGTGGCCATTTTTAACATCAATATTCATACAAGTGATTATTATCAATTCATAAGTTCATTAAACAAGCATATATCATGTTTAGGCATATTGTGTCGTAAATCAATCATGATAAACTTGTTCAACTTTACTATGACCTACAAGCCATCATACTCAATTAGGCCCATGAGCCTTTCTTATCATCAAGCCATAATTCCCACATGTTATTCATAATCAAAATAATCTGTAAATGATTCTCAAATGTAATGTATAATCAATGTCCTCCTTATATATTTCTTATACCCTGAGACATGAAATCTTTGAGCTTAATCAATGAGTTATTCCATGTGGGAGACTACCCTAAGCCAAATCCAATTAATGAAGACTCACTAGGCTAGGGTTATGTCAATCACTAAGGAACACGAATTCTCCCAAGCCACAACCAATGGGGTGTCCTCTCCCATGCTAGCCTCATTCTCACAAAAACTAGAAGGCACAATGTCCTCATGAACTAGTTATTCTATAAAGTAACTTTGCTACAATGCATAACAATGCAAGTAGTGGCTACAACCCGCAGGTCTAGTAGTAGTAGCCAATGTAACATGTGGAATTTTGATAAATCACAACTCCCTTCACTAAGGCAAACTCATGTCATATGATCATGCCATACAAATGCCATCTCAACTTAATGATGCAAATGCATGATTCTCGAATAATGAATAGTCATAAATTTAAACGTTCATGCTCATTACAAGACATATTCACATAATTGCATATATCTAATTCATGGCTTTAACCATAACACATCATATTCCATAACTCATTCATATCATATACATCCTCAACACATGTTCTACCATGTTCATATCAAACATCTCAATAAAAACTTCACATCTAACATGACATGTTGAATTAAACAACAACTACAACCCTCTTTCACAAACTTTGCATACAAGCTCATATTTCAAATCATAACATCATATAGATATCAACATGCAATCTCATTTATCAAACTATTTTGGCCTTACAATTAATTAGCAAGCCATAAATGTAACATCCTAAAATTTTAAGACTTGAATTTATTTCAAAAAATAAAATAAAATATATATAATTAAATTAAAATTAAGAATAATTTGATAGAGGTTCAGAGTTTGAATTTTACTAAGCAAAAATTAGATTTTATTTTATTTTTAACTATGGGAAAAATTACCAAAGTTGACTCGGGCTTTTGTGCTATAATAAAAAATGTTAGGCCCTTTCTTGTAATTTTTCTAAAGTTTTATATCAGCATTTTAAAGGGAAAACAGATACAAAAAATGTAGAAATGAAACAAGGAAAAGAAAGGAAATGCACGAGAGGGAGAGATGAAGAAGAAAGGAGAAAAAGAGAAAGTTAGGCTTGGATCTAGGAGGCTTTGCGACCGTTGCGAGCTCGGCTACATGATAGGTAAACTCTCTATTTCAATCCTCTTCCCTTCCTCTTGATTCTCTTCAATTTTTTGAAGAGGGAATTTCTGGATTTTGATCCCAAAGACTTTATTCTTGTAAGCTTTTGTTTCTTTGGATCATAGGGAGGATGTTTTGAGTTTCTATATGGTGTTATAATATTTTGAGTGATAATTGGATGAAAAGAAGTGTTTTGGGCACAAATCAAACCCCAAGAGGTTGGGTTTTGCTCTTCAATAATTTAAGTCTATTGATTTAGTCATAATTTTGCCATTTAAGCCCTAGAAGATTTAAATTAAGGTTTGGTTTTCATTATAAGGGCTAATGGTGAAAGTTGGTGACACTAAGTGAAGGTTTTTAATTGATTAAAAATTATATAAATTGGAAATTAGCCTAGTGATAGCTAATAAATGGTTTTGGTGGTTAAGTGATACTATGTGAATAGTTGGTTTAATATATGGACCATTAGGATGGATTATGACTCATTGACCCAAGTTGTGTGGAATGAGTTATAGTCTTCATTAATGCTATTTGTCATGATAAGTGATGTGGATCACTTATATGTTGTAGGGATTGTTGGTGGAATTTGTTCGGAAGTTAAGGAACAAGCTGAGTCTTATTTTATACAAGAGGAACCCTTTTGATACCAAAGAATTGAGGTAACAGGGAAATTTATATTTCTTATTACTTTGTTTTAGCTATTTTTGAATAAATATTACTAGCTATCATGCATTGCATGTTTTAAAAGATTAAATGTGCTTTATAAGGGGTTGTGGGGTACTACTTTGATTATAGTGCAAATATGTTTTCTAATTGTTTAACAACAATGTTTTTATGGAAACAAAATTTGTTTGCATGTATTATAATCATAAAGAATAGAAGTTGCACTTAAGGAAGTGTAACTAAGTAAGGTACCTTAGATAGGCTAAGGAACTATTTAAGGGAGATTTATAAATGTTATACTACCTTAGAGTGTTGAAGTGATCAATACTTGGGAAAGGTAGACATGAATAAAAGGCATGATCTCGGTAGGAGTTTACCAATGAGAAGGTGCGGATTTTAGATATTCTATGGCACACTGCTAGTACTCAGTGTTGCCTTACATGTTGTGGGCTCAGTGCACTAAAGTGGTTAGTGTATTGAGTGTTTGACACCTCTCAGTGGGGGAGGAAATCCGACATATAAAGTGTGAGGTTGAGTGCCTAGGCTAAGGTAACCCTCACATTGAGAGTAAGTTAGGCTGGCTCTAGGAGGGAGTTGTCTTTGACTGCTCAGATTCACGTTGAAGGGGTATAGGCAGTTCGGTGGATTAAATCATGCCTTAGATTATGTTTTGTGCCTATGGAGGTACAAGTAGGTATAAGGTTTACCTGTGAGTTAAAGAGTGCCAGGGGGCATTCTGTTGGTCATGAAAGGCCATACCGGCTTAGGTCATGCATTCATGCATTTTAAATGACTAAATTATACTATGTTGAATTTATTGTTCATTTATTCAATTATGGCTTGCTTTATAATAATCAATGTAGATTTCTCTGTTACTGAGACTGTAGTTGTCTCACCCCTTTCTTTTCAATATTTTTAGGTCCAGGTGAAGGAACCAGTGTAGGACGAGGAAAGGAGCAGAGCTAGGGGTTGTTTGTGAATTGTAAAGAACTGCAACCCCTTTCTTTTGAGAAAATTTATTGTAATGTATTTAGGATTAGGGTGCTAGTAGGATATGATTATATATATGTGCGTGAGTATGTGTGGATTGTATGGCTTGTGTATGAATTTCTATTTGCTTGTAAACTTGTGGCTAAGAAACTTGGCTATGGGGTGTGATTTTGATGGATTTATTTAGTAGACCAAGTTTTCACTACAAGCAAATATTTATTTTGGTATATATATAATTTCACAAGCAAATGCAAAGTGGTTGCATTGCAAATGGTGTGCTATGGGCAAACATATACCTTGGATAGAGAGAGTGGGTGCGTGGGCGTCACAGAGATCTCTGAGCCAAGTAAAAATGTTTAGCGTGTGTATTCATATGTGTATATGATATTTGGAATAGTTTTTGACCACTCTTGTATGATTTGCGCATTTTAGGGGTTTAAGGTCCATTTTGGAAAATGGCACCCGGATGGTCAAATTTTGGTATAAAGGATTTTTCTATCATTTAAATGTTCTATCAGGTGTTTTTAGTCCTATTTGATGTGTCCAAAGTGTTCCCACAAGTTTGTGACCATTAGGATGAGATTTGGATAATTTTAAAAATGGTTTTTACCAAAAAAGTACACTTTTACATCCGGGTCTCCAAATCTTAATCCGACCGTTGGATTTTTCTAAAATTTGGGTCACAAGTAAAAACTTTTATAAGCTTCATGTGGACTTTGGAATCACATCGATCAGATACCAGACAGAGAAACGGTGCACTCTGAAATTTGGTTCAGAGGAACTGTCATGACAGCAAAAGTGCTGTCATGATAGCAATATTTGTTGATGTTGCAACATGTACGAAATTTTATCTATCCATTGGATCTTTCCAAAATTTGATATGCTAATAGTACTATTTGAAAGTGACATGTGGGCTTTAGAATCGCTCCAATCGGAAGTCGGATGATGAAATGGTGCACCCCGAAGTTAGTCCGGAGGTGCTGTCATGATAGCTTTTTAGCTGTCATGACAACAAAAATGACCAAACTTTTAACATGTCTAATTTTTAATTTAACCTTTAGATTTTTTTTTGAAATTTGGTACACTTATAGTACCCTTTGAATATGACATGTGAGCTTTAAAATTACCTCAATCGGAGGCTAGATGGTGAATCGACACCTCTTGAAAATTTTCCTGGGAGGGCTGTCATGACAGCAAAATTAATGCTGTCATGACATCAATTAACTGCCCCTATTTGCCTTATTTGCTTCCGTACGCTACATATTAATCCTTTAAACTTTTCTAAGAGGTTTTATACATGTTTTTTTTCTATTATGTAAATTGTTATTGATTTAAATGGTTTGTTTTCTAAGTTGGTTTTAGGATTAACTCCTTAACCACACTTAGTTTATTTGGATTGTGTGATTTTTGGATAACACTCGGGGCAAGTATTACAAAAAGCATATAGGATAAGCACAATTTTACATGTTAGTTTTTATCAACAAGTATCTATTTAGATTTTGACAACAACTCATTTTAAATTAACAACAGTCCATTTGGGATTTTAACAAGTTAGAAAAGCAATAGTCTATTAGAGCTATGCTTTTAATCATCAACTACAAGTATCAATTCAGGTTTTGACAACAATTCATTCTAAATTAACAATAGTCTATTCGAGCTTTAACAAGCTAGGAAAACAGATAAGATGTGCTTAATTGTATGTGTTAATCATTCATCAACAAGTGTACATTTAGATTTTCATAACAATTCATTCGAAATTAACAACAATCTATTTTTGTTTTAATAAGTTAGAAAAACTGATAGGAGGGGCTTAGTTGCATGTGTTAGTCCTTCATTAATAAGTATCCGTTTAGGTTTTAACAACAACTTATTCATGATTAACAACAATACGTTCGAGATTTTAACAAGTAAAATGCTTAAAGTTTCAAAACTCTCAATTTGTTATTGTCCATATCAAATTAACAAGTAATATTTATAAAATAATAAGTGTCATTTAGAAATTAACAACACACAATTATGTTATAACATGAAAGTAGTTAGAAGCTTAGTCTACTACTTATATTTTTTTTTGTTATATATAATTAAAGAGTTTAGTGGCCTAGTGGCCGTTAACCTTTTTAGATGGCCAAAGGTCATGGGATCAAACCCCATTTGGCCACATAAACAATTATTCCTTAAATAAATGTTGCCTCACCAAAGCTCTAGTGACCCTATCAGCAACAGGAGCTTTAACAACCTCGGTGACGATGGTGGTTTCTTTTTGTTTTGTTTTAGCCAAAGGGGCAGTTTAGATTTTTGACTTTAATAATTAATATCAATTAAGAATCAAAGGACTATAGGGCAATTTTGAAATCAATTGATTCTTGACTAATATTAATTTTTTTCAATAGTTTTTGGAGGCTATTTTTCCCCCTTTTTTTAGTTTTCATATTATAAAGTAAATGCATGCTTAAAAAAGTTTGGTGCATAACCTACCACCAAAAAATGATGGTAGACATGAGATTTATGATAATTTTTTTTGTAAGATAAATTTTCTTGTGCAAATTTTTTTGACGTTTGAAACGGAGACCTATGATAAATTTAAAAAAAAAAAGATGTGTGGGATCTGAAATAAAATAACAGATTTAATTGTTTAGAATTTTATTATATACATAATAAATTATCAAATAAAGTAATTTATTTTAATATGTACAAAATAAAATTTAAATAAAATAATATGTCTATATTTTAAGTACATACAAAATTAACAAATTATAGAAATAAAATTTATTACTAAAATAATTTCTATAAATTGAAATGCTTGAGATAATAAATTATAAAATAAAATATACTATTTCTTTTTTAATGTAAAGCACGACTACGCTAGGCAACAAGTTGTTCTAAAGTTTTAATTTGCATAAATATAATAATTTATGCAAGAGTGAAGATAAAACAGGAAACAACTAAGAATCTTTCTGGGGGGAAAAACTACATATTTTATTTTATTTATTTTTTATAGGTAAGAAGAGTCTAATTCTTTTTTTATTAACCTAGAGAGAGAGAGAGAGAGAGAGAGAGATGAATCACCATACAAATATGGACATAAGTCACATTGTAGTTGCAAATTTTTATTTAGACTTCAATTTGTTAATCTCAATTTATTCTCAAAGTTGGGATTTTTGAGGGAAAATATTAATCAAGGATTATTGAAGAAAATTTATAGCAAAAAGTATCAAAAGACTTTGAATTATCATTGCAAGACTAAAGGATTAAAATAAAAATAAGTTTGAGAATAAAATGACTATAATCCCTTTTTTGGTATAAAACAATTTACCCCCATTGTCATTGACTCAGCCACTAAACCATCTTTGAAGGCAATGCCAGCAACAAGGCCACCAAAGCCCCTACTGTTGACAAGGTCTCTAGTGGCCAATCACCAAAGCTTCGGTGCTAGTGACAATTTTCTTCAATAAAAAAAGAGTTTGATCCAATAACCCCTTGACCACCTAAAAAGGTTAAGGACCACCAAAGTTATTTAATCATATATGGTAAAAAAAATAAATGTGTAGTAGCCCAAGTTTTTAATCCAAACTTCTACAAATGTTATTTCTTCATTAACAAGTATCTATTTTGATTTTAACAACAGCTCATTTGAAATTAACAACAATTTATTTGAGCTTCAATAAGTTAGAAAAACTGATAGAATGAACTTAATAAATATTAGTCTTTTATCAACAAATATCTATTTAAGTTTAATAATAATCCATTTGAGTTTTAACAAGTTAGAAAAACTGATAGAATGGACTTAATTGCACAAGTGTTAGTCATTCATCAATAAGTATATATTCAAGTTTTGAAAACAATCCACTCAAAATTAATAACAATCCATTTTGGATTTCAACACATTAGAAAAACTGATAGGATAAGCTTAATTGTGCAAGTGTTAGCCTTTTATGGATTTCTCTCCCTCATGTATGATGATTTATGATAAGGTTTGACTTGGGATATGGATTTTTGGTCTACAGGAGTATGGGTTTGATTCCATTGGTTAAATTAAGTATAATGGAAGTTGTTTAATGTATTAGAACACCATATTGATGATTTGAAAGTGGTTGGTCCATAGGAGCATTTATTATCTGAAAATTGATATTTATGAGGTAGTTGGGAGAGTTTTATGTGCATTAATGATGGTTTGAGGTGTTATTAATGATAATGTACATTAATGAAATTTAATGAGCCTATTGCGTATGAATGGGTAGTGATTATGAGTTGATAAAAAATAGAGTGTGTGGGCTTATATGTTGATAAAATTTCAAGAGTTAGACAATGATAAAATTCTTGTGGTATGAATGTAAAGAGGTTGTTTTTGGCACCATTCAAGCTTGTTAAAGCTTTAGAAAGTTGGTATAATGAGGGGTAAACTTTTGACCTCTCAAAGGTTTGAGGTAACTAGGGGAAACTTAATTTTAATAGTTGGATGTTAATTGTGTTTATGAAATGTAAATTATGATTTAAATTAATGATGCATATTGGCAAAGTGTTTGATTTGTGAAATTATTTTTGGAAAGAAAACCTTGATTTTTGCCACCCTTGGTGTTTTATAAAATTGATTGTGATTTATTACTATGGGTGGAGAATTGTGATGAATTATGTGTTGAATTGTGGAGTATTTGAGTTATGTGAGTTCATGTGTTATGAATTGATTGTTAAAATGCATATTATGTGAAACATGTGCATAACATGATCATTGGAAAAAGTTCACCCAGGGAGAGGAGTAGATTGATTGAAATCCATATGGTATTGGCAGTGACTGTTAGAATTGGGAACTAGCCTTGGCATCGACTGTTGGAATCGAAAGGTAGCCCATATCCCATGGTTGATTTAGACTGGCCTACTTGTTCTATGAGAAACTTGAACCTAACTAGTCTCCA
This sequence comes from Prosopis cineraria, assembly GCF_029017545.1. NCBI lineage: Eukaryota > Viridiplantae > Streptophyta > Magnoliopsida > Fabales > Fabaceae > Prosopis > Prosopis cineraria. The sequence goes on along the minus strand of NW_026555336.1, from coordinate 9,598,185 downwards.
CCGATTTATGAGGAGGTTAGATTAGGGGTACGAGAATCTATAGTTGTTAGTATTAGGGAAAATTGGATTACATAAGTGAGTGAGTTCAACCTAGCTCGGTAGCTCCTCACAAGTGAAAGGCTGGGTTAATGATGTAGCCATATGATAGCCACCGGTTTCATGTTGGAGGTAACAAGAGGATATAAGGTTAGCATATAATCATGTATATAAGTCTGGTCACATGGTTGTTAGTTTTGTGGTCCGGCATGTGTTGAGGGCGCATGGTTGTTATTTTTGCGATCATGTGTTATGTTTTTGCTAAATAACATGATAAAGTGTTTTGTGGCAAGCCTGATCATATGGTTGTTAGTTTGTAAATCGTGACCAAATGTTATATGCTTAATTACCTAATTGCATTTATTTACAATTGATATGCAACTGTATGGGTTAAGTAAAACTTGGTTACTGAGTAATTGTACTCATCCCTCAATTCTCAATATTTTTAAGACCTAGCTCATCGGATCTAAGTTGGGGAAAACATACAAAGGCCTAGGATTTGTGGAGTAATCCTCTATATGCCTCTCTTTTGTTAATTTCATGTATATTTGTTAATGTAATTACCAACTAGGATTATTTGACATAATTTATGCACTACTTGCATGATTTTGTGTATAACTAGTATATTTTGTGCCCTAGGTTAGTAGGTTTTGGTTGTGAACCCGTGGATGGGGCCAAAATACTTGTGCAAGTACAAATATATGTATTTTGAGAAATTTGGAATGAAATTATTGATTTTGTGCAATATTTTCTCCCCTTTTATGTTTTGTGAAAATCAGGGTTAAGTGGTGATTTTATGATATAAGTATTTTTGATTGTATGTGTGCATTGCATGAGTTCACAAGAGTCTAATGAGTATGGTCGGATGGTTGGTGTAAGCTATTGGCACATGTGGTTGAGTTAGGACACCCCATTTGGGAGATTTTGTGAAAAGGGGTCAAAATGGATTTTAGTGTCTAACTTTTTGTAGAAAATGAGTCTTGAATATGAAACCAGTGCTATTAGTTAGAGTTAGGAGAAAGCTCTGCGTAAACACCGAAACTACCTCAATCGAATATCGGATGTAGATTTGGGACGCATCGAAAGTTCATACCCTGTGTTGTCATATGACAACACTGATACTGTTAAATTTCATGCAATGTGCCGTGACACACGGTGCCTCACTCTGTGGTGCATGGCACAAAGAAGACAAGCTGTGGCGCACATGTCATAAGCCACGGCGCACGAGTCACATTTTGTATAAAATTTATTTTTGAGTTTTAAAACTCATTTTTGGGTCTCAATTGATTTTCAAGCTTCCACTTTATTTTTAAAACTTTGATATGGATTTATTAAATCATGTTTGAGATTTGAATTGAGATTGGGATTCCTTTGAAATAATTTTGAGAAATTCCTTTTGTAAACTTTACAATTGGTAATCCTTTGAGGGTTAAACCCTGGATTACCATGATTTAAAGTAAATTATAGTTTAACTTCAGGGAGATTACATGTCTGACTTATTAGAAGGTGAAGATTAAATACTAGAAACCCCCATAGATTTCATTATAGATTTGCCATATACTTCTTACAACTATGACATCATTTGGGTAATTGTGGACAAATTGACCAACTCTGCATACTTCTTAGCTATCAAAACAGACTACTCACTAGAAAAGTTTCTAGAAGTCTATTTTCAAGAAATTGTGAGATTACATGGGATGACAAAGGAGATTCTATCAGATCGTGATCTGAGGTTTACATCAAACTTTTAGAAAGCACTGCATTAAGTTATGGTTATTAAGTTGAAATGCAATATGTCTTATCACCCTCAGATCGATGGTTAAATTGGAAAAACCATCCAAACTTTAGAAGACATGCTGTGAACCTATGCTATAGAGTAAAGTGGTAGTTGAGATAAACACTTGCCTTTGACCAAGTTTGCATACAACAATAGTTTTCACGTGAGCATTCAAATGGCTCCATATGAGGCTTTATATGGAAGGGAGTACAGATTGCCTTTCTGTTAGACCAAATTAAGTAAAAGGAGCATTATAGGTCCGGGCTTGGTGGATCAAACCATTGAGAAGATTGAGATGATTCGATAGAAGCTATTGACTGCTCAAAGTAGGTAGAAGAGTTATGTAGATAAGAGGAGAAAACTACTTGAATTTATGGTTGGTGACCACATGTTTCTAAAGGTTACACCCATGACAGGAACTAAGAGGTCTATTCATGTGAAGAAATTAACTTCTAGGTATATTAGGTTGTAATGTCCTCCTTGAAATTACCAATATTCATCACATAATCACAATAAAAAATAGTAATTAAGAGCTTTAGATTGCTCATAAGCTCACCTCAAACACAATAAGTTAAATCTAATAAACAGTTAAAAATAATTTAGAATATTTGGGATCCTAAGAAAACCCTTTAAATAAAAAGTTTGAGCTTAGACTTAATGGTTTTTAAGCATATGGGAAGCATGGAAAAGTTTGGAAAGCAAAACACCTAAAACTAGGGCTAAAAATATCATTTTTGCACATTCTAGTGTTTATGCCACGACTTATGGCACAAAGGGCTCAAAAATTACAAAAATAGTAATTCTAGAAAAATACATTGCAGTATAAAATTTTATGTTGCAACATAAATTGTAGAACCCATGACAGTAAAAAAACTATCATGGCAGATTTTTTGGCTGAATTTTCACCGTGTGCTATTTTTACATTCGATATCCGATTAGAATGATTCAAGCACCCACATGAAGCTTATTTGATAATCTAACTAATGGTATAAGTTTCATTATAATCTGACACTATATATGAAATTTGGATACTCTGATGCAAAAGTTAAATTTTATAACTAATGTAGGACATCCAAGTGCTCAAATCTCAAAACTTATATCACTAATCCATTTTGAGGCTTGAACTAAGTCCAATGGACCAAAATATACCTAATTAACCATTTAAACAACCAATAACACTTTAAAATTAAGATTTGGCCGCTCTATATCCTATTATCACCTAATAGGGCCAATCACCGCATTTTCACATATAATCGATATTTGGCCAAATCATCACCACATTTCACATCTACTTATCACCACATACACTTGAAATAATATTTTAGCCTAATCTCATAATATTTCACCAAACATTCCTCCTTAGGCTTAAATATTACAAATTCACATAATGCACACAAATCACCACATTTTGGACTTATAACTAAAAATTAGCCTTTACCACAAGTTATATTATCTACAATCACTCTAGGCCAATTTATCACAATACACAACACTATAATTGCAATATTCAAACCTAACACATTCATATACACATCATGTTTGTACTAATATATTAGCCCTACATACATGAACATTAACACCCATACCATAGCTAACATATCAAAATATCATACAAGCAAGTATTCAAAATATGCAATCTCCTAAATTGGCAACTCAACCTATATACATCATTATTTACAACAAAAACATAGGGCATTGCAAAGAAAGTAGACAAGCTACTCCTAGCCCAACTCTTTCCCTTGTCCCCTCTCAAACTTCGAACTTAGAAAAGTGTAAATCCACGGGGTGAGATAATATCTCAGTAACCAAATATTCTACACTATTGATTAACAAGTAACGCAATAACAAGTAATGATATAATAACTATCACTATGCATAAGCAACATATTATAATTCACCATAAACATATGGCATGCATAGATAAGAAATTACATCCGATCCTCCATTACATCCCTACTAAATTCATAGGCAACTATATTGGACCAAACCCTAAAGGATTAGTCCTTGCTCACCTCACATGGGAATAACTACTTGGCCAAGGTATTACCCCACGTTCGAACTACAAACTTTTCCTTACTACAAGTAGCTAGGGTGTTGTTGACTCCAACTCCATGCTTTTATAGGTGCTAAGGAGTGCCTGAGGTGACTGCCCAGAATATGTGCCATACCTTACATCCCCAAGGTGTTAGCAGTACCGTATGGATTTTTCACCACTATTTTACCACTTTTCTCCTCAATGTCTCCCCCTCATACTATAAATCACCACGTATGCATAAACAATTCATAGATAAGAAATTACATCCAATCCTCTATTACATCCCTATTAAATTCATAGGCAACTATAATGGACCAAACCCTAAATGATTAGTCCTTGCTCACCTCACATGGGAATAACTACCTGGCTAAGGTATTACCCCATGTTTGGACTATAAACTTTTCCTTACTACAAGTAGCTAAGGTGTTGTTGACTCTAACTCTATGCCTTTATAGGTACCAAGGAGTGCCTGAGGTGACTGCCCAGAATGTATGCCATACCTTGCATCCCCAAGGTGTTAGCAATACCATATGGATTTTTCACCATTATTTCACCACTTTTCTCCTCAATGTATCCCCTTCATACTATAAATCACCACGTATGCATAAACAATTCACCACAATGCCATGCATGCACATTACTAAATAAAAGGATATTAATCACCATATTCTTTCATGCACTTGCACTCACATATGCACATGTTCTTTGCAAACAACTACTAAATGTATAAATATGTCTTATCTCAATTATGTTTATGGTTCCATAAAACATGTTTATATGAATGTAATGCATATTATACACATACAGCTACTTGTACATGCTTAACCCAATTAATAAATACTGTAGACTATTTAGTTACCTCAACTTCTTTTATCAATAAAAGGGTTATTGGTGGTCCACTTATGCTCTTATCACTTTCTTAACCTTAAGGAGGTCTCACCCATCAAAATCTATAACATACACACCATATGTTAGCTTTCAAGCCCTAACGTAAGTATTCTTTAGCCAATTTAGTTAAATTTAACTCATCAAAAATTCCTAACTTCTATTATTGGGCTATTCAAAACTATAACTACTCATGATATCTTTATTTAGTAACAATAAGCTAAATTGTATCATTACTCAACTCTCACAACTTCAAAACTCTCAATTTAGGGTTAAGGTTCATTCAACCCTTTTAATCCACCACCCTGAATCTTCATATTAACACTTATTCAACTTGAACAAGCTTAAATCAAACTCTCACAACCACATACGAGACCTAAGGTTTAATTATAATACCCCTCCAACTTAGAACCCAATCTCCCATTCTTAAAAATCTAAGAAAACCAAGGTAGATAGGTAGAGAAGGTTGTTGGGAAGCTTACTTAGATGATTAGAGATCTAAATAAGTCTCTAACCTTGGCCAAATCCAAGCCTTAGCAGAGCCTTCATCCTTCTCTTTCATGCCCTAGCTTTTCCTAAAGTTTTCACATATTTTTCTGTTGATTTTCACAACTTAAATTTGCAGACCTGTGCATTATGCTGCAGCATAATTTGCTTATGCTGCGGCACAAAACAAAGTGAGCTCAATCTCACTTATATTATGCCATCCTGTCTTGATTCAACCTAACTTCAATCCTAGCCCTTTATTAAAGCTATCTAATGATCCAAAATGTTAATTAGCAACTCAAAAACATGGTTAACTTAATTACTCCATTAATTTACAAATTTACCCTTAATTAACCATTAATTTCCAGATTTAAAACTTAGGATGTTATAGTTCTCCCTGCCTTTAAAGGAATTTTGTCTCCAAAATTCAACTACAATCCCAATACATACATAGGAAAATAGTCAAGGATATTACTACTTTCACTTATTCAATGTCCTTTAGGTAGCATCACTAAAAGCTATTCTCTTCTTTTTTTTAAATCACTTGACCTTGTCAGAAAATGTTATTCCACAATTGTTTACCCTTAACATCCATTATTTATTATGGATCAACTAGATAGGTCATATTATTTAAAAGTTTCACTTTTTTAATTTATGTCACATAATGTGGGTTAGGTTGTTACTTTCCTTATTGAAACATGCAAAACACATAATGAAACCCTAGATATTCTTTGATCTTATTACCCTTTTAATTGCTATCATATGAGTAACCCTCAGAAGACACATTCACCTACCATAAACTCCAATAGCCTTCTATGCCTATTCGCTTATCACTTTTACTTGCTCGATGTCGTTAGAGATCTCTGCCTTACAAACTGAATCCTTTGCATGGTTTGATCTATAATATTTGAACCTAAACTACTTCTCTAATCTTACAGAGTCTAATAAAAGGTGATTGGCACTCCCTTTCATATAATGTCTCACATTGTGCCATTTGAATACTGGAATAACTATTGTTATAGGCAAACTCAGCCAATGGTAAGTGGTTGTCCTAGTCGCCCTATAACTCCAAGATACTTGTCCACTATATCTTTTCCTAGAGTCTATTTTGTTCCCTCTATTCCTATCTACTTATGGGTGATATGCTATATTTAAATTTCTAAATTGATACCCATTGTATTTTGCAACATTCTCCTAAAACTTAAAGTGAATCTCGTATCGTGATTTGATTTAACACCTTTCAGCACCCCATGCAGTCTCAAACACCTCTTTTACACAAACTTTTACATATCTTCTAGGTAAATAAGTGATCTTGATCATCATAAACATGCCAACATTGCCATCTAATCCATAATTTTTCATATAATATATTGATTACATGGTCTTTTTGGTAACCCAAAAAAACTATAGAAATGTTACACCACTTTTACGTGGTATTTCTAATGACTATAGGGTCCCCACTAGATTCACATGCTTGATCTTGACCCTTTTTAGCAAGTTGTAAATTGAGTTATGAACCCTATCACAACTCTCTTTGCATTTGGCACCACTAATATCACTCCATATCTTGCTACATTTTAATGGTTCTGGAGTGAATAGCATATCCACTCTAATGATCCTCATTAGTAATCTCCTTTCTCATATTTTCATCAAGTATAACCCAATCTCTAGATCTGTAACTGCAAACTTATCGACATTGAAATTGAAGTCTATGGTATATTCTACCTCCATTTCTTCATAATTTCCTAAAAAGGTGCTCATCTTCTAACTATGTTATTCTCAACCCTCTCAAAAATTTGTTTATGACTTCAGTTGAATGTGGACTTTTTTTTTCATTTTTGGTGTAACTCAATGAATACCCAATCTGAATTCCTATACTTTATGCTTATGCATCATCAAATGAGCTACATGAAAAATCTTTTAGCTTAAGACATCAGCATCCACATTTGCTTTACCCAGTTAATACCTGAGTTCAAAACTATAGTCTATAAGAAGCTCTATTCACCTCTTCTATCCACATTTAATCCTTCCTATTTTACTCAATATTTCAAGCTGTTGTCATCCTAGATAAATTACTGGTCAACCTAGTTAGATAGAACCAATTTAAGAAAAGAATAATCACTGCACATTAGGTTATTCTTATTTAGTACGACATCCTAACTTATGTGAATTCACTATAATTCAATCCACTAACAACATGTGCACCTAAAATTTAACTTTTCCTAACCAGAACTCGCATCTATTAAGCTTCATGTAGAGCTTGTTATCTCTTAGAATTTAAAACACTATCCTTAAATGCTTTATATATTGCCCCTTGTTTTGAGTATATTAGAATATTGTCAATGAACCACTATAACAAACTAATTCTAGATACGGCTAGAAAAATATAGTTGTTGTAATTCATGAAACCTGTTAGCTTATTTATTACCTTGAACGACATCTTCATAAACTTATGGTGGTCATCTCATATGGGGAGTTGTCTTTAACACATTATTCATATAGGCCCTCCATTTGTAATACTTTAAACTCTAACTAATCTTCGAGAAAACTTATTCTCTCATCAACTTATTCAACAATCACCATTTCTCAGCATAGAGTACTCTTCTCACTCTTACCTTACTCAGCTGTCATGGTCAGTACACAGTTGCTTACTGGTATCTTTTTTGTTGATCACTACCACCAGTGACTCTCAAAGTGACATGTCTCGAAGCACCCATTAAACTTATTAGGTTTACAGCATGCTATTAGTTTGGAACTCAAAATCTTACCATGTTCAGAGGCCAACATCTACCTTACCCAGAATCTCATACCTTAAGGGCCAACATCTGGCTTACCTCAAATCTTATATGCAACAGCCAACATCTAGCTCTCCTCAAATCTCACACAAACTTAAAGGCTAATTTCTGGCTCTCGCTAATTATCATATAGACTCAAGGGCCAATTTCTATCAGTCCTTGATTATCATGTGGGCTTAATTGCTAATTTCTGGTATACTCTAAACCTCACTCTTAAACCAAACCAAAGTATACACTTTTGTTTGGAAAAACCCTCTCTGAAAGTCCCTCAATCTGCTGCTTCAACTCTGATAACTTGGATAGTAACATCTAAGACAGAATTCTAGAGATAAGTACAGTTTGAGGCACTACATTGCTTTTATTACACCACTCTGATGGCAAACCAAGCTAGTCAACTCTCGCTAACTATAAACTCTATGTATTAAGAACAATACCATGTATGCTTAACAGCATCACAGTATAAGCTTCTCCACTTGATTAATCGATAAGAACTACTAGGTAGGATATACTATAAAAATTTTATGTTCTAGTAGTAAAATCGTCTTCCTAGCATAGTGCCAAGTGGCTTCATTGTGATTAAACAATTCACATCAATATCTATAATCCAGCCATTTCACAAGTATTCTAATTATATCAATCATAATCGAACAATCCTCGACTTAACCTCCACACTTAACATACCTCACTAACGTTATAAGTTGATCTCCACAAAGTAGCTAATTTAACAACAAATAACAACTCATGCATAAGACATTTAACTTTTCTGCACATTCCCTAGAAATGAAGTAATGCATAGCACTAGAATCAAATAGAACTTGTTCTTTGATTACAAAGGAAGAGTTTTTACCTTGAACCAAGTTCAGAGATACTTTAACATTTTCCTAAGATAATGTCATTACTCCTCCAAATGCGGTAGATTGCTCAATTGCTTTAGTTTTTCATTTTAGGTACTGCCTTACTAAATGGCCTATTTTGCCACATTTAAAACACTGCCAACACTTCCCACCATGAAATCTATCACACTTTACACATTACAGTAGACATGTAGTACCCATAGTCAAAGCAAACATAGTAGGAACCTAAGGTAAGGGTAGTGAAGGCCCAACAATTTTTGTTTCACTACTTCTCTAAATTGAACCTATAACTTGAAATCTTCTAGTACAACTCTTCTTTCTTGAAACCCTGGCATTGTTAGGGCCATAATTGATTCTCTTAAATATCCCCCCTATGGATCCTAAATGAGGTGAGAATCTCCAACTATTATCTCTTCTTTTCTCAACTTTAGTCTCATGGCCTCCTCTTGTTGCTATCTGCAATCTGCTACCATTAATTCTTACTTTTAATTGAGACAAGCCTCTTCCTATTTCTTTAAATAGCTCTAGTCTACCCTTAACATCTAGGGTCTTTCCCTTATTACCACCTCGATTTCAAAGTAAAGCATCATGTTCATGACCTTACTCTGGATACTAATCAATATTTCCTGCATCTCTTCCAATAAAGCATCACTACCTTGATTTCTTAGTTGATCACATACCTGTTGCTCCATCAATATTGATTCAAGATTTTCTAGTGGGTTTTGACTCACCATTTCTCCCTTCCTAAGGAATAAAGTACCCAGAGTAGGGATAAGTATCAAATAAATTTGAAGACAAAGGGAAAGAGTTGTATAATGAATATATATAAGTTGCCAATTACTATATATGAATGCACAACAAACAGAGTATACAATATCTCAAAACATGAGAAAGTGATACCAAACTAAGTATACCAGATCTCAATGGTACCAAGTCCAACCTCAACTTTGCTAAGTAGGATAGGTTGCAAGATCAAACTTAGGGAGGTTCCCTTGGTGCAGTAGATGCAGGGAATAATTCATGTACTATCATGGGGAAAGCCAGCTAGTGGTCTGCTGTGAGATGGCACGGCCTAGTCCTCCACTCGCAACAGTGGGCTCAGAGGGAGTGACTATTACATAAAAGGTTCCTTTTATATAACAATACCAGGGCACCACTCCGAACCTCCCTAGGACTAAATCACCTTGTGTCACCACTAATGATCAACTTTCCTATTGGTGGTATAGTGGTTATCCCCACACTACTTTACACTATTAGACCTCTTGAGAATCGATCTTGCGACTTGTACCACATTCACTAAGTTGAGGCTAACTCTCATACCATTGAGTAGAGTAGTGCCTTAGTATTGTTACATAGGCCATTTGAGATATTAAAGAAATTGATGTAGAAAATGGTTAAAGAAGATTAAGGGATATTTGAGGCTTAGGTATAGCCTTAGGAAGAAATTTATGATTAAATTTAGGCTATGTAAGCCTAAAAAAGGGAGAAAATGTGAAGTAGAAGTTTTGTGCCATGATCATGGTATGTGCATAGTTTGCTACAATGTAATAAGTTGAAAAAGAGAGGAAGAAACTCTCTGTACTATTTGCTGCAGTGCATGGTCATAGCATGGCATGGGTAAGGCCCTCTATGTCATATGCCATGATGTACGGCTTATTTTCTACAAAGTTAATCATGTAGACTCATAAATAAAAGGGAAAATCATAATGAGAATGAAAAGAGCTCTATTATGGCTTCAATTCCAAGAAGATTTGAGGTATTTCTAAGCTATCAAACCCTAAGAGTAAGTCTCCTAACCTCTTCTTCTTCCTTCTCAATCCATTTTCTTAAGTTCATTGTTAGGGTTTTTTAAAAAGGAATGATTTGTTATCCATATAGGTTATGGGTCTAAATCTATTAGCTTAAATAAAGTTAGTAAGAGCTATTTGAGTTGTTGAAACCATTAATAGGGAGTTTTGTGCGTTAATTGTAGTGGTTGGCCATTAATGTCAAAAAATGAGCCATAAATATGGGTTTTAAATTGTTTAGAAGCCATTAATGATAAGTTAAGTATTTAATGAAACTGTTGGAAGCTAAAAAGAGTTAAATATACCCAACGGGTAAGCCTAAATGTAAGAAATAAGGGTTTTGGGTTTTTTAAAAATGAAAAGTGAGAGTTGAAAATATGTATACGATAATGTTGATGTGTTTAGACTTCATTAATTATAAATTAATCGTCCCTGTATTGATTTGAGCTTGAACGGCAAGCTTGAAAGTAAGTTATTGAGGGGTAAACCTTTGAACTCTCAAAGGTTTGAGGTAACTAATGAAAATCTATTTTGGGTAGTTGCTTGTTAATTAAGTTATAATGCAAAAATGGATTCATTTACATGAATGATTGAAATTGTGATTGTAAATTCATGCCAAAATCATATGAAAATTTATTAAAATTACTTTGACAAAAATGTGGAGTTGAATTTGAAATGATTTTGGAACTATAGTTATATATTGAAATGAGAAGCATATGGTATATGTTATAATGATTGTGTGTTGTAAAGAAATTGGTGCTTGAGTAAAGTGGAGGTTTTATTTGTGATAAGTGATAATTTTTTATGCTCACATGTGTCAATTGATCAAATAATTTAAATTTAATAATATTGTTATCATGAATTACAAGCATGTGTAAATGTGTATTGTTATCATTTGGTGGGAGTTCACCTAGGGAGAGGAGTAAAAAAATTCATATGATATTATGTTGCTGCCTTTCATGCATGAAGAGTAGCCTTATCCACTGTTTGTTAAAAGATTATCTCTTAGTTTGTCAAGGGACTACAACCTAGCGATCTCTACCTGTTTGTTGAGGAGAATAGTTTAGTGTTTACAACACTCCAATGATTTGAGAATGGGGATGAGGAGTGAAATTTTGAAATTGTTGAGTTTATATGCATGTGGTGTGTTGTACAAGTAGTCCTAAGTCTTTTAAGTGTGTTATGAATGTTAAGAGTAGCTTTTGGCATATGTGTATGATTTTGGATGCCTTTGAGTTGTAAAAAGTGTAAAAAGTTGTGAAAAAGTGTTTCGGTGTCCATTTTCCTTATGTGACAAAATTTAGAAGTAAAACCCTTACCATTAGCTAGTTTATTAAAAAGGTTTTCTGTAGACACATAGATCACCTCATTCGGATGTCGGACAAAAAAATGAGGTGTGTTGGAAGCTGCCCTAGAATACTGTCATTTGACAATAGAGTACTATCTGATAGCCTGTTACACACTCGGTGCATGGCACCGTGCTATGGCATGTGGCAAAAAAATTTTTATTACTCTAATTAGATTTTTATTAAATGATGTTTAAGTAATTTTGAATTATAAAAAATTAGGATCCCGGTTCTACAAAAGTACAAACTTAGCAATCTAATTGGATTAGTCTAAAGTTTGCCTTGGCTTTTAAATAATTGTGGATTAGTAAGGGAAACCTTACATCTTGATAAGTGAGTATTACAACATTGAGGCATTTTCCCTTGTTTTTCTCCCTTCTTAAGGTTCGGGTGGCCTAACTCTTCTTTAACCCAATCCTAAGGCTAAAATCACAACCCTAATTATTTGTTAAGACCCTCTGACCACATGCCACATTAATTACTTAGTTAACCTTATTTAACTTAGCAAATTCAGTGGTTAATTTTCTTGGATGTTATAAGTACAAGCTCACAATCTTGACGACGATGCGAAATGCTGGAGTTAAAGGTAGGACATTATGAGCTTCCTAACTCAATGCCCAAGCTGGACCATTGGAGTTGGGTAGAGGCAAAGGCACATTGACGTCAGCATGAGAATAAGAGATTGAGCTTGGAGGAGAGAATCAAAGATTGAGCCTTGAAAAGTTGAGGAAATTAGAAAAGAATGCTGAGACTCAAGAGCGAATGGCAAGACTACTTGAGCTTAAGGGTTTTCTTTTTTCCTTTTTGAGACTTTAACTCACTTAGACCAGCTTAGACCAATTTCAAGTTTTAGGCTAAATTTGGTTCTCTTCAAACCACCTAGGTCAACATGATCTAAATGCCTAAGTAGTCTAAATGGTTAGACCAAGTCGTTCTGTTAAGTAGTTGATGGTTAGACCGATTAGATTGTTCAGTCCAGTCTGATTTCAAAACATTGGTCTACATATATTTGTCTACTCAGTGCTTTCCTGAATCCTATGCCTTTATATTTCTCATCCTTCTTCTGAGTATCCAATATAATGTAAGCATAAATTGTCTATCGTTGTCAAGGTCCAATATTTGAAGTCATTATTACCCCATCCCCTTCCTCCCTTCTTAGGTCATCAATTCCTTTTCTTCATTTTTTAGACAAACAATTCGATTCATATCTCTTTGTATGATTTTTTGTATCTTTCTCACATCTAACGTAACGAAGATGTGTTAGGGCTTTAGAGCATTACTTTTGTTCTCTACTCGGCCTCTTTGATATCATGCATTGCCTTATAGATTTTCTATAAAATAAATGTCTCATATATTTTTCTAACCATACTTTGATTAACGTGGTCTATACAATTTCAAACTTTTATACTGTTGTGTTTACATATGTGGAACTTAAAAAAGGTTTAAATGTAAAGGAGAGGTAGGCTACAAAAGTTGGTACACAAAATTGTTATTATCAATTATAATGGAAGTGTTTCAGGCACAACTAATGGTATCATGTTTCTAATTCAAGCTTAGGGAATGACAACACCTTGAAAGAGTTATCTCTTTTTTATTTTAGCAATTTTATTGTTCACCTGCATCCTTGTATATATGGTTCTTAATTTTCTCTTTTTATAGTTTATCCTTCATACTAATTATCATGTAAATCACTTGACATTATTTTATATTATTCCTTTCAAGAGATATTGTGATTTTCAAAATTTTATTTTATATAATTGAATGCTGCTAAATGATATATTCTGCATGGTTTTCAAATTCCAATGCACCAACTCTAGGCTATTCTTGTGGTTCTTCCATTGAGCTTTGGTCTAAAGTGTTTTGGTATGTTTTCAAAGTTAGACAACATTTATGCAATTATATTTATAATTTTCCTTCATTATGTTACATAAAATGTGATGTCATATCAACATAATTTTGCCTACATGGTTGTTGAAAGTGTTGAAGTTGAGTTTGTTTCTAAAAGGAAAAGTTAGGTGAAGGTTTATTGGAAGAATTTTCATTTATGTCTGTGGGGAGGTGATAAATCTTTTTCGATTGTTTACTTCTCATACTCAAATATTGCCTTTGTTTGATAATATTGCATACAATTATATAAAATATTTATATAATTTATCATTTGATAAACTTAGAAATTTCAATGTGCCATATCAAACTTTTTATTATATTTTCTCAAATGTTATAATATTAAAATCATAATTCCTTATATTATTTTTGCAACTGTCAAACTTCTTACAATAATTTATTTTTCTCGCTTATTATATTTTTAAAATGATTTATTAATTTCTCATAATTTATAATGTTTTCTCATTTCTCTCCCATTATCTCACCCTCCTCCCATTATTGTAACTTTCCATCACACTATTCTTGTTTTAATTTTAAAAACTGAGGGATAATGGCAAAAGATAAATAATCTATGATAGGAATAAAAATGATAAATAATCTATTATCTGTTATGAAAATAATTTAATAAAATTTTAAATCCAAATTGTGCTTTAGCAAAGAAAATTGTGATATATAATCTTTATCCCAAATCTAATTTATGAAATTAATTTTAATTCATAATTCTAATTTAATTATGCAATGTGTACTCCCTCCATTCAAAAATATAAGTCATTATTAATTAAATTTTATAAAGTAGTTATCTACTTTCAAATTAATCCTATCTTTTTATATTTACCCCTATTAAACACCATAAAATAAATATAAAGTCATTATCAATAGGGGTACTTTTGAAAAAAAGATAATAATTACACCTTAAAAAATTAAAAATGCCTTATATTTTTAAATATGTAACTTCTCAAAAATGCTTTACATTTTTGAATGAAGAGAATATATATTGTTTATAATTTAAATGTGTTTTATAAAATTGATTTATTTTTTAAATTCATTCAATGGAATGTTACGTAGAGATTTTTAAATAATTATTATAGTCAAAATCATTATTACTAATGAAAAATTAAACACCAGTTACTTTAATTTAAAAGTGATTTTGTTTACATTAATATAATTTTATAATTTAATTTATACCTTATTAATTGTTCAAATAATTACCTATCTGTCTATACTCCGTACATTGCCCAGCGCACACACTAGTTTTGTAAAAATGGTTAGAAAAAGAAAATGGGGGAAGATGATAGGAAAGGAAGAGAAGAGAATTATCTTCCTCCCATATATATATATATTAAATATTATTATTTATTTTTTGACCTCATATGATTATCATTTTACGATGCAAGACACAGAAGTTCCGACACATACGAGACATAGGATCTGTTGTTTTTTTTCTTTTTTCTTGTTTCTTTTTTTACATTCATAAAAATATCATAGGATCCGGCTTTAAATGAAGGGAAAGACTTCTGTCATATTCTTTCGGGTTAACATTTAATTTTGTCTTTATATTTATTTTTTAAAAATGTTGAATATCCTATATTTTTTAATAAGGCAATTGTTTCCTAAAGTATTTTTTAGAGGTTCAAAAATGTCTTTTTTATTAGGAGGCTGTAAACTCTACCGTTATATGTTAACGTATCATGTGTGTGGGACTTACATACAATGACTATTAAGACTTTGATCATATCCTAAAGTCTTTTTTCAAGAACATTAGATACTTTGAAGTCTTATTAAAATAAAATTTAATAAATATTGCAAAAATATTAAATATTTTCATATTTAATAACTTAACTATTATTATTTATAAATATTATTCAAGATTTATAAATTACTTTTTTAACATTAACACCTCAAACTAGCATTTTATAAATTTAAGCATGACTTCTTATTTTTTATATATCAATTTTTGATCTTTTTTTTTTGAGATAGTATCCAAATTGTTACGTTTTTTGTGTGTGTTGAAACTTACTTATATTTTTAATATTATTTAAGTTTCTTAATTTTTTTTATCAAGTAATGATTTCCATCCAAAATATTATATGACCCAGATTTAGTACTCCCTATATGTTACGATGGTCGGAGTAAAATTAGAAATATGACAATGAGGACTAACAAAATGACAACAAAAATATTTATTTGAAAGATATCACTTATTCTATTAATATGCTACCAAAAAAAAAGTTACTTAATAAGAAAAAAATAGAGAGATGAGAAGAAAAAATCTCTTTATTAATTTGAAGGTTCATTCCCTTCATTTTTAACACAAAATTGTAAAATATTAAAATATTAAAATATTAAATTGGTCGATGTAATATTTTAAATAATAATATTTAAATTAAAATATTAAAATATTTAATATTTTAATAATATTTATTAAATTTTATTTTAACAAGATTTCAGAGTGGCCAGTGCTCCTAAAAAAAAATTTTAAGGTTCTTAGCACTTCTAGAAAAAGAGTTCATAGACAAATTAGTACCAAAACATATTGTCAAAATCTTATATGTCATTGTGTGTGGGGCTCCATGCATATGCCACATTTCAAAAAAATAAAAAAATTAACAGTTTATTAATAGAGTGGTTTTTTTGCTCCTCAAAAAAATAATTTAAAAATAAAATTGTCCCACTTAAGAGTATATGGTATCTAGTGCTCTTAAAAAATAAGTATAGATGTCAAATTGGACCTTAACTCTATTATTTTGGTTTAAGATGTAATTTTTCTTTTAAATTATTGTCAAAGGAGCAATGTTGTCCCTGAACTATTTATCATAATAATATTGCCCCTAAACTAATTAAATCGAAGCAATATTGCCCCGGCTTTTTATAAGTTAAGGTGCAATTTTGCCTGCAAACTATTATTCTCAAAGAAGTAATATCTCCCTTAAACTAATTAAATTCAAGTATTGTTGCCCACGCCATTTACAAATTATAAGCATATCTTAACCAGAGAGAGACAATGAAAAGTACTTTTTGTATTAGGGACATTTCATCCACATCTTTTCTAACATCCAATATCCATATGAAAGCATTTATTTATATCATAATATTCTCCAACAACATTCCAACAAGTCATGAATTATACATTAAGAAAAAACTCAATTTTTGTACTAATTTTTTTCAATGACAAATATGACAATAGTTAAAATATAAATTTACACTAACAACACTATAAGAAGAGCTTTTGATCCAACAAAAAGCATGTAAACAACATTTTTGGGGTAAAAAGGTTGCCTCTTATCATCTTAAGTGGATTAGTTTGCAAAATTAACTATCATAAATAAATACTCTCTCTCATATGTATTATAAACAAAAAAGCTCATACATAGACCATCATAAAGTGATTATCCAAAAACTAATTCAACAACTAGAATGTCATAGTTTACTTAAAATCTTAACCTGATTCAATGTTAACTGAAAAAAGATAATAAAAAGTGAGTCTCATTAACTACAGTTAATTAACATTTATGATTTTTAAATGGTGAAGGCAATATTACTTCTTTGAGTATAGTTTAAAGGTAAAATTGCACCTTTACTCGTGAAAAGTAAGTCATACTAACTACAGTAACAAACTTTTAAATGTTGGAGTCAATATTATTTTAATTTAATTAGTTTAGTAGTAATATTACTACATGAGTGGTTTAGAAATAATATTGCCCTGCTGAGGAAAATGGAATCAGTTTCGGTGCTCATCTTAAGATGAGCACCATGGTGCTCAGCACCAAAACACTACCGTTTGGCAGTGTTTTTTTTTTCTTTTTTAAACTATAAATTTATTATAATATTAAATAAATATTATAAAATTATTATTTTAATATTTAATAAACAAATAAATATTAAGATGTTAAAATTAAATATGAACAGATTAACTCATTAAAATATAATTTGAACAGTCTGTATATAAATTTTGATCTGAACAATTCAGAACTGTATTGAAAATATTAAAATTGTAAATAAGAATATTTTTTTATTTTATTGATTTTGCACAGTTGTTTATCTATGAGAGATAATATCATTCAAAGCATAGTCAGATATTAAATATAAGTACTTCTCTTAATAAAAATTCAAACACTAATTTATTATAGTGTAAGAAATTAGCTCATTTTACTAGATTCAACTCTTATTTTAAATTATTCAAATCATTTTTTATTTTTTTAGTACAGTTTTCAATGCTCAGACAAAATTTTTATTCAAACTATTTAGGTTCAATTTTAACATCTTAATATTTATTAATTTATTAAATATTAAAATAATAATTTTATAATAATTATTTATTATTATAATAAATTTGTGGTTTAAAAAAAGAGAAAGAAAAAAAAAAACTGCCAAACGCAGTGTTTTGGTGCTGAGCACCACGATGCTCATCTTAGGATGAGCACCGAAACCTAAAGTTGGAGCCCTTAAGGGCCTGAGCCCTAAAGTCCAGTTTCCTATTTTGAACCCTATTTCTCAAGTCCGGCCTTTATGTGAAGGGCTCAAGGTCGAGCCCGTAAGCCCTTTTTCAAAAAATTTAAAAAATAAAAATAAAATTAAACATTATAAATTAATTAAAATATTTTGAAATTAAAAAAATAAAATTCTCATAATTTTTTAAAAATTAAACAACACACATTTAGAAGTCTAGTAATAAAATTTAAATTTTGGTTAAAAAATAATTCATTTTTTATAAATATACAAACATAATAATTATAAAAAATAAAAAATATCAGAAATTTTATACTATACACTGATATTTATTAAATTATATTAAATTAATTTTAGAAAAAAATAAATTAATAATAATATAATGCGTGTAGAATCAGGTGAGCAGGTCATTGGCTTCAAACACGTGTTTCACCAAAAAAAAATAATAATAATATAACAGGACTTGAAGGGCTACCCGAACTCGAGTCCTTTTTTACAGAGCTTATTAGGGTCAAGTTCTTAAACTCGATTACTTTAAAAAAAATTATTTTTAAAGCTTGAATCTTTATTTAAATAAGACTTTAAACTTAACCTTCTAAACTCGATCTTTATTTTTAACTCTGTCGAAATCGAGTCCGAGAAAAATTTAGGGGCAAACTTTCATTTTAATCCTACACCTTTTGGCCAACTAGTGAGTAATTTAAAAAGTGTAATATACAGAATAAGAGCGAGAAGGTGCCAGTTTGGGTTCACCGACACTCCCGCTCATTGACAGCTCGGATCACTTTTTCGGCTTTTCCAAATTCCCTCCATTGTACGCGTCTCATCTAACGGATATAGTTCTTCTTTCGTTTCAAATCTTAATCTCAGCCCTACGATTGTTTGCTTTTTATCTTCTTCTTCCTCTTCCATTTCAGATGCCTCTCCACCGCCTACTTCTCTCTCTTACCACCCACCCTGCGACAGCGTTAGAGAGAGAAAGTAAGGCGATTTTTTTCCCATTTTCTCCTTTGACCATGGTGGAGTCTCAGACATGGACCACCAGAAGAATGAGCAATCCACGGTTGCCGGACACCACGGCCAGTGATCCCGTCCTCGACATTCCCGCCACTCCGCCAGGAGATGTACGGAACAACAATGCCGCCGCATTCAGCTTCGGATCTCACCTCTCGCCGAACCTAGTGATGGCGCTGATGATTGCGTCCTGGTACTTATCTAATATCGGAGTTCTCTTGCTTAACAAGTACCTCCTCAGCTTCTATGGTTATAGCTATCCCATCTTCCTCACTATGCTTCATATGCTATCTTGCGCCGCTTACAGCTATGTAGCCATTCATTTCCTTGAACTCGTTCCTTTTCAACAGATTCACTCTCGAAAGCAGTTCTTCAAGATCTTCGCTCTCAGTGCTATTTTTTGCTTTTCTGTCGTTTGCGGCAACACTTCATTGAGGTACCTTCCGGTTTCTTTTAACCAAGCAATTGGTGCCACAACGCCCTTCTTCACTGCAATTTTTGCTTTCTTGATTACCTGCAAGAAAGAGTCTGCTGAGGTGTACTTGGCTCTATTGCCTGTGGTTTTTGGGATTGTTGTGGCTAGCAACAGTGAGCCCTTGTTTCACTTATTTGGATTCTTGGTTTGTGTTAGTTCCACTGCCGGGCGTGCCTTGAAATCCGTCGTTCAGGGTATATTATTGACCTCCGAGGCAGAGAAGCTTCATTCCATGAATTTGCTTCTGTATATGGCTCCAATGGCAGCTATGATCTTGCTTCCGTTTACTCTGTATATTGAGGGAAATGTGGCAGCCATTACGGTTGAGAAAGCCAGCCGAGATCCATTTATCATATTCTTGTTAGTTGGTAATGCAACCGTAGCTTATTTGGTGAATCTGACAAATTTTCTGGTGACTAAACACACAAGCGCATTGACTTTGCAAGTGTTGGGAAACGCCAAGGCATCTGTGGCTGCTGTGATTTCGGTTTTAATATTCAAAAATCCTGTGACAGTCATGGGAATGATGGGATTCGCCATTACCATCATGGGCGTGGTGCTTTACAGCGAGGCAAAGATCCAAAGTCACAACTCATTGACGAGAAGTCTCAATATTCCTTTTTTTGTTGGATTTTTTTTTAATTCGTCTTCGTTATAGAACAAAACTGTGATTTAGTCGGATCTCTTTCAAAGAGGAAAGAAACTTAATTGGATCCAAATACAGCAATTGGATTGTATAGGAAGAAGGGGGAAGGGGCAAAAGTATCAATTTCTATACTTTTTGTTGTGATTGAAGGGTGGTAAAGAGACTAGAAAGGTTAAATTCAGCCTTTCCCTCCTGGTTGTGTATTGTTTTAAAATGTTCGCTGCCCTTTGGCAACATTTATAAATGATTCAGAGATGATAAGTAAAAGCATTATTAGGTGAGAGGAAAATTCACTTTCACTTCATTTTGTCTACTTATATTCTTAATTTTATATTTCAGCTATCAAGAAATTCGAAACTCTATATTATCAGCTTGCTGAGCAATTCTTCAAGTTATTGCATCTTGTTCCTATAATATTTCTGATAAACGTTTTGCATCTCATAAATGCTTAGTGGATGTAACTTTTGATCCTGTATATGCATAATTGGTCGTTCAGCCGAAGCGACTATACTTCGTCCTGTGTATATTTTTCTCTTTGCCTATGGTTCATGACTATTGTGATAGATTAGAATAAGACTATGCTGAACTAAGGCGAGTGCGACAAAAAAGCAGATATTGCCTCGCTTTAAAGTAATCTTTGATTTGATTTGATTCTTTGATACTGTACAGAAGGTTGAGATTTGTCTAGATAACGTTTGCATTAATGTGCTAAATCATGTGCAGTTTTCTCAGTCTTGTGGGAATCAAAATCTTTGTTTGATCACCGTCTACTTTTTCGTTGCTTTAGGATGAATTGCTTCATGGGCTCACAGTTGATCTAAGCTTCTACGCATTTGGAGTTTGACTTTAAAATTTGACCTGATCCAACTAGATCTTTTTATTTATATTGATAAAGAGAGAAAAATTATGATTACGTACAAGATTTCTAAATGATGATTTGATCTTTATGTTTATTATCTCTTTTTTTTAATGTTTTTAAAATATATTATACTTATTTATTTGTATGAATATAAAGATCGGATTGAGACGTTTCCGTAGAGTATATGACATGCTCCAGGATTGTCTCTCCTTATAATTCTGATGTTCTCCACTGTCCAAACGGAATATGTTAGTAAGGCGTTCTACTATACCCGCGAATCTAGTCTTACTAATGCTAATAATTTCCTTTTTCCCCCAAGAAAGAAGGGGGGGGGGGGGGGGGGGGGGCCTGCAACTTACCAGTTTTTAAATCTTAGTTTGCCGAGGATATGATCCATTGAATCTTATTCCCATGCCATGTCCTTTTTCTTATTCTCCATCTTGTATGGTTTGAGCTGTGTTGAACCGTAGAAAGCATAGTATTAGTGACAGTGTAACTTAATCAAGTGTTACGATCCTAGTGACTCAACAAATAAGCATGATTCAAATCTAGTGTAAATCGAGAAACAACAAATTGAATGAACCTCAGATTTAGCTTGAAATAATCAATATTTAATATTTAACCCATATTAACAGCGAGGAAGCCCAAAATTAGCATGTTAATAAAAATAACAAGTCTTATCTTATTAGATAAAATTGGCTATATAAATTACACTATGTCATTATACTGTATCATCAATTAAGCTTTTAAGAATATTATTAATTAAGTGCCCATTTGGATTTCAGTTGGGTATAATAGATTATGAAAATAATTGATTAAGTGGTAGATTTTAATCATAATTGATTATGTTATAACGTAATCTGTTTGGATGTTATTTTTCTAAAATTAATTTTAACAGAATTGAAGATATTTGGTTAATTTTTTCAGAATTAATTTTAACTGTACAAATTACCATAAAGGATATTTCTTTTTAAAATTAAATTATTGATAAATTTGCATCTAATATTATTAAAGTTGTTACATTTTATTTAAGAAGTAAAATATATTATTTAAACTACATATATAATTAATTAAAACTTTAAATTATATTAATATTAACATTTAAATTTATGTAAATAAGTAACTAAATATATCTTACTTAAAATAAATTCAATAAAAGACAAGAAAATTAAATTCTTAAATATGAAACATTAATTTTACAACAATTAATGAAGATGATAATATACAAGTTGGTCCCTAATAATATCACGAATACTAGTCATAGCTGATGAAAAAAGATGTTACGGATGAATAATATTCATTAACGTCATGGTCTTTTTGATCCTCATGGTCTTCCTGATCTTCCCTCTCATGACATATAAAATCAGAATCGAAGTTAGAGTGTCTTCTAATGAAATTATGTATCGCCATTGATGCAACAACGATTTGAACTTGTATATCATAGTCATAGCTAGGCATGTTGTATAAAATTGCAAACTTTTCTTCCAAACTCCAAATGTTCTTTCTATTATGCACAGTAAACTTGAATGAAAATAATTAAAGACCTTGTTATTATTTGCATATCTAGTTGATCTTCTAAAATTAGGAAGATGGTAGCATTCCTGTCTATACGGATCAAGATATCCATTTGGTGTTGGATAGCCGGCATCCACCAAATAATCTTTACCTTATTAAAAAAGGATTACTATTAATGTCTATAAGTTGGAAAGTCTAACACAAATAAATTGAACAAATAAATATACCTAAAGGCGGATGTGGAAAGTTCATGGATCGAGTTGTTAGAGCAAGTTGAAAAATACAAGCATCATATGCAGTACCCTCCCATCCAACTAAGATAAAAGTAAAGCACATGTCCCAATCACATATAGCCATTACATTTTGCGTAGGGATTCCTTTTCTTCCAATATATTTTGATTTTTCACTAGCAGGGACTACACATGAAATATGTGTGCCATCAATTGTTCCAATGACATTTTTGAAGAATGGCCAATATCGCTTATCATTTTCTATTTTGTTTGATACGTGACAAAAGGACCTATCTTGTGGTTTGATATATTCCATTACAAGTTTTGAGCAAGCCATTAAAACTTCATAGAAATGCCTGTGAATAGTCTCTCCTAAATGTTGAAATCTTTCTTGTGCCATCCTGTTTCCCAACCCATGTCCAATTGTATTTAAAAAAATTGCAACCATCTCCTGTACTCTCATTTGCCTAGTATCCTTTAGTCCATGCCATGTCAATTCACTACATAATTGATGAAACACATGTGGTTCCATTCTAAACATTTCATAGCAATGAACTGGGTATCCCTCTAAAATTTCATTCACCCATAAATGACCTATATTCACTATTTCTTCATGGTTCTTTGCACAAATGTTTGGTTGCATACAACCCAATGAGAGCACTAACTTTTTGGGCTATCTTTAAGCTTTTTTAAGACGACTCTTTCATATGTCTTGCTACCTGTAGCCAAACACATGAATAAACTTAATTTCAATTATAGACACATCTAAATAAGTTATCTATAGAAATACCAATAACTTTTCTATAACATTGTAATACTTCATTACCATATATAAAAAGTACATAAGTAGTTCAAGAGGCTACATAAGTCAAATTCAATAATATAATACAAACATGTTAGACTACTCTTTACGTAAGATCATATGCTCATAAAAAGTTTTAAAACCCTAATAATCAACCATTTTTGTAACATTCATATGTCAACCACTCCAAAACACTTTCTTTATCATCCTTCATTGTCAAAAACGTCACCCTAGTCTCTCGGGACATGAAAAGTGACATGTATCGTGAAACTCAATGTTTGTCAGTTGCAACTTCTTCCCATTGTTTGACTATGGACATGACTTCAGGAATTGATGTTTCCTTGGCCTGTTGAGATTATTCCTTTATTGTTTGAGCTATCACACTCATTTCATCTGCTATTTGACTTGTACTAGGTAACTTGTTCTTCTTTCTACTGTTACTGCTTTCGCCCCTCTTCCTCTTACCACTGCCTCTACTTAAGGTTCTTGAGAAGCATTCAGAACTACTTTATTAAATTCACTACTTACTCCAGTAGTTCCTAAGATCTCATCACCATCTCCTGAACCTTCCTCCAAATCAATACCCTCATTTGCCATATTGGCCAATACACGTCTTTGTCCTCACCTTCATTCCTATTGTAAATGTTAGGCAAAACTCCACTTGAAGGTGCCCATGCTCTAGGTCCATTGGCGATGGTAGCCTTGGAATAACTCGGTTAATTCATTAGCAAATGATAATTCTGTATATCTAAATTTGGATTTTCTTGCACATAAATTACCAATAATATTACAGAATCTACAAATAAATAGAATAAATATAAAGCCTCACATAATAACATCATACCAATATTTTTTTCTCCCACCAGTCATCTGAAGCATCCATAGTATTGTTTGTGTAATCCCAACCAAATCTTGTCTCACTTAAAACCAACTTATCCCACAGTACCCACTCTTTTCTCATATTATCCCACTTATTCTTGAATTGTTGTATGTCATATTTTTGTCCAGTCCTCTCATCGAAGGTAGAAATTATACTGAGCCATCTTGCTTTGGTAAAACTATCACCATTTCTTTGTGATTTTTGAGCTTGGTCTAAACAAATGTCAATAAATATTTTAGTATTTCTTCAATCCAATGAAGCTTTTGACTTACTGTTACTCATTATACTATATAAAAATTAATTGTATGAGAATATAAAAAATTAACATGTTAATTATAAGAATTGTAATTAAAATATTACATGACAAAAACTTGGCAATTTTTAGAGGAGCTAAATTCAACATTCAACAGACACTCAAACAACATAAAATTCGACTAAATGACCCCCATATATGCAAAACATACTATTTGAGAATAAAACTCTAGTAATCAGTGATCACACAAACCAAAACCAGCACAAAGTTCAACTAGGCGCAAAACCAACTTTCAATAGCTTTCCCATAATTTGCAAATGTACAAGATTTTGACTAAAATTAGGTTTCAATAGCTAAAATCAACTTTCAACAATTCTCCCATATTAGCACAGAGTTCGACTAGGCACAAAACTAGCACAGAAACAACATGAAAAATCAATTTTTACCCACCTTATTATTTGCAAATGTAAAAGAGTTGTAATGGTCGAAGTAAATGGTTCAAACTACACAACTAAGCTAGCAATCGTGAGAAGAAATCTACATATATAGAATAGAATGAAGAGGAAAATAGAGTCTGACCAAGACCAAACATTGCATTTGACCAATATCATCCAAAAAAGGTCGGAGAAGATCATTTACCTTTAAACCCAGTCGAAACTTCACTCAAACATAGATCACAGGAGATGGGAGACGAACTCGGTAGACCACAAGCAGATCGGAGATGGAGTGAGTAGATCGAGGCAAGAGAATGCAGATGGAGCTTACTGCCTTCTTTGACTATGGTAGGAGATCACTGCCACTGGCCGCAACTCGGAGACGACAGACGGAGGTCGGCGATGCCATGAGGATTGCACAGCACGAGGACCACAGATTTGTACAGAGATAATAGATGGTGAATATTGTTACCTTTTACCGTGGGTGGACGACGGCAGAGAGACAGCACAATGAAGCCGTACATCGATGAGGGTAAGAGAGGAGAGCTGACCATGAAGACTGAATGAGAGAAATGGGAGATCAAAAATGAGAGAGAGATCTGCACGTAAATGAGAGAAATGAGAGATCAGAAAGAAGAGAGAGAGAGCACGTGAAGGAGGGCAACATGGGTAGCTGAATGTCAGACAAAATAATTAAACATAATAACGGTAAAAAAATTTAAGCTGAAGCTAGTTTTCACAGATTATAGATTAACGCACGTTCTGCCTCATTAATCGATTATTGTGTTTTTGTGGTGTTTGGTAATTTTTCTCAAAAAATCGATTGTGGGCTGAAAAATTGATTTTATTTGCTATCTAAACACACACTAAGAAGTTTCTTTCAATAGCTTTCATAAGAGTTACTTTGAATTTTCTATACCTCTCTTTTGAAAGCTCAAGATTATCACCGATCCTTCGAATGACATTGTCTATATATATCTAAATTATTTCAAATAATTTTTTTATTATTTTTTCCTAATAGATGTCACATCTATTTTTTTTTTCCATCTACGCTCTTTTTTTTTTGTGTATGCCGGGGCATCCACTCCAATTTTATGTTTATGTTATTCTTTTAAAACTCAACATTTATTACTATATAATATATTTGGTTTTATAATAGTTCAATAAAATTTCTCTTTACATTTATTAAGTACGTTTTCGAACACAAATAACCCATTTGCATGTCAAATCATAGATGCAGAATAAAAGCGTGAGCTTGTTGATGCAGCTGAGGTTGGGGAAGGAGAAGGTTAAAATGGTGAGGAATCAATCACAGTAATGGCAAGCTTCATCCCACCAGATTCACAATGCTCGCCAATATCGCAGATGTACCACTTTCTTGCAGATGAGAGAACAATCTCATCATTTCCAGAATCAAGAGCTTCTGTTGAAGCTGAAGTCGAAGCTGGTGCCACATCGTTGGAACCCAGTGCCATTAACCCTAACCACGTTGTGTACTCCTCTTGGGTACTTGAAAACTGCATCAACAAGTTGAAAATTTCAATCTCCTTGCAAAACCCAAGTTTGAATAAACTATATTTTAGCACAGTCATCATGATGAATCTAAGTCCTGTTTTGTTATATTCCTTTTAGGTCTTATCATAAGGTATTTTTTAGGAAAAAAAATACCTTTTCCTTATTATAAATTACTTGATGCGATATTAATTAAATTTTCTTAATATCACCCCTATTTAAAATTATTAAATATGAGAGAGAATATAATATAGATGTGAAAATTTTCTATTTAAAAATGGGTAAGATTAAACATTTATTCCATTTTCAAATAATTTATGACTTAATAGTTTTCTTCAATTACGATGAGATTGCTAGAAATGCTTATAGTAGGGATGAGATTAGTAGTATATATAAATTAAGTACTTCATATATATTCTCTTTGATTCCTATTATAAGACATTTATAGTTACATTATTAGAATAAAGAAAAGATGGTTAAGTTATTAATTTTATTTGAAAATTTTTAAATTTAGATTATATTCCTTTTCATAATTAATGAGTTTAACTAAGGATAACATTAAAAAAGCATAATTAACACCCTATTAATATATTAATAACCAAAAAATCTTTTTAGAAAGCATTTTATAATCGGAATCAAAGGAGTAAAAATTACTTCTTCTTCTTCTTTTTCTTATTATTATTTGGATAATAATGCCACGGCAAAACAAAAAATTACTTATTTTGAGTGCACTTAGATAGGTGATGACCAAAAAATCTAAAGAAAACTTGACCCCACCATGATGCAGGACAAGTAACTAAGAGAATGTTTGCTTTTACCTAGCTTATCTCCCACGTGGAATTCCCTTCCCTGAACCCGAGCTTGAGAGTCAAAACAATGAATTCTGTTGCAGAAATTATGGGAAGAGAAACTGCAAAAATAAGACAAATGGTGAGCCAAGGCCATTTTTGTTGAGGATTGATCAACCTATAATGTGGTTTTGCAAGTGAAATAAGTGCTTGCTTGTGAAGAAGCTTCAAATCCAAGCCTCTTTTTATAGTAGTATGAGAGAACTGATCTACTGATAACATGGAATCCTAAACGCGGTTTGAATTGTTCAGCCCAAGGCATCATTATTGTAATCTTAAATCTGAAATTTGAGCTGCCTTTTGGAAATTTAACATGAATTTGTCTTCTGCTAGGGAACATAAGGCCATTTGGATCCTAGACCTAGTTTTTCTTAAACTATAAATCAAATTTTAACAGTACAGATTAATTTTTACTTTAAAAACTATCAAAATTAAATCATCCAAACCAATTTGACAGTCTAAATTTGCAGTGTTCTCTCAAAATGGAGAGAAGCCACCTCCCTCTATCTGATGATTCTATCAACAATAACTCCGATGCAATCTTCGTCAATGTTACAAATAATAGCATCCTAGGAAGAAAACCTTTTTTTTTGTTTAAATTTTTACATTTGACCCAAAAAAAAAAATTTATTTGGTCAAAACTAAATACTTTGGCAGTAAATAGAAAGTGTGCCGATTATCCAAAACAAAAAACAAAGAGTGTGTGAGATGGAACAACTAGATTTTGCAAGTGTGAATTTATCCAAATTTTGAAAGAAAAAATAAATGTTAAACAAACCTCATTTTCCAAAAAATATATATAATACGGAGAGAAAAAACTTACAACAATTATATGTGCCATTGCTTATGTAGTAAAATTTTGACTAGCAAATCCATAAACAAAATGATTTTAAGAACTAATAACTTAATGATCAAATGGATACACTTTTGTCATGTAAAGAGTGACATGGACCAGTAATATCACTCAACGTGATTCTGATGCTGTTTCAATGGACTCAAGGAACTGCAAAATCTCAGCCATGCTTGGTCTCCTAGAAGGATCTTGTGAAGTACAAATTAGTCCCATTCTCATAATCTGAATAAATTCACTCTCAGCCAAGCCTATCAACCTTCTGTCCGGGCAATCTGAAGCTGAACCACTCTCCAACAACACTCTCACATACTCACACAGCACCACCACCACTCCATTTGCTGCTACACTTTCTACAGGCTTCTTCCCTGTCACCAGCCCCAACAGAATCACGCCGAAGCTATAAACATCACATTTCTCACTCAGCCTTAAACTTGTAGCCAATTCTGGTGCAATATACCCAACCGCATTGTGGAATTTGGTACCATCATAGTTGTTAATGGGAAGTAACTTCTTTAGGCCATAATCTGATAGCTTAGCTTCAAGCTTGTCATTTAAGAGTATGTTGGAGGATTTGAGGTTGAGATGCAGCATTGGAGGTCGACAGTCATGGTGAAGATAGGCAAGGGCTCTTGCTGTTCCCACTGCAATCTGTAAACTTGTGGACCAGTTTAATTGTTTCCCATTGCCACTACTAGTAGAGTGTAGATTATCAAAGAGATTACCGTTTGGGAGAAACTCTGTTAGGATCATTTGCATTGTTGAGGACCAATAGTAGCCTTGAAAAGCAACTAGATTTGGGTGTTTGAGGTTGCCTAGTTTGATTATTTCCTGCTCAAACTCATGCTGGCTTCTGATTCTTCCTAAAGTTTCAAGCTTTTTAACTGCAACTGAGACCCCACCTTCTAAGTTAGTTCTGTAGACTGAACCAATCGATCCACTGCCGATCAAAGACTCTTTGCCAAGCAAAGCGTTTGTTCCTGCTTCCCAATCTTCATATCTCGATGGCAAGCTTTTGTTGAAGAGGACCAGCTTTCCAATTACAACACTTGACTCTGTTGATCCAAGGGGTGTGCTCTCAAAAATCATTGTCTGATCTTCTTTCTTTCTGTTATGAGCTTTAGCATTCAAGATGGCCACCAAACAAACCCCGGTAAGAATGAAGGCTGCAGCAACAATGGCAACAATTGCAGACACACTATGCACTTTAGCCTTCCCAGAAGCTGAAGGTGTTGATTTTGTGCTATTTTCTGAGCAAGAGGTATCATCTAAAGGAGAACCACAGAGAAAAGGGTTGTTGGAAAATGCAGATGAACCAAAACCCTGTATGGTTGCAATGGGAGGAATGATACCAGAGAGATTGTTGAATGACAGATTGAAATGTGTTAAGTATTTTAAATTTCCAAGGGAAGAAGGGATTGAACCAGAAAGCAAATTATTTGACAAATCCAGTTATCTAATGCTTGATGAGTTTCCTAGGCTGGGTGGGATGCTTCCATTGAGCTGGTTTTGATGTAGGTCAACAACCTCCAGGTTTGTCATATTATCAAGATTCTGAGGAAAGTCTCCCTCCAAGTTATTACCAGAAACATTCCTGCAGAAACACACAAAAGAATGTATTCAGATTTCATTCAGATCGTTTAAGGTACTGTATAGAAGTTTAAGAAGGTTGTTGGACTCACAACTCAAGAAGAAACCTGCAATTGCTTACATCATCTGGAATTTCACCAGTGAGGTTTAGATTTTGCAAATCCAGAGTCTCAAGCAGTTCAATGTTACCAAAACCTTTAGGAATGATTCCACCAATTGAATTATCACCCAGTTTAATAACTAATAGACTCTTCAATTCTTGAATTCCTAGTGGGATAGTCCCTATCAGCCTATTTACTTCCAAGGCCAAAAACTCGAGCTTCTTACATTTTGTCATGCTCATTGGAATCTCCCCATCCAAATCATTCCCTGAAGTATCCAAAAATTCTAATCTTTCACTACATGCAGTCATCTCAGGAATATGTCCACTGAATCCATTATATGATATATTGAAATAAGTAAGATTTTTCATTCCGAGGATGTTGAATGGTGCCGAGCCACTGAATATGTTACTAGCAAGATTTAAATGCACCAAGCTACGACATTCTGAGAAAATCTGATCTTGCTCGCTCCCTGATAAGGCATTGCTTCTCAGTGACACATAAGATAACCTTGGAATATCACAAAGTCTCGAGGGAATATTCCCACTGATATTGTTGAAAGAAAAATCAAAACCTTCTAGGTTCAAGCAATTCACTATGGAAACTGGAATTGAACCTGAAAGATTGTTATGAGAAAGGGAAACGAACTTGGTTTTGTTGCAGTATTTAAACAAAGCTGATGGTATCTCTCCAGAGAAGCAATTGAATGACAAATCAAGAAAATGAATGCTCTGTATATTACCTATGAAATCTGGCATTGGACCAGATAACGCATTGGAGCTCAAATTGAACTTCCATAATGATTGAAACTCAGCATATTCTTCTGGGATTTTACCAGAAAAACGATTCCCGTACAATGTCAAAACCTTCAACAATTTTAACCGTGACAGTGCTGGGACCAAAACTCCAGCTAAGCTAGTGGTCCAAAGAACAATTTTTTCTACGAATCCTTGTGAAGTACAAAAAACACCCATGTAATCTTCACATGGGTTTCCACTTGATGGCCAAGAACTCAAGCTGTTATAGGGATCATCAGTGATATTTCCCTTAAACTGAAGCAGAATTTCCTTTTCAGATTCTGGTGACGCTGAGAAGGAAGAAAGTAAGAAAAAAACAGCAAACAGCAGAACATGAACCAACAGGCGAATTTGACTGACCCCTGTCATGCTCGAAAGTTCAAATCTCTCCTCACTGATAAAGCTTGAAGCTTTATGAGTTTAACCCATGTCCCATTTAATCTCTGCTGTTCTGGGGTTGCACCAAAATAACTTTTTTTTTTTTTTTGGGTTGTAAATGCAATGAAAGCAGCTGAAATGGACAGTGGTTGCTGTACCTTTGCTGGAAAGAAAGAAGGTGATGACAGGGAAAGGCTTAATTTACTAAAAGAATTCAGAAATATATGAATTAAGGGTTTGGTTGGCACGTGCATGAGAGTTGGCCTCTTCCCTGGCCATGATATGCTTTTAACATTGGAAATCCAATCTGTTTGAGTCTTGAGTTTCTCTGTGATCAGAAGCATTCATTCTTCTCAACAACCAAGCCTTCATCACCATTAATACATCACCATCAGTATTCAATGCCATCACGATCAGTAATCAAGAAAGATATGTTCCGTGCTAGATAGAGGTATGTAATGCTTAATTATGACTTTTTTAACGTGTTTAATCTTTACAGATAAGAGGGCTTAAGATTAAGAGGGATTTTTCAAAGGCAGTGTGTTGTGTGGACGCTGCTGCCAAGTTTGAATCATCCAATCAGAGTCATGAATACTGAGGTGCAGACATTTTTGCAGTGTTAAGCTCGCATGCAGATTGCAGAAAATCAAAGATTGGTCCTTCTCTTCTGTAATTCTTTTAATTTTAATTTTACAATTTTCCTAAAGGTCCTTCTCTTACGCCCACCTTAGTTCTTTTTCTGTTTGCAGTGTCATGTAGGATCCTAAAGCGGCAGCGAGAATGACAAGTCCTAAAAGAAATTAATAATAGCT
Source organism: Prosopis cineraria (assembly GCF_029017545.1). NCBI lineage: Eukaryota > Viridiplantae > Streptophyta > Magnoliopsida > Fabales > Fabaceae > Prosopis > Prosopis cineraria. The sequence goes on along the minus strand of NW_026555336.1, from coordinate 9,565,858 downwards.
AGGGGTTGGATAAATTTTGGGAGAATATTAATCAAAGACTCCTAAAAGCAATTAGCATTTGACAAGAATTCTGGACATATCAGATATTTGCTAAAACAATAACTTCATTTATTAATTTATTAATTTATTTGTTTAAAGTACTTGTCAGATATTAAATTCTTTTGGGATCCTTCTTCAATATTCTCCCCTAATTTTTGTTAAAAAAAATAAATTATAAATATTAATTTAAGTAATTATAAATTCATAAGTTTCAATTATAAATAAAGATATTTAAATGATAAATATAACTCTTAATTTATAATTGAAATTATTATTTACAGAAAATAAATAAATATTTTCAAGTCATTTTTTTAATAAAAGTTTGTCAGTACCTGATTTCATTAATTCCGTCTTTTCAAGATTTTACTGTAATTTTCCTCCCTACGTGGAATGCATTTAACTGGTGATTACTGGTCCCCCACAAATAATGCAAGTTGGGCTCTATTGATCCTTTATTATTATTACTATTATTATTATTATAATTATAATATTATAATAATAATTATTATTATTATTATTATTATATTTTTTGGCCAATTTCATGTTCATATACAAAAAGTGTTATTCCCAACAAGTGGATATGACATATATAATACCAGTTTATGTCCTTGACTATTATTTTAAAGTTCAATGTGAAGAGCATCACTTGAATGTTTAAATATCAAAATAAGAACTAATTAAATAAGAATTAATTAGCCGAGGGACAACAAAGACACTTTATGAACAATTATCATTATAATTGCAGAGTCAACTCAAAAAATAAAATTTAATAATTCTAATAGGTGAAATTCGATTCATTATATTTTCTTGATTGGATCAATATTTGTTTATTTTATTATTAATTTTTTTAAAATTGTTATTTTTATTCAATTATCATATTGTGTTTGAACTAATTCAATAAAATTTATTCTCTTTATAAATTCAACACCTAAAATATTTTAAATAATTTATTATTATAATCTCATATAATTGTTTGGGAGAGACCGGTGTACGAAACAGGACAAGGGCTTACTGACATGAACAATTCGTCATCGTTTTTGGTCAGAAACACTTGTAATGAAATTAAATTCGAACATGTACATGTGGAGTTGTGAAAGATAACATTTGCAACAGCCAAATGCTTCAGACAGACACCCAAAAAGAGAGAAAGAGGAAGATAAAGAAAAAGAAAAAGAAAGCGGAGAATCACTGAATCACATAAAATCACGTATACATATTCCTCTGCTCCGCGGCAACAGAGACTGTCGTGCAGTTTTAACAGTATATTTCCTATTCATGACTCTGGAAACTTGAACTTTTTTCCCGTGCCGGAAACTACACGGCCAATGAAGATAGAAAGATTACAAACTGATGGATAACAGATAGATTGAAGAAATACAAAACAGTGAATCCCCCCCCCCCCGGGGGGAATTTTCAAGGATTAATACCAAAAATAATATCAAATATTTCATTTAAATATATAAAAGTATTTAAATTTAGATGGATCAAATCCAAATTTATATTTTATTATAATTTTTTTATAATTTTAAATTCTCTATAAATTTTAATCATTGCAATTTTACCTACCTCAATCCTCTCTTTTTCTTTATATTTTCATTGTCAAAGTTTCTATTAGTGTAACTATTACATTCATCTCTTACTCTAATCTCTTATCAATTAAAAAATAATAATAAATTCATTATTTTCAATATTTTATTTTGGATTAAATATGAAATTAGATCCTGAATTATAGATTCAATGGTGATTTAAACCCTAAACTTTAAAAAGATGCATTCTAAATCTTAAATAATTAAATTTAAAATAATTTAACTCCTATCATTAATTTTCAACAAATGTCTATCAAATTCATTTAAAAAAAATTACACTTTAGGCCCCAATTTGACAGACATTTGTTTAGGGTTTAAAATATACCTCTTTAAAAGTTTAAGGTTCAACTTAGATTTATAGTTTAGTGTCCAAATGATATATTAACCCTTGATAATGTTACAAATCTTTCAAGATATGATAAGAAGGAATTAAAAAAAGATAAATGATGATAATGATAAAACTATATAAAAAAAGATTGCAAATTATAATCATGAGTAAAGAAGTTTTCAGTGGAGATTATGGTGAGTATGAATGAGACGGTGTCGAGTTGACTATTTTTGTTCTTGTTGGGTGGGATTAGTATAGGCAATTAGTGGCAGTAATATAAGCATAACATAATCTTTCGTTATAAGCACACTTTCATATTTTTTTTTATTTATTCTTTGGCATAATATAATATCATAATAATATCAGTAAAAAAATTATCATTCTTTGTTAGCGAAAAATCTAAAATAGATTTCTCTTCATACACTTTTTTTTATCTCTTTATTTATCATAAAGGCATGGTTTTGTTTTATAAATTTTTACCTTCATCGATCAATTCAAATCAATAAACTTACACACTCCTTCAAAATCTTTTTAAAAATTGATATAATATGAAAAATATACTTTTTTCAGTTATTGTTAAGTTATTATTGATTAGACTGTATTTTTTAAAATACAAAAGAGTTAATATATAATTTTGACCCTATAGGTCAGAGATGATTTAAATTTTAAACTTTTAAAAAGGTACATTTTGAACCCTAAACAATTAAAGTTGAGGCAATTTAATCGCCATTGTTAACTTTTAACAAACTTTTATCAAGTTGGGGCTTAAAGTAAATTTTTCCCAAATAAATTTGATGCACGTTTGTTGAGAGTTAACGGTAGAGATCAAATTGCTTCAACTTTAATTATTTAGGGTTCATGATACACTTTTTTAAAGTCTATGGTTCAAATTGCATCTAGACTTGTGGTTCAAAGTTCAAATTGATATTTATCCCTTTTATTTTTGTGCTTTGAATCTCAATTTGTTTTTCTTTTATCTTTAATTTTTTTTACATTATACAAACAAGGAATTATAAATAGGGTATATCGATTTTTAACATGAGGTTTTAAATTTAAGATTTTAAATTTAAATCCATTAATATTTTTTTTTTCTCTAGTGACATGCCTGAAGAACCACTTAGTCTATGAGCGTGTCTTCACAAGGCATGGAAACGCACAAGCATTGATTTGGGTTCTAAACGGCCCTCCAAACACGTAACTCTTAGTGGAATGAAGTGATGGATTTATGTGGGTTTCCTTGTATTGACAAAGATTGAAGCACATTGCATAATAAAATCTCTCTGTTTTGTTTTTGCCCTGAAGCACTTGGTATTATCATTCCTATCCATTTTGAGTTGTTGCATGATTTTCAGTTTTCATAGATAAATTTGAAGGATTAAAATTTTTATCATCCCTATCTATTTTGAGTTGTTGCATGATTTTCAATTTTCATAGATTTATACTATAATTGGAAAAAAAAAATTGGAACATGTCAAACTCATGTTTGGCAAATGCCATTACTTTATCAACGTTGCACTGCATCATCTCGCAAAACCGGGAGGAGCCATTGGTGTGAATAATTGAAAGTTAAATAAAAAAATAATTTTCTCGTTTAAAAATAAAAAAGAAAAAATAAAATTTTTGGCCCCTGTACTTTACTCACTTTTTATTATTGGTTCCTGTATTTTTTTTTAATATTTTAGGTTCTTCCATTTTTATTTTAAATTGTTTTAGGTCCCCTTCATGAATAAAGTATAAGGATTTTGGAGGAACATAAAATAATGAGAACAAAAGTGTAGAGATCTAAAATATCGAAAAATGTAAGGACTAAAAAAAAATATGAGCAAAGTATAGAGACCTAAAACTATATTTTTTGATAAAAAATAATTGACAATTTACACATTCTAATGTTTGTACCTTTTAATTGTCACTCGTAGCCGTTGTAAGTCTTTTTTTAATCATTGTAGACTCTCCAACCATAATTTCTTAGTTATTTTATTAACAAAAAGTATAATATTATATTAATAAAAAAACATATAACAGCTTTTATGGCATCTTGTGTATGATAATAACAACTTAAAAAAAAATTAACCATATTTTTTTCTGTTATTAGTGGTGCATATTTGTTCTGTTTTAAATGATAAATTTTTATTGATATGATTCTTTCTCAAGTTGTGTTGAAAACAATTAAAATATTTTTCATGTTATTAGGTGCCATATGTATGTAATTAATTTGATATGACAAACTTTGTTAATAAGATAAAGAGCAAAACTTTATTATTCCATATGTATAATTTAATGAAACTTTGTTTATTTTTACATATGTATCTCTGATCTCTCTTTTATTTTTTAACTTGTAGGGGTTAAAAAAATTTAATTGATCAAACTATAAGAACTTAATTAAAAGAAAATAAATTACAAGAACTTAATTCAAAATAGAAGGAAATTATAAGAACTTGTATATATTTTTTTTATTATTTTAATGAAATAAACATACTGACAATAGAGAGAATAATTTCAATTATTTATTCACAAATAGTTTCAATTTTTCTTTAATTTTTATTTCAATATACAAATTTTTATCTCGGTTTTTCTTCCTCAATGAGAAATTTAGTAAAGACCCTGACCCCTTGATTATTTATGGTTTATCAAATATTTTAAATTTTGGTTAAAATTAAAAATGACTATCAAACAGTATTTTAATTTTCACTTCAATATTGCTTATACTTTCATATTTATATCATATGGGATTCTAATTATTTCTAATTTAAGTTAACGATTATCCAATTAATGGTTGCAAAATATATACTTTGGCAAAATGGATATATTTTTAAGGCAAGAAGAAAAATATTTATTTATTAGTTCAATTTTTTTATAAGACCACCAATGAATCCTGTATGAAGTGCATAAAGCAAGGGGAATAAGATACAGAATACAGATAGAATGAGGGGGTTGAAGATTTGGTATCAATATGCACCCTTATTAGAGATGATGTTATTTATCATAACCCTTTTGCTTTTAAGTTTCAAGTTTCTCATGAAGGACCAGAATTTATTTTTAATTTTAATAACTTTTTATTGTTTTTTTTTTTTTGTTGCTCAACATGAATTCTTCATCTTATCCCCAAAAAACCAGCTTCCATTCACCCGAGGACAAATATTGATTAGACGTTTGGTAATGGCAACTAAAAGAAATCAAAATTAAATATCATTAATAAGTTATACACAATTTTTTGAAGGGTTAAGAATCATTTTTATCTTTAAACTATATACAAAATATCATAAATGCTCCTAAACTTAACTATGGATCAATTTTAGCTTTCAACTTTAAATATTTTCTCTATCATCACCTTACTGTTTTCTCATTATTAATTGACCATTAGTGGACCTATATTATAGTTTTATTATAAAATTTTTTGAGTTGAGAGGCAAAAATAACTCTTTGAATAAAAGTTGGAGGCAAAAATGATCCTTAACCTAATAAAAAATGTTAAAAAAATAACAATATTTACTGATAACTAACTAGCGTTGAATATTTATGTCAGGGTGATAATGGAGGAAATATTTAAAGTTAAAAGATAAAATTGACTCAGTTGATTTTATGGATATTTGTGACCTTTCATGTATAATTCATGGACAAAAATGACCCTTAACTCTATTTTGAATTTTATTAAAATTATGTAGATGAACTTTTCTTAAAACAAAATCCATTTGTTGATGGTTTTTCCCTGCAGTACATCGGTTCAAATTTTAACAATGTCACAATTTTTCTTTTTATACTCACTTTCATACATTTGAGGCTAAATATTGACCATTTTTAACCACTGGGAGACAAATCTGTCGTTATCAAGAATCAAAATAAAACTAATTCAATCAAGAATTTGTTGATACCTTGATTTCTTAAGGTGGAAAGAGGATAGAAACAGCAACATAACTCAGGAGGATACAGTTAACAACTACTCAACAAGTAAATGACAACATAAACGAGGTCAAAATATCACTATATTAGTCATATTTTCGCTGTAATTAACAAATTACTTTTTTATTCGTTGACATTACATCGTAAATGAGGTATGGATATCATCTATATATTAGTCATGTACATCACGCATTTAATTTGTCTCAAAGGTTAATCAGGAGAAGCAAAAACCATAACTCAATGGCACAATTGATCCGAAACCCATGCTTCATCATTGAAGTAAGTAATCCTAATGATATATGGAAAGTTGATCATGACATCCTCAACAAACACGCCCCTCTTTTGGCTATCCAAATCGCCATATGCATTATCATTACCAACCTTTTCTACATCATCCTTAGGCCCCTTCAACAGCCTCGTATCGTTGCTCAAATTCTTGTAAGTGCATGTATTAATTTTAGGGTTAAAGATTATTTTTTCCCTAAACTTTTCTCTTAGGAGTGTGAGCACCCTAAACTGAAAGGTAAACAATATTCTTCCTAAACAATTTTTTTTATAAATAAAATCACCATTCCATTAAAGATCCATCATCTTTTTCATTATCTGTTGATGAAGAATAGTTGTGGGGCCCGCACATGGTGACAACAAGGCATTCTAACCCATTTTGCCGTTATTTTGTTCCAAAAATTAAGTTTGGTTCTTTTTATTGTCATGGTATTTCCAGCCCCTTTGGCCCATGTTCAATGGTCAAAATGGGTTAGAATGCATGCCTTGTTGTTATTGTGTGTTGACCCTACAACTATTCTATTTAATAGATAATTGAGAAGATGACGGGTCTCTAATGGAAAGGTAATTTTTCTCTTGAAAAAAATTGTTCGGGGGAACATTACATCACTCTTTAATACATGATACCCAACACTCTTTTGAAAAAAGTTTGGGGAATAAACAATCTTTAACCCCTCTATATATGAACAAAGAGCCAGTTTGTACAATAACATACCAGTATATTTCCCTTTGTCAATGTTGTTGGTGAAGCTGATGCATAAAAATTTATGGGCATGCAGGCTGGGTTTACTCTAAGCCTTGTTATTGCGGTAGATGACAATTTAGTGGACGTATTTTTGCCTACTAGAGGAATTCTAATCTTGAAACCTACACAAATTTAGGCATCATGAGCTACATCTTCCTTAGTGGATTGGAAATGAATTTGGATACCATCTTACAAGTTGGAAAGAATGACGCAGGTATCGCGCTTCTTGGCATGATCGTTCCGACTGCAATGGGAATAGGCTTCTTTGCTTTGATCCAAGAAGTTTACGAAATGCCTCCAAACTCGAATTTTCAAGATGACATGTCTATGAGAAAAGCTTATTTGTTCTGGTGTTTAACTCTGCCTATCTCGAGTTTTCCGTTGCTTGCTCAAATCCTCACTGATCTCAAGCTTCTTTATACCAGGCTGGGCAAAGCTACCCTAAGAGCAGCCTTGTTTAGTGATACTTATGCTTGGGTTCTTTTATAGCATTAATCCCATTTTCTAGAGACAATGCAACGGAAGCAATCTTGTCATTGTTGAGTACGATGATGTTCATCCTCTTCTGCATCTTCATGCTACGTCCTCTCATAACAAAATACATTGATCAAAACATGCAGCAGGATAAGAAGAACAATTCTGATTGGGCTTTTCTGGTGATGGGTGCTTTTGTTTGTTCATATATTACAGATTTCCTCGGCACACACCCTGCTGTAGGGTGTTTTATGTATGGACTAATCTTACCCCATGGGAGATTTACTGACTTGGTGATGGAAACGCTAGACAATTTTGTTTCTGGAGCTATATCACCTCTTTTTTTCTTTCGTGTTGGCTTGACTATGAACTTGATAGCACTTGCAAATCAAAACTGTTGGCCCTTGATGGTCTTAGTTATCCTATTATTATCCACTCCAACAGTTTTAGGCACTCTAATTGCCACCTTTTTCTTTGAATTACCCACCCGAGATAGCATTGGCATGGGATTGCTTCTCAACTCAAAAGGGGCCTTGGCATTAATAATACTAAACCTAGCTTTGGACAGAAAGGTATGCGCGATATAATTTGTTAATCCTTTAATTAATATTCACATTAACTATATCATTTTATATACTCCCTCTATTTTTATATTATAAGATAAACTGTCATATGCCTCATTATTTTTTATAAGCAAAATTACAAATTTCAAGAAATATTTATCACATTTTTCTCGAATTACTCCTCATAGAGTCGATATTTATTTTCATGAGACCAATTTATTTTATTAATTATAGGAATAATTTAATCCAAGTTTGTTAACTTCTGATATAATTATTATACTTAATTTTCTTAAATTGTGTAAGTTGTTTATTTTTCTCTTATATTTAAAAATGGAGTAGTACCAATTATCTTAATTGCTAGGTCTAATGGCTTCATATGACTAATCAACCAATCGACTATGGTGTGCAGATTTTTTCTGTGGTGCTCTATACCATTATGGTTTGTGCAATTCTTGTGATGACTATTATGGCGCCTATTTTCATTAACTTCATGTACAAACCAAGAAAGCGATTCGAGAATTTTAGGTTAAGGACTATTGAAATGTTAAGGAATCACACAGAGCTTCGCATTCTAAGCTGCGTCCATAATATTGACCAAGCTACTTGCATGGCCAACCTCTTAAAAACTTTTAATGCTACTAGAATTTCTCCTCTCCGCGTGTTTGGAGTTCACCTTGTTGAACTCACTGGACGTGCAGTTGTGGCCACTGCTCTTTTGGTTGATCATAGAGAGCAACAAACCCATTCTGAATCACCAAATTCCACAGTGTCACAACCAAAGTTAAAGAGGATTACCAATACCTTCAACACTTTACAAGAGGAAAATAACTCCATCAGAGTTGAGAACTTCCATGTTGTGTCTGCCTATGAAACCATTTATCAAGATATACACAATTTGGCAGAGCAAAATCGAACAGCCTTAATTCTTCTTCCTTTTCAGAAACAACCACATGGGGTAATAGATGGTTTGGCAGAGACACCTAATGAAGCATACAGAGACATAAACCTCAAGGTTATGCAAGAAACACCTTGTTCTATGGCACTTCTTGTTGATCGTGGTCTCGGATCGGTATCTAAGACCAACTTACACATAGTGATGGTCTTTGTTGGAGGACCTGATGACCGTGAAGCCTTGGCTATTGCTTGGAGGATGGTTGGGCTTGGGAATCCAAGGAACTCACTCTCCGTGGTGCGGATTATTCTTGTTGGTGAAGCTGTAGAAGCTAGCATATCAACTAGAAATGATGAGACTCAATGGCCTTCATCAAAAAGTGTGGATGATGACAGGCAACAAGTTTTGGATGAAGAGTATATAGATTTATTCAGATTCAAGGCAGTGTATAACAATGACTCTGTAACATACTCAGAGGAGGAAGTGCACAATGGAGAGGAGTTGATTGCATTACTAAAAGAATTGGAGAAAGTTGATTGTGATCTATTCATCGTTGGACAAGGGAATGGTAGGAACACGATTGTGTTTTCAAGTTTCATGGAATGGTGTGACAACCCAGAGCTTGGAGTTATTGGGGACATAGTGGCATCAAACTCTTCGCAATCTTCACTGCTTGTTGTGAAGCAATTTGGGTATGAAGAAATGGATTTTGGGAAGCAAAATCAACATGCCAAACAATGTTCCACCAGGACTAGTATGTCTGAGACGCATATTGTGTAACATGAATTATTTTTGTAAATGATGAGTTAAGAAATGTAAGAATTATGATGAATAAACTTGGAAAATCCAATTTCATGCCATCAAGCTAGAAGTGGTAACGGTTTTTTAATCAATTTAGTTGTAACTGAGTTACAAAATTTATCATATTCATCTTGCTTCAATATTTTTTATATGCATGTATGATGTCGGGGCTCTATTATAGATTTATTAGAATTTTATTTATAACTTCTCACCTTCGAATTTTTATTTGTCCAATGGCCGTGCTTATGGTTGATATGTCTATTGGTAAGTTATCTTTATTTTTTTAAAGAATTCAAGCTTCATGACATTCATGGAACTACCTTAGACAAACTAAAATTTTTTGTGTTATTGGTTTATAATAATGGTTTTAGGTGATGAATCTACCAATGTATTGGGACTTTTAAGTAATCATGATTACTTACCAAATACCATGTTTTGTGACTAAACGTTGTTTACACCTTGTTATTATTCTATAATTTAGCTGATATTATCTAGTGAGATAAAGCTTGTTATTGGTGTTCAGTAGTTATGAGTCATCATTGACTCATTTGAATAGTGTATAGACTTTATGCATTTGCTCATGCAGTTTATGGTAGTATTGAGTTTGGATATTTACTCTGATGCTTTACTTTGTTGTTGTTGTCGTCATTGTTGTTGTTGTTTTGAGACATTCGCTCATTTGAATAGCATGTTGATATGTATGTTCTCTTGCAATTCATTGTATCATATTTGGGCATTTACTCTGATACTTTACTTTGATTGAGGGAAAACTTGCTGTGTTTGCGTAGTCCCAAGTAAAACATTGTAAGACCATAATTTCTAAACCATTTATAAACAGCATCTACCATAGTACTAAAATCTGAAACCGTTAAAAACATTTACCATAATAAAAAAGCTTTAAACCAAATAAAATACTATGTATATATATATATATATTCCAATATAAAAAATCCTTACATGATAGAAAAAAGCCTACAATGATAATTAAAAATCAATTTTTAATCAGATATGAGTACAGTCCATTTACAAAACATCGATACCTTAAAATTTATCATGGAATCCCTCCATCTTATCAAACACCATCATCATAAATAATCCAAACACATGCACCAACCCTAAGGTCTCAAGCTTGTCTACCAAGACAATATAAATATAATTATATATAATAGTCATTTGAAATCAATTTTCAAATATGAGATGCAGAGGAAGTCCTATACCGACTCCAGTACCTAATTAAAAACAAAACAAAAAGAATTGACTTGAGATATACAATAGTTGCTTCAAATCTCTATTTTCCTCCATTTGCAGCCCTGATCCTTTGCATAAAAATGATAGAAATTAAACCATATGATGAGACCGGAGGGTCCTAGTAACCATAAAATAATTTAACATTCATGCAAGCATGTTTTAGAGACAGTTAAGTGGAAATAAATAACCAAGTAAATAGTAATAACAAATTTTTTTTGGACAAAAAATAGTAATAACAAATTAAATAGCACGTATTATGCACATGAGAGACCGCATGGGCAGGGGGGTTTGATCTTTTAACCACCTTGGGGTCAAAAGATATTCAAATCTGAAACCAGTTACCCTTCATACCTTCAAATCTGAAGCCATGCTGCCATCAAAGAAGAAAATTGAGTCGGCTAGTGCTTTTTCATAGAAGGCTGAGTTAGGTAGGATTCTTTTTGGGCAATAGGATAATTTTACAAGAACAAATTATATCAGAAATGGACCTTGGAATTTCATAATAATTACCTGAATTTGCAATGCATTTATGTCATTTGAATATTTTAGGAAGAAGTGTCATTTTCCCAATATATAATCAATTAAATTTATTTTTTATTATACTTGAAATAATTGCACCTTCAATTCATAATCAAATAAGGATCTTAATTCATGAGAGAATCACATCCAAGGATTGTAAACAAATTTATTCGTATATAATGATTAATAACAAGTCTTATTTAATAAAAAAAAGTTCATGCATGTTTCACTACTACAAAAAAGAGTATATAAAATAATTATTTTTAGTTAAATATAATGGTTTTTAACTATTGTATATTCAGGCACTGTACATTTCCCAAACAAATATATAACAATTTTTTAACTACTTTATATTTTGGCTATATAAACAGTTATTTGGAAGCAATCACTTTATATTCCTAGAACATAAAGTGGTTGCTTCCAAGTAACCATTTTATATATGAGCTTTTTTTAAAAAGAAAAAAAGATAAGGGTTAACGGTCCTTATATTCATCCATCTTTTTCCAATTAAGGATTCGAACAAAAAGAACAAGAAATTTTCATGATATTTTTAGCATTCAAAGTACATTAAATTTATAATAAACAAGCCTAACAATGAACTAATAAATAATTTTATTGCTTGGATTGTCTATGTCACCCTCAATTTTTTCCTATGTGAAGTATAATAAAAAAACCCAAAAAGCTTGGATCATTCCAATCAGCATTATCAAATAGACAAATACCAACTTCGTAGGGAAATAAATCACCTACTCAAGGTTTAAACCTATTTGAAAAGCATTACCATCACCAAACCACTCTGAAACCCATGTATTTGAAGTTAAATGCCACTTTTCAAATGTCTCTCCATTGGATGAAATAATGGGTTTAGGACAAGAATGGTGGCGTAGCTATCATCCTGAAAGTAAAATGATCTATGCTAAAAAAAAAAAAAATTGTTTTGCTTTTAGTCTTCCTAAAAAAACAAAAAAGATGCAAACAATTGAATTTGGTTCGGCAACGTTATTCCCACACAATAATAATCAAACCCATCGATTTATAACAGTCACCCTCCTTCCTCATCAATAAGCACCTATATTAGAATTCTTTTGTGTCCAAATTCTGGTGATGGCTTACTCTAACCTCCGTGGTACCTAGTTGAACAAGAGAGATAAAATCACATATATCTTGATCAATAAGCAAACATAGATTATTAAATGAGGTAAAATAACTTCAAAAAAATGGCAATGGAACAGGAATAAGGTAAAAAAAAAAAAAAAAAACTCATCTTCGGTTAAGAACATAAGCAAGTATTGTAACACTTACCCTTGAAATATATCATTATTTGGTAGTTTAAAATCATCAAGATGAAAAGTCTTAGGTAAGGTTATGGAATGGTAAGGTGCAGTGGACTCTTCTGGTGGCAAATAAATAGTAGTGGAGTAGAAAGCTTGCTTAATCTTAAGCAAACACTACTAGAAACAAAAAATTAAAACTAGTGATCTATCACTAATCAACAAAATCTATCACTAATTTTAATTTTAGTGATGGATTGTCTGTCACTAATTTTTGTCACAAATATGGTGTCATTAATTTAGTGGTAGACATGAATCTATCACTAATTTAGTGATAGAAAATGTCTATCACTAATTTAAATGTCTGTCACCAATTTATTTTACAATTAAAAAATTTTTGTGGGTCCAAACACTATTATGTTACCTCCCCATGCTATGTCATATAATCACACTTAAACTTCCATACCACATTATCACTATGTCAATAATTTATTTTAATTTTCTTTGCTTGTGACATTAGCTTGCCTTGAACTTAAGACTCCATCTTTTCATCGGACATATTGCAAGTTGAACCGCAATGACTTTGTATTCTTAATAAACACAATTTAAAATATATTACTTAATTAAACATATATATTTAAGGGGCTTTTGTAATTATGATCCATATTATAGGATCAAATCAAGCAAATAGCTCAACATTTGTTATATTTTGCATTATAATAGTTTATTATATTTGTTAATGATATATCATTATATATCAATGATAAACCCTTTATATATTAATAATAAACTTCTTATATATCAATGTAAATTAGCCATATACACTTTCAAATTTTCAAACATTTGGTCCATATTTTCTATGCACAAGATTTTTTTTCTTTTCTTTTTTTAGCTAATGAGCAAATTTATCCTATTATTTAACATAATGTATTTTTAATATATTATCATTTAAATATGTTAATAATATATATTAATTTTTATATATATACATTAACACATATAAATATATAAATTAGTATATATTATTAGTTAAAATATATATTATTTAATATCAATAAATATATTTATTGAAAATAAATATTTTTTTATATCATTTTATATTATCTACTATGTTATAATTAAAATATCTTCACATGATAAAAAATTTAATTTTATATTTAAATTTCCATAATAAAATAAAAAGTATTTTTTATTTTTTATGTAATTTTATATTATATATTTTACTTATAATAATAGGAAAAAATTATTTGTGTAATTATTTAATTTGGAAATTATTAAGATTTTATTCATGTAATTCTCTCCATGTATATAGTAAATTTTTTATTTTTATATAATATTTAAGAACATTTTTCTGATTTTTTAATTAAAAATATGTGTCACTATTTTATCATTTATATAAAGATTTAGTGAGAGTAATTAGTGTCAAATTTAAATCGGTCAATAAATTTATAAAATTTAATCAAAATGTAATGATATCCTATATTTATTATTAATCCATCACTAATTTATGTAATTAATAATAGATTTCAGTTCGTTACAAAAATTTTATCACCAGTACTTATAATTAGTGATAGATTGGAAATCCGTCACTAAATGTTTGTCATTAATTTTAATGATAAAAAAAGTAATTTACTTTCATAGAATATATCCTCACTACACTAAGCAGAAGATGATTCGACAAGTGAAGTTCGATTGGCTCTTCAAGAAAAAGAATTGAATCTGTCCGCAATAGTGAATGTGTAAATATCATGGGAGAAATGATATCAAAACTAGAGAATAACACATGCTATACAGACGGTGTCATCATATTTGAGCTCGATGCTGCAGCCCAAAGAAGGTTCCACTTTCTGCAATGCTTCTTGGAGGGCACAGAGTGGGTCAACTTAATGAAAGGTTTGCTTCATAATGAAAAGGAACAACAATCTGCTTAGGGAACAACAAACCTTCAAGCTTAAACTGAACAAAAGTAAAAAGTTGTGCACATCAGAAACATGTTATTTATCCACCTCATCCATACATGAGCAAATAAAGAACCCCAACCATCTAGTCTAAATAATGCATCTACGAACCAACGAATTGGCCATATAAATGATTGCACGTGTATGCAATAAAGGAGTGAGCATGATTCCCAAATCTAACCAACCTTCGCAATATACATGCCAAAATGTAAAATATAAAAAAGCAAAGTAACAACTTTCACATTCGCCCAATATCATTAACCTAGACAATTCGCCCAGGGTAGCATTGCATGATAGATTCAAGATTATAAAAAATACTTTCTTCATTAAAAATATAAGATATTTTTAACTGAATTTCACCTTCTATAGTTACCTTCTTTTAAATTAACCATATCTTTTTATATTTACTCATATTAAACACCTTATAATAAATATAAAATCATTATTAATAGGAACACTTTTAAAAAAAAGATAATGATTACACTTTAAAAAGATTAAAAATATTTTATATTTTTTAACATTCAACTCCTCAAAAAATATTTTATATTTTTAAAGTGTTAGGTAGGATTCTTACATTAGTATTTTGATCCTATCAGAATCACTCAACCACTTTTTTAACCACCTTGGGGCTCAAAATACAAACATCTAATTATGTATAAACACATAGTGCAGATGTAATAAAAATGCATTTCCTAATGAGTAATATTCTATCAAATTACACAAAATAAACAAATGTAAGAGATATTATGAACACTGTATTTTGTTTAATATAATACAGATAATAATAAATTCAACCTAAAAATATAAAAATATAAAAATATAATTTAATTATTTTTGGATTATATTTTAAAAAAATTATTAATTAATAACGTTTAATTTTATTTTAACCTAGATAATCTTTTGTTGGTTAAGATTTTATTTCTTTTAGTTAATTAAAATAACCAAAAAATATAAAAATACAAATATGAAATTTAATCCTTTTTAGGATTATATTTGAAAAATAATAATAATAATAATAATAATCTAATAAAATTAAAAAAATATCTTGTTTAAATTTTAAAAAATATCCCCCAAATTAAACATAAATTAAAAATAGGTTGTGGTGTTTTTAAAAAAATGATATAACTCGAAGGTTAAACGCTGGAAACCAGATCCCGCGTTTAACCATCAGCTGCTAATGCTCTGCAGTCTGAGCACACGAGCAAAGAAAATAAAAGGAGCCAGAGACACATCCAGGAGAGAAAACACATGCACGTTACAGCAGGACAGAAGAGCAAAAGCGAAAAGAGAGAGTAGACAGACCAGAGGCGTACACGAAACACAAAAGGAGAGCGCAAAACATTTCACTCAACCCTCATTCCTCTTTTGGCTGCATGTAGAACACAGACTAAGAAGACCTAAACGTTCGGCCACATGCAGAGAAAAGAGCAGAATGCCAGTCACGAAAGCACAAGGAAAAAAAAAAAAAGCGAAAACAGCAGAAGCTGAGAGCAGAGCAGCCTCACACATGCATGAAAAACACACAGAAACACAGCCACACAGCCACGCAAAAAACTTTCGACTAGGGATGCAGAAGCTTTACAAAGAAGAAATGCTAGTTAAGCACGCGAGCAGGAAGGAACCCAGAGACGAAAACACAGAGGGCAGAGAGACAAAGAGCAGGGGCAAACACAGTAGACGAACACGTAGAAGAACAGAAAAAACACAAAAAATGCAGAAGCAAATAGCAGAGGAGAACAGACGAAAAACACACAGAAAGCAAAAAGACAAAGAGCAGAAGAGAGACGCACGCAAGCGCAGAAGTCAGAGAGAAGAGCTACATGCAAAGAACTTCTGATCTTCTTCACACATAAAGAATGTGGTGGTCAAGCTCAGAGGTGGAGACTCAACTTCCTCCCGACTTGATCGCTGGGCGATGGCTTCAGTCCACAGCACCATAGCTCCCTAGAGCTTCGCGTCTCTTTCCAAATGGTCACGAAACTGGGTTGCCGTCGCAGAGATGGCTCTATTTTGGAGTCTTTATCAAGAGCAAGTTACAGTGGCTCCCTGGAGGTGGCGCCATATAATCAGGCAGTGACTCCTATGAGTTCCTTCAACTTCAAAGGGAGGAGGATGGGAGAGTCAAGTTGCAATGTTAAAACTTCGAGAGAGTTACTCAAGGTACTCAACTAAATATGTAGTCTTGAAGAACATCATGCTTCAAGTATATCAATAGTACGAGCCTTAAAAATGGAACTAGACCTTTCTTGTGCATGGGTTAAGGAGTTGCTACGAGAGAAGCAGATGGATAGGCAAGGAATGGAGGATTTGATGAAGAAGATGACAGGGGACAAGCTTGTCAGGAAGAACCTCAAAGAATTTGACAAAAGTAAAGCTGCATTTCAATCAGCCAAGGAAGAGCTTGAAGATGAGAGGAAGTCAAGAAAGCATTCAGAAAGCCTGCACAGGAAATTGGCTCTGGAGCTTTCTCAAACAAAATCTTCTTTCTCTGTTTCTTTGAGAGAGCTTGAAAGCGAAAGAAAAGCTCAGATCCTATTGGAGAATCTATGTGATGAGTTTGCCAAAGGAATTAGAGCTTACGAACAAGAAAAACTTGGCTCGTTGAGCGTGTACAAATGAAGCTGGCCAAGGTTGGGGATGATGTTGAAGAGAGAAGTTCCTGTTGACAAGCTAGGTTTTGATATCGAGACATTTCTTTGTGCAACACGGTCTGTTGATTCTAAAAGATGTGGTCACTTCTCTCCAAAGGAGCTCAAAGAAATTTACCCATGTTGGCATTCTCTGGATTTCTTTCCTCTAAAAGAAGCTACAAATGCACTACAGAATATGGCCGAGGAAGATTCTATTTCTGCCAATTTTTCTGTTCTAAAAATTACGGAGGCCCACCTAAAAGAGAGAGGACCGAGAGCTTAGAAGAAGAGCTGATTGAAAACATCATCCCTGTTAAAGAGTTGCAGGTAAAGACTATAGTTTGAATAATATTGTTCTCCTTTTCCCTTTTCTTTCCAAGATCTTATGGTGGGCATAAGTTTGAATGGGTCCTTAACTAACTATTAATAAAATATCCTGTGTAATCTTACATCTTTTGATGGTTTAAGGGTATAGTTCTATTGTTTGAATGGGTCTTTGACTAACTATTTATAAAATATCCTGTATAATCTTACGTCTCTTGATGGTTTAAGGGTATAGTTCTATTCAAGTATTGAGATTCTTGACACTTGGGAATTAATCATTAAGCTTGCCTAATAACTTTGAAAATTTGACAAGTTCTTTATCTTGTGATGTTTGTGTTTGCAAAATGAACTTGTAATGGTTTGTATTATAAGATATCCAACATGTCTAATCTAGGTATGTATAGTTTTGCATGTTTGATTCTCAAATTACCTTTTAATCTTTTTAATTATTATGTTTTAGAATAATGCAACGTGTGGTGATATGGTTTGATCCTTATATTAATCTTTGATCATTTGTGGTAGTTTATTTATGTGTACTGGTAATCATGGCTAATAACATACATATATCTCATGGTGCTTTCTATTTTCATATGTTGTTATGATTTCCTTGTAAGAGGCTAAAGTATAAAAATAGAAAAAAGATATATACACACACACACACACACACATATAACACACACACACATATATGTATATATATTTATGGTTTATTTATAGTGTGAGATTTCAAAAATCTCCGCAAGCATTTAAATTTAAAATAATTTCATACTGTGTAAATCAATAAGATTTTATAGGTATGAGGATCAATCTTGTATATATTTATATGGGTTTCAAAGACCCATCATTAAAATTAACTCTCTTTTTATAATTTAAATTAATAAAATATTTAAGTCTCATATGAGATTTCAAGAATCTTCGTAGAGGTTTAAATTAATCACTTTATCGTGTGGGATAATAAGTCATCGTAGATGTTGTGATTATTAATTTGCATATATTAAATAAATAAATGATTTTTATAAATAAAATAATAAACATTTTTAACAAAATTAAATTAATGTATTTAAATTATAGTCACATTTAATAATGAGATCTTTAAGTCATGTGAGATTTTTGAATCTCTGTAGACCTCTAAAATAATCGTATTATCACGTGAGTTAATAAAGCTCTATAGGTATAATGATTAGGATTTCATATAAAAAACATATACGTTACATGCATAATAAATCTAGTAAATTAATAAAAATATATTTAAATAAATTTAATTCTTTTATCGTGTCAGATTTTAAAATTTCTGTAGATATTTAGGATAATCTTATTACCATATAAGTTAATAAAGCTTTGCAAGTATGATGATTAAGATTTTTTTTGAAAAAGTGTATATGTACATACATGCTCAAAAAATTATTATTAATACTTAAAAATATACATAAGAATATAAGTAAATAAATTAATTAAGTTGTTATATTCTTTTATAGTGTGAGATTTCAGAATCTCTGTAAATATTTAAAATAATTGCATTACCGTATAAACTAATAAAGTTTTATAGGTATAGTGGTTAAATTCTCAATTATAAAACATAAAAATAATAATTTTAAACTCTTTTCTTTTCTTATTTCAAAATTTCAAAATTGAGAAAATAATTGAAATTAAATTACTTTTTATAATTTAAAACATATATATCAAAATTTAAAAAAAATTATTTTCAAATGGTGAATTATTTCTAATTAATTTCTCTTAAAAAAATTTCACCAACTTTTAATCCTGAATTACGTGGACTTTAAGTCCCATTACAAGGTACGTAGGTCTCAGAGTCTAATTTTGAGTCAAGTCCTCCCTTGTAAATAAATAAATATTTCTCACTTAATTATTATCATTTTTTATATCAAACACATGAATAAGAAAGGAATAATTAAAATAACTTTAAAACCATATTAATTTAGCATAACAAACTTTTGATAATTATTCTTATGAATGGGTGTCATGGGGTGCCTAACACCTTCCTCACATTCAATCAACTCCCAAACCTGTTTCTAATTTCACAAACCATCCTTATTCTCCTCTAATAGGTTTCCCAAGATTTCCCTCAAAATTTTAGTGACAACTCCTATTTTATCGATTTTTGCTCTAAAGGCTGAAACCTCCGCTCTCGCACACCGTCCATGTCGCAGTTTTAGATGCAACAAGTATTACAATAGGAATATGAAAATTACTAAACCTCCAAAGCCTTTTTCCTTTCCACACCAGAGCTAGAACATGTAAAATATTAAAAAAGATGGGTAAATACAATTACTCAATAACCGAGGTACGTCTATCCTATGTAGTTGCATATTAATTGACAAAAATATGGATGAAAGTTACATACTCAAACACATATGATCACACATAAAAATATCATGATTTCACAATTTATCCTATGCTCATTTTATTTTTTCACAAATCATATCACAAGGCACATTATCATAACACAGACAGCCACATGACAATGGCTCAACCAACAATAATGATGAATATTGCCATAATACTAACAACCATGTGACAATGGTAAAATTAACTATTACGACTTGTCACAAACTTAGCAATCATATGACACGTCGGATAAAAATATGCATAATTAATTCCTCCTTATTTCCTCCAATTGAAACCATGGGCTTTAATATCAATTAGGGCTCCGTCTACGTGATTGGAACTACCCAAACTCATCAATTATGAGGAGTGACCTAGCTAAAGATCACTACACTCACACTTAGATCACGACTTTCCCCATTCTCAAATCTTCAGGGTGTTGTAAACCCTAAACTAGTTTTCTTGACAAATAGGTAGAGATAACTAAGTTTAAGTCCCTCAACAAATTATAAGTAGTCCCTCGACAAATAATGGGACAAGGTTAGCCTTTGTGCATCGAAAGGCAGCCATTTAATACCATATGAATATACTCCTCTCGTAATACTCTGATAACATGTAGTAAGGTTTTTTTAACTAATCCACAATTATCTAAACACAATCATCTAAAAACCAAGGCAATCATTGGACTAATCTAATTGGATTACCAAACTTGTAGTTTTGAAGAAATAGGATCCCAAGTTTTTAAAACTCAAAATTTATTAAACATCATTTAAAACACCTCAAATTAGAGTAGAATATTAATATTGAAGCATAGGATAACTCATGAGAGTCAAAAGACTCAAATCAGTTGAAAAACATTTGAAGAATGCAAAACAAGGTGACATGTTATGGTGATCCTTCTCTGTGCCACACATTGTAATGTGTGGCACATTATCAGACATCATTCTACTATCAATTATAGCTCCTAGGGGCAACTTCTGATGCACCCCATTTCTCCCTCCGACATCTAAATAAAGTGATCTAGGTGTTTACAGAAAGCTTTTTTTTTCATAAACTAGCTAATGGTATGAGTTTTACCTTCAAATTATGTCATACAAGGAAGACAGATATCAAAACACATTTTCACAACTTTCTATACTTTCATAATTTAAGGATGTCCAAACCTACACATATGCAAAAAGCTAGTACTAATAACCATAATATACTCAATGGATTTAAGACTGCCTATACAACATGTCACATTCACATAATAAACATTAATTCACATTTTCAAGCCTCAACCCCTCAATATCAAAAACCATAGGGAGGTCACTCATTTTCATTAAGTCAAATCTTTGGCAAATAACTATTATAAAAATATCCTTATACTTGTATTAGCATTTTGATCCTATAATAAATAGTCAAATTCACATACAGACTTCCCAAGGCCCAACATAGAACATTCAATCATATTCACCCATTTTAGTGCAAGTATAATGCAAAATGCTCTCTAGTTGGCAATAATTTAATAATTAACCAAAACAACAGAGTATGAGAGGCTTTACCATAGGAATATTATGATTCCTCAGCCTCCGTAGCCTTTTCCCTTTCTACACCCAAGCTAGCATCTATAAAATATTAAAAGAAAGAGGTGAGTATAAATACTTAACTAAGGTATGTCTATCCTATATAGTTGTATATCAAGTGACAAAAATATATAAATGGAAGTTGAATGCTTGATTTCATAAAATTATACATAACACATATATATTAAAATTATACCATTAACTTCTCAAATTTCCACATTTCACATCACAAGACATGTTGTTATAGTAAGTATAACAATGTGACAACTGTTTGGTCAACAATAATGATGCACATTGCTACAATACAACAACCATATGACAATGGCATAATCAACTATCATAACTTGCCACAAACTTAACAATCATATAATACATCAAATAAAAATATGCATGATCAATCCTTCCTTATAACCCCTTTATTTCTTCTAACTGAAACTGTGAGCTATAATATCAATCAAGGCTTTATCCATGTGATTGGACTACCTAAGCTCACCAATTGTGAGGAGTGACCTAGCTAAAGATCACTACCCTCACTCTCAAACCACGGCATCCCCCATCCTCGAATCCCTGAGGTGTTATAATCCCTAAACTAGTCTTCACGACAAACCGTCGACAAGCTATAGGACAATCCCTTTACAAACAGTGGGATAAGGCTAGCCTTCGTGCACTAAATAGTAGCCATACAATACCATATAGATTTTATCTACTCCTCTCCCTAGGCGAACTCTTACCAAGTGATCATGTTGTGTCTCATGCTCACACGTAGTTACATATACTTGTAAATCATAATAACAAGCTTATTATCTTAAATAATATTATTAGTCTAAGCATGTGAGCAAGACAATCATTTACATTTATCACATATAATTATCACTTTCAATCTCAATCACATTTACATTTTCTACACTATATTCAATCACTATATTTTGAATAATCACAATAATCATTTCAATTACTAATTTTCTCATTCCAACACATTACATGGTTTTGAAGTCATTTCACAGTTAACTTCGCAATTAAAGTCAAGTCAATGGTTAACAAAACCATGTATGATTTTAGCATACATCAGCAACCACAAACACAATTATTCAAGCATTTTCTTTCAACCTTGAAAAGATAAATCAATTAATAAACAAGCATATACAATGGATTTCACCCGATTATCTCAAATCTTTAAAAAGTCAAAGGTTTATCCCTCAATAATTTTGCTTTCAAGCTTGCTCTTCAAGCCCAAAATGGTGTGAGGATGATTAATCTATAAGTAATCAAGTCTGCAAAAATTAATATTGATATATACACACTTCAAGCTCTCATTTTCCATTTCTAAAATACACAAATCCTTTATTTCTTAGATTTAGGCTTACCTATTAAGTGTATTAAAAGTTATTAATCCCCAACTAATAATCATTAATCTCACATAGGGTCATTAATACCTCAACAACCCTCATGACTCATATTTAATGCCTATTTTAGGACATTAATGTGCCATAACCACTATTAATGTCTAAAACTCTCCATCAATATTTTCAACAACTCAAACAACTCTCATTAACTTTATTTAAGTTAATAGATCCGAATCAATAGTCTTTATGAACCAAAAATCAATCCTACACTTCAAATCCTAGCTTCAAACTAATGTAGAGAGGAAGGGGAAGGATAGGAAAGGTTTATCTTAGTAATTGGAAGCTTTAAACCTTCTCAAATTCTTCTCAAAGTTGTGCCCCTATATAGGTTTCCTAATGTTTCTCGTTTTCTCCTTCTTTCTCTTCTAATTTTTGAGTCTATTCCTGAAGTATTTTTGCACAAAAAAAAAAGTCATGTGCCCCACGGTGTGTGGTACAAAGGCTTCTCTCCTTTAGGCCTCGTGGCACACCACACACATATCATGGCATATGGTACAAAGGCTTCTCTCCTTGTTTTTCTCTACTTTTGATGTCTAAGTGACCCAATTTCATTTCGAGTCCAAATTTATAGCTGAAATTACAACCAAAACACTGATTAGTCCTCCTTTACCACACACCATATAAATCCCACTTAATTATCATTATTTATTTGATTGTTAAGAGTTTAATTTTCTAGGATGTTACACCTCTACCTAGGCAAACTTCTGCTAAATGATCATATAATGTGTAATGCTCACTCATTTCATAATTGACGATACAATTAATAGAGTGGGATACAATAAGAAACTAACCCCTGTGAGCATCTTTAATAGCTTTACAATTAGTCCTTTCATTCAAAACTCAAACACATTTCTTTGCAACACACAATTATCATGTCACTTATAGAACACATTCTCCATATCACATAACCATCATTTCAATGTCTCAATTCAGCATAAAATTATAATATGAAAGCGTTTCAAGTTCAACTTTACAATTATAACCAAATTAGGTTTGCATAAACCTCACATAATTTCTAGCATACATAACAATAACAAATTCAAACATTCAAGTCAATTCTTTCAATTTTGAAAATATAAACCAATTAACAAACAACAACATAAAAGAGATTTTTCTCAGTTGTCTTAAATTTTTGAGAAGTCAAAGGTTTACCTTCAAGTATATACTTCCAAGCTTGAACTCAAGCCCAAAATGGTGCACGAGGTGATTAATCTATAATTAATCAAACCAACAATCAACATCATTATTTCACACACTTAACTTCTTTTCTTCAATTTCTAAAATACCCAAAGCCTTTATTTCTCATTTAGGCTTATCCATTAGATGTATTAACTCTCTCTAGCTCTCAATAGCTTTACTAAACACTTAACTCACCACTAATGGCTTCCAACCACTTCAAAACCCATATTTATTACTCATTTTTTGACATTAATGGCTCACAATCACCATTAATGTCTAAAACTATAAATTATCAGTTTGAATACCTCAACTAACTCCTATTAACTTCATTTCAATCAATGGGTTCAGACCCATTAATTATATGGACTAAAAATCAACCCTACACAATAAACCCT
Organism: Prosopis cineraria; assembly: GCF_029017545.1. Taxonomy (NCBI): domain Eukaryota; kingdom Viridiplantae; phylum Streptophyta; class Magnoliopsida; order Fabales; family Fabaceae; genus Prosopis; species Prosopis cineraria. The sequence continues at coordinate 9,541,413 of NW_026555336.1, read as the reverse complement.
AACTTTAAAATAGTGTAGAGAGGAAGGGGAAAGATGGGAAAGACTTACCTTAGTGATTGGGAACTCCAAACCCTCTCTAGCTCTTCACAATGTTATGCCCTAGCAGAGCCCAAGTTTTCTCCTTCTCCCTCTCTCATTTCCTCTTTTCTTTTTCTCCATTTTTTAGGTTGATGCTCAACTTATTTCTACAGAAAATAGGCCGTGTGCCACAATGCATGTTAACACAAGTTGCGGAGGATGGCGCAAAGAAGGACTACTTCTCGCTATGTAATGCACTGCAGCCTACATAACACAAGCCGTGGTGCATGGTATAGTAAGAGGACTCCTTGAATTTTTACCTCAATTTTACTTCAAACTTAATCCTCAAGTTACAACCACATACCAGTAACACTTTTTATCCCTTTCTAGCCATCATCTAACTCCATTCAACATAATTAAACTTGCTTATCTCGCTAATTAGCTAAGGATTAAAATATGAGATGTCACACAGCGAATAAGGGTATAGAAAGAATAATTGCTCAAAATATCAAGAACTCACTTCTTCAAAACGGGCAGGAAAAGACATGGGCAAGAACTTCAAAAACCCTAGAATTAAAAAAAGAAAATAATGCATGGGGTAGCTAGTAAGAGTTGTGAGGTAGATAATAAAGAGAGAGAGTATAAACCCAATGACGAGGGGGAAAATCCACCTTCAACAAATCTATGGCACAGTGAGAAAAACCATGAACTGAGAGATCCACAGAGATAGAGCAAAGGAGATGACATTGATGAGAGGCCCACAGCATTTCTATTGCAGAGGAAGACAATGAATGGCCAAAAATGGTGGGTTTGGGTGTTTTGTTGGCAAAGGAAGGTGAGAGAGCTCTAGGTTAACATTTCAAAGACAACGAAGCTAAATGTTTTTAGGGAAGATGAAAAGTTTTTAAAATATAATTTTAAATGGTTACTTTAACAAAAAAATTTATTGCATGTAAAACGGTTCTCTAAAACTAACTATTTAGTAAAGGATATAATTCCTCTATAGAATTGTTTAGTAATTTGTTAACGTTAGAGGTCCTGAAAATACAACAAATACTAAAGGGTTATTGTAAATAGCCATTTAGTATTTATTTAAATATAAAACAATTTTTTCTAAAATTGTTTAATAATTGTTTTTTTAAAATCCTACCTTAATTTATAAAACAGTTTTACATAAAACAGTTTAATACATGGTGATATGTAAATTTTTTTTATAGTGGTGTGGCCATTTTAATAACAATTTATTTATTTTAATAACAATTCATTTTATATTAGTTTTTGTCGACAAATAACTGGGGCTCACGCGCGCGCGCAGAGAGAGAGAGAGAGAAAGAGAGAGTTTCTACGTTAAACAAGATACATAATAAATTTAACAAGTAATGACAGAGATTAACAAGTAATATTATGTGCTAACAAGTTAATTATATGACAAGTAATGATTTATCACATGTTAGATGTTCAACTATTACTTCTTAATTTCTTATCATTACTTATTTAGTCCATTACGTTACTTGTTCAACATCTAACCTATACTTAAATTACTTATTAAGTAATATTTGACTTGTTTTATGTATAATGTTACTTGTTAATTTTCTATAATTGCTTGTTAAGCCTACTATGTTACTCGTTGAACATTTAGTATGTAATAAATCATTTTTTATAAGTTATTTTTTAAATAATATAAGTAACTTATTAGACATGTAATATTACTTTTTAATAATTTATCATTGCATGTTAAGTCCATTATGTGTCTTATTCAATTTAATTGAAGGAGGATATTTTAATTATTTTTATTTTCAATTTAATTTCAATTCAAATTTAAAATTTTGCAACGCTATTTCAAATTATTTTGGGCCTAATTTAAAAATAAGTCACATCAATATCATTTAATGAATTTATCCCTTGAATCAATCAAACACACTAGTTCAAAATTTAATAATTGAAAATAAAATTTACACAGATTTATTTTTTTCCTCCTTTTGAAGAAAAGAGACTTATAATGGGTAAACTATTTTAAAAAAAAGGTTAAAGTGCTAAAATGCCTAAAAAAAATTTCTCCAAAACCTTTTGACATCTTTAAATTAATAATAGTACATAAATATCCATTAATTTGTAAAAGAGGACAACATGTTTTATCAATCCATTAAAATAGCTTGACATTGACCGTCAAGTTTTGAGAATAGAACTTAATAGATTGGAGAAGATTGATATATTTTATGAAATTAATGGATACTTATGTATCATTATTGGCTTAACGATACTAAAAACTTAAAAAAAAAAGAATTTTAAATTTTTTGCACCTTAACCTATAAAAAGGTATCTAAGATTTCTTGCTAGAGAGATACTTGAAGAAGAAGAACCTAATGGGAATCAAAGGACGAGTCATAATTCATCATTTATTACCTTTAAATTAATATAGAGTATTTGAAAACTAATGACTAGATTTGAAGTTAAGAGGATGAAAAAAGCTCTAAATTCGTTAATTAGAAATGTTTTATATGATCAAGGTAACCTAAAAACAAATGTAGTTCTAAAAAAATCCAAAAAAAAAAACTCTTAACATATTAGGCCTGACCCAATACATGAATCCAATTAATTTAGTTAATATTTTTCTTAAATTTTAAAAATTAGTTTATATTATTTTAAATTCAAATTTCAATTTAGGCAAAATTAGTTTATTTTATTTTAAATTCAAATAAGGGATTTAACATATCCACTAGAATATAATCTATCCATTTAGAATCCTAGATTAACTAAAATTGCGTTATTTAAGTTTTTAAAATCTTATTTAAATGGTTAAATCATTTATATTTTAAAGATTTGATTGAATTTATAAATTGAATGTTTTTTCAATTGTGAGACTCCCACAATTGATATTGTCTTTTGTGAAATGACACATCATGAAATTTAAAATTATTTTGAACTATCATTCAGATGCCTCGCGTCAGAACCACTCAATGAAAGTATGATTAGGTGATGAACAACATATATCTCTAGGTTTTCATGTATATTAAGTTATTAACAAAGATTGAAGCACCCTGATTAATACGCTAATTCTGCGTGATTCCCCATTTAATAAGAATTAATTATTCGTAGGTATTATGTGTGTTTGTACTGCACGGACTTCAAACAATTTCATCCCAAGCCTAATTCATGACGAGTCTCTCCATTTTATCCTAATTCACAAGGTATCCCAGTGTCTACCAATTTTCATAGCATTAAAACTCAAATCAGGTTGGTCATTTTAACTCAGATCAGGTTGCCGTTGGTCGGTCAGACTGATGAACATATCCCTTAACCGGGTCGGTTAGAAATTTGGTCGGGTCAAGCGAGTTGAACTTTATGTTTTTCTCTCTTTGCTGAGGGCGCAATGACATTGTTTTGAGTTTAAAAGCAAAATAATAATAATAATAATAAATTGTCCATCAAATTTGGACTTTATTTTAATTATAAAAACCACTAACCCTAACTGATTCAATAAGACAATAACCAGTTCAATTTTCGGCACTTCAAATTTTTCAGTACAAAATTTACACCAGAACAAGACAGTCGCGAAGCTTAATTAAACATGAAGCCAAGGCAGACATCAGAAAACTCCAGGCGGTCAGTAAAACAATAGAAGTGAAGAAAATCAGTGGCTCAACTAAAGGGATATTATAATATAATGCATGTATTGGATCATAAGTAAATAATAAGTTATAGTAGAAGCAAATAATAAATAAAGACTTTCAGACTAGGAAGTTACAGTAGATGTGAACCATGTTAGAAGTTCTTTCTTGCTCTTTCTTTTTGGTCAAAGAGAAAGTAACAATGTAGTCAATTCACGACGTACACAAGAACTTGCCAGAAAATGGGGGTTTCATTCATATACAGTGGCAACTGTAATACATTTCTTTTGAGAAGTGGGATACATGAAAAAGAAATGGGGAATGCTGGTGTTGGTCAAGTCAAGAGATTTGGAACGTTTTAATTTCTTAAGTAATTGACCGTGTCAACTTGGAAAAGACACATACGGTGTGTGTGAACCATTTGAATGATGAACCCTGTCGTTAATCATCTTGAGAAATTGAGAGAATCCAAATCCCAAGTCAAGTTAGTTTTGTGACCTCCGGTATGCACACTTGACGTTCAACCTTCCAATGGAGGAAGCTATTTAATATATATATATATATATATATATCCTTACCCATCTTTGCACCATGAGCCCAGTGAGATGGTAAATGGTTCATGCAGCAAAGAGAGATGCCCAGCTTGAAAAATTACTGGATTATTGCAGCAAAACCTCATCCTCCTGTTGCAACTGTTTGAGTCTCTTCTTAGCATAGACTGTGAAAAAGACTGCTGCAGCCACAGTTAAACAGAAGCCAAAAACATTTAAGATAATTTGCACGGCAGATAGCGTGCGCTTTTCATGAGAGGCATCAACTAGAGTCTGTATGAAAATACCCCTGCAGCAAGCCAAGGAAACAATGAGTTCAAGACAGTTTGATGCTCTGCAGCATCCTCAGTTTCCATCCTATTAAGCATACATTTGAAATGGCTAACCAATAGCAAAGTCATCATTGTCATAAGGTTAAAGCAGAAGACCTCAGTAACACTTCTAAGTTTTCAGGCGAGAGTTGAAGCGTTCTAAGTTTTCAGGCGAGAGGTGCAGAAGAAGTGTAATTGAGTGATACAAGGTTGGGGATGCTATACAACAACAACAATAAGCTTTTATCTCACTAAGTGGGATCGACTACATGAATTGCAAAACATCATTGTGCTCTATTATTTATCAAGTTTTTAAAAATATTATTAATTAAGAGATTGTGTTTAACAACTTTCAAAAGTGTTCTCTTAAGCGTTCCTTTACCCCTCTTACCAGGGTTCAAAGTTATATGTTCCACTCTTCTCACCGGTGCCTCCCACAGTCTTCTTTGTACATGTCCAAACCATCTCAAATGATTTTCTACCATTTTTTCTCAACAGGTGCTATCCTCACTTTTTCGCGTACGTGCTCTTTTCGAATTTTATCTTTTCATATATGTCTGCACATCCATCGTAACATTCTCATCTCTACTACTTCAACTTTATACTCTTACTGTCTCGTTAGAACCCAGCATGCACTACTATATAACATAGCTGATCCAATAGCAGTACGATAAAAATTTCTTTTAAGTTTATTAAGCATCTTACGGTCGCAAATAACTCATTTAGCTTTTCTCCAATTAAACCACCCAACTTGAATCTTATGTGAAATATCCTCACTGATTTCGTCATTATTTTGAATAATGGCTCCCAAATATCTAAATTTTTCCACTTGAGGCATAATTTAGTTTCCCAATTTCACTTTCAAATTACTGTCGATTAGTCTCTTACCAAATTTACAACATAAATATTCCGTCTTACTCCTACTCAAATGGAAACCTTTCGACTCCAATGTCCTCCTCCATAACTCAAGTTTATAATTAATCTCTTCTTTTGTTTCTACTATAAAAATTATATAATTCGCAAAGAGCATACATTTGAGAATTTTCCCCTAAATATGTTCTCTCAAAACATTTAGAATCAAGTTAACCAGATAAAGACTCAAAGATGATCCCTAATGTAGTCCAATTTTTATAGGAAAGTTTTTTGTTTGACCGCTAGATGTTCTTATACTCATTTTTACCCCCTCATACATATCTTGTATAACTTTAATATAAGCAATCCGTACTCCCTTTTTTTTCAAGGCTTTCTAAAGTACTTCTCTTAACATACGGTCATAAGTATTTTTCAAATCAATAAAAACTATGTAAATCTTTATCTTTACAACGATACTTTTTCATTAATCTCCTTAGTAGATAAATCGCCTTTGTAAGCAATCTACTTGGCATAAAACCAAACTGATTCTCAGGAATAATTGTCTCCAATCTTAAACTATGCTCAATTACTTTCTCCCACAATTTCATTGTGTAACTCATAAATTTAATCCCTCTATAGTTAATACAATTTTGAATATTTCCTTTATTTTTATAAATAGGAATTAATGCACTTCTCCTCCAATCGTCAAGCATTTTCTTAGACCGTAAAATCACATTAAATAACTTTGTTAACCATCTCACCCCTTCTTCACCTAAACATTTTCACACTTCAATAGATATACAATCAGGTCCATTGGCTCTACGATTTGCTATTTTTTAAGAGCTTCATTTACCTCCTTATCACGTATTATTCGATAGAATGACAAATTTTGTTCTCCTTCATGAGTTACTAAATCCTTCAAATTATTAGGCGAACTCTCTCCATCATTGAAAAGTTTGAAAAAGTAAGTGTCCCATCTATTTTTAATTTCATCATTTGTAACTAAAATTCTTCCCTCTTTATCCTTTATACACTTTACTTGTTCTAGATCTCTTGATTTTCTTTCTCTATTCTTAATAATCTTATAAATGTTTTGTTTTCCTTCCTTTGTATTAAGGCTCTTATAAAATTCTTCAAAAGTTTTTTTTAGTTTCTTTCTTAGCCATATGATATCTTTCCAAGTTTTCTCATTGTTACACAAATGTATGGCTTTAAAACACTTCTTCTTATGCTTGATTTTGTCCTATATACTATTATTTCACCACCAAGACTCCTGATCTCTCAGACCAACACCTTTTGATTCTCCCAAAACTACTTTTGCAACCTCCTTTATCTTTTAGCCATATCCTCCAACAAGATGTAAGCACTTCCCTAAAATTCCCAAATTCCTTTGTCTAAAAGATTCCGCTTAAAAATATCTTGCTTCTCACCTTTTAATTGCTACCACCTAATCCTCGGTGTTACTCCTTGTCGATATTTTTAAATTTTACTCATAATACACACATCAAGGACAAGGACCTTATGTTGTGTCGTTACAGCACCCCCAGGAATCACCTTGCAATTTTTACAAAGTCTTCTCTCCGTGTTCCTAACCAAAAGAAAATCAATTTGTGACCTTGAGGCTCCACTTTTGTAAGTGATGAGATGCTCATCTCTTGAAACAAATGTTGGCAATTTTAAAATCATACACATACGAGAAATCAAGAAGAGTTTGTCCTTCATTGTTTAACTCTCCAAAACCAAAACCACCATGCACCCTCGCATACTGACCAGCCTCCCTCCCTACATGCCCATTAAAGTCTCCTCCAATAAAAATCTTTTCACTTAGTGGTATGTGTTGAATCAACCCCTCCAAGTCCTCCCAAAAAAATTCCTTAAGACTGGCTTCTGTCCCAACTTGAGGCGCATAAGTGCTAACAATATTAGCAATCTCACGTCCAACTATCATTTTTAAGGAAATAATTTTGTCTCCAATTCTATTAACTTCTACAATGTTCTTCTTCCACTCCTTATCAATAATGATGCCTACTCCATTACGTATGCTTACTTTTCCTGTACACCAAAGTTTGAAACCTTGAATATCCTCAACTTTTTTTCCACACCATTTTGTTTCTTGCAGGCATAGGATATTAATTTTTCTTTGAATCATAACCCCTACAACCTCTACAGACTTACAATTCAATGTCCCAACATTCCAAATACCAAATCTAATCTTGTTCTCATGGACTAACTTCTTTAGTCGCAATCCAGAGTGACGCGATAACCCTTGCTCATTTAATACTAAATCCGGGCACCGATGCAGCGGCTCTAATTCACTTGTTATTGTACTCGAGCCATGCAACGCGTTACTTACGAGCAACGACCTAGCATTAACATTATAACGTCTATTGTCGATGTCCATGATAGATTCAACAAAATTTTACGTTGGCTGTTGATAGCCTAACACAACCCTCCTCCTTTACCCGAACTTAGGATCGACTATAAATAAAGGCGAAGTTGGGGTGGGGAATGATATATAAACCAAAAATAGATGCATGTAAATTTGGAAAAACATGTGGATAAATTTTGAAAAATAACACAAATAATCAGCGGAAATATGAGTGACTATTTTGGCCGGGCTAAGCTTCTAAGGTTGGGGTTTGGTATCTTCCTATCGCATCTCAATGTCATTTCATATCTTATTTTTGGGCTAGGTTCATAGCTGACTCTTCTCCTGTTGCTTACAAACCCAGATGCGCATTTGTGGAACAATGGAGAAGGTTCTGAAGGCACTCAACACTGGTCTTACAACATCTGACGGAATGTAGTGCCTCTCATGGTGTGAGAGAGGCTAGCCATGAAGAGTCCATTAGGTGCTGAGGCAAGCACCTTCAAAATCATAGGTAAATATTGGTGAGTGGAGAGAGATGCAACTAGAACTAATCATAGAATTGACAGTGAAGATGGCATTGCTGATCAAGATGAGTTATCAATAAAGTTTTGGAGAAGGCAAGAGAAGAGGAAAGAAGTCCATCATTGAATTAACAGAAGGTATCGGTTACCAAGTAACAATCCCTTCCCAAAACAAAAAGACATAAGAGCTTAACTATTTGGGGCTGATGAGGATGAATCCCAAGATAATGGACAGCAAAGGGGGTATTTCTTAATTCTCAATCAACATGTTTAGCACAGAAAAAGGATGAGCACCAGAAGAACATAAAGTAGGTGGCAAGACCCAAGTCATCATCTTGATAATTATGATCTAAATCAGAATAGAAACAATTATGAACACCACCTGCTCTAAACAAAATATACATTTTCTTCATAGGAAAAATAACCAATTCACCTACCAAGTATATTTCCGATGGTCAAATTCAAGAAGCAATAAAAACTAAGGACATGAGATGAAGATGTTTACATACTAAGATCAATTGCTTCAAAGAAAAGCATATGAAATTTCTAAAGCAAGCATAAGACACTAAGCAACCAGTAAGGAAACATAAAGTCAGAGGTGAGAGCAACCTGCCACCTGACATATGACACTACAACCAAAGTGAAGGACAATCTCACTTTCACTGTCATTTTAGTTTCAGATATCCATAAATCATTTCAAGATATATTTCATAAGTAGCCAGTCTTCATTGTAGTACTGATCATGAAAACAACATAATTCAAGAAGGCAAACCACGAAAACAGAGAAAAGCATGATGGGCAGTTAGCCAGATTGAGAGCCATAATAGTTTATTAAAGCACTTAAAATGCTAATAGTATATAAAAGCATAACGTAGACAAGTATACTCACATAAGGGAAAAACACATTCATGCCAAAGCCAAACAGACAAGCTAATGACACAATACAACTTCACAGTAAAGGATGAACATGCAAAATTGTACAAAAAGAGTAACCCTATACTTTTATGCACATGACAACTTTCAAATGCAATTAGTAGACATTCAACATTTTCTTCTTTATTACGAACTAACAGGATAAAACACAAACAAACTCATAGCACAAATATTGTACGCGCTACAAACTGACAAACAGACAGATAGGGATAGATAGGTAGGTAGGTAGGTAGATATAGAGTGATAGAGAAAGTTTACGTATAGATTGCAACAAATATTTCTGGTACGATTCCCACCAAGGATCCCATTATATAAGGTCCATACTTGACATTTGTTGCCACAGCACAGTAATTGTAGAGTATGTAAGGGAATGGAGAAACCCTGATCAAAGCAACTGCCCTAAATTGATGAAACCAATTTCCTCCACCTGCAGATCTTAGAAAAGAAGCTTTCTTTGGGTACTTTTCCAACCACCCCTGCATAGAATCATGAAATGCGGGATCCTAGTTAGGACAGGTGAGGAAAACACATGTAGACAGTGTTTTAGAAACTAAAAGTGGCTTAAATAAAAACAAGGCACATACTTGAATTTTATGATGGAAAATAGAGCCGATGAAAAAAGGGAGTGACACACCGATAGATGCTGCAGATATTATTAGCAAGAACCCAAAACCATAACCAAATTTCATTCCAGCCACCCAAATAGAAGGTGAAGATGGTAAAAGCAGCGTTGGAAATAATGCTACAGACACAAATATCAGAACGATTAAAACCGGCGTGCTGAATGTGTTTCTCTCCCAATTAATTATTGGGATAATCACCTGAAACAAAGGTCGCGTTACTAATCAGGTTGCACATTCAAAGTTCAAATTTACAACTGAGGCCCAAAACAATGACACAAAAATACAATAAGCTGTCCCAGTGGTGAAATTTCTTGCCGCAAGAAATCATATTTGAAACAGATTTCACCTTAAGTTTACACATTTCATGTTTACAGTCGAGATTTTTTTTTTTTTTCTTGGCCACTAGAGTCAACAAAAGATAAGACGCATGGGTTAGCAACATTAAAAAGAAAATCCTCCATGGTGAAGAAGGAAGAATCGTAAACAGCATTGACAAGGTGGCCAAACTACCCAACCGCCTCAAAACCTTTGAGAAGAAAGCAAGTCCCTAAATATGCAAATTCAAGGATAGCCCAAGGAAGATAGATAATAGAACTCGATGGTGAGCAAGTGCGTGATGGCAAACCTTATCCATGAAAAAGGGTCCGATCCATATGATAACAACAGCAGCCAAGAAGCCAAAGAATGCAAGGAACAGAGCCAATTTAACCCAATACCGTAGAGAACATCCCGCCGCCTCACTCAACGAGTCCTCTGGCTCAGAATCTTGCGGTTCGGGCCTCAATTTGACATAGCCCCCGTTGTTATCATCATTCTGGATTCGGAGAGTGAGGTGCGGGACGAGGTCTCCTGGGCCACCATCATGATCATCATAAGTCATCGGGAAAGGCAAAGCCCTAACTGACCGGTGGAAGAAAAACTCGAACCCTCGCAATCACCGGCCGAAAAGCACTTCTTCAAGGGTTGACGAACGAAGAATCGTTAATGTGAACACCAAAACGGGGGAAGGAAAACGCGGAGCAAGGAGTATTCAGGGAGGAAGAAGATGGTAGATGCACAACACTACCACAACTCGCAAAAGCAACGATTCTCATAATGTAGAAATGATTTGGCCCAAACGGTGTCGTCCGGGACTTGAGAGCCACGTGGCAAGATGGGAGAACCTCAAAGTGAGTGAGTTCCGACTAAGCATGCGTTTTACGGATATGATGACGCAATTTGTCGGTTGTCGCGTTGGTTTGGTTCTTCTGGCTCAGTTAAGATTTAAATATTAGAAAAATTCAAGAAAAAAATAATGAAAAAGTGGAATGTCGTACCTTTTCTCTTCTCGAAAAAAAATTTAAAAATTCCATTAAGAAAATTAAAAAAATTAGCGCAGTTTTTTTGTCAAATAAAGTTAGCATGGTTAATGATTAATGATTCTGAAATTTGATTAAGTTACACCATACTTTATTGTGCTTCCCACATGGCACCATTGTATGGTGTGCCTTCCAAATAAATACTTTTGGTCTTTACTATATTTTTTCTGATTTTATTTATAGAATAGAAGGAAAAAAATTTTTTATCTTATTTATAAGTTATTTCATCAAATTTTTATTATAAATTTTTCATAAAATTTTTACTGAATATTGATAAAATAAAATATATTGTTAAAATATATATATTTAATAGAGACACATAAAAAATTATTAAATTTTTAAATATAATTAATAATTTTTTTATTTTTGATGAAACATATTGTAGGATCAGAGCAGTAGATTAGGAGGAATAACTTGTCAAATTTAATTTTACCGTTATAGTATTTATTATCTAAGAGAAATTTGCTGCCATCCACATATACCCAATATGCCTTTAAATCACATATCTGGTATATAATTTTCAATTAATAGATTGCAGCCAAGTATACCCAACACTTATGGTATCTGGGACGACGCTGGGTCGGTGCGCCCGGGGTGTGAACAAATTATAATAATATTGTATAATTTCAATTTTTATAATTAATCAAGTATATATATATATTAAATAATATATTTTATTTATTAAATAAAGTTTAAAAAATTTAACAATATTATATACTAATTTATTAATATTTATATTTTCAAAAGAAACTAGATTTTAGACTCCGTTCAATGCATGAGAAATTTTAATTTTATATTTATTCAGGGAATGGAAGAAAGATAAAAGATTTTAATGAATTAAATTTGAAAAAAAAATAAAGAATTAGAATAATATTTTAATAAAGAGAAGATGTTATGAATAAAATAGAAAATAAAATTAATTAAAAACTTTTAAACTTACTTTTCTTTTCTTTTCTTTTTTTTTAAAGACCGGATTTTTAAAAATCCTCCTGCCTTCCCTTCATTATCCTTAATCCAAATTGACAGTCAACATAAAAAAAGTTAAATATTTAATAGATATTAATTGATAATTTTACAAAAAGTCATAGTATATAGAATGTGAAATAAAATTGTATAAGTAATTACAAATAAATAATTATAACAATTAAAAGTAAATATTTTTATTTCGCATATGTTTGTTTATGATGATTAGAAGATAAAAAGATCACAAAATAAAAAAATTATTTATATTAAATTAAAAATATAAATAATAACCTGTTTTATATTAGAATTTGTTATTGGGTTAAATTTGAAAGCAAACAACCATTTATTCTAGTTAATAAATTATTTATATCAATTTAAATTAAAAATATCTAGTGAATTTAAAATTAATAGTTAATGTAAAAAGCATGTAACTTTTGAAAATTTGCTAAAATGATATCACAAAATCTAAATAGCAGCCTATTCTGTTTTATATAATTTATTAAATTTGTCCGTATTAGAAACTAAAATAGCATGTTTTTTATTTTAAAATTGATTACGTTTGTCTATATTATAAATTTAAAAATATATGTGACTCTAAAATGTATTTCCTCCATGCCTCTTTTATTCCAAAATTTGTTAAATCCATACATATTTAAACAAAAATATTATTATAAAATTAGTATTTTTAAAAATAATTTTTTATTGTGTTAATCATGGTACATAAATTTTAAATAAAAACACGTTATATTTAATTTGTAAATTTTAAAAACTTAAATACAATATTTTATTCATCATTTTATTATATATATGTGCATATTAAAAATTAAAAGTTATTCACTCATTCTAAATTCTAATCTAATTCTAGTTCCCTTAAAACCGCCTAGTCCCAAGTGGACTAACCTTTAAACAGTCCAATAAGCTGAAATGAATTACTTTCATGTTTAATTGATAGGTGAACCAGTCCAACTATCTAGGTCAATCTGGTTCTCAAAACATTGGTCAGGAGAAAATAATTTGTACCCCAAAAACCTATACTATATGCACTAATTTGTGATAAAGAGAAAATAATTAAACTAATTTTTATGCTAGAAGAGTAAAATATAGCAAAACTAACCAACACAAATTGGAGAAAAATAACAGAAAGAGATTACTCTAAGGGGGGAAAATCATAAATAGGGACCTTTGAATATCGAATTTGAATATTGCAAACAACGAATTAGGACCATTAAATTATGATATTACATTTTAAGACAATGATTTTTTTTTTGCAGTTTAAAAATCAAATGCTCATGTTTAAAAGGTCAACTTAAAATTCACTAATATCGAAATTACTTTAGTTAGGTTGGAAATTTATTTAAAGATGTTCATGAAATCATTTTATTTGAGTTGGAAATATTTTTACTCCCATACTTGCAATTGGCCAGCCTAATTAAGTTTAATTAAGTTTGCAAATTTATTTAAAAGAGGTTATGAAATCATTTTATTTGAATTATAAACACCTTTATTCTCAGGCTAATTGCAATTGGCCAATTTAAAATTCACTAATACTAAAAATCAATTTAATTAGGTTAGAAATTTAGTTAAAGGGGTTGTAAAACCACTTTATTTGAATTGAAAAAAAAATTTACTCCCAAACTTGCAAACATGATCCTTGGACAGGGGTATTTTAGTCAAACCATTATTTTTAAACTAAAAAAAACCATAATCCTAAAATGTAATTTTATAATTTAATGGTCTTGATTGGTTATTTGTGACATTTGGAGGTCCTTATTTGTAATTTTTCCTTATTCTAATATAAAATAAAAGTAAAAATTAAATTAAAAAAAAAAGCAAATTAAAGTTATGATCAATCATTCTTAATTTATTTTTTTTTTTATGTTTAGCCCACAGTTCATAATTTCCTCGAGTTGTTTGAAAAAATAATAATTTAAATCAAGAGCATGTGGTTGAGCAATAAGGGCTCATCCTCCCTTAACCAAGTGTCACGGGTTCGATCCCTGCTTGGGTATGGAAAAATGTCCTCTGGCCAATTCTTCCACCTTTCGAATGCCTAACTATGGGCGAATCCGAATTAGCCTGGGCCATTGTTGTACCTAAAAGATGGTCTGCCTAAGATAACAAATACGCATACGCATAAAAAAAGGATAATCTAGGTGTGGGGGGTACCGTTTGGAACAATGACAACCCTAATCAGCTGTTTTATGAGGTTCGTTTTCCTTCACCGCAAGTTAATTATAAATCATAAATAGACAACACTTGCATATTATTCCGCTTTCTGGTCACATTCTGAATAATTCGAATTTGACACCATAACCTTAGTTGGCATCTTCAGAAATTTAATTTCTTAGTGGATTGTTGTTGGAATATTTGTGAACTAGTATTAATTAATTAAAAATTCTAATCAATATAATATTTGAATATTAAGTCAACTTTAGGTCATATGAAGGACTACTTTGAAATTTATTGAATCTAATTAAAGTAGACCATAATATGATGGAATATGATATTCAATTTGGACATATCGTAAGATACTCCAACTCACAAAACATATATGTTATCAATGATCTTATTAAAATTGATAGAGGCATTTTGGTCATTCAAATAGACCATGATATGATGGAATATGATATTCAATTTGGATATATCATAAGATACTCCAACTCACAAAGCATATGAGCATTTCTAATATTAATTAAAATTCTAATGTGTGATTTTTTTAAAAAATAGTAAGTAAAATAAAATGTCTAATTAAAAAATAAATATAAAAATAATTAAATGCCTTATATTTTAAATAAGATAAAATTTTGAGACAATACTTTATATTATAGTTTGGAAAGTATATATTATATATTCCTCTGGCTCTCTTTATAAATTATTTTTATCAATTTCATTGATATCAATATAAAAAAAGTACAAAGAATAAAAATGTATAGAATTTTAAATATGTTTTTATATAATAAATTTAAAAAATAATGTCATATTACTTTTTTTCTTGTATGAAGAGTAATTTTAAAAATATTTTTAAATATTATCTAAAAAAATATATTTTAATTTATAAATAAAATTAAATAAATTTTTTAAAATATAATTTATAAATAAAATCGAAGGAAGTACGGAGGAAATAGAGGCACGCACGCGCAAACTTGTAAAGGGCCATATATCTAGCTAGTGGTGAAAGCAAGCGGCTGCGTGAGTTGACGTGGAAGCCAATCGTTTTAGTTTCCTTCCCATCGTTTTGAAAGGTACAAGATCAGCCACGTGAAACTCAAGAACAGCGTGTAATGTGCAGATAACTTTCATCAATCTCGCTCCACCTAGATTGTTTTGCCCCTTTTTCTTTGTACTAAGCTCTTGGCGGATAATAATATAAAATAAAAAGAATAATGATGAAGGAGCGTTGAAAAAAAATTTATATCAATTAAAAATTAATTATTATTAAAATTTAAATAAAAAATATTTGAATGAATTATTATTAATTTAAAATAAGTTACTGTTAAAATTTAAATAAATAATTATTATTAAAAGATCTGAATCGACAAATGTTCATTCTAGTTTTAACAATAAATAGTCATTAACTGATATAAATTTTCTTCAACAATTTTTGATTGATTTTTTTAATAAAATATTTTTTAAAAATAACAATTTTTATATTTATTTTTTAGCTATACCCCTACTTTATTTATTATTTTTTTAAAAATACTGTACTGAAATTTTAATTATTATTATCAAGTTTCTTATATAGGATATTTAATAAGAGTATAACTAAAAAGATGTGAACATTTTTAAGAATGTAAAGTTTCAGCTAACACTATTTCATAAATTATAAATTAATTAACTATGAGTTATATGTATTGCAATGAGGAGGGAGTAATAATGAACCTTAGTTGACCTCAAATTAAGTTAACTTAGGTACTTCTTTTAGGCTATAATATAAGGCACCTCTTAAAAACTTTACTTGAATCAAAATATATGATGTTGAATAATTTTTATATTTAACTTTTCAATCATAACCCTATTTTATTTACTACTTTTTTAAAAAAATATATATATTGAAATTTTAATTATTATTATCAAGAGGCTCTCATATAGAATATTTAATGAAAGTATAAATTAAAAAATGCGAACATTTTTAAAAATTTAAAGTTTTAACAAACATTGTCTATAAATTAAAAATTAATTGACCATAATTTATATTGTGATCGGGAGAGAGTATAATTTTTTTTTTTGGGCCAACAGCTAACTTAGCTAAATTACTAATGTGATATTGTAAGAGAAAATTACATACTTATATTTTGCACTCTTTATCTTGCTATTTTAAATTTCAAAGTCATTTGATTTTTAAATAACAATAAATTAATTGTTCAATAATTTCAAGACATAAAAACATCAGAAAAAATTTTGTTAGGTGTGTAATTATTTATATTTTTCATTATTAAATTATTTTTTTAAAATTTTAATAAATTTCCCCTTCCTGCCCACGCCATAGCTTCGTCACTGGGTTTTGTGCCAACCAGGATTGTATTCAAGGACTTGAAATTATTGTTTAAACCTAGGATGATTAAAATTTAAAAGCAATTTAAATAGCACTAAATTGATTTTTTTTTTATACCTGCACTGAATTGATTGATTTAAGCTACATAAATGCAAGTTGAAACTAATTCTAATATTTATTTGACTTTAGTGATTTTGCAAAAACAGAGTAATTGAGTATACAAATTCAGTGAAAATGTGTTTGTTGTAAACAGTGAAATATAATGAACTTTCCCCTAACAATGATTCTCACTCAATCCTTGCTCCTCTTAATTAATTCACTTCTCCTCCTATATAATCGAGTTTAATTACCTAAAGCTCTCTAGTGTGTGTGTGTGTGTATAGCAACTATGCAATTATCACTATTAGTGGCCAATTGGGGACAGTGATCAAGTATTTTGAGAATTACTCGATTGATTGCCTTTGTTTGATTTGGACAACATCTACCTTGCTCTAACCGTAACAGAATTTGTACTCAATTAAGATTATCTAATAAGGTTAAATAACATTTTGCCCCTTCAACTCTTTACTTAGGAGTATCTGATATTTTAAATTTTTATGTGATAAAATTTTATTCTTCAACATTTGAAAATAATACACTAAGCATTTTGCTGTTAAAAAAATTAAATTTTGACCATTAGTTAACTGAAAAACTACAAAAAAGACTAAAAAATTATAAAAAAAGATCCATAAAATTGCAAATAAGTATTCTAGAAGAAAAATTAATGTCAATTAAGCATCAAAATTAATAATTGGTTACAATTGTATTTTGGCCTTTTACATGGGTAAGAAATAACATTGATATCTTGTCAGTTACATGTAATTTAGAGGACTTAGTTGATATTAATTTTTTTATAGGATATTTATGTGTAATTTTATGTCTTTTTTGTTATTTTTATGTCCTTTTCTAAAAATTTTAAATTAACTGGTGGTCAAAATTAACTTTTTTAATGACAAAGTATTTAATTTATCATTTTTAAATGTTGAAAAGTGAAATTGCATCACATAAAAATTTAAAATATTATATGCGCCTAAGTTAATAGTTAAAGGGTAAAAATACCCCTTCACTTTATCCAGTAAGTATATAACACATTATCATAAATTATATATATACATTAATTGGGAAGCACTCAATTACCAAGGCAACAAGGATTAAATTAATCAATAAAATTCCAGCACACTACTAATCATCCAAAATAGCAATCTACTTCCATTCATGATCAAAATTAACCACAGATTTCAAGATTTAATAACATGTCATAATAGAATGATCGCTCAAAGAATCACCCAAGCCAAATGGAAGCCAAAGAAGATGGGACTTGCAAGGATATAATTGGGACTTCAAGTGGCAATAGAATGATGGCTTTAGGTTTGAATTTGAGTGAGAGATGAACGAATTATGGAAGGGGGAGAGATAGAGGTTGAAGATGGAGACAGAAATGAGAGAAGTCTGAAAATGGAATGTGGCTTGGAGGGGGCGAAATTCCAGATCTGAATATGAGTATGTTTGATCTGAAATTTTGCCTTATTTTGTGTAGAATTGTGTTAGTGACTAGGTTGCCTAAAGTGATGTATTGGAATATTTTTTAAAGGATGGATGATGATGTGAGTGCATGAACACATAATGATAAATGTCTCCTAAATTTCGAATATGCTAAAATGAATAAATAAAACAAAATGAAAACATCAGACATGTATGCATGATGCATGATAAATTATTCAATGGAAAAAGAAATTAATGAAAATGGGAATGGGTAAATTGACTAGCTTGTCCAACAAGCTCTCCTTTTAGATTTAGAACTTGTATTCTTGACCATTGGATCATTGTTTAGCTCATCAAAGGTCCCAATTTCATGCATCTGGGCCATCACTTGTACACTTCGTGAACTAAAATCAACAAGGGAGAATCGCACCTAGAGCCCCCATATCAAAAAAAAAAAATCACACCTAAGGCACAACTCATTTTGAATTGATTCTACAAACCCAAAGGCCTTATATGCAAATATATTTTCTAGTAAAATAACTCATTTGCCCCTTGTTTAAAAAAAATCACATCTTGGGTAGCTATGTATAGTGAATGAATATTGTATTGTTAATGTGTAAATCTTGTCATGTTATATATAGATATTTTACTCTTCATACAAAATATGTTAGATGGATTAGCTATATTATCTATTGAAAATGTTTGGATTACTTGATTACAAAATTTTAATAAAAGATTTTGCATCTCAAAAAGGCAAAAGCTAGAAAAATAATACAAAGATAGATAAATGACAAAACAATATGCCTTTTAAATAATTTTGCCTTAGGCTCCAAGACTTCACATAGCCCTGCACAGACCACAACATGCTACAAGGTAATTATTCTAATTCATTTCAGCATTATTTTACTTCACATATAAAATCTATATATCTAACAACAACAAAGTATATGCCCAAACCTAAGCTTGTATTTTAAGGACCAGGCTTCAAAGCACAATCCTATTAAAAAATATCAATTTTTTAAGCCCTAACCTATATAAAAGCAAGTTTAAATAGGTGGCTCATTAAGTCCAACTCTTATTTTCAACTCTACATATAAAATCTATATATATCTAACAACTACAAAATATATATGTTTGTTTAGAGAGAGAGAGAAGGAAATATAAGTATGCATATGTAAACTTGTAAAGGGCCATATGTCTCTTTACTAGTGCAAGCAAGTGGTTGCGTAGCTTGACAGGCTAGCCAATCATTTTAGTTTCCTTCCCACCATTTTGAAATGTACAAGATCAGCCACATGAAATTGAAGAATAGCTTGCAAGGTAAATATAACTTCAATCACTACTACTAGATTGTACCTTTCTATTAGATGCAATCTTATTCAAGATACAATCAGTTATTAAATATGAGCACTTTTTTAAGTGAAGATTCAAATCTTGATTAGTCATATTGTGAGGAACTGGCCCATTCTATTAAATTTAACCCCTATTGGTGCTCCACCTAGATTTTTTGTTCCCTTTTCTTTGTACTATGATAATGAACCTTAGTTGACATCAAATTAACTAAGCTATACTAATATTTTTATAGTTAGAGAAAATTATATACCAAGACCATAATTTTTTACATTTTACACCCCTCATCTTTTTATTTTAAACTTTAAACTCATTTGAGTCTTAAATGACAATAAGTTAATTGCTCAATGATTCCAAAACATAAAAACAATGTAGAAAAATTTATTGTGTAATTATTTATATTTTTTAATTTTAATATGTAAAATAAGTTTGCCCTTCCTACCCAAGGTCCTAGCTTTGCCATTGGGTATAGTGCCAACCTAGATCGTATTTAAGGACTTAAAATTATAAATCTAAGATGATTAAAAGCAATATAAACAACACTGAATGGGTTGGTTTAAGCTACCTAAATGTGTAACACTCTAAATTTTTAAATTAATTTTCTTCTGAAAATAAGTAATTACTCAAAACTCAACTTATAAATGCTTATCATGGTAGAAAAATTGTCTACCATGGTAATTAAGGATTAAATTCACTTTTCAAAACCCTACCATGGTAGCTGGAGGTTTACCATGGTGGATAAAATAAAAGTAGTATTTCAAAACCTTACTATGGTGAAAAAGGGGTTACCATAGTAACAAAGAATCAAGACCATTTTATAAGAGTTTATTATGGTAGAAAGAATTTTTTTTACAACTATAACTTTTCACAAATCAACTACCATGGTAGAAAATAGTTAAATATCTCAACTCAGGCTTACCATGGTAAATTAGGAAGAAACTAAGTTAAAAAAGCAACACCAAATGGAAGAAACTAAATTAAATAAATTGTACCTACTGGGATCTGTAACTTCCCTGAGGTTAAACCACAATTAACTCAAATATATAATAATCCGAGGTTTTAAAAGAAGAATTTCTCAAAATTATTTCATAAGAATCCCAATTTGCCAATTCAAATTTCAAACATATAAGGAATCTAAATCATAGTTTTAAAAATAAAACGGAAGCTTGAAAATAAATTGGGACCTAAATAATGAGTTTTAAAACCCAAAAACAAGTTCTATGCAGAAATGACACATGCGCCACAGCTTATGGCTCGAGCGCCGTGGCTTGTCTTCTCTATGCCATGCGCTGCGGCATGAGGCACAATGCACCGTGGTGCGTTGCACGAAATTAGACAGATCAGTGCTGTCATTTGATAGCATAGGGAGTGAACTTTCAATGCATCCCAAATCTCTGTCCGACATCCAATTGAGGTAGTTTTAGTGTCTACATGAAACTTTCTCCTAGCTCTAGCTAATGGCACAGGTTTCACATTCAAACTCATTTTCTATAAGAAGTTGGATACCAAAACCTATTTCTACCACATTTTTATAAAATTTCTCAAATGGGGTGTCCCAACTCAAACACAAGTGCTAATAGCTTACACAAACTATCTGACCATACTTAATAGACTCTTATGGACTCGTGCAATACACCACACTCAACCAATAATGCTTATTTCATAAAATCACCACTCAACCCCAATTTTCATAAAACATAAAGGGGGAGGAAAAGTTGCACAAAATCAACTATTTCATTCATATTTCTCAAAAATACATATGTTCCTACTTATACAAGTATTTTGGCCCTATCCACGAGTTCACAACAAAAACTCACTAACCCAAGGCACAAAATACATTAGTTAAATACAAAATCATGCACAAAGTGCACCAATCATGACAATTCTCCTAGTTGGCAAAGATATTAACAAATACATATGTAAATAGCAAAAGAGAGGCATAAAGAGGATTACTCCACCAATCCTAAGCCTCTGTATGTTTCTTCTAACTCAGATTCGATGAGCTAGGTCCTGAAAATATTGAGAATTAAGGGGTGAGTACAACCACTCAGTAACCAAGTTTCACTTATCCCATACAGTTGCATATTAATCGTAAATAGATGCAATTAGACACATAAACACATATTTCACATAGCACTAGACCACAGTTCACAAAAATAACAACCTTATGATTGGGCTTGCCACAAAATACCATATTATGTTATTTCACAAAAACATAACATAGGGTCACAAAAATAACAATCATGTGCCCTCTACACATGCCAGACCACAAAACTAACAACTATGTGGTTGGGCTTATGTGCATGATCATATGCTAACTTTATATCCTCCTGTTACCTTCGACATGAAATTGGTGGCTATCACACGGTTACATCCTTTACAGACTAACCCAGCCTTCTACTTGTGAGGAGCCACCGAGCTATAGTTAACTCACTCACTTATATAATTCAGTTTCCTCCAATACTAACAACCATGGGGTGTTGTACCCCTAATCTAGCCTCCTCATAAACTAGTGAAGACTACTTAAGTTCGAGTCCCTCATAGAATAAGTGGGATAGTTCTGAATCAACCATAGAATAAGGGCTACCTCCTGATTCTAACGGTCGGTGCCAAGGCTAGTTTCTGATTCCAACGGTTACTGCCAATACCACGTGGATTTTCAATCAATCTACTCCTCTCTCTAGGCGAACTCCTGTCAATGATCATGCTATGTACATTTCACACATAATATGCATTTTAACATTCATTTCTTAACACATGAACTCACATAACCCAAATGCTCTACACTTTATCACATATTTCATCGCAATTCTCTATCCCCTATTAATAAATCACAATTAATTTCATAAAACATCAAGGGTAGTAGAATTAAGGTTTTCTTTCAAAAGAAAACATTCCACAATTCAACACTTTGCCAATATGCATAATTAATGTAACTCATAAATCACATTTCATAAACATAATTAATATTCAACTATAAAAATTAAGTTTCTCCCGGCTACTTCAAACCTTTGAGAGGTCAAAGGTTTACCCCTCACTTTACCAACTTTTCAAAGCTTTAACAAGTTTGAATGGTGCCAAAACAAACCTCTCTACAACCATATCACAAGAATATCATCATCATCTAGCTCTTTAAGCTTTATCAATGTAAAACTCCTCATACACTATTTTTATCAACGCATAATTAATACCCATACTTACCCAATGGGCTCATTAGATTCCATTAATGCACATTATCATTAATAACACTTCAAGCCATCATTAATGCACATTAACCTCTCCCAACTTCCTCATAAATACTAATTTTCAAACATTTAATGCTCCCATGGACCAGCCACTTCTAAAATCATCAATGTGGTGTTCCAATATATTAAACAACTCCTATTTAACTTATTTTAACCAATCAAATCAGACCCATACTCCTATGGACCAAAAATCTATCTCCCAACTCAAACCCTACCATAAATCATTACAAATGAGGGAGAGAAAGGAAGAAGAAAGAACCATGTTCTTACCTTAGGTGTTTAGGAGCTTCAATCTATCAACAATAGGACCAAATATTGTGCCCTAACAGAGCCAAAATCGAGCTCTTCATTTTCCTATTCTTTTTCTCTTATGTTTTCATGTAGCTCACGAATAAGATATATTTAATTTTTGGCTGTGCGCTACAGTGCACAATGCCTTCTGCCACGGTGCATGGTACAAAGGAGCCTGTTACATTTAAATTATCTCCGTGTGCCATGGTGGACCAACCACGCACCACAGCGTGTGGCACAGAAAACAATTCTTTAGTTTCTCACCCTCTTTCCTTTCTCGGGTGACTTGCCATTGATCTGGACCCACTTCTAGGGCTGAAATCATAAAAATTATGCCAAGTTAAGCCCCTCAAATCACACACCACATTAACTCATTAATTACCCTCAGTAGGTTAATAAATTAGGGTTAAAATTTTTTGAATGTTATGGATCCTATTGAAAATGAGTATTTAAAATCTACCATTTTTATTAAAAATCATAAATGATGGTGAAATATAGTTCCTCAGGGTTAAATTGACCAAAACAAGTTCATTGAAGGGTTAAATGGTCAAAAGGACTGTTTTAGAAATCAAAATGTGAGTAGGGGCATTTTTATCCTAAGTGCACTCCCCTTTGTGTCATGGACTATAGCCAAGTCAAATTATTCAAATGTTCATATGAAACTTATTAAATAATCTAACTAATAGCTTTGGTTTGATACAAAAATTTCTCCATAAAAGGATTTTATCCACAAAATTTCATATTGGGTGAAAACACAATTTCCAAATACTTTTCACCTCTCAAACCAACCTAAAGCCAATAACCATTGTATAAGACACTTGATCATATCACATGCATTCCAAACAAAATTTTGAGCTCACACTTACTCATACAATCAAAATTCTCATAGTTTGGTTATAACCACCCAATATAGTTAATATAGAAAACCAACATAAATGGACATAAACTAATCTTTTACTCCAAACACATTGTAAATCATTTAAAAACTTCAAAATATGGTCATGAATGTCAAAAACTAACTCATGGCAATGAAATACAAGTTTGATCAAAAGTAGGGAGTCACATGCTTGTTTATACAATTTAAGTCCTATGGTTGGCAAAAATACATAATCCAAACCAAAAGAGGCCTAACTAAATCTAATGGTATTCATACACATCAAACCATACCTTCGGTGCTTCTCTAACTTGACTCTTTCCTGTAAAAATGATAAATATAGTGAATGAGACATAAAGGTTCTGATATATATGATATAACCAATTATATGATTACTAAGTGGGCATACCAAAGCACATTTCCAAGCACAAAAATATCCAGATAATCTTAATAGAAATGCATGACTACACCTTATAACCCTCTTTACTTTGGGATTGAAGTTTGTCACATCTTGAATCTTTAATCTAGAAAACTAATTTCTAATTATGGGTAAATTAGTAAATTAATGGATTAATTGAATAATCAAGATTTTGGAAAGTAAGTTGGTGTTTTGACTTGTTGTACTCTTGAATGGATAGGATTGAGTTGAGGAATGGCATTCAAAAGTGAAGCATATGAGTAGCAGTGATATTCTTCTCACTGTGCCACACACCATGACATAAGCTACATGCGCTGTAGTGTATGGCATAAAAAATTGACTTTAAAGACATGGACTAGCTTATGATTCAGAAGGAAAGGGAAGGAAAACAAGAGCAGAGAGGGAGAAGGAGGTCTTATCTGCTAGGGTATCAATTTTTAGAGTGTTGGGAGTTATAATAGACCTGTTACTTACTAGACTAGTTTTGTGCTGCCTTAAGCTCCTATTCTACTCTAATTTATATTGGCTTAGAGTATAGAGAAATTAAATTAGGGATTTTTAAGAGGTTGATTTCTTACCTTTTTCTAATAAAAAGATTCTTGGCAATCAAAATAAGGTTTTGCGACTGGTTTAGGAAATAATGATTAATTTTTAAGGCTGTAGACTTGATATAGCCCTAAATTGTGAAGTGTTAGAGGATGAGAATTCTAGTATTAAGTGTGTTGAGGTTGATAGAAGTGGTAGAAAGATTAGAGAGAATGAGTAAGACCTAAAATAGTTAAGTGAAAGGAAATATATGGTTTATTGTGAGAAACAATGATAATGATACTAATTTGTGTAAGTTGACATATTCAAGTGTGTGGGTTCAAGTTATAGACGTTGAGTATTAAAAAGAATACCACGGGTAACCTTTTTAGTGATAAAAGAGTTAAGGTAATTGAATAATTTACTTTGTTTTATAATTAGTTTAATTGTTTATGAGTAATAGTGGAATATAATATATGTGTTTTCAATCATTTGCGTAAATTGAGAAACTTGCTTAAATTGTATTGAAAAAATTAGATTTATATAGTATATTATTGTGGAAAATGATTTTAGAAGAGTAAAGAGTTAAGAGGGGTGTATGTGTGGTTGTTTTATATATAAAAGTAGAATACAATTGAAAAATGTAACTATATTGTGTTAAAAAGGTATGATCATGTTAGGGGTGGGAGTTTACCCATAGGCAGGAGTAGTGTAAGACTACATGACATTTATTCTCTTTAGTGCTCAACAGGGTGCGGTGTTGAAGAATTCCTTTCCTTAGTGCCTATTCAGGTACAATATTGGAAATTCTCTCCTTGGTGCTTATATGGGTGCGGTGTTAGATACTTATGCTTCTTAGCATCAGTGAGGTGCGGTATTAGAGTAATGACACCTCAATCGTGTATGTAATAGGGAAAATCCCTAGTTCAAAAGTAGAATAGAACACCTTTAGCCTTATAATTCTACTACTAAAGGTGCGATCAGATTAGTGTGTGTATGATTGGTTTAATAAAGCTATGGATTCAGTTGGGATGATATAGAGGATCAAATGGTTAGAAAGATCATGCTAGTGTGTGAAAATATTTTGATGAAAATGGATATGTTTTTATATATATGAGTTTACTTGTTTACAATTATTCTTATTAATAGATAAATGTGAGTCATTCTATTATGAAATGTTTATCTCACCCTATGATTACAATTTTTAAACATTTTGGTAGTGAGAGGAGCAAGGGGAATGATTCAGACTAGGCTTAGTAGTGCTACTATCGAGCTTTTAGAGTTTGTGTAATGAACTTATTAAGTTGTAAATATAAATTATATAAGTTGTATGTCAGCATATAATGTTGATGCACTTGCATGTATATATATATATATACCCTGGTGTGTGATAATATGTGAAATGATATGAATTGTGATAACATGGGCTAAGTTATTAATACAAGTGTATAGTTGTGGCTATAAAAGTTATAAATGTGAAATTTTGGCTAAAAATATTTGTATGCGAGAAACTATAAAAAATGGGCCTAATGTGTGTAAATAGGTGCACCTAGGTGGCTAAATTTGAATATACATGTGATTTTGATGATATGATTATTTAATCAGGTGTAAAATGTCTCATTGAACATGGTTAAGCCTTTAAAATAGCTAATGATATGTGGTTAGAATTTATGATACTCAGGTAGGTGGAAATGACAAAAATGATCATTTTACATTCAAATGTTCAATTTTTAAATGGAACATTGAATTGAAATAAGTTATTAGTTAACTTATCAAATAAGCTTTGTGTGGGCACTTGAATCACTTCAATCGGACATCGAATGAAGAAATGATACATATCAAAAGTTTATTAACGACAATAAAATTTAATACATGCACCGTGGCACATGACATAAAGTGAGGGCTTGTAGTTCTACACCATATGCCATGATGCACATGTCACATGCCATAGCATATAGCCTATTTTGCTTAAAAAACATTATTTTGCCTTTGTTTTCCTATTATAGAGTGTTTGAATAAACTATAAGCTTTCGCTGAGTAATATTACTTACCTTTAAATGATTTTTAATGATTTTCCATACATGTTGGGATCCTAACTATTTAAAATTATTTATTTTTAATATTTTCAATAAATGTAGTTATGGGTAATGTCAAGTGATGGATCCCATGGCACGAATGACATGAAATTAATGGCAACAAAGCTTGAAAATGGAAAATATGAACATGGTGGCATGAAAGGAGCCTAAGACAAGGAGTAAGGAGCTTAATACTTTCAATCCAACGTATTTAAAAATCCTTTACAACATATTAAAGATCTATGAAACAAGTCTTGTTCAATCTTATACAAGAGGTCTAAGGGCTTAGAAAGTATTGGGGCACTCCTCCCAAGCCCAAAGGAGAGAATCTAGGCGTGTATAATGTGTTTAAAATCTAAATCAATGAAAAGTCAAGGTCAAGATGTGCAAACTTTAGCCCAATACGAGGAAGACTATAAGTGGAGCTTATTGCAAGTAAGGAGGCATGAAACTTTAGTAAAGAGGTCAAGGGTGGCGTGACACTTGTAAGTTCACCATATCTAAATATCGTTAACATTAAAATCAAGGTAATCAAGGGCCTAAATCCAATAATAATTACCAAGTTTTCATATATTCACAATTAGGAGAAAATTTTTCCAAAATTTTAGTGGAATAAACAATTGTCAAAACATTTACAATGAGATCCCAAGATTTCAACATTTAAAACTCCCCCAAACACTGTAATTAAGCTTAAAACAAGGTTTTCAAAATATTACAAAAGCTTAGAAATCAAATGGGGCCTAAAATACTTGTTTTAAAACTCAAATATGTAATTTATGCAAAATATGGGACATGTGCTGCGGCGTCCCTTGCCTCTATGCCATGTGCCATAACACATTGCATGAAATATAACTATAAACAGCTGCTGTCATATGATAGCACAGGGAGTGAACTTCCGTCACGTCCCAAATCTCTGTCTGACGTCTAATTGAGGTGATTTCAATGTCTACACAGAACTTTTTCCTAGCTTTAAATAATGGCACAAGTTTGATACTCAAACTCATTTTCTATAAAGAGTTAGACATCCAAACCCATTTTCATCACTTTACATAAAAATTCACCACAATGGTGTCCAAACACACACATAAGTGCTAAAAGCTTACACCAATTATCCAACCATATTCAATGGACTCTAAAGGACTTATGCAATATACCACAGTCATACAAATACGTGTATATTAAATTTTTACCACTTAATCCTAAATTTTATGAAACATAAGGGGAAAGAATTTCTTACACCAAACAATCATTTTCATTCCAAAACAATCAAAACATGCATTTTCCTACTTGCACAAGTATTTTGGCCTTATATAAGGATTTACAACTAAAACTTATTAACCCAAAGTGCAAAATACACAAATTGTACACTATAATAATGCAAGTAGTACAAAAATAATCATGTGAATTCTAATTGGCAAATTAACGTAGATAATACACATAAAACAAACATATTGAGGCATGCAAAAAAGATTTATCTACAATCTTATGCCTCGGCATGTTTTCCTTGGTCTTGATTTGATGAGCTAGGCCCTGAAATATTGAGAATTGAAAGGTGAGTACAACCACTCAATAACCAAGTCTACCTAATCTATACAGTTGTATATCAACCCAAAACAGATGCAATTAGCAAATAACACACATATAAAATCATGTGATAAACATAAACACAATTCACAACATTAACAATCGTTGACTAAGCCTAAAGCACATATATCCATAATTAATGATAATGCATAACATGAGGTTGCAATCATACCAACCATGCACCCCAAACACATGTTAGATCACAATAATAGCAACTATATGACCAGATCTAAATGCATGATCAAATGCTAACCTTATACCCTCATGTTACCTCTGACATGAAATCGGTGGCTATTACGTGGCTACGTCCTTCACAGACTAACTTAGCCTTTCCACTTGTGAGGAGCTACCAGGCAGGGTTAACTCACTTATTTGTGTAATTTGGTTTTCCCTAATACCAACAACCATGAGGTGTCGCATCCTTAATCTAGCCTCCTCATGAACCAGTGGAGACTAATTAGGTTGAGTTCCTCATAGAATAAGTGGGACAGTCCTAAATCAACCATAGGACAAGGGCTACCTCTCGATTCTAATGGTCAATGCTAAGGCAAGCTCTCAATTCCAACAATTACTGCCAATACCACATGGGCTTAATCAACTACTCCTCTCCTTAGGCTCCCGCTAATAATCATACTATGCATGTATCTCACATATGTATATGCATTCTAATCAACCATTTATATCATGAATCCACATATTCATGCTCATATCTAACTCCATACACCAACTAGAATCACAATTTCTCAATTATCATCACTATTAGCATGTCTATGAATATACATATAATTTGCAACAATAATACATAACCAATCATGCAAAATTTGCATCATGAGTTTAAAAATATTAAACATGTTTCAAGTCAACCATTTCAACAAATAATCGATTAATATTTAACTATATAAACTAAGTTTTCCTTAATTACCTTAAACCTTTAAAATGTTTACCCTTCACAATATCAACTTTCAAAGCTTGTCCTAAATTTGAATGATGCCAATATTAATGGTTGACAATCAATTTCACATGGATAACATCATTATCCTATCTTTAATAATTTTCAATACCATAACTCCACATTTTCTATTCTATCAATCCTAAAAATTAACTATCCATTCATACCCAATAGGTTCACTAGGTTCTATTGACCTCATTATCACTAATGAATCATTAAACCATTATTAATGAGTATCAAACTCTCCCAACAACCTCATTTATTGTAATTTTCAAATATTAATGGCTCCACTCAACTAACCATACATAAAGTCATTAATGTAAGGTTTAGATACCCTAAAAAACTCCCATTATATCCATTTTAACTAATGAGTTTGGACCCTTAACTCATATGGATTGAAAATCACTCTCCTAACTCAAACTCTAACTCAAATCCTTATAAATATAGAGGTAAAAGGAAGAAAGAAGCACCAAATGCTCACCTTGTAAGTTAGGAAGCTCCAAAATACCACTAATGTGATCTAAACTTGTGCCCTAGCATAGCATTAGACGTGCCTCATGTTTTTCTTCCTCTCTATTTTAATTATTTCGAACACACGAGCTCTGATTTAATCAAAATTTTAGCCATATGCCACGGTGCACGTAGCCTCTTACCGCGGTGCGTGGCACAAAGAGGCCCAATTCACCCTTAATTGCCTTTATGCATCACGACAGATCATCCACATATCGCGGCATGTGGCAGTCAATAAAACTTAACCTCTTTCTCAGCTCTAAATGAGGTAGGGAAATAATAGGAGAAAAACCTTCTTTTAAACTCACTCCATGTCAATAAAGACCCATCAACTAGTCTAATACTCTCCTACCACTGCTTAAAAGTATCCTTAAGAGGAATGTAGCAAGAAGTTCCCATTGTTCTAATGTGTAAGTCATAACAAAAAAGATCATCTCCAATTGTTTCATCTACTTCTCAGCCACTCTATTCTCCATTAAACCCTTAAATGATGGAGGATTCAATTGAGTGAACTTTTTTAATGCCAAGTCAATAGAGCTTTCCTACTCTTTCCCTTAAGGCCTCACAGGTTCCAGCCTCCTCAGTTCACTCTCTTTATAGTAATATTCCTCAGGTTGGCCAAGTGCCTCCTTGTCCAGTCTCACTTCATCATGATTGCCTTCAACCCTCTTTATGGTCTTGCTAGACTCTTCCAATCTCTTTAAAATCTCATCGTGTTCATCAATCCTCTGTTCAATTCTCTTTATCATAGTCCTCAATTCAAACAACATGTTCTCATTGCCAATGGTAGGCCCCAGTTGCTCCCATTAGTAATGACATTTTGTACAAGAGAAGTTATGATGGCACATTACTTTGTTGTGTGAGTTTAAAAGAAGAACAAAAAATTATGAATGAGATTTACGAAGGTATATACAGCACGCATGCAAAAGGTCAAACTATGGCTAAGCAAATTCAAAGATATGACTACTTTTAGATAACAATAGAGAAAGATTCCATTGGATATGTTCACAAGTGTCATAAGCACTAAATCTATGTTGAAAGGGTTAATGTTCCTCCTATCCCATTACACAATTTAGTGTCACCTTGGCCATTTTCAATGTGGGGTACTGATATCATTGGCCTAATTAATCTAAAAGCCTCGAATAGGCATCGTTTTATCCTTGTGGCCATTGACTATTTCACCAAATGGGTGGAGGCTAATTCATTTAGTAGTATCATCTAAAAGGTCTTTCTCAAGTTCTTAAAGAAAATATCTTTTGTTGATATAGGATCTCTGAAAAGATCATTACAGATGATGGTTCTAATTTGAATGGATCAACAATTAAGAGGTTTTATGAACAATTCAAAATAAAACATCATAATTTAGATCCTAATAAACCCCAAATGAATGGAGCAGTTGAAGCAGCTAATAAAAATATTAAGAAGATCATTAGGAAGATGATAGTGACTTATAAGGATTGGTATGAAATTCTTTCTTATACTCTATATGGCTACCACACAACTGTGCACACATCCACAAGGGCAACCACATACTCCCTTGTTTATAGGATGGAAGCCGTCACACTTATTGAGATGGAAATTCCATCCCTAAGAGTAATGGCCAAAGCATATTTAGAAGACAGTGAGCGGGTAAGAACTCGAGTCGAGCAATTAAACATAATTGAAGGGAAAAGACTTATGATAATGTGCCATAGGTAGCTATATTAAAAGAGAATGGCAAAAGCTTTTAATAAGAAGATTCACCCATAAGAATTTAATGTTAGGGATTTGGTGCTCAAGAAAATATTGCCTAATCAAGAGAATAATAGAGGCAAATGGGCTCCAACTTATAAAGGGCCTTATGTCGTTAAGCATGCCCTTTCTCAAGGTGCATTATTTCTAATAGATATGGAAGGCCATGAATTGGCAAGGCTTGTCAATGCAAATGCTGTCAAGCACTATTACACTTAAAGGTAGTTAAAAAAAAAGAAACAAACAAAAAAATAGAGGAGCTCATTAGTTAAAAACCTGAAAAGGTGACATAGGCAAAAGTTAAAGCAATCAAAAAAAGAGAAGAAAAAAAAACAAGAAGAAAAAGAAAGCTCACTAGGTTGAAAACTTGAAAAGGTGACTTAGGCAAAAATTAGAGCAAAAAAATTAAAAAAAAAAGAAAGAGAAAAGAAGAAGAGAAAAGCTTGCTAGGCTGAAAACCTAAAAAGAGAAACTTAGGTAAAAGTTAGAGAAAATATATATGCTAAGTTGAAAACCCAAAAGGGCAACTTAGTCTAAAGAAAGCGAACATAAACTAGGACCAACAACCTTGTCAATAGGAAGCTTCTTTATCAAGATTTATCAAGAATGTTGACTATGTTTGGAAAAGGCTCATTCATCACTCACACCATGCATATCACTGGCAACTTGGCAAAATGCTTATAAGGCTTGGGTGTACTCAACAAAGAGTTGATGACCAAATCTAGAGGATTTATTGAACACATGCTCCGTTACATCCCTTTTATACTTGAGTTATTTGTACCTTAAACATATAATGTTCTTTCTTCTTTGTGAAATTTTACATTAGAGAATGAATCCTTTCAATTCTCATTCCTTTTGGGGATAATCTTTTGCCCTACTTTTCTCTTTAAATTTGCATGATGATCTTTGAATTTATGTTTCATATATAAGAACATATTTATATTAAAGGAACAACATTGTTAATGCAATTACTTGACCTAACACATTGGTATTTCTTTATCTCTCACATAGCCTTTAAGGTTTCACAAATATCATTTATGTGCAAAGTAATGCTAAGAGTGTTAAGGACAATGTCATTTGATAGCAAATATGAGATTTATGTGCTCAAGGACAAGGTTTTAGGAAGCCCGTATATTCTAAGAATAGATCACATGGTGACAAGGATTTGGTTAACTAATTTTTCAAAAGAGGGGCATGGCACATAGCTATGTACATATAATAAATAAGCAAAAGAAAACACCAAAAAACAACAACAACAACAACAACAACAACAAAACAAATATTTTGCCCACTTTAAAAGCCTTTATTTATAAGGCAGTTGAGAATTCAAGTCTCAATAATAATTTTTCACACATCTACCCTTCATGACATGTATTAAAGAAGAGACAAGACACTTCTTGAACCATAGCAATCTTCATAATCAAGCTTTTAGTGAAAGGTTTGTCGGTTATTTGCATGTAGTGCATCTAATTCAACATTGCATCCAAATATCTTACATTGGGGCAAACATGGAATCAAAGTAACTATAAAAGGAAAAAAAAAGAAAGACCTTACAATTTGCATCATCCATTACATTCATTGCATCAAGTAGGTCCACCTTGGGGTTAGGCAAAGTGAAAGGTTTCCAAACCACAAGTTGAGTAAGTTCAGAATATAATAAGTGTTATACACATTTTGATATTCCCCTTGACGCCCAATTTCAGCTAGCCCCATTCTTTTTAAAACTTGATAATGGCAAGCCATTTTAAGTTCGTCTTTCATTGGCATTTTTTTCTTTTTCAAAGCCCTGTAACAACAGGAACCTTTAAAGTCCAGTTTTGGCTAGCCTAATCCTTTTTAAAGCCTTGTAACGACAAGCCCCCTTAAGTCTAGTTTTTGCTAGCATTTTTTCAAAGTCCTGTAACAGCAGGCCCCTTAAGTTCAGGTTTCACTGGCATGTTTTTTTTTTTTTTCAAATCCCTGTAACAACAAGCCCCTTTAAAGCCCAGTTTTGGCTAGTCCCATTCTTTTTAAAGCCCTATAACAGCAGGCTCCCTTAAGTTTAGTTTTCACTAGCATTTTTTCTTTTCAAAGCCTTATAACGATAGGCCCCCTTAAATCCAGTTTTCACTAGCATTTTTCTTTTCTTAAAGCCCTGTAATGGTAGGCCTCCTTAAGTTTAATTTTTATTGATATTTTTTCTCAAAAGCCTTATAACGACAGGCCCCATTCTTTTTCAAAGCCCTATAATGGCAAGCCCCTTTGAAGCCTAGTTTTGATTGGCCTCATTATTTTCAAAGCCCTGTAATAGCAGGCTCCCTTAAGTCCAGTTTTCACTGGCATCTTTTTCTTTTTCAAAGCTCTATAATGGCAGGCCCCCTAAAGTCTAGTTTTCACTAGCACTTTTTCTTTTTTCAAAGCCCTGTAACGGTAGGCCCCCTCAAAGCCCAGTTCTGACTGGCCTCCATTCTTTTCAAAGCCTTGTAACGGCAGGCCCCCTTTAGTCTAGTTTTCGCTAGCATGTTTTCTTTTTCAAAGCCTTGTAACAGAAGCCCCCTTAGGTCTTGTTTTCATTGGTGATTTTTTTTTCAAAGCCCTGTAATTACATGCCCCTTTTCAAGTTTAGTTTTTACTAGTAATTTTTCTTTTTCAAAGCCCTATGGCGATAGGCACCTTATATGAAATTAGGGTCCCAGGAGTCTTGGTTTCTTACTTTTATTTCCCTTTTGTTCTTAAGTCTTGCCTCACAAACAAAATACATGTTTCCTTCTTTATTTGTTCCAAGGTGAGACTATCATTTCCCACTTAGAAAGCAAATGAAGAAGGTAAATTGTCAACATAATATTTTATTTGTTTTACTTTTTCATTGTGCAGGTTTTGAGTCATTTGAATTTAATTAAAAATGTTAAAGTCAATAAAGTTGTGTTAAAAAAACTTTTCACTTCGTGTTAGTGTCATTTTAGCCAATATGATATGGTTTAGTTCTACTGTTAGGCTAAGTCACATCAAGCCTAGTTGAGTCATTTGAGTTTTCACATCTTTGTCAAGTGTAAAAGGTCTTTCTATGTTACCTTTTTTATTATTATTATTTTTTTGGGTCAGGGGCAACCTTTTGTCCCTTTTTTTTTTCTTTTTCCTTCTTTTTCAGTCCATTTTATGAATGAAAAAAATACGTGTTCTCATCTTTATTTGTTCCTTCTGAGAGAATTTTAAAAAATTGTATTTTTTTCTATCTCCTAAGAAAAAAGTAAAGAGGGGCAACTGTGAATATAATACTTTGTTCGTACATTTAACAAAAAATAAATAAATATGTATTTTTTAATAGCCTTTACTTTTAAATATATTTTGTTTTTTATACAAAAAAATAAAATATAAAAATAAAATTTAATTCTTTTTTAAGATTTAATTTTCAAAAAAAAAGAAGAAACATAAAAAACAAAATATTAATTCTTGTTAAGAATTATATTTCACAAAAAATATAATAAATATAAAAAAATAATTTTAATTCTTTTCTTAAGAATTATATTTCAAAAAAATCTCTAATAAATATAAAAATGAAATATTAATTTTTTTTAAGAATTATATTCCAAAAAATCTAATAAATATAAAAAATGAAATTTAACCCTTTTAGGGATTATTTTTCAAAAAAATAATAATAAATAATAAAGAAGATAAATAAATTTAATCTCTCTTCACATCAATTTTGAAAATGGAGGAGAAAATCATGCTTAAATCTTTTAAAATCTCTCTACTAAATTATCTCAATAATCAAAAAATTAAGGGAATCAACCATTAAAAAAATTAAATCTTCTAAACTCTTATAAATTTGGTTGTTTCTCCAAAATATATATATATATATATATATTCTTGATTTAAAAGCATATTTCCTTTCCCAAATCTCTAAAATTAATATTAAAAAAATCTAAAAATAAATAAAAATTAAAAAATAATGGGATGATTGAAATGCCGATTGCTTTATCATTTCAGTCAGTCTTAAAATCACCCCACACTAATTTATTCAGGACTCAAAAACAAAGAAGAGCAACAGAGATGGTAAAGCAATAGAGCAAGAGACGTATGCACACAGAGAGAAGAGGAGTAGGGTGGCAAGCAGGAGGAAATTGATAAAGGATCAAGAAGAGAGAAGAGGAGCAGTCCTCAATAGCCAAAAGTTCAAGAAGCAAAGATAAAAAAACAAGTCTGAAATTAGTAGTGCAGAGTATAATGTTGGCTTCGACATTATCAGGACAACACTCGCACACCGTTGTAATAACTAAGATTAAATAAAGTCCCATAAAAAGTTATCACAACCTAAGGATTTTAAGATAATTAGTTTAAAATATTAGGATCCTAAGAAAACCCTTTTTAAAATATTATTTAAGCTCAAACTATGGTTAAAAATTAATTTAGAACAAATACAAAAGCATCGGAAACAAACCACGTCAGAATTAGGCTAAAACGCCATTCTTCTACAAATTTTAGTCCATTTGCCACGGCGCAAGTCACACCCACCGCAGCAAATGGTACAGAGAGACGAGTCCCTTGAAGGCCTCATAAGCTATGGCACAACAATCACATGCCGTAGCACGCACCTACTGTCATGATAGCAGATTGCTATCATGACAGCCCTTTGAACTTCTGGAGCACGCCATTTCACCACCTGACATCCGATTTGGATGATACAAGTCTTTACATGAAGCTCTTTAAGCCTTCTAGCTAATGGCACTGGTTCACACTCAAATAATCATCTGTTTAAAAGATAGATATCTGAACCCAAAATGGTCTGCTTTCACCTCAAAACACACACAAAAGTGTCCAACTCACAATACCAAATGCCATTAGCCCCTAAGACACTTTGACTATGTCAAATAGACGACACACAATATGATAATTCATTCATATCATACAAATAAGTAGTCATGCTCAAAATGACCACCAAACCCCCATTTGGTAATAACACAAAGGGGTAGATTGTATTTAGCACACACATCAACTTGGTTATTTTAGGCACATAATTCATTTCAAATTTATCACTTGTAATTGTAACTTAGCCTAACACACACACATAATCTACACATCATCCTTAGACCAAGATAAGCATACTTATAACAAATCCATACAAGTTATATCCAAAATAATGTTATGTACCTAAGTTGGCATTATATATATATTGATAATATTCGTTACAATACCCAAAGAAGAAAGGAAAGAGTTATACAATGACGCTCTTCACTCTTCAAACGCCCCTTCTTTCCCCTTGCTCCTACCAGAGCTCTCACCTGTAAAATATAACCACGAGATGAGATAAACATCTCTGTAACCAATATAGTTTATTAAATGCTTATTACCACAAATAACCATGATAAAGTATCAAAACTATAGTAATATCAAGTATACCATATTTATGAGATTAGTGCATCTTTTCACAACAAAACATATAATTTTGCACTAGCATGATTATATAACTACCAAACCTCCAATGCTCCCTAATATGAAACTATAGGCTCTCTTAAATCAACCAGTTGTTGACTCGAGCACACTTTCAGTGGTAGAAACACCTGGCCAAAGGTAATCTAACCCACCTACGGACTATGATTTTTTCCTCTTCACACACTTATGATAGAGGCGTCGTTGACTCCTAACCGCACCCTAATGGGTACTAGGGAGTTGCCAAACTATTCGGATGTCCTATGATAACAGTCCCATATAATGCTGCACCAAATGTCCCATGGTGTCAACCCGACCATATGGATTTTTCACTCACATTTCTCCACACACACGTATCCCCACATATCTTGGGTGAACTCTCTCCTCTTATGATCATGCTTTTTTCACAAATTTTCACTACTTTTCTTCACGTTTGCACATCATAAACTTATATACATAATATATACATATCAATCAAAATCAATAACCTTTTACAAATTGATTTTCATTCTAAAATCATTTACAATATCAAATTATGCACAAAACTATTCAAAACCACCACTTTATCATTTGTATTTACTTCTACATAGTTATAATAGTTAATAAACACAATAAACTATATGGTTACCTCAACCCTTTGTCACACAAAAAGGTTACCGTGGCTCAACATTAGCTCCACACGTTCTATACGCATGATAAAGCTTGAGCAATGCTCAATCTACATAATCAAGTGAAATCATCAATTATCATTTTGGTTAACTCTGGATTCACTAGGTCCTAAGTGCCTATAATACTCAATTTCCTTTTCTTATAACATCAACCATTGCCAAGCACTCTAACCAACCTATTAAAATCTCAACACACTAAATTCACTAACCAATGTCCCACATTGTCTCAAAATCCTTGAATTATACTTAGGGTTTATTCAAACCCTTACCAAAAATTTCTAATCACCACAAAACTCATAAACTTAGGATTAAAGGCTTGATTTAACTCCCTAAAATCTTAAATAAACTAATGGGTTTGGTCTAAACCTAAGGAAATCAAAATCAAAGCTCCCATTACCCTAAATGTCCATATTTTCGTATAAAAGAGGGAGAAGAGGGAATATGTAACTTATCCGATAGTGATTCAAGCTCCAAATGTCTCCAAAGTAGCCTAAGAATCGTGCCCTAGCATATCACAAGCTCTTCTCCATCGCTCTCTCATTATCCCTCTTTCTTCCTTCTATTTTTGACTTGTTTTTTGCATCTGATAAGTGTAAATTTTGCACATGCCCCTCTGCGCATGAAACAGAAAATTCCACAAAATTTTAAACCTCCTTTTATGCCATGGCCTACTTGAACATCAACCTATCCCTCTTCTAAGGCTGTCCAAGGATTCAAAAATATATTAATCTCCTATAAACCTTGTTAAATCAACAATTTATCTAAATTGACCAAATTACCCTTGAAAACACTGATAATTACTAATGGAGAAACTTAGGATATTACATAGAGAAAGATAAAGAAAAGCATATCTGAGACTAAAGCATATGGGATTAAAGCAACAAAGGGCAGTAAGTTATCATCTCTTCTCGAAATCTACCCCTTCTGAGTCTTATATAAGGATGGTAAAGCAATAGGGAAAAGAGATCGGTTTTTTTTTTTAGAAAGAGCAGCAAAGCTTTAAGAGAGCAATAGAAACTTGAAAGAGCTAGAGATAAATGATTGAGAGTTGAAGGTCAACATATGAGAAGATCCAAGGTGTGCTCAGGTAAGAAAGAGTAAAGATTGAGGTCTTTGCTCATTGCAATTAGCATTTAAAAATAGTAAATGTTTCATTGATTGATTATCTTATCTAAACTGTTGTGGGGATTTTGATCATGTAGCGATATGAGGATATGTAAATCCTTCCCCTATGATTTCCTATCCATTGGCCTAGTTTCTCTAGTTTCTAGAATCATAAGTGTTTATAAGTGGTTTCTTAACTATAAGAATTTGATCTTTAAAATAATTGAGAATAACTTAGGATTTTCATGTGCCCTTGATTTCTTATAAGAGGAAAGCCCCACTACTATGAGCATGAAAGTTTTGTCTCAATTCTGATGATGGAATTATGCTTGCTTGAATTTGTTATCCTCATATTTGGCTTCATTTCATGCCCCTGGTGCTATTATAAAGTCTTATACTTCCTCCTTGATGTGAAGATTGAGTGCAATAGGTTAATAGAGTGATAACATAATCATGGTTAAGTCAATTTAGTCATTTTGAACTATCATGCTTTGGGCCATATGCTAAGGGAGTCATTGAAATTAATCATTTTATCTAGCTTTTACATGTTCTTGGAACTTCCTTTCTTTAAAGTAAAAGGGGAAAGACTCCAAATGAAAATTTGATTTGCTGTCATAAATAATTTAATTTGATTTTGGCATGATCTTGTAATGCTTTTGGCAAAAAAAAAATTAATGTGATTGTTGTTTTAAAAAAAGTGTGAAGAAG
This sequence comes from Prosopis cineraria, assembly GCF_029017545.1. Lineage (NCBI taxonomy): Eukaryota > Viridiplantae > Streptophyta > Magnoliopsida > Fabales > Fabaceae > Prosopis > Prosopis cineraria. Next base: position 9,501,853 of record NW_026555336.1, on the reverse strand, counting down.
AAGGATGAGGAGACTACAAATAAAAATTTTACTTGCTATCCTAGCTAGCTTAATATGATTTTAGGCATAGTCTTATTACAGTTTTATCTCAAACAATGAAAGAATTAGTGCGATCACTAGACTAGGTTTTTGAATTGGATTTTAAGTATGTTTTTAGTATGAAAGGGCGTATAGGTAGGTGGTGGCTTGGCTTTGATCCTTATAACAAAAAAGGCCCTTTATCTATTTGTAATATTTTCTCTATCTTCTTTATTTATTTGCGTACTCATTATGTTACTGGAAGGGAGTTCCATTTTTGAGGAATTTTGAATTTTGTAATTGAAATCCAATAAAAATAATAGAAGACATATTTGTTTGTTATTTATCTACCATGTGAGATTTGAAGAAGTTCCACAAGCCCTTAAAATAATCTCATATTGTGTAAATCAATAAGATTTCATAAGTGTGGGGAGTAATTTTATATATATTAAACATGGGTTTCAATGGCCTATTATTCAAATTAATTCATTTTTATTTTTTTAGATTTTAAAATTAATAAAATATTTAATAGTGTCATGTGAGATTTAAAGAATCTTCGTTGGTATTTAGATTAATTGCCTCATCTTGTGGGATAATAAATCCTTATAGATGTTGTGATTACCAATTTGTATATAGTAAATAAATAAATAATTTTTGTAAATAATATAATAAACATTTAAAAAATTAGTTAATTAAATTAATATATTTAAATTATAATGACATTTACTAATTAGATCTTTTAGTCATGTAAAATTTTTGAATCTCTGTAGACCTCTAAAATAATCATATTATCATGCGAGTCAATAAGGCTCTGCAGATAAAATAATTTAAATTTTAAAAAACATAAAAAAATAATAAAATATTATACCATGTTAGATCCATATGCCTTCATAGGCAAATCTAAGTAATCGAATTGTTCTGTGAAATAATAAGTTTTCGTAGGCATATTGATATATGTGTGGGTATAAAGTAATAATATAAAAATATATTTAATTCTTTTGCCATGTGAGGTTTTAAGATTGATCTCCACAGACATTTAAAATAATCATATTACCGTGTAGGTCAATACGATTTTGCAAGTATAATGATTAAATTTTCAAAAATGTCTAGAAAAAGATTTTTATAATAAAATATATTTTCTTTTTTCAAAAATTCAAAATTTGGGAAAATAATTGAAATTAAATTACTTTTTGCAAGTTGAAACATACACATCCAAATTTCAAAAAATTATTTTATTTGTAAAATAGTAACTTTTTTAATTTATTTCTCTTCAAAAATAATAATAAAATGCAAAATTAAAATTTTTACTCTAAACTACGTGGACTTTGATCCCTCCAATAGGGTACGTAGGCCCTAGGCTTTCATCTTAGGTCAAGTCTACCTCGTAAATAAATAATATTTTTTCTTTCATATTTAAATTTAATTTTTAATTTTTGTTCAGATTTATTTTTAGCAGCTAAATAATAAAAAGAGTAGTTAAAATAATTTTAAAAGGCCATATTAATTGCACAATTAATTAAGGTAACCGTTCTATAAAATGGATGTTGTAGGGTGCATAAAACCTTCCCCACTCACAATTGACTCCCGAACATATTTTTAATTATGAAGACTATCCTTATCACTTTTAGTTGGTTTTCTAATATTTTTTCTTAAAATCTCAGTGGCAACTCCATTCTTCAAGACTGGTACTTGCATGAAGGTCGGCTCCCTTCCTCTTTAACCTCACGATGAACAAGCCATTGCATTGAGTGGCAGGTGTGACACCTACCATGACAAACCCTCATATTAAAAGAAATAATGTCGTAGATTAGGATGAAGTTGAAGATGAACCACTTTTAGAGGGTGATAAGGATCAGTTGTTGAACCAAGACGGTCCCAAAGGGTTCGTAGGTATGCTATTCCTAGTGATTATATAATATATTTGCAGGAATTTGATTCAGATGTTATTGATATTTTAGACCTAATATCTTATCAAGAAGCTATTTCTAGCACGCATTCTTCTAAATGGTTAGAAGCCATGAGTGAAGAAATTGCCTTTATGTACCACAATCATGTATGGGAGCTTGTAGAGCTACCAAAAGGTTTTAAACTAGTGGGTTGCAAGTAGATCTTTAAAATAAAATAAGGAGCTATAGGTGAAATTGATAGATACAAAGCCAAACTTATAACTAAAGGCTACAACCAGAAAGAAAGTATTGATTACACAAAGACTTCTCTCGATATTCACTAAAGATGCTTTTAAAGTGGTAATGGCTTTAGTTGTATAGTTTGATCTTGACATTCAATTATCAAAGCAAGAAGGATTGAATTAATCAATAAAATTCCATCACACTACAGATCATCCAAACTAGCAATCTACTTCCATTCATGATCAAAATTAACCAACATTTCAAGATTTAATAACATGTCATAATAATCAATTGAAATCGAATTAAACCTAGAAACTAAAGAAGTAGGGGAGAAATGCTTAGGAATCTATAAATCATAAGCGGAGGTCATCATCTAGGTAGAGGAATGGTTCAACCATGCCTTATAATCCTCATCCAAGCTTCTTCACTCTACTTGAAAGCCTTGGTCATTGTGCACAAATTCCTCCAAGAATCACCCAAGCCAAATGGAAGCCAAAGAAGATGAAACTTGCAAGGATATGATTTTAGACTTCAAGAGCAATAGAATGATTGCTTTAGGTTTGGATCAAAGTGAGAGATGAATGAGTTATGGAGAGGGGAGAAAGAGAGGGGTTAAAGATGGAGAGAGAATGAGAGAAATCTGAAACATGGAATGTGTCTTGGAGAGGGCATTGCAACATTTTTATTATCTAGGAACAATTCAAAAATGTTGCCAAAGACTTGAAAACTATTGAAAATAGTTTTCAAGTGTTTCTAACTTAAATGTTGCCTAATGCTTTGGGTAACAGTTTCTTATTTTTGGTCACACAATTTGAATCATTATTGTCTAAAACTATTAAAACTGGCAACAGGTTTTTAGAGACTTATAGAAATAGTTTTGAAATGTTGCTTGTCACATAGAATATGCAACATTTAAGAATTATGAAATAATTAAATAGCCAAATTTAATATTTCCTTTCCCATCTAAGATTCAAACCCTAAACAACAAGGGATGACTCTAAATACTTTTCTAATATGACTTTTTGACATTATGATGCAACATATTATTTATGTATATATATAATAATTGTTAAATTATTTTTAAATTTATCCAAATAATAAATTGAAAAATTAAGAGAATAAATAAATAAAAGTATATAGAAAACTTACAAAAATAAATTAAAATAAATTTTTATATGTAAAAAAAGTAACAATTCTTAAATGTTTCTAGGAAGAAGATTTATAGACAATATTTATATTTTTTGTTGCGTATTGAAATAAGAAACAGTTTTAAAATTTGTCCATAAAAGAACCCTACAAGCAACAATTTACATGTTGCCTATTTAAAAATTTTATTTTAACATTTAAAAATTGTTGTTTATTCTAGTTTAGGGAATAGTTTTCAAATGTTGCTAAAAATATATTGCTTAAAAAAAGAGGATTAATAGTAACATACAAAAAAATTGTACGTACCCATATTAGGCAATAGTTTTAAAACTATTGCAAATAAAATTGATTGTAGTGGGATGAAATTCCGTATATGAATATGAGTGTTTTTTTTTTTAATGAAATTGTGCCTTATTTTGTGTAGGATTGTGTTAGCAAACTATGTGCTCTAGAGTGACGTGCATGTGAGAGAGTCTCATTATTGTGACATTTTTAATGGATGGATGATTATATATGCATGAACACATAATGATGAAAGGCTCCTAGATTTCGAATCCAAGTGGAAATTCTGATTGCAATGCTAAAATGAAATCATAAAACAAAATAAAAACATCATACATGTCCGCATGATACATGGCAAATTATGCAATGGAAAAATTAAAAATGGAAAAAGAAATGAAAATAGGAATGGGTAAATTGACTAGCTTGTCCAGAAGCTTCCCTTGTTTTAGAACTTGTAGTCTTGACCGGTGATCATGGTTTAGCCGGTCAAAGGTCCCAATCTCGTGCATCCCGCCCATCACTTGTACGTTTCATGACCTAAAATCAATAATGCAATCATTAAATTATATTGTGTACACGTGTCAAGTAATTAATTCTCCCAAGCTAGAAATATAATAATTGTGAATCATGTAATTGAAATGGATGACATTGGAAGACAAGAGTGTAGAAATAATCCGAGGAGTTATCAAAGTCATAAACTAAACCTAGGACACTTTAATTTAAAGACAACCTAGGCCAACTCTGCCAACTATAGTTACTCAAGTTAAACCTAAGATGATGTAATGCGTGAACAATTTCTAATTTGGTAAGAATGGACTCAAACAAAACTAAAAGCATGAAACTCGAAATTTAAATGCTTTTAACCAAATAGGATTTGAAAATTTTTGCATATGTTTGAAAATTACATGTAATGTGATTTATATTTAAATTGAATGCTTTTAAAAAAATTAGTTTAGCAAACTAAAACTTGTTATAAAATAAGATATATTTGTTTTTAATTTGATAAAAATTTATTTATTAAAAGTTCATTTGGTAAAACATCATTTGTAAAATGTCTATTTAAGTTTAAATGCAATTTTTAAAAGATGTTTTGGTAAACTAAAAATAGTTTAGATGATATATGTACAATAAGAAATACTTTTAAATGTGTGATTACTAAAAAAGAACATAAATTTTATGATTTATAATTTTTATTATATAAATCTTGATTTTTTGAAAAAATATATAAATAATATAAAATTTGATATGATGAATCATAATTATATATTGTATCAAAAAGAATATTTGAATAAAAGAGCATATACATGGACAAAAAATTGACATCTATTTATGTTCAAAATAATTGATAATGGGTTAAACAAAGTGGCTTGAGGCGTATTCTTTTGTAATACTATCAAGAAGAAGAGGGTAATGTGAAAACTTGGAAATTTTAATTTCTCTGTTAAATGGCTTAACTAACAATGTAGTACAATGTTATAAAAAAAATAATAATAAAATCTCTCAAATTATATAAATAATAATTTAATTTTTTAAAATGTTATAATTTTATTAAAATCCTTAGAAATTTTTATGTCAATAAATTTTAAAATGAAAAAATTATTTTACCTTTATTAAAAATAACAAGCCCCCACTAGTACAAATTTTGTAATTTCATGTGACCTTTTGTATCGGTTGAAAGGCAAACGATATTAAAAGGCAAGGTGGTGACATTTTTATAGTATAAATAGTTAATTTTTCACCTTTGACATCAGTTAAACAAAAATCGATGTAAACATTAATAAATTAACCGGTGTATTCTTTTTTTTGTTGTTGTACTTTCCACCTTAGTTGTAGAACCAATGTAAAAAAGTTATTTTCTACATCAGTTGTATAATCGATGTAAAAAGTACTTAATTTTTTACATTTTCTATATCAATATCGCCTTTATAATTGATGTAAAAAGCTTTTTTTAACCGATATAAAAAATCTTTTCTGTTCTAGTGCCCCCAATTATAACTTTTATTTAAGAAATAATAACTTTTATTTTATAAATCACAAAAATTGAACAAAAAATCATGACTTTTTAAGTGTAATTTTTGTCTAAAAATAATAAGCTCTAATAACAATTTTTGCTTAAAAAATAATAATTTTTATTTTATAAATCATGAGAGATGAATAAGAAATGGCAACTTGTTAAGTGTAATTTTTCTTATTGAAAAATATGTTCTTAAAATAACAAGATGTAATTACAACTTTTGTTTAAAAAATAATAACTTTTATTCAAAGAATCATGATCATTGAACAATGAATTATAATTTATCATTAAGGGTAAAATAATTTTTTTGATTTAAAATTTATTAACATAGAAGTTTTTAGAGATTTTAGCAAAATTATAATATTTTAAGAAATTAAATTATCATTTATATAATTTAAAAGAGTTTTATTTTCATTTTCTCATGTTACAATGTTACCCAATTTTAAAAAATTTAAATATTTAATTGTTCGTTGATACATGGCATGCCTTATTTTAAAAAAGATAAGTGGTTTTTTAATTAGAAAAACGTAAATAAACTACTTTCTTAGGAGGATGGAATGAAAGACAATAGAAATTATAAACTACTAATCATTACTCCTTCCGTTTAAGAATATAAAATATTTTTTGAGAAGTTGAATGTTAAAAAATGTAATATATTTTTAATCTTTTAAATATAATTATTATCTTTTTTTAAAAGTGTCATTATTGATAATAATTTTATATTTATTATAGGATATTTAATAAGAATAAATATGAAAATATATAATTAATTAAAAAATAAATAATTATTTTATTAAAAAATAAAATTTAATTAAAAATATTTTATATTCAATTGCCAAAGTTAGGAAAATAAAATTATTAAATTTGTGAGACAATTGGTCAACGACTCAACGTCGACAGAGCAGAACAGAAGAAAATAGTTTTGGGCTTTGGAGGTGTTGTTCCGCCGCCGAAACGACATGGCAAGGACAGGAGTGAACACAAATCTTCCAATACATCAGTGGCCAATTCAGAGTGGTTTTAATCTCATACGGTTGTTGCACTTCACAAAACCTCGCCTCTCAATTTCGCTGCGAAATGGAACTCTGTCTTCTTCCACGCGTCTCCCCACTCTGCGTCACCGTCCTACCCTACACCCTTGTACGACAATTCTGTGTCTGCGTTTGGTTTCGCTATTTCTTTCTGTATCTGCTTTTTCATTCTGTGTTGTTGCTGCGTTTGGTTTTCAGTATGGAGTCCCAAGCTTCCCCTCAGGAGTCCACAGCTCAAGTGTTCGGCTTCCCTTGAATCCGATTCATCATCGGGTTACTATTCCGACCCGCCTTCTGTAAGTACTCACCTTCTGCTTGCTGCACGTGCATCCCATTCGCTGTGAGTATTTAAGCCGATGGACTTAGCACCAAATCACTCTCTGGACGAGCGCGACAATATTCTACTTACTTTCCTTTACTCGTGAATGCTCGATCCGCTTGCTTTGTCAATTTGCAGCTTATATATCATATTTCCGGTATAGGAGAGGGAGATTCACTGTTCCCTCTTTTTTTTTTTTTTAATTATGTGACTATTTGAAGACAAACGTGAGTTAATTTAGAAAAAAATATCTAACAGGGGATAGAGAATAATATTTTGAATATTGTGGATAGTGTAAGTTTTTATTACGTGTTTGTTTTTTACGAGTGTTATGAGTATAATTTATGCAGTTAAAGATTATGTTCATTTTGCATTTAGTACTTTATCATATAGGTTTAAGTCTTTTTACAAGTTGATAAATACTCTCACCAACACATATGCATATGCTGGAAATGGTGGTGTTATAATATTAATTTTTGCTGTTATATTGTTTTAAGGTTCTCCATGAAGATTGCATTATTAGAAAGAAAAGGAAAGATCTTTGGTTAAGAATATATTATACATGCTTCTTTCTGTAATAAAGGTTTAGTTTTGATGTCTGTGTCATACATATAAGCGAAATCGATGTAGCACCAATCAGTTTTCTTTTTGGTTATTGCGTTTCTTTTCTCAGATTGTGGAGCAACAAACAGGAATTCTAAAGATTCTGAAGGAATCAAATTCTCTTTTGCCTCATGTAGTCCTTGCTAGTACACTGCTTGCTCTAGTCTACCCACCTTCTTTCACATGGTTTACCAGCAGGTTAGTAAATCCTCTGGATGAAAGATTTGATCATAAGATGTATAATAATATACTGCATAGTTGGTTGCATTTTTTCTTTTTTTAAAAAAAATTGAAGTATTGGCTAGTCAGATAATTGCATCAGCAAAAGCTCAAGTAAATGCCATTCTGTTTTATCTTCTTATCCTTTTATTTGTTCTTGGAAGGTTGGCCGATGAAACTCACTCCAGAAAGTTTAAATTTGTTTTCTTTGTCTCTATAAAGAACCATGGTGAGCTTGTTTTTGTTCTGCATATTTGGTAGTATTGCTTTTAATTGTATGAATTTAATACTTTTTCAGCCAAAATGGGTACTAAAAGGGGAAAAGTAATCAGAAATAGTTTGTTTTCATCTTGATTTTTATGCCTTATCTCTTTATACTGCAAATGCAATAACCAATATAATGGTGCAAACTGCTAATACCCAGACTCGTAAATGCATTGTAGCCAATTGACTTCTTTTGAAGTGATTTCAACCTTAGATTAAACTCTTATGTGATTTATTTTCAGATATTATGCACCTGCACTAGGGTTTTTGATGTTTGCAGTAGGGGTTAATTCAAGTGAAAAGGACTTCCTTGAAGCATTAAACAGGCCAGGAGCAATAGTTGCTGGTTATCTTGGCCAATTTGCTGTGAAGCCTTTTCTCGGCTATCTATTTGGCATACTGTCAGTAACTGTATTTGGTTTGCCAACAGCAGTAGGTGAGGATAATGCATCATCTATATAACGAACTGATAGGATACAATTTCTAAATTTGGGTGCAAATTGAATCAGGAGCTGGAATTATGCTGGTGTCTTGTGTTAGCGGGGCACAGCTCTCCAATTATGCAACTTTTCTAACGGACCCACCAATGGCACCATTAAGCATAGTCATGACATCGTTGTCTACTGCTTCAGCAGTTTTTGTCACTCCACTCTTATCATTATTGCTCATTGGAAAGAGATTGCCTGTGGATGTAAAAGAATGGTATCTAGCATCATGCAGATTGTGGTGACACCAATTGCTTCAGGCTTGCTTCTGAATCGGTAATGCTTAAAATCCAGACGAGTTTTTAGAATCATCAATTCTTATTTTTTTATGTAATATCATTTCCTTATTAAGTTTATAGCTTTCTTGCACATTTGTCTTTACAGCTTCTTTCCTCATTTGTGCAATGCTGTACGACCATTTTTGCCTCCACTATCAGTTCTGGTAACAGCTCTCTGTGTTGGAGCGCCCCTTGCTATCAATATTGAGTCGGTTAAGTCTCCCTTTGGAGTTACTATCTTGTTGCTTCTTGTTGCTTTTCATACATCAGCTTTTGTAGCTGGTTATATGTTTAGTGGACTTCTCTTCCACAATGCTCCTGATGTGAAGGCACTGCAGAGGACAATTTCCTTTGAGACAGGTATAATTTTTCTCTTATTTGTAAATTGTCAGGAGTAATTTAAATTAACAGAGCTACTTTACTTTATCCAATGGCAGGAATGCAGAGTAGCCTCCTTGCCTTGGCTCTTGCTAATCGGTTTTTCCCTGATCCGATTGTGAGCGTGCCTCCTGCAATATCTGTAAGCCTTTTACTCTTTCATGCTCTTTAATCCTACTCAGATGTGTCAGCACTTAGCAAACATAAAATATAACGTCCAACTTCTCTCTCTCTCTTGGTTTGAACACTATCTGTAAGCCTTTACCCACTCCACTTTCCATCTCACTCTTGTCATTCAGGCTAGCATCAGGTGGCTGCTTTAATATTTCTTTTTTTTTTTCTTTTTTTAATTTTCTTGTGCTGTGTGAATTTGTATGCTATCATGTCTTGTATCTTCTACAAGCATTTTACTGAAGCATAGCAGCAAGGCTGATTGCTTCATTATGGTGCAAAATAAAAAGCCGAGATTTATCTTACTGTATAGGGCACGCTCGAGAAGTGTATTGTTGTTTAAAAAGAAATAAGAATGTCAATAGAAATGATTCTGTTGCCCGTACCAAATTAAAAGTATAACTAAAAAAAAGGGGTTATTAATATTAACAAGGATAATGTCCATATTGCCAAGAAAATTAATCTGGCTTCTGAGCATTCTAATTCCTTAGTCTGCTGCAATGTAACTAGCTAATGTTGCTTGCAGACTGTAATTATGTCTCTGATGGGATTCGCTCTTGTATTGCTTTGGACCAAGAGGAAAGAATAAGAAATGGATGAAATGCAGCACCAGGAAGATACACAATGTATGTGATTTGCCAAATCCTTTATGTTTGTGGGCTTTGGCAAGTCCCATTTGGGCAATGTGGTGTGAAACCATGTACATATGTAATCAATGAAATCTCTGTTGAAAATTTTGCGCTGAAGTTTTTGCAAACCTCTGGCCTCTGCAATTTACGAGTAAATTTATGTGTGTAGTTGGAAAAGGGGAAAAGAAGCTTCCTCTTTTTTCTTTTTTTCTTTTTTGGGCCGGCGGGGAAAAAATAGCTTCTAAGTTTTCAATCTCTCTCCTTTTTGGGTCTCCATAGTACATGACCCATTGATTGGAAGTTAGGGAGAATGATAGTTTAAGTTACAAAATAAAGAATTAGTGATAGTTAAGTTCCCTATAAATTTATTTGAAAAGGCAGTTGCAAATATCGATTTAATTAATTGCAAATTCAGAAATTTTAATTATAAATAAGACATTTAAATTTTAAATGAAAATCTTAGTTTGTAGATGACATTATTGTTTATAATTGTCTAAATTATATTTATAATTTACTTTTTCAAAAAAATATTGAGAACTTAATTGTCATTAATTTCTTGTTTTTAGTTGGAAAAAAAATCCCTTTTTTAATACTTGACTGTCATTTTTTCTAGAAGTTTTTTTTTATAATAAAAAGTTTAGGTGAGTTTTGAAGATTTATCAAGATTAAAGCATGTCTTTGGCTCAAAGAATGTTTATAAAAGTATTTATAAATTACTTACTAATAAGGTTATTAATAGTAAAATTTGATCTCATAATTTTGTAGGTTATAAATCAAATTTTTACCGACCAAACTAATCTGTCAGTTTCTCACTAGAAGTTTTGATTTTTTTTTTTTTGGTTTTTTGGGTATGCATTCTCACTAGAAGTTAAGCATGCTCAGGTTCAAAACAGGGTTATCCTGCCAAGCCCAACACTTACATCTGCCTTTTGGGTCCAGGAAGCCCAGGCTTGTGCGATTTTCTTTTGATACAAAACAAAAAATCTTGGTCCATGAAGCCCAGGTTTTTGTGATTTGATGAAAGTTATTTTGCACCATTTGGTTGCAAGAAACAGATTGGCCGGGAGTTGTGGGGGAAAAACAACGAAAGAAGAAGAAGAAATATTCCATCATTTTTAACACATTTAGTTGCGAAAAGAAAAGTGAAAATTCCATCAAAACCCTCATTAACACATTTTTAAGAATGGATGTTTCTCTTAAAAATGACAGAAATAAGAAGTCTCATGGTTGTACCCTGACTAAGATTTCACTGCATTTTTTGCCATGAACATACCCGCACTTTACTTTTAACGCACAATTTTATGCGACAATCTCTGACCAAACCCCAAATACACAATATCTTCAAAATTAAATTCTTGAAAAAATTGTTTTTAATGTATAGTAATTGTCAATTGTATGATGAATTCATAAAAATGTTTCACGAGTGGATTATGTAAAATGCTTTTATCCATTGAAGTGCCACCTCAAAAAATGTATGCTACCCTTTCACGCACTAATCAGTATAATGTGTGACTTTTACAGTTTGGCCTATGACATAAGTTGACCATTAGTTGAATTTGGTGAGTGGCTCAAGTTTATTTACTTAATGAGTGTTTGTGTTTCAATTACAGTTATTATTAGATTTTATCAATGCTTGACTGTTATCAAAATGTATTTTCTTTCAAAAATTCACATCAATCATTACGATTAGAGTACTTCTCACATATACTAACTCCTTTAAAAATTTGAAAGTTAACATTTTTTTTAGTATTATATGATAAAATCTCTTATAACCATTAAATTAAATTAAATAATTATTATAATGTCATGTAAGACACTTATCGAGTGAATGAATTTAGGCCACTGGATCCAAATTCACTTGATGACATGATAATTTTTATTAAGTAATCCCTTTAATTCTGCTTATAAATCACTTTTATCAAACCAAGGTAAACATTAAAATCATCAATTTTATTTAAAAATTCATCAAGTTTTAAACTTTATCTCAATTAAATATATATATATATATATATTTTAAAAATAAAATACTTTAATATTTGATAACATTTTTAACATTTAATAGGGATAAGAGAGTAAAAATACACACAATAATTATTAAGATACTTTATAAATAAAATCAAAATAAGTATTTTCTTTCTTTTTCCTATAGATAGGATCATAGGAATACAGGAGAAATATTATATTATCACATACAAATCCTAAAAAGGAATTAAGGAACTCAGCTGTACTCAAGTTTGAAGCACCCTTTTTGAGAGCAACATTATCAGTCAAGAACTTATCGCAATCCTCAAAGACGTGGATGACTTGAAATAAAGTTCTGGTTGCTACTAACTCATCAAGTATCTGAAACTTTCTTGTTGGCTACATGAACGTGAAACAGTGTAGAGATGAATAGGCCATTACTTGAGGGTCCTGTGATTGAATTCAACTATAGCTATTATCTTCATGCCCTTTCGCAGGGGTAGTCGTCAATACAGACAGACACAACCCAAGAAAGAAGCTGGGCTAAGCAGCCCCCTTCTTAAATTTCCTTCAAAATGTGGTCCATAATTTGCAAACGTGATATTGTTCAGCACGTCATCAATTTTTCATTCAATACATCACTACTTTTCTTTTTTTTTATCTTATTTTTAGTCACCTTCAACATAATTTATCAGAATTAAAAAAAATATCAAAACTCATTAGTTTTATTTAAAAATTTAATCCGGTCTTTATTATAAAATATATCTAGCTATCTTATCTTATCGAAACTAAAGAGGGATAGTTAAGTTATTAACTTCATTTGAAAATAATAATAAACTTTCAATTTTATGACTATTTGAATAAAAAAATTTTAAATTTACATTATATTTTCTTTCATAATTAATGAATTTAAATTGAGATAATATTGAAAAAAAACGTAATTAATACATTACCAACTGCCTTATATTGAAAACAAAAAAAAATTCTTTTAAAAGATGTCTCATAGTAAAAAAATAAAAAAATATACATACTTTAATAATATAATTTCTCTCATCTATATTTAATGAAAAAAAATTATAATAAAATTTTATAATATAACCTACACATAACTTATAGATAAGATTAAAAAAAAAAATTTGCATTGTAAATAGAACTATATAGACGGTAGTGAGAAGGTATTCAATCTTATCTACAAGAAAACTCCCTCCCATTATTGTGAAAAGCATCCCCTGTCCCTCAAACCCTACATTCATTTCAAGTTCCTCTGACTTGTGAACAGAGAATTGAACATCATATCATATCAGAGCTAGCTAGCTAGTCATGGCATAAACCCCAACAGCCTACCTCGACAATCACAAAACAGGTTCTTGCTTGTTTGTTAGAAATGAATTATTGACACATTTTCATGGGATTGAACATTGATGTTGATTAAGCTGGAGGCCCTCCATGTGAATATATTAACAGAGATCGGTCAGTGCTGGGGGAATGTAAGGAGGACAAAATATATTTGATTCGATGATTAGGGGCACTCAACTTTTTGAAACACACTATTGATTTTTGTTTTTAATTATTTAAGATATTTTTACATTTCACACTTATAAAACTAATTCTTTAAAAATTCAAGCACCATTTAAGAAGTTGTTCTTTTCAAGTGATGCTCTTTACACACACTTTTAAAAATTAAATACTAAAATAATTTTAAAAGAGTCCAAACTGTGCTTATCCATGTCAAACATATTTGGTGAAACAGGATATTGATTAGTAGTCTTCATGATGAAGAAAAGAGAAAGCGTGAGTCCAATAAGGCTTTCCCATAAGGTCTGTGGTGTGAGAGTGCTTGTGGTAGCTTTTAAGATCCTCCAATATCAAATCATTAATTGTTTGTCCACTCTCATGAACTTTTTTCCTTTTAGAAGCAGAGAGAAGGAGAAAAGATGATAAAGTTTTGGTCTCTGCTTTATGCAGAGTGCTTTTATTTATATTATTTGACATTGGTCAGTGTTGAAATCAGGTCCATCTTATTGTGTGTGTGTGTCGTTGGCACTCACAATTTTTTTTCGCCATATTGCTACCCCACTTACCTTTCTTTGGCATCTCTGCTTCTGTGTACAGTTTTGTGTGCGCCCTTTTGGTTTCAATTTTCAAATATCCCATTCTATCTTTCTTTTTCCTTGTATTTTTTTAAAGTAGATTTACAATTTTTGTATTTTAAAAATAATGTTCGCTTGTGGTTTTCAAAAGTTAAGTGTTTCATAAGTTTATTTTTCAAACGCCATCCTCTTGAATTAGTCTTTAAATCGGACTTTTTATTACTCCCTCTGTTTAAAAGTATAAAATATTTTTTTAAGAAGTTAGATGTTTAAAAATATAAGGTATTTTTAATCTTTTGAGGTGTAATTATTTTTTTTTTCAAAAATGCCCCTATTAATAGTGACTTTATATTTATTATAGGGTGTTTAATAGCAGTAAATATGAAAAGATAGGGTTAGTTTAAAAGTAAATAACCACTTTATTGGAGGTGAGATTCAGTCAAAAATACCTTACATTTTTAAACGAAGGGAGTATATATTATCTCTATTTCAAATTACAAAACAATTATAAAGTTGTTTTATTGTCCTAAAATTTAAAATAATTTGACAAAAATAAAATTTCATTAATGATGCTTTTCCAATAATATTACTTTTAAGTGGAGAAAAAATTAAAATAATTATAAATTTAAAATTATATTAAATAAATGATATTTTTATAAGTTTATACTTTTACTTTTAAAAAAATTTGTAAAGTGTTATTATTAAATTTTATTAGTATATATAATTTTGTCACAACTTTCTCATAATTTCAAATGGGAAAGTAACTAAGAAGTGACCTTTTGACCGGAGTTGTGATGACAATTCAACTCTTCTTAAACAAATGCTCATACTCAAATCCTAAGAATAAAAAAGAATCACACTATTGACCAAATACCAGACATTTCAAGTGATTTGATACTCGTTCTCATGAAGTAAGGATTTGAGTTTGAGTCCTGTGCATAAAAAAAAAATATTAATGTTGGAAGAGATTTACACCTGTATGATCTTAACCTAACTTGATATTGGAAAAGATTATCAAGTCAATATACAGTATTTGATCTTAATCTCTCATCACCAACGGCAATGTAGTGATTAATCAAAGATGCGAAGCTATCAACCATGTTTAAAGCATTCCTAAATCCTAACTAAAAAGTGGACAAAAAAAAATTACCCTCTCTATACAATAACATCCTTGTAAGGATGTCAAATCTAATAATCAAAATTAACAGACTCAACACATTCAACAAGAACTTTGACTACCCCTTTGAAATTCCAGTTGAACTTGATTTGAATTAGTTGCAGTTAAATATAACTTTCAAAAATTGATTTTGCATTGTTAAAAAAAAAGGAGCAACAATTTTTTTTTTTTTTGCATGAGCTTTCATATCCTAGATCTTTGATCTAAACTAATTATGTCGACAATTGAAGTTACCTCTTTGAAGGACATGCATTTCACCAAAAATTTAATAACTATTACACTCCCAATACTCAAATTCAAGACCATTAGTTAAGTGGGACCAACCTTTTATCAATTGATCTAAGTGATTCATAGCAAAGCAACAAAAATTTTGAAAGGTAGGAAAACAAAACTTAAAAAAAACAGAGAATGGGAAGATGATTGAATAAAAGGAGGGTTTTGGCAGTGCCATCAGATAAAAATGACATGATAACTGCTTGAATGTTACATGAAGATTGAGTGTTAAATCAAATGTTGATTCTTGGAGCGTACATTTATTTGGTTAGGTAAGAGATTATTATGATGCAACCTCCGACAAGTTCAAAATTGTTCATCAACCTCTTGGCCTTCATTTATTCTTTCTTACCTCTTTCATTTCCCATCTAATTCCTCCTTATCATACCCTTTGCATGTTACTGCATGTACAAAGCACCACCTATCATCAAGTGCTATGTCCCCTTACTTTTTTTTTTTTTTGGTTTAAAAAAGTTACTATACTTAATTATTCGAACCTTATTACCAAAACTAATTGTTTGTTTTCTTCTTCTTCTTTTTTTTCACTTCTGCAGCTTTTTCTTGCTGTATATTTTGTTTTGTTTGGTGAGTTTGTATGTTAGGTCGTAATGTGAAGGAAATTTTTTTTTGAGTGTTTTTCATTTGTGGGTTTCGGCTATTAGTGTGTATTATTTTTTTTCATATTAATAAAAATAACTTCCTTTTGGCTAAAAAAAATTAATTATGCTTGAATCAAATGGAAAAAAGTTTAATATTGCTTTATCAGTAAAAAATAGTTCTGGCGAGTTAAATTTTAATGGCTCACTAGAATTTAATTAAATATCGACTAAAAATACAACTGTAAAACGTATGTGTATATTATTTTTGAATTTTCTTCGCAAACAAGAATGCTCTATGCGTGTGTGTGTGTGTGTGTGTAAATGCATGTAAAAGTAGAAGATTCAATAATTTGGTTTCATCGCTCATTATCTAAGGTGATGAGCACCAAAAGAGTATATACATTAAAATTTGCAGGATTCAAATTTTATTTAGTTTTTTTAATATTTTCTATGGCTTATAATTTTATTGGATAAGAAATCTTTTAAAAAATTATTGTTTGTGGTGGTTTTACATGAGCATATCAGAAGAACGTGTACTCAAATGGTGCAAAATACCTGACTTCTAAACCAAGTGATGGCTTCTCAGGGTCTTTTATCACAATTACCCCAAATAAAAGTGCTTAAAAATAAAGGAAATGATGAAGAAATAAAGATAGAGAAAAATGGAGACTTATATGGTGAGAACAGGCATGACATGATAATGATTATAGAGATTATAGGAAATATAAAATGGAAAAAACTAAACAAAGTGTTGGAACTCTATTACTACTGTTCTATTAAGAATTGATGCTCTATTAATTACTAAAAAACTCACCGTTATCTACCAGATGTGTGATACTCTAAGGGAACTACATCAAATTTTTTGAAGAAAGAAATGTCTGGTTTGATTAGATCAAGTGTTGAAGTAATTAAAATGCCTTTGGATAATTGGCATTAGAGTTGTTGAAGCAGTGGAGTTGTTAGTCTCTCCCATTTTATAGGCACAAAGTAATAGTTTTTACATGGCTACTTCACCTTTCTAGAGCCATTAGCTTCACTTTTTCCACATACCTCCATGTTTTCTTCTCCAGAGTAGCGCGTTGATTGATTAAGTTTCTCCTAACAATCACCTCTCATTCCAGGAAATTTTGGTAGGCTTGAGCTAAAATTAAGATTTTACCTAAATAATTAGGCTTGGGGTCAAATTTAGATTTTTAACACCAACAACTATCAATTTTTAAAATAATGACTTTATTATTTAAAAATTATAAATTAAATTTTTTAAAAATAACCTAGCCTTGGGCGGATTAGATCTCATCATATAATCATGACGAGCACTAAATAAAATCCAAGATACTTACAAAGGATTTACAATCAAAATTCAAAATCTTTATCTCATCAATATAATATTTTTTTTGGCCAAAATATCAGCAATAATATTTGAATTTACACCTTTATAGAGCAACTCTCACTTACTCAACCAATTTTATATTTTTAATTGCCCAAACCTATTTAAATTAGATAAAGCTACAACTATATTGGGACAACTTGTCCTTGTTTAAGGCCTCGAGTTCTTGCTAGCCCTCAATAGCAATGTATAGTGGACAATCCTCACAGAAATATAAAGAATCTTTATTACGAAAAAGTATAAAGCTATTGAAAGAGACGATCCCTCCAAAGGCATTTCAATTTGAAAACAAAGAACATGTCCACTCATTTTGATCTCCAGGGCACCATCTTTATCACTTTTCCGCGACAACTATAAATTCTGGGCTCTACTTCTATTATTATTATTATTATTATTTGCCTAGATTTGCGAATACACTAATAAATGATTAAATAGTTATATTACTTCACTTTAAGGAAACTTTAACTTACTACTAAAAAGGTGTGTTATTGCTTGTTAAAGATACTTTGGAATTCCCACCCTAATCATTTTAGTTTATAGAAAAAATTCAAAATGTGCCTTCATAATTTATACTAATATTTTTTTTTGAGTTAAATGGAAAAATTTTATTATAACCATTTAATTCACAATGCTAATTAACATAATAAATATTGAAGGGAAGGCATCGCAACGCTATAAGATTAGTTTTGTTGGGACGCTTTGACATTTAGTCTTGTCTCATATGCTAAAGAGGAATGACATATTGTTTTCATTAAAAATTTCACTCTCAATAAAATAATTATTTACTTTTCAACTAACTATATTTTTTAATATTTATCCCTGTTAAATACCCTACAATAAATATAAAGTCATTATCAATAGGAGTACTTTTAAAAAAATAATGATTACATCTCAAAAGATTAAAAATACTTTACATTTTTAAACATCCAACTTTTCAAAAAATGCCTTACATTTTTTAACAGAGCAAGTAATACATTATGAATTCAATTAAAAAAATTGTATGATTATTTGGATTTAGATTTAAATTAAATTCTCCATTGAAATATATATATTTTTTTTAGATTTCGATTTGATCCCAATCAAAAATTCATGTTTTATTATATTTTAAAAAAAACATAATTATTGGTCTCTATAATTTTATTAAATTTTATTTTTAGTCCTTATAGTTTTTCGTTCAATGGGTTCAATCCTAGCTAGGGACCCGAGTAACAAATGTCACCCATACTTTAGAAATTATAGAGAATGAAAATACTAAAAAAAATTACAGAGACTAAAAACAAAAATAAGATAAAACTATAAAAATCAATGATTGTGTTTTCACTATAATTTTTTGTAGTTTCAAATTTCCTCTAGATCTTAGTTAACTCAAATTCTACTTATTTCAACTCTCATTTTCTTCAGATTTTTACTATCGATGACCCTGTGGTTATTGACACTCTTCTTATCTCTCATTCTTATTTCTCATAAATTAAAAAATAGAGATAGACCTATCATTTTTAATATTTTATTTTTGTTTCAAAATGGTCTTTTTCTTACCTTAAAATTTTCTTGTTAGTACTATACAAACAAAGGATTTTAAATACATCAATTTTAAATGTAAAATTTAGAATTTAAAATTTAAAATTAAATACATCAATCCAAAACACTATCTAAAGGATTTTGCAATAACATCAAACTTATACCAAAAAGATTACGAAATGTTTTGCTATTAATTTAAATTCTTTTAAAGGCTAAAATAGTAAAGTGGCTTTGACTTTTCATGATTCTTGGAGCCTAACTTTTAAGATGTTTTTTTATTTTATTTATTTTATTTTTCATTGCTTATAGGCATCTTATTGGAGGCAATTTTATTCAAGACATAGTCAAATATTAAATGTGAACACATCTTTTAATGAGAATTTAAATTTTGACTCATCACGTTGTGAGGGACTAGTCCCTTCATTAGGCCCAAGTGCCTAACCCTAATTATTGACTTTTAAGATGTTTTAATCTTGATATATGATATTTTTATAATACTCAAACAGTGTGATGATAATTTTGAGAAATGCCATTAATAGAAATTATAAGTCCTTGAATGTCATTTTCCTTCCTAGATTGAAAGACTCCAATATATATATATATATATATTCACTTTAATATAGTAAATATTAAGGGTAAATGAGTAAAGTATCTCCTAAACTTTAGATACATTAGGACCATAAACCTTGAACTCATTTATTATACAAATTATTTTCTTAACTTTTAAAAATAGTATAATCTAACATCTACAATAACAAAAGTTAACTTTGATTATTAATTGACTAAAAAAGAACATGAAAAATTATATAGAAGGACTAAAAAAAATATTTTGATCCATTTTTGTAATTTTTTGGATCCTTATCTGTAATTTTAGAGTACTTTATTATAATTTTGGTGTACACCATAGGCTCACGCAAATGTAATATATGATTTAATATTTACAAATTCCTAGCATTGGTAATAATAAATATTCTATTACACAAAATATAAGGCTAGAGACTTTACTAACGAAGTTAAACGTCTCAAATCTTCGATACTTCCTCCTTAGCCTTAAACTTAGCATCTCTTGGAAAAGTATCAAACAAAAAGGAATAAGATTATATAATTTTAGTAACCAATGCATATAAATTCAAGTACATAAATATGTAGAAAATATAAACATTTAGGGCAAAGATCCACTTTTAACACTTTATTGATACTCAGCATATATCACCATACTATTAATCATTAATCACATCATATAATTCAATGATGATAATTATATATAATCATATGTATTTCATCCTTATTCCTCTCCTTATACCATTTGACGGCGTCCATTGGCTATCAAATTATATAAGACTAACTCATGTGATCGAATTAGGCTTGCTCTCTAATTGTGAGAGGTTACTTGGCCAAGGTACTTGCTTCTTATTCTTGGATTATGGATTCCTCATTCTCAAATTAATGGGATGTTATAGTTGTCCAACCTCCACCATCCCCTATAGAAAACTAGTGATCCCAAGAGGCATGCTCACATATGCCATCCCTAATGGGCAATGGACATAAAGGCATTGTAATCAAATATGCCAACTACCGCGCATAAATCTTGGTTAAGGCTACACCATATAGAATTTCTATAATGCCCTTACTTGCTTGAGTGAACTCCCATCCATCCATAATCATACAACATCCTTAAGTTATTCAATAACATATAATAAATGCAAACTCAATTAACTTGTCTTATAATTAAGTGTATGCTGTCAAGTCAATAATACATAACTAATACTTTTTTCATGCCATAATCATATGCTCATGCTTATCTTAATACCAACCTTTCACTTAAACATGCATTACAACCCAATCATAAAACTCAACTCATCATTATTCATATTCATTATTATGCTAAGTATTCACTTAAACACATTTCCACATCCTCATATACATGTTCATTGATTCACATGCCCGTAGTCATGCTCATTAAGATTACATTGGTTGCAATTCCATCATCACATCATGCTTAACGATCACATTAAAATCCATTCAATCATGTCATGCAACTCATGCCAACAACACTTATTAACATGGTAAAAACACACAACTCAAGTTAAATCAACCATTTCATTTCATCATCAAATAAACCTATGGTCCATATCATATAATTCGTAGCCATCAATAACAACATGTTTGCATATTTTATATCACCAAGAAATTAACAAACAACATATAATTGCAAATTACAATTATTTACTAGAATTTAACTTTCAATTACCTTAACTCTTAGTTTACCAAAACAAGAGTACAAATTTGAATTCTAAGGGAGCTTCCAAATGAACTCCAAAAATAGTTAATCTACAATTTATGATTAACAGCAGCATTATTAGTGACTAATTATCATTAATTAGCCCTTAATCGTGATTAAGCCTAAAACCTTAATTAGTGATATTATATATAATTAATCTTATTTCTCATTTCTATTAGTTAATTTAACCTTAATGAACATTGTTAGTTAACCTAATTAGCTTGAACTTAATTGATTAGTATTAGGGTTAATTTTAAACCCATCATTAAGGACATTAAGCATTGCCATTAGCAAAACCTATCAACTAGAAGTTTAAAAATATCATCCTTAAATTCCATTAGAGCTATTAGAATTGGTGTAACTTAATTCAAGATTCAACCAAAACTTCTACTCCCCATAAACCTAGAAGAAATGCAAGAAGAAGAAGGAAGAAAAGATGAGGAACCTTATGTTTAGTAGCTCCATCCAAGCCTTCCTTGACCAAAAATGCAAGCCTTAGTGAAGTTGTGGTCATCTCCTTGTATTTTCACTCTCAAACTTCTCCCTATGCTTTTGTCCAAGTTTTCATTTGTGGATTTTAAAATCTGACTCATCTATTATGGTGGATTATGCAATCTAGGGAGCCTAACTTAAGTCCATTAAATTGGGCAAGCCCAAAGTGGCCTAATAATATTTAGAGTTTGAATTTAACTCTCATATAAGGTTTAATAGATCTAAATGGCCATCTAAACTTCCTAAATAATCTCTAATTATCACAAGTAACTAATTAAACTCCTCAATTAATTAACTTAACTCTTAAATTAAATTTTGGGATGTTACAATAAGTTATCAATGGTGCATGAGTCATACAAAATAGTTTGTATCTTCTTATCCTTACAAAACATGCATGAGTCACCTTGTTGTTCATGCTTGAATTGTCACATATACTTAACTAAAACTTGACTAGCTCCATTTCACGTGTGAATCTATAGTTGCATGCAAGAAATGTCACCAATGTCTATATTACTATTTCAGCAATCTATCAACTACTAAAACTATATATGTGATCTAATTTAAGTCTAGAAAAAGTATTATGATCTTTGAGTGAACTATTCATCATTTGAACATTTTTAAAAAGATTTCAAAGTTGTGCATCAAAGTCTTACATTCATTTATTTATTATTCTTGATAAATTTTGTGAAAAAGCTCTCTTGAGTTCTTAAGATTTCATTTGTACTTAATCTACTCTTTCTAGAGAGTTTATCTTTGAGAGATCTTTATTTTGTAAACAAGATGAAACCTTGAAAAGGAATTTTTCAAGTGAGTTGTAACAACTTGTTGATTGTAGAAAGGTTGGATTATTGATATAAGACTAGGCAAGTCTTATGAGTTGTATTGAGATTATAAGCATTCACATAAGCTTGTGATTATAGTTGAAAATCTCAAGGGCAATCTTGAGGATTGGATGTAGGAAAAAAATTGGGCTAAACCAGGATAAATCTCTTATATCAAATCTCCTAAGTTTTGCATTTATCTTCCTCTCTTTTAAGTTCTCTAGAAAATTTAAGTGTCACCTAATTTATCCCCCTCTTAGGTACCAACCTATCCAACAAAAGAACCCTACAGGTTGCTAAATCATGATAAAATCTCAAGGTTGTTGATTATCATTTATGACATGTGTAAAGAAATGAATTTGCCTTAGATAATTTACTAATAAATTTAAAATGTTGACTCACAAATTATAAATGTCAAATGAATTAATCAAATTTTAAATTTTAAAATTATATATAATTTGTATTTGAAGATAATGACTTAACCATCAAATTTGTGTTTTGATCTTGATGATATTTTATATTGTAATATCTCATCTACAAGATTCAAAAATATTTGTGTTTGAGTTGAAAATTAAATTTTCAAGACATATTAATATGTTTATTTGTTGATATTTATAAATCATAAAAATTATAGTACTTTAAAAAATTTTCTTCTCTCACATGATTTAATAGAAAAGATGGAGCCATGCAATTTTTATATTTACCTCATAATCTTAATTTTTCATAGATTATATGTGAGAAAAACATTACAAACTATCTAATCACTAGATAGACCTACAAATGATAAAGAAAAAAAATACAAAATTAAAATATCAGCACAATAAAAATAATAAACTATATTATGGTTTACAAAGAAGATATCTCAACAACTGTGGAGTGTTAGACTTGATTAACTATGATAGCTTGCCTATGAGATTGAAAACAAAACAAAGAAGATTGATAGATGAGTCGAAGAAAGGAGGTGAAAGGTATAGAGAGGGAGGCTACTATGGTTTTGGACATTTAAGGGTTCATGATGAATTATTTAGTTTTTGTTTTTATAATTCTATACTTATCTTATTAGTTAATATTATAATTTATTTTATGTAAATTTTTTCATTTGTATTGATTAATATTCTAAAATAAAATTATTTTGAGTTACAAAAATACACTGTGCATTGCACGAGTACCATACTAGTTATCTTAAAATTGAAGAAATTTTCCTTTGCACCTAATTAACACCATCAGTTTTAAAAAATCAACACCAATGACTCATATAGAAAATTTTTAAGGATAGCTTTTTAGAAAATATTAAATACCCCAAAAACTTACATTTAAGACTATTTTTTTCCGGAACCTTAGAAGTGATAAGATCAAACCTTAAAGGAGTACACCCCTTTGTTCAAAATGATGAGATTTTTTTTAAGAGATATCATGTTTAAAAATGTACACTTCCTTAATAGTATGAGATGCCCATGGGGAATGTGAATAGCACTAGAATTCTTCAAGGAAGCAGGTAAGGTTATTTTTTTTATTTTCCTTTACTTTATGATTATAGCGTCTTGGAATTGTAGGGGGTGTTGGGGGCACTCTTTTCATTTGATGATTAGAGATATTGTCCAGAAATATGGTATTAATGTTTTATGTCTTATTGAAACTCGTATTAGCAGTATTAAAGCTGATAAAGTTGTTAGGAAAATGGGTTTAACTAATTGGATAAGATTAGAAGCCATGGGTTACATAGGGGGAATTTGGGTGTTGTGGTGTGATTTTAAGATCAAAGTTGATTATGTTCTTTCTAATGTTCAATTACTTCACTATCATCTCACCAATCTCACCACAAGCAACTCCTTCACCGCCTTTGTCTATGATGAGACTATTGCCTCTAAATGAGTGGCTTTATGGGATGCTATAAGGGAACTTGCAACTCAAATGGAGAACCTGTGGCTTGTCCTTGGAGATTTTAATTTGTACCTTCATGCATATGATAAATCTGGAGGAAATAAACTGAACTGGATTTCTCTTAATCAATTTCATGTTTGCATTCATGACATAGGCTTGAGAGAAGTTGATTTTGCTGGTGAGATGTTTACTTGGGAAAGGAATAAAGTCAAAGAGAGGCTTGATTGGGTTTTTTGTAATAATAACTGGGATGATTCTTATCCCTTGATGAAAGTTTTTCACACCCTTCACTTTAAATCTGATCACTATCTTTTTTTTTTGTTTTTGATAAGACTTCTCAGCATCTTAGAAGGGCTTTTCCAAAATTTAAATATCAAGCTGCTTGGAATCTTGAAGATGATTTTAGTGACATTATTGATAAAGTTTAGACTAATAAAAACTGGATTGATGGTAGCAAGAAATTTGCTGAATTAGCTCTTGATTGGAATTTAAATAAAATAGGCAGCATCCCCAATAAAAGAAGAGAAATTGTTAGATGACTTGAAGGAATTGATAGAATAAGGCAACGATCTGATAATAATGGCCTTTTCAGACTGGAGCGTTCTCTTTAGAAGGAATACCACAAATTATTGCTTCAAGAAGAGCTTATTTGGTATAAAAAATCTAGATGTAACTGGCTTAAGTAGGGAGATTGTAATACTACCTTTTTCCATACTATAGTGAGAAGGAAGTAAAGAAATATAGGGGCTTTGAAAAATGAACAAGGAGATTGGATTTTTGATCAAGGTATTCTCAAAGATATGGCGAGCTAGTATTACAAGAAGCTATACACCAAATATGACTCTTAGAGTGATAATAGAAGAATGTTTGCAAACTTTTCAACTTTGGAATCATAAGCCATTACTAATATTCACAAAGATATCTCAATTATAGAGATTAAAAATGTTTCTTTTTATGGGCACTTTTAAAGCTCTTGGCCTAAATAGACTTCAAGCTCATGTTTTCTAATCCTAATGAGACATAATTGGTGATAAACTTTGTGACATGATAAGTGATATGTTCTACAACCCCAATCATATCTCCTCCTTAAATTAAGCCAATATTGTTCTAATTCCTAAAGTGGAACATCCTACTTCTTTAAAAGATTTTAGGCCTATTTCTTTGTGTATGGTTAGTTTTAAAATTTTACTAAGGTTTTGGCTACTAGATTGAGACCTTACTTGAACTCATTAAACCCCAACAATGTAGTTTCATACCTGGAGGCAAAGTAGTGATAACATTATTTTGGCTCAAGAGGCTCTTCATACTATGTAAACAAAGAAAGGGCTAAAAGGTTATTTAGCCAAAGCTTTTGATAGACTAGATTCGGGTTTCATTGAAGATACTTTGAAATGTTTAGGACTCTAGAGATCCCTCATTAGAGTCATAACAGCATGCATTTTTGATGTTTCTATGAAAGTGGTCTGGAATAGAGAGGATTTTGAACCATTTCAACCTTCAAAGGGCATTCGTCAAGGAGATCCTTTAAGCCCTTATATTTTTTATTTTATATATGGAGAGGCTTGGTCAATTCATCGATTATGAATGCTCTAAATGTAGATGAAAAACCCCTTAAACTTCACGTTAAAGGTTCAGCCTTATCTCATCTCTTTTTTGCCAATGATCTCCTTATTTTTGCTCAAGCTTCTATAGAGCAAATTTCTAAAATTAAAAAGGTTTTTAAAATTTTTTGCTTGGCTTTTGGTCATCATATTAGTCTAGATTAGACCAAAATGTTTTGTTCTTCTAATGTTTACCTTAATTGGAGGAGAGAACTAAGTCAAGCACTTGGAGTGGGCTTAACCTCAAACTTAGGAAAATATTTAGGAGTTCCTTTACGCCATAAGAGAGTCACTAAGAATAAGTTTATTGATCTTCTTGGTACTGTTAGAAAACATCTAACTAGTTGGAGGGCATGGTATCTCAGTTTTGCTAGTCGTCTTGCTTTAATCAAGTTAGTCATCATTGTTATTCCTAGCTATGTTATGTAGTCCATGTTGATTCCCAAAGATGTTGTTGATGAGATTGACAAATACAGTAGGAAATTTCTATGGAATACATATGATGATAAAAGAAAACTTCACTTGATCTCTTGATCTTTAGTTCAAAAAAATAAAGATTGTGGTGGTCTTGGAATTAAAGATTTGGAGAACTCATAATGTTGCTTTTATGCTGAAGCTATTTTAGCAATTACTCACCAAACCTAAGGCATTTTGGGTTAAATGCCTTAGAAGCAAATATAAGTGTGGAGAAGATGGGATGCCAAAGGTTGAATTAACAAGGTCTAACTCTTATGTTTAGAGAAACATTGTTAAAGTCTAGAACATCTTTTTGAAAGGTGTGGGTAAAAGAATTAGGAATGGTAGAAACACCAATTTCTGGTGTGATCAATGGTCTCAAATGGAGAAACCATTAGTAAATCAAGTTAACCAAAACATGGAGTTAATCAATCATAATTCTAAGGTTATTGACTATGTTCTCCCTTCTAGGTGTTGGAACATTGAGGAATGGAACAAATTTTTACCAAGGGCAGTCATTAATATGCTCCTTTAGTACAATCCCCTATCAAGTGGCAATGAAGATGTTTATTGGTGGAGAATTGCAAATGATGGTTGTTTTTAGTTAAATCCGGTTATAATTTCTAGAGAAATCTTTCAAGAGATAGACCTAGACCTTTTTGGCTTGGAAATGGCCACTACAAAAAAAAAAATCCTTCTTGTGGCTTTTATCCCATGATAAGATTCCAATGAATGTTGTTCGTTTTAATAGAGGAATTTGTGAGAATGCAAGATGTCCATTTGAGTGTGAGTGTGAGAAACAAGATCAAAAGTAAAGTGGGTACCTCATCCAAATGAGTACCTATGTTTAGATGTGGATGCTTCAGTAGATACTCAACAATTTACTACTTGTGGGGGCATAGTTCAAGACAATAATGGCACTTGGATCAAAGATTTTCAAAGAAATTGGAATTCATGACAACCATTATGGCAGAGTTACATGGAATACTCATAGGGCTCAAACTTTGTCAAGCATGGCTTTTCTAAGGTTCTTGTATTTACTAATTCAATGGAATTATGGAATCTTATATATCATGATGGTGGAGAGTATCATCCTCTTCATGAGGAGTCACAAGACATTTATGAACTTTTGGTTTCCAATCAACTTGTAAAGACACATCATTGCTATAGAGAATCACTTAAGTATACTGACAAGCTTGCTAAGGAAGCTCAATCTATGAGAGCAGACATTATCTTTTTTAATTTTGTTCCTTCCTTTTGTTTTCCAAATTTCCTATAGGACATGAGGTCTTTGACCTCTAATTAGGTTCTTGCTATTTGGTTTCAAGTTTCTGTAACTTGCCTTATGATTTAAATTAATAGCAATTAACAACCAACAATATAATAGCAATTAACAATATTTAAATTAATATATAAGTCTAATATGATTGAAAACATAACTAATAAACTATAAATTAAAAAGAATACATAGATCAATTAAAAACCAAATGGTAAAACTAGTACATCAATGGTTAATTCATCATACAATAGCTAAAAAAAAGGAATATAGGAAAGGCATAATCTATATAGTGCTTTTTGAGTTTTGATTTAGAAGAAGAATGGGAAGAAAGAGGCTGAAGAAAGATGGTAGAGTAGATTATTTCCTAATTCCAAAATTAAATATATATATATATATATATATATTATGTAATATGTGTGTGTGTGTGTATATATATTATTTGTGTGTAAATTGGATAGCCTATTAGACTTATAAAAATAGGTCTAGCCTATTTAATAAGAAAAACACAAACCAATAATTTACATGCTGTGGAAATAAACTCTCATCACTTGCTAGAATTTAATAGGAGAAATTAAACAGATATATGGTAGCATAATTTCATTAAGAGACATTATAAATTATTAATGTGAAAAACCTCTCAATGTAAAGGTAAAAATTACAGGTCATTCATATCAATGAAAAACAACTCCACTATGATCAAAATATGGTACAAGAGAGTTTTAATTAAATGCACAAACAAATGCAAATAATCAACCAAAGTATTAAAGCAACAAACTCGTAGAAGAGATGAAGAAGATGACAAACACCCAAACTAGTGCAAAGTGGCTGAGTGAATAATTCTCATGCCAGCAAACTAATGAACGATTCAACTATTGCAAATGACAAACTAGATGTTCCCAACTAACAAAATTTTAGCTTAATCCAATCTGCAAAGGAAAATTTACAAAAACTATTCTTTGAACATGTGAAAATAACTTTTTCTTGTTTTTACTTTAATTAATGAGACTTATAATAGGCTTCAATATTGAGCTTTTCTCTACATGAGAAGAGAACCCAACCTGACACTATTTACCTCAATAGGCTTAATCAAAGAACCTGATTTTGCCTATTTAATAAATAGATTAGGTTAGACCTGAAGTTAGTTAGGTTATAAGCCCTTGATAGACTGCTTGGCTTACTTCCATCCCTAGACTCCATCAAAAATGCCCTCATAAATAATTGAAATTTATGAGATTTTCAAATAGTTTTTAATGAGGGTGGACATGTAAATTTTAATGATGTTAACTATTTTCTTAAAATGAAAGATAGTTAAAAATGTTTTATTTTTTAAATTGAAAGTGTGAGTACTCTCTTTGGTTCTACTCTTATATCTTCACTACCACATAATAAGCTAAATATAACGCCACATATTTGATGTTTATTAGTTAAAACTGACAAGTCAAGAAGGCGTTGAATACTTAACGGTTGTTTCAAAATAACTATTAAGTATTTAAATATATAGTTAATGGTTTTATTATAATAACCATCAAATGTTATATAAAATATATTTGATACTTGTTTGAATAAAACTGTCAAGTATATTAATTAAATACTTGATAGTTATATGTTAACAAGTGTCAAATATATAATTTTAAAAAGAAATTAAAACAAATATTTACTTGATGCTTGTTTGAATAAAAATGTTAAGTATTTATAATACTTGACGGTTATATGTTAACAAGTGTTAAATATATAATTTTAAAAAGAAGTTAAAAAATATTTACTTGACACTTTTTTTGAAAGAACTGTCAAATACTTGATAGTTTTTTTTAAAGAAAGTGTTAAATAATTTATATTTGACGGTTATTTTTATAATAATGGTTATTTCATAATAATTGTCAGGTATTGTGTTTTAAATT
Organism: Prosopis cineraria; assembly: GCF_029017545.1. Lineage (NCBI taxonomy): Eukaryota > Viridiplantae > Streptophyta > Magnoliopsida > Fabales > Fabaceae > Prosopis > Prosopis cineraria. The sequence continues at coordinate 9,472,172 of NW_026555336.1, read as the reverse complement.
TACGCTCCAAAACCTTTTGTCTTCACATTTTTACAATTTAAACATTTTCAAAAACACGCCTAAACTCCCCGAAATTCATTTTTTATCACAGAAATTTCCTAAAAACATGAATTCACACTCAATTCATAGTGGGTTTTGCTTGTGGGTTCTATTTTCTTAACTTCATGGGTGGTTTGTACAACCAAGACTGCGTTTCATGCATTTAAGGTTCATTCTCCATCCCTTGCTCTTGAGTTTCTCTTTTCTCTTGTTAATTCTTTTTTGGGTTTAGTGTTTAGTGGAAATTCTATTTGAAATCTCCCTTCTTGCTCTTCAATAGCAAAAATCATGGTTTTTTCTCCTCCTCTGCCTCCTCTACTTCTTCATCCTAGCTTGTGCAGTGGTGTACCCTTTGATTTCTTCCTTGTATCATTGTTGTTTATTGATTGAATTAGGGAGTAATTACTTGGAATTAGTGATTGAAATATGAAATTTTTATCAATTATTAGAGATATTTTTGTGATTGAATATATAGTTTTTGGTTTTGGGTTATTTGTTAATATTAATGAAGTTAAATCTAGAATTATATAAAAATTATTTTATGTTTAGACATTATTATGTTGTTGAAAATTTGCCTCCTTTATTATGGTGGTGGTGATAATTTTATTGTTGGATAGCTTGATTAGGTCCAACTGAGTTATATGATAGAACCTTAGGATGAAATTTTTGTATCAAGATAATTTTCTATGATATGACAAACAAATATTTCCTATTCAATATTATAAGGCATTTTTTCAAAGCATGTTAAGGAATATAAGTCATTTTAAGTAGATGTAATTAATAATTTTTTTAAAAATACCTTTAATTAAGAGTGTAATTAATATTTTTTCTAAATAAAAACACCTTATTAAATAAGGATAAAAATAAAAAAGAGTGTGTAACTTTAAAAATAATTAACTAACATCAAAGGTGCTGATAAAAAAAAACATTGAACTTCCTAATTTTTTTAATTTTTGATACACAATTCCAAAAATACACCATTACGAATTTCTCAAATGAAGTGCAACATTTAGATTTTCAAGAAACCTACCTTCACATATTAAATTACTGTTATTTAAATTTGAGGGCACAAATGAAAAATAGTTTAATTTTAAGACAAATTGATTGTTCTAACTTGTCTTGGTTTCGATAAATTAATTAAAAATAATTTATACTTTTTTTAAAAATATAAAATATTTTTAATTTTTTAATACATAATTAATGAGTTTTTTTAAAATTATTTTGAATAATTATTTTTAATAAATAAGTTATTTAAATTTTTACTTTTAAGTGGGATACCATATTAAATAAGATTATAGATGAATAAATGGTATAATTAAAAAAATTAATAAATTTATCAAAATGTAATTTAATTAAAAATATTTTATATTTTAAAAGAAGGGAGTATTTCTGTGATCAGACAGAGGGACCAGTACATAAATAATATAAAAGCTCCCTCACATTTGTTTTCTCATATTTTGTGTAACACAATCATATCTTATTAATCATATTAATAATCCAAATTTGCTGACTACAGCACAATACACTAGGAGACAATTGAACAGTGACTAATTCCTTAATGTCGCACGTGATTTGAATAAACAAACATCGATCTCGAAATTTTCCTTGTATGCAAATGGAAATGTACGCTGAGTATTGTATTATCTAATTATCTGGTCCTACTTTATGCTTCATTCTCACGTCGTCCATACCTCTGATTCTGTATTGTTGAGCGCAAGATAAAAAATTTTGGTCGAGTTGATTGGATTGAATTATATAATTTTTTTTATTAAATCTAAAATGATGTTGCTTTGAATTGAAAAACGAAAAAAATAATAGTCTATCAAATTTATACTTTAATAACTTTAATTTTTTTATTATGTGTGATTTATTTATAAATATTTCTTTTCAAGGTTACATATAAATATTTTTAATCAATAAATTTATTTTTTTAAATTTATTTTGTGAGTTTTTATAATGTTCGTCTAAACTTTTAAAAATAATTAAAATCTTAAAAAAATTAAATTTTTAATTATTTTTTTAAAAATAATTAATTCAATAAATAAAAGAGAGTATTTTATAGAGGTAGAATATGTGAATATATTATAAATTTTAAAATAATATAATAATAAATTATTATTATAAAATAAAAAAGTGAGGAAAATATTATAAAATTTAAAAATAACTAAATAATAATTACTTTTTTATTATTATAACTAAACATAAAATAATATTTATTTTTTATATAATCTCTATAAAATAATTTTTTTATAAAATTTTTAAATTATTTAAAAATTACTTTCTCTGTTGAAAAATGTAAAACATTTTTTAGAAAGATGAATGTTAAAAAATGTAAGATATTTTTAATCTTTTAATGTGTAATCATTTTTTTTTAAAATACCCCTATTGATAATAACTTTATATTTATTATATGGTATTTAATAGGGGTAAGTATGAAAAGATAAGGTTAGTTTGAAAATAGATAACTATTTTTTTGAGAGGTAAAATTTAATTAAAAATATTTTATATTTTTAAATGAAAAGAATATTTATTTTTTTAAGTTTAAATAAATGGGCCTTGAGTCGGACGGAAAAATCGACCAATTAATCTTAATAAAACTAACCTTAATAAAACAATTAAACCTTGTGTGAATTTGTTCAATTACTGCTCTGATTTTCATTAAATTTTGTTTTTTTCCCCTTATCCAAATATTCATCGTTCAGTCTAGGACTGTACAAAAGATAGGATGACATTGGATTTCACCTTAACCTGAAGTTCGATCTCTTTTATAAAAAGGATTGAGTTAAGTAACCTGTTATCCGATTTTGTTCAGTGATAACCTGAAGATTAACAAAATCAGACTTGTTTTATAGGATTAGGAGACTGGTCCTGTCAATCCAATACTCACTTAGTTTTTTTTTTCCTTTTCATTCTATTAAAGGCAATAATCTATTTTAATATAATAAACTCAATTAAGATAGTAAAAACACTTATAATAATAATAATAAATTCATAATAATTTTCAATAATAAAAAAATATTTCTATTATAGTTCAACTGATTTAAACTTATAATTTTAACAAAAACAGTATTTAATAAAATTCAACAACACTACATTACAACAACAATTTAGAAACAAATTCAACAAATTTTTATACAATCATCTCTTAGCATTAATTACACTCCAAACATTTATCAAAAATAAATTAATTATAATTATAATAAAAAAATTAATAGGACTTGACTAGATATATCAAGTGGTTTGAATCTCTAATCTCTTGTCTAGTCTCACTCAAAAAAATAATCTAATTTTTTTAATTTTTTTAATCTTAAAAAATCAGTATTTATACAGATTAAATAAAACTAAAACTATTTCAAATTAAACTAGATCAGATAAAATTAAAATATTTTTGCACAGCCCTGGTCCGGTCCAGCAAATTCAAATCTTCTGCGGATTCGATGGCGTTCAATTTCTTAGTTTTTAAATTTTTGGAGTTAAAAAGTTTCAGAGAGGACGATGCGGACCCACGATTTGATTACGGGACCGTCACTCTCTCCGACTCTGCGTGCAGAAAGCAGAAAAGCTTCTTTTCCAATTAATCTCTCTCTTCTGTTCTGCGCAGCACCAAAGTCAAATTGCACGCTCATTTTTCTCTCTCTGTAAGTTACAAAACGCCGCACGACACAACACGAGCTCGAATTTTTCTGCTTCACGATTCACGATTTCTCAGCGTCACTCCCGGTTTCTACTACTGTTTATGCATTTCCAATTTCATCACTCTCGGTCTTCCAGTTTTCCTCCCTTTTCTCAACGTTATAGCAAAACCCTGCTTGAATTTCATTGCTTTCAACAATGGCCACCTCTGGTGGTAGTAATGTTCGAAATGGTACACATAGTTACAGAACCTCGCTCAAGTCGGACAGGCCTCTCTCTGCAAACACAAACCCCAAGAATCATGTCAAGTCCAAGGCATTGTCTTCTACCGGTCAACGCCGGAATAGCACTGGCACCATCGGCAGTGCTTCGGCAGCTTCCAAGGACGACGTTGGAGGTCAGTTCCTGCATTTCCCTCTCTATTGGCCATGTGGATGGCATTGGTAATTGTTATACTGCATGGTTGAGAATTTGAGGTCCTTCGTTTTACGCCAATTTTCTGGGCGTTTGTTCGTTCGAGTAATTGCTTCCGGCTTCAATCATTATTATAAATTACGCCTTGGCTGAATAGCCATCTAGGTTTAAAGCAAACGAATGGTTCTAGGTTGTCTAATCACCAGCCAAATTTCCAGTTTGGAATGCTTATTTTGGCTTCTAGGGCCAAAAATTTCATCCATGTGCGAAACATGAGTACTCCGGTGTTTAACAAGATATAGCTATATGAGATGAACATACAAAGTCATGTTAATCGGAATTTTTAGTTTTCATAGTTATACATGTCCTGTGGTGATTCAGTTTTGAAGTTTGAATTGCCTTTTCGCGAATCAACAGAAAATAAATTTCTTAATGTGGTTCGATGGTAATGCATTTAATCATTGAACGGCTAGGATGAATGTAATTAGAGTGTTCCAACACAAATTGTTCTAGCGGGCAAAAATGACTGATACCACAAAGACGCAAGTTGGAATCCTCCTCCTGCTGATATAAGTATCTTTTTGACGGCTTTGTAAGTGCTTCTTTGATCCTTAAGGCCTGCATGGCACTGGTGAGTCCTAGGCTCACTTAAATTTTTTATTTACTGAAAAAAAGAATATAGTTAATTAGTTAAACTTGCATCGAAGATTGGCAAGAAAAAGAAACGAAAAAAGTGCACTGAGTGTTTGTTATTCAAATGGACTCTAAAGCCTCCTATAACTGTTATAGTTAATCTATATTTGTTATTGTGTAAGTATAACTGGGGAGGCAGCTCTATTAAATTGTGTTTCACATAGTAATTAATACATAACATGTAAATTTCATTAATGCTAATTTTTTAAAATTAGTTCTCTCACTTTGGCCGTAACATCCTTGGTTGAAGTTCCTGGAAGAGTGAGAGTGGCAGTTAGGTTGAGACCCCGAAATGCAGAGGAAATGGTGTCTGATGCTGATTTTGCTGACTGTGTGGAACTCCAGCCTGAGGTATTCTAATTCAATTTCAGAACTTGGACTCTTTTCTTGTTTCTTGACAAATATGGGTAACTGACACTGATCTAGCTTTATTGCAGCTCAAAAGGCTAAAACTTCGGAAGAACAATTGGGATTCTGAAACTTATGAATTTGATGAGGTTCTCACTGAATTTGCTTCACAAAAGCGAGTTTATGAAGTTGTGGCCAGGCCTGTTGTGGAGGTCTGTATTTATGACACTGATTTGTGATTAAGCCTGCATCGGTTTGATGACCACTTGATTTTGGAAGATATAGATTGGGGGCATAAACAATTCTTTTTAGAGTTCATTGTCTAGTTCTGATTGCTTATTCCAAGGAAAGAAGTTATGAAGAGCTATTTCTATTGAGAAACCAACCCAGCTTTTTCTTCCTGGCGGACTTCCTTTTGTTAACAAATGTTAGTTCATCTTCTACAGAGTGTACTGGATGGATACAATGGGACAATTATGGCATATGGGCAGACTGGCACTGGTAAAACTTATACGCTTGGTCGACTAGGGGAGGAAGACACTGCTGCACGTGGAATAATGGTGCGTGCTATGGAGGACATTTTAGCAGTTGTCTCTTGGGAAACCGATTCAGTCTCAGTGTCCTATCTGCAGGTACTTGGCATTTACCAGAAAGTTAAGAATTATGAATTAGCAACTCTTAGTAAAGAAATTTCTAATTGGGGACCTAAATCAAAGAGTAGTGAATACATAGGCACACAAGTGGACACACAATATATTAACATTAGCCATTCTTTTGGTTAATACTTCCTCCTAAATTGGTAATTTCTCTGCCTAGAGTTCCTAAATTGTATCTATCCCAAAGAGGTTATAGTACTACTACTACATTCTCTCTCTGTGTTTTTTTTTTTTTTGTGGGAATCATGGGACTTTTTTATGGTATAATTGTCCAGTTGGAACTCTCCTCAAGTCAATGAATTTAGGACTTTTGTTGATAAAAAGTATTCCATATGTTAATATTATGTTATGGATTTTGATGCCCCTGTTCAGCTTTATATGGAGACTATTCAAGATCTTCTAGACCCTGCTAATGATAACATAACCATTGTGGAAGACCCCAAAACAGGAGATGTTTCACTACCTGGAGCTAAGCTAGTTGAAATTAGGGACCAGCAGACTTTTGTAGAACTGCTAAGATTAGGGGAGGCCCACCGCTTTGCTGCAAATACAAAATTGAATACAGAATCTTCACGAAGTCATGCCATTCTTATGGTAAATCACTTTTTTTTTTTTTCTCCTTTTGGGTGACAATTGTGCTCTTGGATTCCTAGGAGTTATTGTGCAATATTAAATATTGTTGATATTATATCTTCTTGGGGATTTGATCTTAATCTGATTTATAGGTTCATGTAAAGAGATCTGTCAAGGGAAGGGATTCAGGTCTTTCAAGTGAAAGTGGCAATCACTCACACATGATTAAATCATTAAAGCCACCTGTTATTCAGAAAGGAAAATTGGTGGTAGTGGATCTTGCTGGCTCAGAGCGCATTGATAAGTCAGGTTAGGATATTTTGTGATCTCTCCATCTTCATCTCTTATATGATGGCTTGGTATAAGGAGAGGCTATTCTTTGAGGCTACAATCCATATTCCGTTCCATTTTTCCTCTTATTTTACATTTTTTATGTGCACTTGCATTTATCTTCTATATGGCTGATTGGTCTGCTAATATTCCGATATTATATATTCCTTCTTGATCAACTGATATAGTTTGCAGTCTTCCGTAGTTAAGATATATTGGTTAAACAATAAATAAGTTTCTGAAACTTCTGTTCTCTCATCATTTTTCTTGGTAGGAAGCGAAGGACATACACTTGAGGAAGCTAAATCTATCAATCTGTCCTTAAGTGCATTGGGCAAGTGTATCAATGCTCTCGCTGAGAATAGTGCACATGTGCCATTTCGTGACTCAAAGCTTACTAGATTACTACGTGATTCATTTGGAGGTAAATACAGGGACCAAATCTTTTTTCTTATTCTCTTGTGTTGGTTTGAGCCTAACTCTGACATTATACACTGTACCATCTTCGGTGGCATCTGATCTGTTAGAATAGAACTTCTGATTAATTGTTAATTGAAGAATTATTTTGGAGACCATTTGATGTGTACTTAAACAGTAACATATGATGAAGCTTGGAACACTTCACATGTCATAACTTTTCAAGAAAGGATAGCTAATTACTATTAATGGTTGCAGATTTTAAAATTATTTTTGGAATCATTCATGGTGGGCTTATCTGAAGTCAAGTCAACTTATTTGATCATTGTAATCAAAGCTAAGACTGAGCGTGAGGTTTCATGAATAATTTATTTCGTTAATTCGTTCTTGATTGATGGTATTGAAGCTATGCTATGCAAACTTTTTTCTTGGCCAGATGCAATGAATATTTTGTTGCAGGATTGTCTGGTGTATTTGGATTTCATGAACCAGATTTGTGGTAGATTGCAGTATGAGTTTCCTGACTTCTAAAGCTTTTAACAGGTACAGCAAGAACTTCGCTGGTCATTACCATTGGTCCATCTCCACGTCATAGGGGAGAGACTGCCAGTACTATAATGTTTGGTCAGAGGGTAAGCTGCAAATTCAACAACTTGTTTTCTTTATTCTTTCAACTTTCATGAGCTACATCTGACAAGTGAGGTGTTGCCTTTGATTTATTTGTTATCTCATGATTTTATTTGCTAATCATCCCATGCTCTTTTTGTTAGTTGTTTTGACTTCCTGAGTTATGTTTACACTGAACTCCATAATCGACATTCTGTGACAATGGTCAAATTATTTCAGGGATTTTGCATATAATAAAATAAAACTGGGTGTGATGTAATATTTCTGAAGGTGCTAAATACCTGTATTCTTTGTAGGCTATGAAGGTAGAAAACATGGTAAAATTAAAGGAGGAATTTGATTACAAAAGCTTATCTAGAACGCTAGACATACAGTTAGACAAACTCAGTATGGAGCTTGAGAGGCAGCAGAAGGCATTTGAGGATGAGATTGAGAGATTAAGCAGTGAAGCAAAACGCCAGATATCTGAGGCTGAAAAACAGTACGCTGATGCATTGGAGGTTTGTTTCTTTATGCCCCCCATTTTTGGGGCTAAATCTGTATCATAGATTTGTATGTAAGACAGTTTCATTGCCTCTGCCATTCAGTTACATATCCACAGCATCACCTGCTGTCTTGGACATGATAACAAGTGAACAAGTTTTACGTCAGTTGAGTTATACTTTCTTGGTGAACTGGGCATTTTTCTTATTCTCAGAATGAAAGATTGAAATATCAGAAAGACTATTTGGAAGCTGTTAAGAAGCTTGAAGAGCAGATGGTCATGATCCAACGGAAGAGTGAAAGCTCTCATCCAACATCAAGTGGAGAGGTAATGATTTTTATTATACTGTATTTGGTCTCAAGTTATTTCCAATTGGTGAGAAATAGATTCCTTAGCAGAGTAGAAGATCAAGATATTTTGCAGATCCAAGGAAGAAAGGATCTGCATCGTGGGGAAGAGGTTTTCCCAAGCACATGACTTTGTAACTGGGCGTGTTCTCCTAATTGAGTTTTGGTTTCATGTTTTTTTTTTTTTTGGGCCAATACATTGGTTCCATGTTAAGTCAGCGGTTGACACACTTGTTTTGCCCCCTTGATTTCCTAGCTAGCTGCTGAGGAAGTAGCTGATCTGAAAAAGGTGCTTCAGAAAGAGACTCTTTCAAGAAAAGCTGCTGAAGAGGAAGTCAATAATCTCAAAATTCAAGCGACTGAACTGAAAAAATCTGAGGTATGATTTTTGTCTCTAATATTTGAGTTCCTCTTTGCATGTGCTTTCTTCATCTAATTGGAATCTTAATTACTGTTCACTTGGATATACTACTGTAATAGGCATCAGGAAAGTCAGAGATCTTAAAACTTAATAAGAAGTTTGAAGATGAAGCACGTCAGAAAGAGAAACTTCAAGGAGAAATAGCAATACTGCAAAGTCAATTATTGCAGCTGAGCATTGAGGCTGATGAGGTAAGTTATATCAACATTGTACCAATGCAATAGTTGATCAGTTGTTTTTTTTTTGGGTAATCAGTTTTTTTTTTTTTTAATCAAACGGTAATCAGTTGTTATTTCAGAGGTTTTCTATAAAAGAATGACTGTTTTTGCATCATGTCTTCTGTTCCTGATGTTTACCTTCCTAGAAAGTTTTAAATTTTTTGACCTGAGCTCATTACTCTTTTTGTATTGTATTGGCATTTACATATTAGACAAGACGACAACTTGACAGAGGCAGATCTACAAAAGATGCTGGTAGTCCTGATTCTCTTGCTTCCCAAGTTAAACAACAACCTTCTGGTAATGGTGAAAAGGCCTCAGTAGCCAAGCTCTTTGAACAAGGTAGTAGTGGTATACAGTGCATGCATTTACAATTTGACATATTTTGTTAATAATTACTGTGCCTATTTGAATTTAGATCTTCCTAATGATAAAAATGCTTCTCAGTGGGATTGCAGAGGATTCTGTCATTACTGGAAGCGGAAGATGCTGATGTGAGAATTCATGCTGTAAAAGTTGTGGCAAATCTCGCGGCTGAAGGTTTTCTATGTTGCCTACTTTGTGTTCCAAAACAATATATATTCTTCTCCTGGGAGGAAAGCTGTAACGTATAGAAGGGGGAACACTTAGTAATTAAAATGACTTGTGGTTTGGACCAAACATGTGGAATATATTAATTCTCCATCTTTCTGATTCTGTTAATAATAATGATGACAAACACAACCACAAAAGGATATTTTACCGTCATTGCTTTCATTTAAATTATTAAACCTTCTCTGCCATACAATTTTTTTATCACATATTAGGCTTGTTTTATTACATGATGCTGCTTCAAACAAGTAGGATTTCTCCTTCTAAACTATATTTGTTGCTTCATAGACATCATTGTTATAAGATCCATTAGCATTAACATCTTTCCACGCTGTGTTGTAGAATCAAATCAGGAGAAGATTGTAGAAGCAGGTGGTCTCAAGTCCTTGCTTACACTACTTAAGAGCTCCCAAGATGAGATCATACATAGAGTTGCAGCAGGCGCTATTGCAAATTTGGCAATGAATGGTAGAACTTCTCAACCATAATCATAATCATACAGCCTTAATTTGGGTATCTATGGAAACTCTTGTTTTTTCCCTTAATCTGCTAACTTCAAATTTATTCTGTCATAACAGAAACCAACCAAGAACTCATTATGGCACAAGGGGGCATTAGTTTGTTGTCAATGGCAGCAGCTAATGCTGAAGATCCTCAGACTCTGCGAATGGTCGCTGGAGCTATTGCTAATCTTTGTGGCAATGGTAAACTGCTGATAATGCCTTGTAATTATATTAAGTGCCAGAACTTTAAAGTTGAAACTTTTACTGCAATGTAGAAATTGCATTATAATTTCCTGGCTTATTACCAATAACATTGAGATGGATGTAAGATTCTAGAGTATTGACAACAAACTCCTTGAGGTTGCTCGTTCTATCTATTAATTGTGATATAAAATAATCTGCATTATCAGTTACTATGTTTGGAATGCCTTTAAAAAAAAAATCTTATTTTTTGCCCTTCCTTCTACTTCTGTTTTAAATGAATTAAGAACCCATCTGTTATTTGATATTTGAATATTAAGAATGACAAGTAAATGTTGCATGGAAATGTGAAAAACAGACAAGTTACAAACAAAACTGAGGGGTGAAGGTGGTATCAAGGCTCTGCTGGGAATGATTAGATGCATGCATCCTGATGTCTATGCACAGATTGCTCGTGGAATAGCAAACTTCGCCAAATGTGAGTCAAGAGCTTCAACTCAAGGTAAGTAATTCGTATGATGGACAAATATCTTACGTGATGACATGGATATTTTCTTCTGACTGGTGTTGTGACTAAAATTCCTCTTTACCTTTGATATGTTCTCACTTCTCACTTCTCATTCGTGCATCACTTTCCTAGTTCACTTATCATAGTCGATACACTTTGGTTATGGAAGAAAACTATTAGTCCTTTTTCATTAATGCATCTGTTATATATATATATGTATATATCTACAGGAATGAAGAATGGAAGGTCTTTCCTTATTGAGGATGGTGCTCTTCCATGGATTGTACAGAATGCCAATAATGAAGCCTCATCAATTAGGAGACATATAGAGCTTGCACTGTGTCACCTGGCACAACATGGTAAGTGTCTGCCAACAACCTAAAACTTGAAGCTTCACGGGAAGAATGTCCATGAAACCTTGTGTTTGATGTGATGCAGAAGTGAATGCAAAGGACATGATTACTGGAGGTGCTTTGTGGGAGCTGGTTCGTATCTCAAGAGATTGTTCGAGAGAAGACATAAGGACGCTTGCACATCGAACCTTAGTCGGCAGCCCCACTTTCCAAGCTGAAATGAGACGCCTGAAGATAGTTTTGTAGAGCACATACTTAAGTGGGTTTAGAAGTGCAGAAGATATGTAGAATACATTTTGGCATTCGCGTGTATTCATATCATAACACAAGAAAGAAGGCATTCTTCAGTGTTCTAGCTGAAATTTTTGGCAACAAAGAGTGAAGTTGGGTATGAAGCTGGCTGGCCACCTGTGGATGGCCATAATATTAGCTGATTTTTTAACTTAATTAGTGTGGTTTCTTTCAGGTTTGCCGCATCCTGTCTAGTTTGTATGTAAATTCAATTTATTTGTATATGAAATTTTAGTGGGAAGGTTAGAGATAGTTTTGTGTTTCTTTTAAAAAGTATATATGTGTTTCGTTGCCTGTTGTGACAAGCATTGATTTGTCTATTAATGATGCTTTGTAGTGTATTGCCCAGATGGATTCTATTCTTGAGAAGTGTTGACCCGAGAACCTTTGTTTTGTCTTTATGATTTAGTTTACAAAATTTAACACATTCACATTTTTTACTTTTTTCAGCTACCATTTTATCATAATAAGATGCAGAATAATATTCATATTTCTATTTGTTCTCACATGTGTTGCTATATTTAATATGGTTTCCCAGCTTTCTTGTGTTATATATCAAATATCAAAAGACCTGGATGAAAAATTACATCACATTAGGAAAGAGGTCAATTATTGTGAAGAGGGCGGACAATTATTTATCTTCACTCTTTTTAAATTTTGGTTTACTTCTTTTAAAGTACGTATAAATTAAATGTAGTTTATTTTTTTAGATAATGTATGTCTTTGGTTTTAATACGTGTGGTATATAGATATGTTTTACTTTCGTAGGTTTTTTTTTTTATGGATACTAATAAACTAACATAGTTAAGAGAATAAAAAACTTGAATATTATTAAAATTCGGGGTTTATATAGTTAAGGTATGTATTTTTCCCTGAAAATTAAGCTTCACGTATTTATTGTTATGAAAATAGAGATTAAGAGGAGAAGAGAAGAGAGAAAATTATATTGAGAGAATAAAAGAATAGAGAGCTTTCTTATTTTCGGTGTGTTTAATACAATTGAGGTGCCTTCTATTTATAAGTATAAATATATCAATTAAAGTGAATAAAATGTACAAAATAATAATAATTGAAAGATATTATAGTAACTGGAAGATATTGGAGAATATGAGATAATGGACATCCACATAATAATCTAATATTTCATAATACTTTCCTTTGGATGTCCAGATATTTTACCTTGTTAAAACCTTATTAAGAAAATCAATGGGACAAAAACTTGGTTGAGGAGAAAGAGTATACAATATTGTCATATTTATTGAAGCTGTCTCATTTAAAGACCTTATTAAGAAAACCTAGTGAGACAAAACTTTGGTTAAGGAAAAAAGAGTACAGTATAACTTTTACTCTCCTTGATGATGATATCACTCCTTGTTCTTGAGTCTTCTTGAATCATTATATCCTTATTTGTGTGACAATTTCTTGAATATTATTGTTGCCAATGCCTTTGAATTTGCTAGTTGATATGCTCTTATAGCTAGACTATATATGAATATTTTGAAACATCTTTTAACATATCTTTTGGATATGAACATATTCTTCACTTGTGGTATATCTTGTAAGAGTAGAAAAACAATTTTGATATACATGTATTTTTATGAATAAATTTGTGTTGTTCAAACTAGATATGTATAACATATGCATAATCAATTAATTTTGATCCTAAATAAGTTTAGTAAATCAACCACATATAATAATTCCTCAAGCATATCATATCAAGTACATAGTTGCATCGCAAATCAAGGCAATATCATAATTTGTGATATGAACGCATTTATATATGGTGCTTCAGGAACATATTTCATCATCTTCTTGAAGAAAAATGATTTTGATTCTCATCTAATCACCCAATATTTTAACATATTTCTTTAATAATCAAGTTTTTATATAAACTCTTCAGGATATTCAATAATGCTCAATTAATCAAATCTGATGCAAATCAATATGTATATAATCATACGAATAAATATAATGAACAAAAAAAAAATCTCTCATGAAACTTTATAAGCTTTTGTCATTTTGAGTCCTTTTGGGATTTTCAAGTAAATGTTACTGTATAGAGCTATATAAGTAAGCTAACATTTAGTAAATGCATATTAGATTTTTATACTACCAGAGTAATAACATGTCACAAATCATTTCATCCACCACACAATATATTAATGCATATTTTGAATCCTTATAAGATATTATTATATTGAAAGTCAAGTTTTACATGTAACATTTCATATTTTTCTTTTTACATAAATGCTTATGTGTAATATCACACTTCATGTGCTTGGGCTATAAGTTCACAATTTTCATATCATAAATAAGTGAATGTAATTCAACTTGTATTGCGTCCCCCTTTTTTTTTTTTCCCCTATCAAGATCCTCGTTGATAGTAATATTTCATTCTTATTGAAAGCGTTGTTGACAACTATCATATTTTCGGTTTCATCATTTCTCATATTGACATAGCTTCTCAATATCTCTTTATTATTATCAAGTACTTGATCCTCTTCTGAGGATTTAAAATCAGTTATGTCTTGGCTTCTTCTAAAATGTCAGCCTCCTTAATATGATCATTTTACTTATCTTCTCCTTTATTATATTTTCTTTCTTTGCAACCGATTAGCTTTCCACGCTTCAAGTGTAATTTATTTTTATTTATATTTTTGTAGCATTATTAGCTAGAGCATGAATTCGAGATTTCTCCTTTCTATCAATATTTAAATATCTAGCAATTATTTTATTTCATGAATGTAATGTTATATGAACTTTTGATTCATATACAAGGATCTATACCACATATCAATAATGCATTCATATATTTTCATTTCTAGCTTTTCATCATCTTCTCCTCTTTTTGGGATTACAAACCATATAGTATAACCTTCTAAATCTATTTATTTCTTATAGAAACATTATTTTGTTTCATTTAGAAACAAACAAGAAGAAGAAGAATCTTAACATTTATTCCCAACTTTATTGTGTGTTCATAAGATGAACACTTGTAGCATAAATTGAATCCATGAATTGTGCCACATATCACAACTTAACTAAATTTCATTGAACCATAAAGACTTTGGCATCATTCCTAACTTTTTTTAAATTTATATTTCATACATAGTGGTAGAGCCTTCATCACAAAGTCTTAACCTTTGGCTCTTAACAGAAGGCTAAATTATAGTGGGGGTATTCACAATACTTTATTGGCTTGATGCTTTTAAGTGCTGCAATTGCAAACTTGCATATTTAAATGGAAAATCTTGTTGTGACAATTTTGGTCTAATCATCTTATTGGAGGCATAAATAATCTTTGATAAACCATTCTAATTAGTGGGCTTTTCTTCATTTCATAATCATTGAGAGCTTAAGATATGAAACCATTAAAATTTTCAAGCGATTCATCCTGATCACTAGATTAGCAATTGTGCACATAATAGTTCTTTTTCTTTCACAAATTCCTGGTTGTGAATTGATACACATGTGTAACTTTCTTATAGATGCATCTATCAATCTCATTAAATATTTGTATGGTTCACATTTAAATGGACCCATTTCCACTCAACAAATTCCATAAATATTTTGGATCCAATCCCAATTATTGCTAGTGATAGTATCATAATTTTTCTTAAGCAGCATATGAGAATTTTTGAAGTATGTAATGTATTAGCTATTTAGGAAGAATCTTCTAGTTCTTCAATAGATGTCATTGTGAATTCTCAATAATTTTTGCATCAGTATTGATTCGAGATGATCTAACCGGTCATGCCAAATAATATCATTATACTTCTAGTATACCAAATCAAAGTAATAGTAAACTTTCAGTTTACTAAGAATTGTAAACTTCTGGTTACAGTCTTAATATGACATCCAATATCATAACAATTATTAATAACTAATTTGAAACTCATGTAAATAGCATATCACAAATGAATTATGCTTTATAGGTATGAAAAATCTTTGAAAAAAACACTATCAATTTTGTATAACCTGATACACATAAACAATAACACCATTTAAAATAAAGGATTATTAATCCTCTTATTTACATATTGTGTAAAGACATTTTTGTTATATTAAGTTCTCTAGGAAACAAAACACAAATAGTTCTAACTTCATAATTTTTTGTAAAGACCCTGAAACTCTTGCTATTTCTTTTTAGTGTCTATAATCAATCAACATTGCAATTTTGACATTTTCAATAATTAAGACGATTTCAAATATTTCATTCCTTATATATTGATCATAATTATCTAGTCAGATCTAAATTTCAACATCATTAGATATAAAGATTATCATATATTATCATTTTAATTAGGAGTAAACAAGTTAACTATTAAGACTTTGAAAAAATATATGTACGTCTATCTAGAAAGTCTTTTTAAGAAAAGATTATTTTTATCAAAAATTCTTCCATAATTGATCTCCAAGAACTCTTAAAATGATTCAAAAATTTTCTTAAAAGGAACTCACTTAACAATGTAATATATAAGAATTATTTACATATAATTACTTTCATATATTCATGATTTTCATTGCTTTACTTATCGTATGATTTGTATATCTCTAATGAGTGCTTTTATTTCAATCCTAAATATGATATATATCTCAATTGTAACTATTAACACATGTATGGATAGTTTAATAGGGAACTTATCATTAATAAAAATGCATCATATATATCATATCTTGAACATGTATGTATATGTAAGAGTTATCAAATATATCTTTATATACCATGAGAAAAAAAAATTTTAATATCAAATATGTATTAAAATTTGAAATATGCATCTGCATAGAAGGAGGAAAATAACTTATTCATTCTTATGAGTATTTATAGATCAACACTGGCATCAATATGTAAACACAATAATAATTAAATATTTTATTGTAACACTTTGTGAATATATTTCTTTAAACCAGCATAATTATTCTTTGACATTTTTCTCCAGTTCAATCAATGATAGATAATGTGTCTATATGGTTACAGGCCATATTTTTGTAATATAAACTCTATTGACCATAATCTTTAGAATTATAGAAAAATAATCTCTTAAACCCAACAATTTCTTTTGAACTATTAGCTTTCAAGCTGTGGTAGTTAAAACAATTGAATTAATAATCAATATATCCATAAAAAATTCACAAAGTTTATATAATTTATTAGGATCATAAGATTATCCTTTCACGTAGTAATAGTCATAATAAAAATTGAGATGACTTCTGGCCATATAATAACAAAATTAACTATTATTTCTGGTCATATAATCACAAATAAATCAAATATGGCTTTTGGCCATTTAATCATAAAATCACATATGACTTCTAGCAATCTAATGACAAAATTACAAATGGCTTCCAGCCATTCAATAATAAAAATAAATAAAACTTCTAATTATATATAACAAAATTAAATATGGCTTCTAGCCATATAATAACAAAGTTAAATATGATTTCTAGTCATATAATTTATCATGACCATAAATTGATCGTTTATAAAATTTAAAATGATATGGCTTCAGGCCATAATCAAAATAATATGGCTATTAATAATTTTATTGCAAGAGTATTAAAAGAACCAAATAAGAGAAAACAAAAACTATATATATATATATATATATATATAACTTTATGATTTACTTTATATTTGGGAACAGCTTCATGGTTCACTTTAAATTTTGTGGATATCTTCAAGATCTACTTCATCTTTTATGTGAATAATTTTAGGATCCACTTTATATTTTATATGTATCACTTGATGATCCATTTTATGTTATGGATGAATAACTTCAGGATCCATTTTTCTAAAATTATATATGTAGATAGCTAAACAAATTATATATATAAACAATAAATTTAAAATAAGAAATTGAATGTACATAGGAAAAATAAATATTTGAATGTAAATATCTTCAAGATCTACATTATACATGTGAATATATAACTTTAAGATCTACTTTTAAATCATGTGTATATCTTCATGATCTACTTTATATTTTATTTGGATAAAATCAATATCCATAATACTATGTAAATAACTTTAGGATTTACTTTATATTTTATGTGGTAATTTTTTGGATCCACTTTAGTGGTAATCTTCTAGATCCACCTTATATTTTCTATGTGAATAACATCAAGATTCACTGTATATTAAATGTGAATAATTTTAAGATTTACTTTACATTATATGTGGATAACTTCTAGATCTACTATTTTAAAATTAATTTGTGCCTCACACTTCTGGATGTGAAACATAATATGTAATTATTTGATTGATTGAGGGGGGAAGAAAATAATTGAACAAAAAATAAATTCAATAAATAACATAAATAATAAGAGTACATGGATGATAGATATTTGCTCAATATTCAATTGAATGCGCCTCTATCTCTATTAAAGATGTTCATTGGCATGAGCATTAATCTCTAATCCAATAATTATAAGGGTACTCACTTGGTGACGCCAAGAGGAGAGCTCTTATGCTGATAACGTGTTATAAAAATAGAGATTAAGAGGAGGAGAGAAGAGAAAAAATTATATTGAGAGAACAAGAGAATATAGAGCTTTCTTATTTTTGATGTGTCCAATGTAATATCCAAAAACTTCAAATCTAGAAAAATTGACTAATTAAGGGATAAATTAGTTAAAAATATGATTAATTAATTTAAATATGTTTCTGGGTTGTTAATTAGATTTTTGGGTCATATTTGGCTCTAAATTGAGTTAGGATGGAAGTCGGATCAAGTCGGGTAGCATTGGGGGGAGCAAAATTAATATTTTGCTCACTGCATCGTGAGCCGCAGCTTTTATGGCGTGAGCCGCGGCGTACGGCACAACAGGCAACTTAAAATTTCAAAAATCATCAGAAAATGACAATTTTTATGGTGGGAAACCTAGAACACGAAAGGGCAAACTTTGGGCACTGCTAGAACATCATTTTAAGAGGATTTTGAAGATAAATTAAGCTTCAAACTCTTGAGTAAGTTTCCTACCCTTCTCCTCTACCTTTCATCTCATTTTCCATGGGATTTGAAAGTGGGAGAATTTGCTCTGAATGGATTAAGCCATGAATCTATGTTTTGAAGGTTTCTATTAACTCTAAAGGTTTGATTTAAGTTTATTAATCTTGGATATGTGGTAATATGAAGCTACTTTGTTATTTGGTAAAATTTGGATCAAGCTGTAACTTGATCATGGGGTTTTGAAGTGCGATAAGTTGAGATATTAAGTGTTATATTGTGATAGAGTTAGAGGGAGGCTTGAAGGGATTGTGTGAACAAATTGTAATCCTAACAAGCCTCTTTATTGAGAATATGAATGAGAAGTGGGAGAATTGGGAGGTTATTGATAGCTAATAATGCTTGTGTTAATTGAAAATTAACATATAGTACTTGTTCATGTAGATTGTGGTGTGGGAAGACTTACCTTGATACAAGAAGAGATTTAGTAACACGGGTAACCCTTTTAGTAATAAAAAGGTTGAGGTAACTAAATAATTTTCATTATTTATTACTTTGTATAAGTTATTCTTAAGTTGTTCTTGCATGATTTGTTATGTATATATATATAAATTTTGTAAAAGTTAACTATTTTAGATAATGAGTGGAGTATTGATTTGTAAAATGTCAAGTTTTTGAAGTAAGTAGTAATATTCATTATACTAGTTTAGAAAGTGTTTTATGCATGGTCAAGTAGATATATGTAGTGAAATGTGGCATATTAGAGGGTGGGAGGTCACTCTAGTGAAGTTAGTGAAGATTAAGTTCATATAGTACTGCTGGCACCTCAGGATGCTAGATTTAGTACTCACTCTCCTCAATTCCCAAAAATAGGTGTGGTATTGGAGACATACTTTTCTTAGTACCCAAAAGGGTGTAGAATTAAAGAATATACTCCTTAGCATCTATAGGATGCGGTGTTAAAGTAACGACACACCAATTCCTTGTAATAGGGGGAACCAGTAGTCTAAAAGTGATTTAGGATACTTTGGCCGGGTAGTCCTACCATGGATAGTGAGCTTGGGGACAATACATGTGGTTTGGTTCAGTGAGGAGTATTGGAGGACTAGATGGTTAGTGATCATGCATGTAACTTATGGTGATTTTATATGGTGTGATTATTTTACTTATTTTAATGCTCGCTTATAACTTGGCATGTTAATTAATAATATAGATTATCTTAGTTACTGAGATTTTTATCTCACCTCGTGGTTATCATTTTACAGGTTCTACTATTGAGACTGAGCTAGGGGAGGAATCGGGCAAGGGCTAGCACACTTGCTACAATCTCATTGTAAAGCTTGATTTTATTTTGAGTCTTGTACATAAACTTATATGAATGATATTATATGTTGCCAACTAATAATCCATATTATTTTGATTGGTTCTACTTGTTTTATACTATGTTATTTTATATTTTAGCCCAATATTGTATATAATGTGAACATGTGAAAATTTTTATGGTGATGGGCTAAAATACTAATACAAGTGCAAGGAATGATTTATTTATGTGGTGATAATGTATATGTAGTGTATTATATGGCAATAGAGGCTAAACAGTGCTTGTAGTGTTGATTGTGTATTCAGGTTATTTTAGGCAAAATTGGCATTAAGTAGCCAAATTTTGTGTTTGGTATGTTTTGGTGTGTTTGAATGCTCAATCAGGTGTATTTTTGATCAATTGGACTTGGTTCAAGCCTCAAAAGGGGTTAATGGTATAAGTTTTGAGTTCTAGGTACTTGGATGCTTGAAAATCATTTTAAAAACTGACTTTTGCATCCGAGCTTTTAACATTCTCATACAGTGTTGGATTATAACGACTTGTACCATTAGTTAGCTTATTGAATAAGGTTCATGTGGGCGCTTGAATCACTCCAATTGGACATCGGATGCGAAAATGGCGTGTATTCGAAGTTTGTTCAAAAAAGTTGTCATCACAACATTGCTGTCATGGACACGTGTGCCGCGGTGCATTCTAGGCAAGCTGTAGTGCATGGTACAATGAGAAAATTTGCCTTTTTGTGCCACATGCCGTGGTACATGGACCATGAGCCGCGGCGCATGGACCAAAATATTCAAAAATGACATTTTTGGCCCTGTTTTAAAGTGTTTTGCTTCCTAAAACTTTTCCATCCTTCCAATACCTTTATAAATCATTAAGTTTGAACTCAAACTACAAATTTGAAGGGTTTTATGGGATCTCAAATATTCTACAATTATTTCTAAAAGGTTATTAGTTTTAACCCTTATATGTATAATGTGAGATTAGGAGCAAATCCTTGCTCCTAATTATGATTGTTTGTTGTGATTGTGTAGTGAACTTTGGTAATGTCAAGATAGACATTACATCCAATACAATTGAGGTGCCTTCTATTTATAGGTACACATATATCAATTAAAGTGAATAAAATATACAAGAGAATAATAACTAAAAGATATTATAGTGATCAAAAGATATTGGAAAATTTGAGATAATGAACATCCACATAATATCCTAATATTCATAACATTTATAATTTTTATTCAAAAACCATACATTTAAATGTAGGGTTTATCATTTTTTTCTTTTTTCTCCTGGATAAATTAATATAATGTTTGGTTAGATAGAAAAATATTTTTTTAAAATGAAAAGGTAAATGCACTTATTCTATTTTTTGTTTAGATATATTCTTCCTTTTTTTAGAAAATTCTTTTTTCTGTATCAAATATGTACTAAATTTTTATTGGAAAATTTTACAATTCACCTAATATATTAATAGCATAATTAGTAACTGTTTGGGCAAAAAATGAAACGTCACTTGCCAAAGCATTGTGTAGGTCATAAAGCCATTTGGGTTGAGTGTTTGAAGAGTTAGGCCTAATCAACAATCTAAACAAAGGGACCAACCTCGAGCTCAATGAAAATCCATGACAGGATGAGCATGTCGAAATCCCACCAGTTGTAAACCTTGGACTGTTGGTACATAAAGACACAATATCAAATGATCCTGAAATCCATGGGAGCAGCATCATCATGCCTAAGCATCTCAGTGAGATGGGCTGGTTACAAAAAATGGAAGACAGTGAGTAAAGATTGTGCCATGAGTTTCACAGGATTCCTGATTCTTCAATAGAATATTCTAAGTCCTTAGGAAGAGTTTACCATCACTCAGTCACTATAAATAAAATACCAATGCATAGAAGAAAATAATCAATACTTAAAAGACTCGCATTTTACACCTATAGCTTTTAGGTTTATTAGTTAGCTTTATCTTCAATTTAGACTTATAATCTTTTTACATTTCAGTAATAATCAAAAACACTTGTTCTATCAAGTCTTGTGTATCTTTTACATTTAGGTAAATTGTAGTAAGGAGCCTGAGATCCTTTTATTATAAATTGAGACTTAGTATCTCTAGCATGCATGGTAACTTGTTCACAGACGAATAAATTTTGGCACGCTCGGTGGGACCTGTGTAAGGAAGATGGCAAGGATAAGAAAGGACAAAAAGACTAATGAAATAGGTGCTAGTTCTCACGAACTAGAAGGGAACTCTACACTCATAAGGTTAGAACAATTGATGCCTAAAGCTAAGATGGCTGAACATCGTGAGCACATAGTGTTGATGTCGATAGGTAGTAGTAGTACAAGCCTTAGGTCAAAGCCAAGAAGTGGACAGGAAAACCCTCTGATCATATCTAACAGTCTTGTAGCAGAAGTGCTAGGGAAATTCAAGACTGAATGGATAAACAGCTAGAAGAAAACCATAAGTTCTTTACTATATCCTGGGAAATGTTAGAACGTAGGGAAAAGGAAAGACAACAAATCATGATGCAGGCTTTGCATGATGGAATGAGGAACTTAGTCGCATCCTTGAGAGGAACTCCTCTAGAAGTAGGCTTAAACTTAAGGCTGCATGGAGGACAATAAGTAGGAGTTAATGTAGGTGCTAGCCCTTGAGGTCACACTGTTGTAAGGGGCTATCCTAATCTCCACGTTTTTGTGAACATTAATCCTTTAAATAATCCCTCATATTATTTACAGGAGCTCAGCACGAGCATCCCGAGGGGTATACGAATAGTCTCAGAGCATCAGAATAAGCCTCTGAACTGATTGGTAAACATGGAGGCCCTGAAAGATGCCATTCAAGACATATATAGATTGAGACTAAGTCCAATTAGCCATCCCACTTTCTCAAAGATGTACTTGGAGTACATAGACAGAGATGAGCCATACCCTTGAGGTTACAGGATCTTTAACTTTACCCTATTCTCAGGAGATGAAATGCAGTCCACCCTGGAGCACATTGGAAGATTCACAATCTAATGTGGAGAGATTTCCAACTATGAGAACTTTGCCAGCTTAAAACTAAGATTGTTCCTAAATACTCTCATAGGCTTGACATTCGCATGGTATACCTTACTGCCCCACAATTTAATCATTAGCTGGATAGAGATGAAGTAGAGGTTTCATGTGCATTTCTATAAGGTAGAACTGGAGGTTAGCATAGCAGAACTCTACAAGCTCACCCAATGGGCTGGGGAGACAACAGACCAATATTTAGTGAGGTTCAAATAACTGAGGAGTAGGTGCTATGTGTTGCTTCCAAAGACTAAATTTATCAAGCTGGCCCAGGCAGGCCTTGATATAGAGCTTCTAAAGAAGTTCCAAGGGATGGAATTTTGAGACTTTTACGAGCTTGTCGCCAAGGTTTGGGGATATGAGGAATTGCTGAAGGAGGAAGACCATCATCGATCGACTACGGTAGGCATGTACTTTGGTGTCCTTGACGTAGTAATGGCAGAGCTGAATAATGTAGGCAACTACACGTGCCCAACCTTGATAAGGAAGGCCGAGGATACTCCTAAAAGACCTAATGCAATGCAATACACCTTTGATACTATGAAAATAGAGGAAATATTCAATTCTTACTTAAGGAGAATTTCATCTCGCTGCCTGTTGACCACAAGATTCTTTCAAAAGAGGAACAAAAGGGAAAGGAGTACTGCAAATACCATCACTCATGGAGTCACAACACTAAGTCTTGTTGGGGATTTAAAAAATTCATCCAAGATCGGATCAATAAAAGGGTCCTTAAGTTCCTAAAAGAGGAATCCATGGTCATAGACAAGGATCCATTTTTGCCATTTGCCACAGTAAACATGGTGGAGATAAACTCTAACAGATAATGAACCAAGAAAATAATGGTAGGCAAAGAAATGGGGGCCTTAGAAGATTAGACCAGGGGAGATGCAGCTCAAGAGAGCTCGAGAATAGTATGGGATTGCTTGGAGGAACTTACTAGATGATCAAATAGGAACAAGCCCTCAAGATGGGACATTGGCTCGGAGGGGTAAAATGTGAGAAGCCTAGACAAATCTAAGGTGGTTTGGGATCATCAAGGAGAAACTAAGAGCAGCTTAGAGATTGATCACCAGTAGACAGTAAAGTAGAATAGCAAACGACCCTCAAAATGGGACATTGGTCAGGTAGGACTACTTATAAAGGGACTAGATGGGTCTAAAGTGGTTTGGGACCATCCAGGAGAGCCATTTGGTAAATTTGATTACCTTGATAAGTACTCAGCACTGTCAGGAGCAGGTGAACCTTTCACCAGGACACCTTCAAGTTAGGATATAGGCTCTGATGGGCTGCATTAACACCATCAGAAAGTACCATAGAGCTTTCTTCGATACTAAAGGTTGCTAAGAGCTCATGCAGGTTTGTTACTCCACCTGGTAACATGCCGCTTTTAAATTGGAGAGTTGTGAGGCACCAAAAGTTCCTAGCTACCTTAATTAGAACTTAAAAATGATGTCTTTAGTGACAGCGAGTTGCATAAAGATACTTCCAGCAGCAAAAGGCTGAAGCATAGGAGGCTTTGATGTACAAGAAACTAATAAGTTCAGGAGGAAGTCCACTGAGGACCAAGACGAGGGGAGCGAGAATGAAAACTAGTGTAATGGGACTATTCACATTGGGGAGATGCCTTTTAATCTCCGTTACGTGATTTCATTAACACTCCTTTTCCAATTCTAGTTTACTACCAGTAGGACCTAGGACCGATCTGAGCAAAACAACTCAAGGGCAATGTACACGAGTCCATATCAATATTGCCTGATGGAACCTAGAGAGGATGAAGAATCTGAATTAGTGAAGTTGCAGACATAAAAAGGAAGGTTGAAGTAGAGTTCATTTGCCAGGTTACTCTACAAGCTATAGAAGGAAAGCTGAAATGTGCTATTCTAGAGAAGCAAGTGTTAAGATGACCTAACACATAAAGCCTTTGTATATTAAGGCATACTTCGATGGGAAGCCATTGACCATAGTACTAGTGGATAATGGATTAGTAGTAAATATACTTCCAGCCCGTGTGATACTCAAGATGGGGCAAGAGGAACGAGATCTGATGCCAACAGATGTGTCTGTAGTAGGATTTACTAGGATTTCTTCTAAGGTCCTTGGTGTATTTCCGTTATAGGTTGATGTCAAGACTAAATCCTTTTTGACAATTTTTTTCATGATCAGCACAACAGTACAGTATCAGGCCCTGTTAGGTCAGGACTGGATTCATGCTAATAAGTGCGTCCCTTCCTTGTTACACCAAATGCTTCTCATGTAGAAACGGAAAGAGGTGGAAGTGGTTTGAGGTGAGGAAAAACACTTTACGATGGTCACTGACTTCATAGAGGCAAGGTATTACAATACTAATATGGGCCCATTCACATTTCGAAGGGTACAAGAGAATTCGAATAGCCGTGCAAAACAATAATATGTGCTATCACACCTCTAGTATCATAGAGGCATGAACCTATTATAGAATTGATGGATGGTTAAGTCAGACCATAGAAAGGCTATAGCAGTCGTGGCTATCCAAAAATTATGGTTGCATAACATACAAGAAAGATTAAAAGACTATGAACTTGAGACTTTTAGGACGGAGGCCATTTATGAAGATGAAACCTAAAAAGTAGCACAACTACACGAGTTAAACCTTGGACCTTTGAAGTTTGAAGACATAACCTCAGAGGTACAAGATCTATTGGAAAAAGTAAACCTCAAATCTCTAGAGGAGTCGAGGATCACCTTTATTAGCTCACTATTAGATGAAGAATAAAAGAATGCCTTTAAGTAAGTGTTACAAGAATTCAAGAATTGCTTCGTGTGGGATTTTAATGAAATGCCAGGGCTGGCGAGACAATTGGTTGAACACAGGCTTCCTATAAAGTCAAACTATAGGCCATATCAATTGTAACATCCTCAATTTTAAATCTAGATTAATTAAGCTTAAATAGACTAATAAAGTGTATCTATGAGGTGTGTGGCCAGAGAGACCTAATGGGCATGTTTGGTCTTGATTTCAGTTCTAAACGCGGGTCCAAAGGAGAATCGGGTCACCCGAGAATAGAAGAGGAAGAATTTCTAAAGGAAGTAATTTTGTGCCACGTGCCACGGATTGTGGTTGGTTCACCATGGCACATGCATGACAAAACGCCTGGAAGAGGCCCTCTGTGCCATGCGTCACAATGTATTGTGCATCCGCCATGGTGCATGTCAGATTTTTGCAGTATTAAGTCACAAATTTGAAGTGAAAAAAAAAGAGAAAACAAAAGAGAATGAGAGAGTGGTGAAAAAGCTAAGCTAGGGCTTGAAGAAATTGATTGTTGGGAGTAATTTGGAGCTTATAAACACCAAAGGTAAACTTCCTTAACTAAATCTTACTCTCTTCTTCTATTTTCCTAATGGTAGAGGTTAGGGTTTGATTTCTAATGGTGATTTTAGATCTATGAAAGTTATGGGCCTGAACCAATTGACTTAAGTAGAGTTAATGGGGGTAGATTGAGCTAAGTAAACTTGATATTTATGATTTTATGATGATTAGTGGTTGGAGGACATTAAATGTCTGAAATTCCCATAAATTTAGTGGTTGGGATTATTGTGGCTTCATTAATGCCTATTTAAGAGCTCAATGTTATAAATGAGAGTTAAAGGAAGGTAAGAAACCTTATGGGTACTTCTACATGAGTCTAAAATAAATCTTGAGTATTAAGATGATGAAATGTTAATGGAAATTAGCTCAAAATAAATATTGATGTTTTGCATGGTAAATTCTTGTAGTGTAATTATCTTTGGCACCATTTAAGCTTCTTGGAAGCTTCAGGAGTGATTAGTTAAGGGGTAAAACTTTTAACCTCTCAAAGGTTTAAGATAACTAGGGGAATTCTATCTTATGCTTGTGTGTGTCTATTAGTTTATTGATTTATGAATTATCATTTGAAATGTATAAAATAAAAGAAATGCAAGTCTGGCTTAATTTGTGAAGAATTCCACTAGATCAAATTGGTGAGTTTTATGCCTTATGATGCAAGATTTTCCTTTAGAACAATAGTGGTGGATTTTCATATTGATGTTTATTGGGAGTTCAATAATTTTGCAAATTTCTAAATCTTTGTTAAGGAGAAGTTCAATGAATATTTGAAAATAGGGAAGTTCAATAATTTTAAAAGCGTGAGGTACATTGATTGTGAGTTAGGAGTTCAACGACTTATGTGGTTTTGAAGTTTCATGAAATGTGTTTGAGAAGTCCAATGATTGCGTAATGATAAAATTCAATGAAAAATGATAATGAGAAGTTCTATGAATTGTATATGTATGAATTATGGCATGAATGTCCATTACATGATCTTGAGAGGTGGGAGTTCGCCTAGGAAGCGGAGTAGATGATGAATCCACATGGTAAGGCCCTATCCGTGTGATGGATTTCCTAGATTAATTCTATCCATATTGTCCTACTGGTTCAATGAGAGACTCAAACCTAGCTAGCTATCTACCGATTCAATGAGGAAGCTAGTCTAGGGTGTATGATATCCCATAGTGTGAGAAATGGAGAAAACCGTGATCCATAAGTAAGTTGGGTATGCCTTGGCCGGGTAATCCCTTCACAAGTTTTTAGGCTAGGGAAGTCAAGGAATATAGACTATCCCAATGAATTATAGCCCACGATTTTATGTTAGAGGAATAAGGAGGATACAAGGGAAGTATGATCATACATATAGTGAGTAAAGAAACTTGTTGTCTATATTGAGTCTGCAATGATAACATTTTGAGTTGAGTATTAATTTTTTCCATTATGCTTGTCAATGATTTGTGTGATCAACTCTATTTATATGAAAGGTGCTAAAAGCATTGTTTTCTATGTAGATGCTATTATGTGAGTTGAATTGTGAATATCTAATTTTAATGGTCTCACATGAGTTAAAGTATTAATATTAACTGCCACTTGCATTTAAACGAATGGATATGCATTATGGGCTAGTCGGACCTTGGTTACCAAGTAGTTGTACTCACCTCGTTATCTTCAATATTTCAAGGAATAGCTCAAGAAGTGTGGATAGAGGGAAACATCTCGAGGCTTAGGATTGTGACCTTTTTGTAATAGGCCTCCTTATTTTGGATAACTTATATGTATGACAATTTCGATTGCCAACTAGAATTTTTCTTTTTGTTACTTACTTACATTAAGTGAAATGTAAATTGCAATAGTATTTTGTGCCCTTAGGAGAGATTTGATTGTTATGGGTTATGATGATAGGGCCAAAATACTAATGTGAGGGTAGTGAATATTATATAATGTTCTAGGAAATCTTGATAGAAATTGTGGTAAACTCCCCTTACTTATGTTTTTAGATTTAAGGAGTTGAGTAGTGAAAATTTAATCTAGAATTATTTCTTGTGTCTTGGTGTATTGCATGAGTTAATCTTGATGATTTATATGTGATCATCTGGCATCAATGGCCATTGGTCTTTGGTTTTGGTTAGAACACTTGAAATTTGTGAAATTTATTGCAAAGGTGTAAGTTTTGAAAAGGGTGTTCAATTTTTGTTTTAAAAAGGATTTGAGTCTGAGACTGATGTCATTAGTTAAAGCCTGGAAAGAGCTTCCTATAGACTCCTAATTCATGTCATTCAGACATTGGACGGAGATTTAGGGCGCGTTGAAAGTTAGCCCTAATGCCGTCAAATTGACAACAAAATTCACTGCCAAAATTCGTGCATTTGCACCGCGGTGCATGGTGTCACAAGCTGCGGCACATGTCACAGAGGCAAACATGCCACGGCGCATGTTCAACGAGCCATGGTGCACGCCTTAAAATTTTTCAAAATTTTTCTTTTTTCAGATTCTTGTACCAATGCACTCACTTTTGCAATGATCCTTTACTTCCGCGTATTTGTGAACTTTGATTTGCCTATTTGCAAGACTTGATTTGATTTTGGTTTTATAAACTTGGGGTCCCCATTTTGTTAACCAATGAGAATTTTGTATTTGATAATTATCATCATCTCATTTTCCTAATTACAACTTGGTAATTATGGGATAAAAGGAGGAGGATATTACATCAATAACCTACTAGAAGAATGTCAGTTGAAATGAAGCTACAAGTGAAAGAGGAGATCAAATGCCTCCTATAGGCTGACTTTACACGACCTTACAGGTACGCTCAGTGGCTCTTAATAGAGTCCTAGTAATCAACAAAAATGGAAAGCTATGGGTTTGTGTGGATTTTCAAAATATAAACTCGGCCACACCTAAAGACATGTATGCAATGCCCATTGCAGATAGGTTAATAGATGCTAGGGTTGGGAATGCATTATTATCATTTATGAATTGTTTCTCAAGATATAATCATATATTTATTGTGAAAGAGAACATTCACAAAGCTGCTTTTAGGTGCCCAAACTCTATTGGAACATTTAAATGGTTGGTCATGCCATTTAGTCTAAAAAATACTAGGGCCACTTATCAGCGAGTTATGAATGCTATCTTTCACGATATGATAGGAAAATATTTAGAGGTATACATAGATGATACAATGATTAAATTGAAAAAGCATACAATCATATCAAGCATTTGATGACGAGCTTCCTCCAAATGAGGGAAGTAGGCCTTAAATTAAATCCGCTTAAATGCGTGTTTGGTGTAATTGTAGGTAACTTCCTTTGATTTTTGGTCCACATAAGGGGGATCGAAGTAGACTGAAATAAAGCATGGGCTATTCTAGAAGCATGGGCATTAAGTAATAAGAAAGAGCTTCAAAGGGTTTTGGGCAAAGTCATTATCTCATACGTTTTATTCTGAATCTAGCAGGGAAAACTAAGGAGTTTTTTGAGCTTTTGTAACTTAAAATGCCAAGGAATTCACCTAGACCGAACGCCATCAAGTAGCCTTTGATAAAATCAAAGAACACTTGATAAAGCCCCCAAGGGAGAACACCCCATTTTTATTATATTTAGCTTCCACCACCACATCTATAGGATGTATGTTAGCCTAAACTATTGATGGGGGATGTAAGCAGGAAATTTATTATTTAAGTAGGTGTTTGACTCTCACAGAGACCAGATACTCAATTGTGGAGATAATATGTTTAGCACTGTATTATGCTTGTACCAAATTAAGGCATTATATAATAAACATAGTTGTGTATGTGATTTCGCATTATGATTTAATTAAGTATATGCTTAATTGGCCAATTATGATGGGCTATATAGGGAAGTGGAGCTTGGCCCTGGTAGAATTTTCATTAATATTCCTGCCCTAAAAATTAGTAAAAGGCCAAGCTTTGGTAGATTTCCTAGTTGATCATCCCTCAATTAGGCTTCCTGAAGACAAAAAAGAATTACTTGTGTTTTCAGTAGATCTGGGGCCTTAGGTGCTTAAGTTCAATAGGTCTAGTACAGAATAAGCATCTAGGGCTGTAATAGTAATAACCTCTCCTATGAGAGTAAAACTATATTATCTCTCCAATTAGATTTCTAATGTATTAACAACCAGGCTAAATACAAAGAACTACTCACAGGGCTCGAGATCCTTCAGGAAATGAAGGCCCATAATGTAGTCATAGAAGGTGATTCTTAATTGGTCATCAAACAATTGACCAATGAATATAAGTGTATGAGCCCAGCTTTAGTGATGTATTATGCCGGGGCTTCTTAGATCTTAGAAGAGTTTAAGACAATGACCTTGGCACATGTTCCTCAAGCTCAGAATTGGGAAGCCAATGAATTGGCTCAAATACCATCAGGGATAAGGATTTCACCTAAACACACCAAAAAGGTAATTAGGGTGTAACAAAACGAACATCCTTCAATCTCCCAACATGGTTTAATAGTACAGTGTGGTGCGATCTCAAAGGAATTAGCTCATGATTAGTAAGATGATTTCAAAAGTTATCTACAAGACCCCAGCTAATGATATCCTTATAGAACAATGATACGCACCCAATAATTCATTTTAATTGGAGATGAGCCATATAGAAAGGGCCCTGATGAGTTATTACTTAAGTGTTTGGCCTTCACTGCATACATGGAGCTTTTAAGATAGGTGTATGAAAGAGTGTGAGGGGCATATCAATCATGGCAAAAAATGCAATGGATAGTGCACAGGCATGGATACTATTGGCCATCAATGGTAAAAGATTGCATCGAATATGCTAAAAAATGCAAGAAATGCCAGACTCATAGGCCAGCATAATAAATACCAGTATCAAACATGCATATTATCGTTAAGCCATGGCCCTTTTGAGGGTGGGCTCTGGATGTAATAGGGAAGATTTATTTAGCCTCATCCAAGGGCTACTTGTTCATCTTAGTGACCATAAATTATTTCACAAAATGGGTAGAGGCAGTCCCCATGAAGAAAGTTGAGCAAGATGATGTTATTAACTATATACATGAGCCAATTGTATTTTAGTTTGAGATTCCTCAAACAATCATAACGGGCTAAGGGACCATGTTTACTAGAAATGACTACAAAGCCTTTGTCAAAGAAAGTAAGATCAAACTATTAACATCCTTACCATATTACCCTCAGAAAAATAGGCAGGCCGAAGCTTTTAATAAAATAATCATTAGAATTCTAAAAAAGATAATTGAAGAAAACCTTAAGAAATAGCATATACGACTTCATGAGAAATTATGGGCATATTAGACATCAAAGAGAGAGGCCACGGGCATGAGCCCATATGTATTGACATATGGGCACGAGGTTGTATTACTTATAGAGATGGTAGTCCCTTCAATACGCATTGCGAACATCTTAGAAAGATCTTCTGAGGATTATAATGAAGCCATGATGAACAAGTTAATTCATTTAGATAAAATACATTTACAAGAGTTGGATCATATGATCACCCAAAAGAAAGAGGTCTTGAGAATATATAATAAGAGAATTAAAAAGAAATAGTTTTGGACGGGCGAGCTCGTATGGAAACTTGTGTTGCCACCTAGTTCTAAGGATCAAATGCTTGATAAATTTTTACCTAGTTGGGAAGGACTGTTTAAAGTTAGCGAAGTACTTAAAGGGAATGTATATTAGTTATCTAGCCTCGATGGGACTCCGCCAAACGGGCTATAAATGGAAAATACTTAAAGAAATATTGGCCATCACAATAGCAAACTATAAAGGTCAGAAACACAAGGAAGTAAAGATCTGAGGCCTAGAATGGCCTTAGGATAAAGCAAAATAAATAGTAAAAGAAAAAGAATTTTTTTTATTTTTTTATTCACAAAGAATTATGGTACAAGGGGCAAATAATGAAAGAATAATAAAAAATTTAAAAAAAGTAAATATATTTATTGTTATCGTGTACAATAGGCCTGGAAGACATTCCACATAGCCAAAGCTGCATCCAGCTTAGCAGATAGTGATTGATGTCGACCAAGGGCCATCTCTAATTTTAACATTGAATGAAACTTCTCTTTTGAGATGGCCCCTGTATCATCGAATGCTTTATTGGCAACTCCAGCTCGAACTGTGCATTACCCTCCTCAGCCCGTGCTAGCTCCTCTTTGAAAGCTGCCAGTTGATACCTCAACTCAGCCAGCTTAGCCTATAGTCAATGGAGATTGTCTACATAAGGAGCAATTTCCTAGACCTGATCATTGGCAACCATTACTCAAGCCTTAGCATCAAGGTACTCATCCCTAACAGACCAGCTATTTGTTAGATAGTCTGAAAGGGATGAAAGCTTCATACGACAGCAATTGATAATGCCATAGCATTCTAGGACTTGGATGCGAAGGAACTCTAGGTCAAGCATGGGAACAAATTTCTCCATGGCAACTATGGCCCAAATCATCTCCTCTCAATTCTGCTCAAGAAGTAGAAGTAGTCCCGTATTAGTTGAAATTGAATAACCCTCCAAGCATCTAACACCATGTCTATCTCAGGAATGTAGATACGAGCTAAAAGGGTGTCAGTAGGGACCGCCCTCATGGAGGCAAGCTAAAAAGAGAAAAGAGTAATTAGTGACAAAAAGAA
The DNA here is from genome assembly GCF_029017545.1 of Prosopis cineraria. NCBI lineage: Eukaryota > Viridiplantae > Streptophyta > Magnoliopsida > Fabales > Fabaceae > Prosopis > Prosopis cineraria. Next base: position 9,439,242 of record NW_026555336.1, on the reverse strand, counting down.
GGAAAAGATAAAGGAAAAATGAATGCAACAGATTGATACCTGACTTAGGTCTGTGAGTGATTTATCTTTGCTTGTGGACTAAAGGATATGGGCGAATTGTGAAGCTAATCACAAGGCTTTCTCCATATAGCCCGCAAGTATGGTAAGCTCAAACTCACCCCACACTAAGGCACCCTGAGTGGAGGCCAAGGTGCCTATCCCATTCTTTAGAATTGAAGTGCCAGCAGTTATGGGCTAGCGCTAGTTGCTACTGAAGGCTCCTCCAAAGGTCTTTTAGAGCCCTCAATCTTGACGCCTTCTATTAAGGTGATGATGGGAACCTCCTTTAGGGCTATAGTATAGGAAACCTCTCGAACCTTACTAGCCCCAAGCCCCAAGCCCCAAGTCACCAATACCATTTGAGGCCACAATGAAAGCACCTTCTTAGTCAATGGCAGCCTTGAAACCTACTAAGTCACTAGCACCATTTGGGGCTATGGTAGATGTGGCTTCCCGAACCTCAACAGTAGCCACAGGATCTCCTATGCTTTCCACCACCTCTCGGGCCACCTCATAAGCAATCTTTATAGGGTCTTTAGGGATTGCCTCAGGAATGGCAATAGAGGCTACCCCACTAAGAATCTGTAGTTGTCATGGGAATAGCAGAAAATGTGACCACATGAGGATCTGGCGTTGTCTCAGGTATGGTGAAAGAGGAAATCACTTGAGGATCTAGAGTTGGAGCCTCCAACCCTTCATGGTGAAGGGGACTCATCTCTCTATTATTAGAGTCAGCTGATATGATCATGATGTGTTGGTACTTTTGTGAGCATTTTGCCTTTTGGGGGAGTAGGTTCAACTGGAGGAGGAGTAGATGAAGGTTAATTAGAAAGGAAGGGTGATATCTTTTTCTTCCTCTTAGAATCAAGCAAAGGAGACAAAGCTCGTTTCCTTTTATCAGGTCCATCTCCTTTGTCTAAATGGCTTGAGGGGTAACTCTTTTCAGGTTCAAACTTCTTCAAGACCAAGACATGAGAGGAGGTATCATCCCCCTCAATTTCTTTAACTACGAATCCCAATGAAAGGGTCGTTTGGGTCTCTAAAGCAGTAGGAACATCAATGTTCCCCTTTAAGAAATTCACCAACACATGTGATTGCATACAATCATAGCCTATAAAGATTCAAAACAAGTTAAAATATGTTAAAGAGCAAAAAGGCAAACATAGTAAATAGCACTTACTGGTATGGCTCTTTATAATGGGTCTGAAATACTGGGGCTACCATTTGTTGAAATGGAGGCAAGCATCTCTATCCACCAGTTCTACCTTTCACTGCTTTTATGTTATGTGTGGAAAGGCTACTTGATCGATGGCCTTTTGGTCTAGCAGCTCCATACTAACTTGGATGGCCAACCCCAAGGGGATGCACTAGCTTAACCCAAATTGGCCAACTACCAGTTGAGAGTGATATGACTTTAAATAGACCTTAAGGGATTTGGAGGATGAGCTGATGTATGGAAGCCACATTTTCCTAGGAGTTATGGTTGAGAGGAAAATCTCATCCCTTAATAATGAGGTAGGCTTTTTCTTTTAGTCCATCAAGAATTTGTACTAGGTACGGAGGCAGTGGTTTAGAATATTAAAAGGCTTTAGGGTCCTTTATAAGGACCAGCTTGATCGACAGAAGAAGTTGAAGAAATTCTTTGATTTGTTTAGAGGATAAGCACCCAATAAGCAAGTGAAAGGGTGAGTAACGTGGGTATCCTCGGGGAAAGATTCCCGATAGAGCAGAGGGAAGTAGGCTATCGTCTACAACTTCAAGAACCAGACAGGACCATAGAAGTTGTTGAAAGGCTTCTTCATCAGGGATTCTCTCATACCATCATATAGACGGCATAAAAACATAGTCTCTAGGGCTAGTTAGTTGCCACAAAGTAGGGACTAAATGACCCGCAAGTCAAGTTATACAGGCTTCCCTTCCCTAAGTGCTAAGATCTATTGGCTCAGCGGGATCCAAATGAAGACCAAGTGGCTCGAATGAGTTCTTGTCAGAAGGTAGATGATGAATTGTTGTTAATGTAAAACCAAAACTTGTAAATCTAAGCCCATTGCAAACTTGCTAAAGTGAGAATAAATTGTTGTTAATATCAAATATGTTGTTGTAAAATTCTTAATAACCAAGGACTAATGGATTGTAATGAAATTTATGAATCTATTAATCCTTAAATGATATAAACTTCCTTCAAGGGTCTTTGGTTTTCTTCTTTGATCCTAGCACCATTAGTTTTATTGCAAAAAATTTTTACATTAAATTTTTAAATATTAAAATATTAAAAAAACATTCTCAAAAGTTAACATGTTGAGTTTAATTTTTTTAAAATAACAATAATAGGTATAAAAAATAATCATTTGAAACTAACTGTATTAAGATTAGGGGACTAAAAAGATATTTTATAAAATTAAAGAGTCAAATTAAAATCTTATATTAAATCAGAGGATAAAAAATATATTTTAACCTTTCATATTTTACGAAGATATTACAAACGCTATGGACATAGACATGTGGCTGCTAAGGCACCAATAATGTGAAGTGATGGTTACTAAAAAATATTATATTAATACACTTAATTTTTAAAATTTATAATTGAAATCTTCTCTTTGGAGGTATTTGGTTGTTGAAAAAGGATATTAATGGGATGTGGTTATAGAAAATAAAAAGGACTAAAATGATAAGGACCATGTAGATGAAAATTTATATAAGGGTTAAAGTATAAAAGTACCTAATTTTTTTAAGAGCTTTTAATATTCTTAAGTTAATGATGATGAATGGATGCTCATTATCTTTATAAAAGAAACCTACATTTCCTAATCCTTAGAACTTAGCGATCAACGTCAAGCTATTTTAACATACTTGAAAATGTTGGGCTCTTTTATAATGGATATTCATATATTAATATTGACTTAAAGAATTTTTTTAATATTTTAAAAACTATTTTTGAATATTTTTGTTCCTTGATGCTTTGTAAAATGAGGGTAATGAAGTGACAGGGATAGTTAGGATAAATATTGTGTGTGTGGGTAATGAAATGATGCACGCGTGTGTGTGTGAAGGGTCACTTTTAAGGAACGATGATCACCATGAGAGAAATTATCTCCACATGGTCAACTAAATATAATTTTATTAAAATAAAATTATAAAATATATTAGAATATAAATGATAATCACTGTGGGAAAAATGATTTTTAGGCATCCTAAAGAGTTGAAACAAACAGTTATCTACTTATCTTAGCTTTTTTTTTAATATACCAAAGAGTTTAGTGAGTTGTGTTTCTAAAAAACTCACCTGGTTAGAATTAGAATTGATAATTCAGGCAAGCCAAGCTTATTCAAACCGAGCTTGTTTGAATTGGGCTTTAAATATCCTAGCATATAAAGAAAACCTATATAGCTAAGTCTGACCCTAACTTCTTGAGCTTTTCTAGTTAGCTTGAATATCTGAATTATTAAATATTATATTATATTATTTTATATTTTTTATGTAATTTTAATTTTTATTTTAAAAAATTAATTTTTTAGTTTTTATATTGATTTTATATTATTTTATTAATAATAAAAAGGAATTCCGGTATTCGGACTAAACTCATTTAGGTTTAAGTTTGGCTTGAATTTCTTTGGGTTCATTCGGGCGACCCGAATAAGCCTAAAGTAAAGAAAATCTTTTAAACTATCAAACTCAACTCTAAAATTTTTTGAGCCTATTCAGGTTGGCTCATTAGGCTTAGTCCAAAATAGTAGCTATAGTTAGAATAAGTCTTGTGATATAAAAATGTTTATAAAATCTATATATTATTTAGTATTTACTAACAATATCCTCATATTGATAACACAATCCAGCTCCATATTATTGTAAAATATGAGTCATATTTTTAATTGCTAAAATTTGGTTAAATGACAATTTAACTCCTAAATTATAGGTCTAGAATTGTTTGGAACACTAAACTCATTTTTTATTCAAAGTTACCATTCAACTTTTGAAAATGGTTCAATATTACCTTTATCATAAACAAAAGTTAACTTTGATTGTTAATTAAGTAGAAAATGACAATACAAGACCTTAAAAATAACAAAAAAAAAAAAAGAATGAAGAACTTTTTTCCCCTCTTAGAAAATTTCGAGGTCCTTCTATGTAATTTTTGGGTCTCAAATCATGAGAGTCTATGAATAAAAAAGAAAACCTTTTCATCTAAACAATAAGTGAAATATATGGTTGTTAATGGGATATACTGATCTAGATTTTACTATTTTTTGAAGAACCAACTTTTTTGGTAGGTTTCAAGTTTACTTCCTATATATTCTTTAGAATTTGTTTATAGAGTTGGTCCTTTAAGTTAACATATTAAGGATTCATTTTTTGAGTAAATGTGCGGCATGCATTATAACCTTATGAATTTCATTATTTATTTCATTGTTCTTATACAAATATTGTGCTATGCATATGGTTAATTCATCTGTTTGGTTTAGCTCATAAAATTTAAAACTTGTAACTTTCTTTTATTGAAAGAAGCATATGCTTAAATTTTGGTTGTGGAGTATGAGGCAGGATATCAATTGCAATTGGTTGTGGTGGTTGTAAAGCGAAAGGTGGGACATTTAAGGCTATTCATGTAGCTCAATTAGCCTAGCCTGACCTGAACTAGTCAAATTCATCGGGTTAGGCACCAAGTGAGGGTTAATGCCAACCTTGCTCTACTCGGCCCAAAGATATATATACATCTTAGTTTTTGTTTTTTTGTGAAAAAATATTTTTTTCCAGTGCTATTTTTCTCTAACATTGTTATTATTAATTTAGATATTTTCTATTATTTTAATTTTTTTATAATTTATTTAAAAATTTTAAATTGAATTTTCTAGCTTTACAAGTTTATATCATGTAAAGATAATAGATAATTTTTAAGCATAATTTTTTTTAAATTATTAATTTTAATTCTAAATTTATTTTTCAAAGAAACATATTTTAAATAATTTTATTTTTATTTTTTGTTGACAAAAAAATTATTTTTTATATTTTTAAAAAATATTTAAAAAAATGTTTTTTGGGTTGGGCCAAACTCGGCCCAAACCTTCAAACAACTTGATGCCCGAACCATTGCATCGAGTTGGGATGCTTGAGTTGATCCTCCCTTTTTTATAGCTTTAGCGATATGAATTGTCTTAGGAAACTCTCAATGTCAGGGATTAGAGGTTCATTTCCATCTAATTTTAATCCTAAGTCATTGCTAATTTGAAGTGTCAAAAAATTATAATGTTACGTTATGATAGATAGCAATACACATATAAAAAAGATAGAGAAATGAATGAGCTTACCTATCATCATTTGATTCCGAATCTAAATAGTATGCTAAAGTTGTTTGAATTGTTCAAATCCTAGAAATCAAAGTCTACCCAATTTATTAGAAATGTTAAAAGCCATGGTTGAGATTGGAAGCAAAAAATTTCAATGGAACAATATGATCTCACCTGAATCCTTGGTATCAAAGTGGTATCAAAGTTAAGTATTATAACCAAGTAATAAAAACATGCATCATATTAATTTGTAAACAAAATATGAACATTGCATTATGACCTTATGGAATTTTATTATTTGTTCAATTGTTTTTATACATATATTGTGTTATGTGTAATGTTAATTCATCTAGTTGTTTTAGCTCATAAAATTTAAAACTTACAATTTTATTTATTAAAAGAAGCACATACTAAGATTTTGGTTATGGAGCTAAAAGGCTAGTCTAGTCACATCGGCCTTCAAATTAAACTAAGTTACTACCAATGTAATATAGTAGACAACTTAGGTTGATTTCTTATGGAGGTTTTGGAGTCCTAAGCTTAACTAATTGAAATTTTAAATTAAACAACAAAATTAGATTCAAATTGATTTTTAAAACTAAACAAACAACTCAAAATTTAAAGTGCTTGAAATGAAAAATAATTGTTTTTTCAAATGAGTAAATTCAAACTAAAGAGTGAAATGCGATTTGAGTAATTGAGGTTTGATAAAGATGGCTCACAAAGATATGTGGTAATCCCTTCATTGACACCAAATCAATGTTCAATTTTCTAGCTCTTTAATTAAGCTCTAAATGTTTAGGGATATCAAAACTCACTATTAATTAAACTAGTCTTACTATGGCCACTAGTAATCCTAGCAAAATTAATTGTGATAGGGCTCTACTTAATAAGTGTAATAAATTTTCTTAAGTTACTACCATTGCCCAATTATCACATGATCTTACCCAATTAAAAATTAAATTCACTTTTAACTACACAACATGCAATATCCCGACTCACTTGCATAAATCAAAGGGGAACAATTCAAAACCCAAGGGAATCAAAATTTCCAACATTAAAAGCAACAATGTATAGCACTTCAACTCAAGGAAATCAATTACACAACCTCAAAGTATGTTAAATAACCTAGAAATTTCTAATCCAAGCAACAATACAACTAGATAAGTACAATCACAACTTAAATAGCAACAAAGAATAAAGTAAGGAGTAGAAAATCTCCCAATGAAATCCATGGTCTCGAGCTTCTCTACATCATAGGTAGGACAAAAGCTTAGTTTTCCATGTAAAAGTCCACCCAAACAGCCCCTAAACCCAGCATATTAGTTACAGGCATATATATATATATATATGTGTGAGTACATGGTGTGGATGGGTGGAGAAAAGGATGAAATGAGGTCTTGAATGATGAATGAAGATGGGTTGAGTGAAATTCCAGATTCTAAAATTTCTAGAAAATGGGGGCAAAAGCTAAAATGAAAAGAGCTTAGATGAAGAACACAAAGAGAATAGAAGTAGTATATGTGGAGGTAAATGGAAAGAGAGTAATTTTAAGAGAGTAAAATAAAGTGAAAATGGATGGAAAAGGTATTGCTATGGAAGAAGATGAAGATGAAGAAAAAGAAATTCTAGATTTAAAAATGTGAATGATGTGTATGTAGTGGTTGAAAATTACCTCTCACTCTCCTTAAACTAGTAAATTTTTAGGGTTAAATCCAATGGTAGAAAATGTTAGGTAGGAAGCAAGAAAAGCTCAAGACCATTGGATTTAAGGTGAAAACAAGTCAGTGTTTAAAAAAATACTTTAATTCAAAACTAAATCAAATAAGAAATGTCTACAATAGTGTTGCCTTCTTCTCCCTTCTCAATCCTTTTAATTTCTCCATTGCAAATCAACCATTAAATCAATTATCTTTCTTACCAAAGGGTCACAATTTGTCCAATAGGGTCCTCTTGCCATTCATGAGTTCATCCATGACCTACATGAAAAATGGCTCTATTAAACTCAAGTCATGCACATTTATTTTAGGGAGAATTGTACTGCAAGCCCTAAAAATAGAGAAAATTGCACTACAGGCCTAAGAAATTTTGATAATGCACTATAGGTCTAAAAACCCTTGTTGTAATTTTTCTTAGGGGAGAAAGTACAATTTTTCCCTTAATTAAAATGAAAGAAATGAACTGAAAGTGGTGGAATGATTAACTTGACATGCATGGACATTTAGTTGAGAATTCATAAATATCATATTATGCATCCATGAATATTATGTTGTATATTATTTGCGTAACTTATACATTTTATTAAACATATCGATAAACTAGGACATACATGGATATTGTGTTGAGAATTCATAAACACTGTGTTGAGAATTCATAAACATCATGTTGTATACCCAAGGACATTGTGTTGTACATGCTATGTGTGACTATTTTAATTAACTTACAGATCAATTGGACATGCATGTATATTGTGTTGAGAATTCATGAACATTGTATTATGTCATGGACATTATGCTCTACATTATTTGCTTAACTTGTCTATTTTATTAAACCTACTAATTAATTTGACACACATGGACATTCGATTGATAATGCATGAACATAGTATTGTGTATTTATAGACATTATGTTGTACATAATCTATGTAACTTGTACATTTTATTAACCTATTGATCAATTGGACACGTATCAACATTGTGTTTAGAATGCATGAACATCGTGTTGTAAACCCATGGATATTATATTGTACATGATGAACCAAGAGGTCCCACACTTAGTAATTCAAACTAGATTAACCAAATATATAGTATAATGGCAACCTAGGTCATCTCCTAAAGAGGTGTTTAAAGATCAAATCTAGAGATTGCTAATGCAATTAAATTAAAATAAAAGTATCAAGAGTCAATTGATTTTAAGTTATTGAAACTAAAACATAATTAAACTAATTAATGCTTAAAGACCTAAACTAGCAAGTTTGAGAAAATGGGATGGAATATAATACTTGGAGTTAGATTATTGCTCAAATCTTAAATACTTAAGAAATGTGAATTAGTCACCCTTAAATCTTTTTCTTCCTAACCAAATTATGAAGCTACTAGGATAATTCTCTAGTAACCTAACTTCACCAAGGAACCTAATTAAGTCTAGAATTCTAGAGCCTAATTCAACTCCCTAATTTAGTTTTAGGCCCAAGTTAGGTGATTAATGATAAATTCTAGCAAGCATGCTCATCCTTTAACCCCCTAAAAATTATGGTGGATCACAAGCAAGCTCAATAAATACTCCTTAAGATTATGATGAAGCATAAGTAAGGTTAAAACACTCAAAAACATTCAAGATTATAAAATATCCTAAAGTGGCCAAAATTATAGCTAAACATACCAATAAAAATTTAACATTAATCAAATCAATCTCCATACAAAAATATCAACCAAGATTATAGTTGTAAAGCCAAGACATAACAATCAAAATTATGGTCTTACAAGTTTATTAATGGAGAAGAATTGAGAGAAAAATAAAAAGGGTTACAAAATTAAAGACCCAAGTAGTTCATTGAGCTTTCATCCTCCTCCAAGCACCTGAAGTGGTTTAGCCTTCAAGGTTCTTCAAGTTCTCCATAGGAAGCATGAGTTGGCTGAACCCCTCCATGGAACCAAGTAGAGAATGAAGCATGAAATGGAAGACCAAGTGGTAAGGATGTATAGAGGGGAGTGAGAGGAGAAGAATAGGATTGATTTGATGATGATCTAATTGTTAGATAAAGAGAAATGGAGGAGAGAAAGGGCTTTCATGGCTAAAAAATGAGAGAAAATGAAGAACAAGAGAGAGAATGCAAAATAAAAATAAAGGAGGTAGTGAGAGATTGTTTGTGGTACCTAGGGTTAAGTTTCTTGGGTGAAAAATGATGGATAAGGCGTGCATGAGTAGCTGCAAATGAGAAAAAAATAAAACAAAAGGAAAAGAAAAAGTTAGGGTAAGATTCACACATTCCACATGCTCAAATAGATGGCTTCCTCTTATTAGCTTAAAGAAAATACCCTAATATTCTCACTTATTTTATCAACTGATCTAATTGATCAAATATCCTAAGTTAGGAAATGGGACACGATTGGGATGTTTTGCCATCCAGATAAATCAGACAATGTGGGAAAAGGTCTAGATAATAATATTCATTAAAATTTAATAAATCAGTTTAAAATTATAACAATATGAGTACATAAATCACAATAATTTAAAATTAATTATTAATTACATCAATCACAACTACAAGTAATAACACATTATGATAGCAATTGCAAGTGATCGCTATGCTATAAAGCAACAACAACAAACAAAAATGAGCTAATTAGAGAGGGATACAAGTTGAACACCCCTAGCCTATGCTATTAACAAGAGTTAAACTGTGATCATTAGTTAATTACAAAATAGCAATAAAAAACATCAAAAATAACCAAAAAAAATAGAAAAAAAAATCTTGATCTTTTCTTGTAATTTTTGGAGTTCTTGTGTGTACTTTTTAGGCCTTAAATTGTGAGAGGCTATAAATAAAATGACAACCTTTTCATCTAGACAAAAATATTATATTTAATTGTTAATAGAATCTACTGATATAGACTTTAATATTTTTTGAAGAATCAATTTTTTCATAGGTTTCAATTTAACTTCCTATGGATTCTTTAGAATTTGATTACAGAGTTGGCTTTTTAAGATAACATATTAGGATTTATTTTTGAGTAAAATGCATGCATTATGACCTTCTAAATTTCATTATTTGTTCCATTGTTTTTATTATACATATGTCGTGCTATGCATTTTTTTTAATTATTTATTTTGAATTAACGCATAAAATTAAAAATTTTCTTTATTGAAAGAAGCACATACTAAGATTTTTGTTGTGGAGCAAGAGGTAGGACATCAATCGTAGCTTATCATGGTGATTGGGAGCAAGAGGCATATCACATCAATTTTTTTTATAACAAGAGGCAATATGTGATTCATAACCTCTAGAATGTCACTCTCAATATCAATGGCTGGAGGTTCATTTTTAGCCAACTTTTAATTCTAAGACATCATTGATGATAGATAGCAATACACATATAAAAAAGAGAGAAAACATATAAGCTTACCTATGTCATTGATATTGAATTCGAATAGTTACTAAAGTTGTTGATTTGTTCAAATTCTAAAAATTAAAGAGTTTGCTCAAATTATTAGAAATGTTAAAGTCATGGTTGAGATTTGGAGCACAAAATTCAAGTGAAACAATATGTCTCGCCAAATCCTTGGTATCAAAGTGATATCAAAGTTAAGTATCATAATCAAGTAATAAAAAATGTATTATATTAACTTGTGAATAAAATATAATGATAAGTGTTTGTTACATTTCAAAAGCTTTTCAAATGGCAAAAATATAATTCTTAAATTATGTATATGTTTATTGTATAAACAAGAGGCAATATGTGATCATTACCTCTAGAATGTCACTCTCAATATCAATGGCTGGAGGTTCATTTTTAGCCAATTTAATTCTAAGACATCATTGATATGAAATGTTAGAAATTATAATGTTAAGGTGTAATGATTAGATAGCAATACACCATATAAAAAGAGAAAGAAACATATAAGCTTACCTATGTCATTGATATTGAATTCGAATAGTATACAAAGTTGTTTGATTTGTTCAAATTCTAAAAATTAAAGAGTTTGCTCAATTATTAGAAATGTTAAAAGTCATCATGTTGAGATTGGAGCACAAAATTCAAGTGAAACACCATATGGTCGCGCCCAAATCCTTGGTATCAAAGTGATATCAACGTTAAGTATCATAATCAAGTAATAAAAAACATGTATTATATTAACTTGTGAATAAAATATAAATGTAAGTGTTTGTTACATTTCAAAAGCTTTTCAAATGGCAAAAATATAAATTCTTAAAAATTATGTATATGTTATTGTATATTTGTAACATCTCAAAAATTTTAAAAACTTAGTTTTATTTTAAAAAAAATAAAATAAAATATTTATAATTAAATAAATTTAGAATAATTTGATAGAGGTCCAGAGTTTGAATTTTCTCTGCAAAAGTTTAGGTTTCATTATAAGGGTATGATGAAAGTGATGATAACACTAAGTGGAAGGTTTTAATTGATTAAAAATTATATAATTGAAAATTAGCTTAGTGATGGCTAATAAATGATTTTGGTGGTGTTAAGTGATACTATGTGAATGGCTGGTTAATATATGGACTATTAGGATGGATTATGACTCATTGACCCAAGTTGTGTTGTATGAGTTATAGTCTTCATTAATGCTATTTGACATGATAAGTGATGTGGATCACTTATATGTTGTAGGATTATTGGTGGGAATTTGTTCAGAAGTTAAGGAACAAGCCGAGCCCTATTTGTACAAGAGGAATCCTTTTGATACCAAAGGTTGAGGTGGTAACAGGGGTTAATTTATTATTTTTTATACTTTGTTTTAGCTATTTTTGAATAAATATTACTAGCTATCATGCATTACATGTTTTAAAGATTAAATGTGCTTTATAAGGGTTGGGGTGTGGGTACTACTTTGATTATAGTGCAAATATATTTCTTAATTGTTTAACAACAATGTTTTTTATAGAATGAAATTTGTTTGCATGTATTATAATCATAAAGAATAGAAGTTGCACTTAAGGAAGTGTAACCAAGTAAGGTGCCTTAGATAAGCTAAGGAACCGTTTAAAGGGAGGTTTATAAATATTATACTACCTTAGAGTGTTGAAGTGGTCAATACTCGGGAAAGGTAGACATGAATAAAAGGCATGATCTCGGTGGGAGTTCACTAATGAGAAGGTGTGGATTTTTGATATCCTATGGCACACTGTCAGTACTCAGTATTGCCTTACATATTGTGGGCTCAGTGCACTAAAGTGGTTAGTGTATTGAGTGTTCGACACCTCTCAGTGGGGGAGGGAATCCGACATATGAAGTATGAGGTTGAGTGTGTAGGCCAAGGTAGCCCTCACATGGAGAGTAAGTCGGGCTGGCTTTGGGAGGGGAGTTAGCTTTGATTACTCAGGATTCACGTCGAAGGGACATAGGTGGTTCAGTAGATTAGATCATGCCTTAGATTATGTTTTATGCCTGTGGAGATACAAGTAGGTATAAGGTTTACCTGTGAGTTCAAGAGTGCCAGGGGGCATTATGTTGGTCATGAGAGGCCATACCGGCTTAGGTCATACATTCATACATTTTAAATGGCTAAATTATACTATGTTGAATTTATTATTCGTTTATTCGATTATGGCTTGCTTTGTAATAATCCATGTAGATTTCTCTGTTACTGAGACTGTGATTGTCTCACCCCTTTCTTTTCAATATTTTCAGGTCCAGGAAAAAGGAAACCAGTGGAGGATGAGGGAAAAGGAGTAGAGCTAAGGGTTGTTTGTGAATTGTAAAGAACTACAACCCATTTCTTTTGAGCAAATATATTATAATGTATTTAGGATTAGGGTGCCAGTAAGATATGATTATGTATATGTGTGTGAGTATGTATGGATTGTATTGCTTGGTATGAATTTTGTTTGCTTGTTGACTTGTGGCTAGAAAACTTGGCTATGGTGTGCGTTTTGATGGATTTATTTAGTATGTTTATCAGATATCAAATGAAGAAACGGTGCACTCTGGAATTTAGTTCGGAGGAGCTGTCATGACAGCAAAAGTGCTGCGATGACAGCAATAATTGATAATGTTGTAACATGCACGAAATTCAATCCAACCGTTGGATCTTTCCAAAATTTGGTACTCTAATAGTACTATTTAAAAGTGACATGTGGGCTTTGGAATTGCTCCGATTGGAGGTCAGATGATGAAAATGGTGCACCCCGGAAGTTAGTCTGGAGGTGCTGTAGCTGTCATGACAGCAAAAATGACCAATCTTTTAATATGTCTAATTTTTAATCCAACCGTTGGATCATTTAAAATTTGATACATTTATAGTACCCTTTGAATGTGACGTGTGAACTTTAAAATTACTTTGATCGAACGTCGGATGGCGGAACGACACCTCCTAGAAGTTGGCTCGGGAGGGCTGTCATGACAGCAATTTAATGCTGTCATGATAGCATTTTTATTCTACTTTCGTTAGCTTGCTTCCGCACGCTATAGTAGAACTTATAATTTTTTTTAAGGTTTTAAATGTTACTTTGCAATCGTGTATTTGCTTAGTGATTTAAATAGTTTGTTTCCTAAGTTGGTTTTAGGATTAACTCGTTAACCACACTTAGTTTATTTGACTTGTGTGATTTTTGGATAACACTCGGGACAAGTGTTACATATATTTTCTCCGTTTAATAAAGTATGGTATTTTTGAAAAGTTTCATGTAAAAAAATGTAAGCATTTTTGTATTGTAAGGTAAAATTAATGTGTTTTTTTTTCAGAATGCTCATAATAAATAAATTATTTAAATTATTTTAAATGAAACACCCATTAAATAAAAAGTAAATATGAAAAGATGATATTAGTTTGAAAATAATTAACTAATGTTATTAGAATAGGACTAGACATTGAACTAGCTAAGGATCAATTCACAGTTCAATAATCTAGTAAGGGTTTGATTAGGGTCAAATTTTTTATAATTAATTATATAATTAATATATTTTAAAAATTATTTACAAAAAGTCTACTCAAATTATTAGAAATGTTAAAAGCCATGGTTGAGTCTTGGAGCACAAAATTCAAGTGAAACAAAATGGTCTTACCCAAATCCTTAGTGTCGAAGTTAAACATCATAGCCAAGTAATAAAAACATGTATTATATTAATTCTAAACAAAATACAAAAGATAAAAGTGTTTGTTACATTTCAAAAGCTTTTTGAATGGAAAAAATTTTAATTCTTAAAATTATGCATAAGCTATTTTTTTTTCCAAATGTGCTCAAAATAAATAAATCATTATACATTTATTTTAAAATAAAACATCCTATTAAATAAGAGTAAATATGAAAAGATAATGTTAATTTAAAAATAATTAACTAATGTTATTAGAATAGGACTGGACATTGGTTCGTAATTCAATGGTTTGACTGGGATTTGATCAGGGTTAGACTACTTGTAATTAAATTAATATAATTGATATATTTAAAAATTATATACCAAAGAGTCTGCTCAAATATTTAGAAATGTTAAAAGCTGTGACTTGATAATTGGAGCACAAAATTCAAGTGGAACAATATGGTCTTGCCCAAATTCTTAGTATCAAAGTTAAGTATCATAGCGAAGTAATAAAAACATCTATTATATTAAAGCTAAAAAAAAAGTGTAAGCATTTCAAAAGTGTTTAATAGAATACAAAAAATAAAAGTGTTTTTACATTTCAAAAGGCTTTTGAATGGCAAAAATTTAAATTCTCAAAATTATGCATAAACTTATTTTATATTCTCTCCAATAAAAAATGTATGATATTTTTTGAGAATTTGAATGTTAAAAAATGTAAGCATTTTTGGTGTTTTAAAGCATAATTAATGTGTTTTCTTTTCAAAAGTGCTCATAATAAATAAATTATTTTATATTTATTTTAAAGTGAAACACCCTATTAAATAAGACTAAATATGAAAAATAATGTTAATTTAAAAACAATTAACCAATGTTATTAGAATAGGACGGGACATTGAATTAGCCGAGGCATTGGTTTACAGTTCATTGATTTGATCGGGGTTTGACCAGAGTCAAATTGTTTGTAATTAAATTAAAATAATTTAAAAATTATGTACTAAAAATTATAATTAAATTCAAAGAAAATTATTACTATTAATTAATACTTCAACAGTCAAACAAACATAACCATTAAAGTGAAATCACATAGTTCAAGTACACACCATGACATTAATATAGTCTAATACAACCAAGAAGGAAGTCCTAATCTAATAATCAAACCTATACAAGGCACAATAGTTTCATTATCGTGTAGTCCACATTCAAGTGTAAAAATCAACATTTAATACTATAAAGGTCTTTCAAATTAAATTCCTTGAAATTATACTGGGGATCACAAACATCTTCAAAGAAGAGAATAGAGAAAAGGTAATCACTAATTAAATTTTAGTTTCACTATTAGTTCAATTCAACATCCAAAAACAGAGAAGAGAAGCAAGAAGCCAAGAACAAAGAACGATGAAGAGATAAGCTTTGACTTGTTAATAATGAGGATTCAAAGTAGATGAAGGACACATGCACAAAGCTTAAAGGCCAGAATAAATAAAGGAGATTCGAAGCAACACATGCACTCATAGGATTCAAACTCAGGGCAATGTTGGATGAAGAGCACTTAAGTAAATGAAAGATGAGTAGGGACAATAGATGAACTACAAAGTGAGAAGATGACAAGGAAAATGATGAGAAGTAAGAAGATGGTCAACAACAAGGAAGATAATGAGAAGTGAGCACCCACAATCATAACTTGCTAGACAATAAGAGGAGAAGAAAGCATAAGGAAATTGAGAATTAGACATAGAGTGATGACTTGAGATTTGAGAATAACCGAATGAGTCATGAGTCAAGACCAAACTTTAGCATTTTGAAAAATAATTTAAAAAACTAAAAATGACATCATTTTTAGCAAATTGGGGAAGAAAAAAATTAAGTATAAACTTCCTGCCTATTTGAAACTATTGATTTGTAACATCCCAAATTTTTAATCATGTGTTAATGATTGACTAGAGATGAATTAGTGATTTAATATAGGGATTAGATTTCTGAGTAGTGAAGTGATATATTGACTCATTAGGATGTTATATGAATAAAATAAATAAAAGAGTAGGGTCTTAAAGAGAGTGGGGTGAGCAAAGTGAGGATTTTCCTCATTGTGTCACGCACCGCGATGGGTAGCAAATGCACCACGGCGCATGGAGCAGAAATCAAATTAATAGAGATGTGTCTAGCTTAAAAAAATAGAAGGGACAAATGTGGGAGGAGAGGTCTAGTGTGAAGAAGAGCTAAGCGGCTATGCTAGGGCGCTAAATCAAGAGTAAGGACGGTGTTTTTCAACTCGTTACTTATTAGGTAAGTCACGTACTGCCTTAAAACTCCTACTCTACTACCTATTTTCTCTTAGTTTTAATCAATAAGAAAGTAAATTTGAGCGTTTTAAAGAGTTGATTTCTTACCTGATAGTAATAAAAAGATTATCTAGAGTTAAACCTAGTGCTTTATAACTGGTTTAAATTGAAACGATAACGGTTTTGAAGCTTTAGGCAAGAATTACCCTAATCTAGAGAGAGTAGTGAGAGCAAAATTGTTAGAAAATGTTAAAGCTTGAAATGAGGAGTGATCAATGGTAAAGTGTATAATTGAGTGTGAAATGTGGATTTGAGAGCAATTAAGTATTTAATTACGATAATTGACACTTTTGGTCAATAGAGGAATTGACTCTGAATGCCAATTCTGTGCAAATTCTAGTGTGTGATGCACAAATTATGAGAGAGAAACTTGAATAGGGTTGAAATTACACGGGTAACCATTTCTGATAAACAAAGGGTTGAGGTAACCATATAGTTTATTATGTTTATTAACTATTATAACTGTGTAAAAGTGAATATCAAATGTCAAATTATGAATTTATGGGTTTTTTAGCATGAACTTTTTTATTATGAAATGAATTTGAAAAGCTATTGATTTTCATGAGTATATATATATATATATATATGTTCTGGAAAGGTGTATAAGTAGTGAAAGTTGTGAAAGAGCATGATCATAGGGGTGGGAGTGCACCTAGGATATGTAGGGTTGTGTGTGTGTGGAGATTTATGAGTGAAAAATTCATATGATTGGGCTGACAATATGGGACATCCAGTACAGCTTTTTACACCAGCTATTATCATAGGTAATTCAGTATAGCATCTTATGAGACTGTTACCATGGGACATTCGAGTAGTCTAGCAACTCCCTAGTGGCCGTTGGGTGGCGTTAGGAATCAACGACACTTTTTCACAAGTGTGTGAAGAGGGAAACTATAGTCCAAAGATAAGTTAGATTACCTTTGGTCGGATATTATTCTACCATTGAAAGTGAGCTTGGGTCAACAAGTGGTTGATCCCAAAGAGCCTATGGTTTCCACGTCGGGGAGCTTGGAGGATTGGTGGATAGTTGATCATGTTTAATGTAAAGTATTGAAAGTAACTTATATGCGAAAAAGATAATTAGTATTGATATGTTATATATAGATGTGCTTATAAATTTTTTTCAATTATTTTGGCATGGTTTATTTGAATAATAGACGTTTAATGAGCTATATTTGGTTACTGAGATTTTTATCTCACCCGTGAGATTTTCATTTTTCAGGTTCTGGTACTAGTGAGTTGAAGGGAAAGGATATAGGCTGAGCTGACATCTCTTGCCTAAATCTTTGTAAGATATGGTGTAATGATTTGTGAATTATGAGCCAAAGGGATGTATAATTGCCATAAGGGTTTGTATATATAATTAGTTATAATTATGGTATGTTTTGATTTTGAACTCCCTAGCCTTGTATGTAAATAAGACTAAAGGGCTAATGGATAGAGGATATTATTATGTGGTGTATATGAAATGGGTGGAGAGAAATGGAGTTGATTTGGTCATATATGAGACTAAAAGTGAAAATGTGATTTTGGCCCAAAGTGTGAAATGGTAGATTATAGGCCAAATTTGTGTATATGTGTTATAGTGTGCATGTGTAAGGTCAATTAGGTGTATTTTGTCCATTTGGATTTAGTCAAGGCCTAAAAGTGGCTAATGACAATTGGTTTTGAATTTGAAACACTTAAGTGGCAAAACTTTGACATAAAATGATCAAAGTGTACTTTAGTGTCTAATTTTTGATAGAAATATCAGATCAATGAAACTAGTTCATTAGTTAGATTTTAAAATAAGCTTCGTATGGGCACCTGAACCATCCCAGTCGGCTTCAAAGTGGAAATGTGCGCACATCTAAATTTCATATTAGAAACTATCATTTGACAGCAAATTCAGGTGTGTGGGCCGCGGTGCATGTACTCATATACCATAGCGCACAACATAAAGCAGGCGATTGTGGCTTCTATGCCACATGCCACGGCACATGTGGCACAAGCCGTGGTGCACGGTGCAAATTTTTACTTTATTTTTAAGTGATGTACATGTTTTCTTGACTTTTGTTGCACTAATTCTTTATGCTTTCGTTGGTATGTAATTGTGTATGGGGTTTGAATAACCCAAATGATTATAAAAATTTTTCTAGAAATATTTTATTAGGATCCCAATTTTTCAATAAATTTTAACTCAGATTAGAAGTAATTAGTAATTTTGGTAGCGGAACGTATGGTAATATCAATGAGGGCATTACAAATTATTTGGTATTAGTTTCTCTAATGTCTCAATCCAGTGTTGCTTTATTTTTGCATTCATTCTAGTTTCTGGCCTTATATATTATTCATTACATCATTCTTTCCCCTTTTCTTAACTTTTCTGCTACTTTCATCCTTAGGAGGGGAGAAATGAGAAGAAGAGGTACTCGAGCTACTCGTAGCACCCGAGTGTCTAGGCATCCAGTTAAGGATGAAACCTGTGCCTGAGGTTCAACCGAATATGCCTCAACAAGTTGATAGAAGAGATGGCTTTTAGAAGAATTGAGGAATATGATGATTGATATTTGAACAAACAGTTATAGAGCATGAGTGTTATTGCAGGGTAGAGATTAAGAAAAGGAAAGAGAAGCTTAAGAGAGGCCAATACCGAAAGAAATTCATAGTAGACTTGAGTCGCCTCAAACTTTGAATAGTAGACAGACTGTAGGAGTTGCTACAGATCCATCTATCGATTGAGCCTAGAAGACATATGTGAGGTTCAATCCACCTACTTTGACAGCAGTATGAGAGAGAAGGAGAAGTCGAGCAGTGGATTTAGCATCTCGAAATAATATTCAAGGTGGTGACCTGCACTTCAGAGCAAAAAGTGACATTAGCTATGGTTTAGCTGGTCGGAGCAGCCAAGAGATGGTGGGATTCAGTGAGGCCAACTAGTGGTGTGAGATATTCTTGGGAAGAATCCAAGAAGGTATTTTTCAACTATTATTTCCCAACATCTTTTCGTATTGAGAAAGAGGAAGAGTTCCATGCATTTAGACAGGAGGACTTGGATGAAGAGGAATTCATAAAGAGATTCAATGATTTATTAGCTTATTCTAGCTATCTGCAGCACCATAATGACATTAAGTAGAAGGCAGAATGGTTTCTAGAGAAGTTGCATCCAGAGTACAGGTAACAAATTGCTCTATTCAACATCACTACTTATGAGGACATATGTCATAAGTTGAGAATAGCTATGAAGAGAGGTAGAGAAGTAGAGGTTGAGAAGAAAAGGGATAGCGTGGGAATATTTACACCTTCTTTAGGTCCATCAGGCGGCGTATTCAAGAAGCTCGTGTATAGGTTGAGCAGTTCTAACCTTATGAGAAGAAGAGCTCTAGTAAAAGTTCTCAGACTCGATCAGTTTAGAGAGGATCTATACAGAGGAGTAATGGGGTCAGAATTGGGCCTCAACAACCTTCAAGGCAAGTCTCGAACATACCAGCTCCTACTTTTAGCACTGGAAGGTCACCTCAGTGCAGTATCTGTGGTAGATTCCATGCTGGAAAATGTTAGTCCTATTTTAAGTGTGGGAAGTCAGGCCATATTGCCAAATATTGTTCTGAAGGTGGAATTGAGATGGCAGAGCAGTATGTTATGATTCCAGGATGAGTATTTGCTGTGGCATAAGAAGAGGCTAAGCATCGCCGAACCTGATCAAAGGTATTATTTCTATTTGTGGTAATAGAATTGAAGCTTTATTTGATTCGGGAGCTACACATTCGTTCATTTCAAAAGAATGTGTAGATATATTGAAGTTAGGAACTGGAAAAGTTACCTATGATAATTAAAGTGATTATACCTTCTGAACTCTTAAGTATTACTAACAGAGCATGTTAGAGAGTTAAGATTGTATTTGAGGATTGAGTATCTGTGATTGATCTTATTTGCATTCCCATGAAAGGGATTGATGTGATAATTAGCATGGATTAGCTAGCAATAAATAATGCTATGCTACACTATACTAGGAAGTTAGTGTCTTTGCCGGTGTCATTGGCAGGGACTAGTTCTATCAAGCAACTTAGGTTCCTATCAATTGTGCAAGCTAAGAAGCTAATCAAGTAAGGGTGGGACGCCTATATAGTATTTTGTGCTGCCAACAGTGTGTATGACGGTGGTATTGAGAATATTAGAGTGGTGAGTGAATTTCCTAAGGTATTTTCTAAAGAGATGTCTAGATTACCTCCAGAAAGAGAAGTTGAATTCTTAATAGATTTGGTTCCTTGTACATAACCATTTTCTAAAGCCCCATATTGAATGTCACCCTCAGAGTTGAATGAATTGAAGAAGCAGATTGAGGATTTTCTTGACAAAGTATTCATTAGGCTGAGTATATCACCTTAGGGTACACCAGTGTTGTTTGTAAGAAAAAAAGGATGGTAGTTTACGACTGTGCATCGACTACCGATAGTTGAATAAGGTAACGGTGAAAAATAAGTACCCTTTACCCAAGATCGATGATCTATTAGATCAATTGACTAGAGCCTCAATCTTTTCTAAGATTGACTTAAGGTCAGGTATCATCAACTAAAGGTTTTTGAGAAAAATGTACCTAAGACAGCCTTTTGTTCGCGTTATGGGCACTATGAGTTCCTTGTCATGCCATTTAGACTGACCAATGCACCTGTTATTTTCATGAATTACATGAACCATATCTTTAGACCATATTTAGACTAGTTTGTTGTAGTTTTTATCGATGACATTCTAGTTTATTCAAAAGATGAGAAACAACATGCCAAACATCTTCTGAATGTCCATCAAATTCTTAAGGAGAACAAACTCTATGCCAAGCTCAATAAGTATGAGTTTTGGCTTAGAGAAGTTAGATTTTTGAGCCATATGGCATCAGTAGATGGGATTTCTATTGATCCTCATAAAGTTGATGTTATGTTGAAATGGGAACGGCCTAGTTCAGTTACAAAAATTCAAAGTTTTTTAGGATTAACTGGATATTACTGAAGGTTTATCCAAGATTTCTCTCAGATTACTTCCCCATTGACAAAATTGACCCAAAAAGATCATCCTTTTATTTGGGATAACAAGTGTGAGACTGCATTTCAGAAGCTGAAAGAGAGACCAATTACTGCACCTATGTTAATAATTTCAAGTCCGAGACTACCATATAAGGTGTATACAGATGCTTCCCTATAAGGTTTAGGTTGCATACTAATGCAAGATGGAAGAGTCATGGCATATGCATCAAGACAACTCATGCGACATAAAGAAAACTACTTGGCTCATGATTTAGAACTAGCAGCTGCGGTTTTTTCACTGAAGATTTGGCATCATTATTTGTTTGGATTAACGATTAGTGTGTTTAGTGACCATAAAATTTTAAAGTATCTAATGGACCAAAAGGAATTGAATATGAGACAAAGAAGATGGATGGAATTGCTTAAAGACTATAACTTTGAGTTGAAATACCATCCAAGGAAAGCTAACATGGTAGCTGATGCATTGAGTAGGAAGATGCTACATATAGCCAGTTTAATAATCCGAGAACATAATTTAATGGAGTCTTTCATTGATTCTCAATAGGATGCACCATTGAAAAGTTTAGTTGGTACTTATGCTACTATGATCAGTAGCGATTTTTGGAAGAAATTGAGAATGGCACAGTTAGAAGATGAGTATCTTCTCAAGATTCGAGGAGAGGTTGAATCGAATCTAGCTACAGACTTTAGCTTCGATGATGATGGATTTGTAGTTTATTAGGATAGAATTTGTGTGCCTAGCAATGAAGATTTGAGAAGGGTAATTCTGAATGAAGCACACTACAGCAAGTACACTATTCACCCAGGAGCTACAAAGATATATCAGGATATTAAGCATTATTGGTGGCACCCAGGAATGAAAAGAGAGGTGACAGAATTTATAGCACAGTGTTTGACTTGCCAGAAAGTGAAAATTAAACATTAGAGGCCGATTGGGATACTACAACCATTAGAAATACCTAAGTGAAAATAGGACAGCATTTCTATGAATTTCATCTTTGGATTGCCAAGAACTCAATCGGGACATGATGTTACTTAGGTGATTGTTGACCGATTGACTAAGTCAGCTCACTTTTTAGCCATCAAGATCAGTGATTCTCTACAGAAATTAATTGAGACCTATATCCGAGAGGTTGTACATTTACATGGAGTGCCTAAGGAAATAGTCTTTGATCGAGATTTAAGATTTACATCCAGGTTCTAGGAGCATTACAAAGAGCCATGGATACTACTTTGAAGTTTAGTACTGCTTATCATCCTCAGATTGATGGACAAATGGAGTGAACCATTTAGACTCTAGAAGATATGTTGCGATCTTGTGTGTTAGACTTGCATGGTAGTTAGGATAGTTATTTGCCATTAGCTAAATTTTCATACAATAATAATTATCATTCCAACATTTAAATGGCTCCATATGAAGCTTTATATGGAAGAAAGTGTAAATCACCTCTATGTGGGATCGAACTGAGTGAAAGAAGCATAACAGGGCCAGATACTATGGATCAAACTAAAAGATTGAGTTGATATGACAAAAGTTATTAATAGCTCAAAACAGGCAAAAGAGCTATGTTGATCGAAGAAGGAGACCATTAGAGTTTCTGATAGGTGATCATGTGTTTCTGAAAGTTATGCCCATAACAAGAATTGGGAGATCAATTAGAGCCAAGAAATTGACTCTAGCTTCATGGGTTCGTTTGAAGTCCTAGAGAGGATCGAACCAGTTACTTATCGAATTGCATTACCTCCACAGTTATTCAGGCTTCATAATGTGTTCTACGTGTCTCAACTCAAGAAGTACCAACCAAATACTTCTCATATAATTGAGCCTGAAGAAAATATAACCTATAAGACAGAACCAGAATGAATAATGGATGTAAAAGATAAGCAATTAAGAAATAAGACTATTCAATTAATGAAAGTATTTTGAAAGGGTATGACTCTTGGTGATGCGACCTGGGAGACAGAAGCTAAGATGAGACAGATATACCCTTAGTTATTCCCTTAGGTAAGTGTGAGTTAATGGTTGTTTCAATTTTGGGGATAAAATTCTTAAAAAGGAAGGGAGAACTGTAACATCCTAAATTTCTAATCCTGTGTTAATGATTGATTAAGGATGAATTAGTAATTTAATATAGGGATTAGAGTTCTGAGTAGTGAAGTGATATATTGACTCATTAGAATGTTATATGAACAGATATGAGTAGAAGAGTGGGGTCCTGAAGCAAAGCGTGTAAGCATAGTGAGGATTTTCCTCACTATGCCACGCACCGCGACGGGTGGCAGATGCACTGTGACACATAGAGTAAAAATTAAATTAATAGGGACGTGTTTTGCTCAAAAAAATAGAAGGGATAAGCATCGGAGGAGAGGTCTGGTATGGAGAAGAGCCAAGGCTGTGCTAGGGCAAGCTAAATGAGGAGCAAGGACGGTGTTCCCGACTCGTTACTTATGGGTAAGTCACGTACTACCTTAACCTCCGAATCCACCCTATTTTCTCTTAGTTTTAATCAATGAGAAAGTGAATTTAGGAGTTTTAAGGAGTTAATTTCTTACCCGATAATAATAAAAAGGTTCTCTAGAGTTAAACTAGTGCTTTGTAACTAGTTTAAGTCGAAATGATAAAGTTTTGAAGCTTTAGGCAAGAATTGCCCTAATCTAAAGAAAGTAGTGAGAGCAAAATTGTTAGAAAATATTAAAGCTTGAAATAAGGAGTGATCAATGGTAAAGTGCATAATCGAGTGTGAAATGTGGATTTGATAGTAATTAAGTGTTTAATTATGATAATTGACACTTTTGGTCAACAAAGAAATTGACTCTGAATGCCAATTCTGTGTAGATTCTAGTGTGTAATGCACGAATTACAAGAGAGGAGCTTGAATAGGGTTGAAGTTACAAGGGTAACCCTTTCTCATGAACAGAAGGGTTGAGGTAACTATATAGTTTATTATATTTATTTACTATTATAACTATATAAAAGTAAATGTCAAATGTCAAATTGTGAATTTATGAGTTTTAGCATGAACTTTGCATTGTGAAATGAATTTCAAAAGCTATTGATTTTCATGAGTATATATATATATATATGTTGTGGAAAGGTGTATAAGTGGTGGAAGTTATAAAAAAAAACATGATCATAGGGGGTGGGAGTTCACCCAAGATATGTGAGGTTGTATATGTATGGAGATTTGTGAGTAAAAAATCCATATGGTTGGGCTGGCACCATGGGACATCCGGTGTAGCATTTTACGAGCTGTTACCATGGGTAATCCAGTACAGCATTTTACGAGACTATTACCATAGGACATCCAGACAGTCTGGCAACTCCGTAATGCTCGTTAGGGTGCGGTTATGAGTCAACGACACCTCTATCACAAGTGTGTGAAGAGGGAAAATCATAGTCCATAGGTAGGTTAGATTACATTTGGCTGGGTGTTTATACCACCGAAAGTGAGCTTAGGTCAACAAGTGGTTGATCCAGAAAAGCCTATGGTTTCACATCGGGGAGCTTTGGAGGATTAGTGGATAGTTGATCATACTGTGGTGTAAGAGTGCTTGAAATGTGACTTATATGTGAAAAAGATAATTTAGTATTGATATGTCATATATAGATGTGCTATATAATATTTTTCAGTTACTTTGGTATGGTTATTTGTGGTAATAGATGTTTAATGAGCTATATTTGATTACTGAGATTTTATCTCACCTGTTGTTATTTTCATTTTTTAGGTTCTGGTACTAGTGAATCGAAGGGAAAGGATATAGGCTAAGCTAACATCTCTTGCCTAAATCTTTGTAAGATATAGTGTAATGATTTGTGAATTATGAGCTAAAGGTATGTATAAATTGCCATAGGATTTGTACATGTGCATTAGTTATAATTATGGTATGTTTTGATTTTGAACTCCCTAGCCTTATATGTGTGTGAATGAAGAAATGATTGAAAGGGCTAGTGGATGGATATAATTATGTGTGTATATGAAATGGGTGGAGATTATATGGAGTAATTTGGTCATATATGAGACTAGAAAAGTAAAAATATGATTTTGGCCCAAAGTGTAAAATAGGCAGATTATAGGCCAAATTTGTGTATGTATTATATTGTGTATGTGTATGGTCAATTAGGTGTATTTTGTCCATTTGGATTTGGTCAAAGCCAAAAAGTGGCTAATGACAATTAGTTTCGAATTTAAGACACTTAAGTAGCAAAACTTTGACAGAAAATAATCAAAGTGCACTTTAGTATTCAATTTTTGATAGAAATATCGGATCAAGATGAAACTAGTGTCATTAGTTAGATTTCAAAATAAGCTTCATGTGGGCACTTGTCCTATCCCAGTCGAACTTCGTATGTGAAAATAGTGCACATCTGAATTTCATATTAGAAACTACCATTTGACAGCAAATTTAAGTGTGTGTGTTGTGATGCATGTACTCGCATGCCGTGGCGCACAGCACAAAGCAGGTGATTGTGGCTTTTATGCCACATGCCGCGGCGCATGTGGCATAAGCCGCAATACACGATGAAAATTTTCACTTTATTTTTAAGTGATACACATGTTTTCTTGACTTTTGATGCACCAATTCTTTATGCTTCCACTATATATGTAATTGTGTATGGGGTTGAATAACCCAAATGATTATAAAAATGTTTTTTAGAAATCTTTTATTAGGATCCCAATGTTTTCACTAAATTTTAACTCAGATTAGAAGTAATTAGTGAATTTTGTAGTGGAATGTATGGTAATGTCAATGAGGGCATTACATGATTTATCTAGTTCTCCCCGATTTAGGGTAGGTTTGGGCTACTCACTAGTGGTTATCTATCCCCTTTCATTTGGCCTTGCTTCCAAACTAGCTACTTGGCTGATTCCTAGTTGAACTAGCGAGTCCAATCCTGTTCTAATAACCTTGTAATAAACTACTTTATTGTGGATAAGATTGGTTAAAAAGCTTTACATTTTTTAATAAAGAGATTATATAATATAATATAGGGTTAAATGAAAGTCTAACCTCTAAATTACCCTTCAACTTTTTAATATTGTGCAATATTGTTTTTGTTATTAAGAAAAATTAACTACTATTGTTACTTAACTAAAAAATGACAAAAAACTTAAACACTTGAAAACTAATTAAGAATAGTAAGTAAAAACCAATTTATCAAAATAAGGTTCAAGAAATAAAATGAATAACAATTTCCAAACCAAGAACAAAGTACAAGATTATGATAAGCTGAATACAAAGAGAGTAGGGATAGAGATACTATACAAAATGATTTATCTTAATTTAGCTCAACCACTTAGCTTATGTCTAGTCCTCAAAGCGCCTATGAGATTTCTCTACAAAAATCACATGCTTAAGTGAGTACTTACTAGCACAATATAACTACAAGTTTGATTTGGATACTTGTAAACCACTACAAGTTCCTCACAAACATTAATGAGGTTTTCACACAAGAGAACAACTCTCTTGATTACAAGGAAATCTTTTCCTCACAATTTTCACCTTTAAAGAGAAATCTCTTCTCTATACAAAGACAAGGGAACACTACCATTAAATCTCTTAAAACTAAAATAAAGGTGTTTTCCTAATGAATTCTCTCTTAAAGAGATGATATATAGGAACAATTTAGATCATTCAAATAAACTCTCTAAAGAGTAGATAATACATTTAATGCTTATAAACTAAGTGAGAGCAAGTTTCACATAAACTAAATGCAAGTTATTAAGAATTGAATGATAAGGCATTCAATACATAATTGTTGAATGCCCGCTTACTTAAATGAGTCTTATGTATAGTTTGGCATCAAAAGAGGTGTTAGGAACACTCTGAATAAATATTATAGCTATTGAAAATATGTAAAAGTGAAGGTTACTATAAAATGGCACTTTTTTTCAAACAATATTAAATGCTTGTCAAAGCTTAATTCACATGTGGATTAGTAAGGGAACATGTGTGAATTGGCTTTAATCACTAATGATTGGGTCACTTCTAACTATTTCAAGCATGAAGGCTACATGGTTCAAGTGTGTATTAGAGTTTAGAAGCTCCTTGGTTCCATCATGAGCTCAAACACACGTGGATGCAAACTCATTCAAGCATGTATTGGAAATGTGCTCTTTGTAAGGTCAAATGTGCTTGAGTTACAACTAAAGCAAGCCTGAATTAGCTTGTTTAGTTTTAAGGCTCTCTAAGTTATGCTTGAAAGAAACTAAGTGTGGAAACCAATTCAAGCATAAATGACCAAGGTGACATGCATAGATTACACAAAGTCACACTTCAAGCTAACACATAAGGACAATTCCAATGTGTATAACATCTAACTCAAGCGAGAATTAGATTATAGAAGTATGTCCATGAGTAATGGCTAATTTAAGCATGTGCTCAACTCTGAGACAAGTGATTTTCAGCCAGACTCAAAACACTTACCTTCACTAAAGGCTCAAACACACGTGAGTCCAACCTAAGACACACATGAATTGATTTACAATATTGGGCAAAGCTTCTGAAGGCCAATTCAAGCAAGTATCAGTCTTAAATCAAGTTTGAATTAGATCCATTGAGTTTTATAAAGCATGAAAGGGTATCTAATTCACACATGTGCTTAAATCAAAACAAGCATGAATTAGATTGTTAATCACAAATGCATTCTAAGTGTTTGACAATAAAGTTCTAGGACTTATTAGCCTATAACATGTTCTAATTAATGCATTCTTACCATTCAAAATGTTATTTTCTCTCAACGGTTTTCACAACAATATCTAAGAGAAGAAACAAATAAATAATATTAAGTCTAAGTCTTCTCTTCTTTGTTATGCTCTTGGAGGTTTTATTACTTAGTAATTATGATATTGAAATGCACAAGTAAACCCTTTTTCTCTTGATTTTGTAATTATCAAAACATATGATTCAACAATCTTTGTAGGAAAATTTTATGTTAGTTTCATTACTATTAAAATTTTAATATTTAGCTAAAGCCAAGTGTGGTGATCAAATGAGTGGAAGAACTTATCAAGAAACAAAGGACATACAATCTAAGGCGAAATGGAACTATATGGGAGGTAAGCTTCATTATATTTATATCTTACTGTTTTTCACACACACACACACACACACACACACACACACATAATGATAAGATTCTTTTGTTTTCTTCAAGAATGATCAGCAAAATTAATCATCCCATGTGTTAAAGATACTAACGTGAAATTGTCCCCATGATATGAGTTTCATAAACTTCCATAGCCATCAATTATGTTTCCTATACATGTTAATTTTATGATTTTTTTTTATTCAGTCTTTAGATCTTTAAAATATTCATTGGTTTCTAACTGATTAATATGAGAGGAATAATACATATTTGAAAACTTATGTAAGAATAACAACCCTTCGCTGTTACCATGTGTTTACCGTAGTTAAATTCAGCCGAGACCAACACTTTAGGGAAATTATGTTGAAGGATACACAACAATCAATATTAAAAAAAAAAACCAGAAAAATTCAAATCATGTTGAAGGACCAACATATAACTGATAGACCATTAAACCATTGTGAAAGACACTTGGCTAAATGACTACGTTACGTTTTTCTTTTCTCCCTTCTCAGACAAATTTGTTAAAAACTAATGTTAAAATTTAATATTATAATACTTCACCCATCCAACTTTTGGTTTGAGAAAAAAAAATTATAATTAATTAATGGAGAACATGGGAAGAGAAAAGCAGGTTTTGGTTGGCACCCGAAAGAAGAGGAGAGGATAGAGCCGCAATATGATGAACTAAATTTGGTTTAAGCTTCCAACGAAGAATAGGTTGGTGAGATGCCTAATACTACAATGTATATAATATATCATATATTCCCAACCACTAGACTAATTAAGAAATTAAATCCACACAATTTTCTTTCTTTTCGCAGAACAAACCAGTTGGCTCAAAATTCCTCCCCCCCCCCCCTTATCGATTTTAACACAAGTTTGACCAACGCATTATAATGACATTATTGAGATTAATGTTACATCAATAAAAAGATGCAGAAAAGTTTATCTTAATTAAACTAGCTACCTACTTATTAGGAGATGAACGGACGAGTTCATGATTAAATTATTAGCTATTAGCTAACAGCTTTTGGAAGCAAAAGACAGAGATTTTTTTTTTTTTTGGGCCAACGAGAGAGAGATCTACACACACAAACATATTACGGCTCGAAACCTTATTATTATTATGCTAAAGATTGAAGATTGATGCTTTTTAATGAAAGCTAACTTTGGTGAATGCCTCGGAAAGGAGCTTTGATCAGAAATTGCATGTGTGAACCATTGATCTAATTTACTATACCCTAAAAACATAACCACTCCACAAATAAAAAAAAAAAACAATCACCAACAAATGTAGATTTAATTAATAAGAATTTAGTTCATAACTCACAAGATCACAAATTCAAATCTGCCATTGATATAAAGACCTTAGTTGACAAACTGTAAGCACTTTTGTAAGCTTATATTCTTTAGGCTGGAAGGCATGTCCAAAATTCAACTTATTAAACTTTTTTCATAAAAAAAAAAAAAAACCATAACCATATGAAACTGCCGCACTGTTTCGATGTATTGAAAACTGCAATCGCATAACTCGTAATGAGATGTTCCCTTCAGATTCTTCTGCTACTATAATACTATAACTGATATAGTACATTACATGATACATACATATATATATATATATGACGTATCAAACCAAGAAGGAAAAGAGAGAAAACTTGCATTCAATGAATTAATGATGAACAACTGATCAAGAAAGTTTTACAAATCATCAACGCACAACACTATACTTAGGCGATAATTAATACCTTATTCTCTTCGTCCTTGTTCTGTTTCCGACAACTACTACTCCCAGTAATAAAACTAATACAACTACAGCTACAACTTTCAACTTCCACTTCTTCATGTGGAAACCGAATTTACTTGTTATTCTCACCTCGATCACGAAATAAAACTCACCCAAAGGATATCATAATATCATCATCACAATCATCACAATTTAATTACAGTCTCAACTGATGGAGCTGCTAAGCATTGATTAAACATACTCACTATCTAGCTAACTAATCATCAAACTCTCACACAAACGCTAAGCAAAAGCAACCAATATTATCTCAGTTTCGTGGTCGTACATACCTTGCATGTTTCTAAGTGTACGATGTTGTCTCAAACCAAGGTTAAGATCGAATGGTAGTTTCATCGTCATTCATCGTCAGTATGGAGGACGACCCGTAGCCCAGAATGCTTCTGATGGCATCTGTATAGAATTCAGAAGATTCGGAGGCAGACCATGGAAAAGTGGAGCCGTTGTGTTCACATCCCCTAAAAGCTGTCCTGCTTGCTGTTGACCACCACCACCTGGAGAGCCGATGCCCCCTTCTCGGCTGCCACCACCTTGCATCGGCATGGAGGGATCATCTTCTTCCAAAGGAAGCCTCTCATACGCAGCGTTACTGAACGACGCCGCCATGATCACCACTGGACCTGAAGCTGTTAGTGTCCCAACCACGCTTCCTCCTACGACTTGCCCTTGTCCTCCGGCCAAATATATGGTTAATCCTGATGCGGCCGGAGGAGCCGGCGGTGGTAAAAACGATCCAGCAAGTGACAATATCTCGAATCTTCCGTGGAGAGTGACGACGGCTCCCGGAGAAGCTGGTTGCCTGAGAGTCACGTTCGTTACCGTCCCTGTTCCACTCATTATACAAACCCCTCTCTGCCTCCGGCGGGCAAAGTTGGAGACACTCTCTATGATATCGCAGCCGTCGGCCACCTCCATCACGTGGGTTCTGAGCGCGTTTGCGCTGTCGCGCGTGATGATGATGGGCGGCTTCGGCTTGTTCTTGGAGCCGGCGGGCCTTCCTCGCGGTCTTCTCGTGATCTCGGCATCGCCGGAGCCCACGGCCACCATCTCCTTTCCCTCGCTGTTGCTGTTTTCTTCTCGATCCCTTTTCTGAGCAAGGTTGAGGCCGCCGCTGCTTCCGCTCTGCTCGTCTTCTGTGTTTTGATGGAGAGAGTGAAATTGATGGTGTGGATGATGAAGATCCCTCGTGTGGAATGGAGGAGGAAGAGAATGAGGATGCGCTGTAATTTGGTCCATCAGTGAATGCTTTTATTTCCCAATAAATTCAACAGATCACTTGCTTCTTCAGATCGATAAGATTTCACAACCCACTTCCTTCGCTCGCATATACAATCTAGAAGCAGATAACTGGGCAAATTCTGAACATAATAATATATATAGGTTTACAATTTTTTATCTGGACTTGTGTATATAGTACCCCTGTGATGTTGTCGATGAAGGAATTATTACCTAGCCGTACTTCTTCTTGCTAGGGCATGAATCAATTACTGAACAAAAAGTGGAGACTCAAATTGCTTGAGGCGGTGTGCAAAGTGGAAACACATCAGAGATTTGATGGGTAGATGGAGAGTAGAGAGAAAGTGAAAGAAACAAGATTGAACAGAGAAAAGAGAGGGTACTAGAGCGAGCTGGTAAGTGTTGTTGGAGGGGCTAGGGTTTGATTCGGGAAAATAGATCCAAATTATTTTGGTTTTGACAAGACTGCGTACTTTTGGGCGGTGGATGGGTCCCCACCTCTCTCTCACAAGCATATACATATTTGCGTGTTGATTTTTTGTTAGAAATTAAATTAAAAGCTTTCATCTTTCAAGACAAAAAATTGTCAACCGTTAAAAATTTGTGTGTATACTAATAAAAAAATATTTCTTTTAATAATATATAATATATGAATGTTGGACATGGAGAGGTAAGCAAGATGTGCATCCCAACCCCTATCCATCTCAAGCGATTCATATTACAAAAGATGAAATCAAATCAAAGCAGAGTTCTTAAGTTTTGACCTTCCTTTTGTTTTATCGATCTATATGATTGATATAATTAAGGGGCAACATCGATTTCCTTTACTAGACAAAAGCAAAGGTTTCTATAAAAGCCTTCAGTTTCCCAAAGATTATAACTCTCACACACTCTCAGTCAAAAGTACAATATCTCTAGCCAATGAGAGGCTTTGACCTTATATATACACCCATATCCAGAGCAAGGAACTCCATATTCTCATTATTAAGACTGTTCATTCCATTCTAACTACTCCAGCTGGAATAGCATCGTACGGGTGTTGTAGTATATATCTACTCTAGTTTAATACTTGAAGCTATAATAAGACCTAGAAGTTCATAAAATAAGTATACACAGCTTATAACTTTTAAAGCGTCCTCAATTCTTAATAGTTGTATGTAATTCCAGATGCACAGAATTCACTGAGATGGACAGATACATGTTTTAACCTTTAGGACCACACGCACACGCACACATATGTATTTACTTTGGTTGTCTGGGTTATGAGTTGCTCAACTGGTTGACATGAAGTTATTGTAAGAAAGGATGAAAATGGATCATAGGTTATAACCTATAAACGTAGTGGAGGTTTAAGGTATCCGTTAAATGTTTTTTGTTTTGTTTTGGTGTATGTAACACAAATTAAGGAACACCTCGGTGGCATATGTATGGAAGATTATTATAAATGAAAGCTCATAGCTGGCGTAATTAAAAACGGACTGTGTCAATCTGTCATGTATGGGGCGAGAGAGAGAGAGTGGGTTGTTGTTGGGACTTCAATTTTCTATGAAACCCACATGCACCATATGGAGTTGGTCTGCGAATTCCATCTTTATATTCTCAAAGTCTAAGCTTAAGGTTCAGGTCCACAAGATGATAGCACGACACGTGTCACTCCCGCCCGCTTCTTTCGGGTCTATTCCTGTCGTCTTCGTATCTTTATTATACAAATTTTACTTCCCTTCACTCCACTCATCATATTGCCTCTCAACCTAATTTGTCTGCAGAGTAAAACTCACACTGCACAGGAGAGAAGTATGTACGAAGTTGAAATAGAATGATCCAAAACACAGAAAATATAAAACAGACTGTCATGACATACATATAGCTGTTAAAGAAGAAGAAGAAGAAGAAGAACAAGAGTTTTGAGGTTTGAAGGTGTAAAAATTTGTGTTCAAGATACATATACGCAAGCCCATAAGATGGATACACACTCACGAGGGAAGCGTTTAAGAAAAGAGGAGCCTTTTTTCTTTTATTGCTCGCATGCACGGATCGTCCTATCGGAGGCAGGCAATCTTAGTTGAGACACGATCAAACACTAAATATGAGTACTTTTTTTAACAAAGATTCTATCACGAATATCACATCGAGGAGCTTCATAAGTAACGTGAAGTTTATAAGTGCGAGGGGTTTTTCTCCCTAACAAATTATCACAAGTCCCACATCGAAGAGCCTCACAAGTGATGTGAGGTTTATAAGTAGGAAAAGCTCTCTCACCCAACAAACTAGCTTTTTAAAATGAACTCTCCTTTCGAGCTTGTGTTCATTATAGACTTGAATCTTAATTCGCCACGTTATAAGGGATTAGCCTTTTCAACTAAATACAACTCCCATTGGTGGAAAAGAAGAGCCTTTAATTTGAGGCATTATAATTTTTTTTTTGGATAAAAGATTAATTATAGATTATTGTAAGCTAAGTAAGTGTGAGGCATATAATATATAATGGTTTCTTTTTTTCTTTTTTTTTTTTGTACCAGAGATTTGCTATAATGGTTTAGGTATTGAGTGAATTATTGGGAAGGCAGAAAGAGGATAAAGATAGAGAGACAACAGTGGAGATGAGAAGGGAGCAAACTGTGTGTGGGAGTGTGTGTTGGGCATGAGCAGCAAAAGAAATGGGGCTGATAGGGCCATAGCTGTAAGGTAAAAGTAGCTTGTCACACGTGCAAACTTGCCAATCCCCACTCACTCTCTAACCTTTAGTTGTGTGTGTATTACATGTATATTTAGGATTAAACATTTTCTCTTCTAATTTTTTTTTTGGTATTGGGCATCTTGTATTAAAAGATGAAGCAATATTCTCCAAAATAATTTAATTTTAGGAGTAAAATTACCTTTCTATTAAAAACCCATCATCTTCTTTATTACCAGCTAAAGTAAAGTAGTTGTGGGATTCATTCACAAGGTATCAATTCTAACTCATTTTTCAACCATTTCACGGCTAAAATTAGGCTGATTTCCATCACTTTCACTTCCAGTCTCTTTAGCTAACATCATATAATCAAAATGTTTTGCTCACACCATGCATGGGTTGATAATTATTTCACATTAGTGGAAAAAAGAGGCAGTATGAGTATATAAAATGGAAATAAAGAGGTTGTAGGATGGTTGTAAGTAGGCGAATAAAAAATATATAGGCGTGTATGGGAATCGGAATGAATGTGGGGGGAGGAGGGGGGGGGGGGAGAGATAGAGAAGGGAGTAAAAGACGCGTGGTTAGCGATGACACGCAGAGAAGCCACACTTACGCCACCAGCCTGCTTCTAACTCCAATCTCTATATATACTTTTCATTAACTAACCTTTTTATCCCTTTCATTTTTTTTTCATATATATATTTTACATATTATTCGAAATTTCCTGTTACTTTTCTACTTGTACTTTTGAATTTTTACTTTTCAAAAGAAGTAGCTGATCTGTTTGCCAATGCAATGTTATTTGATAAATATAGGGACTTTATAATCGAGGAACTCAAACTAAGGTGCATACAATTCTTCTTGTTTTCGTTCTTATTCTTGCAAAGCAAAACTACACATATTTTGTGGGAAAAATTAATCCAAATACTATATTTGTTAAAAAAATTTAAAGGTATTGGCATCGGTTCAGAAAAAGCTTCAGCAAAAGGAGCGAGCAGAGACAGACTGAATTCACCATTCACTGACCTCTCTGCCCTAAAACCCATGCATTCCCAAGATGCTCTCTGTCGGCATCACTCTCTCTCTCACATGCTTAGCTCCCTTCAACTCCCAGTCTTATCCTCAATCCCTTCAAAATCAATTTATTATCCTCACGCGATCACCCTTCTTCATTCCAACTCACTTCACTATCTTCTCTTGTTACTTCTTTTTTTTTTTAATCTTCTCTTCTAACTTTAATATAATATGATTTGCTTCCATCCATCATAGAAATAGAAAGGTTAAGTATACTAATAGTTATTTGTGAAAATAATCACTTAATCATTATAATTTTAACTTAGTTATAATTTAATTTTTAAATTTTAACTCGTTATAACTCAATTTTTAAAGTTTTGATTTAGTTATAACTCAATTCCTAAATGTTGACTCTTACAATGTAGTTCCTATAGTTTCAACCACTTAAATATTAATTTTTATAATTAAAAAATAAAATTAAAAATATTGAAAATATTTTAAACTTTTAATATTTATAATATTTATTAAGATTAAAAGGGTTTAGTAATTTAAAATATTAATAATAAATTTTAACATAATTTTAATCTTTATAAGTTTATTTTTTAAAATATAAGGACTAATAATTAAATAGTTAAAATTATAAGGACTGAATTATAAATATCAAAGTTTAAGAACTAAATTATAACTAAATTAAAATTTTAAAAATTGAGTTATAATAAGTCAATATTTAAAAATTAAATTATAACTGAATGAAAATTATAATAATTAAATAATTTTTTTTGGTCATTCCATACCTAATATTTATCGTCTGCTATGCATGGGAGCCTCAAACAGCCCTGTTCTCTCTCTCTCTCTCTCTCTCTCTCTCTCTCTCTCTATATATATATATATATATACACACACATATTAATGTTCTTTTCTATATATTCACTGTTAAAGGAGCATCTTATTAAGGCTTGTTAGCTAAACATTATAATATATTGCCAAACACCCCCCCCCCCAAATTTTTTCTTTCAATTGACCTTGTCTCAAAACGCCTAGCGTTAGATAGTAGATACTGGTATAAACGACAAGAAATTATAGCTCATTTATAGTTTTACTGGCACGATTTTCCCCCAGTTGGGCCAAACTAAATAAATTTTTTGCCTCCATTCACATTGACTTCAATATGAAATGCCCCGAATTATACAGGTCTTGTTTACAAATTACATATAATATGTTTTATTAAAATTAAAAAAATATTTAAAACATTAATTCAGTTTAAAAATTTAATAGGTTTTCAACTCAAAACAACTCAGTATTTATATTTTTTTATTTCACTATTTATATTTATTAACCTAAATTTTTATACATGTGAATTAATAGAATTTTTCTCTCACTCATCATAAATTGAAATAGGTAAAAAAATAATATATATTTTAATGAGAGTAATGATTTTATTGGTACATGGATTCTTATTAAAATATACTTATATTTTGAATTAAAAATATTTTTTTCACCAACATTTAATGAAAAATAAATAAATGAACTTATGATAAAAATAATGACATATTTTATAAATATAGAATATAAAAATTTTCTCTCTCAATTTTATAAACAAACCTAGGGAGAGGGATCTGAACAGGAGAGTTTAAGTGACGGGCAAGCAAATCAAGATATATCCATCATGTGGGGTACACGTGATTCGTGAACATGATACATGCAAGTCATTTAATGAAAACCAACAAGTTCATTTGGCCCCGTCCCAGATCCATATGCCTCATTTTTCTCCACATAATGACAAATCTAGGAATCTATATCCCTACTATGCCTCAATTAAGGGCGTGTACTGTTGACATTGACCTCTCTCTATTTTATTTTTTCTTTCTCTACTCTATATAACTATCTAGTATCTATATACCTAGCTTAATTTTAACCTCTGACTTCTATATATTCTTTCAAGATTATGAAGACAAGATTTCTCATTGGCTGACGAGAGAAAGTCCATGTGTGATTTAAGAACTTCGACAAAAATATTACTTGATGAGTTTGAAAATGTTCCATTTGCTGAGCACCGAGGTGCTCATCAAGCCCAAAAACAAAATCTCAACTATTCAGACTTAATTTGCATGACTCAAATTTTCTTAATTTTAATTTTAATTTTATATTTATTAAAATATTTTAATTTTAATTTTATATTTATTAAAATAAAAAATTTATTAATTTTTTATAAATATATTTATCACCAATCTAAATAGTATTTATCTAATTTGAGCGGTACAATTTAATATTATAATTTTATAAATTAACTATCTACATGTATTTTGAATAGTTCATATTTAATATTAAATTTTTATCTATAAGATCTAGACTTAATTTTTTTATTTTTTATTTTAAATACAATATTAAAAAAAATAAAATATATAATCTTTTAACTAGAAATTTTTAGAAAATATTTTTAAAAAAAATTACAAGTTAAAAATTTTAAATCTGAATTACATAGAATATATCTAATTAGTCAATATATAAAAAATATAAAAATTTTAATATTAAATTGCACCCTCCAAATTAAGTATAAACCAAATTAATTATAAAGAAATTTATTAAAAAAAATTTTATAATTTTTTATTTTAAAAAATATAAAAAAAAAATATTAAATTAATTTTTTAGCCTCACCTTGAGGTGCTCATCAGGGTGATGAGCACTAAATTAATTTGTAGTTTCTTCTTTAGAAAGTTCATGCATATTGGTGACCGTTATAATTAAGTTTGAACTAGCACTGTAATATTTACAACTTTTTTTTTATTCAACTTTCTTTGGACCTTAATGGAAGAAGCCACCAAGAAAAGTAAAGTTCAATAAACCTAACTTGAGATTTCGCTATGTGGAGAAAAAGCCATAATTGTATGATCCCTACTG
Source organism: Prosopis cineraria (assembly GCF_029017545.1). Taxonomy (NCBI): domain Eukaryota; kingdom Viridiplantae; phylum Streptophyta; class Magnoliopsida; order Fabales; family Fabaceae; genus Prosopis; species Prosopis cineraria. The sequence goes on along the minus strand of NW_026555336.1, from coordinate 9,401,082 downwards.
TTTGTCGGCGAACAATAAGTTACCAAGCGTGCTACAAACGCTGAGTCTCAATTAATAACAAAATGGTTCTTAGCTCTTTTATCATAGTTCACCCGGATGTAAAAGATACGCAAGACTTGATAGAATAAGTGTTTTTGATTATTACTAAAATGTAAAATAATTACAAGTTTAAATTAAAAATAAAGCTAACTGATAAACCTAAAAGTTATGGGTGCAGAATGTGAGTCTTTTGAGTGTTGACTGTTGTCTTCTTCTGTGCTTTGGTACTCTATTTATAGTGACAGGGTGATGGTAGCCTCTCCCTTAGAACCTAGAATATTCCTCTTAAGAATCAATGATCCTGCAAAACTCATGGCATGGTCTTTACTCATTATCTTTCATTTTTGATAATCAACCCGTCTCACTGAAATATTTGGGCACGATGATGCTGCTTTCACGAGATCTAGGATCATTTGAGATCATGTCTTTATGTACCAACAGTCCAAGGCTAACAACTGGCGGGATTTCGGCATGCTCATCCTGTCGTGGCTTTCCATTAAGCTCGAAGCCGGCCCCTTATTCAAATTGTTGATTGGGCCTAACTTTTTAATCATTTAGCCCAAATGGTTTTATAACCTACTCAATGCTTTAGTGAGTGATGTATCATATTTAGCCCAAACAATGCCCCCCGCATGCTAATGACTGATAACGTAAGCCACATGGCATGTTTGAAAAAACTAAAACGTCACTTCATATCTGAGCGCCCTTTGTTAATATAAACTTATTTCTTTTTGTGGTCATTCCCTTTGCCCTTCTTGTCGTTTCTTGTTGTTTAAGCTTTTTCTTTCCTCGCTTCATTCTTTCCTTTGCTCAACAATGGCTTCCTCTTTTGTTGCCACCACCTCTACTAATCCTCCCTTTAGCACTTCTATTGAAAGTTTACCTAACTCTCTAGTCACAATTCGGAATCCCATTGCTTCACTAGGAGGATTGATGATGATGGTACGTATCTTATTATTAAACTCATATGTTCTCTAGATTAGGTTCTTAATATGATATCTCCCTATTTCTATTTCGAGAGGATTCGTCTTTCCATGATTCTATTGCCTTCTGGTAAGCTTCTCGCTTTTTGTTTAGTCCTTATGTTTTTTAAGGATAAAAATACTAACTATTTTTTATCTTTCCAGTACCTCTTGTTGGAGCTTTCATATCGCTAACAAGAGCAATGTCGATTATCCAACCATCTCTCCCAACCTCTTTAAAGTGATTGCTCCTACCCAGCTAAATTCATGGCCACTGACCTTAGTCCACAACCTAATTCTGGCCTGAACGACTTCGGCCTTCATTAAATCGTCTTGCCAGAAGCTTCGAAACTAGCCTCGATCTCCCCACCTTTAGTCTAACTGGGTGAAGCGCTTGAGACAGACCTATGAGCAACAGTGGAAAGAAATGGGTTTTTATGACCTGATCCAACTTTCATTGGCCAATGTCAACATTCCGGTCAATCTATTAACAGCCCTTTTGAGTTTTTAAGCACTCGGATGCAACACCTTTAACTTTGAGTTAAGTTCCATGTTGATTACACTGTGGGACATGTTTATGTATTTGGGGCTACTGACCATTGGGGAGGAGAATTTTTACACTATCCTTAAAAGGCATGACTCTTATGTCACCCTTTCTACCGACCTAGAGAACAAGATTAGAGGTGTTGGCTCCTATACAAAAATTATGGAGTTGTTCTCTAAAAAGCCAGCCGACAAGCCTATCACTCCCACAGAGCATATAGTCTTCATTTAGATCCTAATGAGCCAATGGATCTTAACCCTTAGGGAGGAAAGCTTGTGCAATTGCATTTGTATACTGCCCAATCCCTTCTTTGTGGCAACCAACTAGCCTAGGAGCCATGTTTCTATGACGTCTATATGACAGCATAAGGGAGTTCCTGATGAAAAAGCCCTTTAACAACTTTCATGAGCTTACCTAGTTCTTAAAGCTATGGACGACCACCTACTTCCCCTTACTTCGTTAGGAACCTCTCCTCAAGGATTCCCACATCACTTACCCTTTCACCTGCCTATTGGGTGCTCATCCTCTAAACAAACTAAAGAATTTCTTTAAGTTTTTCTGTCGGCAAAGCTAGTCCTTGCAAAGGACCCTAAAGCCCTGTAACATTCCGGACTGTTGCCTTCCTACATGGTACAAATTCTTGGTGGATCAAAAGAACAAGCTTACCTTGTTGCTAAGGGACGAGGTTTTTCTCTTAACGACAACTCCCAGGAAAATGTGGCTTCTGTACACAGGCTCTTCCTTCAAATCCCTGAGGTTCTATTTAGAGTCATATCACCCCCAACTGGTGGCGGCCTAGTTTGGGTTGAGCTAGTGCATCCCCCTAGGGCTGTCCCCCTAATTAGTATAGAATTGTTGGACCAGGAGGCCATCAATCAAGTAGCAATTCCACACACTACTCAAAAGCAGTGCATGATAGAATTAGTAGATAAAGATGCCTGCTTTTGTTTCAATAAATGGTGGTCCTAGCATTTCATATCCATTATAAAGAGCCATGCCAATAAGTATTATCTACTATGTTCACCTTTTTCACTTTTTTGACATATTATGACCTTTTTTAAATCTCTGTAGGCCACGATTGGATGCAATCACATGTGTTGGTGAATCTCTTCAGGAGGAATATCAATGCTCTTACCGCTTTGGAGACCCAGACGACCCCTTTGCTGGGATCATAGTTAAAGAAATTGAGAGGGATGACACATCCTCTCATGTCTTAGTCTCGAAGAAGCCTGGACCTGAAAAGAGTCACTCCTCAAGCCACCTGAACAAAAGAGATAGATCTGACAAGAGGAAGTGGGCTCCATCTCCTTTACTTGATTATAAGTGGAGGAATAAAACATCACCCCTCCTTCCTGATCAACCTTTATCCACACTTCCTCCGATCCAACCCACTCCCTAAAAGGGAAAACACTCGTAAAAGTACCAACGCACCATGATCCTGTCGGTTGAATTCTAATAGTAGGAGTCCCCTTTGCCTTAGAGGGTTGGAGGCTTAAACTCTAAATCCTCAAGTGATCACCTCTACTGCACACCTAACATAATGTCGGATCCTCAAGTAGTCACATCTTTTGCCATTCTCGCAACAACTCTAGATTCTTAAGGGGTTGCCTTTACTACTATTCTTAAAGCAATCCCCGAAGACCTTATAGAGATTGCTTGTGAGGTAGACTGAAAGGTAGTAGAAAGCATAGGAGATCTTGTGGCTTCTGCTGAGGTTTAGGAAGCCATATCTGCCACGACCCTAAATGGTGCTGGTGACCTAAGAGGTCTTGGGGCTGCCACTAACTAAGGGGTGCTTCCACTATGACCCTGGATGGTGTTGGTAACTCAAGGCTTGGGGCCAGTGAGGTTCAGGAGGTTGCCTCTACTATAGCCCTAAAGGAGGTTTCCATCATCACCTCAGCAGGAGGCATTGAGATCAGGGGCTCTAAAAGACCTTAGGAAGAGCTTTTGGTAGCGATTGCTGCAAGTCCCATAACTAATAGCATTTCAATTTTGGAGAATGTGATAGTCGCCTTAGCCTCCACTCAGGGTGCCTTAATGTAAGGTGAGTCTGAGCCTACCACACATGCAAGCCGTATGGACAAAGCCTTGCAATCAGTCTCGTGGTTTACCCATATCCTTCATTCCAAAGGCAAAGATAAAGCACTTGTAGACCCAAGTCAGGTATTAATCTGTTGCATTCTTTTCTCCTTACTATTTTCCTTCTTTTTTATCACTAATTACTCTTCTCCATTTAGCTCATCTCAATGAGGGCGGTCCCTACTGATATGCTTCGAGCCCACATCTGCATTCTTGAGATAGACGTGGTGTTAGATGCTTGAAGGGTCATTCAAGTTCAATTCAGCCAGGATCTGCATCTACTTCTTGAATAAAATTATGAGGAGATGATTCAGGCTACAGCTATGGTAGAGAGAGTTATTCCTATACTTGAGTTAGAGTTTCTCTGCACCCAAGTCCCAGAATGTTATGGCATCATCAATCGTTGCTATACGGAGCTCTTGTCCCTTTTGGACTATCTAACGAATAGCTGGTCTATTAATGATGAGTATCTTGAAGCCAAGGCCCGAGCAACTACTACCAATGATCTAGTCCAGGAAATCGCTCCTTGTGTGGACCATCTCCATTCACTACGAGCTAAGGTGGTTGACTTGAGGCGTCAACTGGTAGCTGTTAAAAAGGAGATAGCACAGGCTGATGACGGTAATGTGAAGTCTGAGCTAGTGGTTACTAATAAAGCATTGGACGATGCACGAGCCATCTTATAAGAGAAGCTTTGTTCAATGTTAGAATTGGAGATGGCCCTTGGTCGACATCAATCACTATCTATTAAGCTGGACACAGCTTTGGCTACGTGGAATGTCATCCAGGCCTATTGTATATGATAACAATAAATATTCTTTTTATTCTTTCATTATTTTATTTTTTTATTATTTGTCCCTTGTACCATAATTCTTTATGAATAAAAGGACAAACTTATTTTTATCTTACTATTTGTTTTGCTTTATCCTGAGGCCAATCTAAGCCCCTAGTCTTTACTTCATGTTCCTAACCTTTGTAGTTTGCTATTATGATGACCAATATTTTCTTTAAGTATTTTCCATTTATAGCACGTCTGTACGGAGTCCCATCAAGGCTAGATAACCAATACACATTCCCTTTAAGTACTTCAACAACTTTGGACGATCATTTCCAATTAGGTGAAAATGTACCAAGTGTTCAGTCCTTAGAACCAAGTGGTAACACAAGTTTCTACACGAGCCTGCCCGTGAAAAACTGCTTCTTTTTTATTCTTTTATTATTTTATTATATATTCTTAAGACCACTTTCTTCTGGGCGATCATATGATCTAATGCTTGTATTTCATCCAACTAAATTAACTCATTCATCATGGCTCCATTATAACGCTAGAAAGATCTTCCTAAACTATTCGCAATGCATAATGAAGGGACTACCATAGGGAATATGGCCTCATGCCTATATGTCAATACATACGGGCTCATGACCATGGCCTTTCTCTTTGATGTCTAGTACGCCCATAATGTCTCATGAAGTTGTATGTGCCATTCCCTAGGGTTTTCCTCGATCGTCTTTTTTAGAATTCCAAGGATTATTTTATTAGAAGCTTTGGCCTACCAATTTTCCTGAGGGTAATATGGTGAGGATGTTAATAATTTAATCCTACTTTCTTTGACAAAGGCTTTAAAGTCGCTTCTAGTGAACATGGTCCCTTAATCTGTTGTAATCATTTGAGGAATTCCAAATCAAAATACAATTTGCTCACGTACGAAGTTAATAACGTCATCCTACTCAACTTTCTTCATGTGGATGGCCTTTACTTATTTTGTGAAATAATCTGTGGCCACTAGGATAAATGAGTGGCCCTTGGATGATGTTGAATAAATCTTCCCTATTACAACCGTAGCCCAGCTTAAAAAAGGCTATGGCCTCACGATAGGATGTATAATGCTAATGTCTATTTTGCTAGCCCATAAGTTTGGCATTTCCTACATCTTTTAGCATATTTGATGCAGTCTTTTGGCATTAATGGCTAATAGTATCCGTGCTTGTGTACCATTCATTGCATTTTTGGCCCTGACTGATAGGCCTCATACACTCCTTCATGCACATGTCTTAAAACCTCCATGTACTCAGTAAAGACCAAACACTTAAGTAATAACCCATCGAGGCCCTTTCTATATAACTCATCTCTAATTAGAATGAAGTGTTGGCTGTGTATCCCTATTCTGTAAGGATATCATTAGCTAGGGTTCTGTAGATAACTTTTAAAATCATCTAGCCAATCATGAGCTAATTCTTGTGAGATTTCATGACATTATATTGTTAAACCATGCTAGGAGATCAAAGGATGTTCCTTTCATTCCACCACAATTATCTTTCTAGTGAGTTTGGGTGAAAGCTTTAGCTTTGGTGCTATTTGAGCCAATTCATTGGCTTCCCAATTCCGAGCTCAAGGAAGTCAAAGTCACTTCCTCAAACTCTTCTAAGATTTGAGAAGCCCTAGTATAATACATCACTAGAGCCAAACTCGTACACTTATATTCACCAGTCAATTGTTTGATGACCAATTGAGAATTCCCTTCTTTGACTACATCATAAGCCTTTATTTCTTGAAGGATCTCAAACTCTGTGAGTAGTGCTTCATATTCAGCCTAATTGTTAATGCATTCAAAATCTAATTAGAGAGATAATATAGTTTTTACTCTCGTAAGAGATGTTATTATTATTTCAGCCCTAAATACATGTTCTATGCTAGACCTATCGAACTTAAGCACCTAGGGCCCCGAATCTACTGAGAAGATAGGTAATTCCTTTTCATCTTCAGGGAGCCTAGCCAAGGGACAATCAGCTAGGAAATCTACTAATACTTGGCCTTTTGCTAATTTTTAGGGCATAAATATTAATGAAAATTCTATATGGCCCATCATGATTGGCCAATTAAGTAATTAAGCATATACTTAATTAAATAAGAATGTGAAACCACATATACAATTGCATTTATTATATAATGCCTTAATTTGGTACAAGCATAGTATAGTGATAAACATGCTATCTCCACAATTGATTATTTGGTCTCTATGAAAGTCAAACACCTACTTAAATAATAAACCACTTGCTTACATCCCCCATCAATAGTTTGGGCAAACATACATCCTATGAATGTGGCAGTGGAAGCTAAATATAATAAAAATGGGGTGTTCTTCCTTAAGGCTGTTAAGACCGGTGGCTTTATCAAGTGTTCTTTGATTCTGTCAAAGGTCACTTGATGATGTTCGGTCCAAGTAAATTCCTCTTCATCTTTAAGTTTTAGAAGCTCAGAAAAATCCTTCATCTTCCCCGCCAGATTTGAAATGAAACGCCTAAGATAATTAACTTGGCCCAACAACCTTTAAAGCTCTTTCTTATTGATTGGTGCCTTTACTTCTAGAATAGCTCGTGCTTTATTCTAGTCTACTTTAATCCCCCTTTTGTAGACCAAGAATTTAAGGAAGTTACCTGCAGTTACACCAAATATGCAATTAAGCAAATTTAATTTAAGGCCTAATTCCCTCATTCGAAGGAAGCTCATCCTCAAACGCTTGATATGATCGTGTTCTTTTTTAATTTAATCATTATATCATCTATGTATACCTCCAAATGTTTTCCTATCATACCATGGAAGATGGAATTCATAGCTTGCTAATAAATGGCCCTAGCATTTTCAGACCAACCACCTATTCAAATGTTCTAATAGAGCTCGGGTAACTAAAAGCAGTTTTGTGAATGTTCTCTTTCACAATAAATATCTGATTATATCTTGAGAAACAATCCATAAATGATAATAATCTATTCCCAACCCTAGCATCTATTAACCTGTCTGCAATGGGTATTGCATACACATCTTTAGGCATGGCCGAGTTTATGTTCTGGAAATCCACACAAACCTGTAGATTTTCATTTTTATTGATTATTGGGACTATATTTGAGAGCTATTAAGCATACCTGCAAGGCCTTATAAAGCTGGCCCACAAGAGGCATTTGATCTCCTCCTTCACTTGTAGCTCTACTTTAACTGACATTCTCTTGGCAAACTGTTGATGTGGTCTGTAGTTTTGCTTTACAAAAAGCTTATGTTCAACTAACTGTCTCACCAACCCCAGCATTTCATCATAGTTCCACATAAAGCAATCATTGAATTCATGTAGCACTTGCTTAAAGGCATTCTTTTGTTCTTCATCTAATAGTGAGTTAATGAAGGTGATCCTCGGCTCCTTTAGAGACATAAGGTTTACTTCTTCTATCGGATCATATACCTCTGAGGCTATGTCTCCGAACTTTAGAGGTGCAGGGTCTAGCTTGTGCAGTTACGTTACTTTTTAGGTTTCATCTTCATAAATGACCTTGGTCCCAAAAGTCTCAAGTCCATAGTCTTCCAATCTTTCTTACATGTTGTGCAACCATAATTTTCATATGGTCATGGCTGCTATGGCCTTTCTGTGGTCTGAATCAATCATCCATCAATTTTATAATAGGTTCACACCTCGGTGATGTTAGAGGCATGATAGCACGCGTTGTTGTTTTACATGGAAAGACTCTATTTGAATTCTCTTGCACCCTTCAAAATGTAATACCTTGCATCCATGAAATTAGTAACCATCATAAATGGTTTGTCCTCAGCCTAAACCACTTCCACCTCTTCCCCTTTCCATATGAGAAGCATTTGGTGTAGTGAGGAAGGGATGCACTCATTGGCATGAATCCAGTCCCGACCTAGCAAGGCCTGATACTGTACTATTGTGTTGATTATGAAAAAAGTTGTCAGAGAGGATTTGATCTCAATATCAATCTGTAACAGCAATACACCAAGGACCTTGGAAGTAATCCCAGTGAATCCCACTACAAACACCTCTGTTGGCATCAAGCCTTGTTCCCCTCACCCCATCTTAAGCATCACATCGACTGGTAGTATATTTATGTCAAGCCATTATCTACTAGTACTCTGGTCATCGAATTCCCGTCAAAGTGCACCTTAATGTATAAGGGCTTCAAGTGTTGGGTGATCATCTTAACACATGGCTTCTTTAGGATAACTTATTTCGACTTCCCTTTTATAGCTTGTAAAGTGACCTAGCAAACAAACTTTACTTCAACCTTCCTTATTTGCATCTGTGCCTTCACTAATTCAGGTTCCTCATACTCCTTAGGTTCCATTAGGCAATATCGATATGGCCTTATATACGTTACCCTTAAGTTGTTTTGCTCAAACTGGTTCTAGGTCCTACTGGTGGTAGACTAAAATTGGGAAGGGAGCATTAATGAAACCACTCAAGAAAGATTAAGAGGTATCGCCTCGATGTGAATGGTCCCATTAGACCAGTTTTCATTCTCACTCCCCTCGTCTTAATCCTCGGTGGACTTCCCATTGAACTTGTTAGTTTCTTATACATCAAAGCTTTCTTGTGCTTTAACCTTTTGCTATTTGAAGTATCTTTATGTAGCCTACTTTTTCTAAAGACATCATTTTTTAGTTTTGGTCAAGGTGACTGGGAACTTTCAGTGCCTCACAACTCTCCACTTCAGAGGCGGCACGTTACTAGGTGGAGTAACAAACCTGCTCAAACTCTTAGCAACCTTTGGTATCGAGGGAAGCTCTGTAGTAGTCTCTGATAGTGTTAATGGCAGCCCATAGGATCCTCATCCACAATCATGAATTCCTCTTTTGGGAACTTAAGGACCCTTTTATTAATCTGGTCTTGGATGACATTCTTAAAGCCCTAATAAGACTTAGTGTTGTGACTCCATGAGTAATGGTATTTACAGTACTCCTTTCCTCTTTGTTCCTCTTTTGAAGGAATCTTGTGGTCAGTAAGCAGCAAGATGAAATTCTCCTTAAGCAGGAAATCGAAGATTTCCTCTATTTTTATAATGTTAAAGGTGTATTGCACTATGTTAGGTCTTTTAAGAGTCTCCCTATCCTTCCTTATCAAGGCTGGGCACGTATAGTTGCCTGCTTTTTTTAGCTTTGCCACTGCTATATCAAGGTCACTCAAGTATGTGCTTGTCATAGTCTATCGGATATGGTCTTCCTTTTTCAACAATTCCTCATATCCCTAAACCTTGGTTGCCTAAAATTCCATCCCCTGAAACTTCTTCTAAAGCTCTATATCAAGGCTTGCCTAGGCCAGCCTGACAAATTTAGTCTCTCAAAGCGGCACATGATAGTTTCTCCTCAACCATTTAAACCTCACCAAATATTGGTCTGCTATCTCCCCAGCCTGTTAGGTGAGCTTGCAAGGTTCTACTATGCTGACCTTCAGTTCTGCCTTATAGAAATGCACATAAAACTTTTGCTCTCTCTCTATCTAGCTAATAATTGAATTGCAAGGTAGTGTGGTATACCATATGAATTTCGGGCCTATAAGAGTGTTTGGAAACAATTTTAATTTTAAGTTGGTGAAGTTCTCACAGTTGGCAATCTTTTCATATTGGATTGTAAATCTTCCAATGTGCTCTAGGCTGGATTATGTTTCATCTCCTAAGAATATGGTAAAGTCAGGGATCCTGTAATCCCAAGGGTATGGGTTATCTCTGTCTATGTACTCTGGGTACGGCTTTGAGAAAGTAGGATGGCCAATTGGCCTTAACCCCAATCCATATATGTCTTGAATGGCATCCCTTAGGGCATTCATTTTCATCAATCGATTCAAAGGCTTGTTCTAAAGCTCTAAGACTATTGCCATGACCCTCGAGCTACTCGTGTCGGGCTCTTGTAAATAATATGAGGGATTATTTAAAGGATTAATGTTAGTAAAAACGTAGGGATTAAGATAGTCCTTTGCAACTGTATGGCCTCAAGGGCCAACGCCTGCATTAACTCTTGCTTGTTGTTCTCCATGTGGCCCCAAATTTGAGTCTGCTTCTAGAGGAGCTCCTTTTAAGGATGTGGCTAAGTTCCTCATTCCATCATACAAAGCTTGCATCATGAGTTGCTATCTTTCCTTTTCCCTACATTCTAACATTTCTAGGGATATAACAAAGAACTTCTAGTTTTCTTCCAACTGTTTATCCATTTGGTCTTGAATTTTTTATAGCACTTCTACTATATGACCATTGGATATTATCAGCAGGTTTTCCTGTCCACTTCCTGGCTTTGATCCAGGGCTCGAGTTGCTGTTACCTATCGACATCGGCACTATTTGCTCACAATATTTAACCGTCTCAGCTTTAGGCATCAATTATTCTGATGCAGAGTTTCCTTTTGGTTCATGAGAACCAACACCTATTTCATCAATCCTTTTCTCCTTTCTTGTTCTTGCCATCTTTGTTACACAAGTCCCATCGGGCGTGCCAAAAATTGTTCGTTGACAAATAACAAGTTACCGGATATGCTAGAGATATTGAGTCTCAATTAATAACAAAAAGGTCCCAGGCTCTCTTATCACAACTCACCAGATGTAAAAGGTATGCAAGACTTGTTAGAATAGGTGTTTTTAATTATTACTGAAATATAAAACGATTACAAGTCTAAATTGAAGATAAAGCTAACTGATAAACCTAAAAGTTATGGATGTAGAATGCGAGTCTTTTGAGTGTTGACTATTGTCTTCTTCTGCACTTTAGTACTTTATTTATAGTGATAGAGTGATGGCAACCTCTCCTTTAGAACTTAGAATGTTCCTTAGGCACGATGATACTGCTCTCGCAAGATTCAGGATCATTTGAGATCATGTCTTTATGTACTAACGGTCTAAGGTTTACAACTGACAAGATTTCGACATGCTCATCCTATCGTGGCTTTCCATTGAGCTTAGGGCCGGCCCTTTTGTTCAGATTGTTGATTGGGCCTGACTCTTTAGTGGCTTAGCTCAAATGGCTTTATGACATACCCAATACTTTAGCGAGCGACGTTTCATATTTAGCCCAAACACCTACGTTATTGTTTACTAATTAATGGTCAGCCGAAAAAATTGAGCTTATTGGATTGAGAATTCATGACTTCAAATAAAGTTAATTAACATCACATGAAATAAACATAATTAATGTGAATCTTTTTTCTCATACAATACTAATGTCATGTGTGTATTATGAAGTATTAATTTAATTGGTGAGAGTCATGACGAAAGTTCCAAGCCTAAAAGGTCAATTCAATTCAAGTAAGATTGAGGGTTTGAAGTTGAATCTTGTGAATGAAAAAATATCACCCATCACCTTAAAAAAGTTATCTTTGATTGAGCTAGACAAACAATACTGAAATATAATTTAATAATACTAAATATTATGTATATGTAGTATGCATAACATAATATTCCTCGTTAGTAGTGGAATTTTGTTTTATAGTTTCATTAAAAATTTTGTCACCTTAAATATACATTTAATTCTTTAATTTCACACAACATTTTATTTTAATCTTTTAACTTTATAAAGTGTCATTTTGGTCATTTAACCCTACTATTATTGGTTTTATTTTAATAAATTTTTACATTAAACTTTTAAATATTAACAAAACATTATTAAATGTTGACATATTATATTTATTTTTTTTAAATAACGATAATTGACACAAATAATCATTTAAAGCTAATGATGGTAAGATTGAAGAACTAAAAATACATTTTACAAAATTAAAAGAATAAATTATTACTTATATAAAATTAAAGAATTAAAAATACACTTTAACTAAGTTTTGTCTAATATCCAAGTTTGAACGTATTCTACTTTTTGTATGCACGTCTGAGCTCAGATTATGGAAGTTTTATTTCAAACTCATCTAAAAGCTAACCAAACTTTTAGTTATTTTGATATAAATGAAGGCATGACAGAGGGTGATCAAACTGATCAGTGCATTTCTCTCACGATGAACTTACGTGATAGAGATATTTGAACCCCTAGGTTTGATTCCTGATTAATTATTGTTAATTAAATTATTATTTGTTTTTCATCCTAATTATTATCAATTAGTGGGTCCACAATACTGTTTAGACTTTCAGAAGATCGAAAGGATATAGTCAATTTGTCTGTTTCGAAGTGGCAAGCAGAAGCCAGCTTTGGTTTTTCATTCATTCAAAGTCGTACGTAGCAACGTTGCGTTCACGGGTTCTAATTAATCTAAATCTAATTAATTAAGCACATACTAATATGCCACTATTTTGTCGTTATAAGGAATTAATTACACCACTAATTAAGACCTTAAATTCAGCATAACAATGATACATTGGATTTGAACGTGACTATCATGTTCTGTCGTTTTGTAAACCACATCTAAATTATGATTTTCAATATACTCCTCTAATTCTATTTATAAAATAAAAAAAATTTAATTTTATTTATAAAATACTTATCAATTTTTAATATTTATATTTATATTTTTATCTTTATTAAATGCATTGAATAATAATATCACTAATGAGATTTTAAAATATTTATTAGGAATAAAGGTAGAAATTTATTAAATTTTAAAATAAATTTAGTGAAATTTAAATTTTTTTAAATTTTAATAAAACATATTAAAAGTAATTTATAAATAAGCGTACAGGAAGTATATGTGATCCTTAGCCTGGAATTAATCAATAAATTATTTTCTACTCTAAAACTTATTTAAAAAGCCAGAAAAGATTTGTAAAAACTAAAAACCCGTAATATCGGGTCTTAAATATACAATTAATAAATGTCTCGTTGACTTCCGATGGATTGCGACTCATGGGTAGGGCCCTAGTAACATGCAGAGGCTACTGAGGAAGGATCTGAATTTTCTCGACTTGAGATGAGAAATTGGAATAAAATCTTTCGTTAACATTAAAAGAGAGAATGATAAAAATAAAATAGTTACTACTATAATTCAATTCTTTTATGATAAATGTTTCGTAATTGTATATTAATGATTAATTTTATATATTCCATCGCTTCTGAATCGTTTGGCTTTTTAGAGTTTTTTACCTGTCATATGAACTGAAATACCCTCATTTATGCAACAGTTTAGAGAAACATATATAACTATGGTATGTTTAAATGAATGTATAGTTGAAAAAAGATTTAAAATTCATTTTTACCTTTGGAATTTTTTTTTGAAGAGAGCTCAAACACTCTGTATTAATAAATAAGGTAATTTTTCTTTAAATTATTTTTTCAAGGAATAAAACATCCCTTCTGCTAATCACTCGTTAATTTTATCATTTTTCTGCCAACATAACATGTGTATAGGGCTCATACACAATAATAAGTTGGACTTTAATCATGTCCTTTTATACTAATTTGACTAAGAACTCTTCAACAGCGTCAGGCACCACAAAATCTTATTAACTAATATTAAATAAATATTTTTAAATATTAAATATTTTAATATTTAATAATTTAAATATTATTATTTATAAATATTATTTCAAAATTTATAAATTATATTTTAAATATTAAAATCTCAAACTATTTTTACTGAAATTTATGGATGATTTATCAATTATGTGTGAAGATTTATAAATACTAATAATATTTATAAATAAATTCCTGAGTTATTTAGCAAGTTTAATTATCACATAAAATATCAAACTTCCAACGAAGAAAGTGAACTTGAAACCTAGAGCTGGGAATTCGGGCGGGCCGGGCTTATTCGGGCTTGGCCCGAATAGGCCCGGCCCGAACAGGCCCGTTTTTTTAAAAAGCCCGAATGACTAAGCCCGGCCCGAATTCCTTCGGGCTTCGGGCGGCCCGAATACCCAAATTTTATTTTTAAAATTATTTTTAATTAATTTTTTTACTTTAAAATTAATTATTTTATTTTATAAAAAAATATAAAATATATATTTTTAATACTTAAATGATGTTTAGGACTTAAATATATGATATTTTAGTATAAAATAACCTAAAAATTAAAGAATTAATTAATATTTATTATATATTATATATTTTTAAAAATAAAAAAAAATTACTCGGGTATTCGGGCCAAGCCCGAACCCGAATCGGGCTTGGCCCGAATTTTTTCGGGCCTATTCGGGCCGGCCCGAATAGGCCCGAACATAAAAAAACATCTTTTTTTTAAAGCCCGGCCCTAAAATTTTTCGGGCTAATTCGGGCTAGCCCGTCGGGCTCGACCCGAATTACCAGCTCTATTGAAACCACAGCCTACCATAACACCATTGCAGGGACGTAAGAGAAGAATAGTGGTTTCGCCGAGGATAGTTCCCAGCAAGTATATTATTATTATTATTATTATTATTATTATTATTATAAATTTTTACACACAATTTATAAGTTATGTATAAATTTTGTAAAACTAGTTTGAGCTGTTAAAAATAATTTACAAATTTTAAATGAATATTTGTAAATAATAATATTTAAATTATTAAATATTTTTTATTTAATATTTTAACAATATTTATTAAATTTTATTTTAATAAAATTTTAATAGTGCCTTGTGAATGGAAAAATAGTTTAGAAGCAAATTAACACTAAAAAATAAATTCAAAATCCTACTTGTCAGTGCACATGAGCCCCACACATGTCATGTTAGCAAAAAATATTAAGGTTAATAGGTGATTAATGGAAATGGTGTTTTACTTTAAAAAAAATGATTCAAAAGGAAAATTATATCACTTATTTGTATAAGGTATCTATTGTTCAAAAAAAAAAATGCTTTAAAACAAAAATGATTTTTAACCTTTCCAAATATAACAACCATGTATTGAAACTCTAGAACTTGTAACAGTAGTTTTGAGACAATAAAAAATCTAAAGAGATCAATAGCCTGGGAATAAAGGAAGTGTTCAAGATTTCAAGCACTCTACCCATTTAAAATTATAAAATATTTTTAATTAACTTATACTCTTTTCGTTTAAAAATATAAGACATTTTTAATTGAATCTCACCTCCAATAAAATAGTTATTTACTTTCAAACTAACCTTATATCATATTTATTCCTATTAAACACCCTATAATAAATATAAAATCATTATCAATAGGAACACTTTTAAAAAAAAGGCAATAATTACATCTCAAGAAACTAAAAATGCCTTACATTTTTAAACATTCAACTTCTCAAAAAATGTCTTACATTTTTAAATGGAGGGAGTACTTCTAAAAAATAATTAACATTATTAAAAATTGAGCCAAGACATATAAATTTTAATATATTAATAATATTAATAATAAAATTTGGTATAGATTAAATAATCTATAAAAGAAACACATGTTTTGATTTAATTGAAAATAAGCACTTTAAGCATGTAAAGCTAAATATATAAATGTTTCCCTTAAAAATTATATATTCTTTTTCATGTCTACATTACAAATAAAAACGAAAATTCAATAATTTCAAATATTCATTGTTCACAAAAAAAAAACTCAAAATATCTTATGTTTTTAAACATAAAAAGAAAAAATGTCTTATAATAAAAGTATTGTTGAGTTTTATGTGAGAGTAGCACTCCGAGCATAATTATTTTTCATCCATAATTCTCTTTTGTTTGGGGTATTGATTACCTTCCATTCATTCAATTGCCCTAACTATTTTTTTTTATCTCCTTTCAAATTAACGATACGTAAATTCACTATTCTGAACTTCATAATATTTGTTCCCTCCATTCTGTATTATAGAAAACTTTTACTTTAACTGTATTATTATCTTTAAAATTACATATTCTATTCCTATTTAATTAACCTTATTTAATATTGTGTCTCAATTAAATTTTTTTATGAATTATACTCCTAATTAAAGGTATTTTTGAAAAAAAATTAAGTGTCCCTTGAAATATCCAAAATATCTTATATTATTTAATATGGTATTTCAAAAAAAAAAATACATCATAATATTGAATTGAGGGAGTACTCTTCTTGTCCTATTTATACAGCAAAGAAAAGAGATTAATTTTGATTTTATTTATAAGTAATTTCACTATTTTCCATATTCATATTTACTTTTATATCCTTATTAAATGTTAAAAAAATTATTAAAAATAGATTTTTGGTCCTTATCCTAGTGTAGATCTGAAAACGTATTAAATTTTAAAATATAGTTAATAAAATTTAAATTTTTTTAATTTTAATAAAATATATTAAAAATAATTTATAAGTGTAAGAACAGAGAATATATTAGGAGGAGGAAGAAAGAATTTTGATAATAAAGCCAATTGTGAGAGTTTGGGAACTGAAATGTTGAAGTGGTTGTGGTAATTAATCATAAACGCAATATAATTAATGGATTTGAAGTTGAATTAGTTGAAGGTGGTTAGCGCCAAATTCAATTTTTTTTCCTCGAATGAAGACTCAAGATCACATGATGGGACTGATTAAATTAAAGTTAATGCTTTGCATTACATTATATTAATTTAATTTAACGTCAGATTCCTAGCAGAAGCGACAAATTGATGTACACATGTGACTGGAGGCTTCTGATTGGGAATCATTTTTTGGTCGTCGCTTTAATTAACCGTTCCATTATTTGTATTAAAGTCCTGACCTGACTGACCATCTCATAAACCATTGATAAGATGGAATACCTTTAAGGCTTCAAGCACTTCAACTTCACTAATTATTTTTTATTTAAATAAATAAGTCACCAGACTGTAAAAGAAGTAACATTAAAAATTAAACAGTCAATTTAATTGTTGGAAAGCATTGGAAGGAATAGAAAAGAATGAAATAATATATAACAATTGAAATCTTAATTTCTTAAAAAATTAATTGTACATCATTTTAATAGAACTGATAATGATAATTTTGGTCAAACAAAACTCTATAAACTAGTTAAAAAAACCCAAAAAATTTTAGGATTGTTTAGAGAATTTAAAAAAAATTTACTTCAAACTTATTCAGTTACTTAAATAAGTCTAAACCTGTTATCCAAATTCTTTTTTATTATTAATAAAATGAAATTAACCCTAATATCCACTTTTACTTAACACTCACAAATCCTCGACCAAACTCTCAATTAGCAGATTTTTCATTTTAATGTTCTAATAACTATTTGTTTTGAATTTTTTCAAAAAATATTATGGAAAAATAAACAAAAGAAATTACTCCCTCCGACCTAAATTATAAGGCACTTTTGAAGTAGTTTCTCTATTTTAAAATATAAGATACTTTAGATAAATTAAGGTTTCATTAGATGCTCAAATTTCAGTATTACCCTTTCTCACTCTATAATTAATTTATATTTATTCTCTTTTTGATATATTAAATAATGAGTATTTTTAAAAGTTTATATTTTTATTTTGAAAAGATAAGGTTATTAAGTGTATTTAAAGAGATTTATTAGTATGTGAGATTTTGTCTAAAAATATCTTATAATTTAGGATCGAAGGAGTACTTCATATGCTTTTATTTTTATTCTTTCAATCTTTAGTCTCATTTTAGTAAGGATAAGAAAAAAAAATGTTGCATTGTAGTGTTATGTTGCTTGAAAAATATCTTAATTACTTAGTACAAAAAATTGAAAGTAGCTAAAAAAAATAATATAATATTTAATAATTCAAGTATTTAAGCCAACATGAATAAATCTAAAAGTCCAAGGTGTTAGAAATGGACTTGACTATATGAGCTCTCTGTTTTTTTTAATGTTTGGAGTATTTTAAGCCTGCTTTAAATTGAGTTTGGCTCAAATAAGTTTGGCCACCTCAGTTATACTTTCTAATGATACTTTCATTAAATAACTTATGTAAGTGGCTTGATAATAACAATTGACATTTCAACTTATTTTTTTAAATAAATAATAAATGAAATAAAGGTATAATTGAAAAAGAAATTATGACCAACGCCTTGCATTTGAAACCAAACAAAGTAACTATAAAATACTCTATATCACAGACAGGAGGATGTTAAATGATAATGACTATAAAAACTTTTATATGATAAAAGAAATGAACTAATAGCGAGGTTGGAATAATGATTGATATGTACAAAATTATGAATATAAATTCCTAATTTTTAAGGAATGATGATCATTATGGGAGAGACTACTTTTCTGATTATGGTAAACGAAACACTACATTGGAATAAAATTCAAAAAAATATTTTATATTGAAATATATGATGGAAAATATTTAATTTCTAAGAATCCTCAGAAGTTGGCTCAAACAGTACGTACATTACAAGGACTTCATGTTTTTCTTCCGTGGTTTCATTTATTTAATTTATATTATTCAATAATCAATTGTGATTGTTTGATGGATGCACCGGGGCATGTATGAGATATTAATATATATATATATATATATATATGTAGTGATAGAGTGTGTGTATACATATACATACACATACACATACACATAAACACATACATACATACATATTTGATACATGAGATTTTTTTTTTTTTTGATAAAACACATGAGATATTAAAATATAGTTCGCGAACTCATTTGTAAACTGACGGTGAGCCCATGTAGCACCGATCCCAGGAGTTCCTTCCTCCACATGGGCCTCTGGGCCCATATTGTACTTCTCATTTCTCCAACAATTGTAGTGTTGCACCAGAAAAAAAAAATAAAAAATATGACTTTTTTCCTGGTAGATCATGAAATAGATCTCCAAAAAAGTGAGTCAAAATCGCCCCATTTTAAACATGGAATGTTAGTTTTTGTTCTTTAGTTATTTTGATTATTTTCCCATTTCTATGGCCCCTGGAATTTGTAATTGCACGAGACTTAATGTAAAATAATGCTATGCAATATAATATAATGAAAGTAATATAGTAGTAACTATTAATTAAGGGACTTAATTAGAGCTCAAAAAATTTAGGGCTAAACCCAAAAGAAATATTAATTTTTTTATTCTTCGGGCCTATTCTGACAGCTCGAATAGGTTTGAGAAAATTCGAGCCAAATCCGATCGGGCTTGGGCTTGGCCAGAATACCTGAATAAAAAAAATAAATTTTTTAAAATATATAAAATATGATAAATATTAATTCAGTTTTTAATTTTTATATCATTTTATATCAAAATACTATATATTTGAGTGTCTTAATATAGTTTTTTTTAAAAAAAAATTAAAAATTGTTATATTTCATATTTTTATTATTTTTAACCAATAAAATATTTCAAAATAATATTTAAAATATATTTTAATATTGATTTATATTTTAAGACCCAATTTTTTTAAAAAAAAATTGAGTCCTATAAATCATTTGCATATAAAAAATTAATTTTATATTTTTTATAAATAAAGATAATTAATTTTAAAGTGAAAATAAAATTAAAACTAATTTTAAAAATAAAATTTAGGCAAGTATAAATTCTCGACTCTACTATTAGATAAACATAATAAATAAAATAATATTCTTGAATAATTACTTGGTTATTATCCATGCTAAACTTGGTTAAAAATTAGGAGTAAACTAGAGTAAAAATCTCTTATATGTAAAAGTTAAATAATATAAAAAGTTAAAGAAAAATGATTTCACAAAAAATAATATTTTACTCATAATTAAATAATTTTTTTATATAATATAGTGATGACTATCTTTTTTTATATTTATAAAAATGAAAAGTACAATTTACCTAAAAGTTATTAAAAACTTTAAACTAATCAGGACAATAATTTTAAGTTAGTAGTCTAACTGTGATTAAATTGAGATCAACTTAATCATAATTAAAATAATATAATTTAATTAAAATATATAAAATATTTATATATGACTATGATAAGAGTAATATTTAAATAATTAAGACATTAATTTATAAGTAAAAGAAACATTTATGAATAGATTACACACAACACAACAAAATAATGATAGAGCTACTTAAATATAAAGTTGACAAGTTATTTTTTATTCTATTCTTTTAAAATTAAAATAATATTTTACACTTAATAGAATTATTTAAAAATTAAAATTGGTTCAAAACATAAAGAAAAATATTTTTAAAAAATTTCAGGAATTCGGTCCAGCCCAAATAAACTCGAAGGTGTTAGGGTTGGGCTTGGCTATATGAGCTTTTTAGAAGGGGTATGATACTTCAAGCTCGATTTGAATAAACCCGACCAGCCTAAATTACTAATTCTAGACTTAATTAATTAACTAGAGTTAGTGGTGGAGCCAGGATCTTAGGTCAGGAGGGGCAATGATGGAGTTGGGATTCTCAGTAAAAGGAAGACATTTTTGTCTCTTCCAAATTAACTATTTCTCTTTTCTTCTTTCTTTATTCCCTATCCAGCTTTTAATTGTAGATTCGTAAGTGCAGCGAGCTAGTAAAAAATATTCACTCAATTTACTCTTGAGTTTTGAATTTTCATTATTTATCATTGCTTTTTTTTTTCCTAACTAGCCCCTAAGTAGCATTTAGGATGAGGAGCGAGTCTATTTAGTCATATTAGATTTTTTTCTATTTTTAAAAAATTAATAAATAATATTAGTATTTAAGTATAGTGAAATTGTGGGCTAATATTCATGAGGCTAAGTTAAAAATTTGAATAGATCTTGGCTAAAAAAGTAAGATTGAAATGTGTTTAAATTTTAAAATATGAAAATAAAGGAGTACAAAGTATAATAAGTAAAAGGTGCAAATTGCAAAATGTAAAAAACCTATACTCCCAAACATGTCATTTCTCCCAAGTGAGGGTGGCATATGCCCCCCTCAATTACATGTGGCTTCGCTACTAACTAGAGTGATTATGAGTTAAGTATAGAGTTTGGATGTTCATTTAGGTCTATTGGATCTTATATGATATGTAAAATAAGGTTTAAGGAACTATTAAGGGCCTTATATGAGGTGTAAACGGGCCAAATTAATGAGCTTAAGTGAACCTACATGTTTTGGGCCATCCGCTGTGGTGAATGGTGCAGTTCTCCATGGCAAACAGAACAAAATTTTAAATCTTGAATTTATAGCTTGTAAACATAGGAAGAGGTGATTTTTGGCAATTTGGCCAAGAAGAGAAAAGAGAGATATGCTAGGGTTTCATTTTGAAGGTCCTTAGAAGTGATTTAAAGCTTCTAAATCATTGGGTCAGCATCATTTCTTCTTCTCTTACCTTATTATGCATCCTTTTTCTAGCTTTGGGTTGGGAAGAAGGGGCTGTCCGAATTGGTGGTTGAGTTATAGCCATCATCATGACTTAAATGGAGTCAATGCATGTTATTTAATGTTCCTATCAATGTGTTTTAATAGATGTCATCCTTAAATATCATTAATGAGGGGTTTAGAGCTAACTCTAATACTAAATAATTGAGTTTAGGCTAATGAGGATAGCTAGCAATGTTTATTAGCTTTAATGGAAGTTGAATAAGCTACTAGAAATGAGTTTTAGAACTAGTTCTAGTTAATCACACTTAAAGAAATTACTAGGCCTTAATTGTGATTAGGGATTAATTAATGACAATTAGTCAATAATGTTGTTTTTTGGATTATTGTTGTAGACTAATTGTGCCAAAGCTTATGCTCGAAGAAGCTCCTTGGAGAAATCCAAAATTAACTCTTGGGATGGTAACCTGTGTAATATCCTCTCTAACATTACCAAACACACATGACATAAAACACAAGACACCATTATGATAATAAGAATTAATTAAATTCTTTATACATGGTTATCATAACAAAAGGGTTTTGAAAATGGTTTAAGAAAATAGGATCCTAAAAAACCCTTTTTGAAAGGTTGTTTGAATCTTAAATTTAATTTTTTTTTAATCTAAAAGAAGAATATTTAGAATGAATGATCTTAGATTTAGATTTTTTTTTATTTTTAAAATTTAAAATGATAGATTTTTTAAATTTTAGGATTTTGTTAGATTTTTTAACTACTATTTTTAAATTTTTATTTTAAAAAGAAAGATAATCTAGAATGGAAAATCTTTTCCACTATTTTTAATCCTAGATTTTCTTAAAATTTAAAACAAAAGAAAATATTTTTCCAATATTTTTTTAAAAATTCAAACTAATGATTTTAATTAACTAAAGGAAATAAAATCTTAACTAACAAAAGATTATCTATCCTAAAATAAAACTAATCCGTATTTAAAATTTTTTATCTTTTCATTTATCTATATTACTAAAATTTTATTTTTGGTTAAATTTATTATTATTATTATTATATTTTAAAAATGTCTGGACAAAATCCAGCGTTAACAAGCTACCTAATGGAAGAGATTAGAAACTTAAGTTAGTTTAATTATACTAATAAGTACTTACGTTTAATTTAAAATTGACAAATAGTACTTAATTTTTGTAGATTGTTGTGGCTCAAGAGTTTATTGAGCGATTTGTTGTGAAAAGAACAAAAAGTACCATGAAAAACTGTTTTAAAAATAGAATAGTTGAGGTAACTGAATAATTTATATTGTGGATTAATTTGTTTAACTATTTATGAATAGATTATAAAATGAAGTATGCTATTATAGATGTTAGTAATATGAGTTAGAATTATAAAGAGAAAAGAAATGAATTTGTTAGAAAAGATATTACATATTTCTTAATTGTAGTCTTAACTATATGATAAGAAATATGATTATAATAAGTGTGAACAGTGTTATATATGAAATTATGATAGTGCATTATATTTATGTAAAAGTCATGATCATGATAGTTGGGGTGAGAGTTCATCTTAGGTGGAGTAATATGTGAAAACTATATGGTCAGGCTGGTACTACAGGACATCTAGGCAATCATGATATGATTATGAGCTCCTTAGTATCTAAAAGGTTTAATGGAGTATATGACACCTCGATTACATGTGATGGTGGAAACTGTAGTCCAAAAGTAGGATAAAATGTCTTTGGATGGATAGTTCTCCCATGAAAGGTGAGCTCGGATCAATTTATATAGAATTGGTCCAATAGTAGTGTACAGATTTAGTTGGAGGTAGTTGTGGAGGTTCGGATAAATAGTGTGGTCGTGCCATGTTATATTGATTATATAACAATATGTGTATAATGGCAAATGAATGTAATAATGTTTTATTTACTTATTTATGGTTTTAATTGTTAAAAGATAATCATAAAATATTTTGATTACTGAGACTCTATCTTGCCCCGTGGTTACTATTTTATAGGTTTAGATGTTGATAGGAGCAAAAGGAAATATTCAGGCCAAGGGTAGCTAGACTGCAATTATATGACCCTTATTGTAGTTTGTGTAATGAGATACAATTTATTTTTATAAGATGCCTAATAGGAATACATACGTACATACATATGCTTGCGCTTGTATGATTGGGTAATATGTTTATTTTAACCCGAAAATATGAGATTATGATAAATGTGATTGGAAGATTGAGATACTAGTACAAGTATATGTTTGATTGTTTATTTTTAAGGTTATGTATAGAATTTGGCTGAAATAGATAGTCATGTGTATATATGCCAAATGATCCCGTTTTGTGTGGAAGCAAGGTATTTGGATGGCTAAATTAATTATGGAGGTATAAATGGTGATATAACTGCTTTATCAAGTGTGTATTTGTCTATTGGATATGATTGATGCCCAAATTGTGGTTAATGACATAAGGTTATGATTGAGGGCAGTCGGATGTAGTGAAATGACCAAGGTACTAAAAATCAGACCGATCATTGAACCAGTTGAGGTCAGAGGTCAAGGGTAAAGAGTTCAACCGAGTTTGAACCGGAGTCAAACCAGTCATAATAAAATAAAATAATTTAAATAAAATTCCATTAATCCTTAATATATTTATCCATATTCTAGACTTAATATCTCATAAACTCATACAAAATAACTTTTATGGCTTCAAACAAGTAAGTAATTAATATGAATATATTTTTAATTATATTTTATTATTTTAAGTATAAACTAATAATACAAATCATAATGTAAGAAAATAAATTTTAAATAAATAATAATAATCAAATTAAAATAAAACTTGAAAAGTTAAACTTATTGGGTACAATACCCCTCCTTTTCAAAAAACGAGAAGAGCATGTTCACATCAACTATTTGAAATCATGATTTTATCCCTTGGTTTTTACACTTAGCCTTCGGAACTTCTCATTTCCCTTCATATTCATGACTTTAACCTTTGATCAAAACAAGGCATTTCTCAACTTTTTTTTCCCTTCTCTCTACTCTCCACCTTTTCATTCCCACTACTTTCCCTCTTATGTCCTTATTTCCTCATCTCTTGTCTTCATTTTATTATCTTCCTCTATTATGTCTGACTGTCCTTTTCCATATCACTGAGTAAATTATATTTGTTGTAGCTGCTGCTTCCTCACCTTCTCTACCCAAGACGAATGCTAGAATTAGTGGTGGAAAAATCATTGTTGAGTTCAGATTCACTGGTAAGAGTGTGATTGGGATCTGTCGGGTGTGCCAAGTGTCGTCATCAATGTGGAAGGATGGTGAAATGAAGATCAAGGATTAAGGGAGTAACGAGAGGCACGCATCATTTAGGCTTGTTCTTTCATCTGATTTTGATTTTTTATTTTTTTGTAAACCCAAGATTAGGTGTTTTCCAATTTCAAGGGGAGAAAGCATGACTCGTTCATGCTGTCTAACCTATGGGGTTGAATGGGTCAATTCGAGTTTTCCCCAAGTCACCCAGGTTGGCTTCTAACTTAAAAAGATAGTAAACCTGATCGGACATATTGCTAGGCTGTTGGTTTACTAGTCAGACTGGCTAGTCTGATTCAATTTTCCAAACCATGGAAATGACATAAAGTAGTTATTTTGCATTCAAGTGTTGTAAAGTCTCTTAACTCATCCAGACTTTACCATTCTAAATGCATAATCATAACACAATAACAATATCATATCGGAGTAATAGCCCTTTAATTGTTCTCAAAATGTGAAATTATGACTTCATCAAAAGCATGTTCAAATAAGAGAGATAACGAAAATGTAAACATAAACCTTAAGACTTAGGAAGGCACAACTATTTTCTAGAAAACGTGCCATGCACTGCAGCTCACACCACCATACACAGCGACATGTGGTGCAGAGCAACGTGCCTTGTTTCTCTCTATGCCGTGCGCCGAGGCATGGCACATAATGCACCGTAGCTCATATGACAGCAAGTTTTGTTGTCACATGACAATTTGCAAGGTGAACTTATGCTACGTACCATTTCCACTTCTAACATTATTTTGGAATAATTCAAGCACCCACATGAAGCTTTTAACATATTCTATCTAATGAGATAAGTTTGGACACGATCCAACGGTCTGATCTAAAATTGGATATTTGGGGTGCAAAAAGCTACCTTTTCTTTTAAAAACTAGCACCTTAAGTATTCAATTCTCATTCCTCATTTCATTAGACAACTTTGAGCCTTAAATCAAGTCTATAAAGACCATTTACATCTTATTGACTCACCATAATACATATATCACATTAAATGCTCAATTTGGCCTCTCAACACCATATTACACACTCATAAGCTTATATGAGGCACAATATATATAATTACATAATTACATACATACATACATACATACATACCTACATATATATATATATATATATACTTGTTTTACTTCAATCATCCAACTTCCTCATATTGGGCTAAGCCTCACCATATAGTTAGGAATTACAAATATACTCGACTTCTGCAAATGGGACCAAGCCTCACCATTTGGGTTAAGTTTCCTATAAATACACAATTTCACATAACAAATTCACATATGTATACATATATTATAAGTGGAACAAGTTACACGGTAACATATACTTGCTTGATTGGCATCTAGGCCTACCCACGTACCCGCTACTATGATACCCTCAGTGAAATGCAATTCAAACTACACAAGTAAGTTTTCAACCACAAATCATATACACATTAACATATTCATAATCACATACACTTATGCATTCTAGTTAGCAAGTCAAATATCTAATTATAAATTTATGCATTCATTATACACAATGGTAGTCATACCATTATCAAATGAGGCTACTATTTTCTCACTTCCTTTCCCGGCCTTCTCGTACTCTCTTTACTTATGTATAAAGGTAACAGAGTGAAAGATACATCCCAGTAACTTAGATAAACTCCAAATATCGATTAGTAAGGAAAATCATAAATAAGAGAAAAAGTAGCATCATTTTAATAAAAATAGTATAATATGTATATACATGAATTCATACTCATCCACCTATCATGCTCATGCTCATGTACTCCCGATTCCTTCTAGCGGAGCAAGCTCTATGCCTAAACTAGGGCTTCTGGCCTTACACAAAATAAGGCCCACCAAACCACTATCTTTTAAGAATCATCAGTATGGGTGGTCTCCAAAATCCCAACTAGCGAAGCATTCTCAACGCTTGGACTATCAAGACTTTCTACCCTTACACAAAGTAGGACCACAACCTCCTACCCTAGTTTAGGGTACTCTCATGGATCATTCTTTTAGGTCCTTCCAGGCAGAGTCAAGCTTTATGCTCAAGACCTTCAACATCTCCTGGTCCTTCCTAGCAGAGTTGAGCTCTTTGCTCAATACTTTTAGGACTTCCTAGCCTTGAACAGAGTAAGGCCATTACCCCTTACCCTAATTTAGGGTATACTCATAGATGAAATACGCATGTCTATGCACATGTCTCTTTACATTCATTTCAAGCATCACTCACACATCGGCATGCATAACTCTTTTACAATATTGCTACTTAATCATAATGTATACAGTTATACAAAGTACTTGTAAATAATTTCATAAACAAATAAGTATAAGGATTACTCTACTTACTTTTTACCCTTACTACCAACCATATTGAATTCCTAGAGGGTGTAATTACTCACAAGCAACATCTCAGATGCTCAATCTACACAATACAATGTCCCTCACTTAATTTCCAACAATTTAGCATAGGCACTAATTTGGCTAAGCCAAATTTCTCAACACACATAACAACTTAATTAAACCCTTTTGAATTCACATAATCTGTTCTCTATAGTCGTTAGTCATATAGGCTATTCAGATTATCAAAACACCCTCTTAACTTATTTGATCAACCAATTTACCCTTTTAAGCTAATTTGAGCCTAAATCCTTAAGGTTCAACCATTTAACTCCAGACTAGTTACAAAATCTTAGTTTTACATTCAAAAGCCTTTTCTAAAACTTTCCTTTAAATTTGAATTACTTAAAATTTCTTGATTCAATTTCTCTATCGATCAAATTTAAAGAAAATAGGGTAGAAATATAATATGGAGTTGTACGATACTTACTTGACAAGTCACTGGCCAAAGAAAACTCTCGTTAGTTGGATTATGCAAGCCCTAGTAAAGACAAGCTTCTTCACCTCTCCTAATGCATTTTCCTCACTTTTCCTTTTTGATTTCACGAGTTGTTCACGTCAGCTTTAAGTAATTTTCGTGCAATACGCCATGGTGCGTGGCACAGTAAAGTTAATCTCACTTATGCTCATGTATTGCATCCCAGCTTGCCATTCTACCATTCAATCCCATTAACATATCAACCAACCAACACAAAATATCAACTCAATATCCAAATCACAATCAATCCATTAATTACTAATTTGCCCCTACTTAGCAACCAGTTTTCCTAGACTGAAATTCAAGATGTTACAAGTGTTCAATTTTCAAAAGGAATACAGGATTGAAGTGCAACATATGTCGTTGGTTGGATTGTGAAACAATTATGTGTGAATGTTTGAATCACTCTAATTGGACGTCATATGTGGAAATGGCACATGTTGAAAGTTTACTTCTCATGTAGGGAAATGAAATTAGGGCTAAGTGGAATGCCAAAATCCCTAATGTTTCACTTTCCCTTTATTATTATTGTTATTTTAAAGTTGTGTAGTTTTTTAAGGGTTTTTTTTATGATTTTAAATGTTGATTAATTTTAGTTTCATATTTTTTCTATTTTTTGGCTTTTTTATATTAATAAAAAGTGAGAACATATATATATATATATATATATTAAAATAAAGGCTATTTGTTGCACCCAAATCATGACGTTCCCAAAGAGGGAAGGTTGATAAATGTAGGAAAATGGAAGTTGCCACCAAAGTTTTTAGAAAACCTTGAAAAATTATATAATGAAAAATGATGGTCTGTAAAAAGGGTTCGAGAGTTGATTGTATGTGAAGAAGGTGTTAAGTACCCTATAATACCTATTTATAAAAACAATTACCCTAAGTTGATAGCATAAATTAATTGGCCTTTTATTAATATCTTAATTACCTTTTAATCATGTGCAAAATAAAGATAAAAATAAATAAAAATTAATAAAAATAAATTATTTATTTATATGGGAGGACTTGACATAAGATCAAAAGATAAGGCCCCCGTACCTTGTGATGGGGATCAAAATTCATGTAGTTTGAGGTATTATTATTTAATTTTTTTAAAATTCTTTTAATTAATTTCTTTTATGAAAAGATTGATATTTTGTGTTATATTATTATATTTATTTTTTAAATAACAATTGAAGGAAGTATCTTTAGGTAAAAGAAAAATAACTAGTATTGGAACCTGTGGTGATTTAGTATCACTCACAATCCACTGACATGATGATTTAGTATCACTCACGGCAAACTTTAAAAAAATAAAAGGTCTTTTCAAGAATAGTTTTCTAGAAAATAATTTAATAAGGAAATTTTAAAATAAAATTTGATACTTGTGATGACTTAGTGTCATTTACGGTATTTTTTTTTGATATTTTTAGGATCTAATGTGATTTAAATCACTCATGATATAGCCTAAAATATGCTAAACTTTTTGTTATTTTCATTATTTTACAATGTGCTCAAAGAGCTTTTCTTTGTTTGACAATTGCGGTGATTTAATATCATTTACATCATTAGAGCATCAAATGTCTATAGTGATTTAGTATCACTCATGAACACCATTTTTTTTAAAAAAATATTTTATCAACAAGGCCCTCTTTTTTTTTAAGAGAAAAAGAAAAAAAGAAGAAGAATGATTCACTAGTGCAAAAAGGGATTAATTTCAAGAAGTTACCAACAAACATATTCGGCCATCTGATAAAGTTGTAAAAATGATATTCTCACAATTTACACAAAGTAAAAAAAAGGGGGGGGGGGGGGCTGTCAACGCCCAAAATCGCGAGGCCAATATGAAGTGTCTTTTTGTGCGCAAGATAATCACCATGAGAGGAAATAATTATCACACACCCTGGCAAGCACACACCAAATAATATTAATAAACCAAAAAGAAACAAAAACCAAAATAAACAGGTGGATGAGGATGCGGACAAGGCACAGTCATAATAAGTGAATATCATCACGCCTCTTGGACAAACGCACAATACACCAAGACCAATCACGCATATACACTTAAACAAAGAATATATATAAACAAGTAAATTGATGGGATGCAGATAGGGAATAATCATTTTAAGGTTA
This sequence comes from Prosopis cineraria, assembly GCF_029017545.1. Lineage (NCBI taxonomy): Eukaryota > Viridiplantae > Streptophyta > Magnoliopsida > Fabales > Fabaceae > Prosopis > Prosopis cineraria. Next base: position 9,371,280 of record NW_026555336.1, on the reverse strand, counting down.
AGGAGCAAATAATCGAGAATATGTATAGAAGGCATAAGAATTAAATATGCAACTCACTGCCCTAGTAACTTGAAAGGAACGAGAATATGAAGTCTAAACCAGGAGCCACAGATTGCCATCACACTTAGCGAGAGTAAGAATGCACTTACTTCTTAAGGCTCCCAACATGATCCGTCTCCTTTAAAACAATTTCCTCCCTCTTGTGGCCTCTTTCTCTTCCTTTTATAGGTACCAACTAGAGTTTTTCCTCTTAAAGATAGAATCATTCATATCAAATCAAATACTCATTTGATTTTTTTTTTTCATTATTTCAGATTTTCGATTTGATAGAACAAAATTGAGGGGATTTGGAAGTCAATAAAAATGAAAAAAAAATTATTTTAAAGTTATGAAGATATTATTTTATTTTTTAATTATTTTTTATAAAACCTCTTTTTCATTTTTTATTTCATTTATTTAACTTACTTAATTTTATTGGACTTTTTATTTTTTTTAATTTACATCTAGAAGCCCGAACAAAATATGGTGTTCACACTATTGCAGGATTAAACAATTATTTTTTTCATTTATTTTTAAATGTACGAACAAAATATGATGTTCATAGTTGCTTTCAAGATAATAGGTTGTATTTTCATGCAATTTGCATCTTTATGGTGTGAAGAATACCTTGTTCATGTTTTTATTTCTCTCTATACTGTGACTTTCAAGATAATAGATAGTATTCTCATGGTATTATACATTTTTCATGTAAAAGTCCTCTGTTTGGTTGGATACATGAAAGTCACAGCATCTTTAGTTCATAATTTTCATGGTATACAATAGGTTTGGTGTGCAAGGTAATAAACTTGGTGTTCAAGGTCATAAAGCTTGGGGTGCAAGGTCATATGGCTAGTGTGTAAGGTGATAGGCTTGGGGTGCAAGGTGATAGGCTTGGGGTATAAGGTGATATGCTTGAGGTGCAAGGCGACAGACTTTGGATGTAAGGTCATAGGTTTGGTGTGTAAGCTAATTAGCTTGGGGTGCAATGTTATAGGCTTGAGTTGTAAGGTGATGGGCTTGAGGTGCAAGGTCAAAGGCTTAAGGTGTAAGATATAGGTGTGGGGTACAAGGTTATAGGAAAAGTTATAGGTTTAGGGTCCTTAAATTGGTTTTAGTTCCTCAAAACAATTTCTCTCCCAAGGAGGAATTTTATGGCAATTTTCCCAAAAATATAAAAAATAAAAATTATAATTGAAAATACAAAATATATAGTTTCAATTTAAAAATATGTTTACTTAGCACAAACTAATATATATCTAGTGTTTTAAAATGGTGTGGAAGTGGGGAGTTTGAAAAGTTGGAACATGTTTGAGTGGGTAGAGAAAAATTATATTGGAAAAGTGGGGAATAAGAGCCAAGCTTGGAGGGCTACTTGTTTAAGCTTGATTTTATAAAGCTTTGAGCTTGAGAAATTGACATTGTTTAGAGAAACCGTGCTTTGAAGCCTAGCCTAATAGGCCTTAAAAAAAAGAGCTTAGGCTCAAGTAGCCCTTCAAGCCTTTTTTTTCTTTTTTGTTTTTGACTTCCCCAATCTAAAATGCACACTTAGCCATCTGGAGAAGAAAACCCTAGTACTCCCTTCTCTCATTCTCGGCTCACTCCCTCTCCCTCACATAGTCACAATCACACTCGATAGCTCTCCCTCTCCTCACTCTTCTTGATCTTACCTTTCAATCTTTGATTCTCAGCTTCAGCTAATGGACTTGAAAGTCCGCCCAAGGGGGTAAATTAGGCTTTATAAAAATTTAGCTAATAATAATAAAATTAAGGAGATGATTTTAGAATGTGTCACCAAACACAATAAAGAGAAAGGAAGAGAAGCTTGCACAGATATTTATCCTAGTTCAGTTCCAACCACTTGAGCTTACATCCAATCCTCAAGCACCACTTGAGATTTTTTCCACTAACTCCACCAAGATTAATTCAGTATCTTAGTAGCATTAGTACAATCCCAGACTTATACTTAAGTCTAAATCATTCCCTTTACAATGTAATGATATATCTCACTTAAACTCCTTGAGTTTAAATACTCTGTTCTAATAAATAAAAACATAGACGAATAGAGTAAGGTTAAAAATGAACTATTACTATCAAATACTCTCTCTTAGAGTTGATATTTAATCAGTGAAGCTCACTTGGTAATGAATATAAATTTAGAAAGTTGGTAAATAATAAATATGAATATTTTGAGTTTGTTCATGTGCGTTCACCACTTCCACCATCTTCATAAATGCTTGTATTTATAGTTAGGCTTCATAAAAGATCTATTACACTCATGAATATAGCCATTACAGTCATCATCTTCTTTCTTTTGAGTTGTCTAAGCATTGTCCAAAATAAGGCAATGCAACAGTGCTTTACAGCGGAGCTTTCTCTCTCACGGCTGGTAAGGAAAGTAATGACTCTTTGCTTTAAATGTTCTAAAAAGGTAGGTGAGGGGCTCTTTCAAAAGAATGAAGCTATTTAAGAATAAAGATTTTTCTGAACAAGATCGAAGTAAGCTCAATTTATTCTAAGAACATGTTCAGAGAGATTGTATAACTCATATTAAAATGAAAAGGAATTGAGAGAGTTTTGAATAATCTTTATTTTGGATGAGAGAAATAGGGCATCATAGATTTTGAAACAAGAGAGGCTATTTCGAAATAGTGAAGAATATAATACGAGAGGTAGACTAGGCTTACTTCAAAGTATGACATTTATATCGGAAGAGAATTATGTAAGCATTGGTTTAAAATTCTTTATTTAGGAATAAGAGGAGCTATTTTCAAATAAGCTATTCTTGAATAGACTATTCCTAAATAAGAGATTTCAGAATGATGCATTGTGAAATAGCTTTGAAGAGATGAACACTATTCTTGAATAAAGATAGCCATTCCCAAATAAGCTATTCCTGAATAGACTATTCCTAAATAAGATATTGTGGAAGACATAATGAGAATAGCTTTAGAAGAAAATAACAACTATTTCGAAACAAGTATAGCTATTCTCAAATAAGCTATTTCTGAATAGATAAGAGAGTTGATACTTAAGAATAAGGAATTTACTCAGGAATAAGCTATTTCAGAATAAAGACACTATTTTAGAATAAGGACCTCAACATAGAAAAGTTACAAAGGCTCTCATATTTTAGATCTCTGATTCTTAGATAAATTAATATACCTTTCAAGCAAAACAAAAGGTCTTTTAGTAATTAAGATCAAGTTAAATATTTAATCTTTGGAGAGAAACAAAATATGAATAGAAACGAGAATTGATTAAGTGTTTCTTAGCTATTTGGGAATAAGACACATATTTTAGGAATCAGGATATCTATATGGGAATAAGATTTAAGAGTTAGAATTTCAAAGCAAAGATAACCAATTCCCTTACAAGCCATTAATTCTTAAAAATTAAACTTGTAAAACACAAACTTTCTTATTTTGTAATCATCAAAACTAATGTTCAATAGGACTCACAGTGCTCTTGGTCACTCGCCTCTTGATTGTCACTCTCTGATTCTCAATCTCTTCTTTAAGTCATAGTGCTAGCTGCTCGGTCACTCTTCTCAGTAGGTCACTTGTGATCTTGGCATCTCTATCTTGTCATCTCGATCTCATATGTCTTTAACTCTTCGACGATGACTACTTACCTCATCACTTCCCTCACTTTATTATTTTATTCTACTTCATATCTACATCTGATGCTCCATTTTGATAGTTTCTCTGGGTTCTCTAATAATCTTTCTGTAACATCCTAAACTTTTAATTCAGGAAACTAATTACTAATTAGGAAAAATTATTAATTAGTGGATTAATGGTGATTTTGGATGGTGGGTTGATGTTTTGGCATGTTGGACTAATGTGTTAATAGGACCAAGTAAAGGGACGATAGTTTGAAGCAAAGTGTGTGAGCAGTTGAGAGATTTCCAATTCTGTGCCACATATAACAACATACGCTGTGTGCCCTGCAGCATATGGCACATAATTTAAATGAAGAATACATGGTTTAGCTTGTGAAATCAAAGGGAGAAAGAAGAGGAAAGTGCACAAGAGAGAAGGAGGTAGGTCAGCTGTGCTAGGGCATCAAGTTCTAGAGTACTAGGGTTTGGTTCAGACTTGTTGCTTGATAGGTAAGTTTTGTATCATCCTATGCTCATATTCTACCTTAATTTCTCTTAATTTGAAATATAGAAAAATTGAATTGGGGAGTTTTAAGGGGTTGGTTTTTTTACCATTTAGTAATAAAAAGATTATTAAAAGTTAAATTAAGGTTTTACAACTAGTTGGAATTGGTGGTGGAACTAGGGAGTTATAAGCACAATTTGACCTAAATTGAGAAGCTCAAAATGAGTAGAAATGTTTGTGTAGTGTGTTGAGAAATGGTTTGACTATTTTACTGACCTAAGCGTATGTGATTGGGATGAATTGGGCTAAGATGAGTCCACAAAATTGTTAATAAGATGGATATAAGTGCTAAGTAATGTGACATTGCCAAGTTTAGTGTTTTGCATTGAGTTTGGAAGCTAACTGGTGGAATTTGTTTGTGTAGATTGAGCATTTGGTAGTTACTCGTGGAAATCTATAAATCATAAAGTGCTTTAATACAAACGATAATCCTTGATAAAAAGGATATGAGATAATTGGATAAATTTTTTTATCTATTAGCTTGTAAAATTATTTACAAGTTCATTGTGTAAATTATCTATATTATGATTTTTAAATAGATAGAGTAGCCTTTTTGTGAAAAGTGATGTGTGCAAAAAGTGATGCTTGCGTTATAATGTAAAATGATAAAAGGGTGTGCATGAGAAAAGTGATACCTTAGTCTAAATAGAGACTTGTGGTCCTACTTTATGTAAGGTTAAGAAACCTTAGTCTAGAGTGTTGATTATGATTTATTAGTGAGAGTGCATAAGCATTCATAAGTGATTAAAGGTGGGAGTTTACCTTGTAGAGATTTATACACCATAGTGTTAGCGCATGTGACACCTATGCCTTGTGTATCATAACCGATGGGCATGGTTGGGCAATTCCCTATCACTTTATGAGTGATTGGTATGAGGAGTATTCGATGCCCTACTAATCAGTTAGGGAGAATCCATAGTTTAGAGGTGGTAAAGAGGTACCAACCTTACTTCTTCCACTAATGGTGAGCTTGGACCGACCAGAGAGGTCCTATGTATAGCTTAGGAGTTCGGTCGAGAGATCTAAAGGTTCAATAGATGCTAGTTAAACATACTCATGTATTTCATTATTGGTTCTATATATAGATCCATATTTATTTGTGAAAATGATGTTACTCTATCTCTTGTGCATAGTTTTACTTGTTAATCAATATTTGGGCTTATTTAAGTTATTAGGACATTTGTCTTACTTCGTTACTTCATGTTTATAAGTGTTAAGAGTCTGAAGAGGCTAGGAAAGGAAATGTGAGAAGAGTAGCTGCATTTATATAAATTATAATGCTACCTTAAAGTAAATGAATGTATATTTGAGTATAGTGTTTAAGTTGCCAACTAGGGTGCAAACATGTATATATATTATTTTAGTGACTTGCTTTTATTATTTTGTGGTATCTTTGCTAATTGTGCAATTATGTGCTAATATGGTGATGGCCTTAAATGCTATTACAAGTGTGCATGCGCGCATGCGTGTTATTTTGTGAAATCTTGCTTTGTGACATGTGCTTAGCTTGTGGTGCTTAAGATGTAGGTACTTGAGTAAGGCTAGAGGTATTTATTTAGTGAGCAAGATTTGAGAATTAGAATGTTCTACTTGTTCCTCTTACGTATTTGTGATAATGTGTGTATGTGCGAATCAGGTGTTAATTGTGAAATTTGACTATGTGGTGAAGCTTAGCCCCATATGTGTGAGTCAAGTATATGCAAGGGGAAGAAGTATTAATGTATATATGTGGTAGTGTTATTATCCAAGTTATGTGGTGTAGAAATCTCACACAAGTCTACTTGGGTGAAAAGTGGTATTGAGTAATCAAAGTACGTATATGAGGCATTATATGTTATGTTATGTGTCAATCAAGTGTATTTAGTCCTTAGCCTTAAATGATCTAATAAAGTAAGGGGTGAGATTTAAATGCATGAGGTGCTTGTTTTTAAATGAAAAGTGCCTTTTTGCACCCTAGTATCTAAATCAAGTTCAAATCGTTAGATCATGTCTAAACTTGTTTCATTAGTTAGCTTGTCTTACAAGCTTCGTGTGGGCGCTTAAATTACTCAAATCGGATATTATATGTGAAAATGGCATGCGGTGAAAATTTTATTAACTGTGCTGTGTGATAGCAAAATCTAACATGTGTGCTGTAGCACATGGTGATATGCTGTAGCGCATAACATAGAGAGAGAGAGAGAGAGGATATATGGCTCTATATCATATGTCGTGGCACATGACACTTTTTGGGAAGAATAAATGTTTTAATCCCTCTTTTAAGGGTAAGGTGTTTATACTTTTTTGAGTGTTTTCCTTATGCATTAACGCCTATGTTGAGTCTTTTTAACTTAAGTCAGGATCCTGCATCTTAAAAATAAAATACCTATTTGTGTTTGAAGAATTTTGGGTGCTAGTGCATGTTAGTGAAGCAGAAAGTGGAGTTTATCACTTCTCTCTTGCTTGTGTTTGTGTTAAATTGGTGCTGTATATTAATAAAGTCCGTGGTGCCTCATAGAACTTTACACTTTCACTCTCACTTTTTCCCTATTCAAAATATCTTAGTACTGACTGTGCAAGTTTCTCTTTTTCATTTGAAGACTTTTATGGTGCTCGCTCACTCTCTAAATCGTAATGCTATTAGTCAGTGCTTGCTCACTCTCTAGTTCTCTACAATAATGTCTTTCTCTACCCTTTTTCTCGCTTTTAATTTCATGAAGATGATTTGATGAGCCTAATGCTTTGTTTAAATGGAGAGAAAATATAAGAGAAAACAACTTTTTCTTTGTTTAGATGAGAAAGAAAAAGTTGAAAGAGGGAAAAGTGGAGGAGAAAAGAGGATGTGGGATCTACTATATTTTCTCTCTAAGTTTTCTCTCCACAAATGAAGAGATTTTGAGGGGAAAAATATTTATTCCACATTTACCCTTCTACTTCTTTGCACATAAGCCTTTGTTTCATCATCTTTTACTTGCCATTTTTCGCCTTAGGACCTCAGCGCTCTAATTCACATCATATTTGCTATGATAATTTGTTTGCTACACTATAATAAGTGACAGTAATTATTATAAAAATAATTTAACAATGATTCACATAATTTTTATGATTATAAAAGTCTTTAGCTTAAAAATTAATGTCCTCGCATTGCTTTGTCTCAGCTCAATGCATGTCTCCATCTTGTCTATAAACTGCATATTTTTATAAATGTATGCCTTTCATATTTTTATGATATTATGTATACATAATTTATTTTTCATGTTATAGTTCCATATGCTTGCCATGGAACTCTTGACTATAAGTAAAAGCAAAATGCTCTCACTAACAAACCAAGAGTTGAATTGGAATTTATTTATTTTTATTATATTGAATTTTAAAAAATATCCAATTTTAAATAAAAATAACATATTTTTACTAGATTATTTGGTTTTAAAATATAATAACATGAAAGTAATTTATATCAAATAATTTCATTTTAAATTTTTTTTTGATGATGTTAATTTTTATATATTGTTTACTTGTAACACATTTTTATACATATAATTACATTAAACATATTTATTTTGATATAAGGGTACTATATTCATTGTGATATTTTCTCATTTTCTTTCCTCCTTATTTTTTTTTTCTGTCTATCTAAACATAAGAAGTGATAATATTTTTTTTCTAGTTTCTTCTTCTTTCCATTTTCTTTCTTCTTAATTTTTCTTTCTATCCAAACGGAGGGTAAGGCTCCATTGCCTCTCATTGCTACTTCCAGTGTCTGCTTCTTACTTGTGATTTTCCCCATTTCATCATTATTAGGGTTTATTGTAATTGGAAAGATTGATAGATGTTTACACTATTTGAAACACACGTATAATGCATTTATTGGATGCCAAAGGATTGATTTGCCTTGTAAAGTAGATGTGAAGGGGCAGATCAGGAGTAGCAATGTACATTAGGAGTTCTCTTTGTTCTTTCATTTTGAGTAACACCTGTAATCAGACATGCCTAATCGTTGATTTAGAATCAGTAAATAATTATAACATTGCCTTTTTCTTAATAGAAGAACTAACTACTATATATTGTACTTGAGTAAGTACATTTTATGCATCAAAACCTTAATTTGTGGTAAATTATACTTCTAAACCTCTTTTTTTTTTGTCCTTTCTAGAATTTGTTTTATTTTTGGATTTGGAATTAAATTTTTATTTGATTTATCTTGAATTTCATAATGCTTTAATTATTTTTTTTTTTGAAAATAGGCTTATGAGCATAGCCCTGAATCATTTGAATAAGAGCCAAGACTCAAGAAATGGGATACTTTTGGGGGGAGGGGGTTGGGCCTATATGGAAAAAATTCTTGAATGGATTCAGTGCATCCACCTCATCTATAGTTCATCTACTAAAAATATGACATTTAGATGATATTGAATATAAATTCATTTTGACATTAATGATAGTATAGAAAGAAAAATAAAAAAAAATTAAATAAGCATTTTATTATAAAAATAAAATCGTTAAAAATAATTACACATAATAATTTATTTTATTGAATTTGTGCAGTTTTATTAAATGGGCCATAAATAATATAATATATTAGATCCATGCAATAATTTCTCAACCGAACTAGCCATGTGGCCAATTCACCGACTTATTAGTTGAATTACTAGTCAGATTCAAGTTTCAATTCAATGTTTATAAATATATATATATATATATCAATATATATATATCAAAATTCATTTTGTTGGTGATTTTAATTAATAGTAAAATTTATGTTGGTTTGATTAGAAAATTAATGTAAAATATTTGATGATTTGTGACCAACAACAAATAATTTTATTAAAATGTTTAAAGGATTAACTATAAAATACTTGTCTCTATATTTTCAAAAATGAAATTATAAATACTAAAATTATTTTAAAATTTTTATCTTTATAATCTTTATAAAAATTAAACATCTTAGTACTTTAAAATATTAGTCCGTAAATATTAAAATATAAAGATGGAGTTAAAATTTAGGGACTAATGACAACTATGTCACGATCTACATAAACGAAAAAATAGTCAATATTTCTAATGGGAAAATTGGATTGATGATATCAGTCCAAACGACAAGCACTCAACCGGTCGAAACCGGCAAAGATTGGTTCGTGATAACGTGATGGATTATATGAATACTCTGGGCCACGGCCCATATATAAGAACGACGATCTAAACCCTTGTGGGGTTTACTGCATTTGTATTATTGGCTTCGTCCTGCGCATAGCTTCTTGGTCCTAAGCTTCCCTTCTTCTCTGTGAATCCTAGTTAACGCGACAAGGTTGGATCCTTTGATTCGGAAAACTGTGCTGCAGCAGTGTCGTCCGGGCATCGGTACAAGAATAACAAACACGTGCTGCCACTTTGATTTTCTCCAGCTACGCCTTAAGAAGCACCATGATTTCGGCCATTTCTTGGGTCCCCAAGGGGGCTTTAAAGTCCCAACCCGTTATGGCCGACCCTCCTTCAAAGGAGGAAATGGAGGAATTAATTAACAGCGTTAACATGGAGAGAAGGTACTTTTTTTTTTCCGATTCTGTTTCGTTCATCAATTTCTGTTTGTGCTTTAGTGGTCATTGAATTCAGTATTCTGATTGTACATGCTAATGCCAGTTGTACTGGTTGTTTCTATTATGTTTTTCTGCGTTTCATTTTTTAGACTACCTTCTGGTGTCTCTTTTCCTTTCTTCGAATTTTGGTTGTATGTTTTTTTCGACAATGGAATAGTACCAAATAGTAAGAAATTTGTAACGTTTCCATTGATTTCCGAATATATTTTTTAGTCCACATTCTCAAGTTTCATTCGCAAATTTTCAACTATTTTAAAAAAACTTGTTATGCGAAGTAAAAGTTTCTAATCGGTTTTCAAGTTAAACTAACTACATTTGTTCTACCAAGGAAAACATCTTTCAAAATGATATTATACTTAATTTTTGGTTTGACGAAATGTTGAGCTTCTAATGGACAAATGAAACAGAAGGAAGTGAGATCCCTTCGATTCAATTGAGTTAATGATGTGCACTAGGAAAGCTTCTAAGTGGAAACAAAGTGATTGATGGTGTATATGACATTTATTTTCTCTCTTTTCCGCCATTTTTTGTATCAGATTCCCTCAATTAATTTAGAGAATCAACTGGAGAAGGAGAAGGCACTTAATTCAATCCCATCCTCTATCTCTCCTCTCTTCCAAACCACATATTCCTGCTTCTCTAGTCTCTGTATCTTTCTCCATCCGAGAGACACTTGCTTACTTAGGGGGTGTGCATTTCTTTTTGCAAAATTACCAAAATTTCACTTATCATTGAGTGATTTTTTTAGATGGTGAGGAATCCATTTGGTCCTGCAATCTTAGTAGCTTGGAAGATGCACATCTCATATAAATTGCTTAGGCATCTGGTTGCATTGATATATAGCATTTTAGATGTGGTGTATAACCTGATATGCATATAGAAGTTGTGTCTTTATGTTTGGTTTTTGGATGAAGAAGTTAATTATTGCATATAGGTTTCAAATATTTAAGATCCTTTGAATTTTTATATAGTGGAGACAGTGAGAACGAAGATAATGATGAAGATATGGATGTTGGTCCTAACGAACAGGATGATGAAGTTAAACAAGCATTATCTGTAGCAGATATGCTTGGAAAGACATCAGAAGTAAAATTTGATGATATAACTCTTGGTTTAAGGGAGCTTGACATGGAAAATTATGATGAAGAGGATGAAGGTATGCTGAACTGATTTTGTTAAATAATTACAGAGCTGGTATGAGATGCTCTTTTGTTTTAAGCATGAGCGGTAATAAAGTTGCAATGTCCAAGGATAACATGAAAGTGAAAGCTTCTGTGTCTGTTCCTTTTGGGTGTTATATTGAACACATTCATAGCGTATCCATTATTCCTTCAATGAGTTGTATCTTCTGCTGTATATAGGAGTTGAGCTGTTTAGTTCAGGGATTGGTGATCTTTATTATCCAAGTAATGAATTGGACCCATATCTCAGAGATCAAAATGTAAGTAAAGAATACTTTTGTGCACTGCTTTCTAGCTTTCATCCCTTGTCTTTCAATATGCTCAAACATCACTACACTTTACATTATTCAGGATGATGAGTCAGAAGATTTGGAAGACATGACAATTAATCCAACAGACTCTGTAATTGTTTGTGCAAATAATGAGGATGATGTCAATCGTCTTGAGGTATAATAAATGCTGGCCATGAATAATTTGCTCTTTCATCTCTCATCTGCCTTATCAGTTGGTAGATAAATGGAGCACTGAAGTGCCATTCCTATCTTTTCTGGCAGGTTTGGATACTTGAGGACTCTAGTTCTAATGAGATAAACATGTATGTTCGCAATGAGATCATGATTTCAGCATTTCCGCTCTGCACAGCTTGGTCAGATTTCCACCTTAAAGGGGAAGAAAGAGGTGAGACCTATGAGCATTTTGATTAATTCTTATGGCATGCATATTGGTGTTTATCAAATACACTTCTGTGTGGTGCAAATGGTATTTTCTTTCCATTCTGACAAGCAAATGAAGAGAAACTCCCCTAATAATTAATGGCCTATTTGTCTGTGGGGCTAGGGAGAGAGTGAAATGGGAGAGGTTAGCAAACTCTTGCATGCAATATAATGCTAGAATTGTTTAATTAGAAGTCTCTTCATTCCTCTCTTTTTTGGGGCAAGATACTACTTTTAGGGCCTTTTGGGTATGCTGGAAGCATTGTTAAAGAAATGGGAATAGGATAAGGAATTGAAACAGGAATAGGAAAAATGAATGGGAATGGGCTTTAAAAGTGTGTTTGGCATGTTAGTGAAAATAAATGGAATCTTGATATAATTTTTGTTTGTGTATTAAATTGATGAGATGGAAGATTTAAGATGGAAAAATACCAAAATGTACCTAATTTAAAAAATAATTATATATCATATATATATATATATATCTATATATTATAAAAAGAACTACCCTAAAATAAAAACAAAAAAACCAATGAAATTAAGAACCCAGCCGTCCAGCCATTCTGTTGTCGGCTAGGACCAGCCATTCCATTGTTGGCAAATCCCCTTCACCAGGCACCAGCGGCTTCATTGAAGACAAAATGGGAAAAAATATGGTTCCAACAAACCATCCAGCTTTCCATCAACACCACTTAGGAACGTTGCTTCCATCATTTTCATGGAAAGAGACTTTCCCTGGAGATGTTGTTGATAAATACATATCATTTTATGCGCAAAAGTTTGACTTTAACTATGACTTACTTTCTAATAATAATAATTACAATATGTTCACAGGGAGCTTCATAGCTGTTGGCTCAATGGAAACTTCAATAGAAATTTGGGACCTTGATGTTGTAAGTGGATTGTGATTATAAATTCGTTCACTTTCCTAAAACTTGGTGGTTACTTTGCAGAGTCCCATGTTATTTTCTGTTGTTTTCAGGTTGATGATATAGAGCCATGCACGGTTTTAGGTGGCATGAAAAAGAGAAAAGGGAAGAAGAAGGTTTGTTTCAAATTTCAAATAATTGCATATTTTCAATCACCATAAAATTTTATTAGCTGCCATCATTCTCCAAAATGTAACATAGGATTATAATTTATTAGTAGAATAAGATTTATAATGGGAATTTAGTTGGAAACAATGCCTGTGAGTGGTCATACTATGGAAACTATTTGGTGATAGATGGTTGAACAATACTTGCTCAGATAACTGAATCTTCAAATATATCTTTGTCTGATTCCATGGAACTTTTTGATAGTCAGAATTACAGAATCCTGATGTAAAAACACTTTATTGATTATCTATGTTGGTGCTTTTGAACTTTATAAAAGAACCTGTGGCTAGTAGCATAGATAAATTGATTTCATTTGCATGTGGGGCTCTATTCTTTAAATGCAGGGGTTCTTGTGTTTTGATGAAGGCTGTCTTATTTTATTTAGTTTGGATGTTTGACTTGTCCCAACCAAGGAAATGAGTTCTTGCGCATTAGATAAATATCTCATTGCATCAGTATTTTTTTTAACCCCTTTATATGTAAATTATAGTCTGGCCATTTTTTTTTTAAACATCTTATTTCAATTCCTTTTTTTTTTTTTTCAACGAAACAAGTCAATTTTATTGATCAGCAAAAAAGGCAAGTTACACACACTAATCAGACACGAAAGACAGAGACTCAGCCTAGAATACAACCTAAAAAGGCATACAACAGAAGGACAAAATAAAGTCTAAGTACAAATTGCCCAATCCCAGATCTCTCACCGTTCTCATCACACACAAACGAACCAGCACCAATGTTACAGGACAGAGAAAAATCAGCATCCAAGATCTTCAATAAAGGAGATGTTGCTGTCATAAAGCACCCCAGAGGGTTCATCTCCCTAATACCCCGATCTGCTAAGGTATCTGCAACTTTATTTCCTTGGCACCTGACCAAGGTCAAACCAAGTTACTTGCTGACTTCTTCTCTTCAAAAAGCTCTTCAACCAAAGCCTTACCCTGCCATTCACAATTCTCAGTCAAACCTGTCAACATCATTTTATTAAAGTGATTCACAATCCATTTCAATGTAAACCAGCTTACCTGCAAAGTTACATGCAGCAGTTAAACCTTCTTTCAGAGCCAAGCATTCAGCCATAAAAGGTGAATCTGCCAACACTTTCTTTTCTTCGCTCAAAAATTCACCTTTCTGACCTCTGCACACAATACCCACCCCAGCCTTCTTTCCAGAAGCAATAAAAGCTCCATCAACATTAATTCTTACTGCATCTCTCTCTGGTGGAACCCGCTGCTCTCTTCTTTTCACTGCAGGTCTATTACACTTGAAACTCTTTTTTTGTCTGCTCTATTCGCTGATATAAATTCTGTCACCAATGTAGCAGCAGAAAAAACTACTCTTCTTGCATCAACGATTTTCCCTCCAAACGCCCAATCACATCTCCCAACAAATTGCTGCTATTAGAGCCTTGTGTCTATCGGTAAACTCCTTTTGCTCTACCAACACTGAAGTCAACCACCTTCCAGCTGAGCTAATACCCTCTCTTCTCAAAATGAGCCCCAATTCACTGCCAAACCAACATCTATTAGCTCAAGAGCAGAAGAAAAATAAATGTTCAGTAGTCTCAACCTCAGTCAAACAGATCGGGCAGCAGGAATCTCTAACATATTTTCTTCTATACAAGGCTTCTCTAGTGGTTAAAGCCCCATTAATTAGCCTCCACATAAAATGTGTTACCTTCAATGGTACCTGTAACCTCCAAATGCCATCCCACATCTGTTTTGGTACCACAAAGGAGTTACTAGGATCCCTACCCTCCACCTTATTTCCATTCTGTCTTGAAACATGATACCCTAACGGTATAAACTCCATCTTTACATCCTTGCCACACAACTCTATCCATACAAGGTCTCTCTAGAATAAAGATCTTCAGAATCATCTCTTTATCTTCATCGGACAGCAAATTAGAAATGCTACTCAGGTTCAATTCCCATTTTCAGTCAACTAATACTTTTCGATTCTCATCAATCACTCCCTCTTGTAGTAGTGCCTTCAATTTAACTTCACCGCTTCTAGGCAACCACTTATCTTCCCAAATTCTCACAGACATCCCCAATTTCCAGCATAAATCCTTCATTAACAAATCTCTACCTTCCAATAAGCTATACCACCACCATGAAGCCTTTGGACGTTTTTTGGCTTCTAAGAAACTACATTTTGGAAAATAAATTCCTCTTAACAACCTGCACCAATAATCATCAGGGCTGTTTATCAATCTCCATGCAGTTTTTGCTAACAAGGCCCTATTAAAATCTTGAAAATCTCAAAACCCCAAGCCACCTCCTTTCTTAGAACCAGTCATATATTCCCAATTTTTTGAATGTATTCTATTCCCATTTCTGTCAATTTGACCCCACCAAAAGTCATATCTCAGAATCGAACTCTTTACTTGTTTTTTGGGAAACAAAAAGCATGTCATGGGGTAAACTGGGATGGCATTTGCAATAGTCTTCACCGAAGTCTTCCATTCTGCAAATGTGAGCAATTTCTGTTTCCAACCTTGGATCTTCATTCATATTCTTGATCTGACAAAAGCCAGAGCTGCTGATTTTGATCTCCCCCAAAGTATAGGAAGACCAAGATATTTTCTCCTTTAATTTTGGCTTAGTATTTGAAGGAAAAACTATACAAGATTTTTCTAAATTTATCTCTTGTCCAGAAGCTAAGAAATTTACATCTAAGATTTCCTTCAAAACTAGACAATTACGTTCCTCTCCCTTTACAAAAAATAAAGCATTGTCTGCAAAGAAGCAATGAAGAAACAATGTGATAATACAGGGCCTCCTCTAGCTAATCTGATTCCTCTCCAATCACCATTATCAACATGGTATTGACTCATTTTTTAGAGAATATCTGCTACAATAATAAAGAGGCAGGGAGACAGTGGATCACCTTGTCTTACTCCCCATCCCAGTTTAATTGTAGCCACATCCTGCCCAGAAACTTGTAGATTAAATCCAATAGAGTTCACACATTGCATAATTCTTTGCACCCAGATTCTGCAGAAACCCATTTTCAATAACACCTGCTTGAGAAAGTCCCATTCAACACGATCTTAGGCTTTTCTCATATCTGCTTTCAAGGCCAATTCAACTCTTGTACCCTTCTTATTTTTCAAATATTCGAAAGCTTCATGAGCCACTATAATATTGTCCTGGCTCATTCTTCCTGCAATAAAACCACGTTGCTGCTGTGACATGTATTTCTCCATCAGTTTCCTCATTCTATTTGTCACTATTTTTGAAATGACTTTGTAACAGACATCACAAAGCCCAATTGACCTAAACTGACTGACAGTTTCTGGCTTATCCACCTTGGTTATCAAAACACTATCACTCGCAATTCCAGTCTTATTAATGGCCCTCAAATCTGCCTCATTATTAAAGAACCCCTTCACCATACTGCACACTTTCACATCACTGCATGAGACTCGGTAAAATAAACCAGAAAATCCATCTGGTCCTAGTGATTTATTGGCATTTAACTGAAAAACAGCATTTTCAATCTCAACTTCATCCGCGGATCTTGGTAACATCTCATTTTCCTCATACATAACCACCTCATATACATAATTCAATGCTGCATCCATATTTCTTCCACCTACAGTACCTACAGTAGTGAACAAAGAATTATAAGATTTGTAGAAGTCATCAATTTCATCTGTCTTTTCTAACCAGTCACCATTATCATTTTTCAATCTTAGGACTCTATTCCTCAATCTCCTTTGCATTACTGTGTTGTGAAAACATTTTATATTACCATTACCATACTTCAGCCAACTAACCCTCAATCTTTGCCACCAATACATTTCTTCCTTTTTCCATGCTTTTTCAACCCGTCCTGTTATTTCTGCTATTTTCAAGGCTTTTTCTGCAGCTAATACACCTTCATTACACTTAGCAATCTCTTTCATCTGAGAATCAATCATTTTTCTATTATTTGGAAATGCTTTTCTACTCCAAGAAATCAAACCTCCTTTACATTTTGTCAACTTTGCTCTTAGAACAGCAAGCTTATTATCTGAAAAGCAGTTTCCTTTCCTCCAATTGTGTTGCACCCACACAGCCTCAAATTTAAATCGTCTAGGAACCTTCTCATCTGGAAAACAACAATAGATGATTATCAGAACCCACTGGTTCAATTTGAAAGACCATAGCCTTCTTATATCTAAACTCAATATTTCCCACATCTGATTTCAATTCTTAGTGAGCGTATTTTTCTGATTCTTTAAATTTTTCCTTTTTGGTGGCAGAAACCCAACAAATACAAGGATGGCAGTCACACTGACTCCGTGCTTTCTCTTGCTTGGAACACTGAGTACAAGTATGTAAATCTAAAATTTAATTCTTCCTTCGTTTCTGTGTCTGGATGCCTTGTCTAACAAAGATTTCGCTTTTTGGATCCTTCCCCCTTCTCACCCTGTCCTCTAAACTAATAATACAGGAATGTACTTGCAAGTGCTAGTGCTGACAATCAGGTGAAGATTTGGGATGTGGATGCTGGGAAGTGTGAAATTACGATGGAGCATCACTCAGACAAGGCAAGTGCCTAGAACTAAAATGGATTTGGTTCATTCTCTTAGCTCATTTTTTGTTTATAATATAGAGTTTTTACTTTCTCTGTAATCACTTGTAGAACAAGTAAATTTGTAAAATAATGGGTGGATTGTGGTGATATTAACCTCACAATTTTGAGATAAATCTTCTTTTAGCATCTGGAGTGTTTTACAATATTCTTCATATGCGTATGATTTCTTGAATATGTGGATGCATATAACATTTTAATGAGATTTTCCTGGGGCTTTGATTGTTAAATTTTGCATTGTTAAGGAGGGAGAAATCTTTCTAATTTGCATTTATTCCTTCTTCATGAATCACCAAAGAAATATTATAATTTATTTTTCTGTGACTGACTTAGATGAGCTGTGTAAATAGCTTTCTTAATGTCTTCCAACTCACTGGTTCAACTATCCTGTCAGGTTCAAGCAGTTGCTTGGAATCATCATGCTCCACGAGTTCTTCTTAGTGGGTCTTTTGATCGTACTGTTGTCATGGTAATGTTCCAATATCTTAATTTACTCCTATTTTGTCTTCTGATCATACATGGGAATTTTATTATGCCAGATGTATTTTCATGTGCGAAGAGAGAATGAATATTAGTGAGTCATGCCTAAATGTTTGACGTTATGAACATGGCAAAGTTTGCGGCAATCTTCTGTGTTGCTGTGATTTGGTGTATCCTGTCAACTAGGAATGCTTGGGTTTTTTAAGGAGAGTGTTATTATATTTATTCATTATTTTCACTACAAAGTGAAGCTTACAAGCGTGATCCTTGTTCAAATATGATGTTTCTAATGCTGTTACACTTAGCAGAAGGACGGAAGGATTCCAACACATTCTGGATTTAAGTGGTCAGTTCCAGCTGATGTAGAGAGCGTGGCTTGGGATCCACATGCTGAGCACTCATTTGTGGTTTGTTCCTTTTGAATTCAGTACTTTTATTTTACTTGCGACACTGTTTCATGCAGTTACTATTTGACTGTTTTCTACCAATAGAAAAAAACGGGGGTTGATTGATTCAAATTGATGAACTTTAATTTTACTATTTTTGGTTGATTTTTTTTTCTCCAAAAAATAAAAATTTGAGTAATCCCGACCTAAAATTTCTTGTTAGGTGAGTCTGGAAGATGGTATTGTCAAGGGTTTTGATGTTCGTGCTGCCCAGTCCAATTCAACATCTGAACCAACGTCTGTTTTTACTCTTCATGCACATGATAAAGCTGCCACCTCAGTATCCTATAATCTGTTGGCAGCTAATGTATGTTTCCTCAACCTTTTGGTCAGATTTCTTTGTTCTTGAGCACACTAGTCTAATTATGCCCTCTTTGACACGGCTTTGCAGCTTCTTGCGACTGCATCCACAGATAAATCGGTAATTGTGAAGTCATTTTATTAATATGCTGCATCCTGCATATTTTATATTGGAACTTTATTTGAGTGACCACTGTATTATTCGACAGGTTAAACTTTGGGATTTGTCAAACCAACCATCTTGCATAGCATCTCATAATCCTAAAGCAGTAAGTTCTTTTGTTTCTTCCCCTCGACTTCATGTCTCTGAATGACGTTATCTTTTTGAAGTTATGACCAATAGCTCAAGCGATACTGATATTGACACAAATACGAGGCATGGCAATATATAGGGCACTCAAATGCAACTGAAGTGTTATGTTGTACTTTCTCTAGTCTCTAGTATGAGGCACCTTCTGGAAGAATTTTTTTAGTCTTCAATATAAGGCACATAAAGGGTTGCTTATTACCATTTTCTAATTTTACTTCTGTTATAAATTTAATTTTATGATCCATTGTATATTGTATCTCTCTTTTCTCATTTTTAATAGGGGTAAAGTTGAATATTTTTTTTAAGACATATTTAATGAGTTAATTATTATTCATTGATTCTGGTAAAGTAGTTAAAAGTGCCTTGTAATAAAAACTAGAGAAAGTATCTAATGTGCAAGTACTAGATACATACTGATAAAAATGCATTATTTGGGGAATGGTGATTTATGACACTGACTTGTTTTTTTTTTTTTTTGTGTTGGTTTTTTGTTAGGGAGCTATTTTCTCTATTTCTTTCTCAAAGGACAATCCATTCTTGTTGGCTATAGGAGGGTCCAAGGGAAAATTGCAGGTGATTGTAAAGTCTCTACTGTTGTGTGGTTTGTATTCTTGATAATCATTCATTAGTGAGAATAACTAGAAATACTTGAAAATTTGCAGGTCTGGGACGCCTTATTAGCTTCGGGCGTCTCTCAAAGGTTTGGAACCTCTGGCAAGAATAAACCTCGAACTGGGTCTTGATACTGATCATGGACGAGTTGGCCAATCATCTTCCTCTATTTTTTGCCTTTTTGCAACGAGTGTTGTGTTGCCTGTACAAAAAAGTTTTAAAACTTGATGTGAATGACATCATTCGGTTGCAGTATCTATCTCCTGTTGGGGGATTTTCTTTTTCAATTTTTTTATTCTTCTTTATGATGTCTTCTATAATATTATTTAGGAGTGGCTGTTGGGTTGACTGTTAGAAGTCTCTTCACTATTGTATTTTGTATTTTGACAGGTTCTTATTGAGGCGATTCTCATTTTTTTTTTCCTCAAAGCATATCTGGGCTTTTGGAGCCTGGTCTGTGCTTGATTGATTCAGGCCAAATTTTTTAAAAAAAGAAGACCAAAATTAGGAAAACAGGGATATCCCCCACATCCCCCCCCAAAAAAAAAAAAAATTAGAGGGGTAGGTACTAATAGCCTGATAACTGAGGTTGAATTATTGATTATTGATTTTTCATTGATAGGGGAGTTTACCTATCATTAAGTTATGAAGTCTTTGGTTATATTGAATGTTTTAGATGTGAAACTGAAATGGTTAATAGCTTTTGGTTTTTATGGCTTAATTGGTTAGGTTGGTATTTGAAATGATGACATGATAATTAAATAACAATAATATTAAATGCATATATATATATATATATATAAAAGAAATAATGACTGCTATGAGATGCATGGAGATATTATAAAAATTTAAAAGTAATTAAATAATCACTATAATAGAACTAAGCATATTTGATGCTCATTTCCTCCTATATCAAGTATGCTTTCGTCATTTATGTAGTTGCCATATATTTGACAATTAAACAATTGCCAAATATATGGTTTTATAGTTGATGGTTATCAATAACCATCAAGTATAATGCACTAGAAATGGTTTTGGTACAATGTTAGAAGGGTATATTTGATGGTTGTCTTATCTAAATAATCATTAAATATGCCTTGGTAATTTTGTTTTAAATATGGGGGCCACTAAAATTTATGCAACCCCCCTCAAGTAAAATTGACATTTACATATCCAGAACATCGAGCACATGATCTGGCCAACATTTGATCAACAACATTATTTCAAATTAAAAGAACACGCACACACGCACATTGCAATAAAACTCAAATTCATCACAAATTGTATTCATTTTGTTAAAAAAGTCACAAAGCCTATCTGAAAAATCTCATAATCCTATCCTAGAAAATAAAATAACATTCTATAATAGATAGCCCTATAGACCAAATGCACTCACTAAAGATTGTGTGAATTTTGCATCACCTACAGTTGGAATACATGTTAACACCATTCTTCCACAATTTCATTGATTGAAGCATCCCTAAATTCTTCATAATAAGTGTCATTATAGTATTATAATTTAAATTAAGAAAAACATAACTTTGAGTTTCTGTACTTTGCTCATGTATTGCTATATGTCCTTACACTTTTTTTAGGTTGTTCTAGGTCCCTTACACTTATGTTTTTCAGTGTTCTAGGTCTCCAAATGAACTAAGTGTAGGGATCTAGAATACCGAAAAAAGTACAAAGATTTATAGTAAAACATAAGCAAAGTGTAAGGACTCAAAATTATGTTTTTCCTTTAAATTATAACCACAATAAAGTTAGTTAACTAATTAAATTTTATTATATAAAAAATGTAGTTTAATCAAACATGAATGTTGGAAGGGATTGGAATCTTGGCATGAGTGATGATGTCCCTAGTGAATCTTGTCATGCAATATCTGAAGTCTATAGAATCTGGTCTTTGATGTGGGCACTTTAAAAAAAACCAATAAAGATATATTAAAAGTTGAATGATTACTAATAAATTCTTGAATAATTAATCATTCAATACATACCCTTATGATTGTCCATGTGAACAATTGGTCATATGGTTTGACCCTGGGGATAGTTAAAGATTCGTTCATATGGTTTAAAAATGTAGTCCTAATAACATAGAAGTTGGTGTAAGAAGTTTGAAATTAAAAAAATAAACAAGTATGAAACTTAATTAATGTGCTTACTTATTGAATAATTCCATTATATCTTTGCCATTATTCGGTTTCCCACTAGCAAAACACAAGTAATATATGGCCAATTTCTCATAATTTTTCCCAATCAGATCAAGAGCAATCAGCATCCAATGATCCCTAAAATAATTAACAATTGCAATGAATATATAATAAAATAGTTAATAAAATTGAAAAAAATCATTAAATATAACAAATAACTAACCTTTGCATGATAAGGTATCAAGAATAACCTCCCCCCTTCTCCGTAGTCTTGGCTTTGAATGAATTATGTAACCACTTTTGCTCGATCTTCATGATTAAGGTCCCTAATGTCAGGGAAACCAACAACGTCATAAGGACAAATAATGGTTAATATCCTAGTAAGGCTGCGGGGCACGATGAGTGTATGGTAAATAAACCTAAAATGAAGAAATCAAATATTTAAGTAGATATTTATACAAATAATAACCATTCTTGTGTAGAAGTAGTGCATCAAATAAAAATTCATGATGGTCATGCTAATCATAGCATGGTGGAACACTTCATCTACCATTTTGAGTGTTATGTGGTTGATATGATCTCTACTACACATGCCATGCTCGAATAGTATTGAACCATATGTTTTGATGATAACAAAACTAATAAAAATGTGTATGTTACTTGTGCAGATAATATATATTAACAAAGTGACAAAACCTTTAAGACTATGAAGATAAAAAAAAGATTTAATGTTATAAGTTTATTTATTTTATTCTTTTATTAGATTCAACTGTGAAAACTAATGAGAGCTATTATATGTTTTTAAAATGGTAACAATGCATCATATTAGAAACTACTTTAAGCTCATAAGTCCTTTAAACCTAAGCAACAAACTCTTAGAATGCACCCTTGTTCATATGTCCAATCTATGCATGACCTGGTGTAGGTCCATGCGTGTTTTGGATATTATTTGTGCGTGTTAAAACTTAGTGGATCCAATTTAAGCTTGAGCTAAAACAAAAAATTGCTTAAATTAGACTTCATAAGTGAAGTTTAACACTATGGTCCAATCCACGCTTTATCCATAAATGGTCCATACATGTTTGGGCAATCAATGTAGGCAAGTATCTTGATCATGCTTCTGTATTTTGATTCATGCTTGATTACATTTAATGTAATATCCTCCTCCTTTTAGTCCCATAATTAAATCCAAGTTTTGACTAATTAGGAAATGGGATTATAATAATCATCAAAATATAAAATTTTTATTGGTTAACAAAATGGGGACCCTAAGTTTATAAAACTAAAATCATTTTCAAATCTTGTAATCAAATAAATCAAAGTTCACAATTACGCGGAAGCGAGAGATCATTGCATAAGTGAGTGCATTTGTTTAAAGAATTTGAAACAAAAGAAATTCTAAAAAATTTTGAGGAGTGTGCTGTGGCTTGTTGAACATGCACCGCGGCTTGCAATACCATGCGCCACAGTGTAATTGCATGAATTTTGATAGTGAATTTTGCTATCAATTTTGACAGCATTAGGGCCAACTTCCGACACGCCCCAAATCTCCGTCTGACTTTCAAATGATGTGAACTAGGTGTTTACAGAAAACTCTTTCTGGGCTCTAACTAATGGCATTGGTCTCAACTTAAAACAAAAATTGGATACCCTTTTCAAATCTTACACTTTTGAAATAGATTTCACAATTTCAAGTGCCTAAACAAAATACCAAGGACCAATAGCCACCAAAACCAAAATGACCACATACAAATCATCAAGACCAACTTGTGTAATGCACCATAACACAAGGAATATTTTCAAATCAAATTTTCACTACTCAACTCCTTAAACTCAAAAATATAAAAAAGGGGAGTTTACCATAATTTTCATCAAATGCTTCCAGATCATCACATAATATTCTCTACCCTCACTTGTATTAGTATTTTGGCTCTATCACCATAATACATAATAATCAACTCTCTCCCTAGGGCCCAAAATACCATTGCATAATTTACATTTCACATAATGCAAGTAAGTAACAAAAGAGAAATTCTAGTTGGCAATTGAAATTGTCATACATATAAGTTTACCTAAAATAAGGAGGCCTATTACAAAGGAATCGCGATCCTAAGCCTCTGGGTA
Organism: Prosopis cineraria; assembly: GCF_029017545.1. Lineage (NCBI taxonomy): Eukaryota > Viridiplantae > Streptophyta > Magnoliopsida > Fabales > Fabaceae > Prosopis > Prosopis cineraria. Next base: position 9,347,502 of record NW_026555336.1, on the reverse strand, counting down.
TTTTCCTCTGTCCACATCTCTTGAGCTATTCCCTATAATATTAAAGATCATGGGGTGAGTACAACTACTCAATAATCAAGGTCTGACTAACCCATACTAATTCATATCAATTAGTTTAAATACAAGTGGTAGTTAATATTAATACTTTATCCCATGTGTAACAACTGAAATTAGATATTCACAATTCAACTCACATAATAGTATTTACTTAAGAAATAATGCTTTTAGCACTTTTTATATAAAGAGAATTGGTCACACAAAATCATTGACAAACATATTGGCAAAAATTAAGACTCAACTAAAGATATCATCATTATGGACTCAATATAGACAACAAGTGCCTTTACTTACTATATACATGATCACACCTCCCTTATATCCTCTTTATTCTTTTGACATGAAATCGTGGGCTATAACTTAATGGCATAGTCTATATTTCTTGACTTCCCTAGCCTAAACACTTGTGAGGTGATTATCCAATTAAGGCGCACCCAACTCACTTATGGATCACAGTTTCCCCCATTTTTCACACCATGGGGTGTCATATACCTTAGACTAGCCTCCTCAATGAGTTGATAGATAGCTAGCTAGGTTCGAGCCCCTCGTTGAACTAGTGGGACAGTCCCTCATTGAACAAGTGGGACAATATGGATAGAATCAATCTAGGCAAACCATTATATGGATGGGCTTTACCACATGGATTTTATCATCTACTCCGCTTCCTAGGCGAACTCCCACCTCTCAAGATCATGCAATATACATTCATGATATAACTCACACATATACAGTTCATAGAACTTCACATATCAATTTTCATTGAATTTCATCATTACACAATCATTGGACTTTTGAATCACATTTCATGAAACTTCGAACCAAACAAGTCATTAAACTCCAACTTTACAATCATTATACTTCACATTTTCAAAATCATTGAACTCTACTATTTTAAAACATCATTGAACTTCTCTTAAACAAAGATTCATGTTACTTCTCAATTTGTAAAATCATTGAACTCCCAATAAACATATCTCCTAATAAACATTAATATGAAAATCCACCACTATTATTCTCAAGGACATTTTACATCACAAGGCATAAAACTCACAAATTGGATCTAGTAGATTTCCTAACAAATTAAGCCATACTTGCATTTCTTTTTATTTTACACATTTCAATGATAAATCATAAATCAGTAAACTAATAAACACACACAAGTATGAGATAAAATTCTCCTAGTTACCTTAAACCTTTGAGAGGTTAAAGATTTCACCTCTCAACTACTCACTCCCGAAGCTTTCAAGAAGCTTGAATGGTGCAATGGTAGTTACACTACAAGCATTTACCATGCAAAACATCAATAACCATTTTTGAGCTATTTTTCACTAACATTTCATCATTTCTTAATACTCAAGATTTATTCTTGGCTCATGTAAAAGTACCCATAAAGCTTTTTAGCTTCCTTTAACTCTCATTAATAATATTGAGCTCTTAAATGGGCATTAATGAAATCACATTATTCCTAACCATCAAATTAATGGGAATTTCAGACATTAAATGTCCTCCAACCACCAATCATCATAAAACTATAAATACCAAGTTTACTTAACTTAATCTACTCCCATTAATTCTATTTAAGTCAATGGGTTCGGATCCATAACTTCTATGGATCGAAAATCACTATTAACAATCAAATCCTGACCTCTACCGTTAAGAAAATGGAAGAAGAGAGGAAGATTTAAGCAAGGAAGCTTATCTTTAGTGTTTATGAGTTCCAATTTACTCCAATAATTAGTTTTTTCAAGCCCTATCTTAGCTCTTTCATCACTCTCTCGGTTCCCTTTGTTTTCTCTTCTCTTCTACTTCAGGTTCGCAACTTAATATTGCAAAATTTTAACCATATGCTGCAGTAGACGCACAATACGCTACAGTGCATGGCATAAAGAGCCTCTTCCAGGCGTGTTGTCATGCATGCGCCGTGGCGGACAAACCACAAGCTGTGGTACGTAGCACAGAATCACTTCCTTTAAAAATTCTTCCTCTTCTATTCTTGGGTGACCTGATTCTCCTTCAGACCTGCGTTTAGAACTGAAATTGAGACCAAGCACACCTATTAGGTCTCTCTGGCCACATACCTCATAAATACACTTAATTAATCTATTTAAACTTAATTAATCTAGATTTAAAATTGAGGATGTTACATTTAATATCTATGCTTGAATTGTTTATGTGTATCAACTTGAAGTGTGATTTAGTTGCAATTCAAGCATGATTGGATTGAATCACACTTGAAAGGGTTTTACAATTAGAAACTTTCAAGCCTAACTTAGAGTCTTAGAATGAACAAGCCAAATCAAGTTTGTTTCAAAAGTAAGTCAAGCGTGTTTTAGCCAATAGAGAAACTAGGTGCTTTTGCATTCCATTCACACTTGATCCCATTATTTACCTACGCTTGTTTTGGCTCACAAAAAAGTTAGGTACTTCTACCTTTCAAAACACACTAGAGCCTATTATAGCATCACACTTGGTTTAACTAAAGTGAACAAGAGCCTTAAGCCATAGTGTCATTCCATGGCGACACCCTTCCATATTATGCTTGACTTGGACTCTAACAAGCATTTAATGCTGAATGCAGATAAATTACTTTTTTCTAGTATTATTCACTTTTACATGTTGTCAATGGTTATAATCCTTTTCCTAAGTATTCCAAATCATCTTAAACATCCTAAACTATATATAGGATCTCATTTAAGTGAGTGGGTAACATATTCATTGAACGATAAGTGACTTGCATTCAATTTTTACATATACTATGTCAACTTTGTGAAAAAAAAATTAAAAGTTTATAAGCTTTTATTGCTATTACATTTACACTTTTGAAGAGTTATTATTGTGAAAAGCTTTTTCATTTATTGATTTAAAATCTTAGGAAGAGATTTTTTAAGTATCTTGTAATAGCCTATTAGTATTGTAAAATCAAGAGTGGTGTAATCTTGTGTGTTTTACTGTGGTAGCAAACACCTATTTAAGCTTTTGATTTTAGTGAAAAATCTTAAGGGTGATCTTGAGGACACATAAGCTAAGTGGTTAGGCCGAATTAGGATAAATCTCTTGTATCAAGCTTTTCAACTCTTATTCTTCCTAGCTTTCAAGGGTTTTCTACGTTAAAAGTTTGTTATATGTTCTTCATCTTTCTGGTTGAAAAAATCTTTTAAACACCTAATTCACCCCTCTCTTAAGTGCTAGTCTTATCTAATATTTGATATTAGAGCAAGGTCTTTTAATCCAAGACTTAATAGTCTTAGAGGATCTTATGATTGATTTTGGTGATAGTATTTTTTGTAACATCTTGATTTTCTAATCTTGTAATTAGTTATTAATTAGAGGTGAATTAGTAATTAGTAAATGATTAGAAATATAGATAAAAGAATGGTATTCTGACTCATTGGAGTGTTGAATGAACATATATGAGTAGAAGAACTGTATTTTGGGATAAAGCATATGCACGCGGTGAGGATTTTAGCATATGCGAGCGGTGAGGATTTTTTATGCCTTACTATGCCATGTGCCGTGGCACAAGCTGTATGCACCATGGCGCATGGCACAAAAAATTGCTGATTTTATCATGGTCATCTTAAGAAATAAAGGAGGTATGAGAAGAAAGCATGAAAGGAGTGAAGAGAAAGGCATTCCTCTACTAGGGCAAGAGTATTTGAGGCATCAGGAGAAGTTTTCGACTGATAGCCTATCGAGTAAGCTTTGTACATCTTTTAACTTTGATTCTATTATAATTTTTCTTAATATAAGTTATAGAGAAATTGAATTGAGGAAATTTAAGAGGTTAATTTTTTACCCTTTGGTAATAAAAAAGTTTTTAGGAGTTAAATGAAGACTTTGTAACTGATTTGGAGTTGAACGATAAAGCTTTGAAGCTGCAAGCTTAAATTTAGCCCTAAATCAATGATAAAAAGGGGTGGAAATTTAGTAAATATGGAATGGGATCACTAGAAGTGATAGAAAGTGATCATTGAGTAGTGATAGACCTAGCTTGCATAAGTGAAAAGGAATGAATAGCTAGTTATAGCTTTAAGTAATAATTCAGTGTTTTAGGTCAATTTTATTAATTGACTAATAGTGCCAATTATGTGTAAATTGACATATTTCACATGTAGAGAGAAAATAGACTTGTAAAGATGCATTAGTGGTTGTTGAATCCACGAGTAACTTTTCTTATAACAGAAGGGTTGAGATAACCGAATAACTTCCTTTAGTTGATTATCTATTATAACTATTTGGAAGTATGAATATTATTACATGGAAATATTTTAAAATGTGCATACGTGTTAAATGAATGTTCAGTGCATGAAAGTGATTTTAAAAGAATTGAGTTTATTAATTGCATGATTTTGTAACTTTATAAAGGGTTTATATATATATATATATATATATACATTTCTATATATGTGAATATATGGCTTATACAAAATCATGATCATAAGGGTGGGAGGTCACCTGTAGGGAGAAGTAGTGAAAGACCATATGGCATTATTTTCCTTAGCACCTAACAGGGTGTGGTGTTAGAGAATTCTATCTCCTCAGTACCTTTTGAGATACGGTGTTGGAAATTATCTCCTTAGTGCCTATTGAGGTGCAATATTAGAGATTTGAGCCCTTAGTATCTATGATCACATATTAGAGCCAATGATACCTTATTATGTGTAATGGGGTAAACCATAGTTTGGAAGTACGACAGAACAACTTTGGCTAGGTCATTCTACCACTCAGGGCCAATGAGCATGTGCGTTGGTCTAAGGAAAGCCTATGATTTTGAATTGGGATAATTTAGAGGTTTGGATGGTAGCGATCATGCTTATGGATGTGATGAATAGTGGTGAAATATGATCTTATGAAAGTGGTGATTAGTGGTAAAATATTATATTGATGTAGTGATTTGAGGTAACATCCATGATACATGCTTTGTTTAATTGTATAGTATACTATACTTGCTTATAGTTACATATGATAATTGATAATAGAGAGTTATTTTATTACAAAGATTATTATCTCATCCTATGGTTACATTTTTACAAGTCAAGTTAGTAAGCCGGCAAATGGAAAGATTCAGAGTTGGCTTAGTATTGATAAGCCATGCAATTCTTGAGTTTTGTGTAATGAACCTAAACTTTCATGGATGTGTATATAAAAATTGCTATAGGATTTGTATGCATGTTTAAAATTGTGAATTGTTGAGATTTTTAGTGATTTTTATAAATCTTAGCCTATATGTGTAACTATATGGTGAAATGAGAAGCAAGAACTAAGTTGTGAACATATTATGAATATGTTAGTGGCGAATGTGTGGTAAATGAATTGGATTTTAGCCTAAATATTGTATTGTAGTGATATTTTGGAAAAGTTCATATTTATGGAAATGGGCTATTGAGCGGCCAAATTTTGATTTGTATGAGCATATGATATAAATTGTATTCAATCAGGCGTATAAAGTTTTGGACTTGGTTCTAGGCCTGTAGTGGTCTAATGAAACAAAGAGATCAATTTGAACACTTTGGCGCACCTAAATATTTAAAAAAGTAACTTTTTTCCTTGATGTCTAAATTGTGATCGAACCATTGGATTGTGTCCAAACATATCTCATTAGTTAGTTTATAAAATAATCTTCTTGTGGGTGCTTGAATCAATCTAATTGAACATCATATGTGGAAACGGCACACGCTAAAAGTTTGGTTTACGAACTATCATATATGCTGTAGCACATTATGTGTCATGTTATGTTGCATGGCATAAAGAAAAAGGGTGCTTATGGCTCTGTGTCACATATCGCAGCCAATGTGGTGCACACTGCAGCGTATGCCTTATTTTCAAACTTTATTTCTTCACTTTAAAGGTGTGTATTGATTCTAATGAATGCATGAGTTGTCTTCCACTATGCTATGCTTTACTTTGCTTTAAAATGTTAAGAATTTTGTCGATTTATAAAAAAATATCCTGCGTCCCAAGCTTTTCAAACAAATTTTTTAAGTACAGTTTGGTTTTATATGAGGTGATTAAGTTAACCCCCCCTAATATCATGTGGATATTGGGAGAGGTTACAGTTTGGTATTAGTTTCTCAAGTTTCGAGACCTAATTGTTTAATTATTTGTTGCATTCATTATAGATATGGCAACTTATCCATGTTTATTACAAAACTCTTTCCTTGATGCTCACTTTTACTTGTTTTTTTTCGTCCTTAGGAGGGGAGAAAGGTATTTTATCATGAGGAGAGGTACTCATGCTAGAAGTGCCTATTCTAGATGGGTTAATGAAGAGAAGCAAGAGATAGAAGTTCAACCATTTTCTCGACAACTAATAGATAGAAGAGATGAGATATTAGAAGATCTTAAAAACATGATGGTAGATATTAGATAGACAATCCAAAATCATGATGCAATTCTAAGAGGTAGAAAGCAAGAAGAGAGAGTTGAAGCTCAAAATACTGGTATAGGAGGAAGCACAGAATAGGCTTAGACCATCTTAGGGTTTGAGTAGTAGACAAAAGGTTCCTGGTGCTGATCTATCAATAAATCAAGCCTAGAAGACTTTCATCTGATTCAACCCACCAACTTTTGATGGAAGAATGAAAGAGGGGGAAGCAAAGTTGTGGATTGAGTGATTGAGACCATCTTTGAAGTGGTGGTTTATAAGTTTGAACAAAAAGTTATTTTGGCTACAGTATAATTAGTTAGAGCTACAAAGAGGTGGTGGGAATCTGTGAGACCGACCAATAGTAATTGTTTGACTTGGGAAGAATTTAAGAAGATTTTCTTTGACTAGTATTTCCTAGTTTCTTTCAGAAAAGAGAAAGAGAGAAAATTTCATGCATTCAGGAAGGGAGATATGGATGAGGAGGGGTCTATCAGGAGGCTCAATGATTTATCTATTTACTCCATATACCTCTAGCACAATAATGACACCAAGTGAAAAGCAGAGAGGCTGTTAGAAAAAATGAGACCTGAGTATCAACAGTAGATTACCCTGTCCGATGTGATGACATACGAGGATATGTGTCACAAGTTAAAAGTAGCAACCAGGAAAGGTAGAGAGGCTGAAGCTGAGAGGAGACAAGATAGTTTGGAAAGATTCTCATCTTCTTTGGGTCTGACAAGTGGAATTTAAAAGAAGCTTAGGTATAGTTTGGGCGGTTTTAATTCCTTTGGAAGAAAGGATTTTGTCAAAGGGTCCCAATATCATTTAATTCATAGGGGATTAGTTCAGAGGAGTGGAGGTGTGAGAATTGGGCCTCCATAGTCTACAAGGCAAGCGTTCAATATTCCAGTGCCGACACTGATGTTGGAAGGTTGCCCTAATGCAATATTTGTGGCAGGTATCATGCTGACACTAGTTTCATAACAAAATAACTTGCCATTTAAAAACTGGACACCCTAATTGTAAGGAGTTACTTTTTCATTGCAAAACACAATTAAAAGTGTTCAAAACCACAAACCAAATTTCAATAGCCTAGGAATAACTTAAATCAACTCACATGGACCATAAAGCATCTAATAGAGCATTTAAACTTATACACATGCATCTCAAACACAAATTAGCTATCAAAACCCTGATTTAACATTGATCAAGATGTAAGAAACATAATTCAATATCATAATTCTATGGCCACCCATAAACATAAAATTAACATAATAATGACACTTACACTAGTATTTTGGCCTCTTATAACAATTTCCATCATAAATACAACCATATAAGCTAAGATACTCTAAAATAGTATAATATCATCATGCAAGTACACCAAAACAATATATGTTTTAAGTTTGCATAACATATATATATTCTTTGTTACACAAATATCAAAAAGGGAGCTACTATATAAGATAGCTCTCTTAATTCTTAGCAGTATCCTCCTTCCCTTTGCCCTTATTGAAGCCTTCACTTGTAAATATGTATATTTTCACAAACTCATAACTATCCAAACACAAAAGTAAAGAGATTAAATTATCTAGTTACCTCAATTTCTTGTCACAAAAGGGGTTACCATAATAATTAACAACTCCTTTAGCTTCTGCTAGCTCAAAAGAGTCCAATCAATATCTAATCTACAAGATTAAATTCTAATTATCAATTTACAAATTCAATAAACACCATTTTAGCCTAAATTTGGGTACCCATACTATCCTAAATTTCCTTCTCTAACATAATCAACACACCCAATATATTTCAGCAACTTTAATTAGCATTCATAAACTTAAATAACACTAAATTTCCATCCACATTGTTCCTAAAACTCAATTTTAAGTTTAAAGTTTATCCAAATCCTAGTTCAAAATTTCAAATCACTATATTATCACCAAACCTAAGTGTAGAAGCTTAAATTAACTCCCTATAGACCCAAAGAACACAATGGGTTCAGTTATAACCTAAGGGAGAGACAAAATTGACATCTAAACCTACCTAATATCTCAAAAAATTCAAATAGAGAGAGAAGAGAGTGGACAAGAAACTTACCTAAAGGTGTAGCTAGCTTAGAATGCCTCCAAATTGATCCAAAAGTAGAACCTTAATAGAAGAAAGGTTTTCTTCTATCACCTTTCTCATCCTCTCTTCTTTCTCCCTCTCTTTTTTATGCGCACAAGCATATGATAAAATCATATTTTTGCACATCCTCTGTAGCATGGTGCGTCTGTCATTGTGGATGGCACAATGAGGCTTAGGTTAATTTTAAGCCTCATTTGATGCATGATCTCCCTGAATACCAAACTAGATCATTAGCTGTCTAAAGGTTCAATAAACTCATTAGTAGTATGAAAACATCATTTGTTCAATAAATGCTCAAATTTACTATTTTGCTCTTGTTAAAACTTTAAATTCAAAGTTTTAAAATTTGAGGATGTTATGATTACTTCTAGCCTTAAAAAAGGAGAATGGCAAGAAGATAATATGCAAGATCTACCATTGTTAGTAGTCATCTTGAGAACACAAATGTTCTACTAAAAAATCACATTCCTATACTAGAACTAGTGAACCTAGAATAGCCTAAGCCTGAGCCTTAAGATAATGAGGCTTTACTTATAAAAATGAAGGAATTGATAAGGGAAATCTGCAACATTATGAGGGAGCAAGGTACACGACAAAATGATAGAGCTTATAGAGAGAGTAACAAGACTATTGAAAATGTAAGGAATGAGGACCGGATGTTTGAAGAAGAGAAAACATATGAAGAGAGTACACCCAAGCAATCTGGGATCTAATTGATCGAGCATGGAAGAGTTTTTCCCGATTCAATTTGCCTACATTTAATAGGAGTATGAAGGAAAGAGAATCAGAAAATTGGATTGAAAGCCTCAAGACTATCTTCAAGGTAGTTCCTTGTTCATCAGAGTAGAAGTTAACCTTAGCCTTTTTGTTGTTTATAAAGGAGGCTAGGCATTGGTGGAAGTTGGTTAGACTAATAGCTGGGTCCCATTTGACTTGAGATGAATTCAAGCAAAGATTTTTTAGCTGTAATTTCTAGATTGCCTTTAAAGCTGAGAAGGAGGTAGAGTTTCACTAACTAAAGAAAGGAAACATGAATGAGAAAACATTCATTGCTAAGTTTAATTAGCTGACAAAATAGTCCACCTATCTCTAAGAGACAAATACCACTAAGTGGAAGGCAGAGAGACTTTTAGAGAAGAGGTGATCAGAATATCTATAATAGCTGGGCTTATTGGGAATCACATCTTTCAATGAGATGTGTAACAAGTTGAGGATTTCTATAAGAAGATGTAGAAAGGTTGAGAGAAGAAGGGATAGTCAAGGGAGGTTTTCACAATTGCTTGCCTTACTGGTGAAGTTAGCAAGAAATTTGGATTTAGCTTCAATAATTCTGGGAGCTTTAGAAAAAAGAAGACTTTCTATAAGGGGTCTCAATCTCAGGGTTCTTTCCAAAAGAATAGGGGATTGAAGAATAGTTTTGGAGGTCCATAGTCATCTTACTAGGCATCAGCTATGCCTGCTTCTACTATCATCACTACCAGGAGCCCACAATACACTAAATGCAGTAGGCACCACATGGTTAAGTATTGGATGTGCTTTAAATATGGCAAGATAAGCCATATTTCCAAGCATTGTGAGGAGAGTAGATTAGGTGCATTTGAGCAGGGATTCATTATTCTTGAAAGGGTGTTCACTTTGACTTAGAAGGAGGTTAGTGCGTCTCTAACTTTGATTTGAGATGAAATTGCTCTTCATGGACAAGACATTAATGCTTTGTTTGACTTGGGTGCTACTCATTCTTATATCTCAAATTATTGTGTGCTGATATTAAAACTACTTGCTCATAAATTTCCTTCTATGATAAATGTATTTATGCCCGTGGGAGCGTCTATAAAGACTTACCAGGATTTTTCAAGTGTTGAGCTTAAGTTTGAAAGTAGGTCACTACTGTAGATTTGATATGCTTGCCCATAAAAGGAATTGATGTAATAGTGGGTATGGACTAGTTGTGATCAAATAATGTAACCCTAGATTATGCTTTGAAGATGATATCTCTACTTGTATATATGGCACCTGCAATAACTCCTAGTCAATCAAAATTTTTATCTGTAGTACAAGTAAAGCAGTGTATTTAATAGGGTTGTCAAGCATTTAAGGTATTCTTTTTTGTGCAAGGCATGTATGGTAAAAGTATTGACAAGATAGGGGTGATGAATGAATTTCATGAGGTTTTCTTTAAAGAGATGTCTAGATTGCCACTTGAGCAGGAAGTAGAGTTCTCAATTGATTTGGTACCAGGAACTAAGCCAATCTCAAATGCTTCTCATCATATTTCTCCATCGAAGTTGGCAAAACTTAAGAAATGACTTGAAGATTTATTGGAAAAAGGGTTTATCTGACAATGTGTGTCACCTTAGGGTTCACTCGTATTGGTTATTAAGAAGAATGATAGCAATATAGGGCTTTGCATAGGTTATAGGTAGTTGAACAAGATGACTGTGAATAACAAATACCTGTTGCCTAGGATAAATAATTTTAGAGAGACATTCTCCAACATTTCAATGCTTCTAGTGGACTCACAATTCATATTTACCGATATGATAAATAATTTGAATAATTATAATTATTTTTATGATTTTAAATAATTAAAATTCACTTATATAAGAACTCAAAGTCTCTTAAATTGATCCACATGTTCCTAAAAATAAGCATATTACATATCAAACTATAGATCTCAAATTTATAGATTTTTAGGAACAAACTGTGTCTTAATTGGATGCTCCATAAGCCTCTATAATGAGTCTAGATCAAAAATTCTAGAAAAATAGGAAAGTATACCATATTCACCCTATCTCAATGATAAAGCATGTACCAAACAAGGCTACCTTAGAGGGATTGAACAACAATACATGTTGGCATTTTGAAATCCACTCACCAAGACCTTTCTATTAGTGTGGTCTATGTGTCCATTAGGTCCTCCATTAGTTCGACTTGCCACTTGACACTTTTCCTTTTTTTAATTTTAAATAATATATTAGTATTTTATTTAAATGGTTGATCGGGCTATTGACTTGGCTTGAGCAGTCTATATCATTGACACAACCCTTTTTTTTAACATAAGCCTTTTTTTCATAGCTTGATTTTTTTAACAGTGCAATTTTTTTTATTTCACCCCAAAATGGCGTAAGGCCTAAAACCAAAGTTGTTTTTTAAGAGGACTTAAATGACATCATTTCAATCATCTTCAACCTCTCGTTGGGTCACATTGACTCGATTCTCTATCGGGTCAGGTTATCGGACCCAAAACTTTGAAGAGCCATATCTCTACCATCCGACGGCTATTTTACGCATTCTTGATGTTGTTTTCTTCTTCTTCTTCTTCTTTTAGTACTCTACACATTTATGGCTTCCATTTTCTCTAAAAATGTTGTTTTCATATACCCAAGTTTTAGTTTCCATTATACAGTTTAACATTACCAGAGTTATACATAAGCACAATGTAAGCAGCTAATAGGTATCAACATATATAACTTATATAACCCAAGAAATATAACTCAAAAACAAAAATGTAAAAATGGATCAGAGATAGAAAACAATTATACAATAAAAGAAAAAACATAAAAGAATAGTAGATTTGCATGTAATGTTTATAAACAAATCATATCTTTCTTTAGTCATAGAAACACATCTCACTATTTAATACATCTTTGATACCAATGTAAGTTTATAGAGTCTGAAAACATATCTGTTTGTGTACTAGATAATACTCTATGCAAATGAATAGAGTTACACTAACTCTATCTATGGTTCACAGCAAGAGGAGAGAAGAGATAAAATGGTTACAATGCTTCTGTTTGTGATGTCCAAAGTGATGGTTAACTCATCCCTCATATAACTCCCACACATACACATAACTTCTAGTGGGAAAAATCATTCCCTCACATAATTCAAAAAACAATGAGGAAATAAGACACTCATGTGCCCTGTTTTATTGCACATAATAACCCAAACCTTCTCAATATTTTGATAAGGCCCCATTTCATAATGTGGGCTTATCTTTGGGCTTGACTCACCAAAGATGGATAACCCAACACTAAGAATATTAATAATTCTATTCATGAGAGTGGTAGAGCTTGATGATCATTTTTGAGTTAATTGAAGAATTGATTTAAATATTGATAATCATAATCATAATGGTGGTGACATAGATGGAGATGATGATGTTGATGAAGAATTTGAAGATTTTTGTTAAATATAGATTCACATGCTTTATTATTGTTTAGATTGAATGACTCCCCCCTACAAGCATTTAGGTTGAATGGCTTTGTTTTAAGAACTTATTGCTAATTTTATATTCATAATTATGAATTATGATATATATGTGTGTGTATTTTTTTAATTATTATAATTTTGATAATATTTAGGTAAAATTGATTCTTAAAATATTATGTTTTGAATGTTATTATTTATTTTAATAATATTAATTGTTAGAAGTTGACTCTTACAAATTTATGATATGAGATTATATTATGAGTTAACGTGGTTATTATGGGTTTACTTAAATTCACAATTTTGATTACTTTGATGCATGTCTTATAAAATATGAACCCATCTTTCTTTCCTTTTTTGCCCCGAGCCAATGAACTCATCTATATATACATTTTTAACCTCCAGCAAAAACTTAGAGAGACTGGGGGCATAAGATCAATCATGTTAGTCCAATTCATATTTGGTGATAGCAGAAGAAAGCAAAATTTTAAAATAAAATTGGCCCAAATTGAGTTGGCCCAATCCATATCTGGTGATCTTGTTAATTAAAAAAATCACGGCATGTTATTAGAGCTATTCCTTGTTTGGCTAGATAATGCACAAATTTAAATTAATCAATATCAATAATATTGTTTAAAACTATAGTACACGGTCCGTTTGGCATTTGCAGGTGCTTGCTTGACTAAACTCAGAAGAAATTATTGAAGTTTTTTTTTTTTTTAATGTGTTTCGATTTCACGTTAAAAGCTACCCGGTTAACTGCTTACAAATATGCATTTAATGTCTTTTGTGTGGTTTGTCTTCCTGGTAAAATTAATTATCATGATTTTAGGCCAAAAAAAATTAATGATCACATTCGCTCTTTATGTAACAAGTTTTATTATTGTCATTTTATCAATAAAACCTCCCATTTTATCTAGTAGTATTTCTTATACATCATCCTTTAAAAATGTATAGTATGTTAGTTAATTAATATTAAGGAATGTGCATGGTGCCCTCCATTCAAAAAGTGCATCAAATCCATTATTGTACACGTAATATTAAAACACGAGTCAATTCAGTTGGTTAAATTAGTAAATTGTTGAATAATGTTTTAATCAATTCGATAAAATGATTTGTTAATTATCAGTCTTGCTACAATTCAATAACAATTCTGATTATTAACCTTTAAATCAAAGCTTCTTGACTTATCTAATGACCAATCTAATTTTTAACATCTTATTTGTACACTTCCTTCTAATTGTAAGGAAAAAAAAAACTTATTTTTTAATGATTTACTTAAAAAAAAAAACTTCTATTTTCAACGGGAGAAAAATACTCCAAATTGCTTAATCCTAAAGTTACCAGAAAGGGGAAGTAAAGATGCTAATTATTCAGAGTTTTCTTTTTTGCCCTTTTTTTTTATAAGAGAATCTTTTTTTTACCTTTTTTTTAAATCAAAAGAAGTCCCTTTTTAGAAAAGAATGTCTTTGAAATCTTGAATTATATACGTACGTATCTTTATAATATTTTATTTTTTCAAAAAAAATTTATAATAGCTTATTTTAAATTGAATTACATATGTAAGTAACTTTAGTATGAAAGATAACAATACTTTTCTCGTTCAAAAATTAAGAAGCCGGAAATAAGTGTAGAATAATTATAAACATATATTTATTCAAAGGACTAAATTATGTCAAATATAAAAATATTTTCTGTGCATTTCTACTGTTAAAATACCTCTCTCGAAGCTAATAGGATGAGCACCATCAATGAGCTCAAAGCTTTCTTGAACTTTCCGTTTAGTACTTTGAATGCTACAAGTCTAAGCATCATTATTTTAAGCAATTGAGGACTTGCCACTGAGAAGAAACACAATTCCTCATATCCTACCATCTATTTACAGCTCATTCACTCAAAACCAAAGAAAAGCAATGAATCAGAATAAATACTCGAGCAACAGAAAAAATGGTTGCTTGAGTCCAAACTAATTAAAGTTGAAGTAATCTAATCAAAAGTAAGTGAAATTACTTCATTTGGAGCAAACCACCATCTTCCAGATCCTGCAGAGTCTTCTAACAAATTTGTTAATCTTGAAACAAGGAAACAACATTGGATTATGTGTTGGTGGTTGTTTGGATGGATCAGAGCCTTGTTTGGATGGATCAGTCACAGTCTCTAAACGAAATGAACCGGAAGGAGATTCATTGTTACTCTTCCTCAGATAAAAGCTTCTACTACCTACATCCCCAATGAGCTCTGATTTGTCCAAACCTGACCAATAACAAAACAAGTTTTTGGTAATTATTGGAGTCCAAAGTACTCCTTCTATGTATTTGTTGATCTTTAATACTCCTTTGGTTTAAAATATAAGCAGTTTTTTTTAAAAAAATTCACATACTAATAAAGTCTTCAATTTTATAAAAATATATATTGTTTTTCCTTTTAACTCTTATTCCTAATTATCAATGCATTCTATGATGAGTGAGAGGTATATATATATATATATATAAATTAACAAATACAAGGGATAAAACAAAAAAAAATTTACAAGTACTAAGTTGTTTATATTTTAAACCAGGATTAGTTGAGAAAAAATATTTATATTTTGGACTGAAAGGAGTATAAGATACACTATGAGATATTAATTATGTCTTTCCAATATTAACTTTACTTAAACTCATCAAGTATGAGAGAAAATACAATGTGAATTTTAAAAAAAATTATTTGAACAAGACTAAAATTAGAAGTATATTTTATTTTCAAAGAAAGTTAATAATTCAACAGCCTCTCTCAACTCTCATGAAATAATTAAAAGTTTTTTATAATAGGCATTGGAAAGAGTAATTATAGCTACTTAGTTTTCTAACAAATGCTTGAGCTAGCATTTCTCTTAATTACCTTGGAGGCTGAAATGGGAATCATACAATTGGAACGAAGCAGAAGCATTAGGATCAATCTTTGGCGTTCTGCGTTCATCACTGTACTTGTTAACTACAAGCTTTATTGTGTCGTCCACACTTGACCCTAGTTTAACCATGGTTCGGATTGGCCCTGGACTTCCGTCAACGGTCACACTGACCACCACTTTCGCTTCTTTTCTGAACCCCTGCATATGCAACATGTTAACTTAATTCTCTTTCATTTTGGCCCAAAAAAAAAAAAAAATCTCTTTCAAGAGGCATCATCAGGGACAATTAAATGTGTGTTAGTGGGCTTGAGTTAATGTAAAAGGTCTCGTATAAGATAAAATTAAATTTAACAACTAATATTCACTCCAAAGGATCTTAATGACCTAAATATAAGACATATTTTAAAAAATTTATTTGGCTGTTAATATAAGACATTTCATATAATTTGACAAAGCATTAACAAATTACTTCCAAAACTGTCTATATAGCCAATTGATTCATTTATGTCTCGTTTAGTGATTCAAAAAGAATGGAATGGAATTGATTAACAAAATCAACATAAAAATGAACTAAATAACTTTTGTCATAAAACTTATTTATATATATTACAAATGTAAAAATCATCACATCTTTCAAAAATTTCATAAATAATGATTTCTAACTTCATGAATTAAATTATCTCTCTCTTTTAAAAATGTTATTTACTATTCATCTTCATTATTTCATTTTTACTTTTATCTTTTTTAATTCATTCCATTCTGTACATCTTTAATGACTAAAAGGGATTTTAGATGTTAAGTTTTACTTTAAAATTTAAAGTTAAAGTTAATAATTTTAATTAATGGTAATTTGAAGTTTTTATAGAATTTTTTTACAAAAAGACTTCCAATTAATTTTAATCACATTTGCAATTACTTTTAGCTAATTTTAATAACCTTTTTTAATCTACATGATCAGGTTAAAAGTATCTTATACATAATATGCCTTTATCATCATCCCCTCTTCCTTGCCATTTGTTCTCTCCCCTTTCTGGATGATCTATTTCCATTCCTAACAAATTGATAACACACATGCTTCCCTGATGGCCTAGCTTCAAGGGTTTGTTACACTTTGTTCATCCTAAATACATATAGAAATCAATCTACCACTGTTATCTTCATTACTAGTCTTTCCATATTCAAGGGACCATACAAAAATCAGCTCAATTATGGAACCAACGGAGTATACCATTTCCGCGTCAATTAAGGAAGGTATTAGATACCATTTCTTCATCAAGGAACGAACGTCTTGTCAATGAAGACAAATTATGTTACCATACATGTCCTGTGTTGCCCAGCAATGTTCTGTTCTACCGTTTATATTGAAAAAAGAAGACAAGACAGAGCAATTAATCCATCGGACTTGGCTTAACTCAGCTGAGAGAAGCCTCTCAGGGAGCTCTTATAGTTCAGATTTGATGTCTTTTATTTATTAAGAAATTTAATAAATTTATTTACTAGATTTAATATTTAAATCTTTTATAATTATTATTAATTTTTACTATTAAATTTAAATAACTCATATTAAATTTAAATTGTACAGCTAATAAATCGTCAAATTTATAAAAAAAATTATTTTAATAAATGTAAAAAAAATAATAATAAAGTCAACATTTATGAAATTCATCCTTAGCCGAGTCCCAATCCAATCCTATAAAATCATCGAGCTCATCGATTGCGTGAGAGGCTAGGTTTGAAGTTAAGTAAAAGTCATCCTTAAAAAGTAAACTAAAAGTCAAGAAGTTGGATTAAGAAATAAATCTAGAATCCGATCCCATCTTGGTCGGCCTATAATTTGTTTTTTAATAAAAAGGGATAAGAAAATATAAAACTGAAGCAGAAATGCATAAAATAATATAAATGGAAAAAATTGGAGACCACACATACCTCGTGATTCTGAGGGGAGGAAGGTAAGAGGGAAGGAGAAGACTCGAAGGCAGCAGAGAAAGTTTGAGGCCGGAGAAGCATGCTTTCGTGCCGGAAATCGTAATCGAGATCGTGATCTCCGTCGGCGGCGATGGAGGAGGAATCGGAGAGAAGTAAGGGTGCCGATGAGCACCGCTTCAGAATCTTCAGAGGCTTTGACTTGTTGGAGGAGCGCGGAGGAGTCCGACGATTGGGGGAATGGAATGGATGGTGCGGAGGCTTACTTCTCCGGCCGGAGGTAGCCGGAGCACGGTGGCGAATAGTTCTTTGAGGCATGAACTCAAGTGAAGAAGAAGAAGAAGAAGGTTAGTTTTGCTGGTGAAAAGAAAAGTTAGAATGGAAGGTGTAGAAGTTGGAGAGGGTACTTATATAGTGATAGATGATGGTTCGCGTGTGGGGACAACAAGGGAGACAGGGGAAGGAACAAAACAGGGAGGGAATCGGTGACATGGGGTGTTTTTATATTTATATATTTATAAAAAAAATTAATTTTTTTTAATTATATAAATAATAACTCGATCTTCTAAAATGAATAATTATACCAAAATTTTTAAGAGCTTTTATATTATTAATAAATTAATATAAATAATTAAATTATTTTTAATTTATTATACTGTTAACGTATAATAAATAATAAGTGCTAATCGTAAAATTTGTTTAGATAATTATAATTTTTTTATAAAATTATAAGAATAAAACAGAAAATTATAAATTTACATTTCAGCAATAAAATGAATTTGACATACGGCGGGGACTAGTTCGTTGAGGCATGACATGAAAGTAAAGATGAAGAAGAAGCTAAGCGTTGATTGCTGGTGAAAAGAAAAGTGAGAATGGATGGTGTGGAAGTTGGCGGGTACTTGTACAGTGATCGATGGTGGTTCGCGTGTGGGGCCAACAAGAGGGACAGGGGAAGGAACAGAACAAGGAATTCACGAAAAATGGGGTGTTTTTATATTTATTTATTTATTTATAAAATTTAGGCAAATCCAATCTATATAATAACGAAAGGGCAAAAACAGGGGGGGGGGGGGGGGAACACTCCTCTGCTGCATGTGCCTTACCCTGGGCTGTCTGATTAATCAGAATAATCTAAATTTAATGTTTTAATTTTAATTTTTATTTATTAAAATGAAAATAAATAAAAAATTTTAATAAATATGTTCACTATTAAAGTATTGATTTAATATGAACAATCTAATTTAATATTAATTTTTTAATTTATATAAATTGATTATTTTTTTCCACATTTAAATAAATGATTTAAATATATGAGTAATATAAATCTAGACAATTCAGATTAATGATTAGGCTAATTGAATTTCTTACAAATTTGATAAAATTTTTTATTTTAATAAATATAGATAAAAATTAAAAAGTCATTAAATATAGACCATTCACATATATTCTCTGGAAACAGCAGAGTCAAGGGACACACATAGGAAAGCTGAGATGTGCTTCTCAATAGTATCATGTATTTTTTTTCCCGAAACAGTCATGTATTTTTTAAATGAAAAATGATAGTAAAGTCCATTTAAATTAGCTAATTGACATAGAGTTCCTTAAAATGGTATAATTCCCCTAGGGTCTCAAGGGATGTTTTTGTCATTAAAAAATTTGAGAAAATGATGATTTTGCCCTTCGTTCAAATTAAAAGAAAAAACATCATTTCTCCTATCCTAGTGTCTCGTCTATGCTTTGTCTAGACTGTCCTTGCATGTCATCTTCGGTGCATCCGGCCTCACGTGTCTCAGGTGCGTGTGCCTCCATTGTCGTCTCGCTGTCACAGCGTTGCTGCAGCCTGACAGTCATTCTCGCTTCACCTCCAGCAACTTCAAGCTTCTCAATATTGGTAGTAGTGGTTCTACCATCGTGGGTTCATGGATTCATTGTCGTCATTGCCATTCTCCCTCTCTCCCCAGTTTCACTTGACTCTGGTTCCCTCCCTCCCACTCTTCCTCTTTTATCTTCTTCACTTCAGTAATTGTGGAATTGTGGGGCTGAACCTTCGATTTCTTTTTTTTTGAATGAAAATGGGATCAATAAATTATCAGAAAAGGATCAGTATATTAGGATTACAAAGAAAATAATGAAACTACACAAATGCATTTCAAAATCTACCCAACCTCATATAGCTAGGGTTGATGATATCTGTGGCTCTGTTTCATGCAAGTGTTAACAAATGCCTTTGAATGTTGTCACCAGTTTCAATTGTTAGCTAATTTATCTAGGATCAACTGTTGATAATACTTTGCTATACAGTTTCATAGAGTGCTATGCTTTTTTCCTACCATGTCATGTTGTCCAAAATTTGAAATTGCCTTGTCTATGTATTCTAATTTCTAGATAGCAACTTTTTAACCTAATTGTTAAAAGATAAAGATGTAATCAGTTTTAATGTTTAGAAGCCCAAAGAACTAATCTATTGTAGACCAATGGCAATGTAGGAAGAGGTGATCCATTGTTTCTTCATTGTCATTGTAAAAAGGGCAATGGAAGATACGAGGGATATAGTGATTAGTCAGAATTTTTTCAAGTAAGCATGGTGAGATTGAAATCATCCTTATTAGTAACTAGTTGGTAATCCTTATTGAATGTGATCTTATTTATAAAAGAAAAGGAGAGTATTTGATCAATTCAGCCAGTTGAATTGACCAAAATGTTTAAAAATGGTTAAAAAGTGAACCGGCTTATATTGGCATAAGTAAAAAACTTGCTTATGATTTATCTTTTTTTAATTTGTTTGTTTGACATTAAAAAGATAAGTAATTTTTTGAGACTTTGCTTAGATAAATATTAGTTGGATGATTTTGTTATTAAGACTTTTATATATTTCAATATTACTTTTATTATTTTTTTATGATTAGTTTGAAGTCAACTGCAAGATAAGTCTTTTCATTATTTTGATTATAATTTTTGACCTCTTATGTTTTTGCATATGGAAATTTTATACCTCAGTCCTTACTTCGTTGAGCATTGTTATATATTTTGTCAAAAATGTATGTGATCTGCATATGTAATTGATTGGATCTGAAAGCACTTTCGCAATAAGTTATGTATATTCTTTCTAATGCAGTAATTATGTTTAAGCTTTCTTTGCATGGATATAATTTAGGATAGGGAAAATTGTGAATACGTTAAGTCTTTTCAAGAAGGACATTTTAAAGGAAAATGAAGATAAATTTAAGAAAATGAGACTGAAACATAGAATAAAACTTGAACTAAAAGGCGTAGGAAGAGTTGCCAAAGGCTGAAAAGGCCAAGTATGTTGAAAAGGTTAGGTAATTAAAATCTAACAGACATGGAGGAAATAAATACAAGGTTCCTTTTCACACAAGGTGCTCTGTGAGGTAGTTTATGGAACTTGCGGAGTTCATGAAACGGAATGAGAACATAAGAACAAGGGTAGAGAACATTGGGTTTGGTGTGTTTCTTGATATCTAATGGAAAACACTCCCTCGAGACATCTATTTTCAATTAATATCTTCATATGATCCACTAACCCGTCAATTTTGCATTAAAGGGAAGTCAAAAGAAATGAAAGTAGATGTTCACACATTGATGGGATTACCCATTGGTGGGAATAGGGTGTCAATAGAGGTGGATGACCAAGACAAAGCATTCTTGAGGTTAAGGAAATATTATGAAATGCCATATAAGAAAATATTGGCATTGATTAAATCTAGAGTAGAGGATGAAAACTTTAAGTTTTTATTTTTGTTGTACACATTGGGAATATTTTTATGTCTAAATGCTAGTGCTAATGTTAGATGACTACCATCTATGTATAATATGTGTCTTGCACCATACATGAACCCCGCTATACAATAGCCATAAGCTATAAAGACACGCTCAAACCTATTATTATCAGCTGTCACCTCCTTAGCAACTATTTTTAGGTCCATTTCCACTAGCGAGTCATAAATCTATGTAATTAACATATAAGATTTGTCAGGTCTACATAGATCTCTTCCAATGCCTTCCCTTTGGCTCTGTATGCTTATCAGTAGGTTAGATTGACACTATATTCTATTTGCAACTCTCTCCTAAGGTCATTAGGATGTTTATCTACATGAGACCTCACATCCTCAAGTACAATACATGATGTTAGACTTGAACTTCCCTTGCAGGTAATAATCAAATTGTCTTGGGATAACATATGTGCTTATTTTTAAATTTCTTCACACGTAGAAATGAAGTTTCTTTTCCTACTGTATATGCTGTGATCTTCTAAGGGCAGCCTTCAATGTCACATATCACTCTCATCTTCTTTGTACTATTGATCTTATATTTGTATGAAAACTTATGGGCAATGCTATATTTGTACAATTCTTTTCTAAAGGCTTTAGCATGGGAAAAGGTTTGTCCTACACTTGACAACAAATCCCTCCACTTAGAAAAACTAAGCCTAAGAATCAGTGTAGGTGCACTTTCTACTCCACATGGTAATGTTAGAAGTTCTCCGCAAGTTTGGTAGGTTACATATTCTACCTCGCTTTTAAAGGCTACATGTTCAAAATCATGATCTTGAATAGGAGGAGAATGAGAGTTTGGATTTGAAAGTAACAAGAATTGCTTCATCTTGCATTCACAATCCATGCAACTTCATGTCTCATTTACACTTGTATTACAACTTCAGTTACTAAAAATAATAACTATACTGTAGCAAATGACAACTTTCTTTAGAGGAATTAAATATAGTAACTTACATTAGTGCTTCCTCAATTGTTGTTTCTCTATTGCCATTTCCTTTACAACCTATATATACATGACTACTTCCAACATTATGCTCAAATAGGCTAGCAATTCCACTATCATCAACAAGGTCTATAAGGGTCATTTCATCATATTTCACAGTATATTTCATGTTACTCAAATTAATGTCAATGCTAAAATAAGATGATATTATTATTCTGAATTCTTCAAATGTCATCCCTTCTCTTATCATTTTCACTCTTACACTCCCCCCATCATATTATATTTTACCTTCAATATTTTTTACAACATGTCCCCCTATGTGGAAATAACAAAATAGTTCCTTTCCAAAACTAGAAGAAGAAGAAGCCATTTCTCATGCCAACATGAAATAATGAAATAGTCACTCATCAACATGGTTATTTTTTAAACATCATGATCATATATCTGTTATGTTTTATTCAATAACAACTATTGTTCTTATATTCATAACTTTGTATTTGTTATTTACAACTTTTGGTTTATGCATTTACAACAGAACTAAAAATAATATATCATTTATCATCTATCACTTATCTATGTTGAGTAAGCATTAATACCCATGTTTTTCAGCTTCAAGCATGAAGAGAAAATGAAGACCTTAATCACGCATAATAACCCACATCAACTTCAATTATCACATATGGGATGAGAAAATTTCAAGGAGAAGAGGAAATATACTCACGTGCAGTAGACCCAATAGAGGAAGATTGCATGCTAATATATACCCACGTGCAATAGCCAATCAAAACAAACAACTTATGTACAGAAACTTAAAAAAAAAAAAGGAACACCAGAATGAGAACAAGGAGAGGAGAAGAGAAGAAGATGGAAAAGCAAAGGGAGAGGGAGATAGACCAATACCACGAGGTAGAGACGATGAGAACATGAACAGCATGAATTAGAGCCTAAACACACAGGAATTTTACTTCAATGAGGATTGAAATTTTTATTTACTTTGAGGGCTATTTGGTTATTTCATTTGATTTTCTAATAACTAAAAGATCCCAAGGGACCTAAGGAGAATTATATTATTTCATGAGACCAATATGTCAATTAGCTATTTTAAATGAATTTTTCTATCATTTTCCCCTTTTTAAAATGATGGACAATGATATTTATGTTTGAAAAATTGATTTAATTTAGAAAAATATAAATATGAGTCTTGCTTGCAAATAAAAAGTTACATTTAAAATATAAATGTCTTATTAAATCTTGAGACTCTTGAATTTTACAATTGTTGATGTTTGAGAGCCTTTTTAAAAAAAAGTTAGGGAACTAATTATCATTAATATAATTTAACAATATTATAGAAATATTGTATCTTTATTATTAACTTTATATGAAAATATCCTAATGTCATGCATTATAATTTTACAAACATAAATGAAAATTTTGTAAAATATCTATAATATTATTTATTCATCATGGGAGTTTTATTTTTTTCAAATCGTTTTACATTAATTTATCAAACCAAAATGTTTAAGTAATTTTTAAAAAAATTAAAAATTTATAACACTTATTTTTGGATATATTTATATAATCTTTTTACTTTAAAATATAAATTTTATTTTTGTTAAATTTCAAGTTCAAAAATCGTCCATAATCAAAATGTTTGTTCTTTTACTATTTATTTACAATTATACTCCCTTCGTTTAAAAATGTAAGGCATTTTTAATTTAATTTTACCCCCAATAAAATAGTTATCTACTTTCTAACTAACCCTATCTTTTCATATTTACTTCTATTAAATACCCTATAATAAATATAAAGTCATTATCAATAGGGGCACTTTCAGAAAAAAGACAATGATTATACCTTGAAAAACTAAAAATGCCTTACATTTTTAAACGGATGGAGTAATTGTTAAAAGTTGTAGAGCGTTTGTGAAAATACTCAAGAAGGGGTAAATTGGGCTAATAAAATTTTTCACAGATAAAACTTAATTAAAGAGATAAGAGAAGGAACAATATCATTGTAAGTGTTAAAGTTAAGAAAAGAGAAAATCACACAAAGAATTTAACCTGATTCAGTTAACCATTTGCCTATGTCTAGTCCCCATGCTTATCCATTAAGATTTTTCACTATAATTTCCAAGGCAGGGCTCTTGGATGCATCAATACAACCCAAACTATACAAGTTTAAAACATCCCACCTTATAAAGGTAATGTATCACCAACTTGATTTTCCCAAATCAAGATGCTCTATTCTAATTAAGTGTATGAAAACAAGGTGATTACAAAGTGATCAAATTCTTAAGAAACTCTTAGAATAGTGGGTATATAATCAATAAAGCTATCAAAAAATTAAACACAAGTGTGGAAGAGTAGTTGAAGGATATTAATGAAATGGTATGAGTTATAACTTTTCTACCTTGGTCTTTATAAATGGTCCTTTTATTATGTCTTCACAGCAAAAGTTTGTTAGACTCACGAATCTATTCATTGTGACTTGCTTCATATTAATGTGAATGTTGGATGCTTTGCCTAATGTTTAACTTCACTGACAATGCTAAATTTCCTAAAAAGAGATGGAGGAAAGAAGTTTTGCTGGCTAGATAGCATGTTTCAGGATTAAAGTAAAAACGTATAAATGTTTGACATTATTAGTATTGAAGCCAAAACTTTGAAGATTTGAAAAAACTATGAAGTTTATAAATAATGGGCAAATATGGTTAAAGAGATAAAACTTGTCTAAGACTTAACCCATAAATTATAAGCTGTTAATCTGAAGATAAATGATATTAGAAATAATAAAGACCAATTTTAGATTAAGTTTAAAAGGATAACATATGCGTGAAATTAATTTCAAATTAGATAAGAATTGACCACAAGGCAAACTTCAAAGATTAGATGAAACTTTGAAGATTTGAAGATCGGGTGCAAAGTTTTAAGAGCAAAACATCAAAGATTTAGGAAAAACCCAAAGATTTTGAAGACGAGTAGAAACTAGGAAGGTACAAGAGAAAATTTTGAAGAATTTAAAAGCTCATGCCAAGTTTTAAGGAGCAAAACATTTAAGTTCTAGAAAGAAAAAACGTAACAAAATTTTAAATCCTAAATTTTTTTATTCAAAACAAAAGAAAAGAAAGTGGACGAGAGGAGACGAAGGAGGCTTATTGAGTGGTAAAAATGAAATCCAATATGAATAATAATAATTAATTATGCTTCAAACGTTTCATAATATAATTAAAAATAATGCAAACATTTCACTTTGGGCAAGGATAAGCGGGACCTAAATTTTCTCCAAATAGATTTGCAGGTGATTAAAAAAAAGTTATTGCTGGTCCCACATAGAGTGTCGTTCATTTAAAAATTCATTTTTCATTTTTCCTTTTTACTTGTACCCTCCTACACTTAAATTCTCTACATAAAAGGAAAATTTTTATAGGAAAATATCATTAAAGTCTCAAAATAAAGAATTTATGATAGTTAGTTCTGCAACAAAATTTTTTAAAAAATTAATTATAAATATTGATTTAAACAATCATAAATTTAAGAGTTTTTTTTTTTTTGCCAAAAGAGAACACTATATATTAGTAACCAGAAAAAACCAAACAATAAAGGGCAACGAGCACAATAGAACCAAAACAGAAAAAAACACAAAAATAACAGACAAACAAAAGCAAAGAGAGGTTTGAACACCAATAAAGAAAACATCCTAGAGACCAAAAAGACACTATAACATCCCAAATTTAATCTTAAGAATGATTAAAATTAATTAATCTAGGACCTAATTGAATTAATTAGGGTAATTGGGTGGTTATTTGGGTTCATAGGACCCTACATGGGACTTAGAATGGGGTCCTAGGAACTATTGGGCTACTTTAGGCACAAATTATTAGGTTTTAATAGAGTTCTCATTTTGGACAGTTCACCATGGTGAATGGCACTATGTGCTGTGGTAGAAAATCTGGAATTTGTGACTCAAAATTGCATAAAAGAAAGAGTTTTGAGAGAGTAGACAAGATGAGAGGAAGGATGCTTTGCTAGGGTTTATCTTGCTCAAGTTTTGGAGGTCTTTTGGGATTGTTAACCCTTGGGCAAGTGTTCTTTCTCATTCTCCTCTCTTTTCTGCACATTTTCATAGAGGTTTTTGGGTTTAGAGGTACTGTTTGTTTGGGTAGCCATGTTCCCTCCATTCTAATGACTCTAACGAAGAATAATTATGGTTATCTCTACTTTTAGTCTTGCGTTTATGTTAATGGCAATGGTTAATGTCATTCATGAGGGATTTAAGCTTAATCCTAATGCTATGTAAGCTGGATTAAGCTAATGAAGTTAGTTTGATGATGTTTAATTAGTTCATTAGAGGTTAAATAAGATAATGAAAGTGAGAAATTGGGTTGATTTTAGTTAATGATGCTTAATGAGGGCAATAGATCTTAATCACAATTAAAGGTTAATTGATGACAATTAGTCATTAATTATGTCTATTAATCTCAATATATAGATTAATTGTTTGTGGAGCTTGTGATACTGGAAAGCTTGCCCAAAATTCAAATTGTACTTTTAGGGGTGGTAAACTAAAGAGTTAAGGTAACCAAGAGTTTGGTTTTAGTATATAATTGTGTTGCAATTTATTAGCTGTTATGTATTGCCATGAAGTATGTGACAAAAGTATAAGCATGATCAATTATCTTGATGTCTTGAACTGTGAAACTTGTTCTATTATGTAAAAGTCCTTATTGGTGTAATTATGTGTCATATGATTATATGAATATAGATTGATGATTTTTGAGGTGCATATGTAACATAATTATGTGTCATATAATTATGTGTAAATTACAATGCTCAATATCATCAAGTCCTTTAAGGGATGGAATGAGTTGAGCAATTATAACACCTCATACTTTGAGAAGGAGGAAAACATGGTTTGAGAGTAGTTGCATATGATCATGTGAATTTTTCTTATTGATGCATTGTTGTTATCACATAGAATGCCAAGTACAAAGTTATATGCTTTACTTACTGTTGAATGCCATACTTTGATAAGCTTTAATTAAATTGCATCATTATTGAGATTGTAAAATCTTGGTCCCATTTGTTAATGCTTGTCTAGAAGATGACAAGGGTAAAAGGGAGGGGGAGGTGGCAGAGACTAGAAAGTAGATCTTCATTTTGTAAAGCCTTTAGTTTCATCTTTTGTGTAGTTTTAATACTTATTTTGCCACTATTAGGAATAAATTATATAAGTTGAACTATATTCATTTGCATGAGCCTGCGTAGACTTGGGAAAGTTTTAGTATAGCCTCAATGTGGTTTTTGTGAATGAGGTCAAGTATATAGATATGTGATTTTGAATGTTAATTTACTATAATAGCATAAGGAGTGAAAAGCCCTAAGTCATGTTAAGCTTTTCAATCCATATTCACATAATCATATGACAAATAATCACATGTAACATCTTAGATTTTAATTTTAGAGATTTCTAATATTTATAAGGATATTTTAGTCAAATTAAGTGAATTTTTAGTTAATAATATTTTAAGGAGACTAATATTGCTAATAGATCCTTGAACAACCTTAAAAGAAGGCTAAATTGAAGTACGAGTGGGCCATGGCACAAAAAGAAATTCAAAATGAGTACGGAGTTCTTTGTGCCATGTGCTGCGGTGAACAAGTCATATGCCGCGGTGCATGTCCAAATTTCTACATTTATTAGATTGTGAAATAAGATAAAAAATGAGAAGTAGGAAAGAGAGATCGTGAGGAGACAATGGTAGATGATCGATGTGTGTTAGGGCTTGACCTTGGGAACACTTTAGAAGCATTTAGAGCAAGATTTAACTTTGGGTAAGCTTTCTTCACTTCTCCCTCTCTCTCTCTCCCCCTCTATGCGAGTATTTCTAATAATTTGGGTATTTTGGGGGCTATGATTTCATTTTTTCTTAGGTAATGGCCGAAACCATTGCCTTAGTTAAGGTCTTGGGAGTTAAATCAAGTCTCTAAACCCATATTTATGGATTAGATAAAGATTTGGAATTTTTTGTTAGGGTTTAGACGAATCCTAGATAGAAATTGGATGATTAAGAGCAATGTGGGTAATGTAATGGTATTGTTTATGTATTGGGATGTTAAATAGGGTTAATGTAGTGTGTTGGAAGGATTGTTAGGGCTAAGGTTTTGAGCATAATGGGTACCCCTAGTTGTATTATAAATGAGGTGATTAGTGTGGGAATTTGACAATTAAGAATTTAATTGTGTAGATTAACCTTTGATCAAGCATTACGATGCTAGTGGATATGAGTGAAGTCGTTGATTGATCATGGTAACCCTTCTAGTGACAAAAGGGTTGAGGTAATCAGATTGTCTAATCTCCCTTTTTGTGTGTTTGGATGGTAATGTGTAGTTTTAAATGTAATGTTTTGGTTTAATATTAGCTTAGTAATAACATGAAATTATGATTTTGTAGTTATGTAAAGTGGAATGAAAAGTTATTTTTAAAGTTTTAGTATTTGGAAAGCTAAATGCTATTTTATGTATAATTCCTTGCGAAATTCTATAGTTTAAATGAAAATAAAAATTTTGATAAATGATATATGTTGGATGTATTAAGTATGTTTGGCATGATCAATGTGAGAGGGTGGGAGTTCACTCTAGCATTTCATCAAGACATTATTTGAAAATTCATATGGTACACTGGTACCGTGGAGGCCTTGGTGCTCAATATTATATTGTTTGAAAGTTTTAGTACTATAAGCGGTAGATTGAGCATTGACACCCCTAGTAATTGTGGATAGGGAGAAATCTGTGGTCTATAGTAGGCAAAGGCGCTCTTAGCTAGGGTTGCCTCCTACTAATGGTGAGCTTAGGCCAATCCAGTTACATGGACTTAGTCCTATCGAATTGTCAGCTCACAAATTCAGTTAGAAGACATAAGGAGGGTATAAGATGATGTGTTGATCATGCATATTATTCTAAAATATATGTTTAGATTTATGAGACATGTTATATGAATTACTATGCCACTTCACATACACACAAACTGTTATCACACATAAGTAGTTGATTAGGCTATTTGGTTACTAAGTCCTCGACTCACCCTGTGGTTACATTTTATAGGTGAAGGCTTCAATAGGGGTAAGGAAAAGAAAAGTGCCACCGATCATTAAGGGGACTAGCTTGCAGTTGTATAGTCCTTTCATTATTTTGGTTTGTAATGAATATTGAATGCCTATGCCAACTTAGGACATATATATATAATTTTGTGACGCACTTGCATGATTTCTATTGTAAGTATAGGTATCTTGGCCTAGGTTTGGTGTATCTATGTTGTAATGGTTGTGAGAGGTTGAGATATTAGTGCAAGTGTAGTTTTGTATTAATTTATGTGTTTGATTGGCCATTAGATTGTCTATAAAAAATTGTTACCCCTTGTAAAATTTATGTTGAAAATGGGGTTTTGGTAGCCAAATCTTATCTGTACTATTGTGGTTGTGATTAAATTCTTGAATAAGTTGTTTGTGGTCTATTTAAGTTGGGTCAAATGGTTCCACAACTATTGGCATTTAGTTTGGGAGTTTGGCCACCTTGGTTGTGATTTTAAAAGAAAATGAGCCATTTTAGGTTTGGGTATCCAAATCTCATTAGGCTTAGTGTTTGGGTATGGGATGGGTGCTAATAGCTAGGTGGCTCTAAGAGCTACATATAGACACTTGAATCGCTCAAATCGAATATCGGATGGCAAAATGGTGTGCTCCAAAAGTTAATCTGAAGAGCTGTCATGATAGTAGTTTGTTGTCATGACAAGGCACACCTGCTGCGATGCACTATCTACTGTACTGTGGTGTGAGGCATAAAGAAGGGCTATCCCTTTTATGTAGTCCAGTGGATAATGCACTGCGTTATGGCATACTGTGCTTATATAGCTAGAATATTTTATTTTATCTATTATAGCCTGATGAATTTCTTATGCTTTCGTTGGCTTATTTAATTAGTTTTAAACTATAGTTTAAGTTTAAATGATCTTTTAAAAAGGGTTTTCTAGGGATCTCATTTTTTTTAAATATTCTTTAACCCTTAGGTTATGGTAACTATTTATAAGATTAAGGTAATCTCAGTTATCATGACATTGTTCTGTATTATGTGTTCTGTGTGTTTGGTAATGTCAAGAATGATGTTACATTGCACCAATAAAGACTTCTACATAATAGAACAAGTTATCATATATAATTACTGTAATAGCATGAGAAGTGAAACTAAGATATAATAATGTGAACATCTTAGGTCATTCTATCCTTAAGGAGCAAGTTATTGTAATCAATTCAAGACAATAATATTGACAAATTAAAATTCCAAAATTGAACTTGAGAGTTCAAGAGAGATATTAGATGTTTATAGGTTTGATTTTATAGAAATGAGAGAAGAGAAAGTCTAAGTAATTAATCCAATATCAAAGGAGCTTCCCAATATTAGAATTAGCTACTTGTATTCTTGTTCTTCCTTACCTTATTTTTGTAAGGTCACCCTTACTTATCCACAACTAACTCCACAAAATTAAGGTAATTATGGAAATAACCTAAATAAATTATCAAGTTTGTAAAATTTTTATAAATAGGATCTCAAATTTTTCAAAACCTAAAATGATATAAAATCATTTCATAAACTAAAATTAAAATAAAACATGTATATGGGAGCATGAACATCATACAAGGTAAGACAAAATCAAATTAAGGTCAAAATAACAAAACCCTAATTTTGGCAAAATTATGCAGCAGCATAAAATTTTATGCTATGGCATAAACAGTAGAATCTGTGATAGCAACAAGCTGTCATGGTAGATTTTCTGGCTGAACTTCCAACGTGCACCAAATCTCTATCCGACGTTCGATTGAGGTGATCTATGTGTATGTAAAAAGCTTTCTTCAAGCTCTAACTAATGGCACTAATTTCACATTCAAATCATTTCTCAATCAAAAGTTAGACACTAAAATGCAAACTCACTCATTTATGCTTTCAAAACACAAGTAGAGTGTCCAAAACTCAATCCAAGTGCTAAAAACCCACACCAACTCTTAGACCACACTCAATAAACTTAAGACAACCTATGTAATATACCACAACAACTAGATTTATATATTTTACAATTTCAACCCTCAATCCCTTGATTTAAGAAATAATAGGGAGAGGCATTTTGACTTCAAAACTCAATATAATCTAATACAACTGTGCACATAATCAAATTTATACTTGTACTAGTATTTTAACCTTGCTCATATATCTCAACTAAAAAGATACCACACGCACTAGGCCTAAATTACACCTTTTAATACTCAATATTCAATAGTGCAAGTAATAACAAAATATGATCATCCTAGTTGGCAATATCAATTAATTACACATATACAACAAAAATTATGAGAGGCCTATAGTAGGAAATCGAGTTTCTAAGCCTCTAGTGCTTTCCCTTTGTCTTGCTCGGAACTAGTGCCTATAAAATGTTAAATAGAAGGGTGAGTACAACTATTTAATAACCAAGTTTCACCTAATCTATACAGTTTCATATAAATAAAAAATGGATGCAATTGATAATAAATACACATATAAAGTATGTATGACAATGTATAGCCTCGAACACAATAATAACAACCATGGGATCGGGCTTCAAACACATACTCATATATATATATATATATATATCAATAATGCACAACTTGAGGTCACAATAATACCAACCATACGCCCCTAAATCGCACTAGAACACAATACTAATAACTATGTAGCTGGGACTAAATACATGATCATATGCTAACCTTATACCCTCTTGATTACCTCCAACATGAAACTGGTGGCTATTCAGTGGCTATGTCCTTCACTGATTAACCCAGCCTTTCGCTTGTAAGAAGCTATCGAGCCAGGGTCAACTCACTCACTTGTGTAATCTGGTTTTCCTCAATATTAACAATTGTGAGATGTTGTAACTTTAATCTAGCCTCCTCATGAACTGATAGAGAGTAGTTAGGTTTGAGTCTCTCATAGAATAAGTAGGACAGTCCCGAATTAACCATAAGACAAGGGCTATCTTTTAATTCTAATAGTTAGTGCCAACATAAGCTCCCGATTCCAACGGTCACTACTAATATCACATGGATTTATCAATCAACTCCTCTCCCTAGATAAACTCCTGCTAATAATTACGCTATGCACAAGTTACACATATTCATGTATCTCAATCATGAATCACATAATATAGATTCACTTATCCATAATCACATAATCTACTCCACATACCAAATACCATATAACAAATAGTACATACTCACCTAATCTCAATTATCATCATTATTTATATGTAAATGAACACAACACTTCAACAATATCACATTCTTAAATATGCCAATTTTGCATCAAGAGTTTAAAATAGCAACATGTTTCAAATCATCTATTTCAATAAGAATCCATTAACATTCAACTATATAAACTAGGTTTTCCTAAGTTTCCTCAAACTTTTAAGAGGTTAAAGGTTACCTTTCAATCATAACTTGTTTTCTGAGCTAAATTCAAGCTCACCGATGCTTTATGAGGTTAGTCTACAATTACATTAACACTTGTAACTATTAATCATTAAAATCACCACTTCTAACATCTAATTTCATACTTTAATAACTAAATTTCTTAACTACAAGATCAACCCCACATCCAATGAGTTCCTTAATTCCTATTAACTTCATTTAGCTCTCAATAACTTAAATAATCACTAATATATCATCCAACAACTCAAAATCATCATTAATGTCACAAATTACTCCTTCCAACTCTTAAATTTACACACTTTAATAATCCAAAACTCTCAACTCTTGAATTTAATCACCATATTAGGTTTATTAGCTCTCATTAGATCTAACTAACACTAACACAATCTTTAATCAACATCAATGGTAGCCATCTACCTCAAGCACCATTATTTATAGCACTTTAGGGCATAATTTCGTTTATAATTGAGAGCCCACTCTCATAGATGCATAAAACTACTATATCTAGGTTTAGATAACTCAAAAAACTCCTATTAGTCTCATTTAGACTAATGGATTTAGACCTATAACCTTAGGTTCGAAAATTATCATCTCCCAACCTCAAATCTCACTTCTAAAACGTGTAAAGAAAAGAAGAAGAGATAAGGAAGACATACCTAGGTGAACTTAAGCTCCAATCACCTTTAAAATGCCTAAGAGTTGATGCCCTAGCAAAAGACCAAAACTCTTCATCGCCCTCCCTTTGTTTTAGACTCATTTCACCTTGTTTTAAATGTTTTCACATTTTTAAAAAAGCTGATTTTGTAATTTATGATGCAGTATACATTTTTATGCTACAGCATAATGCACCAAGCCTAAAATTTGATTTCTTTTCAATTTGAGCGCAGGTGACTCAATTCACTTTAAAACCTAATCCAAAAGCTAAAACAAAACTCAATAGCCGTCTTAATTATTTTTAGATTATTTATATTTAAATTTATAAATTTACCCTTCATTAGCTTAATAAATCAAGGGAATAATCTTTGGGATGTTATAGTTTTGATTCAATTTCCTTTTTGAAGTGAAATATGAAGGTGTCTCAATAACCATCAATACTAAATGACAATGATTAAAACCAAGTAACCACTTAGAATTTAGCATACAAATCACCTAAAATAGATACATCAATATGTGATTTAATCATTGAAACTAGTCCTAGCTTTTGCATTGATCATGTTTAAGACTTTAAACCAATCAAGATTATGAAAGTAACTAAAGTTTAAGATGTAAACAGTAGCTAAACATGGCCAAACCACAAGAGATTAAAATGAAAACATGTATTCATTCATTAAAACATTGAAGCATAAACATAAACACTTAAAGTGTACAACTAGTTCAAAAATTAAATACAAATCCCTTCCTCTTTGGAACATGAATTTCAGCCAAGATAAACAATCTAAAACCTAGAATCATTCATTCATAGCATGAATTACATAATTAAAAAGTAGAAGAAAAGAATTCAAAGCAATTGAAAGCAAGAAAAAAGGTTTAGAAGAACTCCAGATGTGGCTTCATTTTTCTTGAAAAAGCTTTAAGAATGTAGCCTCTCATGGTAATTTGATATTCAATCTAAGTTGATCTACCTCCAATAATAGCTTCCATGTCTTTAATACTTGATTGAGATGAGGTATTGTGGCTAGGAAAGTGTGGAAAAATGGAAGAAAGTGAGAGAAAATTTGAAACACACAAGCTGGAAATTAGAGAAAGTGAGAGAGAATGAGGTATAAATTGTAATGTGAATTTGAGTGAATGAATTGTGTAATTAACGTCCAGACCACTTTTTCAACTTGGGATGGTGTAAAATGAGTAGAATAGGATGAGTTTTAGGTGGTCAAAGCTATAAATATCTAAAACTAAATAACAAAATCAATTGGAATCAATCAAAATGAGTTTGGCCACAATTCTAGCTAGGTTAACTTGGAACACGTAACTCTTGTACTTTACTCTACACTTGATTAAAACTCATTAAACACTTCTAAATGCATGATTAAAAATTATCAAAGGGTGACTAGAGGGCTACTTGGTCGAAATTCTTAAGTTAAAAGTCATTAGAAGCTTTTTGAGTTAACTTTTGAAAATGTGTCACCCTATGTTCTTCTTGCTTTGTGATTTGTCTTTGTAATCCATTCTTTTAGCGATTCAATTTTCTTCTAATTCCTTTTTTACACTTGTAATTAATCACATAAAAGATGTAACACTATAAAATTTCACTCCTTTTTTTTTTTGCTAAATACAACTAAATAATTAATCCTTAACTATTAAATACTTACTACGGTAAAAAAGTGTCTATCATGGTAATAAAGAGTAAACCATATTTTTTAAAATCTTACCATGGTAGAAAGGGGCTACCATAGTAACTAAGGATAAAAATCATTTTTATAAATTTTATTATGATAAAAAGAGCTTTTTTTATAATAAATATTTCTTAAAATGAACTATCATAGTGGAAAAAGATTTACTGTAGTAGAAAAGGATTAAACATAAAGATAAGCCTACCATGGTGATTTAGAAATTAAATAGGTAATTTATGAAAACTAATGGAAATAATATTAAAAGAAGTGAACCTAATGAGATCCCATTGAAAATCAATATTTAAAATCTATCATTTGCTTTAAAATCATAAATAAGCTTGAAGCTTGATTCCTAGTGGTGTTTAATTTCAAACATTATACCAAATACAAATAATAGTCAACAACATAATTCAAATGTACTCTTATGACAAATACACTGAACTCTATGGTGGTCATTTCACTACAACATATAATCCAACCAAATTCCACTCTAAGGTGTACACTGGACTACAACACATCCACATTTAACAACATTTAGCAAACATATCCTAAATAGAGGGAAATGCAAAGTCATAGTTAGTTTATAGCTATCTAACACAATCATATAATCATAACTAGCTAATCAAGATTTCCCAAAAAATTAATCATAGAATCAATATTTCAAATAAATAATCAGGAGCATGAGAGGCAAACAGAATCCTCATGGTATGATATACTAAATCAATCAAAGGCCATGAGGGATAGATAGAATCCTCATGGCACTATTTATGAAGTTAATCAAAATATAGAGTCTACATACTCAACTGAAATCACAATTATCTTAGGTTGGCTAGTATACATTACTTAACCAAAAAGAGGCAAAACAAAACAAATTGGTGTCTTAGAGAACACTCTAGACCTCTTGTGCTTTCCCTGCTACACCTACTCTTATAAAAATGTTACCCATAGGGAATGAGACACAAAAGTACTAATAACCAAAATTAGTATGCAAAGATGCATGCAATGCAACTAGCCATGCGATTACTAAGTAGGCATACAAGTTTATGTTTTCCATACATATGATATCTAAACAAGCTGGATAAAAACAAATTGCATGACAACATCTTCTATGATAGCCTAGCTAAGGAGCAAGGAGGCATGCATGATGTCTAAGAAGGAGAAGTCTAAGCTAAATATATCAAGAAAGGAATGCTTAAGGATCCATTACAAGGGATTAGAGGCCCAAGGACTAAGGCTATGACCAAAGTTATGAAAGAGGCTCTTAATGGATTGATTTAAGACTTTATTAAAGCCAAGCCAATGCCCAATGTAGAGACTAAATGTGCCATCTTCACCCTTTGGAGCATCCAAGAATATTTGTCACATGCAAACTTAGAGTGAAAGATTGGATCTTTAACTAGTCAAGCAAGCATTGATTGCTAGATTAGTTTTCTATTTTAATTTAGGCATTTATTTCTGATATCTTTTAGTGATTTTCTTAATTTTTAGGATTGCAAACTTACAATTTAAGTTATTATATTTTAGGTAGGATCTTAGAAGGTGTCATCATGCAGGAAAGTTTCTAGATTTGATTTCTATCATAATTTTAGTCAACTTTCCTATTTCTTTTGCCATAGGTGGAACCATCCACCTCATTCCTTTCTAAGGGTTAGGGTTTTCATTTAGTTGCTTATATATAGACTTTATGTAATTATTTTTTGAAACAAGTTTAATAGAAATTTTGAATTATTCATATATTGTGAGAGCTTTTCTTGTGCCTTCTAAGTGCTCGAGAAGATTGAGATCATCAAAGGATTAGTCTTCCTTTGTAGGTGCCCTTAGAGTTAGGGGTCAAGAGCCAAGTGCCTCTTGAGTTCTAAATCCTAGACCATTGGAGAAAGGGTCCTCAAGAGACAGGTTCCTCTTAGGTCAGCTATTCAAACCTATCTTATTTGGTTTCTTATTTTTGTTTCTTGTTCATTATTGCTTCTAGTTTTTCACTTCCACTTTGTTCTTTATTTTTATAGTATTTGACAATGGCACAACGATCTGTTGGAATCTAGAGGGTCTACTTTTAGGTGCAAGTAGGGTTTTTTGAGTCAATTGTTATCAGAGAATAGGTTTTTGTGCTATCATCAAGTTTGTGTTTCCTTTCCATTTTTCTTCTTCTTCTTCTTCTTCCCTTTTTGTTCTTCTTTTATACTGTGTCCCTTTCTTTCATTTGTCTTCTATCTCTTCTTCTTTCTTGTTAATCTCTCTCATTGTTCTTTGTGTTCTTGTGTTGCAAAATTCACAAAAAAAAGTTGCCGCCTTGCATTTTTATTTAAATTTTCATATTCAAGCAAAAAAATAGAGAGAAAAGGGCGTGAATCCTAAGCAAAAAAAAAAAGACATAGAAAAAAAAGAAAGAGGCTTGATATATTAAAAAAAAGAGTATTGCAAAGAAGAAGAAAGTTGAAAAATTGATAGCTTGCAACTTAAGTTGATTTCTTTATTGACTAATCTAGTTTCCTATTTCTGCTAGTTTGATTGAGGAGGAAGTTTCTTGAATAGTAAGGCTTATCTTTACTACTTTCCTATTTTCACTTTCTTATTTTTATCACCTTCCTATTGTCTTGATTTTATTATTTCTATTACTTTTCTATTCCTTTCACTTTCCTATTTTCTTTGTTTCCTATTCTATTTCCTTCCCTTTCTTTTCACACATTCCCCTTTCCTTTGTTTTCCTATTTCTTTTATTTCCTTTACTTGTCTTTCGAGTTCTTGCTTGCTTTCTTTAATTGGTTGAATATTTATGACTTTTGAGACATTTGGTTATGTCTATTCTTGATTTTCTAACTTAATTTTGTACTTGCTTGGTTGCTACTCCTTGAATTTTTCTTTAATATGATTAAGCACTTAGTTATTGAACGCGATCTGTTAATTAATAATATTCCTAAAAGCTTGATAAATGATAGAGCACAATGGCGTCTTGCAATCCATGTAGCCGACCCACTTAGTGGGATAAAGGCTTGTTGTTGTTGTTGTTGTTGTTGTTGTTATGATTAAGCACTTAAGAACTCACCTTTGAGCAAAAAAAGGTAAGAGGGTACATTATATTTGAAAAAAGATTCAAATAAAATGTAAAACATGAGTGACTTGCATTGATCTAAGTGTATGGGTTGTAAAATTAATAAATGGTAAATTAAGGTCGATCCTATGAAGAATCAAGTTAATTGAAAATTAAACAATAAAGTCCCTATTTTCATTTAAGTTGACCAATGCAAGATTTGGATTTGAAATTGCAAAATAAAGATTGAAATTAGAACAATGTACTAAAGTTAAAATTCCAACAATCACAAATAGTCAAGGCAACCTAGGGTGGTTAATCCCTTCTTCAATTTATAGAGCATATAATTACCTAAATAAATTCACTTAATATTAATTTGTCAGTCTAGAGTATTAATAGGAATAATTATCTTTCAATTAATTACACCCCTCACTTGAATTAATATGCTATTTCTAACACAAATACCCGAGCGGCAAAAAGGCATTATATGGGTCTAATAAGTATATTCCTATCTTATTAAAAAATTAGAAATAATTCTAATCCCACATTACTCAATCTAATGGTCAAATTCAGATTTTTCTCTTCCAAGGTAAAACCTAAACCCCTAAATTCACACTCAATAGTGGCCAAACATTAAGTGCATAAGCAAGCACAAGATTAAGTAAACAAAATTAATATTAAACTCAAATAAATGGTTCAAACATGCTCTAATCTAAGAATTAATTCATAACTACTTTAGATTAAGAGAAAATTATTCACACATGGCTTCTATGATAGCAAGATCAATAATATATACAGCAAAGTAAAGAGAAGAAGGAGAATAAAAGCTTAATCAGAGTAATGTTGAGCGAAACACTTAATTTTTCACCAAACCAAGCTTCTCTAACCCTCTTTTGGCTCGTTTTGCTCTCCCTAAACGTTTTGCAATTGTTGGAGGTAAAGAATGCACAAAAATGAAGTGCCTAAACCCTAAAAGTTTGTTAAGAGTCAAAACTATGGGTTTTACTAAAATTGCACTTCCCTGCAGCAAAATATGTTTTCGCTGTAGCAAACATAACCTGTTCAAATTTTCTATTCAGATTTAATTTCTTTGACTTAGGCTCTGAAATTTTTAGCTTTAGGCCCCTAAATTGGGCCTCCGTACATGTATAAAACCCAAAATTAATGCTAGAATAAGTCCACTAACTTCTAACACATTTTAAAGCCTATTTTCACACACATTCATTTACTTAATCATATTTTTGCTAAAAAGAATTCAAATAAATGACTTCCAATTACATTAAAAACACCAATAAATTTAATAAAATATTAGAAATCATCAGAGTGTAAACATGTAAGAGAGTTTTGAGCACCGTCTTCTTATTTTCTTATTTTCACTAACATTACAGGTACCATTATGGTATAACACCCTGATCTTAGTGATGTACTAAAATAGTTGCAAAATAGTTGAATAAGATCACTAATTGTTTACAAGACCTAAATCCACTAGCTCTAATCATAAGACCAACAAGAAAGATCACGATGATCATGATGATGAGTTCCATGAGTAGACTCTTAGACAAACAAAATTTTTATTTAATAAGGATAAGAGGAAGGTTTCCCTATTCTCAAGAAAAGTAGATCCTAATGCTTATTATAAAGTCCCCTATTTTGTCCTAACTTTACCAACCCATACACACATATTACAATACAACATTAGAGTTACAGCCTTTAATTTGTTTTTAAAATGTATGATCCGGACTTCATAATAAAATATAATCAAACAAAAGGACCGATGGAAACGTAACTCAAATTCATCTTCAAGAAAACAAAGAAATAATTTATCTAAAAAATAGGCCATGCGTCGTAGCTTACACCATATGCGCTGCAACATGTGGTACAAGGCGACATGCCCTATTTCTATGTCATGAGCAGCGGCTTGCACATCATGTGCCATGGCGCATGTATTAGATTTTGATGTCATGGTAGATTTCTGACACAAACTTCTACCACGTGCCATTTCCATACCTAACAATCAATTGGAGTGATTCAAGTGCCCATATGAAGCTTATAACACAATCTATCTAATGAAATAAGTTTGAATATGATCTAACGGTCTAATTTTAAATTAGACACCCGAGACATAAAAATCTACTTTTTTAAAAAATTTGGCATCTTAAATGTTTAATTCTCATCCTTTACTCCACTAGACCTCTTTAGGCCTCGAACCAAGTCCAAAGGCGAAGGCACTCTTAACCGAGGCTGCCTCTTACTAATGCCGAGCTTAGACCAATCCAATCACATGGACTTGATCCTATTAAGTTGTCAATGTAACCTTTTTTAATATCCACTTAATATTAGGAAGGGTTAACTTAATCACCACACTAAAAACAACAAACAATAATCATATACTTTGTTTGAAAAGCTTGGGCCTAAGACTTGTTTTGTAAAATTATCAAAATTATAACAACTCAAAGTAATATGCAGTGGAAACAAACTATATGCATTCATACAGAGCAATGCATGCCTTTAGAATAAAGAAAATAGGTTAGATTACCAGCCATACTTGCGGCATGGCTTATTTTATAAGCTAACTAATGAGATAGGTTCACAATCTAATAGTCTGATCAAAATTTAGATACCCAAGTGTAAAAATTTACTTTTTATAAAAATTTTATGCGCTCAAGTGCTCAAATCAATCATATTATCTTATTAGACCATACTAAGCCTTGAA
Organism: Prosopis cineraria; assembly: GCF_029017545.1. Classification (NCBI taxonomy): domain Eukaryota; kingdom Viridiplantae; phylum Streptophyta; class Magnoliopsida; order Fabales; family Fabaceae; genus Prosopis; species Prosopis cineraria. The sequence continues at coordinate 9,306,608 of NW_026555336.1, read as the reverse complement.
CCAAGTTCAAAAAAACTTATTACACCTGATTGACCACAATTCATCACATATACATAAGTATCAAAATTTGGCTGTTCAACGGTCAACTTTCATAAAACACAAATTTTCATAATTTGGCACAAACTAACTCGTTTAGCCATTATCACCACAAATTCACAACAAAATCACTTCTTTACATATTCACAACAAGTTCACCAGTAAATATTAGCCCACACAATTCATTTCACCACATATTTTCACATATGGGCTAAAATTCACCAAAACTCACAACATTCAAGGCTTTAAGCATTCAAAAACATGCATGTAACTCTCTAGCAACTTATATACATAACATTCACAAGGTTTAGGTTCATTACAAAAACTCTACAATCACACTTTATCAATTATAAGCCGGTCTTGACTCTTTTTCCTTGCCCAGCTCATTGCTCTGCCTTGTAAAAATATTATCACAGGAGTGAGATAAAAATTTTAGTAACAGAATAACTCTACTACTAACTATTACATACAACTATAAAAAAAAGTATAGCATATTATACAGTTAAACATAACATATTACACAAATTCAATTCAAATTTCATTTATATAATCTGCTTCACTTCTTTCACCACTATATTCACAACTTTTTCACATATAGCATGATCATTGCTAACTAAACCTCCAAATCACCCTAACTTAAAATCATAGGCTTGCCTTAGACCAATATACACTCTCATCGACATTGAACTCACCTTCAGTGGTAGAATCACCTTGCCAAAGTTGTTCTATTTTGCTTTCGAACTATGGTTTCTCCTAATGCACATAATGGGGTGTTGTTGACTCCAACTCCACATCACATCGATACTAAAGAATCTAAATCTCCAACACCGCACCTTAATAGATATTAAAGAGATAATTTCCAACATCGCACCCTATCGAGTACTAAGGAGAATAATATCATATGGTCTTTCTCTACATTTTTACACTACGGGTGAACTCCCACTCCTATGATCATGCTTTCTGAACCAATCACAAGTTCTCATTCACTACTATACATTATCCACAATATATAGCATATAAAAATATATAAAACATGAAATCATATGTTTTAACCCCATCTATTTGATTAAAGGTCATTTTCATGCAACATTCACAAAATGCCATAAATCATACTTAGTTTAAAACCATTGTCATGCAATAGATAATATACTCACACATAGTTATAATAAATAGTCAAATAGAGGAAGTTATTCAGTTACCTCAACCCTTTTGTCACTAGAAAGATTACCCATGGTACTTTCTCAATCACTACTCATCTCTACATGCCTCTTTTCTCACTTTACTCATAAAATATGCCAATCTACACATATTTGACACAATTAGTCAATTGACTCAATTGACCAAAACTACTAAATTGTTGCTTAAAGCTATATTTAGCTATTCATTCATTCTCACTTCAGCAATCTAGGTTCACTATCATTCAATTACGACCTTACATCACTCCAAATGATCCCATTCTGCTTAAACATGATTTCCACCCTAATTTTCTCTTAGCTTAAGGCCAAATTGAGCTTACAAGTTCAAAGTTTCATTGTTCAACTCTAAACCAATCACAAAGGTCTAATTTAATTCTTGAGAATTTTTTTATTACTATAAGGTAAAAAATTAACCTATTAAATTTCACTAATTCAATTTCTCTATAATTCATACTAAGAGAAATTGTGGTAGAATTATAGGTAAGGGTTATACGAAGCTTATCCAATAAGTTACTAGTCGAAAGCCTCTTTCAATGCTCTTAAAATGCTTGTGCTAGCTGACCTTGATCTCTTCTGTTCTCCTTCTCATGTTTTCTCCCTTTTTCCTCTTTGATTCTCAAGCCAAATCATGACTTAAGAGAGTTAACCGATATAAAGCATTGACACACTTGAATGGATAAAATCATCAGTTGTTCTTTAATAAATTTATAAACATACCTCACCAAGTTTCTAGATCGAGATTCATTAAATTCACTAAGCCTCTTCTTAGCATTTGCTAGCCAGACCACGTCTAGTTCCTTGTTACTCACTACTAAATGAACCTAAGATCCATAACTCATCAACCTCAATTCATCCTTCATCCTTTCTAAAAATTGCAATCCTAGCTCCTTCAATTCTTCCTCCCTCGATTCTAATTTCAAGAAACTTTATACCATCATTAGTCTTGGAGGCACTTATAGAAGGTTATATGGACTTCATTGCTATAATTGATGCTCCTTGCTGAAATAGATGACCATCAAACTTTCTTGTTGTTAAATTCCAACCCCACCATAATGCAAAGCAAGAATCCTCTCATCACCATTATTGGTCCATTCACCTCCTCTAACACATGCCTAAAACCACACACATAACCACCCTATAAAACACACCCATACCCTCTCACCTGATGATTGCCAAAGAGTAAGGTCAAAAAATGCCTCCCATTGAAGAAGAGGATCCCCCAATGGAAAGGAGCTCTTGTTGAGGGGAAAGCTCTAAATAGCAATCGCTTGTGTGATGAAGAGATCAAGTCCCTTGATAGAGAAAACCTAGCGGTGCTTCTCTATGTTTGTTAATACCAAAATTCAAGTGTTTTTACTGCAAATAAAACACTTACATTTTAAATATAACTCTTGATTTGCAATTGAATTCTTGTTTATAATTATTTAAATCAATATTTACAACTTATTTTTTAAAAAATTTTGTTAAAGACTTAATTGTCATAAATCCCCAATTTTGAGACTTTATTATCATCCTCCCCTTTTCATATGCTAATATCTTTTATTTATAAAAACTACATTGTATTATCATGATATCATCTAATATATTATCTTAACCTTTTTTTGGTTCAAATATATTATCTTAACCTTTAGTTGCTAAATTTAGAGATATTCTCATTGTAGATATAGAAGTTCAACGGAAACATTCCAAAACCACCCCTCGTTAGCTTAGGTGATATCAACATGGTGGAATGTAAGTGAAGGTTAAATGTTAAAATTTTTTAATGTATCAATAAAGCAATTATAATTAAGCCAAATTGTAATACAATTGTACTTTTTATTTATAAATACAATAATTTTTTATCAGCTTAATAATTCCATGTTTTCGGTGTTAGGGTTGAATGTTGAAATATTTTTCATTTTTCTTGTATAAATTAATCTACATTCCAGCCTTGTAGGGCCTGAAGCATTCTTTTTTTTTTTTTTTACCGGCGAAGCTTATGATAATACCAATTCGTTTTTGGTATAGTCATATAAACGATGTGCATAAATATAAATATATGCACCAAAACACACACACACACACACACACACACACACACACACACACATTTATGCTTCACCAGAATATATACTTCTTGTATTAAAAAATATAAGATATTTTTAACCTAATGTCATCCCCTAATAAAGTAGTTACCTATTTTTAAATTAATCTTATTTTTCTATATTTATTCCTAATAAATACTCTATAATAAATATAAAAGCATTTATCAATAGAAGTACTTTAAAAAAATAATGACTATATTTTAAAATATTAAATTTTTTTTATATTTTTAAACATATAATTTTTTAAAAAATATTTTATATTTTTAAAGAGAGGGAGTATATGTTTATTCGTGTGCACCTACGTGTTGTGTTTGAATACAGGTTGGGATGCTAGGGACTCAGTTTCGGTGCTCATCTTAGGATGAGCACCGTGGTGCTTAGCACCAAAACACTGCCATTTGGCAGTGTTTTTTTTTCTTTTATTTTTTTAAAATTACAAATTTATTATAATAATAAATAATTATTATAAATTTATTATTTTAATATTTAATAAACTAATAAATATTAAAATGTTAAAATTAAACCTAAATAGTTTAAATAAAAATTTTGATCTGAACATTGAGAAATATATTGAAAAAATAAAAAATGATCTGAACAATTTAAAATAGGAGTTGAATCTAGCAAAATGAGCCAGTTTCATATACTGTAATAAATCAATGTATGAATTCCTATTAAAAGATGTACTTATATTTAATACTTGACTATACCTTGAATGATATTATCTCTCATAGATAAACAACTGTGCAAAATTAATACTATAAAAAATATTTTTATTTTTAATTTTAATATTTTCAATACATTTTTGAACTATTCAGACCAAAATTTATATATGAACTGTTGAAGTCAAATTTTAATGAGTTAATATATTCATATTTAATTTTAACATCTTAATATTTATTTGTTTATTAAATATTAAAATAATAATTTTATAATATTTATTTATTATTATAATAAATTTATAGTTTAAAAAAGCAAAAAGCAAAAAACAAAAAACAAAAAAAAACACTGCCAAACGGCAGTGTTTTGGTGCTAAACACCATGGTGCTCATTTTAATATGAGCACTGAAATCGATTCTAGATGCCAGTGGCTGATTGATGGGGCGGAAGAAATAAAATTGTTGGTGGCTGATACTTTTTGGGGGGGCCAATGCATCAGGTGCCACCCACTAATATATATATTTTTGGCCTTGGCGGCCCATTAATATTCAATAATTATGAATTACAATATGCTGTTTAAAAATATAAAATATTTTTTGAGTAGTTGCATGTTTAAAATATAAAAAAATTTTAATTTTTTGATATGTAATCATTATTTTTTTTAAAAGTGCCCTTATTGATAGTGACTTTATATTTATTATAGAGTGTTTAATAAGGATAAATATAAAAAGATATGGTTAGTTTAAAAGTAAATAATTACTTTATTGAGGGGTGAGATTCAATTAAAAATTTCTTACATTTTTAAATGGAGGGATTATATGTTTTATTTTTCATTATATATATATATATATATATAAGTTTTAGTCTCTGATTTTTTACTTAGTCTCCTAATTTTGATTAATATAATTTATTTTTTGTAGTTTATTGCCTTAAGAAATTATAAGAACAGCCTTAACACAATTTTAGGAATAGGTTTGGGTTTTTAAATTTTTTTTCCTTGCTTCGGATTTATCAGGAGCACCCCCAATAAGTTTAAAAAAATAAAATGAGCCACTCCAACCCGAATAAACTTAATTTAAATGCTCAAAATTTTTAATATTAATAATATGAAATTAACCTTTTCCTCAAATTTTACTTAGCCATCACAAACCTTTTCCCAGACTTTTAATTTGCACATTTCGTACTCCTAAATGAAGTTTTAATATTCTAAAAATTGTTTAATTCGAACATCTTTTGAAAATATTTTAAGAAATAAATATAAGAGGTTACTCCCTCCATTCAAAAATATAAAGTATTTTTAGAAGAGTTGAATGTTAAAAAATATAAGACATTTTTAGTCTTTCAAGGTGTAATTATTATTTTTTTTAAAAGTATCCCTATTGATAATGACTTTATATTTATTATAGGGCATTTAATAGGATTAAATATGAAAAGATAGGGTTAGTTGGAAAGTAGGTAACTACTTTATTGAGAGTAAAATTTAGTTAAAAATGTCTTATATTTTTAAATGGAGAAAGTAATTCATATGCTTTTATTTTCCCTCTTTCGATGCTTGTTCTCACTTTAAAATGAATAGAAGAAATAAAGATGTATTGTTGTGTTATGTTGCTCAAAAAATCTTTTTAAGATAAAAGTTAAAATTAACTCAAAAAAATTAAAAATTTAAAATAATAATATTTAATAATATGAGTATTCAGACCAGCTCCAAATAAGTTGGAAAACCCAGAATGTTAGATCTAACTTGGCTAAATGAGCTTTTAAATATTCAACTATTTTAAATTTCGTTCAAATAAATGTAAATAACCGGCTTTAAGTCTCTATGATCCTTGGTACAAAGACAATTGGGCTATGAATTGCATCTACGAACATGGGTTGCTCATTAAAATCTAACCTAACTAACAAGTTATAAATGGATGGTTTAGATTTTATTTATTTTATTTTACCCTCAACAATAAACCCTTAACCTTAAACCTTAAAAAAAAAAAAGCTTTTAGGAGCGCTTCCGGAGCGCTCTGGTAGAGAGCTCTGGAAGAGCTCTTTCAGAGCGCTCTTGGAAGAGAGTTCCAGAACTCTTTCAGAGCGCTCATTAATGAGCGCTCTGGAAGAGTATTTCCAGCTTTTATTTATTTTTCGTTAGTTTTCTTTTCTCCATTCAGTTTCTTTCAAACCTCTCTCTCTTTTGTTGAGGCCGTGCGTTCCTAATGAGTTCCAGATCTTTGCTGTATCAATCTATCATCACCGCTGTTTGCTGTTCCAGTTTGCTATTGCTGCTCGTTCCCTCTCTGTGTCGAGCATCTGTCTTTGTTTTTGTGCCGCGTTGCCATCCATCTCCTGCGTCACCTTCACCGCTTCGTCTCCTTCTCCTGTGTCACGTCGCCATTCGTTCTGCCGTCTCCATCGCCACCGCCATCCATCTGTCTCTCCTGTTTGCTGTTTGCTATTTGCTATTCCAGATCTGAATCTCTGTTCCAGATCTACATTGCTGTTGCAAATCTATGCTGTTGTTGTACACCAGAGGAAGCGACGTCGCTGCTGCTATGAATACCGCCATTTTCTGCTGTGAGGACTACACTTTGAAGGTATTTTTTTAATAATTAATTTATATATATTTGAGAATAAATTTCAAATATTTTTTTAATAATCAATATTATAGATAATATATGAATTGAAGTTATTTATATTAAAATTATGGAGTATTTGTAGTTGATAATTTAGATTAAAGTTGAGGAAACTATTTGAACATTTTTATTTTATTTATGAAATATACTTTTAAGGGAGATTATTGTTATTAATTAAATTACAATTGATTGATAGAATTTAGATGCATTATGCTACTAAATTTTTATTTGGATGAATTGATTTTTTTAGTTTAAATGTATTGTGTTGTGGAATTCGATTGTTTGATCATTTAAGTGGTTGTTTTTTTAAGGAAGATGCTATTGAATTTTTTTTATAGAAATCTAAGTCTTTTGTTTATTGAATTTTGATAATCATATTAGTTATATAGATCGTAAGTGGATGTCGGCTAATCAACTATCTAGAGAATATTGGGATGGTGTGGATGAATTCATTGAATTTGCATTTTGTCATGATCAAGACCCTCGTGGAGTCATATGTCTTTGTTTGAAATGTTGCTATGGAAAAAGAGTAAAGCCAATAGAATTGAAAGATCATTTAATATATAATGGGATTGATCCAACTTATACTTGTTAGACTATGCATGAGGAGACAAGGAATAATGCAAGTGATTGGAGGGATAGTGTGAGCTACTCAACATTTGATCGTGATAGTAGGATATATGATGTTGACTGTCTTGATGAAATGATTAATGTGATTGAAGAGGATCTTAGGGACTGTCCTGAGATGTTTAAGAGATTGAAGAGTGATGCTGATAAACCATTATACCCCGGATGTAAAAAATTCACAAAACTATCAGTTATTTTGAAACTATACAACCTAAAAGCAACGAATGGATAGAGTGATAAAAGTTTCATGGATTTGCTTGAACTCTTATATGAAATGTTACTTGAGTACAACAAGCTTCCACCTAATACTTACGAAGCTAAAAAAGTGCTCTGTTCTATTGGGATGAGCTATGAGAAGATACATGCATGTTCAAATGATTGTGTCCTCCTTCAGAAAGAGTATTCAACCTTAGATAAGTGTCCAAAATGTGATGTATCACGGTACAAAAGAAATGGATGTAGCCTAGCGAAGGCATTGTGGTATTTTCTAATCATACTAAGATTTAGACGCCTATACAGCATTGCAGAAGATGCTAAACACTTAACATAGCATGCTGATGAGAGAATTAAGGATGACAAACTATGGCACCCTGCAGATTCTCCTCAATGGAAAAAGTTTGATCTTATATACCTTGAGTTTGGGGTTGAAGATAGAAACTTATGCCTTGCACTAGCTACTGACGGAATGAACACATGGCATGCAAAGTAGTACTCATAGTACATGGCTGGTTATTTTGATGATCTACAACTTCGCTCCAGTATTGTGCATGAAGCATAAATTTATGATGTTGTCATTGTTGATTTTTAGGCCTCGACAACCAGGAAATGATATAGATGTGTACTTAGCTCCTTTGATTGAAGATCTAAAAATTTTGTGGGAGACAGGTGTGGAAGTTTATGATAGGTATAGAGAAGAACATTTCATCCTGTGAGCAATATTGTTTGGCATCATAAATGACTTTCCTGCCTATGGCAATTTATCAGGATACAGTATCAAAGGACAAGATGCATGTCTAGTATGTGAGGAGCATACTTATTCAGTGTGGTTGGAACATTGTAGGAAGAATGTCTTCATTGGTCATCGATGATTTTTGCCTCAAACACATCATTATCAGTGACTGAAGAAGGCCTTTAATGGCCACCCGGAGAAGGGTAGAGTTCCCATACCATTAACTGGTGAGCAGCTCCTTGAAAAAGTCAAAGATTTAAATATTGAATTTGGAAAACCATTTGCAAGTAAGATTGTTAAGAATGGTCAGAAAAAGAAGTCCATATTCTTTGAGCTACCATACTAGAAGACCCTAGATGTTAGGCATTTCCTGGATGCAATGCACATCGAAAAGAATGTCTGCGATAGTCTTGTTAGCACATTACTCCAATTTCAAGAAAGAGTAAAGATGGTATTAATGCAAGGATGGATTTGATTAGCAGGGGATTAAGAGAAGAGTTGGCACTAGAGAGGAAGGGAAACACACTTTTTTACCTCCAGCAGCTCACACCCTGTCTAGAAAGGAAATATTAGCTTTTTGTGAATTCTTGCATGAAGTTAAAGTGCCAGAAGGATATTCTTCAAATGTAAGTAGCCTCGTATCCATGAAAGACCTCAAACTAGTAGGTCTTAAGACTCATGATTGTCATATCATCATGGAAAATTTATTGCCAATTGGTATACGATCCATTTTGCCGAAGAAGGTACGAGCCATGATTACTAGATTTTGTTTCTTCTTTAAGGCAATTTATAGCAAGGTGATTGACCTGGAAAAATTGCCAAAGCCAGAACATGAAATAGCTAAGATTTTAAGCGAGTTGGAAATGTATTTTCTACCTTCATTCTTCAACATCATGGTTCATTTATCATTTCACTTAGCTAGAGAGATAAAGTTATGTGGCCCTACTTATTTGAGATGGATGTACCCAGTAGAGCATTACTTGAAAGTATTAAAAGGATATGTAAAAAATCAAAGTCGGCCTGAGGGGTGTATTGTTGAGAGGTACATTATGGAAGAAGTAGTTGAATTATGCACTGGATATCTCTCTAATGTGGATGCCATTAAGTTGCCAAAGTACACAAAAGACACCACAGGTGAACAGGGTGGAATCATTGCGAAAAAACTCATTAGCATAGACAAGACACAATGGGAACAAGTTCACTTGTATGTTTTACACAATACTGAGGAAGTTCAACCATATATCAACGAACACAAGGAAATAGTTAAGAGTCAGAATAAAGGTAAAAATGAAACATGGCTAGCAACATATCACGACCGGCACTTTATATATTGGTTTAGAGCTTGCATCTTTAAGGAGTCTCACCTATCAGAAAGGTTAAGGTTTTTGGCTAGGGGTCCCGGATTTGAAGTATTTTCTTATACAAGTTATGTAATTAATAACTTTACATTTTATACGAAAAGCCAAGATGCTCGGAGCATTATACAAAATAGTGGTGTAACGCTTAAAGCTCAATCAATGCATGTCTCTAGTTTTAAAGACAAGAACCCAATCTATGCAATGATGTCATATTTTGGGATTATAGAGTACATTTGGGAATTGGATTATATCAAGTTTCACGAACCTGTCTTTTGTTGCACGTGGGTTGATAATAAAAACGGCTTTCGAATTGATGAGTTAGGTTTTATTCAAGTAGATCTTAATAAGGTGGCTCATGAAGATGAACCATTCATTTTGGCATCATAAGCTCAACAAGTGTTTTATGTGTCAGATCCAGTGCATAAAAATTGGTCGATTGTTCTTTTAATAAATAAAATAGTAGGTAATGAAGAGGATAAAGATTTCAATGTTGAGGATGACCCTTTCATGGGAACATCACAGACATTTGATGTTTCAATTGGGGATAATGCCTTCTATATTAGAGAAGATCACGTGGAAGGGATTTGGATTGATGAGGGATGTGTAGAACACACAAAAGAAAAAACAAAAAAAAAGAAAAAAATAAATTTTAACACTTGTAAGTTCTTTATTTAAATTTCCTTTTAATTTTTAAAAATTTATTTTTAGTTGTTAAATTTTTTTTGTTGCTAAAAATTTACTTTTTTCCTTTTAGGTATATGGCTATCCCACCTGAGAACAGTGGTGATGCTCTACCCACTGAAGAAGAAGCATTCAAGGAGGTTAAACGAGGTAAAACTGTTATGAAAGCAGTAAATTAGAATGATAGGGGCCAATTAGTTAAGTCTCCTCAGTTGGCCAGTTACATAGGGGTCTTAGCTCATCATTATGTTTCCTGTTGCATTGCAGACTGGAGAAAGAAAAATGACCCACAGCTTAAAGAAGCAAAAAATAATATATGGGAAGATTTATGTATATCTTTTGACCTGGATGAGAGTCATAGGCATTATATCATGAGAAAAGCAACATATGCTCATAGAAAGTTTCGAGCTACCCTCATAACATATCATCTAAAAGATGCAAATGAAGAATTCAATCCTCATCCTCCTAAAATGTATCTAGAGATCCAGCAAGAGCATTGGGATGAATTTATTAAAATACGCCAACAGCCTAAATTTCAACAAATCAGCCAGGTTAATCGCTCTAGAGCCGCAAGTACTCCTTTTCAATATAGAGCAGGAAGAAAATCCAGATATTGAACATGGTTTGGTAAGTTTCAATTAATATCGTCTGTTGATTTACTTATATATATATATATATATAAGGAAATGTTTTTTAATTATTCTAATATCTTCTTTAAATAGAAGGAAGAAGTTGGACCTAATGCTCCAATTTCTCGAGCTCTTGTTTAGAAGACTGCTCGAGAAGATAAAGAAGGCAAATTACCTGATGAACGCACTCAAAAAGTCTGAGAGGATTGTGTGAGTATTAATATTTTAGTGTATTACTTTATTTACATTATTTACTTAATAATTAGTTTACAATTTGTTCAGCAGGAAGAATTATTACAATCAATATCACAAGATGATGTAGGGGAGCATGTGGATGTCCTTGGTAGGGCATTGGGAGCTCCAGAGGTCTCTGGTCCTGTTAGAGGAGTTGGATTTGGCATTTCTTAGGGCACCTACTTTGGACGTCAGTCTAAAATTTTTACTGAAGATGATTTTAATGCAAGGATGGTAGAAATGGAGGCAAGAATGGAAAAAAGATTTTAAACTCAAATGGAAAAGAAATTTGAGCAAATGATTGGAGTTATAAATGTGCCACAAGGTAGCCCTAGTGATAAAGATAGTTGCTCCTTTCATACTAAAGAAGACTTTCCTAAGGTTATAATTTTTCTTTCTATTATCTTCTCTTTATTCACAAATTATGTTTCACATTTTTTTAAAATATTAATTTTAAATTTTTAGGGCGAGTCTCAATGTCAATTATGGTTAAAATCACCACATTGTTGTGTTGTGGCACTCGGATCTGTGTATAATGATAATAGTATTACTATACACTCCAGACCGTTGCCTGCTGATCACTTAAAGGTGACTATAACTATTCCAATTGAAAATGATGCTGAGTTGCCAGTGCAAATAGAAGATGAGGATATATTCAGGATTTTTGATGCCGTTGGAACTTATGTGGCTTAGCCTTCAAAGCTCATTAAGTTACAAGTATAATAATTGATAGTTCTTTAAAATCATTCATGTTTTCTTACGGTCTTACCAATCCATTTTACATCTTGTAGTCCTCAAAATTTAAAGAAGTTGTAAAGAAGCCGGTCAAAGCAAAAGGAAAGCCGTCGAAAGGATCTACCTCTATGACTAAGGCAGGGAAGACCAGCACAGAATCTACTCAGTTGAAATATCCTCATCAAAATGCACTTGAAGTGATTATGCGAACAACATTTAAAAATGAGATTCGTGAAGTAGAATTTGAAAAAGAGATTTATGGTGAAATAATTAGCAAAAAATTAGCAGCTGAAAATATTAACGAGATTCTGACCAATGATTGGCTACAAACCACACAAATTAGTTTATACATCAGGTATTTTTTCAATTTTATTACTTAATGTGGTATTTACTTAATTTTAGTTGTGAATGATTCTATTTGTTTTCATTTTAGGTACTTATATCATACTTTTGTGGTGCCGGGTTTATTGATAACAAAATTTTCATTTATTAGCCTGCACAACACTAGTACTTACAGTGTTGAGTACCATTCTCAAAAGATTACTGATGCATTTAAAGCCAAAAGCAAAAGAAACATGTTATTTTTAGCTCCTCACAATCCAGGGTAAATTGTTATTATTGTTTATTTTTAACTTTAGTTGATATTTTAGTTAATGAAATATTTTATTTTTTCAGGCAACATTGGGTACTTGTTTGTATCAATCCATTCGTCCCTGTGATTTATTATCTTGATTCATTAAGAGATAGTGACTTTAAGAACTACAAATCTATAAGGATATTATTTAATCAGTAAGTTTTTAGTTCTATATTCTTTATATATGTTTATTATAACAATTAATTTTTACTTGGTATACTTAATCATTATATAATAGGACTGTAGCACGTTATCGAGGAGGTGAAGGTCTCCTTCCAAACACCGAAAGACCTGATCCTGTTGAGTTTTATTCATGGAAAAGAATAAAGGTTTGTATTATTTTCTTAATAAAACAAGTTGGTACATATCTAAATGATTGTTTGATTGATATTTTATGTTTGTTATTCTGAATATGTTGTTCTGGATTGATGTAGAATTTTTAAAAAATTCTAGAACTTCCAAGTTATAGGGGAGACTCTGTCAGATTTTCGACAGTAAATACTTGTATCATATATATAACTTTATCACTAACGTATTTTAAATTAAGTTATAATTTATTTCTACCATATTTTGATAATGACATCTTTTATTGTTTTATAGGTACCTACACAATTACAAGTTGAGAGTGTGGATACTATATTATGAAGTTTATGAGAGAAGTAATCACACAACAAGAGTTGATCAATCCTAAAAATGTAAGTCAAAAGCTTTGAAATTAAGTTAATATAATGTTAATTATTTATATATTGCTTTCATATCTTGTGTAGTATTTTGTTGGAGCAAGATATTCACATTTTACTATAGAGCAAATAGAAGATTTAGTTGAAAAATGGTCAGAATATATTATTAGCTGTTTGTGATAGGAAGTTAGATTTCAATGTTAAAAAATAACAATAGTTTCATTTGTTAGGCTTGTTAGAAATTAAACTAGGTTAGTTAGAAAATTAAAATTGTTGTATCAGCTTCAAATTCTTTTCTTGTATATAAATTTTTATGTTGATATTATTTTTAAATTAGTTTTTGATATTATGATTTGTCATTGTTAAAGATATGTAAAAGGAGAAATTTAAAAAATTAATTTAAAAAAATAAATATAATATACGAGAGCGCTCATTTGGGGAGCGCTCCGGTAAAGTAACTTACGGGAGCACTCTTTTAAAGAGCGCTCTGATAAGTTGTCAGCATATGAGAGTGCTCCTACAAAGAGCACTCTTGTATGGGGGCATACAGGAGCACTCTTTTAAAGAGTGCTCCGGTAAGGTGTCAGCATATGGGAGCACTCCTACAAAGAGCGCTCCTGTATGCAGCATACAGGAACATGCAGGAGTGCTCTTAATAGAGAGCACTCCCGTACATGACGTGTGCCTTTATAAACCGGAGCTCTCTTATGGGAATGCTTTTAGAAAAGTGCTCTTGTATAGCGTACATACAGGAGCACTTTTTTTAAGCGCTCCTATACATTTTGGAGCGCTCGATACGGGAGCGCTTCAAAAGCGCTCCCTAAGGTAAAAAAAAAAGCGTTCTTGCAAGCTTATTTTACAGTAGTGTTTCCTACATCTCTTCATGGCTTCTTCTAAGGAGATACTAGATTCTTGGACAAGGATTGGTATGTATCGCTCACTTCACTCAAGTACATCATGACACGCAAGGAGATTTCATCCTCCAAGATTTCATGCTTATAGGGCATAATTTATCTTTAAATAAATATTAATATTTTATTATGAAGTTAATTATTTTTTAACTTAGAGAAAAAAATTACTTTTAATTTTTATACTTTGCTCATATTTTAATATAGGTTCTTACACTTTTTTTTTATGTTCCAAGTCCTTACACTTTTCTCTATTTACAATGTTGGTCTCTACAATTTTAGAGAAATGTTGATGTAGTATAAACAGTGTTAATAATACTAACATGTTAATTAATATCATTAATTTTGGATTTACATGTTAAACTGATGGTGATATGGATTTTTCAATAAGAAAAATAAAAAAAAAAGCCTTCATCAATAGACGAAATAAAAATTTTATTTTTCTCGAAAACTTTTTGTTGATTGTTTGAGAGTCAAAGTCAGCCCTTTTTATTTCATTTGATGTACACTTTTTTTTTAAATTTTTTTATTAAATAAAATCCATATCATCATAAGTTTAACACGTAAGTACAAATTTAATAGTATTAATTAACATGTCATTATTATTAACACTATTTATGCTATGTCAACATTCCTTTGAGAATGTAGGGTCAATGTTGTAAATACAAAAAAGTGTGAAAATGTAACATCCCAATTTAAATTGTAATAGTTAATTTAGGTTAATAGAAATTTTAAAAAATATTTAGAGGCAAGCAAATTAGTATAAAATGATTATTAAATCTAACTTAGGATATAATTCTAAATTAAATTTTTTTTAAAAAATTAAATTAAAAAAATTAAATTAATTAATTAATTAAAAAAATATATTATTAAATTATTATTATTATTATAAAAAAAAGAGAAAAGGTATGAGAAAGAGGAAGGAAAGAAAGAAGAAAATGAGAACGGTGGCTTTCGACGCATGATTACATATAAAATAATAAAAAAAAGAAAAGGAAAAAAGAGAGAGGCAAGAAGAAATAATAAAAAAAATGTGGCACCCACTGAATTTTTATAAAAACTCACCTATTTCCTTCGTTTCTTCATTCTTCCCTATGCGTGAGCTGAGGCAGAGAGAGAGCATCTGTGAGCGTGAGTCGCCGGTGCGAAAGATATGAATTTTTAAGGTAAGAGTTTTTAATAGGATATTTAGGGTGTGATTTTAAGTTTTTCAAGACTAAATAAGTGCTCTAAAATTTTTTCTTAGTCATCCTTCCTCTTTGGTTTCTGAGTTTGTAGTGGTAGAAAATTTAGGATCTGGAAGACGGATGAATTTATGTTGAATAATATGATTTATGAGGTTGTTAGTAGTATAATAAATGTTCTAGAGTATAAATTTATTGATGATCTTTGAATTTGTGGCTTATGGATCAAATTCTAAACTAGATCTGAAAATATATGTTGATTTATTGAGGTTTAGATGATTATTTGGGATGAGAAATGAATTATTATGGCTATAGGATTATGATTCTAAGCTAGAGACTCAATTTTTAATTTTTGAGTATTTTAGGTACGAATTTATGAAATAAAAAGAAAATTTTGATAATAGAAATTAGTTTAGAAGTTGATTTTTAGATTATTAATGTTTATTGATAATTAAAAGAGGAGTTAAAAATTTTACTTAATAGTATTAACTCTAGATTTGTATTAAGATTGAGATTAGAAATTATGTTATATTTTTAATTCTATTATTAGAATTATTTTATTAGTTTCAAAAATTGAAACTAATATTTATAAATAATATGTTATTTGTAGATTGTATTATTGGTGAAGATTGTGGTGGGAGAGAAATTGTAAGGAATAATTTATTGAAAAAGCCACAAGGTAACCATGCTTTTAATTTATGATTAGTGTTACTTCATGTTAATTGGGTGATTATTGAGAAAATTATGAATTTTTTTAATATTGTATATTGTGCAATATTATTATGAATTTGTTTGATTATTGTGGGAGGTGTTTGGAGACTTGCTATTGTTGTTGTATTTATGTGCCACGTGGTACGTCCCTATTGGAGCTCAATAGGTGGCTTGTAAGGGCTCAGGCTAATCTACCTTTGGCCAGATAATTTAGCACCGAGTGAGGGCTACAGCTCGAGGTTAATGGAGGAATATAAGGATGGTTGTTTGTGTGTATTATAATATTTCTTATATTTGTTGAAATTATATTATTTTTAATTCTCATTTAATAAGCACACACTTAACTGTTGATATATACTATCATAAATTGGCTTTGGTTACTGGAACTTTTGAGTCTTATTATGTGGTTAACAATTTTCAAGAGAAGAGCCACGAGTAACACGTGGAGGAGTCCCAGAGGATTAGTGGCATAGATCCACTGTCTCTTTTGGGTATTTGATTTATGATTTATAATGTTTTATATTGCCAATATTAGGGTTTTTGTTCATTGACAATTATATGAATATATAAATGTAATTATGCCTTTCAAACTATTTCTATTTTTGGTACACTTTGGATGACTGTAATTTTAATATTTAGTTTATTTTGGATTGGTTAAAATGGCATGATTATGAGGTCAAATAACTGGCTTGTGTTAAAAATTGACTAAGTTGTTTATTTTACTTGTTGGAAGTATAAGGATGGACAAATGTGATTTAGTTTACTTGTTGGGAGTATAAGGAGGGACAAATGTGATTTAGCCTAATGGCATGTTGTGTTAAAAATTTAGCTGAAATGTTGTATTGTGCGAGTTGAAGCCAATTATAAAATATTTTTATATTGAAATTATTGATATAAAATGTATTGGGTGGCTATAACCCAACTATAATTGAGTTAAATTATTTAAAAAAAAATTTGGTGTGTTATAGAAAACCTGAAACACTAAAAAAAGGTATAGGGACTTACACCAAACTCAAGCAAAATTCAAGAACCAAAAGTAGGGGTTTTTCCCGTTAAATTATATTAAAAGTATAGTTTAAGAACATTAAATACTAAAAACAATGCATAAAATATAAAATGATAATAAAAAAATATGTTGCATGGTGGTCCTTGGATTTCTAGGAGATTTTTGATTACTTTGCATAGTTGGAACATTTTCTTCACCTTTAGGATGTTTGTTTTTTTATAAAGTTCCATTATGGATTCGTATACATGGTTTATCGATAAAGTGTCATACTGCTTTTTTGGTTACTTCGATTTGATTGGCAACTCCTTGGATTCTTTCTTATATTTTGATGAATCTAGTATTATGAACACTTTTGGAATGCGACTTCGTATTTTGATGGATATTTCTCAACCTCTCAAATTGCAAGGAGTTTTGGATTTTGTAGATGGCAATGAATTTGATTTTACTATTTATTATGAACGAATCATGCAATATGATTTTCCTTAAAGGAAAATCGCACCACAGGCCTTAAAAAAACAAAAAAATTGCACCATAGACCCAATATATTATGATATTGCATTGCAGGCTTGAGAGCCTTTGTTGCAAATTTTTTTGAGAGTGAAAGTAAAATTTTGCCTTTGTATGATTTGAAAACTCAGATAATGTACAACACAATATTCATAAATTCTTAATACAGTATGTGTGTCTAACTAATCAGTAGGTTTAATAAGATGTACAATTGATGCAAACAATATATAACACTGTCCATGAGTGCAAAACATGATTTTCATGCACTTGCAACTGAATGTACGCATGGACATTTAGTTGAAAATACATGAATATTATGTTGTGTACCAATAGATATTGTGTTGTACATGTTTTGCATGACTTATTTATTTTAATTACCTATAGATCAACTTGACACATATGGATATTCTATTGAGAATTTATGAACATTTTGTTGTGCATCCATGAACATTACGTTGTGCATACTCTGTGTGACTTATGTATTTTAACCTATAGATTAATTGGTCACGCATGAATATTATGTTGAAAATTCCTAAATATTGTATTGTGCTTCGTGGATGAGGGCTTTGCACAAGTTGAGTTTTCAAATCACACAAGAAAAAAGTTGTACTTTCGTTCTCAAAAAGAATTGCAACAAGGACCTTTATATCTGCAATGTAATATTAGAATATATTGAGCTTGAAGTGTTTTTTTTTTTTTTACTTTCTAGGGCCTACATTGCAATTGTTCCTTGTTTTAATTGTCATCAGGTGGGACATGTTCATGGACATTTGTCATTTGTCTCTATCTTTCATATTATTCTCTATTGCCAAGTTCTGTTTTTCTGATATCTGCATAAAGAATCGATTAAAGTGGTTCTTTGATAATTGGTTGCTTTTTTTCTTATGAAATCTCTGATTGGAGAATGTTTTAGATGAAGAAGAATGTTTTAGATAGAGAGTCTAACAAGGCCGATGACACTTGTGAATATCATATTTTGTTTGAGAAACTAAAAAAATAATAAACAAATAATAATGGAAAATAAAAGAGGCTTTTGGTTGAAAAGTTTTAAAAAAATAAAAAAAATCTTCTTTCAATTTTTGTTTGGAATTAGATGTCATAAGATATCTAACATTAATTTTAAAAAATAATCTCCATTTTATGATTGTGAAAGATATGAACAATAATCCAGAATTAATGATGGAGGTCAACTAAAAATTAATTGAAAATTATGATTTGGTGGGATTGGGTCATTGATGGTGAAAACCCTAGTTTTGTTTATAAAAGGAGTAGAAGAAGACAAGGGAGATGGGGAGGAAAAATGGAGAGAGGAGGCGTGAAAGTTTGAAAGAGATTGAAGTAAAAAAATATGAGATGGGGAGATGGCCGACACGTGGAAAGGATGAGGATATGAGATGAAAAGAGAAATGGAGAATTTGGTGGAGACATCCATTGTCTCTTCCATCATTTGTTTTATTTTCATTTGATTATCCAATTTCCCCACTTTCACCCTCATGCTTTTATTTGTTTTATTTTGCTTTCATGTGCTCACATTGGTAGACGAGGCGAGTGATGGTCAGAAAATAAATGATGGGTATTTAAACACTCGTTATTTATTTTTAGACTTTAAATGATAGGTGTTTAAAATACTCATCATTTATTTTAGCCTAATGTTTCATTTTCTTAAAAAAAATAAAAAAATTTAAACTTTAAATGACTGGTCTCGTCATTTAAAGTTTGAACAATATATAACGGGTATTTTAAACACCCGTCACATATTGTTGCCCAACATTTTAATTTCTTAAAATCAAAAAAATAAAAAATTTTAAACCTTGAATGATGGATGTTTAAACACTCGTCATTTAAAGTTTTCCAAATATATGACGTGTGTTTAAAATACCCAACATATGTACATGAATAAATGATAAGTATTAAAATACTCATCATATATTTTCTTTTTTAATAAGTTTTCAGTCTCATTTTTTCATTCTCGCCTGTTTGTCTTCTTACGTATTCTCTCTTCTTCACTTGCACATGAAATTAGTAGAAATCTCTCAATCTTCCTCCATTATTGTCGTCAACCACCTTCATCCTCTCCGACATGAAAGTACCACCACGCCAGGTGCGTGGGTGTGTGATTTCTATAGTTTTTCTTCATATTCTTCCAATATCCTTAGATTTCTAAATTATAAGATTGATTTATTTAATATTATGGATTGTTTTATTAGTTAATTTTTGTTGTTTAAATTTCTCCTCATTTATTGCCCATTTTGATATTGTGGGGTGTCAAAAATTATTAATGTTTGATGTGTTATTGACTTGAGAATGGTAGTAGATGATATATTTAGC
Source organism: Prosopis cineraria (assembly GCF_029017545.1). Taxonomy (NCBI): domain Eukaryota; kingdom Viridiplantae; phylum Streptophyta; class Magnoliopsida; order Fabales; family Fabaceae; genus Prosopis; species Prosopis cineraria. The sequence continues at coordinate 9,286,846 of NW_026555336.1, read as the reverse complement.
CTTAGGATGATTATTAAGATGAAAATTAGTGATCAAAATGAAAAATTATGATAATTTTATTTTTCTATGAATTTTGATTGATTTATTTCAATAATTTTTAATTTAAATTTTATGCCTTGTTTGATTAAAGTAGTTTTATCGTTCAAAACTACATATTGAAATGTACAAGTATATCAATTTTCATTACAATTGAAGTTCATTTTAGTGACCAAAACTGACACGCGATTTCTCTAAAATGATATTTTTACATTTGGTAAAGAATGATTTGTTCTTGGCTTGGGATTGCTAATATAGGATATGTGTAACCTTATAATGATCAATGAGATAGAAAACATTAATTTAAAATGATGTTTATAGTGTTTTTCTTTTTTCTATGATTTTTGAACGAATTTTAGATATAATTTTATAATAATTAGAGTTAATTTGAAAATGCTATTTTGTGAGAATTTTGTTGGTGTTGTGATTGTATATGGTTGAAATTAATTTGTTGAGTGAGATGCCAGGACTTAAAAGAGGATTTTAGCCTAGAAAATACTTTCTTTATGCCGTTATGCTGTAATTTTTTTCGACAGTTGAAGGAATATGTGAATGATCATGCATTGTGACTCATGATTCATTAATTACTCTATATTATATATAGAGTAGTCAATTTCTTTATTAATAATCTTTCTATCATTCCTTTCCTCTCCATATTCATGAGTCACCGATCACATTTCCTTGAATGAATTATCTTTTAGATTAAAAATTTATGGATAAAGAATGGATGTCTGCCAATTGATTAAGTAAAGAATATTTGAATGGTGTGAAAGAGTTTATGAGATTTGCTCTTGAGCATGTAAAAGATCCTAGAAGAATAGTGTGCCTTTATGTAAGATGTGGTCTTTTGAAGCAAATTAATGCATAAATTGGAAGACCATTTAGTGTGCTATGAAATTGATGAAAATTACAAGTGTTGGCATAAGTATTGGAGAGACTAGAGAGGATGAGTGTACTAGTAATTAGGAGTATAAAGGAAGCTTTGAATCAGATGATTATGACACAAATACTTATAAGGGTGACTATCTTGAAAAGATGGCCAATGCAATTGAAAGGGAACTCGAGGATTATCCTGAAATGTTAGAGATGTTGAAAAATGACGCAGAGAAGCCTTTGTATGCTGGTTACACTGAATTCACAAAGTTGTCAACGATGTTGAAATTGTACAACTTAAAAGTGAGTAATAGATGGAGTGATAAGAGCTTTACATAAAATCTTACACTTATAAAATGACTTCTACCTGCGAACAATGAGCTTCCAAGGACTATGTATCAGATAAAACAAATGCTATACTTAATTGGCATGAGTTATGAGAAAATACATGCTTGTTCTAATGATTGCATATTATTTGAAAATGAATATGCATCATTAATGGAGTGTCCAAAATGTAATGCCTTGCGCTATAAAGAGAACAAGAATAGTCCAGAGAATGGGAAGAATTTAGAAGAAAGTAAGGCACCTTTACCATTGATAGGTGAGCAACATTTTGATAAGGTAAAGAATTTGAATATCGAGTTTGACAAACCTTTTGCAAAGCATCTTAGGACATGTGGGTGAAAGAAAAGGTCTATTTTTTTTACCTACCATATTGGCAATGCTTATATGTGAGACATTTTCTTGATATCATGCACATTGAGAAAAATGTGTGCAACAATTTGATTGGTACATTACTTCATATTTCTAGAAAGACAAAAGATGACATCAAGGCAAGATTTGATATGATTTCTATGGGGATAAGGGAAGGGTTGGCTCCACAAGAGAAGGGAAGTCACATTTCTTCATATAGTAGCTCATACACTGTCTAGAAAAGAAAAGAAATCTTTTTATGAGTCACTTGCTACTATTAAAGTTCCAGAGGTGTACTCTTCAAATATTAAGGGCCTTGTGTCATTGAAGGATTTGAAGTTGAAGGGTTTAAAATCACATGATTGCCATGTGTTGATAGAAAATTTTATTCTAGTGGCTATACGTTCTATTTTACCCAATACGGTTCGAGCCACGATCAAAAAATTTGTTTCTTCTTCAAGTCTATATGTAGTAAATTGACTGACCCAACAAAATTGCTAAGATTGCGAAGTCGAATTATGTTAATCTTGTGTGAATTTGAAATGTATTTTTCACCTGCATTCTTTGATATAATGGTGTACCTCACTTTTCATCTGGTTAGAGAGATACAAATGTGTGCCCAGTTTTCTTGAGATGAACGTATTCATTTGAGCATTACATGAAGATACTAAAAGAATATGTGAAAAATCAGAGTCAACTTGAAGTTTGTATAGTTGAACGATATATTTGTGAGGAGGCAGTTGAATTTTGTATTGAGTACTTATCAAATGTCAACCATAGTGGTCTTCCGACTTCTCGGCATGATGGTAAAACTGATGGAGAAGGAATTATGGGTAATAAAGTAGTTATAATCTCTAACTTACAATGGGAACAAGCACATTTATATGTACTACATAACTCTGTAAAGGATAAGGAGTATGTAGAGATGCACATGGCCGAGCTTAAACGAGATAACCCTAATAGATTGGAGATTTAGTATGCAAACAAGCATAATAAGAGTTTTACAGTTTGATTGAAACAACACATTCTTGAGAAGTTGACTGCCGATCCTGATTCAGTTTCTAAAAAATTAAAATGGTTAGCAAGAGGTTTAAACAAACAAGTTCTTTCCTTCACTGGTTTTATCATTAATGGGTACATATTTTATACTAAAGAGCAAAATGATCGAAACACAATGCAAAATAGTAGCGTAAATCTTATAGCCCAAGCAATGCATATAACTAGTACTAGAGATAAAAATCCCTTGTATGCAAAAATATCATACTTTGGGGTAATTGAGAACATTTGGGAGTTAGATTATATCAAATTTCAAGTTTCAATAGGTGTAAGTAGGTTGATCGTAAAAATGGTCTTAAAGTTGATGACTTGGGGTTCTTAATAATGGATATTAATAGAGAAGGTTACAAAGATGAGCCTCTTATTTTGGCTTTACAAGCTCAACAAGTGTTCTTTGTTCCTGATCTAGCTAAAGTAAATTGGTTTATCATTTTATTGAGCAATAAAATAAATGAAGATATGAATGATTTTATAGTTGAAGATAATTCATTTATGGGGACATCATTTGAAAGTTACTTTATTGAGGATGAAGCCTTTTATATGAGAAATGATCACAATGAAGATATTTAGATTTCAAACAAAAGATGTAGAAGCATTTGAGCAAAGAAGGAGAGAAAAGATAAGAAATGTATGAGAAACAGAAAAAGAATAATTTAAACTTGTAGGTTATTTATTTTTTGTGATTTAAATTTTTATCATTATTTATTATGTGCTATATTTGTTTTATAATGTGTGATTTACATTAAACCTGTAAATTAATTATTATATGCTTTATTTTTTATATTGTTATTTATTATTTATTTTTTTACTTTTGTTGGTAAATGGCTTCTCAAAGGAGTGCTGGTCTTAGTGGACCCAGCAATATTGATCCTAGCGTTGAGATGAATGACTAGTAAATTTAGCAAGAAGCAAATCAAATAATAAGAGGATTGACATTGATGGTTGAGGTGAATAGAAGAAGGGCTACTAGACAGAAATATGAAGTTGAATGGAATTTCAAAGATCAACCTATCAAGACCAACAGAAATAAATTCATCAACTACAAAGGGGTTATAGTAAAAGCAAATGTGCCAATTACAATTAGGCACTGAAATGATATTAGTCTAGCTATGAAAAATTATATTTGGGAGCAAGTAGAGGTAAAATAATTTACTCACATCATTGTAGTTAATTGAAATTATTTGACCGAAAATCTAATTAATTGTCTTGGTTTATAGTCAGTGTTTGCAATTGATACTAGTTGAATGAAATTTGTCATCTAACAAGCTGGAAATGCAATGTGAACATTTTGGTATTTCGTGGGAGGAAAATACATTAAAAAATCAGGAGGAAACATTAATGCTGAGATCCCTGACTTGATAAGGCCATTGGTTTCACAATAATAGTGGGACGAATTTGTTGCTCAATGTCTCGAGGGACAATTTTAAATAAGAACAATGAGATGAATTAATTTTTTATTATTGTTAACATATTTAATTTTATTGATATGATTTTATGTGTTTTGCATAGGAGTTAAGCCACAAAAAGAATGAGTTGCATGAGAAAGATCTGTACCCTTACAAGAAGGGTCGCATAGGATATGCAAGAATTGAGGAACAAATGGTAAGTTAATATTTATATTATATAATTTTAACTTATTTCATGGATATATATACTGTATTCACATTAAAATTTATTTAAATTCATAGATCGAGTGAGAGTGTTCAGGGGCAACCTCAGTTTCATGTCACAGACTCTTCATAAAAGGTCGAACTAATAAAGAAGGAAACATTATTGATGAACATGTTCAAGAGCTTGCCGACAAGTGTGTAAGTACATTAACTTAATATTTTTTATACTCAATTAACTAATTTAACTTTCTTACTATATATTGCAAAGGCTGAGATACAAAAAAGTGGCATGCCTGATGATGATGTCTTCGGTAAGGCATTGGGTAATCTCGAACACCTTAGGGGACATGGCTTAGGTGTTTCGAAAAAACAAATATTCATGTCACAGAAGAAGGCAAGGTCAACAGATGATATGGGTGTAAGGGCTCAGATTGCCACCTTTAAAGAGGAGCTATCTAGGCAATGGAACATGATTGAAGCTTTAAGCTTTGCTAAAAGATAAGGAGAGGCGGGAGGCAAAGTCTCATATTAGTTCTAGTGGGAAAGGTAGTTATAGTGTCATACAGCCTGTTGAAAATCTCCTTAAGGTAAAATATTATTAATTTATTTCACTTATATTTTATGTTTTCCATAACTTTAATATAGTATATTACTTATTAATATAGGGTAAGAGCCTATGTGAGTTATTGACAAATAGCTTGAATCGTCATGTAGTTGCTATCGGTTGGGTGTTTAATTTACCGGGAGACATGTTACATAATATGCCACCCCTTGCGTCCTATGTACATGTCGCTATTGATATGCTGAAGCATTTTAACTATCCACTACCTCTTCCCATTGAGGACTCAGGGATTGTTGGAGAGACAATGGGTAGTTTTGTTGGATGGAAAGCTAGTCAAGTTAGGATGCCATGTTTATAAAAAAACACTAGCAAAGATGCATAGTAAAAAAAAAAGATATCCTGATCTAGGCTCTCCTCTAAAAAGGCAGTCTCCTATAAAGCTATACTTGAGCAAGAGCCTCAATTGCCAAGCCAACATAGAAATTTACTCTAAGGATATGCAACAATTCATAGGTCTAATCCTTCGGTCCTACAAATCCTATTTGAGGTTGGTATATATGGCGAAGATCGATATGATAGGCTTTCGCTTGATGTTATTGATGAAGTGCTTCAACATGATATAATCAGTCTCACTATTCTTCTACATACGGTAATTTTTTTCTAGATATGAATAGTTAATATTTTAAATATAAACTAATCCATTTCTTATATTTATAATAGGTACTTTTATGACAAATTTGTTGTCCCTTTTGATCTACAAATGAAGTTCGTCTTTGTTAGGTCTTATGAAGTGGGTGCACATGACCTAAGTAAAAGCGACAAAATTTTAAAACAAGTAAAGGCATTAAGCAAAAATTTCAAAGCAAGGGCTCAAAAGAGAACATTATTCATAATACAATACTGTCAAGGTTAATGTAATTCTCACTTATCTTAATAATTTTTATTTCTAATTTAATAGATTAATTATAATTTTGCAACACTTGTTAGTACTATTAGGGATCATTGAATGTTGATCGCCGCTGAACCATTCAGCAATACTCCAAAGATATATTATATCGATTCTCTTGAAGGGGAACTAGGGAGGAGAAAAATTTTATTGGAGTTGATTAATATATAAGTGCATAAAGTATTTCACATATTTATTTAATTATTTAAATTCTATACTAACATATTTTTTACCGTCTCATTAAGGCAATTGTGTTATACCGCATGACACAAAACAATTAATTCTAAGGTCCTTTACAAATTTTAATGCAGCCTAAACTTGAAATATAATTCTAAGGTCCTTTACAAATTGAAATTTAATGCATTAATACATATTCATTGATTCTTTAATTTTTAGTGTTCAAGACAAAAGAAAAATAGCTTAGATTGTGGCTATTGCATCATGAGGTTCATGAAGGACATCATTATCCATAACAAAAGCATAATTCTCAAGATGGTATGTCAACAATATTAACTTTTACATTATAAAAATATTTAATGTATTAAAATTAATATATGATGGATCATTTATATATTACAGTACTATAACGATTCTTATCTTGAAGAATTCGGGGATGCAGAAATAAATGAGGTAATTGAAAAATGGTGTCAATACATTTTTCAAGTGTGGACCTCATACAAAGAAGATTAATAGCATTACCTTGAAGAACTAGCTAGGAAGTTTATATTTTTAATAGGTAGTTTATTTTTAAAAATAATTTCCTTTATGTAATTACATTTGTTTATTGATTAATTTTGAAATTGAATATAATAAATTTTGTTGATATTCAAATCTAGAATGGCTGGCTACTGCTATTTTGATTTCTTTTTGTAGGGAGGCTAGTATAAAAACAACCCCCGTATTAAAAAAATATATAATAAATGATGGTTATATAAATAACCATAATTTATACTACAATAGGTAAACTACTTACCCGTCATTTAAAGTATGGTACTAGGTACTTTAAATGACGGGTAAATAAGTTACTCGTCATTTAAAGCCACAATAAATGACGGGTAACTTATTTACTTGTCATTTAAAGTATTCTTTAAATGATAGGTAAGTATTTCACTCGTCATTTATTATGGTTTTAAATGATGGGTAACTTATTTACCTGTCATTTATTCTCATTTAGCTTGAGCTTCTATAAAAATTTTATTTTAAATGATGGTTTTATAACCGTAATTTATTTAGGGACTTTAAATGTTAGTCATATAAATGACACATATTAACTATAATTTATGAATTAAAATAACCATTATTTATTTCTTTTTTTGTAGTAGGGGTATATCACTACTACAAAAAAAAAATACTTTTTACATGGGGTTAAAAATGACTTAAGAGAAGTGTAGAAAGTGTCAAAAATTCATTGAAAAATCACAAGAAAAAAGAAAAGCACTATAAACATCTATTCCAATCATGACTCATACCTTGCATAAGCAATCCCAAGCCAAGAAAACATCATTCATATCAAATGCCAAAATCTTTACAAAATGGCTATGATTTTCAAAGAAATTGCGAGCAAGTTAAAGTCACTCAAATCAACTTCAACTGTAATGAAATTTGCTAAACTAGTACATTTTAATATCTTGTTACTAACAATAAAACTACCCATATCAAATATGGCACATAATTTAAATTAAAAATTACCCAAAAAAATTTGCTCACAATTCATAAAAAAAACAATCATCATAAACATCCATTTCAATCACTCATTTTATCCCCGTGATCATTCTAAGACTACTCGTAACCTCCATTGGCATTCTCAAGCCAAGAATACATCATTCATTATTAATTTTAGACAACCCACATTACCAAAATAAGCAACAATGAGCAGAAACTTAAACAAGTAAAATCAATCAATAAAAATTTCAAAACTACTAACAAATCATTCTCACAACCATGTTTTTCATCTTGGATAAAAAAGGGAAGAGACATGATGAGAAACATGGCGATGATGATTCGTGATAGTAGAGGCATGATAGACATTGTTGGTGGTGGTTGATGAAGGGAATCAAGTTACTTTATAGGTTTTCTTGTGATTTTATGTGCACGTGGCTAAGAGAAAAGAGAAATTTATTAGGTGGAAAAGGGAGAGATTGAAATGAAAATGGGAACTGAAGAGTTTTTAAAAAGGAATATATGAAGGGCATTTAAAAGTCCATCATATATTCTACTATATATTATGGGTGTTTGAAACACTCGCCATATATACTATTAGTGTTTTTAAAATTTTTAAAAGCTAGAAAATGAAAGGTTTTATGATGGGGGTTTAAAAACCCATCATATATCCTCTATATATATGACGGATGTTTCGATCATTCATCGCATATTTTACTATTAACTTTTGTTTTTAAAAAGTCCTAGAATCTAAAGATTTATATTACAGACTTGTAAATATCCATTATATATTCTAAAAATATATTAATGATAGGTGTTTAAAACACTCATAATTTATTGCGTAGCTACCACCCGCCTCACTAATATATAACATATTTTCTTTTAATAATCATTTCTCTTGGCGTCTTATGTCTAGAATTTTATAGCAGTGAATTCCCTTATACAATAACTTATTTGTCCTCTTCCCAGATTCTTTTTTTTATTCGACCAATTTAAAAAAATTGTTTAATTTACACTAGAATTAATAGTGATATGGACGATCCCCCCATGGAGTAGGTCAAAGAGAGTCTAAGAAGCCTTATATAATATTTCAATAATCCTTCATCCAATTGCATAGTCTTTTTCAACCAGCTCATTTGATGAAAACAAAAAAGAGCTATTTTTTGAACCAAGCTTTATATCCTGTTGCTTTTTGCTTGGATATAATAGCCACTGTGGTGTAGTCTTCTTGGTTTGAATAAATTTGTGTGGCGTTAAAATAATCATTATTGTATGATGTTTTTTAATACCATTTGCTACATGGATTCTTGAGAAAATTCAGCACATTAAGTGTAAGATCAAGCAACACCTAATAAGGTGGTGAATTTGGTGTTTAGAAAATTTTTGATTAAACAAAGATTCTTACAAACTTTGACATAGTTAGAAGGAGTAACAAGAAGTTTAGAATGAAATAAGTGAGTTTAAAACTCAAATATTTTAGTTGCAAGAATATTTCCTAAAAATCTTGAATAGGAAAGCTTGATAAATATTTTCACAATCAAGTTTGAAATAGTGAAAGCAAAAACAACTTGGGCATATACACAGCTTTCACAATTTTAAGTTGAAGAACCATGAAAGAGATATGAATATGTTGAACATAAAGAATTAAGGGATAGAAATACTATACAAAGAATTTATCTTGGTTCAGCCAAATCACATGGCTTACATCCAATCTTTAAGATCACCTTTGATATTTTTCAATATATCCACAAGTTTAAAGGTGTGGTTGCCACCTCAATATAATCCACAAGTTTGTTAGGGCACTTATGAACCATTTACAAGTATCTCTCAACACTTGAGAGTCTCTTAACCTTAAAGAATGCCTCTCTTAATAGCAAAAAAATCTCTCCTTACTAATTTCACCTTCACAGAGAAAATATCGTCTTTGCAACAACTCAAGAGATAATAGCCCTTGATTTACTTATAAATCAATGGAAAGTGTTTCCTTGATAATTCTCACTCAATGAGATAATAGGAACAATTTAGGCACTCACAAAGATAATTCTCAAAAAAGTAGACAATACATTTATGGCTTATAAATTAACTGAGAGTTGTTTTCACATGAACATAGTGCAAATGACTAAGAATTTGATGGAATTAAGGTTAAATGCACTTCCATCATTACCTACTAATTTAAATAAAGTCCTATTATAGTCTCAAGTAGTTTAGACCATTAGAATACTCGAGAAGAGATTATAGTTATTGGACGCATAGGAGTGAAGAACATAAAAAAGCCACTTTTTTACACATTTTTCTTAGGCATTTAGGACTACATTTCATGATAAGAAACCTTAAAATGTGCATTATTGGTATTAAATTAGGGTTTTAAGTGCTAATGAGAAAGTATGCATATTAGGAGTATTTTGGTCATTTTGCACTTTGTTGGGAATTTACGGGTAAATTAAGAATTTTATGTGTGTATTAGTTTTAGGATCATTAGCTACTTAGGACCATTTCTATATGTTAAGAGTCTCCATATGTATTTGTATCGCATTCTTAGTGTAATTTTGCTTAAGTGTTCAAATACAAGCATTAAGGGTAATTTGGTTATAAAATGTACTTTTTCACCAAATTAGGGTTAAGCTTGAGATTTATGTCTTTTGATGAATTAAGATGATTGGTCTAATTAGTTTTTATTGATTCATCCTAGATTGATATTTATTAAGAAAAGACAACATTCTAAGGTTGTCTCCTTAAGGGTTTCTAATTAGCTTTTGATTTTGGTTTAAGTATGTTCTTGTCTACACTTGTATCTTGTGAGGCTCTTTTCCTTTAATCATTTTAATACCTTGAATGAATTAAATATTTCATATATTATTCTAATTAAATAAATGTCACACTATGATTATTTGATTATTTGATTCAATTGTGATTTAGGTGAATAAGTGTGACAAATAAAGACATAACTCAAAGTAACACTTTACATGAAAGAGACCTTAGTTCAAGGCTTGGTTTAGCATGTGGGGGAGTTAAGGAGGCACAAAAATTCAAACCTGAATGGGCTTCAAAATTGTGTGATTTATCAAGACTAATGAGACACACAAGAGGTTTACCATGCACATGCACACAAGGGATCAAGTTAATTTGTCAAAACTCAAGATAATTGCAATATCTTTGAGAAGTTTTGAGGAAAAGTTCATATTTGAATTTGAATGGCATTAGGAGTGAATTCCAAGGCAATTAAGGCAACATAAAGCTTATCATGTCCATGCACATATGGGATTAGACAAGCAACATTGGAATTATCACCTAAGTTGATTTGCAACTTCGACTATCCTTAACCTTACTTGACCAATGACTTGTTTTGAGTTTTGTGGCAACTTGTTTAGTAGGTCACCATCATATTTTCATCCAATAACACTTATTAACTAGGTTTATATGAATTTTTCATATCATTCACTCATATTTTCATATTTTAAACTTTAAGTTCATCAAATCCTCTCACTTCTCTCTCTACATTTCCACTCTCTCTCCTCCATATCTCTCAATCTAACCATCTAAATTTCACAAAACCACTATCATTCTCTTCCTCTTTTCTTCATCCACATAACCTAATAGCTTTCTCAAGGATCAAATCAAGCTTTCTTTGGGCGAAATCATGGTGAAGAAGACCATAATGTTGGGGCTCATCTTATTCATCACTTAAAGATGCAAGGCTATATTCTTGAAGGAGTTACTATGTGGAGAAGGAAATCTTGAGTTTGTACTATTTTTTAGTTGAATTTGAATTTCTTCTTTCTACCTTTCTCTCTCAAGAATTACAAATTTGTATGACTTTTTAATCTTGTAATCTCAAGTGATGATTTATTTGATTAAAAGAAGCTTGCTGCAACTTGAGTTTTATTATGTCTTGTTCATGAATTTCAGCCCCTTCAAATTTAATTCATAATTTTGGTTATCTTGATGAGTTTAATATGTTTTCTTACTTGTCATAATCTTGTCAACTTGAATGCATGTGAATATCTTCATAAATAATAATCTAGAGCATGTTGATTCCTACACATGTGCTTGATTTAATTAACTCATGTTAGTAACACTTTGGTTGGGCTTAATGCTAGCTAGGTTTTGGCACAGTCTAAGACCATAATTATGGATTAGAGTTAGTTAAAAGATTAGGTAAGTCTTGGTTAATATAACTAAGTTACTAAAACTAAGGAGAAGAGAAGGAAAACCATACTAGCTAGGTCATAATCAAACAAGGATAGGTGACCAAATCCACATAGGAGTTCCTACTTCTAATAGGTTAGTAATCACCCATTTTATTCACTTTAAAATTAGGTTAATTAGGTTAATTAGCTTAATTAGTTTTGAGTTTAAAGTTGTCCCAAACCACCCTTAACTTGTAACACACTTTAAACCTAAATTTTCAACTAAGCCTTCTTATAGAGATCAACCTAGGTTTACACTAGTACTATATTAGTGTAGCTTAATATTATTTTGTTAGGGTAATAATAACCTTAAGTCAAAAATTTTTGCATCTTATAGAGCTTGACAATTCTATGTTTTTAGTTTCTTTGTCTTAATTTTAAAAATTCATTGGGAACAAATCTGAAAGAGCTTTGACTTGGAATTTATTTCATTTGAAAGCTACATGTTTTGGCTTCATATTACAACTTATTTGGTCAATTTTGGACATAAGGACTTCTCTATGTAATTTTTACAAGCTAACAAAGTCCAAGGAGCCTTTACACAGGATCCTGAAACCTTATTATAACTTTGAGTCAGCATATCTTTCACATTGTGTGTCTAAATTGCTTGGTTCTAGTCTTTGATTTCTCCTTATTGTCTTGTCTCTATTTCTTCCTTTTATCATTTTCTCCTATTTTGTCTTCATCTTGTTGAAAAATTTATTGGAGTCTTATAAGGTCCTCTAGATGGATTTCTGTTTCTCCAAAACTGTGGACCATTTTTTAAAAAATTCTAGGAAGAATTGGGAAGGAAATTTGAACTAAACATTTTATATAATTTTCTTACATGTCTTTGATATCTCTGATAAAATTTTCATGGGAATGTCTCATGTGGATTTACTATTATAAAATTCACAAGTTCACTGTGTAACACTTGTCCCGAGTGTTATCTAAAAATCACACAATTCAAATAAACTAAGTGTAGTTAAGGAGTTGATCCTAAAACCAACTTAGGAAATAAATCATTTAAATCAATAAACAAATACATCATCACAAAATGAACATTTAAAGTCTTTAAAAAAATTTATAGGTTGTATCTATAGCACACGGAAGCAAGTTAGGCGAAAGCAAGGTAAGAATATGTTATCATGACAGCATTAAATTGCTATCATGACAGCCCTCTCGAGCCAACTTTCGGAAGGCACTGTTCGACCATTCGACCTCCTATCAAAGTGATTTTAAAGTTTACATATCATTTCTAATGATTACTAGTAGTACACCACATTTCAAGAAGATTTAACAATTAGATTAAAAATTGGACAAGTTACAAGTTTGTTTATTTTTGTTGTTACAATAGCTTTTTAGCTGTCATGACAGTACCTCTGGACTAATTTTTAGAGTGCATCATTTCATCATCCGATTTCCGATCAGAGCGATTCTAGAGCCCACACATTACATTCAAAGGGTACTACAAGTGTACTAAATTTCAAGAAGATCTAACCGTTGGATTAAAATTCGTGCATGTCCCAATATCAATCATGTTGCTATCATCGACGTGATTCCAAATCCCACAAGAATTTTATAAATTTTTTACTTGTGACCCAAATTTTAGAGAAATTCAATGGTTGGATTGAGATTTGGACACTCGGATGCAAAAGTACAGTTATTTAGTAAAAACCATTTTTAAAATTGTCCAAATCCCATCCTAAAGGTTACAAACTTGTGGGAACACTTTGGATGCGTCAAATAAAACTAAAAGTACCTAATAGAACATTCAAATGATGGAAACACCCATACATTAAAATTTGACCACCTGGGTGCCATTTCCAAAATGGACCCTAAACCCCCAAAATGCATGAATCATACAAGAGTGGTCAAAAATAATCCAAATACCATGTATTTGTATAAATACACATGCTAAACATTTTCACTCGGCTTAGAGCTCCCCATAGGGTCCACGCACCCACTCTCTCTATCCAAAGTGTATGTTTGCCTATAGCACACCATTTGCAATGCAACCACTTTGCATTTACTTATAGAATCACATATATATCAAAATAAATGTCTGCTTGTAGTAGAAACTTCATCTGCTAAATAAATTCATCAAAACCACACACCATAACCAAGTTTCCTAATCACAAGTCTACAAGCAGATAAAAATTCATATAAAGGTATACGATTCACACATATTCACACACATATATATAATCACATCCTATTGGTACCCTAATCCTAAATATATTACAATGTACTTGCTTAAAAGAAAGGGGTTGCAGTTCTTTACAAATTACAAGAAAACCCCTAGCTTAGCTCCTTTCCCCATCCACCAATGAATCCTTCGCCTGGACCTGTAAATATTGTAAAGAAAGAGGTGAGACAACCACAGTCTCAGTAATAGAGAAATCGATATTCCTTATTATAAGGAAAGCCATGGTCAAGTAAATAAATAATAGATTCAAAATAACATATAATTAACTAATTAAAATGCTTGAATGCATGAGATAGGCCGATATAGCCTTTCTTGACTAATAGAATGCCCCTTGGTACTCTTTAGCTTGTAAGTAAACCTTATACCCACTGTACTTCTACAGGCACAACATATAAACTAAGGCATGGTCTGATCCACTGAACTGTCTGTGCCCCTTCGACATGAATCCTAAGTAGTCAAAGCTAACTCCCTCCCAGAGCCAGCCTGACTTACTCTCTATATGAGGGCTACCTTGGCCTATGCACTCAATCTCACACTTCATATGCCAGATTCTCTCTCCCACTGAGAGGTGTCAAACACTCAATCTACTAACTACTTTAGTGTACAGAGCCCACAATACGAAAGGCAACACTGAGTACTAATAGTGAGCCATAGAATATCATAAGACTACATCTCTCCATTAGTGAACTCCCACCGAGATCATGCCTCCTACCCTTTTTCTACCTTTCTCAAGTATTGACCACTTCAACACTCAAGGTAGTATAACACTCATAATTCATCCCTTAAGCGGTTCCATAGCCTATCTAAGGTACAAGCCTAGTTGCACTTCTCTAAGTGCAACTCCTCATTTTTTATGATCACAATGCATGCCAATGACCTTATTTCCATAAGTAACATCATTATTAAATAGATAGTAAACATTGTTGCATTATTATTAAAGCAATACCCCATAAACCCTCTAAAACACATTTTATTTGCATTCAATTATTTAAAACATGTAATGCATGCTAGATAATATTATCTACTTAAAAATAGCTAAACAAAGCAATAAGAAATATAAATTCTCCTGTTACCTCAACCCTTTGGTATTAAAAGGGTTTTCCTTGTACAAAATAAGACTTAGCTTGTTCCTTAACTTCACAATAAGTTCCACCAACAATTCCCTACAATATATAAGTGATCCACATCACTTTTCATGGCAAATAACATATAAGAAGACTATAACTCATACCACATATCTTGGGTCAATGAACCATAATCCATCCCAATGGTCCATATATTAAACCAACCATTCACATAATACCACTTAACTACCAAAACTATTTATTAGCCACCACTAGGCCAATTTCCAATTCATATAATTTTTAATCAATTAAAAACTTTCACTTAGTGTCACCAACTTTCACCATTAGCCCTTATAATAAAAACCAAACCTTAATTTAAATCTTATTGGGCTCAAATAGCAAAATTATAACTAAATCAGTAGGCTTAACCATTGAGGAGCAAAACCCAACCTCTTGGGATTTAACTTTTGCCTTAAAACTCCATTTTTCATCCAATTACCTGCTCGAAACATTAAGGCATCATGTAGAAACTCAAAACAACCTTCAAAGGACCCAAGGAAACTAAAGCTTACAAGAATAAAGCCCTTGGGATTAAAATCCAAAATTTACCTCTTTCAAAAATTGAAGAAAATCAAGAGGGAAGGAAGAGGATTGAAGTAGAAAGTTTACCTATCGTGTAGCTGAGCTCTCAACGGTCATAAAGTATAATGTCCACCACGACATTATCAAAATTCACTATACAATCACAACAAACAATTATAACTTAGGAGCAAGAAGCTCACATTATCCATATAAGGGTTTAAATTAATAATCTTTTAAAAATAATTGTGGAATAATTGGGATCCCATAAAAACCCTTTAAATTGATAGTTTGAGCTCAAACTTAATGATTTGTATAGGCTTTGGAAGCATGGAAAAGTTTTGGGAAGCAAACCACTTCAAAACAGGGCCAAAAATGTTATTTTTGAGTGTTTTAGTCCATGCGCCGCGGCTCGTGGTTCGTGCACTGCAGCATGTGGCACAGAATGTTAAATTTTCTCGCTATACCATGCACCGCAGCGCACCTGTCCATGACAGCAATGCAGTCATGATAGCTTTTTTGGATGAACTTCGAACACACGCCATTTTCACGTCCGATGTTCGATTAGAGTGATTCAAGTGCCCACGTGAAGCTTATTCAATAAGCTAACTAATGGTATAAGTTTTATTTCAATCCGACACTATATGAGAACTTTAAATACTCAGATGTAAAAGTTAGTTTTTTAAAGAAATTTTCAACCGTCCAAGTACCCAAAACTCATAACTAATACCATTAATCCATTGTGAAACTTGAACCAAGTCCAATAGATCAAAATACACTTGAGTGACCAATCAAATACACAAAAGCATACCAAATACAAAATTTAGCCACTCAATGGCCATTTTGCCTAATATGGCGAAAATACCAAATCAACATCATATATGCTATTTGGCCTCTATTGCCACATAATACACTACAAATATATTGTCACCACATAGATAAAACATTCCTTGCACTTGTATTAGCATTTTAGCCCATCAACATAAAAATTACCACATATTTACCTCATATACAATGTTAGACTAAAATACACAATAACATAGTATGAAACAAGTGCAACTAATCAAAATAATATGCATTCCTAGTTGGTAACATATAATATCATATAACAAGTTTATGTACACCACTTAAATCAAAATCGGGCATTACTAAGAATGTAGCAGATATGCTAGACCCTACTCGATTCCCTCCCTGGCTCAGTCTCACTGGTAGCACCTATAAAATGATAATCCACGGGGTGAGATAAAAATCTCAATAACTAGAATAATCTACATTATTGATTAACAAGCCAAGTTATAAACAAGCATTAAAATAAGTGACATAATCACATCATATAATATCACCACAAATTTGCATGAATGATCCCTAACCATCCAATCCTCTAATACTCCCGACCGAACTAGTAGGCTATTTTATAGAACCAAACCACATGTATAGTCAAGCTCACCATCCATGGTAGGACTACTTGACCAGGGTGTCCTAAACCACTTCTGGACTATTGTTTCCCCTATTACAAGTAATTGGAGTGTCGTTACTCCAACACCGCATCCTACAAATGCTAAGGAGTATAATCTCCAACTTCGCACCCTGTTGGGTACTAAAGATAGGAAGTCTCCAACACCTCACCCATTTTCAGGTACTAAGGAGAGTAAATGTTGTACCTGGCGTCCTGAAGTGCCAGCAATGCCATATGGACTTAATTTTCACTATCTCTACTAGGGTGACCTCCTACCCTCTAAGATGCCAGAATTCACTACATATCTCCACTTGACTATGCATAAACAGCTTTCCAAATAAATATAACAAAATCTTACCATTTACTTCAAAAATATAGAATTTTATAAACCAATACTCATTTTTTCTAAAATAGTTAACCTTTAAAGAATTTATACATATATACTCAACAATCATAGAAAAGCACTTGAAAATAACTTATACAAGGTAATAAACAATGTAAATTATCTAATTATCTCAACCCTTTTGTTACTAAAAGGGTTACCCGTGGTACTAAATTTCTTCTTGTGTCAAGGTAAGTCTTCCCACACCATAATCTACATCAACAAGTACTATATGTTAATTTTCAATTAACACAAGCACTATTAGCTAATAATAACCTCCCAATTCTCCCACTTCTCACTCAAATTCTCAACAAATAGACTTGTCAAGATTAGAATTTGTTCACATCATCCCTTCAAGTCTCTTTCTAACTCTATCACAACATAAAACTTAATATCTCAACTTATCACACTTCAACACCCTATGATCAAGTTGGGGCTTGATCCAAAATTCACCAAACAAGAAAATAGCTTTCTATTACCATAAATCTAAGATCAATAAACTTAAATTAAACCTTTAGAATCAATAGAAACCTTCAAAACATTGACTAATGGCTTAATCTAATCAGACCAAATTCTTACTCTTCTAAATCCTGTGGAAAATGAGATGAAAAGGTAGAGAAGGGTAGGAAACTTACCTAAGAGTTTGGAGACTCAAATAATCTTCAAAATCCTTCCAAATTGATGCCCTAGTAGTACCCAAAGTTTCCCCTTTGTGCTCTAAGTTTTCCACCCCAAAATCTATCAATTTCTAATGATTCCCAAAAATTTAAGTTGCCTGTTGTGCCGTGCGCTGCTGCACACGCCATGCAAGCTGTGGCTCATGGTGCAGCGAGTAACAACTTGATTTTGCTCCCCTTGATGCCTCCCGACTTGATTCGACTTTCATCCTATCTCAATTTAAAGCCAAATATGACCCAAAAATCCAATTAGCCACCTAAAAACATAATTAAATAAATTAATCATATTTTTAACTAATTTATCCCTTAATTAATCCATTTTTTCATATTTGAAGTTTTAGGATGTTACATAAAGCTTTCTAGATCCAAGCCTAACTCCATCTCTTTCTCCTCTCTTCTTCCTCTCTCTCTCTCTTTCATGCATTTGTTTCTTTCCTTTGTGTTTTCATTTCTATTTCTGTGTTCATTTTCTCTTTAAAAAATTAATATAAGACTTTGGAAAAAATTACAAGAAAGGGCCTAACATTTTTTTATTATAGCATAAAAGCCTGGGTCAACTTTGGTAATCTTTTTCATAGTTAAAAATAAAATAAAACCCAACTCTTGCTTAGAAAAATTCAAACTCTAGACCTCTATCAAATTATTCTTAATTTTAATTTAATTATAGATATTTTGCTTTATTTTTTAAAATAAATTTGAGCCTTAAAATTTCAGGATGTTACACATTGTCCCTAGAGAGACGCTTACAAGATTTCTAGAATTGTTACAATTTTGGTATTTTCAGTCCTATGACCTTATTTGCTCCCAAAAAATTTTTCTGTTGCAGTTTTCATGCATTCATTTATGGACTTAGTGTCCTAGGACAAATTTGGATGTACATTGAGGACAATGCATGGTTTAAGTGTGGGAGAAGAGCATAAAAATTGGTTTTCTTTTTCTTTCATTTTGAAATAATTTTAGAAATTTATAAAAATTCTGTTTTGATTTGTCTTAGGGAATTAAAAATATTGTCTTGAGATTTTGGAATGTGAACTTTTGAGATGATGTTGCCTTAATTTTTCTACTTCGTGAAGCAAGTTGTCTATTAGAGTGTATGCATTTGATTAGAAAAGCAAAATTAGCCAATATGGAAGGAGCCTTCAACCAATGAGAGTTTTGTCTTTAGTACTTGCACCCTTTAGAACTTGTCTTTCCTCTTAATCAATGCTATATCATTACATTTGTTGTAAAGAAGATGATTTTGACATTCGTATAAAAAGCACAAGGCTTTTTAGCTAACCCTAATGTTATTGATTATCCCTTATTAGCCAATTTGAGCCTTTCTTTTGTTTCATTCATTTTTTTTAACACTATCCCTTTGTTTTTCCATGGATTGCATGTACTTTATTTTATAGTGTTTGTCAATGTCTTTAATTTTTCTTGGTTTAACTTAGTAGATAAACTCATTCTTTCATTATTTTCTCACATCTATTCTATCTTCTTAAAGGAACAAGTCTTTGTTTTATGTGACTCTTATCCTTGAACCCAATACATTTCATAACTTTTGTATGAGATAAAAAAAATGGAAAAGAATTGCAAGAAAAAGAAGAATTTATAAAGAAAAAAGAATGGAAAAAAAGAAATAGAAAAAAGAAGAAAGAGCAAAGGAAAGGAAAGAAAAGAAGGTGCCAAAAAGGAAAAAAATAAAAATAAATAAAGAAAATTGAGAGAAGAAAATAAAGGGAATGAAAAATTAAAAGTCAAGTAAGAATGTAAGGATTTCTTGAGTTACAAGCCTTCTTATTACTTTGTTCCTTGTTCTTTCATATCCCTTTCATTTTCATTTTCCACTTGAGTTTTTATCCATTTAATTAAGGTTTGGAAAGTTTTGAACATTCTTGCATGCTTACATTATGGCTAAGGCATGGTTTCTTGAGCCAAAACCCTACCCTTTCACATGCAAATCCAAGTTTATCCTTTTGTTAACCACATTACATCCATAATAAAGACTAACTGATTCTTGATAACATTTGCAAAAATTAGTAGTGGAGAGGTAGAGTTACAAGGAAATGATAGGGTGCTTTGCTATTGTATATAGAGTAAAATGATATAAGTTTAAACACTTGAGTGGATTAAGAGCAAACACTATACCCTTGTGAGGTTTTATCTATGACTTTGTATTACTATAATGGTTTATTTAAGAGGGATAAGGTTCTTTGATTAGGGCAACAGTATTTCATTTGTTTATATAAAGAAATTTCTTGACTTTTGATTTGATTTTCCTTGGCATTTCATTTGTGTTTTTCTTCTTTAGTTTTTAGGTCTTTGGGAATTGTGAGGTGAAGTATTATCTTAATTTAATTTTATCTAAAGTGTAAAAGATTAGTATGGGGGAATTTTGATAGGTTATATTTGTTACATACTTTTCTTAGGAATTTAGGATCACATTTCATGATACGAAACCCTAAATATACATTCTTGGTGTTAAATTAGGGTTTTAAGCCTAATGAGAAAGTGTACATATTAGGGGTATTTTGGTCATTTTGCACTTTGTTGGGAATTCAAGGGAAAATTAGAAATTTTATGTGTGTGTTAGTTTTAGGACCATTTCTATATGTTAAGAGTCTCCATACACATTGATATCACATTCTTAGTGCAATTTTACCTAAGTATTCAAATATATACATTAGGGGTAATTTGGTCATAAAATATACTTTCTCACCAAATTAGGATTAGTCCAGAGGTTTATGTCTTTTAATGAGATAATATGACTAATCTAATTAGTTTTTATTGATTCATCTTAGGTTAAGAGTTATTAGGAAAAGACAACATTTTAAGATTGTCTCCCTTTGATTTTGGTTTAAGCGTGTGCTTGTCTACACTTGTGTGTTGTAAGGCTCTTTTCCTTTAGTCATTTTAATACCTTAGATAAATTAAATATTTTTTTATCTCATTCTAATTAAATAAATATTACACTATGATTATTTGATTATTTGATTTAATTGTGATTTAGGTGAATAAGTGTGATAAATAAAGACATAACTCAAAGTGATACTTTGTATGAAAGACGCTTTAGTTCAAGACTTGGTTTGGCACATGGGGGAGCTAAGGAGAATTAAATTTCAGACCTGAATGGGTTTCTAAATGGTGTGATTTATCAAGGCTAATGAGGCACATAAGAGGTTTACCATGCACATGCACATAAGGGATCAAGTTGACTTGTCAAAGCTCAAGATAATTGCAATGTCTTTGAGAAGCTTGGAGGCAAAGTTCATATCTAAATTTGAATGGCATTAGGAGTGAATTCCAAGGCAATTAAGGGAACATAAAGCTTATCATGTCCATGTACATATGGGATTAGACAAGCAACATTGAAATTATCACCCAAGTTGATTTGCAACTTAGACTACTGTTAACCTTACTTGACCTAATGACTTGTTTTGAGTTTTATGGCAACTTGTTTAGTAGGTCACCATCATATTTTCATCCAATAACACTTATTAACTAGGTTTATATTAATTTTTCATATCATTCACTCACATTTTTGTGTTTCAAACTTTAAGTTCATCAAATCCTCTCACTTATCTCTCTACACTTCCACTCTCTCTCCTTCATATCTCTTAATCTAACCATCACAATTTCACAAAACCACCACCATTGTCTTCCTCTTTTCTTCCTCCACATAACCTAATAGCTTCTCAAGGATCAAATTAAGCTTTCTTTAGGCAAAATTATGGTGAAGAAGACCACAATGTTGGGGCTTCGTCTTATTCATCATTTAAAGATGCAAGGCTACATTCTTGAAGGAGTTACTATGTGGAGAAGGAAACCTTGAGTTTGTACTATTTTCTAGTTGAATTTGAATTTCTTCTCTCTACTTTTCTCTCTCTAGTTAAACTAAGGTTGTCGCTACCCTAGTAAAATAATACTAAGCTACACTAATATAGTATTAGTTTTAACCTTGGTTGATCTCTATGAGAAGGCTTAGTTAAAAAAATTAAGTTTGAAGTGTTCTACAAGTTAAAGGTGATTTGGATAGAATTAGGCTTAAAACTAATTAAGCTAATCAACCATGTGTGTAAACCTGTTAGAAGTAAGAACTCATATGTGGAATTGGTCATCTATCCTTGTTTGATTACAACTTAGCTAGTTTGGTTTCTTTTCTCTTCTCTTTAGGCTTAGTGACTTAGTTATATTAACCAAGACGTAGCTAATACCTTAACCAACCCCAATCTAATATTATGGTCTAGAGTGAGCCAAAGCAAATCTAGCATTAAGCCTAACCAAAGTGTTACAAACATGAGTCAATTAGGTCAAGCACATATGAAGGAATCAACATGCTTAGGATTATGATTCATAAAGATATTCACATGCATTCAAGTTGGCAAGATTATGACATACAAGAAAATAAGTTAAATTCATTAAGCTATATCAAGATTATGATACAACTAAAAGAGGCCAAAATTATGCACTAGAAATAACAAAACTCAAGTTGCAACAAGTTTTACTCAATCAAATGAATCATCACTTGAGATTACAAGATTAAAGAGTCATACAAATTCATGATTCTAGAGAGAGAGAAGTAGAGAGAATAAATTCAAATTTAATAAGAAAATAATAAAAACTTAAGGTTTCCTTCTCCACATAGTAACTCCTTCAAGAATGTAGCCTTACATCTTCAAGTGATAAACAAGATGAAGCCCCAACATTATGGTCTTCTTCACCATGATTTCGCCTAAAGAAAGCTTAATTTGATCCTTGAAAAAGCTATTAGGTTATGTGGAGGAAGAAAAGAGGAAGAGAATGGTGGTGGTTTTGTGAAATTTTGGATGGTTAGATTGAGAGATATAAAGGAGAGAGAGTGAAAGTGTAGAGAGATAAGTGAGAGGATTTGATGAACTTGAAGTTTGAAATATGAAAATATGAATGAATGATCTAAAAAACTGATCCTAAGCTAGCTAAGAAGTGTTTGGAAAGAAATTGTGGTGGTCTACTTGCTAAACAAGTTTCCAAAAAACTAAACACAAGTCATTAGGTCAAGTGAGATTTAGGGTAGTCTAGGTTGCAAATCAACTTGGGTGATAATTCCTATGTTGCTTGTCTAATCTCATATGCGCATGGACACGATAAACTTTATGTTCCCTTAATTTCCTTGAAATTCACTTCTAATGCCATTCAAATTCAGATATGAAATTTGCTTCCAAGCTTTTCAAACACATTGTAGTTATCTTGAGCTTTGACAAGTCAACTTGATCCCTTGTGTGTATGTGTATGGTAAACCTCTTATGTGTCTCATTAGTCTTAATAAATCACACCATTTTGAAGCCCATTCAAGTTCAAAATTTCATGCTCCTTAGCTCCCCTATGTGCCAAACAAAGTCTTAAACTAAAGCCTCTTCCATACAAAGTGTCACTTTGAGTTATGTCTTTATTTATCACACTTATTCACCTAAATCACAATTAAATCAAATTATCAAACAATTATAGTGTGACAATTATTTAATTAGACTAAGATAAAAAATATTTAATTTATCCAAGGTATTAAAATAACTAAAGTAAAAGAGTCTCACAAGACACAAGTGTAAACAAGCACACACTTGAACCAAAATAAAGAGAGACAATCTTATAATGTTGTCTTTTCCTAATAACTTTTAACCTAGGATGAATCAATAAAAACTAATTAGATTAATCATATTATCTCATTAAAAGACATAAACCTCTAGACTAATCCTAATTTGGTGAAAAAGTGGATTTTATAACCAAATTACCCCTTACTGCATGTATTTGAACACTTAGGTAAAATTGCATTAAGAATGTGATATCAATGCATATGGAGACTCTTAACATATAGAAATGGTCCTAAAGCTAATGCACACATAAAATTTCTAATTTTCTCTTGAATTCCCAACAAAATGAAAAATGACAAATATCCCTAATATGCACACTTTCTCATTAGGCTCAAAATTCCCTAAAAATAATTATTTGCCCTTTTACCACAAATATTTCCCATTTATTCCAAATTATATCAAAACAAGCACTAAAAAAGCTAAGATAAGAGGTAAAATTGGGTAAGATATATGAATTATCACCATTTTGTAGTTGGTTTTAGATAGGTTCCAAATAGTAATGCAACAATCGAGGATGAGACTTGGATGTCTACTTATCTATGTTATTTTTCTTATATTAAACTCTTCCATTCTAAAAGCTTTTTGGCCTATTTTGGCTTGGGTCAAAAAATAAAATTTGTTATGTAAACAATTATATTTCACCTAATTAATTTAATATAATTTCTTAAGTAAAATAATTCAATCAAGATTTAAATATGAGAATATTTACATTATGAAAGGTTTTCTTGTCAATTCATCAAGCAATTCAATGTTTAAAATACTATATGGTTAATTGATTAGAAAAGGACCCTTTCTTATCATTAGCATATAATTTAACTGTTATTGTTATCATTAATATATAATTTAATTGTTATTTTTATTGTTATTGTTAATTGATATCATTTATATGTTTTTAGTTACAATTTTCTTAGTTAGCAAGGCTTCTGCACTTGGGATTTATAAGCAATAAGTTCCACACATTAGAAATTCTCTCTTTCATGTGGGCTTTATGCAACATGCACCCTAAACACATACTAGCACTTGTCGGAAGCTATAAATTAATACATCTTCATGAGAATTGTTTAAGCAAGGGTGAAATGATGGAATATAGCTATTTAGAGTTAGGATAAATTGGCTTACTAGTTGGAATATATGTATTGCTTATAAAACATAGACCAAATTTTTGAAAATTTGGGAGTGTGGCTAGTTCACAAAAACCTTATAAATTGGGGATGTGATTTTTGTTTTTTTCTACTTTATGGGTTTTTAAATATGTTGTGATCAAATTATTGGTTAGAGGCTTGCTATTACTTGCATTATTGATGGTTGTAAATTGTATGTGTGAGCCTTTATGGTTTCTTCTACTTGAGTTTGGGTGGTAGACAGTATGATAAAAGTAGCTATCTCTAATAGCAAACAAGGGATTAAAGCCAAAGAACAAATTTAGATAGCTTAACTAGTAGTTTATATTGATTTAATGAGAGAAAACACTAAGGACCTTAACTAGTAGTTTTTCCATAATCCTTGAACACTTATAACTAGAATATTGTGTTATTAAGGTTTTCCATAATCCTCGATTCATCATGCTTAGCATAACTTAAACATAGCATATATGGTTTATAATTATAAAAGCAGCTACCACTTGAATGTTGTCAAATAAACTAGCCTATTTGCTTAAAAGATTTTCCTCTCTCTCTCTCTCTCTCACTCTCAAATATACTTAAGAAGCAGGGTTTTTTCATTCACTCCATAAAGTGGCTACTTTTTATGCACATAAACATCTCTAGTTATATAATACACTGCTTAAAGGCAAGCAAACATCTCTAGCAATAATCTTATCAACCTTCACCATAGTTTCACAGTTTTGACCATATCATGGAGGCATATCTTTAAAAGGACATTGTTCAGGAAAATGATTTAGTTATCTACTCTATAAAGAATCAAGATTTATTGCATAATGATTTAAAATGAGCATTCATGCAATCGTACATCAATCAATCAGAACTAAGAATCCTATATTTCACTGAAAAAGGCATAACCCATTCAGATATCACCAAAATGAACTAGCCACCAATCTGAATTACTTATTAAGCCATGTCTTTTTATTGATAAATACTAGAATTAAATAGCCTTCCCAGATAGCAAAAAAGAGAAAACAATCCAATCAATGTATCAAGATAGCCTTTTTTCTATACTTTATGTACCTTTTCACATCACCTTTCAATGAAATAGTGAGATTATCAAGATAGATAAAACGACAATCACATTGGATGCAATAAAGTACATTAAAGAGCTAAAGCAAAAGGTAGAAAGACTAGATCAAGACATAACCACTGCTAAGACTACTTCAAAAGACCAAAATCATATGCCTATAGTATTTTCTTGAATTGATAAGTTTTCTATAAGTGTTTCATGAAATATCCCCCTTACTTAATCACAATTAACACTTAAATCCAAAGTAATCTTTAGATTAACCTAAATTAGATTACCAAGTTTGTAATTTGTAGAAATGGAATCCCAAGTTTTCACAAATCACAAATCACTTAAACATCATTTAATCAACCTCAAATCAAAGTAGAAAAATGTTCCAAAAGTATGGGATACCTTGGAGGAGTGAAAATACTCAAAAATAGTTGAAAATTTACAAGACATGAAAAACAGAGGAATGTATCATGGCTTGTGCACATGCTCTACAGCTGCCCCTTTCCTGTGCCACGGGTTATGTCATAGTCACTATTCACTGTGATGTGTTACATGTTTTCAAATAGCAGTTTTGTTATCATTTGACAACAAACTCAAGAAACTTTTAATGTTCCCCTTTTCTCCATCATACGTTAGAATAAGGTAGTCTAGGTGTCTATAGGAAGCTCTTTTTATAAATTAGCTAGTGGCATAAGGTTTACTTCTAAATTAAGTCACACACAAGAAAGTTCTACGCCTAAACACATTTTCATAACTTTTCTCAATTTTCATTACTCTAGGGTGTCTAAAACACCATACATATGCTAAAAGCAATTCCTAACACCTAGAACACACTTTAAAGACTTAGGACTACTTGTACAACACGCCACATACACATATACTCATCCCTATCAAATTTTTACTCCTAAACCCCTTTAATAACAAGAACAAAAGGGGGAGGTTGTAGCACTGCATGATTCAATCATTATCAAATTCAACAATATGATAATAGTTTCTACACTTGTACTAGTATTTTGGCCTTATTGATTTTTTAACAATTTACATAAAACATTCCTAAGCCCAAAATACATCTCCAATTCATTAACAATATAGTGCAAGTGTAAATAAAATGCATCCTAATTGGCAATATATTATCTATTACACAAAATGAATCTAGGTAAGAGGCTTTATAGTAGGAATCATAGATTCCTAAGCCTCTAGAGCTTTTTTCCTTTTCATACCAGAGCTAGAACCTGTAAAATATTAAAATAGAAGGGTAAGTTTAGCCACTTAGTAACCATGGTACACTTATCCTATATAGTTGTACATCTATTGATCTAAACACATAAAAAAAGGGTTGGTTACCTAAAATATTCTATTACATGTAACACAAACTATCACTTCTCAAATTAATTCATTTTCATGTTTCACATCTCAAACAACATAGTACATTGCTATAAGACATACAAACATGAGACAATGACCTAATTCATTAGTTCCATACACATTGCCACAATACAGGTAATCATGTGACAAATACACATTCACTATCATAACTTGTTACAAACTTAACAACCATGTGACACATCAAATAAATACATATGCATGATTAAACCATCCTTATACCTTCCTTATTTTCTCTGATTAAAACTGTGAGTTAGAATATCAATTAGGGCTCTGTCCGTGTGACTGGACTACTCAAGCTCACCAATTGTGAGGTGTGATCTAGCTAAAGATCACAGTACTCACTCTAGGACCATGGCTTCCTACACTCTCAAATCTCTGAGGTCTCATATACCCTAATTAGTGATATGAAATAGGAAAGAGGAAAGGGGAAGAGAGAGAAGAGAGAAAGAAAGATGGAGAGAAAAACTGTATAATTCTTATTTAGATGCAAAACAAAATACAATTGAAGAAACTTAAGACTATTTATAGAGCCCTAAAATTAATTAAAATAATAATAAATTTAAATCTAAATCAAATCATAATTTCAAAGAAGATAAGGTATCTAGCTAGTCTAGATATTTTATTTTATTTAAAATAATACTTAAAGATAAAATAAATCTAAGATACTAAAGAAATACTAACAATCCCTAAATACTAAATCAAATCTTGATAAACACTAAACCAAATCAAATATAGTTCCCATCATTTCCCCCAGTTGAAAAACTCTCTACCAGAGAGGTAAATAGTTAGTAGTTGTTGAACAAAGAGGAGTCAATGGTACATAACTCCTATGTAGTGATCCACATGGCATATAAATCCAAATGACCCTTTCAAAGGATATAGTATTGTTAGACAGGACCTACTTGAGTGATAATCATTTGTTCATCCATGACAGTATCAATGGGGTTGGTAGATGGCGTAACAATAGGAAATGATGAAATTTGGGCATGGTAGGGTTGTGTACCTATAGAGAGCAAAAAGGGTGGCTTAAAAGTACCTTGTAAGGAGCAAGATTTTCGACATTAAATACTCGACTGATAGACATATTTAGAGGTGAATCTAACAAATAAATATTAGGCCTTAGTTTTTTTTAAATGTGAAAAGTGCTAGAACCATTAAAATGTAACTTCTTAAGCGAATTTCTTAGGTAACACTTTGGGCATATGCGACCAATAGCATAGTCTCTAACATCAAATTCTTGAGAACAATATTGTGCATTGGTAGTTAATTTATATGCATAATGACTCATTGCTAACTTACAACTAATCTCAATATGAAGATTGTGAAGGCGATGGGTAAAAGGTTTAGGTGATTCAAATGTACAAGTCATGAGAGAGATAGGTAAGAGGTTAATAGGTTGTTTGGGGTTGTACCCTTGAACAATTTAAAATGGATGCTTACTAGTGGATCGATTGACTGAATTATTATAGGCAAACTCTACAATCAAAAATACTAAATCCTAATTTCCCAGTTTATTACCGATTAGACTCTTGAGCAAGTCACCTAAATTACAATTAGTGATTTCAGTTTGACCATCAATTTGAGGATGAAAGGTAGAAGAGAACTTTAATTGAATATGAAGGAGCTTCTAAAGGGTCTTCTAAACATAACTAACAAATTTGACATCCCTATCCAAAACTATAGAAGTGGATGAAGACGAATGATCTCTAAAAAAAAATAGCTTAGCGAGATGTAACATCCTGAGTTTTAATTTAGAAAAACTAGTTTCCAATCAAGGGTAAATTAATAGTTATTAGATTGATTGTGGTTTAGATGTTAAGTTAATGTTTTGTGTCATTTGGATGTTATGTTGACAAGATTGAAGGGTAGAATGACAATTTAGGGAGAAACGCTCGAGCAGCAGTGAGAGTTTTCTTACTGTGCCATGTGTTGTGATGGAGGCTACATACGCCGCGGGACATGGTATAGATTTTTGCTTAAAATTTAAGTCTAAAGGTGTGAAATTAGAAGAGGAAAGAAGAGAAAATATAAATAGAAAGGGGAGGAGTTCATATCTGCTAAGGCATCAAATATTTAGAGCTCGAGAGTTTTCTTCAACTAGTGACTTGTCAGGTAAGTATCATACAGCCTTAAGATTCATTTCTATTCTACTTTCATTGAATTTGATCTGTTGATAAATCAAATCAGGAAGGTTTAAGGTGTTAGATCTAAAGGAAATGCTTAAAAAGGCCATTAAATATGGAACTAAAGTTTTATGACTAGTTCAAAGTTAAATGGTTAAAGTTTGAGGATTTAGGCTCAATTAACCTAGAAAGTTAGCTTAAAATGGTGAAATTGGGTGAATAAATGAGTTAGGAGGTTGTTATGATCATTTGAGTAGTTTATAGGGCTAATGACTATAGACAGTGGACTTATGAACTCAAAGGGGTCTAATTGAACTGGTTAGTGTGTTAAGGGATTTAGTTTAGCTAAATCAATGCTTATATTAAGTGTTGAGAATTGACTTGAGAACATTATGTTGTGTAGATTGAGCATTTGGGAAGTTGCTCATGAGAATTTGCACCTTCAAAGTCCTCTGTGATTAGTAACCCTTAGTAGTAAGGGTTAAAGGTATCTGGAGTAACCCTTTTACTTATTCATTTGTGAAATTGTTTACAATTTTTTTATATAACTATGTACATTGTGTTATAAATTGATAGAGTAGCAATATTGTGAAAGAGTATGCATGTGGGTATGTGAGTAATGTATGAAATGAATTTAAAGTGACATATGTAGACATGTGCATTGCATTCACGAGTATACCTTAGATTATGGTAGTGGGACACAGCCTTACTCCAAGTAAGTCTAGGAAGTCCTGATAATCTAGAGCGTAGAGGTTGAGTCCACCACGACATACTTAGGAGATCTTCATGATCTCGAGCGTAGAGCTTGACTTTTCCACAATGGACCTAGGATAATGATCCACGAGCATACCCTAGACTAGGGTCGGGGTCATGGTCTTACTCTATGTAAGGTTAGGAAGTCTTGAAGATCTTGAGCATAGAGCTTGACTCTATCACGACGAACTTAAGAGACCACCCATATGTGAAAAGGATTAATTAGTTTGAATAGAGGTATGTGGGCCCTATTCCATGTGACGAAAGTTCTGGTCTAAGCATAAAGATTGCTCCATAAGATGGAACCAGAAATGCATGAGTATAAGTATTATAGATTAATGATTATGAATTTGTGTGTATACATACTATACTATTTTACTAAACACTTGTTGCTTTATTTCTTGTTTATAATTTTGCTTACTAATCAATAATTAGGGTTACTTTTGAGTTATTGGGATGTATGTCTCTGTTACTTTTGTACACAAGTGAAGAGAGCATGAGAAGGTCGGGAAAGGAAGCGAGGAAAGAGTAGCCTCACTTGGTAGTGGTATGACTACTAATTATAAAGAATGAATGTATAAATTTGTAGTTAAAATTTGAGTTGCCAACTAGGATATATAAGTGTATGTGAATATGAGAATATGAATGTGTATATGAATTGTGGTTGAAAACTTGTTTGTACATATATATGATGTTACATCTCATTGAGGGTACCCTAGTGATGGGTACGTGGGTAGGCCTAGATGCTAATCAAGCAACTGTATATCATATGTAACTTGTTCTACTTGTTTATATGTAAATTGATGTGATGATTATGTGTGTATGTGAGATCTCGACACAAATGGTAAGGCTGAGCCCTATTTAGAAGAGTCAAGTATATTGTAATTTCTAACCATATGGTGAGGTGGAGCCCCATATATAAGAGTCAGATTGTTAAAAGTAAAACATGTTTATGTGTATTTGTGTTGTATGTAATGTGCCTCATATAAGTCTACAAGTGTGTAATGTGGCATTGAGAGGTCAATTTGAGTAATTGATATGATATATGTGATTAGAAGTGTTAGTCAGATGTATATTATCCTTTTAAACTTGATTCAATGGTTGAAGTAGTCTAATGGGATAAGGAATGAGAATTGAGTACTTAAGGTGTAAGTTTTTAAAAGAAAAGTAGCTTTTTGCATCTAGGTGTCTAATTTTAGATCGGACCTTCGGATCGAGTCCAAATTCATCTCATTAGATAGATTACATTATAAGCTTTATGTGGAAATGGTAGTTGTGGAAATGACGCATGGTGAAAGTTTGTCTTCTAAGTTATTAATTGCTGTCATATGCACCATGGTGCAATGTGTGCCACACTGTAGCTCATGGCATAAACAAAAATAGGTTACTCTATACCACATGCTATGGAACATGGTGGTACAAGCCACGGTGCATGGCACATATCATAGAAAAGTTTTTGTGCCTCTTTAAGTCTTGAGTTATATGTTTATGCTTCTATTACCCCTCTTATTTGAACATTTGTTTTATGATGTCGGGATTCTATATTTTGAAAATAATTTGAGAGCCTTTACTCTGATGTTGTATTGTGTTGTGTATGAGTTGAATGGTAAAGTTTGAATTGAGTAGGGACTTTACATGAGATGGGAGGCATCGGTGGTCTTGCTATATGGTACGAAGTGAGCCATTTTTGAGAAATAATTGATGACAGCTAGAACCAAATCATGCCCTTACACTGTCTTAGGCAAACCTAATACAAAGTCTATACTAATATCCTTCCAAGGTGCCTCGAGGATTGGTAAGGGCATATACCACCTTGTATTTCTTTTTTTGCCTAAGCAGTATGGCATGTGAGACATTAAACTAGGATCCTATTAATGTCTTGCTTGAGGGAGGGCTAGTAAAACCTATCATCTATTAAAGTTATGATTTTTTGAATACCAAAATTTCCAACTAAACTGCCGACATGTAATTCCTAGATGAGAAAATCATGCATTGAAGTATGAGGATACACAGTCTAGACCTCAAAATAAGTACCCATCAAGGAACAAGAAGTCTACATGTTCACAATGATGGCTATCATTAACTTCTCGATATATAAGTCAAAAGATAGGTAGAAGGTGTAATCATCCTTCAGTCTCTTGAATCCCTAATAACAATAACGATTAATGTGTTTAGAAGGTGGATTCTTCTGCTCAAGGCATCAGCCAGCTTATTCTGAACTCTAGCTCGATGCTTTACAATGAAAGTGAATTCTTACATAAATTCAACCCATTTAGCATGTTTGGCATTCAAGTGCCTTTAAGACCTTAAGAATTTAAGTTCTTGGTGGTTAGAATATAGAACAAATCATTAAGGTAAGAGATAGTACTTCCTATGCTTAAGTGAATGAACAATGGCATAGAATTCCTTGTCATACATTGAGTACCTTTGCCTTGTTTCATTGAGTTTATCACTAAAGAATGCTATTAGGTAGCCTTCTTGGCTAAAGATGCCTCCAATTCCTATACTTGAGGCATCACAGGCAACCTCAAAGCACTTATGAAAATTAGGTAGTACAAAACGGGGGAACCTGACAACTTTTCTTTAATGGTTTGGAAAACCTTGGATGCTGCAAAAGTCCAATTTTTTTTTCTTCAGGAAATCAGTTATGGGTGTCATGATGGTAATAAAGTCTCATATAAAACATCTATAGAAGGATGTTAAGCCATGAAAGCTTCTTATTTCATGGAGGGTCCTTGGTTCAAACCATTCTCAGATAGGCTTAACCCTATCTGGATCAGTAGATAGGACATGTTTAGAAATAATGAATCCAAGAAAAGTGACTTGGCCCTATAAGAAGGAACATTTAGGGAGGTTAATATAGAATTGTTCCTTACGCAAAATAAGGAAAACCTACTAGACATAGACTAAGTAGTCGTCCCTAGATTTGCTAAATATTAGTAAGTCATCAAAGTATATACAACCAAGAATTTTCCCAAGTAAGGTTGAAGTAAGTGAGTCATAACTCTTATAAAGGTGCTAGGGTCATTTGTTAAGTCAAAAGGCATAACTAACCATTCATATAATCCATCCTGGGTCTTGAATGCAGTTTTCCATTCATCCCCAGGCTTAATCCCAATTTGATGATACCCACTTCGAAGATCAATTTTGGAAAACCAAGTAGACCCATAAACTAAGTCCAGCATGTTGTCAAGCTTAAGGATTGGAAATCAATACTTAATGGTTATTTATTAATGGCTTGGCTATCCACACACATCCTCCAAGTCATCTTTCTTTGGGGTTAAGAGGGAAGGTATAGCACATAGGCTAAGTGTAACATCCTGAATTTCTTAATCCTGTGATTAGCTATTAATCGAGGGTAAAGTAGTGATTAGTTTAGGATTAGACATTTAGATAATTATATAATGATTTGACTCATTAGGATGTTAAATGAATAGACACGAGTAGAAGGATCGTGTTTTGAGTTGAAGCAAGTGTGCATGGTGAGAATTATTCTCACTATGCATGGTAAGAATTATTTTCACTATGCCATGTGTCACAGGTTGTAATGCATGCACCGTAGTGTATGAATCAGAAAATGACCCCATAAGTTATGAATTTTGGGTGAATTTTAGGGAGGAAAATCTAAAAACACATTAAAGGAGAGGAAAGAAAGCTAAGGTCTGTTAGGGAAAGCTATTCCAAAACCATGAAAGGTGCTTTTGATTGGTAACTTATTAGGTAAGCTACATATAGCCCTTACCTTCTATTCTATCCAAAATTCTCTGAATATGAGTTATAGAGAAATTGAATCGATGAAATTTTAACAATTTGATTATTACCCAATAGTAATAAAAAGGTTCTCGAGAGTTAAGTTAGAGCTTTATGACTGGTTTAAAGCCAAATGATAGAGCTTTGAACCCGTAGGCTCGATTTGGCCCTAAATCAAGAGGATTTTAGGGTGAAAATTCTGTTTGAGTGAAATGAAACCAATTAAGGCGATGTGAAGTAGTAATCAAATAGTAATAAACCTAGAGTAGATTAATGAAAAAGAATATATAACTAAATATAGTCACAAGTAGTAATTTTATACTTTTGGTCAAATTGAACTAATTGACTAAACTATGCCAATTGTACTTAGATTGGCATATCAAGCATGTGAGTGGAGAAAGAAAGCTTGTAACAAGCTGTTGTGGAAATTGAAATCCACGGGTAACTTTTCTAATGACAGAAGGGTTGAGGTAACCGAATAACTCTTTTTTTTTACTATTTATTATAACTGTGTGTGAGTATGGTATGTAGTACATGAAATTATTTTGAATCATGCATATTTTGCAGCACTAAATTTTTATTTCATAAAAAGGGGTTTTAGTTAAATGAGTAATGAAATCTGATATAAAAATGTGTATATGTACATGTATGAGTAAAGTGGTGATTGGGAATCTGTGAATGGTTTGGAAAGCATGATCATAGGGGTAGGAGATCACCTGACTGGAGACGTGGTGATATGACCATATGGCATATTTTTCTTAGTGCCCGATAGGGTGCAATGTTGGATAATTATACCTCCTTAGTACCTTTGAGGTGCGGTGTTAGAGATGATCTCCTTAATGCTTATTGAGGTGTGATGTTGAAGTTTTGGACTCTTTAGTGTTTGTGTAATACGGTGTTGGAGTCAACGACACCCTATTATGTGTATTGGGGGAAATTATAGTCTGAAAGTGAGATAGAACACCTTTAGTTGGGTGATTCTACCATTAAAGGTGAGCTCAAGGCCAATGAGATTGTATGTTAGTCTAAATGAGCCTATGATTTTGAGTAGAGGTGATTTGGATATTCAGATGGTAGAGATCATACATATATTACAAAAGTGGTGAAAAGCATTGAAAGTGGTGATATATGCTATGCTGATAAGATTTAAATGGAATATGTGATATATGTTATGTTAAATGATATATTATGCTTTACTTTCATATAGTTACATTTGATAGTCAATAGGAGTGAGTTATTCTATTATTAAGATTTTTATCTCACGTCATGGTTACGTTTTTTAGGATAGAGCAGTGATCAGGGAAAAGGAAAAGAATCAGGATTGGCTTAGAATTGTTGAAGCCTTATGAACTTAGAGTTATTAATCTAGTGTGAATTTAGTGTATATAAGTTGCCATGGGGATTGTATGCATTCCTTGAGCAGTGAAATAGAGAAAATGTAGTGATTTTGTGAAATTTTAGCCCAATTGTGTATATATGTAGTGAAATGAGAATCAAGGGCTAAGATTTGATTATGTATGTGTTATGAGTTTTGGTGAATCTTAGCCCATAGGTAAAATTATGAATATAGATAGATGTGATTTTGATGAGAAAAGGGCCAAGTAAACCAAGTTGTGTCAAATTGTAATAAATTCTGAAAAGTTGAGAAATGTGAAAATTAACTATTGAGGGGTTAAATTTTGGGATAGGTATATATATGTGATATATTGTGGTTAATCAGGTGTAATAGATCCTTTTAGACTTAGTTCAAGGCCTTATGTGTTCTAA
Source organism: Prosopis cineraria (assembly GCF_029017545.1). NCBI lineage: Eukaryota > Viridiplantae > Streptophyta > Magnoliopsida > Fabales > Fabaceae > Prosopis > Prosopis cineraria. Next base: position 9,251,312 of record NW_026555336.1, on the reverse strand, counting down.
TGAGAGAAAAGGATCAATTTGAGTGTTTGGCTGTGTGAAATTTTTTTAAAAAGGTGACTTTTTACACCTAGGTGTGCAAATTTCAATCAAATGATTAGATCGTGTCCAAGCTTGTCTCATTAGCTAGCTTATGAGATAAGCTTCATGTGGGCACTTTAATCACTCTGATCGGACATTGTATATGAAAACAGTGCATGCTGGAAGTTTATCATTTTTGTTGTCAAATGACAGCAGAAAATTTGAATTAGTGTGTTGCGGCACATGGTATCTCACGCCGTGGCACATGACACAAAGAGTCATGTATGTATTACACGCCGCAGCACATAGTCCATTTTCTAGCTTGATTTTGTGGTTTTTTTAATGCATGCAATTTAAGATAGAAATGCTTGTGGATTGTGTCCACTGCGCATTATACAAGTGTATTGAGATTTTGATAATTTTGCAAAATGAGTCTTGGGCCAAGCTTTCCAAACAAATTCTTTAATTACTGATTGTTTTGATTAATGTGGTGATTGGGTTAACTTTCCCCTGTATTGAGCGGATATAGGAGGAAGTTACACTAAGACTATGCTAGATGTATCTTTTCTCAAGTAATCCATTAACTTGTTAGTTTAGCTCATCTTTATCTTTCAAGTTCATTTTGTAGTGTGGTAAAGTAGGAACTTTTAATTCGGGAACTAAGTCTATTGCATGTTAGATATCTCTCATGGGTGGCAATTCTAAAGGTAATTCCTCGAGTGCCACATCTTTAAATTCATATAAGAACTAGGACACTTCAATAGGTATAGGAGTTTATGTATGTTGGGCAATGACTTTTGAAACAATTGCAAGAATAATGTTAGCCTCCTTGCTTTTTTGCACAAATTGCTTCTCTTTTAGTAAGTGGAGGTTATGACATTTTGATTTTGGACTTATAGAGTTAGGAGAACTCTTGCCTTTAGTTTCTAGTTTAGCATGATGTAAAAGAATAGTCTTATCGTCATGCTTGAATGTATGGGTATTTGCTCGGTCATGAATACTAACATGACGGTCATAAATCTAAGGTTGTTCCAATAAGATGTGCGACATGTGTAACATCCTGATTTCTTAATTCTAAAACTAATTAGTAAGTAGGGGTAACTTAGAAAATTAGTAAGTGATTAGGATTTTTTATGACAATTTGGTATTTTGACTATTTGAAATGTTGAATGAGAAAATATAAGTGAAAGGATCACGTTTCAAAGTGAAGCATGTACACGCAATAAGAATTTCCCTTACCATGCCATGTGCCACGCACAAGCTGCATGCACCACGGTATATGGCATAGAAAAGTGGTTAATAGATATGTATATAGCTCGTGAAATTAGAGAGGAGAGGTGAAAACACATGGAGAAGAGGAACGGAACCTTTGCTTTGCTAGGACATCCAATTTCAAAGTCGAAGGAGATACTTTTGACTAATAGCTTACTGATAAGTTTCATACTGCCTTTAGCTTTAATTCTACACTAATTTCTCTTAGTATAAGTTATAGAGAAATTGAATTGAAAAGTTTTAAAAGGTTTGTTTCTTACCTTTTTATAATAAAAAGATTCTCAAGAATTAAATTAAAGTTTTACAACTAGTTTGGAGTTAAACAATAAAGCTTTAAGGCCGTATGCTCAAATTAACATTAAACTAAGAGAAGAGGAGAGTGGAAATTGGGAAGAAAGTGGTTAGAATGGGTAGAAGTGATAGAAAGGGGTGATTAGATTGTAATGACCCTAGATTAATTGAGTGAAAGGAAGAAAATGCTTAAATGTGGTTTTTAGTGATAATTAGTACTTGTGGTCATTTTGGTTAAGTGACTAATAGTGCTAATTGTGCATAGATTAATGTGTTGCACATGTTAATTGAGAGAGAAAGTGTGTGGGGGAGCATTAATTGTTGAAAAATTCATGGGTAACCCTTTTTTATGATAGAAAAGTTGAGGTAACTGAATAACTTTTTCTATTTGATTGTCTATTATAACTATTTGTGAGTATTATAGCTATTGCATGAAATGGCTTTAGATTATGTATGTTTTAAGAAAAAAAAATGTTTGTACATGAAAAAGGATTTTAAGGAAATGGATTTCAAAGAAATGGTTTTTATGAAATGTGTGATTATATAACTATTTATATCTGGATTTAGAACTCAAACTATTTGGTTGTATATGACCATGATCATGGGGGTAGGAGTTCACTCATAAGGAGAAGTAATGAGAAGTCTATATGGCATTATTCTCCGTAATTCCTGACAAGGTGTGATGGTAGAGAATGTCATCTCCTTAATACCTATTGAGGTATAGTGTTAGAGATTATCTCCTTAGTACTTATGTGGGGTGCGGTATTAGAGATCATAGCTCCTTAGCATCTGTGAGATGTAATGTTAGAGTAACAACACCCAATCATTATGTGTGATAGGGAAAATCATAGTCTGAAAGTGGGAAAAAACACCTTTGTATGGGTGATTCTACCACTAAAAATGTGCTCAAGTCAATGAGTGTGTATTGGCCTAATAAGAGCTTATGGTTTCGATCGGGGTGATACGAAAGTTCAGATGGTAGTTGATCATGCTAGTGGTGATAATTTGTAATGAAAAGTGTTTTATAAAGTGAAATTATATGATTTATTTGATTATGTATATGCAATGCTTGTATACAATTTCTTATGATAGTTAGTAGTAATGAGTTATTCTATTACTAAGATTATTATCTCACCCTGTGGTTACATTTTTATAGGTCAGGGTGGCAAGCTGAGAAAAAGGGAAAGACTCAAGTCCTACATAATAGTGCTACGGTAGTGAAAATCAAGATCTTGTGTAATGAATTTTCTTTTGTTGTGTGTTATAAATGAATAAGTTGTCATAGGATTCATGTGCATGCTTGATTGTAAAATATGATGATTTTGTAAATCTTAGCCTTATACCTATGAATGTGTATTACATGTGATGAAATAGATGATATTGGGCTAAGATTTGATAGTGAATGTGTAAGTAGTGGTTATATGGTGAGTTGTGAATCCTAGCCTAATCATAGTGAAAGGTGATTTTGGATAGGGTTGTGTTGTATGAAAATATGCATGTGGGAATACGTTTGATGTGATGCTTGTGTTGTAAAGCCATGAATATATTGGCTAAATCTTGATGTGTGTATAAATGATAATGCTATTGGTCAATTAGGTGGGAATGGTCCTTTTGGACCTAGTTCTAAACTTGAAATGGTCTAATGAGACAAAATATGTTATTTGAACACTTTAGTGCTTGAACTTTTAAAGAAAAACAGCTTTTTACACCCCAATTATCCAAATTCAGATCGGATCGTTGGATCATGTCTAAATTTATCTCATTAGTTAGCTTATGCAATAAGTTTTGTATGGGCACTTGAATTACTCCGATCAAATGTCATATGTGAAAATGGTTCACATTGAAAGTTTACTTTTGTGAACTATCATATGACAGTAAAAAATGTCATGTACGCCACGGCGCATGGTGCCACATGTCATGGCATGGCATAGACAGGAAGCCTGTGGCTCTATGCCATATATTGCGACACATATGGTGAAGGCCGTAGTACATGGCCCCTCTTCTAATGATGTTTCTTTGATTTTAAACCTTTGCATTGAGGGTGATGAATGTAAGAAATTATCTTCTGCCGTGCAATTTATCATATGTTATTATTTTCAAATGGTTTTAACAAATAAGTCTTGGGTTCCCAAGCATTTTAAATAATTTTCTTCGACTTCAGTTTGGTATATGATGTGGTGATTGTGGTAACCCCTTCTAGTATCAGGTGTATATTAAGTAAGGTAACAACACGTCCATGGGAACAACAATGCAAAGGACTTCCTTTTGATAGTCACCTAAACAAAGGAGCACTTGATATTGTTGCGTTAAAGGCAAGGAAGTATTATCAATCCAAGTAACATGTTAGCAAATAGACAATAATGCCTTGCTATCACTATTGTGGGCCCTATAACTATTCCACATTAGCAAATAATAGAAAAGATTATAGGTCTTTAAATATCACGCCTAGAAAATATGGGAGTGACCGACATAGGGTACACACTTAAACACATATCCTTTAAGTCTAATTCAAGAAATTTTTTATTTTTTTTTATACTTGTTACTTAAATGAAGCCTAAATATTTTGTGGAAATTTCGGCAACATTTCCCTTGTAAATGGAGTTTCTCAAAATTTTATAATATCAATGTTCAAACAGATATTGTAACAATTAGGAGCTCAGCTCCTTCCAGCCGGCGGACAAAGTATTTAACAAAATAAAGACCCTTACCATAACCTAAGTGGAGCACCTATAATATTATTTACATAGGTACAATATATAAATTAGAATTTTACATAAAAAATAAAGTTTAACCAAAATGATGTCTCAACTTCAATTCGATAACAGATCGCTTGAATGCTTTGACAAAGTACAAGCTATCTGAGATCAAAAATATTTTTCGGTGAATAACGTCACAACCATAATATTTTGTAGAATCAAAATGAATAAAATATAACCATTACATAAATTAAATTAGAAAGCAATTTAATGTAACACATTTGTAAACTTGGAATAAAAATTTTAAAGAACTTCATAACAATAACATTTAAATCTATAATAACAAAGTAGCTTTAACATTTGATATTGATAAATCAAAATAATTACATAAATGCATAAGTGAAAATAATAATATTTGATAATTAAAAACCATTAGAGTGTGAAATCATTAATTAAATAAAAATTTAAATTTCTAGGGATTTATCAAAACAATTCACGAACGTAGACACACAGTCCACGAAGGCAAATAATCAAACGTGACTTATGCCACAAAAACAAATGTGAACACACAGTTCACGAGGGTAAGTAACCAAACGCAGTTGAAGTCATGAAACAAAATAGATACACAGTCTATAAGGGTAATACTAACCAAATGTGAATATGAGACTTACGAATAATAAACGTGAGAATAGAGCTTAGGAAAATCGAACTAGCTAGTTATTTACAATAACACGCCAAGGGCTAATGAAACTGTCGTTAGCAACCAGTATTCTGTATAAAATTCCCTTCAAATCCATTTTCAAATATGCAAGAAAATCATTACTATTGAAATATAATTTTCATTCTCATGATCAAACTCACATAAATAGTTTTGAGCATTAAAAACTTGCTAAAATAAAATTTCATGACTAACATCCATGGTTGGCATTTATTTAATAATTCAAAAAAAATAGTCTCATCAATCTTGAAAGTATTCTTCATAAAGAAAAACATACACATACCATAATTCAAATATCCTTCAACATTTTTTTATAATTTTCCAAGGTAAAAATAATTTAATTAATAAAGTATTAAATACATTATATAATTGTTATTCAATGATCTATGTAACAAAATATCTTTAAAAAAAGAATTTAATTGATAAGTTAGTTGGGACGCTATCCGCTTACCTGTAATATCCTCAAGGCTCAAAACTCATTTCTTATGACTCCAATCGAGCTTTCCTTCTTCCAAACATCCTGTAATATATAACATTATTTTAATAGATTTTATTTTTAAACTATCAAGATTCCTTTTCGAGAGAACCCACTCAACCATAATTAACAATAATAACTTTGAAGTTTTAGGAATACAATTCACACATGAAGGTTTTTCCCATAACATTCAAACCATAGTTAATTATTCAATTAAATTATAATCTTTCTTTGGGCTTTTTGTCAAACACCTACTGTATAATATTCTAAATTATTCAATAAAAAGTTATAACCTTTAATTTTCTTGCCCAACAAATGTCAAGTATCCAAATATAATTTCAAAATGATAATACATATTAAGAATTATAAGCCATATAACTCTCAATAATCTAAAATTCAGATAAGATCTCATTAATTCTTTAGATAAATTCCTTCACAAAACTCAATTAAGATTAACCAATTAACAAACCCTAAGCCCAATCATGCTTCTTGTAAGATTAACAAGATTGCACAAAAAAAAAATCAATCAAAACTCTCCTAGTAGGCATTTTATTAAATATTTTACAAACATTTAATCTTAAACTTATATCCAAGTTCTTCTTCCTTATATCCTTTTCAAAATTTCTCAACATCAATATTTAGATTAATCAATCATCCTAAATTTCATTCTTTTTAACTGAATCAAAATAATGCTCAAATAAAATTCAAACCCACGCTACATCTAACTCTAATAATATGAAATTTCAGTTCGCCTAAACCTCTCCTCAATTCAAACACGCACAGTAGCCAAGTAAGAGGAAAATCACAATCTCTATAATTCAAACACTCACACAAGATAATGAAGAAAGAGAGTTCAATACCCTTTATCACTGCAGCAACCATTCCTTTAACACACACACACGCACAGAATTGAAGAGGGAGGAAGAGATCTGATAATCTTTTTTTTTTTTTTTTTTATCTCTAACCAACAATAGCTAGAAGGAGACGCTGCTACTCACATAAGAAGGAGGAGGAAGGAAGAGATCCTCACGTGTCCACAACAGCCACCCGAATAGAGACCAAAAAGCATCGTGAAACAGGGGAGGAGAAGAACACGCAAACCAGAGACAGGGACAAGAAAAAAACAACAAACCAGAGATAGATTCAAGGCAGCAGCAACAGAAAGACAGAGTACCACACCGGCAACAAGAGGGAAGAACAATAGAAGTGATAGATGCTCCTTGAAACTCTCTCTCACGCTTGCTCTCTCGGTGTGCCCGGACGAAAATAAGATGAGATGAAGGGAGAAAAATATCTAATAGCTAGGAGGGCAAAATAGTAATTTCAAAAAGCTGTGGCTCAAAAATAAAATTTCCTTTCTTGGCACTCAAAGGTTCGAATATTAGACCTATAACTATAACCCCACAATAGTTACCAATAAGCTACAAATTCACCTTGCTAAATTTACTCTAAAAGTTAATAAATATGCACTTAAAATATATAATTAGTTTATTTTTTCCAATTTATTTATCTGAGTTATTACACTAAAAGAAGAGAAATTTTGCTCTATGAAAAAAGTTTTAGAAGACTTATTGTCCCACAATTTAGTACAAGAAGTCTAACATTCTTTAGAAAAATATTGTGGAGGCAAAATTACCTTTAACGTTATATTTTAGTATGGGTAAAATGACAAATGAGCCCTTAATTTTTTTAAAAAATTATTTTGAACGTTCTATATTTTATATACTCTATATAGGAAATCAATAACTTTTTTTATTTTTAAGAAACTGAAAACATTTCCAAATTGGTTATTTAGCATAGCTAGTCTATAAAGTCCATCAATTTATATTTTTATATATTTTTAAAATAATAACAAACTTTTTACACCGGTTCTATGAAACTAGTGTAGAAAGTAGTTTGTAAACTGCTTATTTAAAGATGTTTTTTTTTTCAACACTGAAAACTTTGTACATGGATTATTTAAAATAACTGATTAAATAACTAGTGTAGAAAGTCAATAATTTTTTTAATCTGTCTTTTTTAAAAAAACCAAAAAATTCTACAATTGTCATTTAAAATAACTGGTGTAGAAAGCCAATCAATTTTATTTTTAAAAAAGATAATAGCAAAAGTTGTACATCGGGTCATGGGATAACCAGTGTAGAAAGTAGTTGTACATTAGCTATCTAAAGAATGAGTGTAGAAAGTGAGAGGAAAGTTTACTTATTTATGAAAATGCTACTGCACTATTGCAAGAAGATCTTTTTACATCGGTCATTTTAGACTTTTCTTGTCAATTATTAATAAAAATCAATGTGAGAAGTGATTTTTTAAATATAAAATATTTTTTCAACACATTAGTTTGTTATTCCTTCCACCTCTCTTCTTCATTTCAACCTTTATTCCTTCTAATTAATTCACCATTTTTTATTTTTTTTCAGATATAGTTTCATAACCTTGTTTACAAAATTCCTGCATTTCCTTTTACTCTAGTTAGCCACGTGAAGACCACTCCCATTTATAGTCATATGCATCGTGTGATACTGTGAGAATCACTTGGTGCTGGATCCTAGAGTAACTAAAAGGAGATCTCTATTATCAATCCTAACATGTGAGTGTATAAATAGTAAGGTGTCAATTTTTATTTTCACATGTATTTGTCCTTTCTAGTCTCATCAAATTTTGATCATGTTCTTGTCTATTGGTCTGGGAAGCAAATCCAAAACTTGTTTCATCTCTTTATTTGTGGTTCTTGGATCATATAAGCATTTGAATCAAAATTTAGTTTTAATTATTGTTCTAGTCTATTTTTTTATTTTAAAAATTTATGAGACATGGTTCTTGAAATCTAAAATTAATATTAGTAGTACTACTTCTAACATATTATTATATTTTTTTTCTTTTTCCTTGTGTTTCTAATCAACTTTGTGTTTTAAAAAAATTGTTTTTTTAAACAATAAATTGGTTTATTTTCCATAGGAGAAAAACATTTTTTATTTCAATTATTCTTGTTTTTAATTAATTTTACATTCTTTTATTTTTTCAATCATCATTTTACCTTATTTTTATATATAAGTTGTTCGCCAGTAGATTTACACAGGATCATTATTCCTCCTTATGGATTATAAGGAATAATACATGATATGTTGTATTGGATGAGATGGTTATTCCTTCCCATGAATTATAATGAATAAGATATGATATATTGTATTAAGTGAGATAGTTATTCTTTACTATTGTATATGAAATATATATCTATATTGCATAATAGGTGGGATGGTTATTACCCACCAAGATTGATATGTTAATTGAAGGAATGTTTTGATTGCATATATGATGACCATGGCATGATTGTCAATTTGGTTAACTAATGAAGATTGGAAAATTGTTTTATCCTTCAAAATTTGAAATGTGAATAATTGAACATAGTGACATTATTTTATTGTACAATGAAAAATCATTTGTGAAAAACTCTGGTGCATCTTTGCTTCCCTTACGCACACTTGGTTATTTATGCACTTACTAAGTCAATAGTAGATTCACTCCTCTCTTGATATTTTTTCTAGATGAGGCTATTGTCAAAATTCCTTATGATGAGATACCATTCCTAACTAGATGACATAGACAACAAATAGTTGGATAGTGTGAAGGGATTCCATGATGTTATGTCTACTATGGTGGTGTTTAAGTCAAGGTATAATGTCAGATTAATAGTCATGGTTTCATATGAAGCTTTTTTTTTTTTTTTAAATTTGATTGATCTTTTTTATTTTTTTGACACTCCAATCTAGTGAGAAAGGTTTAAATTTGAATAAATAATTTATATGATTGGGACACTTTTGTGTGGGAGGTGTAACTAGTTAAGGTTTTCTAGGCTAAGTGGGATTAAATTAGCTTAGCCTATGTGCTAGTCATGACTCAAGTCTTGGGTTAATTTTTAAACAAAATTCTAAATTCAATTTTCTTATTTCAAGAATATTTATTTTTTTAATTTGTAAATATTAAAAAAAATTTGGCATAATTTTTCCTTAAATTATGACATTCCAAAATTTCAACAATATTAAAAAAAATTTGCAAAATTTTCCCTTAAATTATGACATTCCAAAATTTCAACAATCATATAATTTTCACCAGCAATAATTGAAATTTAAATATCCATTCCAAACATGTATAATAATTCTCTAACATTATAAATTTTAGATATAAATTGAACAAAGAAACAAAGTATACATAAGCTATGAATCCAACAAATAAATCAAGAACAAATATTCTAATATTAATAATTAAAAAAAGAAACTTAGACAAACCATTTGAATCTACACATACCCAATAATTGTAAAATTTTAAACCACTATATGGATCGGAAAGCAACCATTAGTCTTGTGTGGTGTTCCAAACCACCTAGTTGAGAAACTGAATGCCCAAATGAAGAAAAAGGACTTAACAATGGAGATTTGAAACCCACATACTCATACTCATAATCATAATGCTCAAGGAAGACACACATACAAAATGTTGAAAGAACAAAATGAAATGTCCCAAATCCTACTACACAAGAGTAAGAAGACCCATAAACTACCTTGAATGTAGCCACAAAGAACAGTGACAATGTGACAATTGAGGAAGACAATGGTGGCAAGGAAATGGAAGAAGACAGCAAAGGACCCATGCAATAGGGGGAAGACCCATGCAATAAATGGAGGTGGTGATGACAACAACGGCTGGGCTAATAGTAAGGAGAACAATGATGGAAATGATGATCGATGGTGCTATTAGTGGTGAAACTTGGAACCTTTGAATACATAAAGGAAGAAGAAGGGGACGAACATGTGAGACATAAATCAAAAACTAAAAAATGAAGAGACGTGTGCATCTCTTTATTTTTTTAAAAGGCATATTGATAAGTCACATTTATTACAAACTTTTTCTTGTTATTATTCATCAAAAATCATATTATATTTTCCTAAGTTTTATGCTTATTGCATTGATTGTGAAAAATTACCCAAGTGTAAAATTCCATGCATTAGGAGTATTTTGGTTATAAAATTAGAATTTTAAGAAAATATTTGAGAAAATTTGTCAAGGTGCACTTTTAGTCTAGAAAAACAATGGTCCAATTATATTTCTCAAACTCATTTTATATTGAGAGTAATTAATTTCACAAGTTTATTGTTTTGGAAAGTCAAAGTTTTAGGTTAACTTATTTTCTTATACTTGAACTAGGTCATTGTTATGCATGTGTGGCATACAAATTTTAGGGTACTTGGAATGCCTATTTTCCCTCTTGTGATATCATAATTGGTTTTTATTATTTAATTTGCATTAAGCCATAAATTTGAGAGTTGATTTTAATTAAAAAATGCAAATATTATCCATATGCTTTGAACTTTGGTCTTGTATGTCACATTTATTTGTTAGGGATGTATCCCTGGATTTGGCATATGAGAACCAATAGATTGAAATACTAGATGAGTTAAGAGGAAAAACATGAGTTTTAGGGTGAAAGTACAAGCCTTGCATGGTCTTACACATATTGTACCACACTTTAATTCCTCTCACTCTATCTCTTAATTTTTCATTACCTTTAGCTTTATTTAATTCAATATTTTAACCTTTTTATCTGAATTTTCATCCAGTTTACATGGTAAAGAATAAAATTACCATAGGTCATTTTTCACCCATTTACTAAACATTAGAGTTAGGCCTATTTACCCTAAATTTGAATCAAATTACCTTAATTTCATTTTTAGCATTCATTTCTTCCATTCACCATCATTTTGGTAGCCACCCTTCTCCATCGTTTCTCCATTATTCTTCTTATTCCTTATCTCCATCTCCACTTCTCTCCTCCATAACTCATTATCCAACTATCAAAACCCTATCTAACTCTATCATTCTTCTTCTCTCACTTCACACTTCAAACCCTAGTGCTTTGTTTCTTGGTTTGGCTTTAAAATCTTCAAGGTGTTTGTGAGTATGGCTTCAATAATGATGGAAGGATTGTGTTCAAGTAGATTCTAAGATGACTAAAGGCTAAATCTATAAGGAGTACTAGAAGGGAAGGATGCTAGAGGAGTCTTGAACTGTCTCAAGGAACATGAAAGGTCATGGCCACTCTTCATTAAACCTAGGTTGATGTGATCTTGTTCTTAAAATTAGGAGCATTATTATATCCTATTTTTATTGACCAAATTAGTATTTAACTTGATGGTTTATTGTTCTTCCAGTTGATTCTCCTTTGTGTATTTACTAAAAATTTTCTCCAATATATTGTAATTTATATAAATATATGTTTATGTGTATTGAATGTGTCTTACATTAGCTATACACAAATATGTTTGGTTAGTGTTTGATAAAATGTCTTTTGTGCAAAATTATGCATTAGACTTAATATAGGCCAAGTTGCACTTAAAGGCAACTAAGCGAAATTTTTGATTACTTGCACCAAGCTAAGGAATTGATTAAGTACTTGTACAAAATTTTGTAACGACGTAGTTAATTGAATTTGTTAGGAAGGCATACTTATACAAAATTATGTAAGGGATTTAATTCAATCAAAAGAGTGAAAATTAATCTAAGCCTAATTAAAAATAAATAGACAAGGAATCAAGCATCCCATAACTCTTAGGACTCCACTTTAGAAATGTTTAAATACTCACATTTCTATTTTACTAGTTAATTAGGATTTTAATTAAATCTGTCCACTTAGTTTAATTAGTAAAAATCAATTCAATCCTTAGTTAGTTTAGCTCAATGGTTAGCCTCAAGTAACCTTAGTTAGTCTCCTTAGTGAAGAATAACCTTGGTTGCCACCAATATTATATTAGTGTTAACTTAACATTTTTGGGGTGTAAGCGACATATACTTCCACATACCACATCGATTCCTTGTAGAACTTATTGGATAAGGCTGACACCTAAGAAGGGGTAAATTGGTTAACACTTAATTTTTCTTGATGAGTAAGAAGATTAGAAGAGAGATGTAAAGATATGAAAACTTTGACACCAAAGATTTATCCTAGGTTAGCCTAAAACTTGGCCTACGTCTAGTTCTCAATATTACCCTTAAGATTTTCAACTATTAACACAAGCTTAAATGAGTGCTTGCAATCTCAATACATCACAAGACTTGACTAGTCTTGTCTTAATTAATCAATCTTACTACAACAAGCAAATTGTTAAATTCACTTGAAAAATCTCTTTTCAAGATTTCAAACTTTGTTTCAAAGTAAAGTTCTTACAAAGAAAAACTCTCTATAAAAGAGTAGATAGAATACAATAAAAGCTTAAGAATTGATGAGATTTTTTTCACAAAGTTTTATCAAAAATAATAAATGAATGAATGCAATACTTTTGATGCACAAATTGAATGATTTCAAGAATGTTTAAACATGAAATAGTTCACTTAACGATCAGAATTCTTGTTCTAGACTTGAATTGTATCATATATATAGTTTTATAGTGTTTAAACTATTAAAATAGTGAATGTAGCCATTAGTGACATTTCTTTCATGCAACCAGGAGATTCATGCATGAAATGGAGATAGGCAAGTTTTAGTTAAGCATATATGACAATTCAAGCATGAAAACTAGGATGACTCATGCGCGTTTTGTAAGGTGAAAGGACACATATAATTTTGTGACAAAATAGGCATGGTTCCCTTTGACTCTCACATGTGAATTGGTTGGCAATGCTAAAGTTAATATGGGTGACAAATCATGTGTGGAATAAACTAACTAGCACTTGTCAAATGGCTGGTTATAAAACCTAAGCCATTTGGAGGACAAATCACGCGTAGAAAACACTCTACCTCTCACATGTGAAATGGTTAGTTACAAAACTAAGCCATTTTGTTCGACAGATCACGTGTGAAACCAATGTGTATCTAAGAGTAGATTGTATGATTAAAAGACTTAGTTTCTATAAGTGATAAATCATGCAAGTGCACAAAACGAAATAGGCTTGAATTGGCTTAAGACTTACTTAGGCTAAATGTGTTCAAGAGATCAAGTCAAAACAGGTGTGAAAGCTTTCTCTTTCAGGCATGAAACATCACTACTCAAAATGTAATATAACATAATGTGACAATTCAAGCATGCATACAAGGATGTTTTAGGCATGAATTGGAGCACAGAAGCTTCATAAAGGCATCACTCAAATAAAGGTGAGAAATCAAGCATGAACCACTTCTAATTCAATCATGAAACATCAGCTAGTGTGACTATAGTGACAAATCATGTGTCGAACCATTCTAGTTCAAGCATGAAATGTCATACAATTAAAAGTTCAACTTCTATGATCCAATTCAAGCGTGAATGACATTACTTCCAAGCTTGAATTAACTAAAATAAGTCATAAGATTCACAATTAAGACTTATGAGTATAAGATAATGCATTCACTTTAAGTTTGATAATATGTTATTAAGTTCTCATAGTTTTCAGATTGAATCTAAGAGAAATAAATGACTTAAACCTATAAATCTTCTTCTTCTCTTGATTCTTCAAGTTCTTGAAGGTTTTGTCTTATCCATGGATCTTTTATACTTGCACAAGTAAAACACACCTCTTCTCTTGATTTTGTAATCATCAAATCATACGATTTAACATTCTCTTTCTTTTTGATGATGACAAAACCTAAGAACAAGGTTTTTAGTTCTGTTCAATAAAATACTCCCCTTAAATAGGCATAGGAGTTTGAAAAATGTAAGTGCAAAATAATGATCTTTTAATTGAAATAACATGAATGAACTAAATAAAATACTTCATTAATAAATAATAATATACAAGTAGTGTTAGAATAATTTATCAATAATTAAAATACAAAACTTTTACCTCATTCCTCCTAAAAATAAAACTCTCCTTATAGACTATAATATCCCTCTATAACTCCCCCTTAAGCCTACTATCTCTACTATTTCTCCCCCTTCGGCATTATAAAAAACATACAAGCCTTCCTAAGAGAAAATAAACTCTTGATCGTAGATAGGCTTCCAGGACTTCTTTATTAAATAGAGTCTAGGTTGTATGATGGAATAGAAGGAACCATAGCCTATGTAGATGAATTATTGGGATCCATAGGAGGAATTGGATGCAGTGTTTCTTTAGACCCATCAGTAGCTCCCTTGAAAATAGGTTAATACTATGGATGCTTTTTATGCTAACCTTCAATAATTAGGTTTTCTTGGTCTTGCTATTGAGACTGGCCTTTAGTTCCTTTGTCTTCAGGTTCCTCAACATTGGTCTCCTCAACTTGAAAGTGTACTTGATGAAGAGAAGGTTTGGTTTGCTTGTGTTTAGGAATGAATTTCTTATGCTAAAAGGTCTTGGTCACAAATTGAGCAAAAGAGAGGGCTAAAGAAGGTATATGCATAGGGAAGGAAGAGGGAGCGGCTAGCTTTCTAACAATTTAGGTTAGTTTACCAACAAGTTTGGTAACACTCATGTTAGTTATATCCTTATCTAGTTCTTCAAAGGTTGGGGTATTAGTGGATTTTGGTGATGATGATAAAGGAAGGTTAGGATCAAGTAAGCCATCAAAAGAATGGATTGATTTAGAGGTTCCTTGATGACTTTATGATTTTGTTTGAAACTTAATTTACTTAGTTTTTTCTTGTTATGGAGTCTCGATTTGATGGTGATTAAGGATTCTTGGTCTTGATGAAAGAGGAGGTTGTCTTGTTTTTATAAGGAAGGGCCATGTGGTAGGGTGGTGTCATGGATTTAGTTTTGAAAGTTGAGGAGAAGGAGACCATGTACAAAACCTTCTCCTTCTTGAGTATTAGAGATGCCAACGTAATCTATGATTCTATCTAACTTATTGTTAAGATAGAGCATCATGTCACCTAGGCTTTTGATGTCATTCTTCATACGACCACTGATTTCTCTAATTTTCCTTCAATTCCATTCAGAATTTTGTAAAGGAATGCATTGGACATATCACCATGAGGTATAGGCATTTGTGATAAAGATTAAGATGAAGAAGCTTTAGTGGCTTTAACCTTCTTCTTTATCTTTCTTCTTTTCTTTGCTTCAGCCACATCAATAGGCTTATCCTCTTCTCTTGGGATAAAATCCTTCCCAACTAACTTGAACTTTATTTTGAAGAAAGCAATGTCCTTGAACTCTTTAGGCTCCACAGTAATTCAATATGGTTAACTCTAGATCTTCTTAAAATTACTAAAATGATGGTTGGAAAGTAAAGATTTCTATCCCTCTTCTCCTTCTTTTTAGTGTCCATCTTGGACAAATACATAATTTTAGTCAATATGTAATGACACATATTGATCTTTTGCTTTTTGGTTAGCTTTGTTAGCATCTCAGCCTCAAACTTAATGCAAGTATTAAATGTTGTCCTCTTATTAATAAAGAACCTTCCCACCATATATGGTGTTTGAAGGGAAAATTATTAGGTTTGAATGAGAATCTAGGCTTTAGAACCTCCTCAGGGACATCTTCTGTCATCATTATAGTCTTATACTTTTCTTCCATAGAGTGAAATCTTGGAGCATTTTTCTAAGTGGCTTGATTAAATTCTTGTAGCTCCATTCCTTTTGTCTCAATTGTAATATCCTAAGTTTCCTCATTAGTATTATCAATATTTTCAAGGGTAATTTGGTTAATTTAGATAAATTGTTAATTTAGTGAGGTTTATAGAGACTAATATAGTTTTTGAATCCTTGGACAGCCTTAAAAGGGAGTTTAAAATTTTGTAAGGTATTCTGTGCCATACGCTGTGGGGGGCATGTCAACATGCTGCGGCTTACGTGCAAAATCAGCACTTATCAGATCGAGAATTAGACTCAAAAAACAGAAGAGGAAAAGAAAGATAATGAGAGAATGATGGAGAAGAGTTTATAGTCTGTTAGGGCACAATTCCTAAGCTACTTTGAAGGCATTTAGAGCTTGAATCACCATTGGCTAAGTTGTACATTCCCTCTTCTCCCTCTTTTATGTGAAAATCTAAACTTTTAAGGTAATGGGGGTTTTAATTTTAGTTCCCTTAGGTTTAGACTGAACCTATTAGTTTATTTAAGATCTTGGGGAGTTAAATCAAACTTTTAACCTTAAGTTTATGAGCTTTGTGATGATTGAGAATTTTTGATAAGGGTTTGGACGAACCTTAAGTATAATTTAAGAATTTTGAGACAATGTGGGACATTGATTAGCAAATTTGGTACGTTGGAATGCTTAATAGGATGGTTAAAGTGTGTGAGAATGGTTGATGTTGTTAGAAAAAGAATTTGAGTATTTTAGACACTTAGAACCTAGAGAATTCAGAGTTATCTGAAGTGATAATTGATAATTTTCACTTATTGGTGTAGATTGAGCATTGCTCGGGTCATATCGTGCGTATAGAATGTGTGGAGCTAAAGTTGAGTCACGACAACCCTTTTTGTGTGACAAGGGTTAAGGTAACCATATAGTTTATTATGTTTATTAACTATTATAACTGTGTAGAAGTAATTATAAATGATAAAGTTGTGGTTTTGAAGAGTTTTGTGCATAATGTGACATTGTAAATGATTTTAGCATGAAAAATTGATTTGTAAAGGGTTATTGATTTTAGTTGATATATATATATATATATATACATACTATGTATATAAGATTGTGATGTGGGAATGTGATGAAAAGTGATGAAGTTTGTTAAAGAGCATGATCATAGGGGGTGGCAGTTCACCCGAAATATGTGGGGATATATGTGTGTGGAGATATGTGAGTGAAAGATTTATATGGTTGAGCTGACACCATGGGACATTCGGTGCAGCATTATATAGGGCTGTTACCATGGGACATCCGGGCAGTCTAGTAACTCTCTAGTACCCGTTAGGATGCGGTTAGAAGTCAATGATGCCTTTATCACAAGTGTGTGAAGAAGAAAAAACCATAGTCTGTAGGTGGGTTAGGTTACCTTTGGCCAAGTATTTCTACCACTGAAAGTATGCTTGGGTCAACAAGTGGTTAATCCAGGAAAGCCCATGGTTTCATGTCAGGAAGCATTGGAGGTTTGGTCGTTAGACGATCATGCTAATGTGAAACTATATGTTTTGTTGAGAAAAGATACACTTATCTCATAATTATAGTATTCTTGTTATTACTATAGTTTTGATACTTTTTCATGGTTATTTATGGTAATAAACATTTGATGAACTATATCGATTACTGAGATGTTTATCTCATCTTGTGGTTAAATTTTACAGGTAAGGGCTCTAGTAGAGGCAAGAGGAAGGAAGGGGCATTTGAAGAGTAAAGAGCATCATTGTATAGCTCTTCCCTTTCTCTTTTTAGGTATTGTAATGAATATTATCACTAAATATTGCCAACTTAAGAACATGACATTATTTATATATCACTTGTAAGAATTTATGATAAGTATGTGTATCTTGGTCCAAGATTGATGGTGTGGATTAAGTGTGTCCTTAGCCAAGTTATATTTACAAGTGATATATATTTCAAGTGTTTTGAGTGTCAAAATGACCAATTGATTTGTGTGTTAAATTTTATCTGCCCTATTATGTTATTGTTAATTGGGGTTTTAGTGGTCATTTTAAGTGTGATTACTCAATTGTGTGTTATGATTAAATTGTTATGTGGTGTGTGGTCCATTTGAGGTGGTTAAGGTGTCTTTGGGGCTAATGGCATTTGGTGTTATGAGTTGGACACCATAGTGTGTGTTTTATTGGGAAAACGAACCATTTTGGGTTTAGGTGTCCATTTTTTAAATGAATGATTGTTTGAGTGTGGAACTAGTACCATTAGGTAGAGGGCTCAAAGAGCTTCATGTGGATACTTGAACCGCTCAAATCGGATGTCGGATGGTGAAACGACGTGCTTCTGAAGTTTGGAGAGAAGCCATGACAGCAATCTGCTATTATGACAGCAGGTGCGTGCCGCGACGTAAGAGGCCCTCGAGGGATTTGTCCCTCTGTGCCATCCACCATGACAGAGGACCAAATAAGGGCAAAATGACTTGTTTTAGTCTGTTTTGAAGTAAATTGATTTCCATACTTCTGTATTTGCTCTTAATTAATTTTTAATCGTGGTTTGAGCTCAAACAATATTTTAAAAAGGATTTTTCTTGGGATTCCAATATTTTAAACTAATTATCTTTAAACCCTTGAGTTGTGGTAATTCCTTTAGAGGATTTTATTTAATCCTAGTTATCATGATGCGTGAGTAGTCATGGTAATGTCAAGGTGGACATTACATCAATTCCAAAAATATGTCCCAAGCTTTTAGCAGTGAAGAGCATGTAACCTCCTCCTATATTCACTCAATACAGGAGAAGATTACCAGGAGCACCACATCACACAATAATCACAAAGTCAAATGATTTATTTGAAAAACTTGGGCCCAAGACTCATTTTACAAAACCATTCAAAATCATATCATGTCAGAGAATACACAACAGAAGAAAAATCATATAATTATCTCCTGCATAGTGGACATAACCTATGAGCACTTTCATCTCAATTTCATGCATTTAAACTCACAATATCAAGTCAGAAAATTGTCCGTGTGTTGTGGCATACAGTACATGCACTGCAGCATGTGGCATAGAGCCACACACTTAGCCTATTCTGTGTCATGTGCTGCGGCATGTGTCACCATGCGTCACGGCATGCCTGTCTAAATTTTTGCTATCATTTTGATAGCAAAAATGATAAACTTCCAGTATGCACTATTTTCTCATACGACATACGATCATATTTCAAGCGCCCACATGAAGCTTAGCTCGTAAGTTAGCTCATAAGATATGTTTGAACATAATCTAATAGTCAAATTAAAATTTAGACACCCGAGTGTATAAAAGTCACTTTTTATAAAAAATTTGCACACCCAAATGCTTAAATCGATCCCTTTCCCTCATTAGACTACACAAGGCCTTAAATCAAGTTCAAAAGGATCTAATACACCTGATTGACCATATTATATCACAATCATACACCAATATCAACATTTGACCCTTTTACAGCCAATTTCCACAATTCACAAACTTTATATAAATAGCCATTTCTTAGCATAACTTACACCATTTGGCCTTTTTCTCATTATAAACACATATATTCACATTCACAATACAATCTTATCCCAAAATACTCATTTCATCATAATTTCTCACTTAGGCTTAAGATTCACCAACAATCATAATTTCAACATAAACATAACCAATTCATAGCCCCTTGATTGATTTCATCACAATTACATATAATTGGGCTAAGATTCCACAAAATAACTACTCAAGTTATACATGCAATCCTATAGCAACTCATATACACAAATATACATAAATTCTTAGTTCAGTTCATTACACAACTCTGAGTATACACGGCTTCACAACTTAAGCTGGTCCAGACTCTCTTCCCTTACCCTGATCACTTCTCGGTCCTGTAAACAAGTAACTATAGGGGTGAGATAAAAATCTCATTAACAGAATAACTCACTCTTATTGACTATCACATGCAACAATATGGAAGTAAAGCATAATATACCATTTAAATCTCATTAAAATAACATTTATATCACATATCTCATTTCCTTTCACATTCATATAAAACATATCCATTTCCCACTTTTCATCACTTTCATTTAGCATTCTATAGCATCTCATAGCATGATCACTACCGACCAAACCTCCAAATCACCTTGACACAAAACCATAGACTCACCTTAGATCAATGTACACTCTTATTAGCCTTGAGCTCAACAGCAATGGTAGAATCA
The DNA here is from genome assembly GCF_029017545.1 of Prosopis cineraria. Lineage (NCBI taxonomy): Eukaryota > Viridiplantae > Streptophyta > Magnoliopsida > Fabales > Fabaceae > Prosopis > Prosopis cineraria. The sequence goes on along the minus strand of NW_026555336.1, from coordinate 9,231,139 downwards.
CCTGGCCAAAGATGTTCTAGGGCATATACAAACTATGGTTTCCTATAATACACATAATGGGGGTGTCAGTAACTCTAACACTGTATCACATAGACACTAAAGAGTCTCACATCTTCAACACCAGACTTCAATAAGTATTAAAGAGATCTTCTCCAACACCGCACCTTATAAGGCACTAAGGAGAATTGTCTACAACACTGCACCTTATCGAGCACTAAGGAGAGCATTCCATATGATCTTTATCATCATCTCTACTCAAGTGAACTTCTACCCCTATGATCATGCTTTTTGAACCATTCAAGGTTCCCATTTATCATTTTATACACTTTCTCATACATAACATATATATATATATATATATTAACACATAATTTAAAATCATATTTTTCAATGCTTTTATTCAGTCAAAAGTTATTTCATGCAACATTCACACAATGCTATAAAACATGCTTAATCCAAAACAATTTATGCACTACATAGAATAGCATACTCACACATAGTTACAATAAACAATCAAACAAAGGAAGTTATTCGGTTACCTCAACCCTTCTATTACTAGAAATGTTACCGTGGATTTCAACTACCATAATAATTTATCTTAAGCTTCCTTTCTCTACTTACATGTCCAATATGCTAATTTGAATACATTTGGCACACTTTAGTCATTTGGTATATTTTGATCAAAAACTCATTTTTACTACTTAGGGCTATATTCATCTATAAACTCTTTTTCATTTATCCATTCTAGGTCCATTACTACCTAATTACTACTTTACATTACCTCAACCTATCTTATTTCACAAAAATTAGATTTTTGCCCTAAATCTTCCCTCTCTAGGGGCTAAATTGAGCCTACAGATTCAAAGCTCTATTGTTCAACTTTAAACCAACCACAAAGATCTAATTTAACTTTCAAGAACTTTTTATTACTATTAAGCAAGAATTAGACCCCTCAAATTTCACTGATTTAATTTCTCTATAACTCATTTTCAGAAAAATTTGTGTAGAATGAGAGGTAAGATTTATACGTAACTTACCTGAGAAGTTATCGATCAGAAGCATCTTCCAATGGCCTGAAATAGCTTGCTCTAGCTTCTTAGGCCTTCTCCTCTCCTTCTCTCATGTGTTTCTAAAGTTCACTCTTCAAAAATTTTTGAAATTTCACAACTTAGGAAGTGATTTTCTAGTCCATGTGCCGTAGCACATACATCATAAGCCGCGGTGTATGGCACAATGAGATTTATTCTCACCATGCGTACTTACTTCGACCTAAAACATACTCCTCTCACCTGTATTTGCCCATACAACACACCAACAAGTCAATTCATCAAGTGATCATCCAAGTCTCTAATCTTATACTAATTACCATTTTACCCTCAGTTAATAACTAATAACGGGATTAAGAAACTCAGGATGTTACAAAGAGCATGGGATATCCCCTCACTTGAGCCTTAAAAGTATTATTAGGTATGTCCCAGCCAAAGCTTATATAGAAGGCTTTGATGACTTCTAGAGAATAATTGATGTTTAGCTCCAGTAGTTCCTCATAGTCACTTAAGTATTCATCAATATCAAAGTTATAAGCTTTGATAAATTAAGTCATACTTATTGAAATGCTCGATAATCATAATTCTAGAGGAGAAATGCTGATTGAACCTTAACATGTGTTTTGAGTTTAGCAGCTTCCCTTCTCTCAAGCTGGCCTTAGACAATTCCCTTCCAAGTCTTGTTAATTCATCTTCAAGTTGGCATGATTGAGCAGTTTCTATCACAGGCTCCTTTCTAACTCTTAGAGTTTTGCTCTTCTTCGATAGTTGATACTGTAAAGTCCTTTACTTAATCTGGACATTACCATCTAACCATACAATCACAACAACACATAACAAAGCAACATCATAGTAATAGCCTTTTATTTGTTTTCAAAATGAGGGATCTAAACTTTATCAAAAGCATGTTTAAATAAGAGGGCCAACGGAAGTGCAAACATACATCTTAAGACTCAAATAGGCACACATACTTTTCCCTAAAAAATTACCATGCACCGCGGCTCATACCACCATGCACCATAGCATGTGGTATAGATATATAGGCTCTGATTCTCTCTATGCCATATGCCATGACATGGCACACAATGTGCTGTGGCACATGTCATAACAAATTCTGCTATCATAAGACAGTTCACAAGGTGAACTTCCACCACACAAAATTTTCACATTTGATGTCCAATTGGAGTGATTCAAGTGTCCACACAAAGCTTACAATGTATTCTATCTAACGAGACAAGTTTGGACTTAATCTAATAGTTTAATCTAAAATGGACACCCAGGGTGTAAAAAGCTATTTTTTCTTTCAAAACTTATACCTCAATTGCTCAATTCTCATTCTTTATTATATTAGACCACTTTAGGCATTAAATCAAGTCCAAAAGGATTACATACACCTGATTAACACATTTAATCACATATATCATATCAATTACTTATTTTAACCTCTTAATGTTACATTACACACTTGTGGATTTATATGAGGCACACTACATGCACATATAAACTTGTTCTACTTCAATTATCTAACTTCCTCATATAGAGTTACACCTCACCATAAGGTCAAGAATCTTCCTCATATAGAGTTACACCTCACCATAAGGTCAAGAATCATAAATATACTCGACTCTTTTAATTAGGGCTCAGCCTCACCTTTTGTGTGAAGTTCTTTCATATACACATAATTCACAATCAATTCATATTCATACAAGTGAAACAAGTTACATAATAACATACATTTGCTTGATTGGCATCTAAGCCTACCCATATACCAACTACTATGGTACCCTTGACAAGATGCAATTCAAAGTATACAAGCAAGTTTTCATAACATAATCACATATTATATATACATTCACATATACATATCCTCATATATTTATGTATCCTAGATGGCAACTCAACTCTAACAACATATTATACATTCATTGTACATAATGGTAGTCATACCACTACCAATCTAAGCTACTCTTTCCTGGATTCTTTTCTCAACCTTCTTGTGCTCTCTTTACCTATGTACAAAGGTAATAGAGTGAGACATATGTCCCAATAACTCAGATATAACCTAAATACCAGTTAGTAAGCAAAATTATAAACAAGAGATAAAGCAGCATGTGTCTCAATAAACATAGTATAATATATATATACAAGCATTCATACTTATCATTGGTGATGTGTAACATCCAAAATCTTTAAATTTGAAATAAATTGTTAATTAAGGGATAAATTAGTTAAGAAAATGATTAATTAATTTAATTATGTTTATGGGTTGTTAATTGACTTCCTAGGCCATATTTAGCTCTAAATTGAGTTAGGATAAAAGTAGGATCGAATTAGGTAGCATCGAGGGGGAGCAAAAATGAATTTTTACTGATTACATCGCATGCCATGGCTTATGTGTCATGCACTATGGTATACGACATAGCCAAACAAGTTAAATTTCAAAAATAATCAAAAAAGGTAGTTTTGTAGAGGAAAACCTAGAATACAAAGGGAAATGATTTAAGCACTGCTAAAACTTCAATTTGAGAGAATTTTAAAGCTAGATTATGCCTTCAAACTCTTGAGTAAGTTTCCCACCTTTCTCTCTACCTTTTCACCTCATTTTTCATGGAATTTGGAGGTGGGAAAATTTGCTATGAATAGATTAAGCTATAAGTCTACATTTTAAAGATTTCAATTGACTTTAAAGGTTTGATTTAAGTTTCTTAACCTTAGATAAGTGGTAATATGAAGCTAAACTATTGTTTGGCGTAAGTTAGATCAAGCCCTAGCTTGATTATGGGGTTTTAAAGTGAGACAAGTTGAGATATTAAGTATTATGTTATGATAGAGTTAAAGGGAGGATTGAGGGGAATGTGTGGACAAAGTGTAATCTTAACAAGCTTCTTTGTTCAGAATATGAGTGAGAAGTGGGAGAACTGGGATGTTATTGGTAGCTAGTAGTGCTTGTGTTAATTGAAAATTAACATATAATACTTATTTAGATTGTGGTGTGAGAAAACTTGCTTTGACACAAGAGGAGATTTAGTACCATAAGTAACCCTTTTAGTAATAAAAGGGTTGAGGTGACTAGATACTACAACAACAACAAGCCTTTATCCTATTAGGTGGGGTCAGTTACATGGATTGCAAGACACCATTGTGTTATATCATTTACCAAGCTTTTAGAAATATTATTAATTAAGAGATCACGTTCAACAACTTTTAAGAGTGCTCTCTTAGGCCTTCCTCTACTCCTCTTAACAAGGCTCAAAGTTATATGTTCCACTCTTCTCACTGGTGCCTCCTACGGTCTTCATTGTACATGCTCAAACCATCTTAAACAATTTTCTACCATTTTTTCCTCAATAGGTGCTACCCTCACTTTTTCATGTACGTACTCATTTTGAATTTTATCTTTACATGTATATCTGCACATCCATCATAATATTCTCATCTCTACTACTCCAACTTTATGCTCTTGCTGTCTCGTTAAAGCCCAGTGTTCACTACTATATAACATAGCCAGTCTAATAACAATACAGTAAAACTTTCCTTTAAGTTTATTAGGCACCTTATGGTCGCAAATAACTCCTTTAGCTTTTCTCTAATTAAACCATCCAACTTGAATCCTATGTGAAATATCCCCACTAATTTTGCCATCATTTTGAATAATGGCTCCCAAATATCTAAACTTTTTCACTTGAGGTATAATTTGATCTCCTAATTTTACTTCCAAATTACTGTCGACTAGTCTCTTACCAAATTTATAATATAAATATTCCGTCTTACTCCTACTCAGACAGAAATCTTTCAACTCCAATGTACTCCTCTATAACTCAAGTTTACAATTAATCTCTTCTCTTATCTCTGCTATAAGAACTATATTATCCGTGAAGAGTATACATCTAAGAATTTCCACTTGAATATGTTCTTTCAAAATATTTAGGATCAAGTTGAACATAAAAGGACTCAAAGATGATCCCTGATGTAGTCCAATCTTTATAAGAAAGTCCTTTATTTGACCACTAGATGTTCTTATACTAGTTTCTACCCCCTTATACATATCTTGTATAACATTAATATAAGCAATCCGTACTCCCTTCTTTTTCAAGGCTTTCCAAAGCACTTCTCTTGGTATACGGTCATAAGCTTTTTCCAAATCAATAATAATCATGTATAAATCTTTATCTTTACAACAATAATTTTCTATTAATTCCCTTAGTAGATAAATTGCCTCTGTAGTCGATCTACCTAGCATAAAACTAAACTAATTCTCAAAAATACTTGTCTCCAATCTCAACCTATGCTCAATTGCTTTCTCCCACAATTTTATTGTATGGCTCATGAGTTTAATCCCTCGAATGACTATTTTAATCCCACAATTCTAGTTAAAGTAACTAGATAATTTACATTATTTATTACCTTATATAAGTTATTCTCAAGTTGTTCTTCTATGATTTGTTATGTATATGTGTATAAATTTTGTAAAAGTTAACTATTTAGAAAATGAGTGGAATATTGATTTGTGAAATTTTATATTTTTGAAATAAGTGATAAGATTTGTTATCTTTACCTAGAAAGGGGTTTATGCATGGTTAAGTAAAGATACGTAGTGAAATATGGCATGTTAGAGGGTAGGAGGTCACCCTAGTGTATTTAGTAAATATTAAGTCCATATGACATTGCTGGCACCTCGGGACATTAGGTGTAGCTCATATTTCTCCTTAGTGCCCGAAAAGGGGTGCGGTGTTGGAGAGTTTCTCTCGTTAGTACCTAGATAGGCGTGGAGTTGGAGACTATGCTCCTTAGCATATGTAGGATATGGTGTTAGAGTAAAAACACCCCAATTACTCATAATGGGGGAACCTGTAGTCTAGAAGTAGTTTAGGATGCCTTAGCTAGGTAGTCCTATTGTGGATGGTGAGCTTGGGGACCATACATGTGGATTGGTTCTATGAAATAGCCTACCAGATTGGTTAAGAGTATTAGAGGATCGGATGATTAACGATCTTGCATTTAAATTATGATGATTATATATGGTGTGTTTATTATGCTTATTTTAAAGATTGTTTATAACTTGGCATGTTAATAATAATGTAGATTATCTTAGTTACTGAGATTTTTATCTCACCTTGTGGTTATCATTTTATAGGTTATGCTGCTAAGTCTAAGTAAAGGAAAGAATCAGGCAAGAGTTAGCATACTTGCTCCATTACAATAGTAATGCCCAATTTTGCCTTGGGTTATGTATACATAAACTTAACTATTTGAGAATTTGAGTTGCCAACTAGAAATGTATGCCATTTTAATTGGTTGCACTTGTATTACACTGTGCTATTTTGTATTTTAGCCTAATATTGTATATGATATGGATATGTGGTGATTTTTATGGTGATAGGCTAAAATACTAATACAAGTGCAAGGAATGTTGTATACATATGGTGATAATGTATATGTTATGTATTATGTGGCAATAGAGGCCAAATGGTATATGTGGTATTGATTTTGTGTTTTTGGCCATATTAGGTGAAACTGATGTTAAGTGGCCAAATTTTTTATTTGCTATGTTTTTTTGTATTTAAATGCTCAATCAAGTGTATATTTTTTCATTAGACTAGGTTCAAGTCTCAGAATGGGTTAATAGTATAAGTTTTGAGTTTTGGATACTAGGATGTTTAAAAATCATTTTAAAAACTGATTTTTGCACCTGGGTGTCTAAAATTCTCATACAGTGTTAGATCATAATAAAAATTGTACCACTAGTTAGCTTATTGAATAAGCTTCATGTGGGCACTTAAATTACTCCAATTGAATATTGGATATAAAAATAGTGCGCGTTTGAAGTTCATCTCAAAAAGCTACCATGACAGCATTTTGCTATCATGACAGGGACATATGCACTGTAACGCATTGCACGCAAGCCACGGTGCATGGTACAATAGCCAAATTGGCCTCTCTATGCCACATGCCACGGTATATGTACCAAAATACTCAAAAATGATATTTTAGCCCTATTTTCAAGTGTTTTGCTTTCCAAAACTCTTTCATGCTTCCCATATCCTTATATATCATTAAGTTTGAGCTCAAACTACCTATTTAAAAGGTTTTTATGGGATCCCAAATATTCTAAAATTATTTCTAAAAGATTATTAGTCTTAACCTTTTTATATTTAATGTGAGTTTAGGAGTGATCCTTGCTTCTAATTATCATTATTTGTTGTAAGTTTATGGTGAATGTTAGTAATGTCAAGGTGAACATTACATTTTGGTATCAGTTTCTCGAGTTTTGAGATCTAGTTGTTGTGGTATGTCTATTGGATTCATTTTCATTTTGGTAACTTTATGTACATAACTCTTTCCCTTTATCTCGTTTCCTTTATTTTCTGACTAATTCCCCTTATCTACGTGATTTCTTCCTTAAAAGGGAAGAAAATGGTTAAAAGAATTTAGAATGCTGGCAATCCACCTGACAATTTACCGAAGAATGATAAGCCTATACTAGAGGTATAGCCAGAGATACGAGTAGAATAGCAACAAAGCCCCTAGGGTAATGATGCAATTTTAGTAGAGTTGTGAGATATGATGAGAAGTATTCAAAAAACTATTCAAGACCATGATGCGCTACTTTGTAATAAAGGTTGTGAGGAGGAATAAATGACTAAAGGAAGCTTATGAGAGCAGATTGGAACCATCTTATGGTTCTGGTAGTAGATTGAGGTCGTTTGGGACTAAAGCGGATGAAGATGTTTAAGGGATGGCTATTGGTCGAGCATGGAGGACTTTCTCTCAGTTTAACCCTCTAACCTTTAATGGCACTATAAAGGAAGGAGAAGCGGAGAAATGGATAGAGAGAGTTGAAACTACCTTTGAGGTGGTACCATGCTCTACTAAGTAGAAGGTAATTCTAACCATAATGTATATGGTTAAGGATGCTAAACACTGGTGGAATTTTGCAAGATCAGTGGATAAATGTCAGCTGACTTAGGAATAATTCAAGGAAATGTTTTTTTATTATCACTTTCCTCCAGCTTTTAAAGATGAGAAGGAGGGTGAGTTCCATGCATTTCGACAAGGAGATCTTGATGAGGAAGCATTTATTCAAAAGTTTAATTAGCTATTAAAATTTTCTACTTATCTAAATGAGACGAATGATAGCGAGTAGAAGACGAAGAGGATTCTAGAAAAGATGAGGCTTGAATATAAACAGAAGATTGCTTTGTTAAGAGAAAACACATATGGTGACATGTGTAATTGGCTTTAAATTGCAGCAAGAAATGGTCGGGAAGTGAAAGCAAAACGCAGATAGGATAGTCATGGGAGGTTCTTGTCCTCCTTAGGTATTTTTAGAGGAGTCTCCAAGAAGACTGGTTAAGGCTCAAGTAGCTTTATGGCATCAGGCAGTAAGAGTTTTGTTGGAGGAATGCAAACTTAAAGAACAATTTAGAGAGGCAGATTTAGAAGTTTTGATATTCCACAACCATCCTGACAGGCTTTTAATATGACAACCTCGACCTTAAGTGCAGCTTGATCACCACCATGTGCTAAGTATGTCACATCTTGGGAGGTATTAAGTATGTTTTAAGTATGGAAGCCCGGCCATTTGGCTAGATAGTGCCCTAAGGGAAGAGTGGAGATGGCAAAGTAGAGATCTACCACTCCATGATAAGTCTACACACTATCCAAGGAGGAGGCAAGAGCATCACTGAATTTGATAAAAGGCATTATTTTTATCTACAAACAAAAAAATTGAAGCATTATTCGATTCTGGTGCTACACATTCATTTATTTCGCATGAATGTGTAGAGAGTTTGGGACTTCCTTTGCATGAATTACTGTATATAACTAAAGTCTCTACTCCATTTAGGTCATCTGATATGACTAATAAAGTATGTTTGAATGTAAAAGTGAGGTTTGAAAATCATTCACCACTCTCGATTTGATCTAGATTCTTATGAAATATTTAGATGTGATTTTCAGTATGGATTAGTTAATAGCAAATAATGCTACTTTGGACTATGCTAGGAAGACAGTTTTGTTACTAGTACATACTACACCGACCAATATTCTTAGTAAGTGTAAGTTCATATCAGTAGTACATGTAAAGAAACTAATGCAATAATGGTGTATGGCTTATATGGTTTTCTTTTCAGTGCATGAGGTCTACAATAGAGGTATTGATAAGATTATGGTAGTGAATGAATTTCTTAAGGTATTTGCCGATAATGTGTCTAGTTTTCCTTCAGAAAGGGAAGTAAAATTCACAATAAACCTAATGCCAGTAATTGAACTAATCTTAAAGGCACCATATTAGATGTCACCAACTGAGTTAATTGAATTGAAGTAGTAGATAGAGGAGTTACTTGAAAGGGGGTTTATTAGACCCAATGTGTTACCTTGGGGATAGTCGGTGCTATTTATGAAGAAAAAGGACGACAGCTTATGGCTCTATATTGATTATAGATAGTTGAACAAGGTGATGATAAAGAACAAATATCCTTTACCGAGGATTGATAATTTATTGGATCAAATGGTGGGAGCTTTGGTTTTCTCAAAGATCGACCTGAGATCAAGATACCATCAATTGAGAGAGTGCTTGATGTGTAATACCTTCATTAACATTACCATACGCTCCACTACAAATTTCCTAATCAATTCAAAATCATTTACTTTGAAATCTTTGAAAACCTTAGGATCTAAAAAAAAATTTCAAAAATCATTTTATAAATTACTCAAATCATAAAATATTACACAAAGCGAAAGCAACAATTCTAAGTGCATCAAAGATCAAGAAAACATGTGCATTATAATAAAATTAAGTCAAATTTGGGGCCGTGTGCCGCGGCTCATGCTACATATGTCATAACATGTGACACAGAGACTACAGTTGTTCGCTTTATGCCATGCACCACGGCATGCGGATACATGCACCACGGCGCACATACTTGATTTTGCTATCATTTTGCAAATTTATGATGTGAACTTCAAATGTGTGCCATTTTTACATCTAATGTCCTATTAGGATGGTTCAAGTGCCCACACGAAGCTTGTTTCAAAATCTAACAAATGACAGTTTCATTTCAATCCGATATTTCTTTTAAAAATTAGACACCTAAGTGCAGTTTGATCATTTTATGCTAAAGTTTGCCACTTGAGTGTCTCAATTCAAAATCAAACATCGTTAGCCACTTTTTGGGCCTTGACCACGTCTAAATAAACAATACACACCTAATTGACTATATACATGCACAATACATCACACATATACACATTTGGCCTGTAAACCGCCCATATCACACTTTTAGGGAAAATTACACTTTTTATTTTTAATCTCATACAAGGCCAAATCTCCACATACTCTTCAAGTACATCTCATATTTACACATATACACAATCATCCACTATACATAATCTTTAAGTACATCTCATACTAGCCCACTCTATCATTTCATCAGTCATGCATATACACAAGGGCTAGGGAACCAAAATCACCCAAAACACAATAGTCACACAAAATGCACATGTAATCAATTCCTAAGGCAACTTATACACATTCTTATTTAATAGCATGCAAATTCATTACACTAAACTCTTACAAAGGTTTTAGTAAAAAATGACCACTCAACCTATGTCTTTCCCCTTTGAACTACTAGTGCCTGAACCTAAAAATATAAATAACCACAAGTGAGATAAAAATCTCAGTGACCAATATAGTTCATTTTATGTCTATTACCATAAATAACCATGCCAAATTAACAAAAACTATAATATAGCATATATATGTATTATATTATAGCTTAAATCATCACTTTCATATATAAATCATTTTTCACATACTTTTACACCTTAGCATAATCATCTATCCACTGATCCTCCAAAGCTCCTCGACATGAAACCATAGGCTCTATTGGATCAATTACTCATTGACCTAAGCACACTTTTGGTGGTAGAAATACTTGGCTAAAGGTAATCTAACCCATATACGGACTATGGTTTCCCTCTTTACGCACTTGTGATAGAGAAGTTGTTGACTCCTAACTACACCCTAACAGGCACTAGGGAGTTGCCAAACTATTCGGATGTCTCATAACAACAGTCCCATAATATGTTATACTGGATTAACCATAGTAGCAGCCTGTATAATGCTACACTAGATGTCCCATAGTGCCAACTTGATTATACGAATTTTTTTTCACTCACTTCTCTAACACACACATCCTCACTTATCTTGAGTGAATTTCCACCCCTTATGATCATGCTCTTTTTACAATTTTCACTACTTATCCATATTTCCACATCACACATACTTTTATATATATAACACACACACATATATATATAACTCAAAACAAATAACCTTTTAAATTTCATTTCACAATTCAATTTTCAAGCTAAATCCATTTACAATGTCAAGTTATACATAAAACTCATAAAGCAACAAATTTCTCATTTGGTATTTACTTCTACACAGTTATAATAATTAATAAACACAATAAACTAAATGGTTACCTCTACCTTTATGTCTGATAGAAAGGGTTACCCATGTAATTTCCTTACTGAAATCTCTCTCCACTTTTCCATGCATCACATGCTAGAATTTACACAAAATCAGTATCCAAAGTCAATTTCATTATTGATAAAAAGTGCTAATTAATGCAATTCAGCACCTAATCACTACCAATTCCTCAATTGACACCCGGTCACAATTATCACAACTGATTACCCCTCATTACCAGCTTTAACCTTTACCTAGCCAAATTTCTCTCACTACTCTCTCTCTAGATGAGGTCAAATTGTGCCTATAACTTTAAAACTTTATCGTTACGACTCAAACCAATCACAAAGTACTAGTTTAGTTTTGAAGAACTTTCTATTACTATAGGGTAAGAAATCAACTCCTTAAAACTCCTAAATTCAATTTCACACTAATTAAAACTAAGAGACAATAGAGTAGAATAGGAGATTAAGGTAGTACGAGACTTATCCAATAAGTAACAAGTCAGAAATGTTGCTTTTACTCTCAAAAATTAAAGCCCTAACAGAACCCCTTCTCTTCCTCATGCCAGAACCCTTCTCTCTTATTCTTCCCTTCTATTTCATAAACTAGACACATCCCAATTAATCTAATTTCTACACCATGTGCCACAGCGCATCTACCCTTCACTGTGGCACGTGGCATAGTAAGAAAAATCCTCATTGCACTCACACGCTCTACTTCAGGATTTCACTCTTCTACTCATGTCTATTCATATAACATCCCAATGAGTCAAAATATCACTTCACTATTTTGAACTCTAACCCCACATTAAATTACTAACTCAATTCCTAATTAGTCACTAATGCAGGATTAAAAATATAGGATGTTACAAGATGTGCCCAAGACAACTTTTTGTATCAGATATGGGCATTATGAATTTCTAGTAATGCCATTTAGGTTGACAAATGTGCCTGCAATTTTCATGGATTACATGAATCGCATATTCAAGCCTTACTTGGATTAGTTTGTCATGGTATTCACTAATGACATTCTTATATATTCTAGAGATGAGGAGCAACATGCAAAGCATTTAAGGATTATGCTATAAATTTTAAAGGATAACAAGCTTTATGCCAAGCTTACCAAGTGTGAGTTCTGGCTGAGGAAGGTTTGATTTCTAGGTCAAGTTGAGTTAGTGAAAGGGATTGTAGTGGATCCGCATAAAGTGGATGTAGTTTTGAAATGGGAGAAACCTAGTTTTGTGACTAAAATACAGAGTTTTCTTGGGTTGGCTAGATATTATCATAAATTTATCTAGGGTTTCTCTCAGATGACAAGTATGAGATTACGTTTTAAAAGTTAAAGGAGAAACAAACTACGACACCAGTATTGATTATTCCTAATCCATGATTACCATATAAGGTGTATACAGATGCATCTTTAAAGGGTTTGGGATGTGTGTTAATGTAAGATAAGCGAGTAGTGGCTTATGCTTCTAGGCAACTGAGGCCGCATGAAGAGAATTACCTGACCCATGACTCAGAGCTCGCAGCAGTTGTGTTTGCACTAAAGATTTGGCGACATTATTTGTATGGAGCAGTCTTCAGTGTTTTTCGTAACCACAAGAGTCTAAAGTATTTGCTGGATCAAAAGGAACTTAATATGACGCAGAGAAGGTGGATAGAGTTCTTGAAGGATTATAGTTTTGAATTTAAATACCATTAGAGAAAGCAAATGTGTTGCAAATGCCTTAAGTTGAAAATCCTTGCATGTTGCTTGTCTAATAGTGCAGGAGTACAAGTTGTTGGAATCTTACTTGGATATAAAATTTTCTACATTTAAAGTGGTTGGCCTAATTTTTAAAACAAATTTCTACTTGTAATGATTAATGATCATCAATATATAGTCTAAAGTTAGTCATGGAATAATTTTCACTTTTTAAATTGATAACATTGCTTTCTTTCTTTGGTTTCCCAAAGCCACTATAGAGAAATTTCCCTCATGATTTTTATGGGCTTCTAACTCTTGACACACTAACTTTCAAATTCTAAGACATTGATTCCTCTACATCTATCTAATGTGGCCCTTACATGTGAGTGTTTATGAGAATTAAAAGGTTGAGACAAGGTAGAATAGTAGGTTCTCACAACCAGTACCTACAATCACCAATAGAATTTGAGTTTTAACTAGAACAATCAATAACAAAATCAATAGAGCAAAAACAAAAGGGAAGGTAAAAAAAACCTTAATTTTCCAATATCATTAAAAAGCCCTAACTCATGTCAGGATTCTCAAAGAAACTAAGGTGTAGTAGTGTGAGCACCCTAGGTCATTCTATCCTCAAGAAACAAGTATTTTGCAACCAAATCAAGCCAATGACCAAGACAAATTAAAATTTTGGAATTGAATTAAAGAGTTTAAAAGATAATTTAGAAGTTTATGTTTGATTTTAATGTGAAGAAAATGTGTAGAAATTAACTAAGTATCAAAGTGGCTTTCCAAGATTAGAATCTTTCACTTCCATCCTTGTTCTTCCTCACATTGTTTTAGATTTAATTGCCTTCTTCAATTTTTAAGTCAAGGTGTCTTAATGAACATCAAGACTAGGTGATAGTGATTAGAACCTAGTAACCACTTAGAATCCAATGCACAAACCACCCAAATAGATACACCAATTTGTGATTCAATCCTTGAAACTAGTCCTAGATCTTGCCTTGATCATGTTTAATACCTTAAATCAATCAAGATTATGATATTAACTAGAGTTTAAGACCTAAACAATAGGTAATTCATGTCAAACACAAGAGATTGAAATGAAAATATGTATTCATTCATCAAAGCCTTAAGGCATAAATACAAACACTTAGAGTGCACAACTGGTTCAAGAATCAAATGCACACCTCTCCTCTTTGGAATATGAATTTTAGCCATAATGATTAATCTAAGACCTAAAAACAATCATTAAGAGCATGAATTATATAATTAAAGAAGGGAAAGAGAAAAATTCAAAGCAATTGAAAGCAAGAGAAAAGGTTTGAGAAAACTCAAGATATAGCTTCATCTTTCTTGGAAAGCTTTGAGAATCTAGCCTCTCACGGTGAATTCTCCTTGAATCCAAGCTTAAATCCTCCTTGAGATGACTTTCATGGCTTCAATACTTGTTTGAGATGAAGGAATGTGGCTAGGGAAGTTTGGGAAAATGAAGAAAAATGAGAAAAAATTCGGATGAAGTGGTGCTAAAGATTTCAGAAAAGTGAGAGAGAATAGGTGTGAAATATAATGTGTAAAAATGAGGTGCATGAGTGTATGCACAACCCAAAACCCTATATTCAGTTTGCGATAATGTAAAATGAGTAGAATAGGATAGGTTTTATATAACAAAAGCCATAAAACATTTGAAACTACTTAACAAACTTAATTAAGAGGTTTAAGAATAAATGTGGCTACTATTTAAGCTAGGTTAACTTGGATACACATACAGCTCTTATAGGATGCTCCACACTTGATTAGAACTCACTAAACACTTTGATTAAGGGGTGTTTGGTTGAAATCCTCTATGCTTAGAGTCATAAGAATCTTCTTGATTCAACTCTTGCATATGTGTCACTCTAAGATCTTCTAGCTTTATACTTTATCTTGTAATCCAATCTTTTGGCCATTTAATCTTAATCTAAATCCTTATTTGCACTTGCAATTGTACACACAAGAATGATAAAAGCATGTGTACAAAATTTCAAATGAAAATTTAAAGCCAATTACAAGATACAAGTCATTTTCAAAGTCTCAGGTTATAAAACATGACAACCTGGTATTAATGTTTTTTGTCTTGAAACATCATATGACTTATGTCTTTTAATGTCTCTTTGCAACTTAGAATGAGTTTAAATCTTAAGCTTGTTCCATTTATTTTAGGAAGACAAAAGACACAAAATAAGCTAATGTCCCAAAACTGCCTAAAAATTGTCAAAATGACCAAAATACCCTTAGATTATGAATGAACCCTAATTGATTCCAAAGGCCTAGAAATGCCTAAATATTCAAGAATTGAGTTCCCAAGGATATAATAATGCAAGAAAATCATCATAAAATGTATATAAATAATGAAATATGTCAATTCCCCCACACTTTCACATTTGCATTCCTTGGCAAAAACTATCCAAAAATCAATTTAGAAATCAAGGAAGATTAAGTTTCAAACTTATATCTCCATGCCTTTTCAAGAATCAATTTCAGACCAAGTAAATTTTCTACAAAAGAGTTTTCAAAAATAATAAACCTATCAACTAAGGTAAAAGAACAATCACACAAGGATAAGTACTTCTCTCTCACACATTAGTGTATGGTTATAATTTCACTTGTCACCACATGTAAAATGGCCCCACTATAGGCTTGTAATCCCCTACCTCTCCATTACTCAAAAGAGTTTGCAAGTTACAATCATTAGGACTTTTGAAGGTATGTAGTGTATGAAATGATATGGATAATGAAGGTAAGACTTCAATAAATGTATTTATCCCTTTCGAGTAGAAACCAATGCACAAGTAAAGTTCTATTTGAAAAATGCTTAAGTCCATAATATGGCATGAAAATAACTAAAATATAAAATGAAAGAATACTTGGAACCATTTTATCCCTTCTTCTTCTTCTTTTCTCTTTTCCTTTTTCCTTCTTTTTTGAAGACTTTTTGTCTTTGATTTTTTTTCTTTTTCCCTTCTTTTAAAATACTTATTTCTTTCTTCTTCTCTATTTCTTTCTTTCTCTTTTTTACTTTTCTTCAAATTTTCCTTTCTTTTTTTTCTATTTTTTTCATTTTGTTTCTATTTTTCTTCTTCTTGGTTCCCAAGTATCTAATAAGCACATATGAGCAATATGACATAAACATTTGTCAAGAATGAATCAAAGCTCTTAAAATCATAGAAAATTCAAAATTATTACTTCATCATGCATCTTTTCATACTTCTAAACATTGCATTCACAAATTAGAACACTACATTGCATTTGAGTCACTTTAGAGATGATGAAGGATGCATCTTGAAACATGAAAATAAGATTGAATTTTGAATAGCAAAGGCTCAAAGGGTAGGAAATTAGGTCAATTTGTCATAGGTAAGCCTTTAAGAAAGAAGTGCAATGAATGGTTGCCAATTAGGAAGACTATGCTAGATAGAGGGCTTAACAGAAGATTAAAAATTTTAAATCCCTATCCGATGTGAACTAAATGAATTCATTTAAGTCAAAGTGGATAAAAAAGTTACCTTTTATTTTTCCAAACTTCACAGCGTTCTCTTTAATTTGGATCTTAGGACCTAACAACATAGATTTACTCCCTCTACCGATATCCACATGAACAGTTTCCTAACACGAACTGTGTGCTAGTGCTCTTCGTATCTAATATCTGTTTGTCCATCAATTTAGACATCCTTATATTTTTTAGGGAATTTTCGTGGCTCTTAGAGGTTTTTGTCATCAGGAGACTTTCTCAATATTGCTTATTATGTTGGACGTCCCCTTCTCTATATAATATATAGATTAAGGTTTTTGCCTACCACTTGAAGAGCTAACGAAAAAATTAAATTAAATTTATCTCATAAATAAAATCTATAATGTCATATCTAATTTGAATTTTTGCCTACCATTATAGGCTTTTTAATGAATGCCTATTATCTCTCTGTGCCATTTGCCACATGCTACAGTGAGCGATGCATTTTAAGGATTGTCCAGAATGCCTTCTTTGATGCTTGAAATGTAACATCCGGATTTTCTAATCTTTAAATTAGTTACTAATCAAGGGTGAATTGGTAATTAATGAGTGATTAGAGGTTTGGATGATTGCTCGATAATTTGACTTATTAGTATGTTAAATAAACAAATATAGGTAGAGTGATCCTATCTCAGAACAAAGTGTATGTGCGCGGTAGGGATTTTTCTTAATATGCCATGCGTCGTGGTTGATGCTACCTGCGCTATAGCACATGGACCAAAAACTTAACTAATAAGTTAATATCATACTCGTGGAAAATAGAAGAAAGAAGCCAAGAAAAGAGAGAGAGAGAGAGAGAGAGAGAGAGAGAGTAAAGAAGGAGGGAGTGGCTACTAGGGAAAGAATTCTTAAGAGCTTGAAGGAGATTTCTGACTAGTAACTTATTAGGTAAGTATCATATAGCCGTTACCTTCAATTCTACTATAATTGCTCTTAATATAAGTTATAAAGAAATTAAATTGGAAAAATTTAAGGGGTTAGTTTCTTATTCTACAGTAATAAAAAGGTTCTCGAGAGTTAAATTAAAGCTTTGTGATTAGTTTATAGTTGAATAATAGAGATTTGAAGCTATAAGCTTAAATTTGGCCCTAATTCAAAGAGAAATAAGGTGGAAATGGAGTGAAAGTGAAATGGGATCACTAGAAATGATAGGAGTGACAATTGAGGGGTAATGGTCCTAAAGTGACTAAGTGAAAAGGAATGAACAGTTAATATAGCTTTAAGCAACAATTAGTACTTTTGATCAAATTAACTAATTGAAAAATTATGCCAATTGTGTGTAGATTGGAGTATTATATGTGTAAGTTTTGGAAGAAAGCTTGTAGAGAGCTTTAGTGATAGTTGAAATCCATAGTAACCTTTCTTATGATAGAAGGGTTAAAGTAACCAAATAACTTTCTCTTTTTGATTAGCTAATATAACTATTTAAAAGTATGAGTATTATTACATGAAAATGTTTTAGAATGAGCATGTTTGCTAAGTGAATGTTTAATGCATGAAAATAATTTCTAAAAAACTAAGTTTTTAGAATTTCATGTTTTGTGATTATATATATAGGGTTTTACATATATAAAGAGGTGATTTATATCAAAGCATGATCTTAGGAGTGAGAGTTCACCCATAGGGAGAAGTAGCGAAAGACTATATGAAATATTTCACTTAGTGCCCTACGGGGTGCAATGTTGGAGAATTGTATCTCCTTAATGCCTTTTAAGGTGTAATATTAAATATTATCTCCTTAATGCCTATTAAGGTGCAGTGTTGAAGATTTGAACTCCTTAGTATCAATATGATGCAGAGTTGGAGTCAACAACATCATATTGTGTGTATTGGGAAAAACTATAGTCCAGAAGTGAGATAAAACACATTTTACTAGGTAATTCTACCACTGAAGATGAGCTCAAGGACAATGAGTGTGTAAGTTGGTATAAGTTGAGCCTATGGTTTCGAGTTGGGGTGTAACCTCCTCTTATATCTGCTCAATATAAAAGAAGATTACAGTGTTACCATTGCCTCACATCAATTACATTCAACAAATTTCATTTCAAAAGCTTCAGCCAAAGACTTATTTTGTAAAATCGATCAATTCACAATACAATCAGAGAAATACACAGTGGAAGTAAATCATACACTCCTCAAATACATAATGGACATAACCACCATCATTCTTATCCCAATTGCATGCATTTCCTCACAAAATAAAACTATGGTCTGGGTCGTGCACTACTACATGTAGTCCGTGCACTGCGGCATGCAGTCCATGCATCACGGCATGTGGCACAGAGCCACATGCTCACCCTTTTGTGCCATACACCACAGCATACCTATCTAATTTTCTGTTGTCATTTTGATAGCAAAAATAATGAATTTCCAGTCCAAAAGGATCCCTAAACACAAGCGCTCAAATCAATCCATTTCTCTCATTAGACCACACTAGGCCTTGAATCAAGTCAAAAAGGATCTAATACACCTGATTGACCATAATTAATCATAATCATACTCATATATCAAAATTTGACCTTTCTATGGTCAATTTTCACAATTCACTAACTTTACAAACTTTGCCATTACTTGGCATAACTTAGCCCACTTGGCTATTTCTCAACCCATACATATATAATCATATTCATAATACAATCTTAGCCCTCAAATTACTCATTTCATCATAATTTGTCCCTTGGCTTAAGGTTCACCAACACAAAATTATTTCAATAAAATATACTCAAATCATAGCCCCTTTTATTTCAAACAACACATATATATATAATCGGGCTTGATTTCATAAAATCTCAATTCAATACATGTATGAAACCCTATGGCAACTCATATACCCTTATATATATATAATCTCACTTCAGTTTATTACACAACCTTATAGTACATGGCTTCACACTCAAGCCAATCCAGACTCTCTTTCCTTGCCCTGATCATTTCCCGATCCTGTAAACATGTAACCACGAGAGTGAGATAAAAATCTCAGTAATAAAATAACTCACTCCTATTGACTATCATATGCAACAATATAGAAGTAACTATAATATATTATTAAACCTCATAAAATAGCATTTATATCACATATCTCATTTTCTTTCTCAACTTTTCCTCAATCACAAATGATTTCATGTTATCTCAAGATATTTCATCATATTACATAACATACTAGCATGATCTCTACTAACCAAACCTCTAAATCACCCCAACACAAAATCATAAGCTCATCTTAAACTAATGTACTCTTTCATTACTCTTGAGTTCACCTGCAGTGGTAGAATTACCCAGCCAAAGATGTTCTAACATACAATATGGACTATGATTTTTTCCAACACACACGATGGAGCGTGTTAACTGCAATACTATATCTTAAAGATACTAAGGAGTCTCTCATCTCCAACGCCATAACTCAATAGGCACTAAAGAGATCTTCTCCAATACCACACCTTACAAGGCACTAAGGAAAATTGTTTCCAACACCCCACCCTAAAGGGTACTAAGAAAACCTTTCCATATGGCCTTTATCATCTCCTCCACTCGGGTGAACTCTCACCCCTATGATCATGCTTTCCTAAACCATTTAAGGTTCTCATTTACCATTTAACACTTTCTTACACATAACATATACATATAATACTTTTCATTTGAAATCAAAAATTTCAATGCTTTATTTTAACCAAAAACCATTTCACACAACAGTCACCTATGCTATAAAATATGCTCAATTTAAAATTATTTCATACACTACTTAGCATACTAACATATAATTACAATCAACAATCAAACAAAGGAAATTATTCGGTTACCTTAACCCTTTTGTCACTAGAAAAGTTACCCATAAATTTCAACTATCACACAAGCTTATCTCAAGCTTCCTTTCTCTAATCACACATCCAATATGTCAATCTGAATACATTTGGCACATTTTAGTCATTTGGTCCATTTTGACCAAAAACTCATTTTTACTACTTAGGACTACATTCATCCGTAAACTCTTTTTCATTTATCCATTCTAAGTTTATGACTACCTAATTACTACTTTACATCACCTCAGTCGATTTTATTTTGCTTAAATCAGATTTTTGCCCTAACGTTCACTCTTTAAAGGCTAAAATTGAGCCTACAGGTTCAATGCTCTACCGTTTAGCTCTAAACTAGTCACAAAGCTCTAATTTAACTTTCGAGAACCTTTTTATTACTATTGGGCAAGAATCAAACCCCTCAAATTCTACTAATTCAATTTTTAGAGAAATTTATGCAGAATGGAAGGTAAGAGTTATAAATAGTTTACCTAGTAAGTTACCGATCCGA
Organism: Prosopis cineraria; assembly: GCF_029017545.1. Lineage (NCBI taxonomy): Eukaryota > Viridiplantae > Streptophyta > Magnoliopsida > Fabales > Fabaceae > Prosopis > Prosopis cineraria. The sequence goes on along the minus strand of NW_026555336.1, from coordinate 9,210,075 downwards.
ATCACCTTTTACTACTCTAAAATAACTTGACTTAGCTCTTCAGCCCTTCTCCTCTCTCTATCTTGTGTGTTTCTAAATTTTCACTTCTGAAAGTCACCCAATTTCATGACTTAAGAAGTGATTTTCTGATCCATACGTCACAACGCATGCAGCACAAGCCATGGTATGTGGCACATAAGATTTGTTCTCACCACGTGTACTTGCTTCAACCTAAAATGCACTCCTATCACCCATATATGTTCACACAATACACAAACAAGTCAAAATACCAATTAATCATCTGAATTTCTAATCACACACTAACTTTCACTTTACCTTCGATTAACCTCTAAACTTAGGATTAAGAATTTCAAGATGTTAAATGGGGTGATTTGGAGGTTCAGATAATAATGATTATGCTATATGCTAAATGTGGTGAAATGTTGTGAAAGTGGTAATTAGTGGTAAAACACTATACTGATATAGTAATTTGAAACGAAATCCATGTTATATGTTATATTTAAACTTATACAATGTTATACTTGCTTATAATTGTATGTGATAGTCAGTAGTATATAGTTATTCTATTACTGAGATTATTATCTTATCCCGTGGTTACATTTTTATAAGTCAGTATAGCGATCAAGGTAAGGGAAAAGATTTAGGGCCAATTTAAGGTTGATAAAGCTGTGAAACTCAAAGTGTGTAATGAACTCAAACTAATAAGAATATTATAAATATATATAAGTTACCATAGGACTTGCATGTATGTTTGAATGGTTATAAGTAGTGAATTGTGGAAATTGTAGTGATTTTATAAATCTTAGCCCTTATGTGTGAATATATGGTGAAATGAGAAATTGAGCTAAGACTTAGTTGTGAACATACTGTAAATATGATAGTGATGAATTTGAAGTGAATTTATTGTGAAATCGTGGCGATTATGGTCCTAACTTTTGATTTGTGTAAAGTAGTATGAAATTTATGTCGATGGAAATGGGCCATTGAAGAGCCAAATTTTAATCTATGCATATTTATGTGATATGATGGTGTCAATCAAGTGTTTAAGGTCCTTTTGGACTTGATTCAAGCCTAGAATGGTCAAATGAGATAATGAGAGTGATTTGAGTACTTGGATGCACTAATTTTTTTTTAAAAGCAACCTTTTGCTCCCGGGTGTCTAAATGTTGATTGGATTATTGGATTGTGTCTGAACTTATCTCATTAATTAGCTTATGAAATAAGCTTTGTGTGGCAACTTGAATCCCTCCGATCGGACGTCGTATGTGAAAATAGCACATACCGAAAGTTTGCTCTAAGAACTATCAAATGATAGTTGTAGAAACTGTCATGTGCTCCACAACACACGGTGTGCTTGCACCACAGCACATGACCTAGAGAGGAGCTACTTATGGCTCTGTGCCATATGCCACAGCGCATTAGTTGTATGTTATAGTGTATGACTCAATTTTAACTTTATTTCTTTATTTTGAAAGCATGCATGGACCCTAATGGATGCATTTGTTTCCTTCTACTATGCTATGCTCTATTTGGTGTTATGTATTTGTGTATTGTGTCCTAATAATGTCAAGGTGCATATTATAGTATCTATGTGGAAAAGAGAAGAGGGAAGTTTATCAAGCACGAGAGGAAGAGATTGAAATGAAAATAGGAACTAAAGAGTATTTAAAAAGAAATATATGAAGGGCATTTAAAAGACAGTCATATATTCCATTATCACCCATCATTTGTACTATTAATGTTTTTTAAAATTTTTAAAAGCCAAAAAATAAAAGGTTTTATGACAGGTGTTGAAAAACTTGTCATATAAAGTCCTATATATATATATATATATATTATGAGTGTTTCAAACACTTGTCACATATTTTACTATTAATTTTTTATTTTTAAGATGTCCCAGAATTTGCAGCATTATATGAAAGGTTTTTAAATACTCGTTATATATTCTAAATTATATTAATAATGGGTGTTTAAGACACTCATAGTTTATTATGCAACCATCATCCGCCTCACCAATGTATGACATGTTTTCTTTTAACCATCATTTTCCTTCGCGTCTTATATATCTAGAATTATGTAGTAGTGAATTCCCCTTAATTGTAGTAACCTTTTTATCCTCTTTCCAAATTCTTTTTTCATTCAACAAATTAAAACAAATTGTTTAATTTATACTGGCATTAGTGATGATATGGATGATTCACCTGTAGAGTAGGTTAAAGAGAGTCCAAGAAGCCTTATATAATATTTCAACAATTCTTCATCCAATTGTATAGTATCTTTCAACTAACCTATTTGATGAAAACAAAAAAGAGCCATTTCTTGAAACAGGCTTTCTATCAATAAATTGGCAATGTGCATTATGATTTTTCCATGAAAGAATGCGGATCATTTATCATTTTTGGGCAAGTTGTTGGTTCAATTCCAAGCCTAAAAAATGTTGGCCCATTAGCTAAACATTTTTCTCTTATCAACCGAATGCATTTTCCTTAACAACTCAATTCAACATGCAATGCTTTACATTTCATTTCCTTTCTTGCTTGCATATATGAGACTAATGAAGTCTAACCAAGAAACATTCTTGCAAGATAAGATTCATTTATTCCTTCAATGTTTGGTGAGAAGTACACAAGGGTTTATGAGCTAAGAGACATGTCTATATAAAGGCATGGTAATTCAGTCCCCTACATTCTTATTGTGCTTCTTTTCATTCATGTGAGCTCTCTTTCCTTCCTTTACTAGGCTTCTATAAAGGATGGCAAACAACTACACTGAGTATGATTTGCTAGATATGATTAAGCCATCCAAACTTGACTAGTGCATCCTAGTAAAGGTGGATTGTGCATATGACCACATAGATGTTAGCTATTTTTAGCTATTTTTAGTGAGTTGTGGATTACCTAAAGGTCTTATTGAGCTTTGATATTATTGTCTTTGATGCAGTGGTAAACACGTGACATATTCCCATTCTTGGTCAAGCCTATAGTTGCTTATTTTAATTATTTTGTACTTATAGGTATGATTTGCAAGGGTATGAGATAATAGTACCCATTGTGGGCAATGACTGGTAGACCGCTTCGTACACATTTTCCACACGACTAAGACTTAATGGATAAAAGGAATGAGGATCATTCTAATTGATTCATGGCCGTTATCATTTGGAGTTACTGCTAGAAATTTATATACATAAGTATCCCAATCTAATGCTCGACATAACCTAAAGCTGACCTGTGAAAGATAACACATCTTACTTTTCATACTCTAAGCATGCCATTAAACAATAGGAAGTTATTAAAAGAGTATTTACAAATATATGCAACAAAACTTTTTAAAATAAACTTATGGCTTATTTGTTATTTAAAACCATACCTTTCTGTTTTTGGATTAATTAAAACTCTTCTTTATATCTTTTGAAGAATGTCATGCATAAGGAAGATAGACAAGATGAATGAATCACTATCTAGCTCAAGATAAATTCTTAAAAAGAACTCTTCTTTTAGTCTTAACATGTCCTTTGAGCCTTAGTGAGATTTTCATCCTTATCTTTCTTATATCTTTCTTTCTTAATTTAACACAACTTACCCTCTTATAACATTATAGTGTATTCATGTATATAAAAACAGTTATCAATAAATATCATAACATCTTTACGCTATAATTTATATGGCAAGTTAGTGTCCAAATGATAAGTGAACTAAGTGTCCTTCAATTACATACAAATTTAGCTAGTGATAAACTTCTATCTACTTGTAAGCCACCCAATTTATACCTCATTATTTTCTTTATTAGTCCCATTAGTGCTTAAAAGGATAGTTAGAGGGGGTGAGATTTGGAAGAATCTTAGTAACAAACTATATCAATCAAGTAGTTAAAACATGATATACTTTTCATAAATATTGAAAGCCATATAGATAAACATCATAATCATCAAATGGAAAATCATATTGGCCAAGGAATCCAACATAATGGTATCATCATAATAAACATTTATGAACTTAACATTCATAATTATACATGGCAAGTCTTATAAAATACTCATGAAATAAATATAAGAGATTTGTAGTAGTTTACTACCTGTCTCAGCTACTTCCTTTTGAGCCTCTGACCTTGGGGTATGTTCACAAGTATCAAATCCTATCATAGGGATTTAATACTAGAGTTGTTAACATAAAAATTTTTTAATAATTAAAGAATGCACCATAGTTTATCTCAGCTTAACTTAACTTAGGGACTAAATTAGGTGACCTATATTGGTATATGGACACTTGACTGCACCATGAGATTAAACATGACATTACAACTTTAACTCTAAATAACGATTGACTTGGCATCCCATGACTTTAAGGGGGACTTCTCTCTCAACCCATAACCTTGTTAAAATTCTCTTGCAATGCTTTCAAACTTATCATGCTCTAAATGATTGAATTGGGTATCACTCATTAACAACCCACAATCTAATAACACATAAGCAACATATATGCATTCTTTAACATGGACAAAGCTTGAGAAATCATAAAATTGTCCCCATGCTTTCGGCTAAGTACTTGTTCCTTAAGTCTATTAGAGCTCTCATAAGACTCATACATTAATTTGCATGCATTATATAAACTTTCAAAGATAAACTTTAACTTCAAGTCAATGGTAGCATATGTCATATACTGCTCTCCCATACTTGGTGAACATGCTTGCACAATTTCCCTAGGCCTCTAGGATACCATTCATGAGGTTCTATAACTTTAACATAGAACCTTTATGACTCAATGTCCTTGGATAATGGCCTCAAAGGGATTGAAACTTAACTTCATATTCACTTCTTTGGCCCATCAAGATTTAGGTAGGAGTAAGTGCCTTTAAAATTCAAGCTTAGTCTAGTCCAATTATGGAACATTAAAGGCATTAATTTTGGATTTATGAATTCCCAACACATAACATTATTTTTTCAAAATTTACTCTAACTTTAAAATGCATAACTAATTTTATAAACATCATTTAGGCCTGTTCTAGGTTTCTAATTGAATCTTGAGAAATCCTCTCCAAAGGAAAAATAATTATCAAGAGAGCATATGCACCAAAAACAACTCATAACATTTGGATCTATTTGACAACTTTTAACTCATTTAATCTATTGTTGTAAATTGATTTGATTGGAACTTTGTAATAAATTTAGTTGATTTCTGTTTTAAAATATGATATATTATTATTTTTCAAATTAAAATAACTTTCTACATATGGTGAAATCTTTCCCATCCATCTCGCATGGGGGAGTCTAGTATAGTTAAAAGTACGTTTTTGCCATGACATTAAACAGAGGATAAAAATAATAAGAAAAAACTAATTTTTACATCACATTCTATCCAATCTAAAATATAAGCATTTTTTTCAGTTAATCTTGATTTAAAAATATATAACCTGGTACATGTAATTTTTTTTTCCTTTTTACTCCTTGTCTTTATTAATGTAGATTATGTATGAATTTATCTCTATCAATTATCATGAAGTGTATTGGTAATTAAAATTAAAGGTAAAAAAAGAAAAATAATATATATTTTTTATGAGAATAAAGACTTTATTGATATGCAAATTTTTTCTAAAAACTATATATTTTAGATCAGAGGGAGTACGTAAAATAATCCTAATACTTTTTTCTGGTGAAAAAAAAGTTTAATAGAAGAGTAATATTGCTCATTAAAAAATTATTTGCAAGAGATATTGTCCCACCTTTTACTATAGTTTGTAATGCTCTTCAACAAAAGTTTGTGTAAATTTGGTTTTTAATCCTAAAAGATTGTTTGGGCTAAAATATGTTGTTCATGAACAAAGATTAAATAATAATTTAACTTAATTTATTTAACAAAGTTACATATTTTTTTATTTAATTAATATGAGAAGATACCATGGCCAAAAGAAAACTATAAAATAATAAGATCCAGCTAAATGTTCTTGGCTTTATTAGGGATGAATTCAGGGGGCTAGTCCACTGGATCAAATTGTTGTGATGTAGGGAAATTCTTTTTTAAAAAAATCAATAAAAAATATTTGATATTCCACGCCCCTAATTGATGATCCCAAAAAGTAAAATAGTCTTTGGGTTGCGTTTATTACACTTAAATTGAATTGGAAACCTTACTGATGTTATGTATTTATTTATATTTGTTCTTCAATTAGTAATAATATTCTAGTGGGTTTTTTGGTTTCAAATATAAGTTACTTTGGGAGATGTTTGTTGTATCAATTATTTTCTTCAACTTATGTTCTTGGTTTGCAATTAAAGTAATTAGTATGATGTTGAAATAATTTTTTTTTAAGTTTCTATTCACAAGTTATTTGAAAACTTTATGAAACAATTAATTATTTTGTCAATAACACCCTTCTTATGGAATTATTGAAAAATGATGAATTATGAAATATTACGACAGAGAGATGGATTGGGAACAATGTTTTAAAACCCGGACCGGACAGCGAACCGGAAATATCAATGGGTCACGGGTCTCATGGTTCAACCGGTCAGATCGGCGGTTGGACCGGTGACCTAATAATTAAATAAAAAATTATTTATATATCTATATATATAAAAGAAACAAGTTAACAAATACAACACTAGATTCTTGAATGCATCAAGATTTAGACATAATTATTTGAAAAAAATAAAACTTCTATTTGCAATAAACAACTCTTAGACAATTAAAAATAAATTCATCTTCATCCATTCAACAATCCTTCATTTTGCAATAAACAGCTCAGATAATAAAAAGCAAGCTCATCTATTAGCATTCATTCTACTCCATTTAGAACCATAGAGATTACATTAAATTGGGTAGAGATATAAATGAGGGAGAAAGAAAATCTCACCGGGACTGAGAGAGAGAGAGAGAGCAATCAACAAAGAAGATGAAGAATCATGAAAGGGGTCGAGCTCGACGCCATCTGACTGCTTTCAACAACTGGATGCCTATACTAGAATTAACCAAGAACACGAAGTCACAAACCAAAATGAAGAAAGTGAAGTGAAGATGAAGAATAAAGAAGCATTTGAAGTTTGAGAGAGTTTGAGATGGCTAAAGTTAAATGGTGAAGACAACGAAGGGTGAACATAGAACCCAAATGGTTGAGAAGGCGAGTCTAAGATGGCTGAACGGTGAAGACAGAGCCTAGAAGGCTGAGTGGCTTGAGGGAGATGACACATAGAATAAAACCCAGATGGCTGAGATTTGAGAAGGTGACGAGAATGAGTGCGTGCATTGTGCAAGACAGAAAGAAGTGAGACTAAAAAGAAGAAGAATGGGTCCTTATAGGTGTTGGTCTGCTAGACAGAGTGAGGAGAAGGGTTTTTTATTTTTAAAAATATCAATTTTGTCATTTTTTTGCGACCCGCTGTTGACCCGTAAAACCCGCTCCGAGTTCCGGGTTTTTCCCGGGTCTTTAAAAACCGTCCGGTTCTAGGCGGGCCAACCCGGGCCAACTGCTAATCCGGATTAATTGGTTGAACCAGCCCGTTTTCTTCAGTGGGTGACGGTCCGACCGGTCCGACCGTCCGGATCGATCCGGGTCTTAAAACCTTGATTGGGAGAGATGCGTATTAATCTGCCAAAATTTCGTGCATTTAATTAATCAGTATATTTTTGGGAAGATAGGATAATTTTAAGAATGTTGACAAACTTGATAAATTAGTTAAAACTAATGTATAAATATGAATACACAGTATTCAGGGAGAAAAAAAAAATACAGTGTGTAATATTATTGATTTTCTTAACCAAATTAATTATCTAAACACCCCCCGGGGTTTTTTTTTTTTTTTTTGTTGTTGGACATGTTATAAGGATTTCTAATAAGAAAACATTAAGAAATAATAAGTAAAATTCAACTTTTAACAATTATCTGATCTCTCAAAGTAATTGTTGGATGTTAAATTTTTTCGTAAGTCCTTTATTAAAATTCTCCATGTACCATCTTCCTTTGCCCCAAACTAAGTAATATCATATTCTTAAATTTTTTTAATTACTCACATGTATTTTTTTATTGAAATGAAGCATTATCAAAAACTAAACGTCAGTAATTCTCCAATTTATTATATTATAAGACACTTGTACTGGACCCAACTCTCATTATTATTTATTCTTAAATTTTTATAAGTAGGTACTCCTTTTAGTCTACATTGTAAGACCTTTTTTTTTCTTTAACTTAGCTTTGTCTAAATTAAAAGACATCTGGTACTTTTTGAAATTATTTTTTCAAATTTATCCATGTATTAAAATATAGGTATTTGAAATATAATTGGACTTAACACTTAGTCTCACTCTTCATAGTAAAAAGGTTAAAATGCAAAAAGAGATAGTCATGTTATTTTTAAGGGGGAATCTCATCTAGGACTCATAAAAGAAAAATATTGCACTTAAAACCCAATACATTTTAAAATTATTCTGTAGGTCTCAAGGCTTTTGTTATAAATATGTTTTAGGAAGAAAAACACAATTATCCTTGGTGAGAAAGAACTTTAGGTTCACTATCAACGGACAATTTATTGTTAATATGTGAATCTAAAATTGTGAATTTGTAAACACCTAGTTGTAAAATTCTAAACTTACTGTCATAGTAAATTTTAGTTCTGAATATATGAAGTTATAAATTCTATACTTTGACTTAAGCATAAATAAACTTGTAGTTGTAAATATTTAAATTTGAAGTTGTAAATTTATTAAGTTAGTTAAAATGAATATGTCAACTCTAAATAAGAATTTTACTTTCAATGAATTCATAAACATAGAATTGAAAAAATCTAAACTTATACTTGTTATCTTTTTTCACTAAGGATAATTATATCTTTTCTCTCTAAAATATATTTGCTTTTTTCACTAAGGATAATTATATTTTTTCTCTCTAAAATATATTTGCAAAAAAGATTATTAGGTTTATATAATAATTTTAGAATGCATTAGGTCTTAAATGCAGTTTTTCTCTCCTTTGAAAGCTTTAGATGAGATTCTCCATATTTTTAATGAGAGTTAAGAATTAACTATTTTTATTGCATATGATCAAAATTAAGATATATTTTTTATCTTAAAAAGAGGTACTTACAAATCGCACTAATAAAGTTCATCTCAGGGGCAAGATTTAATTTGATAATCTAAGTTATGAATTAAAGAATTATCAATTATATCATTTTAATTGATACTTGCATTGATACTTGTTTAATTAATGTTTTTCGACATTAAAACTTTGTGCTTCCCGGAAGACTCACGGACAAAAGCTCCGGAATTTGTGAGTGGTCTCGGACGTATTGGAAATCGAGGTGGGCAACGCATCCAACAGTAGAACTACATGTAAGCGTTTAAAAATTATTCCCGCAAATCAATCTCGCAAATCACAGAGCATCGTCGCCACGCAGTATCCGCCAAAAGCCCAAAACCTCTTTCTATAGTCCCACACTACACTCTCTTCTCTGTTACCTTCCTCTCTTCGCCATTTGGCTTGTTCCAGATCCTCTATCGGCTGGCATTCCTAGGGTTCCGGCGACGATATTCTTCTTCAATGCTGTCTTACCACTCGCTTTCTGAGGCTCAGGCCGCTCTCGGCCGGAATCTCACATTCGCCGAGTCTCTTTGGTTCAATTACTCCGCTACGAAGTCCGATTACTTCCTTTATTGTCACAACATTCTTTTCCTCTTCCTCATATTCTCCGTCGTCCCCGTCCCTCTGATCCTTTTGGAGGTAAAGCGCCTAGGCGGCCTGGACAAGTACAAGATTCAACCCAAGGTTCGATTGTCATTCCAAGAAATGTTCAAATGCTACAAGGAAGTTATGCGTTTGTTTTTCCTTGTCGTTGGACCTCTGCAACTCGTCTCGTATCCTGCTACCAAGGTAAGCTTCCGGGCTGTTCGATATTTTTGTTGCCAGATTTGAGTTTCTTCGAATCTAATTGTGTCGATTGGCAATTGTCGCTCACTTCTTGAATAATAAGACGATTTCCATTCACGTTTTTTGTTTCTCTCTGTTTTATATTTGAAAATTCTATTATGTCTTAATTCACTTGGCATCTGCAATCTAAATGAGATCCGTTGAGCTGATAACCCTGTACATACTATGGCGTTTCACTCACTACATCCAGTCGGGCATATATTCGGAACTTGAATATTTTTTTAAATATATATATATATATATATATATGAGTACAGTCACTTCTGAGTCCATCTAAATTACTTTCAAATTATAAAGACGACGCCTGAACCTGAAATTGGGATGTTGTACTTTGTTCCTCTAGATTTGTTATAACAGCGTGCAACGGAGTTTAGTGTTCCGAAACTTAATTTATATTTTTATTTATCACCAGATGATTGGAATCCGGTCAGGGTTGCCATTGCCGTCAGGGTGGGAAATTTTTGCACAGTTGGTGATGTATTTTTTGATCGAGGATTATACCAATTACTGGATTCACAGGCTTCTGCACGGGAAGTGGGGGTACGAGAAGATTCACCGAGTTCACCATGAATATGCGGCTCCAATAGGCTTCGCAGCAGCATATGCTCATTGGGCGGAGATATTGATCCTTGGAATTCCTTCTTTCCTTGGGCCAGCAATGATTCCCGGGCACATGATTACACTTTGGTTGTGGATAGCATTACGGCAGATTGAAGCGATTGACACTCACAGCGGGTAATGCATGCTACCATCTCTCACTCTATCGTTTTCTTAATGTCCTTTTCTCTGCTTTTCTTGATTTACCCACGACGTTCCTGTTTTAAAATTTTGTTTATCATCTGTTTCTTTGCAACAATAAAATTACATGCAAAGTACTTTGGATTTCAAGGATCTCTAATAGTGGCTTACTTTTCCTGATGGGGAGCTAATGGGGCCTACATTCAGTTTCACACCTTTTTATCTTCTCAGTTTTTACTCCCTTTATTGCATTGTTGTGGTTCTTTTCTAAGCCACATTCTGCAAATACTTTAATAAGTTATTTTCTCTAAAATTTAAAGTTAATGAAATTATTCTAATTTCTATAAATGATTTGGCTGTCAAGTATTATTGTGCTGGGAAAGATAGGAACCCTTGTGGTTATGGTGACGTAGACAGATCAAGGAGCTGCTTAATGCTTTTCCCTGTCTGTTTCCGTCCATCAGGAAAATAATCCTCTGTTAATGTGACTTCGAACCGAGAGTGGACTGGGGTTGAGTTTGATGGATCTGATTACCCGAAGCTCATCCGTCACGTGACTCTGCCCCTTTGTTCTTGAAGTTTAAGTCAAACATAAAATAAGATTAATGTTGAAATCTTTTTCCCCTGTGCCTGTTACTTTCACTTAATGCCTCTGTTATGTCTAATTATTGTCATACTTTTGTTTTTAAGAATAGAATATATTAAATATCTCTTAGCAGTGGTATGAATGGAAGTTCGAGAATACTCATGATGAGTTTTTCTCACAGTTTTTTCATTGAATGTGCCCACTCGCTCTCGCTTCTATTTGCTTCTTCTTCATCCGTCACGTGAAGGTCCTCACGAGTTTGTTGCATTAAGGGAAACCGAAATATAATATTTACGATAGCTTGTTTCAAACAGCAATTGTAGAAATCTGGTGAGAAGGTTGAGCAAATTTGTCTTCTAGAATCATTCCGTTGTCAACTTTTGAACAAATTAGAACTTGTTATAACAAGGTTGGGAAATTGATGCTGAAGAAAAAACTTGCATTATGAAATTGTGGGTCCTTTGTAGTTTATCGGGATGCGAAGTTCTTCTAAAGGAGCCCATTAGAAGAAAAATTGTGTGCTGAAATTAGTCTGGATAGCCAGATGTCAAATTGCATTCAAAGTAACTAATTTGTCCACGTCAAACCTTAATTAATTATGACATGCTTAAGTCCCTCGACAAGAAAATTTTTCTGATAACTTTTATTTGAAAAATGCGGTGTGAGTGCAAAGCTTGAAGGTTGAACTGATAAGTAATGATTATTCCTGGCCAACAATCCCACTACTTTTGTTGAATTTTTTTTCTGAGCCCAAACTAACGCAATACGAGGTAGTTATATAGTACATTTGCATGCTACACCGATACGCACTTGATAGAGATACAATGTGGATACCCTCGCAGAAACTGCTCATGAGTGCTTTATGGCTTGCCTGTTGTGATTCAGATGAGATGACTTTAAACAGAACTGCAGCATCATTCATCTCTGGTGTTCTTATTGCAATTTTGGTTTCTGATCATCCATCCCTTCTTGATGCTTATTTTCTTGTTAGGTATGACATACCCTGGAGCCCCACAAAATATATTCCCTTTTATGCTGGCGCAGAGCATCATGATTACCATCATTATGTTGGAGGACAAAGCCATAGCAACTTCGCTTCAGTTTTCACTTACTGTGATTACATCTATGGGACTGACAAGGTTATACGGTTATATGCTGATATCCTGGAATTTTCTTGCTATATGCAAAACTGCATAATTTTGTTTCAACATCTAAAAATGTTTTACATAATTCTCCTTTCTTTATTTCACAGGGTTATAGGTACCATAGGAAAATGATTCGGAAGGTAAAAGAAAATTCAATTTTTGCCTTGTCAATTTTGGTAAAATCCCTTGTCTTTTTTAACATTTAAGCTCAATATGCCTAGATTTACAGGCAAACAAAGATTAATATTCTGCATTGATTATTCTTTATTTATATATATATATATATATATTATTTTTGGGTTTGGTCTGTAATTAGTACTTGGTGACTTGATTTAGTTGAAGGAGGAGACGAAAAATGGAGTTGAGCAGAATGGAGGGGCCTACAAGACGGAAGATAAGAAATGTGACTAACAGAGAGACAGCAGCCTTGGTGGTTTCAGTACCATTGATGGCCATTTGGAACCTGTAATTTGGTGTAAGATGTATGTCTGTTAGCGGGGTGTTGTGTAATGAGAGTAGAACAATGTTTTACAATTTGTAATATGCTTTTATCAAAATGGGGAATTTCTCTCAAGAGTTCAGACTTTTCTGTGTCTTTGCTGATTCTGAAGTGGAAAAAAGGATTCCTCCCCCAGTAAGTAATCATGCTAATTAGCAGTAAGTTCAGAGCCACGAATTTTATCATATGTTTATACTTAGAATGGAGGATTGGGATAATAGACTTATGAACAATATACATACATACCTGATGAGGAATCATAGTTGCTTAAAAAATAAAAATTTAAAAATAAAAAGAGAGGATTTGATCTTCTTTTCCCCTAGATTTTGACGAACAGAGACAGGGATATTGATTTTCCGGACTGTTAGGGTCTTTATTGATTAACTTATATATTAAAATTATATGTTACGCTCATTTAAAAAAAAAAGTTATATGAAAAAACCTTGTAGTATTATAATATTAACATTATTTTCTCATATTTTCCTATTATTGTTAGAACGTGATAGGGCACCGTTGACAATTTTAAGGAAATGTAGGTTGGAAAGAAATCATGCATGGTCCGACCTCTCAGATCACATAGAAACAGGGTCTAATTTGTTTTAAGAATTTAATATTAAATTAGGACTAATTAGTACTGTAATAATAACAATAAGCCTTATTCTACTAGCAAAGTCATTGTGTTCCATCGTTAATCAAGTTTTTAAAAATATTGTTAATTAAGAAGTTTTATTTGACAACTTATACAAGCATTCTCTTTGATCTTCCTTATCCTTTTTTACAAGACTCAAGATTATCCACTCAGCTTTTCTCACATATGTCTCCCACAGTCTTCTCTATATATGTCCAAACTATTTTAAATGATTTCGTACCATTTTTTTTTTAGTAGATGTCATGCCAACCTTGTCTTGTGTATGCTCGTTTAGGATTTTATCTTTTCGTGTATATTCGTATATTTATCTCAACATTCTTATCTCTATTATTGCAACTTTATGTTCCTATTGTCTTTTTAAAGTCTAACATTCACTATCATATAATTTAGTTAATTTTATAGCAGTTTGATAAAACTTCTCTTTAAATTTATTAAGTACATTTCAATTACAAATAACAAATTTAGTCTTTATCCAATTAAACTACCAAACTTGTATTTTATGCATAACATTCTCATGAATTTTCCCATCATATTGAATAATAACTCTCAAATATTTAAATTTTTTTCACTTAAAGTATAATTTGATCTCTTAACCTCAATTTCAAATTACTACTAATTGACCTCTTATTAAAATTTTAATGCAAATATTCCATCTTACTCTTACTCAAACGAAAATTTTTTGATTCTAAAGTCTTTCTCTATAATTCAAATTTGCATTTAATCTTTTCTCTTGTCTCCACAATAAGAATTATACCATCCACAAAAAGCATGCATTTGGAGATTTCCTTTCAAATATTCTCAATCAAAACATTTAAAACCAGGTTAAACAAATAAAAACTCAAAGATGATCCCTAATACAGTGCAATCCTTATAAGAAAATCCTTTATTTTATAGCCAGACGTTCTTATCCTAGTTGTTGCCTCTTATACGTATCTTATATAGCTTTAATATGAGTAACCCAAATTCCTTTCTTTTCTAATACTTTTTAAAGTACTTCTCTCGATACACAACCATAAGCTTTTTTTCAAATAAATGAAAACTATATGTAAATATTTACTTTTGCTTCAATAGTTTTACATTAATCCTCTTAGTAGATTAATCGATTATGTGGTCACCCTATCAGGTATGAAATCAAATTGATTCTTAAAATACCAGTCTCCAATCTCAACCTACACTCAATCATTCTTTCCCACAATTTCTCTTATTCTTTATCTTTTGTCTCAAGACCCTTATAAAACTCTTCAAATGCTGTAAAATGAGTTTTACTCATAACTTTCTTAATTTCTTTCTTAGCCAAATGATACATTTCTCAATTTTCAGCATTATTGCATGAAAAAATGGCTATAAAACATTTCTTCTCATGTTTGATTTTTTTCATGTACATTCTCTTCCACCATGAAGACTTCTTATTTCTCGGACCAAAACATTTTTATTGTTCCAAAACTTCTTTAGCAACATTTCTTACCTTCTTATTCAAATCCTCTCACAAGATGCTAGCACTCCTTCGAGACTCCCAAATTCTTTCAACCAAAAGATTTTGCTTGAAAATTTCTTACTTCTCACATTTTAACTACTACCACCTAATCCTTAGGTGTACTACTTGTCAATGGTTTTGATTTTTACTCTTAATACACATCAAGAATAAGGACTCCATCATATTGTGACACCATTTTCAGGAATCACCTTACAATTTTCACATAATCTTTTATCCATGTTTCTTAATTACTAAAAAAAAATCAATCTATAGCCTTAAGGCTCCACTTTTATAAGTGACGAGATGTTCATTTCTTTTCTTTGGAATAAACATTGACAATCTTGAAATCATACACCAAGGAGAAATCAAGATTAGATTTTTATTCATTGTTTAGCTTTCCAAAATCACTGTGCACCCTTGTATAATTAATTACCTTCCTCTCTCTTGACATGACCATTAAAGCTTCCTCCAATAATTTTTTTTTTCACATTGTGGTATGCTTTGAATCACCCCTTCAAGTCTTCCCAAAACAATTCATTAATATTAGCTTTTTCCCCAACTTAAGGTACATAAACATTAATAATATTGATAGTCTAATGTCTAATATTCACTTTTAAGGAAACAATTCTATTTTCAACTCTGTTAACTTATATCACATTCTTCTTCCACTCTCATCAAACAATAATACCCACCCCATTTTGTGTGCTTTCTTTCACTATGTATCAAAGCTTGAAACCTTCAATATGCTTATCCACCGGCCCATTTAGTTTCCTATACACACAAGATATTAATTCTTCTATGAAACATGACTCCTACCACCATTGTGGATTCACAAGTCAAGGTCCCAACGTTCTAATTATCAAATCTAATCTTGATCACATAAACTAACTTTTTCACTGGCGCTCGTCCAAAATAACGTGATAGGCCTTACCATTTGACACTACATTTGGACGCTGATGCAACAACTTTAACTCACTTGTCAATGCACACAAGCCATACAATGCATTAGTTACAAGTATGAAATTAAATATTTTCATTAATGGATTAATACTAAGCCACATAATTATTAATTTAATATAACATAGAATCTCATGCTCAAAGTGAACTTTTGTATGTCTAAAACATAATATTCCCTTAAACTTGATTTATGTCTCTGAGAAGAAAAACTACTTTTTTTCTAGAACGGATGAATTAAGTGCTGATAAAAAAAAAAAAATTGCAGTTCGAGTGGAGATTGGAACCATGAGTCCAAGACTATCTACCTATCTTCCACTTATATAAAAAAGTAAATGATTTTTACTGTGCATGTACAGTAAAAATATTTTCCTGTAACTCTAAGGTAAAAATATTGTGCAGCTTTTAAAATCATACTTTTTACAAAATTAATAGCATAAAAATTTATTTTTAATCGCATTTTTAAAATTATATTTATTTTTAAAGGTTATGAAATTATGTTTTATTTTTCAACTTATGTATAATTGAAATTAGTTATTAATTTTCAATGATTTATAAAAACACTTAGTGTATGGGTTAATACATTCTGAAATAAAATATATTGTGAAAACTTTTAATTCATTCTGGGTAACAAAATTTTGTAATCTAAATTTTTTATATTAACATTTTTAAAATTTATTTACGAAGTAATAAATTATTATGCATTGGTGAAGGATTATAAAATAAAATAAAATGTGATTTATATTTTCAATATGTAAAGGAATAAAAAAATTAAAATAAAATGATTATTTTTTTTAACATGTATGGGTGATAACTTACAATGTTTTTGTACTTTCTCAAATGTTAAATATGATGGTTAATATCTTTTTTTTTTTTTACATACTCCCTCCCAAAATATAAGGATTTTTTTAAATAAGATATTAAAAAAATATAAGGTATTTTGGGTCTTTTAAAGTGCAATTAATAATTTTTAAAAAAAAAACCTTTAATTAAGGGAATAATTTATAAGGTTTTCTAATTGAGAGCTTTATTTAATAAAAGTAAATATAGAAAGAACACATAATTTTAAAGACACTTGATTAACTTAATGGAGATGTGATTTAGTTAAAAATAACTTATAATACTAATAAATGGGGTATTATTTATATTTTAACCAGTTCATTTTTTAAAATGAAAAAATAGGGTTGAAAGTTTGTAATTGATTTTTCTTTTTTTAATTATCTCTTTATTAAAATTTTATGACCTTATTTGTCGGTTTTTTTAAATTGAAATTGAACTTACAAAAATTTCTGCTTTATCACCTCTGTTTTTCTCAAACTAAGTAAAAGATTAATGTTTCCACATTATACAAGGTATAAAGTCTTTTTAATATGTCATTAACATGTAATTTTGCACTACCCAACTTTTCCCCCTTTTCTATCTTTCTTTTAAAAATTTTATTAGAATAAAGAAGCAAATGGATTAGGAGGCAATTGGCTCTATGAGGTGGTACCCTCTTATACAAATTAATATAGAGACATTTATATCAACAATAACCTTTCTTGTAACTTCTCTATTATATTTTTTTTTAGAGGAGAAAACATAGAATATTAGCATACGTGATTTTATTATAATTTAAATTTAAATTTAAATTTAAATAACACTTTGATTCTCACCACTTAAATAAAAAACTAAATTTCATGCATTACATTTACTGTGAAATCAACCCGTGAACATGCATAACCTCACTATATGCCTCCTATCCATATAAGGTCACTGCATGATGTATAAGACATTTCATATTCAAGAAATATATGAGTTTTTGCCCTAGCAATCCCGACAACAGTTAAAAAAGGTCACATTCTAACTTAGGCCTAAGGTACATCGAATTTATAAAAAGAAATAATTTTTTTTTTAGTGTGGGCTCTGCACACAGACAAATTTGCTTAACAACTATATTAGAACCGATGCAGTTATTATATAATTGCTTGGTGTTTCTTAATTAGAACTATGCAATGCTATCTCCCAAGAACTCATAAAACATAAGACTCCACTTTAAATGTCATCAAGATGAGCGAATAATATAACTCTCACTTTTCCTATCATATCCATGCACTGTACATACAACCTTATACTTTCATTTCTTATATAAACGACTTGCACGATACAATGCATGTTCCATTATCATTCTTTAATTTATATTTGTACTTATTTTTCTAATATAACCCTAATCATATTATGAATGACAAGATCATAATTTTTTTATATTTAAATTATTATTTTCTTTTATTGTATCGATGACTTTTATTTATTTTGAAAAAATTACATTGAAGTCTCATATAAAAAAAATTAATTATTATAAGACCTATTGATAACTGAACTAAACTGCATTGATAACACAACCAGTTATCAATACAGTTTTGTTTAATTATTAATGAACTTTATAATAATTAATTTTCTTATGTAAAACTTGGTTGTAATTCTCTTATTTATTTTATAGTATTGCACGAGTCAAAAACTAGCTCAGAGGAAATCCTTAATCAAGGTAAATCACTTATGAAGAGAGGCTTTTTTTTTTAAAAAACATAATTTGATAGTACTTATTGAAGCCAGCTTGGAAATTGAAGGCTTAGATTCACCATCAGCTAGCTTGAAGTGGTCTTTGTAACAAGTTTCTCAGTCCTTAAATATCAAGTTGACCTATTTCCTCTCTCATGGCCATTAAGTAAAGCATACACTGTGAGAAAACCAGACCAAATTTGCCAGTCTAAGTGAATTTTTTTTTTTTTTTTTTGGGTTACCCGCCTCTTCTAGCCAAATTCAAATCTTGGTTTGTTTTATTACGAGGAATTAGCTTTTTTAACTAAACTCAATCCAGTTGGTGGTTCAACTGAAATTTTGATAAATTGGATTTGATCTCTCACCAAGTCCTCTTTTAGCCTTTCCTGATCCTGAATCCCTCAAATGACCAAATCAGGATGCCTAGTGTCATCATCCTCGAAAAGGCCAAGCCCCAATCTTCATCATTGAGCCTAACAACACTGTTCACTTGCCTCAGATCCCATAGCCCATTTGCACTTGAATGTTTTGTAGGCCCACAAAGAAAAAAAAAAAAACCAAAGCAGCTTCAAGAAAAATATTAGTTTAAAAAAAAACGTCTGAAAGTAAAATTTTTAAAAAAATAATTGGGAGAATGATAGTTAAATTTAAAAAAATCAAATTAACAACAGTTAGATCTTGGATAAAATTTTTATAAAAATAAGTTATAAATATCGATTCAAATATTTATAAATATGATTCTAACTGTTACATTTAAAATTTAAATATTTTATCAACAATTAAACTCTTAAATTTATAATTTTCTAAATTAATATTTTTAATATTTTCAGAAAATGTTTTTAAGGACTTACTTATCATTAATTTGATCTTTTGATATCTACTTGTCAATTTCCCAGAACTTTTCTCTGCATCTATTTCTAGATTTATATAATTATGTAATCCATTCAAGATAAAGCTATGACAGAATCCGAAACACCACAATGAATGTGACCCCTAGGCAAAATGATGTGGGTTTTATCTGGCCAGCTAGGTATTTGTAATTTCCATTGGCCCATGTACTTGCTTTTTGTTGAACCACTTTTATAAAGTGAGGAGAAAGAAACTACAAATGAACTTTTCTCACACTTTCTCTCCACTTTTCTTTTTCCAAAGTATTGTTTCAAATCTCAGAAATATCAACTTCAGTCGTTACCCTAATCCCAAATTATCTTTAATTCCAAATTATAAAATAATTTGAGATAAAATTATATATATTAATAAAATTAATAATAAAACTTTACAAATATATTTTTAAAATAAAAATATAAACTCCTAAAAATATTCTTTATTTAATATAATTTTAAATTTATAATTATTTTAATTCTCTCTCCACTTGAAAGGTAATATTAAAAAATATTATTATTAAAATTTTATTTTTATTAAATTATATTATATTTTGGGATAAAAAAATATTTTTAATGTTATCTTATAATTTGGGATAATGAGGGTAGTGAAATACTCACTCTTTCCCAAATTATAAAACAACTGAAAATAAGGCTATAAATATTAATAAAACTTAATAATAGCACTTTAGAAACTTATTTTTTATGTTAAAAATATAAATTTTTAAAAATGTCATTCATTCAATACGACTTTAAATTTACATACTTAATCATTACACTATAATTATTTTAATTCTCTCTTCAATTGAAGGGTAATGTTAAAAAAAATATCATTAATATAAAATTTTATTTTTGTTAAATTATCTAATATTTTGGTACAAAATAATACTCCTCTGATCATCTTTATAAATCATTCCTATTAACTTTATTAATGCCAATATAAAAAATTTATAAGAAATAAAAATGTGTAAAATTTTAAATATGCTCTTATATAACAAATCAAAAAGTAATTTTATGTTATTTTTTCTATCTTAGGAAGAATAATTTTAAAAATATATTTTAAATATTACGTAAAAAGTTATACCTTTAGTTATAAATGAGACCTGTGTAGATATTTTTAAAATTGTTGTATAATTTAAGATGTAAGGAATAGTGACCAGTCCCCAACACATCATTTTACTTTTCTTTCTGAATCATATCAACTCTCTTGATTATATTCATCTCCTTCAACAAAAACTTTGTTTTTAACTTTCAACTGCTTCTATCCTTTTGCGGGGGAAAAAAAAAAAATCTTCCATCCTAACCACTTTTTACGAGTGTTTTTAAATTTTCAGGAATCAAGGTCTAAATTGAATTTTTTAATAAAATTTAGGCTAAAATATATTTTTAATCTTTTAACTTTATATAAATTTTTAATTTAATCTTTTAATTTTATAAACTATCTTTTTAGTCATTTAATACTAACACTTTTAGTTTTAAATAATTTTTTTGTGTCAATTATTGTTATTTTTAAAAACTTAAACTTAATATATCAACATTTAAAAATATTTTATCAATATTTAAAAGTTTAATGTAAAAATAATTAGAATAAAACTAATAGTATTAGTGTTAAAAGACTAGAACAATACTTTATAAAATTAAGAGATTAAAATAAAATATTGTATAAAATTAAAGAATTAAATATATACTTTAACCATACAATTTATTATCCAGTTTATTGAGGACTTTATCTGCCAATATTGTAAAGTACTTTAGGGATTATAAGATTTAACTTTGTATTCAAGTCCGACTTTAGTTTAAATATACATCAAAAAGGGATTTAACCATAAATTTTATCAACTTCCAGCATAAGTTTAACAGTCATAAATGATGCAGATGATAACAACGTCCGTAATTTTTTAAGCCAACTATAACCTTCGTAGTTGACTCATGCGTGTTGATGGAGACTTAATTATAATAGGTATATTTAAAGGAAGTTGTGCCGCACTTGTACAGAAAACGTGTCTAGTTGGTACTAAATAAGTATAAATATTGGGAATCATTACAACATGAATGTTGATTATTTCAATGAATTTGCTTCACAACTTATTTCATTTTAGTCCACAAGACTTGAAGATTAGTTATTCCAGATTCTTTTGATCTTATAATACTACCTCTATTCTAATTTATAAAACACTTTTAAAAAAAATTTGATGTTTTAAAATATGAAATACTTGACAAAATTAAAGTTTTATTAATGATATTTTTTCAATATCACCCATCTCTCATTATATTCTCTCTTTAATATATTTTTACGAATGAAATATTCCCTCCATCCCAAATTATAAGACATTTTTAGGAAAAATTTAGCATCTCAAAATATAAGAAACTTTGATAAAAATAAAGTTTCATTAATAATACTTTTTTAATATTACCCTTCCAATATATTCTCTTTCTTTAATATTTTTTCATCAATGGATTATTAAATTATAGGTATTTTTAAAAGTTTACATTTTTATCTTGAAAAAGTAATATTGTAAAGTGTATTTAATGAATTTTATTGGTATGTAAAATTTTATCTAAAAGTGTCCTATAATTTGAAATGGAGGCAGTATTAAATAAAATACATTTTTAAAATTTTATAAAATAAGATTATAAAGTGTATTTTATTAGATTTATTACTATGTACTCTCTCTGTTTCTATTTATAAGAGAAACTATTACTTTTTACTTATTTTTTATATAAGAAAAATCACATCTTTCAATAAATATTTATCACACATTTTTTAAATTATCCTTCATAATTTATTTTAATGAAAAATAATTAATGCATACTTATATTAATTAATATAGAGCATTTTAGTCCAATTTCTTTATTTTTAGATATAATTATTATGGTTGATCAATTTTTTTAAACTACGTGATATAATTTTTTTTTATATATAAAAATAAAGAGAGTATATTTTTGTTTAAAAATGTCTTATAAATTAAAATGAATGAGCAATTTTTTTATTTTTATTTAAGAGGGCTTTTAGTGAGATTCTTCCTTTCAACGTTCAGTTCAGGGAATAATACTAATAATTGAGATTTTTTTACCTATAATGTCAATCAAAATGTCATAAAGCGACAAAAATGCAGTTGGGATTCTAGAACTTAGAAAGAAAATAATTGTGAAAATGGTCCAATACATTGTAAACCATAGAAAATGAGGACAGAAGCTACTTGATAGCTCAGGTAGAGATGCAATAGTGAATCAGATTAAGAAATGAATGAGAGTACAGATTCGATGTACCAAATACACCAAAATACAAAAATTTGGAAATTTTAAAATAAAAAAGAAGACAATAATAGGTTTTTGGCACTAAACGTTTTTGGTCCTCCCCCATTCACGGCTACTTCGTGTGGTATATGTCATGCTATACATCACATAAATTATTAGTTATCAATTAATTAATTGAGTGCAAATATAAAGTGGTGGATTTGGTAATTATGATATTAGTATGATTATTTATTGTACACTTGATGATACGCTTATTATTCTCTTTACTGAAGGCAGATGCATATAATACTCATTCACATTATACAAAAAGTTTAACAAAAACAAAAAAAATAAAAAATAAATATATCTTCTTAATGATCTAATGTTGCTTTACTTTGCTTTCTCTGTTCTCTCTTTCTTTGTTTTCTTTCTCTTTGTTTTTTTTTTTTTATGAGAATTCTTCATTATAGCTGGGGATGTGTAGAAAGTCTTGCATTATTGGGACAATCATACATCTATACTACTTGCATACTTGGGACTTGGGAGGTAATAAATTTAAAGGGGAAAAAGATATGAGTTTGGGTTAGGAGGTGATGATGGTAATAAAAGTGAGAATCACATTAAAGTCTCAAAACTCAAAATTTATAACAAACTAGGTCCCTGAATAAAATTGATTCAAAAAGTCATAAATTCACAAGTTTTAATTGAAAATAATACATTTAAATTTTAAATATAACTCTCAATTTAAAGTTGGGATTCATGGTTGCAACTATTTTAATTAATATTTGCAACTTATTTTGTTAAAGATTTTGTTAGGGATTTAATTATCATAAATTCTGAGTTTTGGGACTTCATTATCATTTTCTCTTAGTAAAAAAATTAACAACCACATGATAATGAAGTCAATGACTTTCTCAACAAAAATGGAGTTTTTGACTAGAAAAAACTATTTGTATATTTCATTATCTTCTTTATGGACATGTTTGGTTGGGGTTTTTTTGGAAGAGGGCAAAAGAATTATTTAGTTGATTAAAAAAAATGAAAGAAAGGAGAGGGAAGTTCTTGTTTAATTTAAAAATTGGAGGGGAGATGAGGCCAGGAAGGAGGTTGAAAATTATTCTAGACTAATTGATCTATTTTGAAAACTCTAAATTATTTATGATATTAAGAAACTCTAACCACACGTACCAATAGCTCACACTTATCATCCAACCACACTCAATAGACTCTTACAGACTCATGCAATGCACCACATACAATAAAAAACGCTTATATTATAAAATCATTACTCAACCTCGATTTTCACAAAACATAAAGGAAGAGGAAATGTTACACAAAATCATCAATTTCATTTCAAATCTTTCAAAATGCATATGTTTTTACCTGTACGAGTATTTCAGCCCTTCCATGAGTTTACAATTAAAACTCTCTAACCCAGGATACAAAATACACTAGCTATACACAAAATCATGCAAGTAGTGCATAAATCATGTCAAATGATCTTAATTGGCAATTACATTAACAAATGCACATGAAAGTAACAAAAGAGAGGCATATAGAGATTACTCCACAATCCTAGGCCTCTGTATGTTTTCCCTGACTCGGATCCAATGAGCTAGGTTCTAAAAATATTGAGAATTGAGGGGTGAATACAACCACTCAGTAACCAAGTTTCACTTAACCCATATAGTTGCATATCAATTGTAAATAGATGTAATTAGACAAATAAGCACAGATAACACATAACATTCGGTCATGGTTCACAAAAGTAACAACAATGTGGCTGGGCTTTCCACAAGACACTTTATCATGTTATTTTACAAAACATAACACAGGGTCACAAAAATAACAACCATGCGCCCTCAACATGTAGCGGACCACAAAACTAACAACCATGTGGCTGAACTTATATGCATGATCATCTGCCAACCTTATATCCTTCTGTTACCTCCGACACGAAACCGATGGCTATCACATGGCTACGTCCTTCACGGACTAACCTAGCCTTCCATTTGTGAGGAGCTACTAAGCTAGGGTGAACTCACTTACTTATATAATCTGGTTTCCCTCAATACTAACAACCATGGGGTGTCATACCTCTAATCTAGCCTCCTCATGAACTGGTGAAGACTAGTTAGGTTTAAGTCCTTTGTAGAACAAGTGGGACAGTCCTGAATCAATCATGGGATAAGGGCTAGCTCCGTAACGGTCGGTGCCAAGGTTAGTTCCCGATTTCAACAGTTACTGCTAGTACCATGAGAATTTTGACTAATCTACTCTTCTCCCTAGGCAAACTCCTGCCAATGAACATGCTATGCACATTTCTCACATAATATGAATTTTAACAATCAATTCATAATATATGAACTCACATAAACTCAAATACTCCACAAACTCAACACCTAATACATCACAATTCTCCACCCATAGTAATAGATCACAATCAATTTCGTAAAATAAAGGGTGGCATAATCAAGGTTTTCTTTCTAAAAACCATTTCGCAAATCAAGCAATTTTCCATTATGCATCATTAATTTAAATCATAATTCACATTTCACAAACACAATTAACATTCAACTATAAAGATTAAGTTTTCCCCGGTTATCTCAAACTTTTGAGAGGTCAAAGGTTTATTCTTCATTATACCAACTTCCCAAGCTTCTTCCAAGATTGAATGGTGCTAAAAGCAAACCTCACTATATTCATACTGCAAGAATATCATCATTGCCTAAATCTTAAAAATTCATCAACATATAAATCCACACACTCTATTTTATCAACTTATAGTCACTACCCATGCATACCCAATGGGCTCATTAAGTTTCATTAATGCACATTATCATCAACAACACCTCAAACCATCATTAATGCACATAAACCTTTCCCAACTATCATATTTATGTTAATTTTTGGATATTAAATACTCCTATAGGCCAACCACTTTCAAAATTATTAATGTGGTGTTTTAATATCTTAAACAACTCCTATTATACTCATTTTAACTAATAAAAGTTGGGAATAAGGGCCGGGCCTGAAGGGCTGGGCTTATAGGCCCTGTTTAAATAAGGGTTTGGGCTTTAGAAATTATTTTTTTTCAAAGGAACTGGGCTTGAGGGCCTGGCTCTGATAAGCCCTGTGAAAAAGGGCTCGGGCTCGGGAGGCCCTCTAAGCCCTGATAAGCCTAATTATTTTATATACATACATACATACATACATACATACATATATTTGATTGATAATGACACAATTTGGTTAATATTTATTGTAAATGATGAAGTAGAAGTTGTAAAGGTAATTGACATTAAATTTTCACCTCCATCTTTATTCTTCAACAAGTACACTTACATTTGAGAGATCTAGTATTTTATTTGTAGATGATAAGGATGAAGAGGATTTGAATTTTGATTGATGAATGTGTGTTGTTTAGATTTCTAAATATGTTGTTTAATTTTTAAAATATTGTGTGGATTTTAATTTTTTAAATTTCAAAATATTTTAATTAATTTATAATATTTAATTTTATTTTAATTTTTTATTTTTTTAACAGGGCTTTTGGACCCGGCCCTGAGCCTTTTACATAAGGGTCGGGTTTTAAAAAAGGGACTAAAAATTGATAATTGGGCTCAAGGGCCTAGGCCCTTGAGGACCAAGCCTATAAGGGCTAGGCCTTTAAGGGCTCGACCCGCTCGTATTCCCACCTACACATACTCTTATGGATCGAAAATTTATCTTCTAACTCAAACCCTACCATAACTCATCATAAATCAGGGAGAGAAAAGAAGAAGAAAGCACCATAAACTTATCTTAGGTGTTAGGGAGCTTCAATCTAGCTTCTATATGATCCCACAATGTGCCCTAGCAAAGCAAAAGAAGAGATCTTTGGTTTCTCCTTCCTCTATTTTGTTTTTCTAGTACTGATACAAATATGATATATCAGATTTTTGGCCGTGCGCCACAGTACACACTACCCTTTGCTACGACGCATGGCATAGAAAAGCTCGTTATTCAAATTTGTCTTTGTACACCATGGCGAACTAACCACGCACAGTGACATGTGGCACAAAAGACAATTATTCACTTTTTCTTTCTCTTTTTTTGTCTAGGTGGCCCACCATCGATCCAGAACTACTTCTAAGGCTAAAATCATTACAAATACACTAAGTTAAGCCCCTCTAACCACACACACCTCATTAACTCACTAATTATCTTCATTAGGTTAATAATTTAGAATTAAATTTTTTCAGTTGTTACAGCACACATACTCACTTGTATATATATATTTAACATACTAGGCTTATGATTTAGACCTGCAACGAAAGCCCATCCTATTTACGTAACTAAAAATTTAACGTATTTCCAGCCGTTGAAATGTCAACTTTACATAATTATATTATTTCTTTTTAAATGTATGAATTATCAATATACGATATTTAATTCATATAATCATACCTAAAATCTTTTCTTTCCATATCTTTATAGCTGTATCATGATACACATTCTTCTGGGAAAGAAAATGAAGTAAAAGTAAGAAAGAAGAAAATTCTCATGTATACACCCTCCTTTTCAAATATATATATATATATATATATATAAAACATACATTGGTCCCTCTACTTTTTTTATGTTTTACTATAGATCCTCACACTTTTTTTTTCAGTATTTTAGATCCTTACACTTTCATTTTTTGATGTTCTAGACCCCTAAATGAACCAAATGAATAAAATGTAGGGACCTTAAACGAACATAAAATATCAAAAAATAAGAGTATAAGGATTTATAACACTAAAAAAAAATGCAGGGACTTAAAGCAAAACACGAACAAATTGTAGGGACCAAAATGTATGTTTTTTCTTAAAAAAATCCTATATTTTACTGTTTTTTTTATTATAAGTAAAATCTAAGGTGCGTGAAACCAATCTAAATTAATCATATCAAACCGAATCAAACCGAACTGACATGAACTGAGTAAAACTGATTATAAATAAGGTTTGGCTTTTGTTTGGCAAAATTGATTGGTTCAATTTGGTTTAATTTTTTATTTTTAGAAATTTAAATCAAACCAAACCAAGTTTTATTATATATTGTATATATTTTTTAAAATTTTTCATTTTTTTTCTCTTTTTTAAGTTTAGTTATTTGCAAATCATTAGTAAAATTAAGTTACAATTACCTAAATGTTACTTATAATTGTTAAAGATAATTTATTATTTTTATAATCAAGTATTTTAAAGATAATACATTGATTTTTGATAATTAAATATGCTAATTAATTGTTTTAAAAAATATCCTTTTGTGTTCAAAAGATTTTTTCATTGCAAATAATAATTAAAAATTAAAAATTATCAGTGAATATGAATATATGTTGGTGATTATGAAGAACATCTTATTAAAAATGTTCAAATTTAATCCAAATATAAACCAAATTAAACCAAACCACTCAAAAATTGAATTGAATCAAATTGATTAGAGGAAAAAACCAAATAGGCCCTAGACTATAGTGAACTAATTGATTTGGTTTGATTTAGTTTTTTTTTCAAAATTAAACTGAACCGAACCGAACTTGTGAATACCTTTGTAAAATTATAAATTTCAAGAAGGATTAATTACATTTTTTTCTAAATTGTCCTACATAAATAGATGCATTATCATTGAACTAGAGAAAAAACTAAACATTAATTACAAGAATATATATTTTAAATCTAAAAAATTTTAATTCCAAACATAATTATTAAGATTAACTAATTTTTTTTAAAATTGTATGGATTAATTGAAAATTTTTTATATTTGAAAATGAAGGAGTACTTGACAATGGAAACCTTAGTCTTTAGAAAATGAGATGCTTAATTAAGTGAAGAAGATCACGTGCTCTAAAATTATTGCAGAGAGAGAAGACTAAAACAATTTTTATTTGGCCTCAGAAGACCTAGCAGTTCATGTCTTTCAGATCTCTATTTATTATTATTATTATTATTATTATTATTTCAATCTTTTTAGGTTTTCGAAGCCTTGGGTTGAAGAAAAAGGGGGTGAAATAATGAGCAAGTACTAAAGTAACGAACATTTGAAATTGTGATTTAGAATAACCAATTAGAGAAAGATGTGTCAATTCAATTTGTGTATTTTATTTTATGTAATAATAATTTAAGAATAGGATTACATGAGATGGTGGGTGACAGTTGTTGCATACGGTTATTGACTTCTTTGTTACTTTGATTATTTGTAGGTTTGCACACGCTTAACGTCACTCATCTACTCTCTCCGTTTTTTTTTTTTTTGGGTTAAGATTGAAGAAGAGGAAGAAAGGAAACTAATTAATTTAAATTAAATTTCAACCAATTTTATAATATCAAATTCAAAATTTATAAGTTTGACTTTTAATTTTACAGTTTTATTGTGATGAATTTATAATTTATAACTTGTCTTTTAAATTTTAAATTTTGACATGAAAAACAAATTTGTTCATTCTTCAATCATATTAAAATTTAAAAAATAAATTATAAATTTATCACAATGAAATTATAAAATTGAGAGTCAAACATATAAATTTTTAGAGTTTGACACTTTGAAATTGATAAGGATTTAATTAAATTAATTGTTCACCTTGGGACCTATTTGTCATTCTTCCTAAAGAATAACTTCATCACAATTAATCCTAACTTTCTGGTATTGTTTAGAATAATTCAAAATTCAAGAATTTTAATTATAAATAAAATATTTGAATTCTAAATATAATTTTCAATTTTCAATTTGTAATTGTTTAAATTAATATTTATAATATACTTCTTAAGAAAAATTGTCAAGGATTGTTTTTTAGACTTTATTATCATTCTTCTATTCAATTTTGATTCAGTAAAATGGATGGTTCAAATATCATGAAGGAAAAGAAATGGATTTTCCGTTGCAAATGTACTTCTACAATTTTCCAAAAAAAAAATATTCACTTAATATTGTGATTAAAATTATGCTTTGACAAGCCAAGGAGCTTTCGAACTTATACTAAATTAGATATAATATTGCTCAAATTTAATCTAACAAGACTAGATACTGTATAATCGTAAACATTAAACAGCCATTCCCTCACAGTCTTAACTTTTTATTTTTTGTTTTTTGGAAACTTTTGACCTTTAAGCCAACCCTTTTGACACTTCAGCTAATGTTCGTCTCCTGTTAAAAAAATTTCCAGATAGTATATATACAATTCTTTTTTTTTTTTCTGGGGGGGGGGGGGCTATGATGACTCATTGAGTCAAAAATTATAATTACAATTATAATAAATATTTGGTTTGGTTAATATTGTGTTTTTATAATTCATTTGAGCATGGAATAAATTGGGACAAAGATAATTTTATCCTTAAATTATAGATCCACAAGTATCTAGAAATTTTAAATTTATTTTCAGTACAATGTTCTTCTTCAACTATTAAAAATGATGTAATGTTTACCTTATTGTTAATAAAGGTTAACTTTATTAGTTAGTTAACCAAAAACATTACAAAAAAAAACTCAAAAATTACAAAGAAAAAGACCCAAAAGTATAAACAAGGATAAAAAATTTACAAAAAAGGACCCAAAATTTTTTTTATGTCCTTTTAATATGTAATTTTTTTGGGTCAACTAATGATCAAATTCAAAGTTAACATTTGTTAATGGTAGAGGCAGTATTGCATCATTTTTAAAAGTTGAAAGAAAAAATTGCACAAAAATAAATTTAGGATCCGAAATACTAATGTACCTATACTTTAAGGGCAAATATGTCATTTAATCCAATCAAATTTCTCTATCTATGTAAAGATTTTATTAATGGATAACTTGTAAATACTATTGTAAACATTCTTAAGGTATACCCTATCTCCAATCAACCTAATAATGAATTTGGGCATGGACCTAACATCCTTAAATTTTTAAATAAAAAAAAATCAAAAGCAATAATACATACATACATATATATATATATATATAGTATTCAATGAAACATGGACTTAATTTGTTTTGTTTTGTTTTTGTTTTGTTTTATGAGTATAAGATGCTCCTTGCAAGTCACCTCATTTTTACCACTTGGTTTAAACTAGATGCCATCATTTTACCTAGTTAGTCGATTTGGTGTTAAATCAAGCCAAACTCGGGTTTAACCGAGCCAGAAGCCAAATGTTTTCATCCAAAATTATATCAATCTAGATTTTGGGTTAGAGTAAAACGTGAATAGACCTAACAGGGCAAATTATATTTAAAGACATTATAAGAACAGTAATTATAGTTAAAGACCCTAAAATTATAAAATTTCAAAAAAGACCATAATCTTTAATTGGGATATATAAAATTATTCTGATTGAATTTTTTTAGTACTCATTTTACGCCTTTTGGGTCACTACTAGAAAACAGTATTCATATATTTCCATTTATTAAATGGTTATATGTAAAACTATTTTATAATTAAATAAATACTATAACCGTTTATTATTTGTTGTAGTTTCATGACCTCTAACGTCAACAGATTACTAAATGGTTTTGTGGAGGGAATCATTTAGTATTCTGTTAGTTTACTATATAAATGAGTAACTTTACATAATCGTTTTATATTTAATGCTAAACAATTCTGTTAAAGTAACCATTTAGTATTATATTTTAAAAACTTTTCCCCTTCCCATAAAAACAATTATGTCTTTGACAACCCAGAGCATCCCTTGCCTTCATTTGCAACCAAAACACCCAAACCCACCATTTCTAGCCATTTCTCGCCTTCCTTCGCCACAGAAACATAGTGAGTCCGTCGCCGTTCGTGTTTGCACGTGGTTCTCTTGTCACGTGGTCTTGCTTGCTATCATGGGTTTGTCTTGTCACACCCTAAATTTTTAAAGTGTGACCGGTTGGAATGCAAGAAAACTTATATTCTATAAACCTAAACTCACATATTATCTGACATATTAATTACCCAAACTCATTGTATAATCGTCGTTTGTATTAAACAACTACTAATATTATCAAAATATTTAACTTGTTGTAAAAATTTTGGCAGAGTCTCCCCTGTAAGTTAGACTACCAGAAATCTTTACAACCTACCAAAAGAATACCCATACAGTATTCGAAGTTCTACTCCAATACAGTATTTATGTACAATCCCAGAATAATTCAATCAAGGATCTTACCTATAAGTTTCGTAGAGCGAATCTAGAACAAAACCAAGATATTTAAATATTTACATTAATCCACAATCTGGACAGAGCAACAAAATACTTCTTGTTTCAAGGAGTCCCACGAGATCAAATGAAGAACAAGTTTACTTCTACTATTTGAATACCCAAAAATTCTTCAGTAAATAACGTTCCCAAATAATAATAATATTAAACAAAAATGATAATTATAAATGTATAATAGGAAACAAAAGACCTATCTAATTACAGAAGGTATTAGAAAATAATAATATAATTTAATCTTAATAATTGAGTGAATAAAATATAAAGGGAAAGTAAAGATTCGTGAACAACCATTTAAAAATATGACTTTCTATGTAAAATAAATCACAAAATACAATTCTTAAGAGCAAGAATATGACTTTGAAAAACTTATTTTCTATTAGGACCTCAACAGAACGAAGAACAGGCGTGGACACATAGTCCACGAGGGTAAGTAACATCCAGCGTGGCTAGAAGCCATGAAAAAAACAGGCGTGGATTATGTCCATGAAATTACATCCTCCGTTCCACATGTGTTGGCCGACATACGGGGCTAGCACCTCCAATGTACCCTGCTAGCTAGGTATGTCGTGGCGCGCCAAGGGCTAATGATACTGTCGTTAGCAAATAGTGTTCTGTATTCATTCCCGTAAAACATTTTTGGCATGCATGGAATCTATAAACTCTTGTAATTCAAATTGTTCTTTAATTTGAAAGATATAAACAATCTTTTCATGGTCATTTATCTGATCCATGCATGTATATATATATATATATCTACATTTTAAAAATGAAATACTATGAAAATATCTACATGATTAAAGTTGAGTCATAATCAAACTAATTACATATGAATGAATTAAATCTTAAGATACAAATAAAATAAAATAAAAATCAATTCAGAACAATTAAGGTAATTAAATAAGGTAAAAGAAAGATCATTGCTTTTATATATTAGGGAACGTTATTTAGTTACCTGGTATACTGCCAAGTTTTAAAAATTCTCTTTTCTCAACTTCAATTTAGCTTCTCCTCTTCTGGAACCCCTATTAGATATAATAAAACTTTAATATCTCTTTCTACAATTTGAATCAATTTTTCATATGTCCACTTTTATGCCTCCTAATTTCTCCATTTTTATTCTTAGCCAAACTAATGGCATTGTTATTATTATATAATCCTAATTATGCTTCTAAATCATCCTTTGCCATTGTATTAACATAATTATTATAACGCACACCCATATCATAATTTTCTTATTCAGCAACAAAATTTAAGGCTTTAATTTTAATATTAACTAAAGAAACAACTCTCCCCTTAATTGTACAGATCTAAATCAAAAGGGCAAGAAAATAGTTTAAAACTTAATATCTAAAGCAAGAGAAATATCAATATTCAGTATATATACCAGCAGCACAAAGATGAGAATGAAAAATTCAATTAGCTAATTTAGCATGGTAGAGAAGAAGACATCTGCAACATAGAGAATAAGAGAAAGAAATCATCAAGAAAACCTCCAATAATGACAAATCCACTACTCAATGTTCACACACGGAAAGAAAGGAGGAGGAGATCAAGTTCCCTCAAGTTTTCAGCAACAGTGTGTGGTCTTTTTTTCCATTTTTGTTTTTTTTGGTGCTGTGATAGACCAGCAAGTGGAGAAAAAAAGAAAGGAAGAGCGAAAGAAACAAAGGACCCGATGGAGATGAACGACGGAGGAAGAAGAATGGAGAGCGAAGGTCGGTGGAAGCTTAGAGAATTCTCTTTCTCTCTCGTGCTCGTCTGCTCTACTTTGTTTTTTTTTCACTCGTTTCTGTTTCTTTTTACCGACAAGGAAGAAGAAGACTTAAATAAAAGATAATGGGGAAAAATTACAAGAAAAGACCTAAACTTATTTGATAAAATTACAAAATACTACCCATTAGATTTTTTTTTACTACTACTACTATTATTTTATATATATATATATATATAAAGATTATTACATGTCTCTTCATCCATTGCTCGCCAGCATGTTTGCCATTCCACCACTATTCCTTCACCACTTCATTTCTCCCCCAACTCTCCTCATTTGGCTGTGGGTTTAGATCGACAAAGGTAATTTTTTTTAATTACAAACTTGGTAAATGATAGCTTTAATTTGTTATTGAGCTTGGAAATGGACTTATTTCCTCATAAATTATGGCCATTATGTTACATGATTTCATATCCTTTTTGTTCTAGTTAGCATTTTATTCAAAAAATTGCCCCAAAATTGATATGAAATTACTCTATGGGAATATTGTTTTGAAATTGTTATTATTTTAATGTTGAATTTGTGAAAAGAGGGCATTAAACCCGAGAGATGCTTAGTTTTATGTTGTTATGCCATCGGACTTTTTTCAAATTTTAGTTTTATCCTTATATAGAATGTAAAATCCCTAGTAACAAGTTATAAGGTTTTCCTTATTAATCCATAATTAATCTAAAAACTCAAGGCAATCATTTGGACTAATCCGTAGATTACCAAGTTTGTAATTTTGTGAAATGAGGATCCTAAGTTTTTATCTTTAAAAATTGACTCAACATTATTTAATAAACATTTAATTAAAGTAAAGCATTGTCACGCAAGCATAGGATACCTTATAAAAGTCAACAGACTCAAAAATCAATTGAAAAATGTTGAGGAATGAAAAACAAAGAGACATGTCACGGCTTGTGCACATTTGCCGCAACTATCCTCCTTTGTGCCATGCTACACCACTGCGTGTGCACATTATCATATAGCACTCTGTTGTCAAATGACAATATTCAGGGGTAATTTCTGACGTGCTCTATTTTTTTGTTCAATGACTAAATGAGGTGATTTAAGTATTTATATAAAGTTCTTTTTATAAACTAGTTAATGGTAGTAGTTTTACTTCCCAATTTTGTCAAACAAGGAAGATAGACTCTTGAACACATTTTCACAACCTTTTACACTTTTTACTATTCAAAGATGTCTAAAATCTCACACACGTGCCAAAAGTTGCCACCAATAGCCAGGATACTCTCAATGGATTTAGGACTACCTATACAACACACTACATACATATAATCTTAACAATTTTAAACTTTCATTCCTCAACACCTTTAATACCAAAAATAAAAGAGGAGGCTTTAGCCTTATACCTAAATCATTTAATTTTGAATACAATAATATGACAATATTTCGTACACTTGTACTAGTATTTTGGCCTTCTTAACACTTAAGCAAATTATATACAACATTTCAGGGCCCAAAATAGATCATAAGATTATAAATAATAATATAGTGTAAGTACAAACAAAATATAACTCTTAGAAATGGCAATATCCTATATATTATACAAAATAAATAAGTTTTTTAGAGGGTTTGCAGTAGGAATGATAATTCCTAAGCCTCTAGAACCTTTTCCCTTTCTGCACTTGAACTAAAGTATGTAAAATATTGAAAGAGAGAGGTAAGTACAATCACTCTGTAACCAA
Organism: Prosopis cineraria; assembly: GCF_029017545.1. Taxonomy (NCBI): domain Eukaryota; kingdom Viridiplantae; phylum Streptophyta; class Magnoliopsida; order Fabales; family Fabaceae; genus Prosopis; species Prosopis cineraria. The sequence continues at coordinate 9,174,809 of NW_026555336.1, read as the reverse complement.
GGTATACCTATCCTATGCAGTTGCATATCAATTGACATAAAGATATAGCTGGGAGTTAAAATGCTCATTTACATGCAGTCATACAAAACACAATTTACAAATATGCCATTATTTTATTATCGATCCTTTTCACAATTCACATCGTAACAATCATATGACAACAGTCCCATTAACAATAATGATGTACATTGCCACAATATTAACAATTATATGACAATGGCACAATCAACTATCACGACTTGATAAAAACTTAACAACTATGTAACACGTTGGATAAAGTATGCATGATTGATTCCTCCTTATACCTTCCTTATTTCCTTCAACTAAAATTGTGAACTATAATATTAATCAAGGCTCCGTTCATGTAATTGGGCTCCAAGCTCACTAATTGTGAGGAGTGACCTGAGCAAAGATTACAACACTCACTCTCAAACTATGATTTCTCCCATCCTCGAATCTCTAGGATGTTGTAAACCTTAAGTTAGTCTCCTCAACAAACAGATAGAGATAGCTAGGTTCAAGTTCCTCCCCAAATTATAGGATAGTCCCTTGACAAATAATAGGACAAGGCTTGTCTTTGTGCATTGAAAGACGGCCACATAATACCATATGGATTTTGTCTACTCCTCAATCTCCTTATATAAACTCCTACCAAAAAATCATGCAATGTCTCATGCTCACACATATTTACGCATGCTTGAAATTCATAACAACAAGCTTGTTATTTTCAATCATTTGATTAATTAATACATGTGAGTATCACAATCACTTTCACTTATCACACTCTACATACATTCTCAATCTCATGTTCTCCACTATACTCAACCATTTCATTCAACTATTACAATCACCTAATTATCATGACAACTTATCCACTTCTCATTTCTACACATAATGGTAGTATGCAAATATTGTAAGTTCAACTACATATTTATATTCAATTTCTCACATGATCATTGGCATGATTTGCAAACACAACTTCAATCATGCATGTAAATGAACCCATTTTTGAATTATAATTCAATTAACAAAGAACTATACAAAATAAATTTTCCTTAGTTATTTCAAACTTTTGCAAGGTCAAAGGTTTACCTCACAATAAATTTCTTCCAAGCTCACTCTTCAAGCTCATATCAGTGCATGGATGATTAATTTGCAATTAATCAAGTCTAGATTCATCAACATCACCATATACTCACTTGTTACTCTCAATTTCGTCACTTAAGTAACCCAATACCTTTCTCTCTTACATTCAAGCTTACACATTGGGTTTATTGGACTCTTTTTAGCTCCCATTAGCTTTATTAAATGCTTAACTCACCATTAATGGCTTCCAACCACCTTAAAGACCCAAATTTATGGCTCATTTTCGGACATTAGTAGTCAACGAGAGTAAACCCATAATTTCTAGGTTTAAATATTCAAAATAACTCCGATTAATTTTATTTAAGTCAATGGGTTTGAACCCATGACCTATATGAACTGAAAATTATCTCCCATTATTAAATACTAACCATAAACTTAAGAAAATGAGTTGAGAAGGAAGAAGGAAGAGTTGAGAGACTTACTCTTTTAGTTAAATGGCTTATAAACACCTCAAAGTTCCTTAAGATTGAAGTCCTAGTAGAGCTCTCACAATGCTCTTTGTTTTCTATTTCTTCCTCTTCTCATTTTCAAGTCTGATCAAGAAGGATTTCTGTAGAATTTTGGTCATGCGCTATGGCGCATACTCCTTGCACTACAATGGATATCATAGAGAAGGGCTTCTTCTTGCTATGTAAAAGGCCACGACTCATGCAACACATGCCATGGTGCATGATATAGCAAGAGGACCCTTGAATTTTCTACTCTCTTTAAAGCCTAGGTGCCTCAATTTCACTTCAGACTTGATTCTCAAACTACAACCATACACCAACAACACTCTTTAGCCCTCTTTATCTATCCTCTAACTCCATTTAAAAAAATTAAACTTGATTATCTTACTAATTAAGTAAGAATTAAAATTTGAGATGTTACATAAAACAACTATGATTCTTTAAAGTAGTTTAATATTTTGTTTGATTAATCAGTATAAATTAAGAGCATAAGGCCCATGGTATATTAATTTTAAGTTTTTATACTATCAAAATTTTCTAAATATTTTAAATAATCTATGATGTTAATGATGCTAAGCCAATTGCTAAGTTTGAAGGAAGCATATAGTACTCTGCCTCACGAAATATTCCTCTCATAATAAAGTTTGTGTTGCATTCTTTAGTGAAAATTCAAATATGTGGGGGGGGGGGGGAGGGGAACCATTAAAAATATTAAAATATATCACCATCCATGATACTAGAATATAAAGACAAATCCTAACTAAATATAAACAAAATAACTAGTACACAATTAATCTCCTCTAACAAGTTAAACTTAAATAATTTCCCCACCAATTCCATTATCATGCTTTAAGACTTTGGTACCCTATAATGTCCATAAAAGTAGAATTAATTTTCAAATACAAATATACTTGTACATTCTTATATTCAAATATATATATATATATATATATATATAAAAGAGCTAAATAATGTATCTATTTCTTTAGAATTGACTAATACCAAAAATTTATTATAAGAGAAATATAAAAATCAAAATGATATAGTGAATTGAATTCAATATAATGTGAAAATAGTGAGACTCACCTTCAATTTAAAACTAAAGTAACAATTAATTGGCTTAGCATTGTTATACATTATTTAAAATATTTAGACAACTTTTTATTTACACAAACAACTTAGGTCATGTATTGCATTGAGATTGATCAGCAATTCTAACAACTAATAAGGGGTAGCAATCCCTTTGATACAACAATATCATAGACAATTGTCAAGGTATATATGTTTATCATCAATTATGCTAGCAACTATAGGTCATCTCATATCATTAATTGATGGAATTTTTTTATCCATTGCGTGATCTTAATGCCTAAAGCAACTAGACAAAACCAGGGATTGTTGTAATATCCTCCTCCTGTTTTCCCATAATTACCAAGTTGTAATTAGGAAAATGAGATGATAATAATTATCAAATATAAAATTCTCATTGGTTAACAAAATGGGAATCCCAAGTTTATAAAAGCAAAATCAAATTAAGTCTTGCAAAGAGGCAAATCAAAGTTTGCAAATACGCAGAAGCAAGGGATCATCATATAAGTGAGTTCATTGGTGCAAGAATCTAAAGAAAGAAAAATTCTTAAAAAATTTTAAGGCGTGCGTTGTGGCTTGTTGAACATGCAACGCGGCATGTTTGTAAGATGCGTGCTGCAGCTCGTGGTACCATGCACCGTGGTGCAATTGCATGAATTTTGATAGTGAGTTTTGATGTCAATTTGATAGCATTAGGCCCAATTTTTGATGTGCCCTAAATCTTCGCCTGACGTTCGAGTGACGCAAACTAGGTGTTTACAAAAAGCTCTTTCTAGACTCTAACTAATGGCATGGGTCTCTGACTCAAATTCTTTCTAAAATAAAAATTGAACATTCTTTTCAAAACTTACACCTTTACAATAGATTTTCACAAATTTCAAATGTCCTAACCAAAACCAAGGACCAATGGCCACCGATACCAAATGACCACATACAAATTATTAAGATTAATTCATGCAATACACCAAAACACAAGAAATAATTCTAGATCAAATTTCTACTACTCAACCCTTTAAACTCAAAAACATAGAAAGGGAGAGTTCACCACAATTTTCATCAAGATTTTCCAGATCAACATATAATATTCTCTATCCTCACTTGCATTAGTATTTTGGACCTATCATCACAATACATAATAATCAACTCTCTTCCTAAGGCCTAAAATACTATTACAATTTACAATTCACTTAATGCAAGTAAGTAATAAAAAAGAAAATCCTAGTTGGCAATTGAAATTGTCATGCACATAAGTTACCCAAAATAAGAAGGCCTATTACAAATGAGTTGAGATCCTAAGCCTCAGGGTGTTTTCCTCTATCCACACTTGAGCTATTCCCTGAAATATTAAAGGTAACGGGGTAAGTATAACTACTCAGTAATCAAGTTTTGACTAGCCCATACTAATGCATAGCAATTAATTTAAATGTAAGTAGCAGTTAATATTAATACTTTAACCCATATGAGAGAATTGAAATTAGACATTCACAATTCAGTCATATAATAGCATCCACTTGGAAAACAGTGCTTTTAGCACCTTTCATATAAATAGAGTTGATCACACAAATCATTGACAAGCATGATGGCGGAAATTAATACTCAACTCAAAATATCATCATTGTGGACTCAATATAGACAACAAGTGTCTTTACTCACTATATGTATGATCACACCTCCCTTGTATCCTATTTATTCCTCTGACATAAAACTGTGGGTTATAACTTAATAAGATAGTCTATATTTCTTGACTTCCCTGGCCTAAATACTTGTGAGGAGATTACCCGGCTAAGGCATACCCAACTCACTTATAGATCACTATTTTCCCCATTTCTCACATCATGGGGTGTCATACACCCTAGACTAGCTTTCTTATTGAACTAGTGGATAGCTAACTAGGTTCGAGTTCCTCGTTGAACTAGTGGGACAATATGGATAGAATTAATCTAGGCAAATCTATCACACAAATGGAGGCCTTACCACATGGATTTATCATCTACTCCGCTTTTTAGGCAAACTCTCACCTCTCAAGATCATGCAATGCACATTCATGCCATAGTTCACACATGTACAATTCATAGAACTTCACATTATCAATTTTCATTGAACTTCATCATTACACAATCATTGGACTTCTCAAACACATTTCAAAACACAATAGTTCAATATTGTTCTAATATTAAATGGTTGTAGGCCAAAAACACATTTGTGATGGCTTCTGAAATTCTATTTTTGGGTATATATTTTGTGCTGGAAATTTGCTTTTATAATGTAAAACACAAAAGGTTGCTAGAAATACAGCTCCCCTATTTTAAAAAATTTGGTCATAATATTATGACCATAACAACAGCGTATAAATATAAAACGGTTGTCACATTACAACTATTATATATATATATATATATATAATAATTGTTTTGTCACAATAGTTCAATATTGTTCGAATATTAAATGGTTGGAGGCCAAAAACTGTTTTATAAATTGATCCCCGATCGGATCTCTCCAAACCTAAAACTCATATTAAATTTTTAAATAAAAACTATCTAACAAATCAAGAATATTAAATGGTTAATGACCATTGAATAAAGACTCCAAGAATATTTAACATCACATTATTTAACAGTTTATAACTATTTAATATTAACAAAAACAACTATTTTATAAACCTATTTTTGTAGTAGTAAGTACTGATCTTATATATTTTTAATAATAATTTTTAGCATTTTCAGCAGTTAGTTTTTTTTTTTTTTCAATGATCACCTTAAATGTTCTCAATACTTATTTTTCATGGTTTCAGTGTTGAAAATGCTAAATATGAGTACTTAAAGTATGAATGATAAATATTGAAAATATGGATGATAAGTATCGAAAACATTAATTACGAAAAAACGTTAATTTTAGGTAAGAATTATGGTCCTCTTTTATTTTTTTTTGTTGTAATTTTAGAATCTTTAACAATAAATAATGTTCTTAGAGGGTTTTTAAATGTCATTTTTCCTAATACATATTCACCAATTTTTTTTAAAAAAATAATGATAAGGTAGAGCCCTACTTTTGTACATCTTTTAAGTGAGCATGGATGCTTCACAATGCATAATTATTCAAAGATGACTAATAAATTAACGTGAGATACGTGTGTGTCCTGTATTAAAAGTTAATTGATTCTGTAATCTGTAATTTCGCTAACAAACTTTCACCTAAACATATTATCAAGTGGCCTTGGATTTTAGGGTTGGATGTACCGAACAAATATTGATTTGGACTTTAGAATTTAGTGGGAGAATCTCACTTAGGCCCCCAGAATGCAAAAATTTACATTTAGGGCCTAATGGAATATGAAAATGCACTGTAGGCCCAATGACCATTCTTGCAATTTTTGTTATAAATTAAATTACATATTTAACATTATCTTAATAGAATGTCTATGTATGCACAATGCGATATTTATGAATTTTCAATACAATATTTATGAATGCACAATACATCTGGTGGATATAGATTAACTTGAAGGGAAATGTATTAATAAGCAAAGGATGAATAATACAATATCCATGAATATATGATACAATATCCATCAATCTCAACACAATCAACACATGTAGACTTGCAACATTTGTACAATATAAAGTTTATAATGAACAACATACTTTTACTGAAATAACATAGTTCAAGTTAATGTCCATCAAATGTGCTGTACATTTATGAATATTGTGTTAAAAATTCATAAATATCGTGTTGTGCATATGTGGACATTCTATTGAGATAAGGGCAAATGTATCTTTTCGTCCATAACAAAATTTGCAAGAAAAGCCTTTGGATTTGTAGTGCGTTTTCAGATTCTATTGGGCTCTAAACATAAATTTTTTGTATATATATTCTAGGGACCCTAAGTGAGAATCTCCCTAAAATTTTTATGCCTCTACTCATATATTAAAAAACAAAAAGAGTAATGATATTTCTATATAAGTGTCTAAAAGTGATTAGCTTGCTGTTTTGGTGATAAAATATCATATGATTAGCAGTTTACTAAAATTTGAAGTTATAATGATGTTCCTGATTGAAGTAAGGCTTTTATCAAATAACAAAAATATAAAGAATAATTATAAATAACACACTATTTCAACTAACAAATGGTCAAATTTTTCTCACAAAAAAACTCACATTTTAATTATATTGTTGCTAAAAAAATCATCAAAGTATTGTTTTGGTTGGAAAATGAAATTTTACTGTATAAATTAAATAAGGTGTTCTGTTTGTTAACACTTATGATAGACTATAACTCAAAAGTTAGATAGGTTGAATTATGATGTGTTCAAAGGTCATCCATGATTTAATTTTAGAATATCATGGAAGGAAATGAAATTTAGATTGAAAACTATTTTTAATAGCAATGAATTGCATTATTTCACCAATAGGTGTTAATATTATTGAAATGGATTATGACTGTTTAAATAGGAAGTTTCAAGTTTAAATTTACATGAAAGTATAAAATATTTTTTAAAGAGTTATCTTTTAATATATCTAACAATGCTTAAATTTAGTTCAATCAAATATTTATATCATATTTTTATGTTAATTTTTATTTAAATTAAAAATACTTCTTTTAAGTCTTTGGGGATCCTACTTTTCATAGAATTTCTGTTTTGGTAAAATACTTTTCATATAAATTTAAAAAAAAACAAGTATATAAGAAATTAAAGTAAATAAATAATAATGAATAATTAAATAATGACAAACCAATTGCAATGAAATAACATATAATAAATATATTTTCTTGAAAAATAAAAGAAAGAAACCTAAGAAATTAAATAATTCGAGCAATATTTTTCATAAATTTACCTTCATGTCTAATTTACTAGTTTTTAGGTTACATTTGAATGCATTTGCATCTAATTTTGAATATTGAACTACAAAAAAAAATTTATAAATTTATCTACTCTTTTATATCTGAAGTCTTTGCACATATTAAATGTCCATTATATTTATAGAAATTTCTACAAAGTCCTACCGTTAGTCCGTTTAGAAAGCCAAAATGCTAAACACAAAAATGAAAAATGTATTATAAAAAATAAAGTAGACATTCTTATTAAAAAATGTGGGGAATGAAACGGACAAAGGAAGACCCTTCCCCGCAGAAGTGTGAAGACTGAAGACCATGGACAAGACCCCAGAATGGGGGAAAAAAAAAGGAGAAACTTTAACAATGAAAAGTAAAATTCACAATATAATTTTAAATTTAAAAACTTGAAGAAAAAATTTTATTTTATGAAATTTAAAATTATAAAAAATAATTTTTAAAATTACTAGAAACATGATAAATGTAAAAGTATATTATCTCTTATTCACAATATAATACTCTTTTAATTAAAAGAAAAATAGTTAAAAGTAATTTGCATCATAAAAAATGATAAAAACTATCATTACTTCTCAAAATTGTTGTCTAATTAAAATTAATATATCTTAATGACTATATAATCTCTCTTTGTAATATAACTAACAAAAATATTTGTTAAAGAAAATAATACTATTGACTTTTTTTGGCAAATTGTCCGATATTTTTGTTTAATCATTGTACAAATTACAAAATGTTCAATATTTTGCTAGGAGGTAATACAAACTAGTGTTACTATTTTATATTATAATATGTAAGACTTAAAAACAGATAGTGAGACTTTTTGAAATTTTTACTTCATGTTAAGATTAATAAATAATGATGGTATTGTAACTTTTATATTATATATATATATATATATATATAAAATAATGCAAAAGCCACAAAACATGAGCGCATGCCAAAACGAACCCCCATGGGGACGCGTGAAATCCACTTCCCAATCAATGGGAGGTGACGACCATCCTCGTCTTCTGCGTTCTTACGTGGGAATGACTTCCAGCGCTACCTCGTTGTACCTCTTCTCCTCAACATCGCTGATAAATGTTCCCCACGCGCAGATCTTCATCACGTAAAAGCGCGTCAACTTTCTCAGACTAGTGCACCTTCCTCGCTCAAATCACTCTCTTATACTCGTCATAGGCTCAAAACTTTCCTGGTTCATGTTCATTCATACAACAACCAGACAACTCCCATTCTTCTTTCTCCTTATCATTCCCAAAATCCGTCGAAATTTGCGGAGAATCCTGATCAGATCACCGGTTCCGCCATGGAAACCCACAGGAAATTCAAATTCCGGCCGTCGCCACCTGTATTTCCCGGTTCATCCACCGCACTCGTCGCCGTTTCAATATAGCCATTGAATCTTAGAGGGACCACGACGATGACGAATAAGCTATCAAATCGTTCCCTAAACTAAAAGAAAAAAAGAGAAAGAAAACTCGGAAGTTTCCATTTGGGTATTAGCAAATATAAGTAGTAGCAATGGCTGCCACCACAAACACGCCTTCTTCTACTACTCCGGCTATGGACTCCCCGTCGGCCGACGAGCTTACTGCAAAAGCAGTAAACAAGCGTTATGAAAGCCTGGTCATGGTTCGAGCCAAGGCAATGAAAGGTAAAGGGGCTTGGTATTGGTCACACCTAGAACCCATGCTGGTTCACAACACTGAAACTGGGCTTCCCAAGGCGGTGAAGCTGAGATGCTCTCTCTGTGACGCCGTCTTCTCAGCCTCCAATCCTTCTCGAACAGCTTCAGAGCATCTTAAGCGTGGAACTTGCCCCAATTTCAATTCTGTAGCAAAACCCATCTCGTCCATTTCACCCACATCTCCGGTTTTGTCTTCTTCGCCTTCTTCTTCCGCTCACCACAACCACCGAAAGAGAACTTCCTCTTCTTCTGCTGCTATGTCGTATCAGGTTCAGCCGCTTGCCGTCGTAAATCCGCCTCGGTTCATCGGCGGTGACATCCCGACGTACCCGTCAGCAACCTCGTCTGTTGCTACATCGACATCGTTGGTCACAGCCAGACAGCAGCAACCGCATTTGATGTTGTCGGGTGGGAAGGATGATTTGGGAGCTTTAGCTATGTTGGAAGACAGTATTAAGAAGCTGAAAAGTCCTAAAACGTCTCAAGCAGCACCGAATCTTAACAAAACCCAAATCGATAGCGCGATCGATTATCTCGCTGATTGGGTTTACGAGTCTTGTGGGTCGGTGACGTTTTCCAGTTTGGAGCATCCGAAGTTTAAAGCTTTCCTTAACCAGGTCGGTTTGCCTGCAATTTCTTGTAGAGAATTCACCGGTTCTAGATTGGACGCGAAGTATAGGGAAGTGAAGGCCGAGTCAGAAGCAAGAATCAGAGATGCTATGTTCTTTCAGATAGCTTCTGATGGGTGGAAAGGCAATACCAAGAATTATTCTGAAGAAAATGTTGTGAATTTGAGTGTGAATCTTCCCAATGGGACAAGTTTGTACAGAAAGGCTGTGTTCTTCACTGGTTCTTCTGCTCCTTCTAACTATGCAGAAGAAGTCTTGTGGGAGACAATCTCTGGCATTTGTGGCAGCGTCCCACAACGGTGTGTTGGGATAGTTGCAGACAAGTTCAAGTCCAAAGCTTTGAAGAATTTAGAGAATCAGAATCATTGGATGGTTAATCTTTCTTGTCAATATCAAGGTTTCAATTCTCTGATGAAGGATTTCAACACGGAGCTTCACTTGTTCAGGACTGTCACAGGGAATTGTGTGAAGCTCGCGAGTTTTGTGAATCACAAGTCTCAGATTCGCAATAGTTTCCAAAAATATCAAATGCAAGAGTACGGGCACGCCTGGTTACTACGAGCACCATCAAGAAGAGACTTTGAAGTTTTCAACTTCAGGCATGTATATACAATGATAGAGGATATATTAAGCTCAACCCGTGCGTTACAGCTGATTCTGCTCGATGAATCGTTCAAGATGTTATCCATTGAAGACCCAACTGCGAGAGAGGTTGAAAACATGATTCGTGATGTGAGTTTTTGGAATGAGTTAGAGGCAATGCACTCGTTGGTCAAGTTGGTGAAGGACATGGCTCGTGAGATTGAAACAGAGAGACCACTGGTTGGTCAATGTCTTCCTCTTTGGGATGAACTAAGAGCCAAAGTCAAAATCTGGTTCTCAAAATTCCATATTGCAGAAGAAGAATCAGTCAACAATGTGATTGAGAAACGTTTCAAGAAGAATTATCACCCTGCTTGGGCTGCTGCTTATATTCTGGATCCTCTTTATCTGGTAAGAGACACAAGTGGTAAGTACCTTCCACCATTCAAGTGCTTGACACCAGAGCAAGAGAAAGATGTGAACAAGCTCATAACCAGACTTGTTTCTGGAGATGAAGCTCACATTGCTTTAATGGAGCTCATGAAATGGAGAACCGAAGGGCTCGACCCGGTTTACGCTCAAGCTGTACAGATAAAGGAGCGGGATCCTATTACAGGGAAGATGAAGATTGCTAATCCACAAAGCAGCAGGATTGTGTGGGAGACTTACCTCACAGAGTTCAAGTCTCTAGGAAAAATTGCAGTGAGGTTAATATTCCTTCATGCAACTTCATGTGGAGTCAAATGCAATAATAACTTGTCTTTGTTGAGATGGATCTGCGGACATGGACGTTCCCGGATCGCAATGGACCGAGCACAGAAGATCGTATTCATTGCTGCTCATTCAAAACTCGAAAGGAGGGATTTTTCCAGTGATGAAGACAAAGAGGCAGAGATATTTAGCTTACGAAACGGTGATGAGGATGATGTGTTGAATGAGGTTCTTGTAGATACATCCTCAGTGTAACATCTTTTGTCTCTCTTTCTTTCTTCTTCTTAGGAATTTTAATCTTAGGATTGATCGAATTCTTTCCACTACCCTTTTTTCCTTCTTCTTCTTCTTCATCTTCTTCTTCTTGGCTTTGGTCCTAATTTTCTTTAATCCTCCTTCTGTATTTTGTTCACTGGGAGGATTTTGGGACATTGATGGAGATTGAATTTTGTATCAAAACTGCCTCAGCCTCAGCCTCACATGATTTGACCTACTTAATCCCCATCATTCACCATGAAACGGTTTTAAAGTTTAACGGGTATATCTATATCCATATCTATCTATATATGTGTTTAAAGTTAGAAAGGTACTTGTGAATTGACTTGTTGAATGGCTAAAGCTGCGGTTAATCTTTATGTGTGCAAATTTCAGACATGGGAAAGCTTTGCTTTGGGTATGAGAAAATTTGGGTCCATAGTGGGATGCAGATATATACCTACCTACCTTGTTTTAGAATGTTTGAAATATGTCTCTGTGAAACTGTCCTCACATGATTCAACGTAAGGTTGACCAAGTCTTCTTTCTTTCTCCTCTCCAAAGGCAATCAGCTTTCTGTTTCATGTCAATGTCATTGCGGTCTTCCGACCAAATATTATATATATATATATATATATATATCCTAACATCTTGTTGAACTTGAGCTATCATGTTTCTTGTTTATCAACTTACAGATTTCAAAACATAGTTCAGTTTATTACACACCATGTTGAATTGATGATTAGAACTTGAACCCCACTGCGAAATAAAGTGAAAATCTTTTTCCATGCATTAGTTTAGTTTGTTATATGAATAGAGATCATGTAAACAAATGCATAAATCAATTGGTAAGAAGTTGTGTTAACCTTATCGGTGATATCAAGTTCAAATTTGATATACAACTATATATAATCGACAAAGATTATTTTACTTGGTAAAGATTTATTTCATAACTTATAAAGTCGTGGAATTGAATTTCATTGGCGATGTAAAGTGTTTTGTTGGTGATTAATTTGTAAATATTTTTATAAGCATTCTTTGAATCTGAAGGCATGCCTTGACCTGATAAACTTTTAAAATCCAATTCACTTATATATATATACATATAATATCATCAAAAAAAATATTGCTAACTTATGGTCTTACTTGAGTTGACTCAAACTAACTATAGGTTGGTATATAACTTTTTATATATTACTATGATTTTTTTATATTAAAAAAAGTGCAATATCTATGACTTAATCTGCTACTAATAAATCTCTGAGCTTGGATAATGATCAGCGCAGTGACTCCTTATAATCCCACAAAACAAAATGTAAAGCAAAGTAATCACTTTTGTGATTCTTTAATTATGATAAGCTTGAAAATTCATTTTTTTTAAATGACAATAGAAAATATAGTCGAATTGATAGGGTACTTATTATCCTCACGAGGCAATTATATGACGGTATTAAGATGGACCCTCTTGGTTTTCTAATATATATATATATATATATATAAAGATGCTTCAGCCTTCAAGTTAAAAAAAAAAAAAAGCAGAGGTTGCCAATTATGGAAAACTCTCTGTTTCTTTTATTTCCCTCATCATTAATAATTTCCTTGGAAAATCCAACATTGATTTTCTTCAGAATTGACTATTTAAAGTTTAAATTTAAAAATATATAAAATAAACAGGACAGCCATTGTGACACAGATATGTAAAACTAATATGAGATACATAATTACATATCCAGGAAGGTGTTTGAAATTGAAACAAGAATATATGCTTCTGATGATGAAGATAGGTTTCAAATTCCCACAGACCCACCAAATTGCATTTTGCAAACAGTAAAAAAGTTAAAGATTAAATTAAGTGGAGGAGTGTTTTGGCTTTTTGGGTAGAAAAGTAGAGAGAGAGAGAGTAGTAATATTATTATTATTATTATTATTATGATATTCTTAGTATTCAAATCAAACTTGAATTGGCTAGTCAAATTAGTAAACCGATAAACCAATCTCCTAATCATTTGGGTTAAGAGTTTTTGAATGAATTAATATGTTAGATTATATATATATATATATATTCACTTTGTTGAGTCTAAAACAAAATCATTTTGAGTTAAAAAAATTATGATTAGGTTGATCTCTGATTTAACCTTGACAAAGATTGTTAGCTCTTGATTTACTGTTTAAAAAAGTTTGATAACTAGTCTAGTTTTATTATTTTTGCTTTGGTAATAATCAAAGTATTGAAAATCAGATCGCTCATTAAACTAATTGAGACACTGATTTAAGAATCAATGACTAAAATTATAATCAAATCATTATCAAATCAATCATAAATAAAGTATTTTATTAAATCGATGAAGGCTCATTTGGCCAAATGGGCTCTTAAGTTTCCCCCCAAACTCTACTTTATTGAAAGAACTTAGCTTGCTTCATCTTTAATTTGTAGATCATTGTCTTTACTATCTTCATTTATCCAAAAGAAAAAAAAATCAAATCAATTAAGATATATACTGATTTAATGGTTTATTAATTTAACCGAGCGAGTTGAACCGGATTTTTACGCTACAACGGATATTAAGAGACAGTAAAATCACTGTCGGTGAGGGTTTAACAAAGCTGACTGCTCACCAACTAATGACCCCATCATCTTCTCTCTCACTCTCACTTTCTCTGTATCTCCTTGTGTTTGTCTCTCTCTCTCTCTCTCTCTCTCTCTCTCTCTCTCTACCCCCACACACGCAAGAGTATGGTATGCAGTCCACCTCTACACGTTGATAGGGCTAAAGGCCAAAAAAGGCGAAGGCAATTATAATGATTAGTATAGGATGACACTTTTCTTCTTTATACAACAAAGAACGAGAATCTTCGCCTCTTCCTATGCTCTGTTCTTGATATTTTTATTATTCTTCTTCATCCCTAAACCTTTTTTTTTTTTTACTTGTTTGTTGATCAAGTTAAATTCTTTGGCTAATTTGATTCTTCGTGATTTTTTTTGAATTTTTGTACGGTTAAAAATATCAAAAATAATTTAAAAAATATTAAAATTATAGTGTTCATCGAACCAATATTTTTGTATTATTGTAAAAATGATAGTTTAATTGAAAAATAAAAAATGATAATTAAACCCATATTTTTATTTATTGTAAGCCATACATGTTGAGTTAATTTTATGAAATTTATACATTACTCTTATCTATTTTTTAAAATTAATATACAACTTTTGTGTGTCAGTGTGTGCGTCTCGTGTCTATAAAATAATAGAAGTAAAGAGAAAATTAAAATGATACAAATAAAATTAAAAAGTAAAAATGGATAGTTGAGAAATAATAATGATAATTAACCAATATTTTTGTTTTATTATGTACTATATATATATGTGTGTGCAAATACTTTCATTGAATTTTGATATAGGAAGGTAAATTTGTTCCTGTGGAGAGCGCGATTGTTAGTTTTGTTACATAATAACAAATTTATACGTCCATTCTTAACAATTTCAACTTGTTGTTTAGTTTAGGTGTTAATAACATAGCTAGTTATAATTTCAGTTTAGTAATGTAATAATAACTATACATTTCATATGTTAATAACTTTATCTTTATTGTTAATAACTTTAGTTTAGATTTTAACAACTATATTTTTTATTATTTTGTAGAGGATCAGAAATGTAATTTTATAAAAATAATGTCAGATAAGTCCTTAAAAATTTTAAAGTGGTTACTCCATTTTGTGGTGCTCTTTTATCATTTATCTATTAATATGGGATTTATTTGTTATTCTCCCCAATTCATATTCCGTGTGATAATTTTAAAAATAAATAAATTTACCCATATACCAATCATTTTTTCATAGAAATAGACAAGTGATAAAATAATATCACAAAATGGTATAATTGTTTTGAAGTGCCGAGAAACTTATCTGTTATAATTTTTTTAAAATTACATTTCTGAACCCTACAAAATAATAAAAAAGCATAGTTATTTGAAACTTAAATTAAAATTATTAAATATTAATATATGAATCATAGTTGTTATTATATGCTTTTTATATTTTGTGTAGAGTCAGAAATATAATTTTGTAAAAAAAATTATATCAATTAAATTTCTAAAAACTTTAAAGTAATTATAGTATTTTGTAATATTTATTTGTTATTTGTTTATTTTGATAAGATTTATTGATTATTTTCCCTTTTATTTTAGTACCACAACGATGAAATTGTTTGTTAGTTTCAATTTGAATTTGAATGTCGTTTTCTACCTCAAGGAGGTCGCAGGCTAGCACATTGAGTGATTTGATGCTTCACACAAACAAGAATAATGGTTCCTTCAAAAATCAAAGCGCAAGCAGTTTGAGTACGTAATCATCATCATCATTCATTCCATCCCATGCTCTGTTGTTGTTTTCACAAAATTTAATGACATTCTCTCGATTCTCAGACTGTGTCTGTCCCCTCCTTTTTCCTTTTTCTCTACATTCAAATTATGTCTTCCCTGTTTATTGCTGACTTCAGGCTTTGGAATGTTGCTCATATCAAGCAACCACCATGTGCCTTTCCTTAATTTAATTAACTGTTAACATTAATTATGTCCATTACCAAGGCAAGGGCTTGTCAGTTCTTTTTATTTTTTTCATTAATAATTAATTAAATTAACTCTTCAACCACTTCCGTACTTTAATTAATGCTACTAGTATTATATACTCTTTTCTTCTTGACTAAAATATAAAACATTAATAATTAATTTATAAATTTTAAAAAATATTAATTAAAATATTAATTTTAATTTAAATTTTTTAAATTTTAAAAAAATTTAAAATTTTTTTAAAAAAATTTAAATTTTTTTAAAATTTTAATTTTATTCTCATTGAATACCTTATATAAATGTTTTGATGATAATAATTAAAATTTTAATGTAATCTTTTTATATAAATGCTTTGATGATAATAATTAAAATTTTAATATAATTTGTTGTTGGTTTACTGTTTCTCTTACCCTTGTAATTCAAGTGTTTCTTCAAGTTTTAACTTTTTATTAAGGGAATAGTGATTTGCAATGTAATGATACAAGTACATGAATGGTGTTGGTTGGGAATCACTGCTCACTGACCTTTTGATTAGATATGCAGAACAACAACTTAGGGAAGTTTCACCTTTACCACAATTTTCGCAAAATTTTTGAATTTTGAAAGCATCATGTATACTTTAATTTAAACATTAAAAATAAGGAGAATTTCAACTAAGGGCTATGGAAGAAAATTAATTTAAAGTGAGTTCAAAAATATTCTGAAATTTTAGTTTAATTCAGGAGAGAAAAGTTAAAAGAATTTTGACGGTGAAAAGATCAAATTGCCCTTTACTTATTATGCAGAATCGCTATTTGTTAATTTTCTAACTCTATTTGTTAATTTACAAATATGAGTTGTAAATTACATGAGTTGATATGTCAATAATTATATAAGATTTAACATTCATTTTTCAATTATAAGCAACAATGTTAGTTGTTATATTGTGAACTTTACTTGTTAATTTGCTAACATCAGTTGTAAATTACTAATATCAATTGTAAATTATTGACAAGTCTTATAATTTATAATTGATGTTAGTAAATTAACAAATAAAGTTAGCAAATTAATAACTAATATTATTGATTGTCTGACAAATGAATATAATTCATAAGTGATATTGATAAATTAACAAGTGCAATAAAAAAATTAATAACTAATAATTATGCATGACACGTAAAGGGTATTTCAATCTTTTCACCATCAAAATTTTTTTTACTTTTCTCCCTTTAATTGAACTGAAATTTTAAAAATTTTTTAAATCCACTAGAAGTTAAATCTCTTTCCTATTTCTTAATTTAAATTCTCCCTTAAATATATATATATATATATATATTATATGAGATTCGATTTTGTAGACATTTAGCTTCTCTCCATTTACTATTTCTTTCACTTTCTCTTCACTACACAACTTAACTACTATTAGATTAAATATTAGGAAAAATGACAATTAGGCACCCGTAAAAATATAAATGACAACTATAAATCATGAACTATTGAAATCTTAATAACAAACCATGGTCTTTACTTGCAACTAAAAAAATGTGAATAGTCAGTTAAGAAATACATTTAAAATTATTTGTAACGTCTGTTGGGATTTACAAGAGTCAGTTGTGAATCTTAATTTTTTGTTATCAATATATAAATAAACTACTTGAGAAATTAAGAAAATACATTTAAAATTATTTATAATATTAGTTGAGAATTTACAAGAGTCAATTGTAAATCATAAGCCAATCATATGTGATTTTTTTTCTATTAATATATAGATAAATTGTTTAAAAATTTATAAAATACACTTGAAATTATTTGTAATGTTAGTTGTGAATTTATAAGAGTCAGTTGTGTACTACAAGCCAATCATTTGTTATTTTTGCTAACCCTTGAGAAATAAAAAAAAAGATGCTTAAGAGCCTTTGTAGCATTAGTTGAGAATTTACAAAAGTCCATTATGCATCTCAAGTCAATGAACAAAAAATAATTTATTACAAGCAAGAACACGGTCTCTTATTAGGATTTCAATAAAAAAGTTTGTAATTATTATTAATATTCTTATAGGGTCCCTATTGTCATTTTTCCTAAATTTTAAATGATCCATATTTAATATTTTAAAAAATATTAGTAAAATGTAAAATTATTAAAGAAAAGCTTGACACAATAATTTAAAACTATGTTAAATAAAATATTACTATATATATATATATATATATATTGTACTCCCTTCGAATCACAATATAACTCATAGTTAACTAATTTATAGTTTACAAATAATGTTAGTTAAAACCTTAACTTCTTAAAAATATACATATCTTTTCATTTATATACTCATTGAATACCATATATATGAGCCTTGATATAATAATAATTAAAATTTAATGCATATTTTTTTAAAAAGAATAATAAATGAAGTTGGGATATAGTTAAAAAATAAATATAAAAATTATTTAATATTCTATATTTTGGACTAGGTAAGGTTTTTGAAAAATATCTTTTATTGTGGTTCGAAGAAAGTATGTATTAAATCTATGCCATTCAAAAAATTAATCTAATGGTTAAGATGTGTAGTGAAGAGAAAGATGAGGGATAAGTAAATGAAGAGAATCCAAGTCTGGATTTAGTGAGCAATGATTCTCTCCTCTTCTTTTTTTCTTTTTTAACAATTAGATTAAGATTTGAATGGTTTAGATTTGATTTCCTATAAAATTATTACTAAAATGTTAAATCATAAGAAAATACAAAATATTAAAGTTCATATTGCTAAAATTTAAAATGAACAATTAAAAAATTACATTAAAAACAAAATAAAAAGCATATTATATAGGAAATAAAAATTGGATCATCATAATCTTGGTCTAATGCTTAGAAATTAGGAAGAGGAGGGGAAAATGATGGAAAGGGAAGATGAGAGAATCCTCACCCCGAATTTGGTGCTCTTCTATTTGGTGCTAGCTTGTGATAAACATTGTAAATTATAATTAGACGGTCCTAATCATACAGGTTTTTAATTTTCATTTATTTACTTTTTTTTAGAACACATAGTGAAATATTAAAAGAATTTCCTAACTATTAATTTAAAAAATACTGATATTTTAATTAATAAAATAAAATTTTGAATTTTTGAAATAAGTTATGTCATTCAAATAAAATCCATATAGTCTATAAATGATAGCCATAGTTGTTGGTTAATTACAGTCTGCATATGAATAGAATCACGCCCTATAGGCATGTTACAGAGCAAAAGATCTCAACTATTTGAAAACAAAAAAAGCCTTAAGCAAAGGTGAGACTATGATGAGTTCCTTTGCCACAATTTTCTTATAATACTAATTAACGAGAACGGAAACAATGCCAACAATACATTGAATAGGAATTGAATTAATAAAATTGGCCAAGTACAATGCATCACATACTCTTAGAATATTGAGTAACAAAATGAAAGTAAAAAGTGCTTGATACAATTGGCTAAGTAAAAAGTGCATAGAACATCTAGGATTTTGGATTTGACCTGCATTGTGCGGAGGAGATTTAATAGGAGTCAAGCTAATCCCGATTGAATCGAGATGAGATCTTTTTGAGTGAAAGTTATATCATACATTTCTAGTGTTTAAAATTGAGACCTCTAGTTAATATAGTATAACTCCCTTACTTAATTAGTTGACCAAACATATGGTGATATACTTTTGATAACTTTGGGATGTTGGCTTTTGATGTTATGAGATTGAATTATTAGGAACTTTTATAGGGTTCTTGAGCCACTAGTGCATCTAGGCCTAACTTTTTATTTTTTTCTTAGTAAAATATACGAGTTATATATATTTAACTCTCCTAAGTTGGCACATTATGAAAATTATGAAATACTAAATGAAATTTTTATTTTTAGTTTTATATGTAGTGTTTTACATATGCATAGAGTAACTATTTTAGTAATTTAAAGATATGATTATCATAGGATCTATTCATTTTCAACAAGATAATGCTATACATGTTTTTAAAATATTGATGTCATTTTATTTGCTTTCATTTTATATTTAATGAAAGAAATTACATAAATTATTATTAACAAACTTTGTTAAGCATTGCAATAAAAATTTTAAGATATATTAAATGCTATGTACTTGATATATATAATAAAATCACTTAACCAAAAGTTAAGAGGTTTGGTGAAGATGTTCTTCTATTTTTTTAAAAATAATCAAGCTATTGAAATTTATGATGAATGATTTTACTCTGATATAATTTCATCTTATGGACATAAAACTTTTATGATAATTGAGCATTATCAATGTGTTGAGATATTTATTTGTTACAATTATCAATTAAAAAATTAAATAGTAAATTTAATAAGCAAGTAATATAGCTTGTTACATTAAACGAAACTTTAGATTCTAATGATACATTTAAATCATTTAATGCTCATAGGGATGATAAAATTTTTACCAATTTAATAATAATTCATATTGAGAAAAAAAATTACAAAAACATTTATCACAAACATAATGACTAATGATTTCTATACCATGAAAAATAGATGAGTTTTAATATATATATATATATATTATATACATGTGTAAAATTAAATATAAATATATATTGAAATATTTATATTATGTCGGTGAAAAATATATCTATAAATAAATTCTTTTTAAGTATCATATATATATATATATATATTATCATCTTGGCCTCCCTTAATAAAAATTTCTGGCTTCGCCCCTAATTGCATTGCTGAATTATGACAATTAATGTTTGAGTGATATGGTCTGAGGATCTCAAGATTTCCCACATACATCTTGTACAACAAGACAGGTTTTATTGCAAGTGCATGTTTGGATACTAAACTTAATCAATTTTAAAGACTAAAATTATAATTTTGTGAAAATATATCAAAACACATTTATTATATGACAAAATTAATTATGAATTTGAAATCATAACTTTCTTAAAAATATCCAAATATATTATAATAGGGTGTTTGAATATTTCACAAAACCATGATTTTACCTGAATTTTAATTCTTCTTGAGATCAATTTATAAATCAATTGTACCACTTAATATGATTATATTCAAAATCTATCATATTAATCAATTTTTTCATAATTAATTTTTTTTATGGATATCTGAAAGGAAAGATCAAAGATACAACTAAACTTGCTTTTCTTGTGGTTTCACAAGTATGTTGTCACCAATTTTTTATGCCTTTTTTGCTGAGAAATTTAACAGCTACTTCCAAAACATGAAGACAAAAAAGTCTTCTATCTTTATGTAATTTTCACTACCTCAACTTGATTTTAATAGTACTTTGCCACTATAATTTGTCCATGTAGATATTTATTATTTGATCTTGTGGTCCTTTTCTCCATTGCTCCATTATATGTACACCCTCTATATATATATATATATATATATGATATTATTATAATGGTATAGTTGCCACTTCTATCGTAAGAATCATTCCTTTTGTTAACGCTTTTTAGAGAAATTCAAGTTCACAGGAGAAAACGTGTACATACAGATGTATGTTTATTTAATTATTTCAAGGCTCACATTGTGTGGTTCCTGAAAGTTGGTCAATATAGTATGGTCATTAAACTTGTATTATAATCCGTGTACCCTTTTCTTAATGTCTTAGTTGGGGAATTTTTTAAGTTCTAGTTGAGTAACTTTGAAGGAGGGTCTTGACTTGACCGTTTAAAAGAAAATATTTCCCGTCCCTCTCAAGTGCTGGGTGTATATATAATAAGTAATTAAATATCTGCTTTGTTAAAATTTTTAACTGTATGAATGAGTTGGATAAGTATATATTGGCAACAACTGCATGCATAAGAAATTGGTAATTATAAGCAGTCTACCTAATAAATTTAGCGAAACACTTCGTTTTGATTTGACTGAAATGAAACCCACGTAAAGGTTGTATGACAAGGCATAACAATTTCATATGAAAATTAAACAATTGGTATAAATATTTACCTGATTTTATTTATGAGGCAAAGAGAGAAATTTTTTTTGATTCTATTTATAGAGTATTTCACTATTTTCTATATTCATCTTTACTTTTTTACCTTTATTAAATGTCAAGAAAAATATTAAAAATAATTCTTTTTGTTTTTATTAGGGGCAGATGGAAACTTAATAAATTTTAAGACAAAGTTAATAAAATTTAAAATTTTAATTGGTTTTGATAAAATATACTAGAAATGATTTATAAATAGAAGTATAAGAAGTATTATAATATATGGATGTTTATAAATTCTCCCAAATCTTGGCTTTTCATATTCTACATTACATAACCTCTATGATGAATGGTTTTAAGAGTTTTTTCTCATGTTTAATACCAATGAAGTCAATCAAACTTTAATCAATCAGTTTAATAGGAATGGAAGTCAAAAACTCTCTCATTGAGAAGGGCGGTGCTCCGCCATTAGAGGAGGATAGTGTAAAATTACTACGTTTTCTCCACTTTGCCTAACTAGTAATCCACATATTACCATGGTAACTTGGAATAAACCACCCTAACCACCTTACCATAGTAAAGGGAAGGTAATTGCAATTAAAAAGAACTAATCAAAGTGTTGGTAAAAAAAGAAGAAGAAGAAGAAGTAATCATAGTAGAAAATAAAGACCTAGGTTAAAAATCTACTATGGCGATAACTGTCATATGTTCATATCATTTTCATATTATTTTTTTTAGATTTTAACACTTTTTAGAGATATTTTGTGCATGACAGAAGCATTTTAGATTATTTGAGAAAATTTTATAAGTTTTAGAACTTTTGGGGCAAAAGTGCAACTTCTGAAAGTTTAGGGGCAACTGTAATTTTCAAAATAATTTCTGAAAAGTAAAAAATTCATCATTTGATAATTTTTAGTTTTTCATTAATCCCATAAATTTAATTTAAGTTCATTTAACTTATATTGTGAGTTATTTATTAAAATATTCTTTAAAGTATACACTTTTTTGTACTTTAATTGTACTTTCTATGAACTTTAGAAGTGTATTAGATTTGGTTTTTGTAAGCAAGAACTTTTAGAAAACTTCTTATAAATAAATTCATCTCTTAATCTTCCATTTTATAAATTTCATTCACTTCACCATATTTTCATAATTTATACCTGAATTGGATAAATTCATAAGACTCATGAAATTATTTGTGCACAACTTCGTATTTAATGAGCCCATTGTGTGTTTTAGCCCATGGGAAGTTCTTGAATGATGATGGCAGCCCCTTGCATGAATTTTGAGCCATTGGATGAGCTACTTTGATGATCATAATATTACAAATAGTTGATGAAATCTCAAGAAAGCACAATGATAGTTATGATAATTTCAGCTTCCAATTTCAATTCCCTTTTTTCTTATTCTTGTTATGAATTTTTTCCATCATCTCCATCATGTTATTTTTTAATTTCTCCATCCATTTTCATATTATTAAATGTCTTTCATTTCTATTTATTATTATTTAAATAATTCATTCTCAAAATTCATGGCCATACATGAAATCCCATGTGAAAGAACCTCTAAGTGCAAACAAGTGTTACATCACTTCAGGGAACTTAGTGGGCATGAATCCTAGCTCTTGGATCAATCATTTGGAGCTTCAAACACCCTTGAAACATCATAATTTCTTTCAGCATAAATCACACATGCCTCTTGGCCTAATTCTTCTTATTCTTTCATATTTCATCTTCATATTTTCCTTTAAAGAACGCCCATGAACCCAAGACTATAACATCCCAAAAATTTCATTTTGATTAATTAAGCTAAATGAGAATAAATTAATAAATTAATGTGGTGTATGGTCAGAGAGGGCTGATAGAGGTATTGGGTTGTGGTTTAGCCTTTAATTGAGTCTAGAACTAAGTTGGATCACTTGAACCTTAAAAAGGGGAGAAAATTCAAAGAAGGGAGGCTCTATGCCATATGTTGTAGTGTGTGCAGCATGCACTGTGGCGTAATAGGCCTAAAAATATGAAGGGGATCTCTCTGTGCTACATTCAGTGGCACGTGTGACATGTGCCACGGCGCATAACTCAAAATTCTAGTAAATTAGAGTGTTGTTAACCTCTAATATTTTATGTTATTTCATCACATTTTTCTTAGATTTTAATCCATTTTGCCTCATTTGTATATATTTTTATTGCCTAAATTAGGAAAATGTGCATTTTGTTTTGGGTTTGCATTCTTAGCTTTAATTCAATATTTTTGGCCTAATTTCATGTTATTTTGATTTAAGATTGGATTAGATACATTTTTTGAGCTTTATTGATGTTTTTGGATGAAGAAATTAAGTGCAAAATGGATAAATTTTATTAATTGCGAAAACAGTTCAAAAATGCCAAAGTCATTAGAAAGTTGTGACTTTCGCCGCTTCAAAAAAACACTTCATTTTATTTATCAAAAATTGGTTGGCTAGGACATATATATCTAAGAGCTTGACCCAGAATGCATTCTTTAAACTTTGAACAACCATTTGGAGCTTTGCGTGCTAGGGTTTAGGCATTGAAAAAGTTGGGTCCAAGAGAATGGAGTTTTGAAGACATTTAAAGCTTGTTTTCTTTGGTTTTTCTATTCCTCTTCCCTTTCCTCTCTTATATTCTAATATGGGTCCAAATATTTTGTTTTTGTATTTTTTGGATGATTATGGGTAGCTAAACACTTTGTTACAGGGTTATTTGGAACCCTTCTATGGATTAACACTATGTTCCTCCTCTTTTTTTGTGATTAATGATGTGTGTGTGTGTGTGTGTGTTTATTTTACTCTTTTCTTAATACTTCTAAGTGATTAGATATTATTTAGATGTTAGGTTCACTTGATTGATGCTTGAGAGGTTGGGTCAAGTGTAGAACTTGGGTAAAATAGTGTAAGAAATTGATATTTGCATGTTGAATGGATGGTTTTACTAGTAAGATAGAGATATACTTGCTAGCCTTGCATAACTACATTAGGGTTGGAGCTAAAAATTGAGTTTTATCAATTGCAACAAAAGATTGGGTAATTAATTTAACTAAATATTTGTTCATGACTTAAGAGAGCTTGTCTAAATATTTTTAGAACTTTAGGTTAGCACTTATTTTTATTGAAAACATTTAGGAGAGGACACGATTTTGGTGTTATGAGACACAAACGGGAATAAATAATCCTAGCTCCAAATTTGTGCTTGAAGTCTGTGAATCAATTTGTTTTCTTTATTTCTAGTGTTAATTTAGTTTCAAAATTATTTTCACCTAATTTTGTTTGGCTTAACTCAATTGAACTCACTTAGTCTTTTGTTTGATCATTGTTTTTAAATAAATCCTTAAGGGAACGATACTTTACTTTCATTATATTATTTGCTATGATCTGTGAACTTATGGTGAGCAACCAGTGTCTTAACACTCAAAAATAGAAGAGGAAAAGAGGAGAAAACAAAAACCACTTAAGGAGCTATGTTAAGGCTAACATTTTTGAAGGATTGGGAGTATCTTGTGCTTGTAAACACCCAAGGTAAGTCTCATAAGCTTCCTTCTTCCTTCTTCTCTTATTTTTTAGAAGTTTTAAATTTAGGGCTTGTTGATAGAAGTGATTTTTGAACCTTTAAGGATATGGGTCCAATTTTATTGACTTAAATAGAATAAATGTGAGTTATTTGAGTTAGCTAAATCTCATATTGAAGGCCATGCTCATCCTTGGTGGTTGGAAAGCATTTATGGCTAAATTTTGACATTTAATGATGTGGTTGGAAAGGTTTGAATGCCATTAATTGTGATCTAAGTGTATAATAGAGTTAATGTGAGTGAAGGTGAGTTTAAATAGGTAAGCTTAAATGTTAGAGATAAGAACTTTGGGATATTTAAAGTGATGGAATAAAGAGTACAAGTTATGTGAGTGATGATGTTAATGGTTTTGGACATGACTAATTATAGATTAATCATCTATACACCAATTTGAACTTGAGATCAAGCTTTGAAAGCATTAGTAAAGGGGTAGAACCTTTGACCACTCAAATGTTTTAAGTAATTAGGGGAAATATTTTTTATATAGTTGTTTGCTAATTGATTTATTTTAAAAAATGAATTATTTGACATGAATGATTGAATTTCATGATTTTAAATATATGCAAATTTAATACAAGATTTTGTTAACCAACTAGGTTATTAATATGACGTGATTAAGTATGAGATGATTGTGTTGTGCACTAGCAAGATGTCAAGTACACAAAAAAAATTGATGACATGCATTGTGAATATTTATGATTAAGTATGTGATATATGTTGATAAGAAGAATTATTTGTGATGCTCATATGCTATAGCCTATTTGAACTAAGGTTGTCGCTACACTAGCAAAATAATACTAAGCTACACTAATGTAGTATTAGTGTGAACCTACGTTGATCTTTATGAGGAGGCTTAGTTGAAAATTTAGGTTTGAAGTGTGCTACAAGTTAGGGATGATTTAGGATAGATTTAACCTCAAAACTAAATGATCTAATTAATCTAATTCTAAGGTGAATGAAGTGGGTATGTGTAAACTTATTAAAAGTAGGAACTCCTATGTGAAATTGGTCACCTATCCTTGTTTGATTACAACCTAGCTAGTTTGGTTTCTTCTCTCTTCTCTTTGGTTTTAGTGACTTAGTTATATTAATTAAGACTTAGCTAATACCTTGACCAACCCCAATCTAAGATTATGGTCTTAGAATGAACCAAAGCAAAGCTAGCATTAAGCCTAACCAAAGTATTACAAACATGATTCAATTAGGTCAAGAATATATGAAGGAATCAACATACTCAAGATTATAATTCATGAAGATATTCACATGCATTCAAGTTTGGAAGATTATGAAAAGAAAGAAAACATGTTAAACTCATCAAGCTAACTAAGATTATGAATCAACTTGAAGAGGCCAAAATCTAGAGCTCAAAGCAATAAAACTCAAGTTGAAACAAGCATCTCTTAATCACATGAATCATCACTTGAAATTACAAGATCAAAGAGTCATACAAATTTGTAATTAGAGAGAGAGAAAATTAGAGAAAAAAATTCAAATTCAACTAGAAAATAATACAAACTCAAGGTTTTCTTCTCCTCATAGTAACTCCTTCAAGAACTTAACCTTGCATCTTTAAGTGATAAATAAAATAAAGCTCCAATATCTTGGCCATTCTTTACCTCAATTTTTCCCCAAGTAAACAAGTATTGATTCTTGAGAAAGCTATTAGGTTATGTAGAGGAAGAAAAGAGGAAGAGAATGGTAGTGGTTTGGTAAAATTTGGATAGTTAAATTAAGAGATAAAGAGGAGAGAGAGTAAAAGTGTAGAGAGAGAAGTGAGAGGATTTGATGAATTTAAAGTTTGAAATCTAAAATTATGAGTAAATGTGGTGAATGATCTGATCTTGGGGGCTAAATGACA
The DNA here is from genome assembly GCF_029017545.1 of Prosopis cineraria. Classification (NCBI taxonomy): domain Eukaryota; kingdom Viridiplantae; phylum Streptophyta; class Magnoliopsida; order Fabales; family Fabaceae; genus Prosopis; species Prosopis cineraria. Next base: position 9,147,477 of record NW_026555336.1, on the reverse strand, counting down.
TGCTCAATATGTTTCCCCATTAGCTGAAGCTCAATTAAAAAATAAAAAAAGAAAATAAAATGAAATTGGGAGCCTTGTCATACTTGTAAGGTGGCACCCTTCTGTTAGCTTGTAGATGATTTCAATGCGTGTCAAATTAATCCCATGTGTCATCCACAAGTTTAGCTAAATAAATTTTTAAAATATTATGTTACCACTCATCTTCTAGACATAAAATGTACTTTGTCAATTTTTCTTGTACGTTTTCTCAAAAGTTTATTTTTGAACCAAAATATCCCTAATACACTAAATATAGACACTTAGGTAATTTTCCAATTCTAATGCAATATGTGTGAATTTTGGCTAATAAAACCTTAATAAATGGTCCTAATTGACATAGATAATTGTGTAACAAATGTGTTCTGTCACTATCATATGATTTAAAATAATAAGCTTGTTATTGTGAGTTACAAGCATGTATGTATATACATATATACATATATATATATATATATATGAGCATAAGATATTGCATGATCGTTTTGGTAGGAGTTTTATCTAGGGATTCTCATCGTTGAAATTAAGGGATAGCCTTATGTACTATTTATCAAGGGATTATCCTTAATTTGTCAAGAACTTGAACCTATCTAACTTTACCTATTTATTAAGGAGACTAGCTTAGGGTTTTATGACACCCCAAGGATTTGAGAATGGAGGAAGCCATGGTTCAAGAGTGAATGTAGTGATCTTTATCCGGGTCCTCACAATTTGGGAGCTTAGGTAGTTTATTCATATGAATAGAGCCCTATTTGAATTATAACCCATAGTTTTAGTCAAAAGGTATAATGAGGATATAAGTATGATTCAATCATTCTTTTTATTTAACGTGTCATATAGTTGTTAAGTTTGTGGTAAGCCATGATATTGGAATGTGCCATTATCACATAGTTGTTATTATTGTGACAATGTACATTGTGATATAAGATGGTGCATTGATGGTACTTGTTCATATAATGAATTACTCATGTTTAATATTTGATATTATGTTCATGTATTCATTAAATATCCTAAATGTAAATTAATATACAATTGCATACGATAGATGCACCTTGGTTACTGAGTGATTGTACTCACCCCACTCTCTTAACATTTTATAAGCTTTAGCTTAGGTGTAGAAAAAGGAAAAGTACTAAAGGCTTAGGGATTTAGAATTTCCACTATAAAGGCTCCTGTTTTATTTTGATTTATGTGTAATTACTAAAATTATCTCCAACTAGGGATGCATTTGATTATGTTCTTACACTATAAGGAATGTCATGATTTGATTGTTATCTTTTAGGCCTTAGAGTTATTGTATGTAAATTTAATTATTTTTAATATAGACAAAATATTAATGCAAGTATAAGGAGAAAATTGTGGTGCTTCAAATGATTGAATATTTTGATTATATGCAATATGGACCTGCCCCTTATTGTTTTTGATTATTGAGGCATTGAGGGTTGAAAATGTGAACTAAGTGATATACGAATGTCCTGGTGTATAGCACAGATAATCCTAAGTCCATTGAGTATGGCTTAGGTGTTAGTTTTGAATTTTGGCACATGTGTTAGGTTTTAGACACCTTTTTTTTGGAAAATTATATGGAGTTAGTAATTTTGGCCAAGCCCAACGAGTTAGCCTAACCTCAAAAAAAAAAAAGTTAGGGTTGAGCTTGGTTATATAAGCTTTTTTAAGAAGGTAGGATATTTTAAACATGATCTAAATAAGTTCAGCTTGAATTGAGCCTAGCTTGAATAAGCTTGCCCGCCTGAATTACCAGCTCTATGTAAAAGTATGAAAATTATGTTTAGGTGTTGAAATCCTTTGTATGGAGTAAAACCCATGCCATTAGCTAGATTATATAAAGATATTTCTGTAGGCACCTAAATCATCTCAATTGGATGTCGAACGGAGAATTGAATGCGTTGGAAATTTGCCCTTATATTGTTAAAATGATAGCACAGCACAATTGTTGTCAAACTATGTAGTGTGCTACAGTGCATGGTACTTGAGTTGTAGCATGAAGCCCAAAGAGGGGCATGCCATGATGAATCCCTTTGTGTTGGCCCACTTGGATATTTTTAATTATTTTTTAAGGCTTTGGGCTACCAAATGGAATCCATGCTTCCATATGTGCTTCTACTATAATTATTATAACTAAATTTGATGTATGTTATAATTATGAAAATTTAGGATCCCACTTTTATTACCTTCATTGCTTGTGACATTAATGAGTTTTTAAAATGGGTAACTCATTTAAGTTAATCTCTAGATCATCAAAATGGATTAGGTTAAGTGTTAGTTTAGTAAGGGCAACCTTATAACTTGGTATTAGTTTTTCAAGTTTTGAGAATTGGTTTGTAGTTAGTTGAGTTGAATTGTGAGTGACTTGTAATTATGCATTGCGTGTATTTGGCAATTATCTTATTATATATATTATTGTCTTTATCAAGCAAGTGCTAACTTCCTTTTCTTTTTCGGATTACTTTCATTGTTAAGATGGAACAATGTGGGAAAAACTAAAGCAACCAATACTAGCAACATTATGGAAAATATATAAAGGCTAGGGAAAGTAGGCTTGGTGGGACGACAAGTATTATCAATTGAGAAAGAGCAAAGAATAGTAGATCAAGAGCAATAATGGGAGCAACAAGGGCCTCAATAGGGTGATAATAATATCCTAAAAGCATTAAGCCAAATGATGATAGGAATCTAAAGAAAAATTAAGGAATACAATGAGATCCTCAAGAAGAGAGCCAGGGAGAGTAGCAAAATGGTAGATAAGATTGGCGGGAACTATGATGAGTTACACCAAGAGGACTATGAGGAGATGCGGAGTGATATGCATGGGGATGTGCATGGGCATGAAGATGAGGAGTATTTAGAGGAGAGTTTGCCAAGGAGGTTTGTATAACCTATTTAGCCTAAAAAGAGTGAGTTTGATAAATCCATATACCTTGCATTAAAGAGGTTTATAAGGTTGAATCCTCTACTTCAAGGTTCCATAGAAGACTGAGCTGAAGATAAATCGATAGACAAGCTTGAGCCTATCTTCTCAGTGAGCAGAGAATACTTCTCGCCACTTTTATGCTTAAGGATGCTGCTAAGAACTAGTGAGAAAGTATGACATTAGCAAACTCACTTCTAACCTAGAAGGAGTTCAAGAGGTGGTTCTTTGTTTACTACTTCCTTGCTTCCTTTAAAATTGAGAAGGAGTCTAAGTTTTATAGGCTCTAACAGGGAAATATGAATGAGGAATAATTTATAGCTAAGTTCAATGAATTGTCCAAGTACACCACATACTTGAGACACTATGATAATAAGTACTAGAAGGTCGAGCAATTTCTAGATAAGATGAGGCTGAGTATAGTTAGCAGTTAGCTACATTTGACATCACCTCCTTTGAGGTTATGTGCAACAAATTTAAAGCTATAGCTAGACAGGGCCAATTTGTAGAGGAGAAGAGAAGGGATAGGTAGGACCAATTTTTGACATTTATAGGCCCTATAAGCAAAGTGAATAAGAAGTTGAGTTTTACCCCCAGTGCATTTAGAGGGTATAGTGCTGGTGGAAGCAAAAGGAAGGGTTTTTATAAGGAGTCCTAGTTAAAGGGATTTAACTAGAGGAACAATGCCTCGAGGAGCATAGGTAGAGTTTGGAATTAGATATCCTAGTAGGATTCACAGCTTCTTTTGTGACTAGATTGGTGAGAGCCTTATAAAGCAACAAGTATAGAGTCATCTTAAGGGCCAGTGCTAGACTTGCTTCAGGTGCCATAAGGTTGGACATATTGCCAAGTAATGCCTAGACAACATTGAAAGAGTTTTCCATCAACTCTTAAAATAATACTAAGTTTTACACTATGTAGATAATGGTCAACCTAGGTTGATTATTTTGAGGAGGCTTACTTTCATTAATTAAAATTAACCAATATGAATTAAACTACTCAAAGAGTTGATTGATTTTGATTTGATTTTCTAAAAGTTAAAAAGAAAGCTATAAAATTAGATTAACGTGTTCTTGGTAGTTTCTTATGGAATAATAGGATCTTAAAGTTGGAGTAGTGAGTGAGCCATTGGCTTAAAAATTAATTAAGTTGGCTTTAGATTACTTTATCTTGTTGGCCTAAAATGACGAAAAATAGAAAAATTATCTCTAGCCTCTTAACCTTCCCGACAAACTTCTGAAGTACTAAATTAAGATCATTAGTTCAATTATTTAGGTTAAGTTTAAGCATTGACCAAGTGCGATATGAATTTTTCATAAGTGATTCAGATCTTCTCAAAAGGCATGTAAACTCCCAAGATTATGGTGAGAAAACAAGAAATCAAACAGCAACTGCTCAAGATTATGATGTAGAAAATACAAGATAAGACACTAATGGAAATATCAAAATTATGATAATATCTACTAACGTAAGGAAGCATCAAATACAAAAACATAATCAAATCACCAAGTTCTGAACAATACATATAAATGAACCAAGATTATGGCTCAAATACATGACAAAATAATCTAAAATTATAGCCTTACAACATCAAGACATTTAGGAAAATTAGGGTAGAGTAATTAAAAACTAAAGAGATGCTAAGTTTTTGGCCTCATCATCTTCCTCTTCCTTTAAGATCCATAAGCCCCTTAGCCTTAAAACTTAATGGAAGACCTCTTCTTCATGCCTTGGCTGAAGTGAAACTTACCTACCATTAGAGATGAAAACCTTGGATGGATGAATGGATGAAGACTAAGGTTTGTGTGTGTTTTTGGTGTAATGTAGGTGATGGATGAAATTTGTGAAGAGAGATGGAAGGGAAGAGATGAGAGAATGAGAGAAAATGAGTGGATGAGTGAATAGAATGAGTCTTGGATGAAATTGCTCTACCGTTGAATTAGTATGGATGATTGTGTGAGTGATGAGTGATGTGCATTTGAGTTGGCTTAAATTATGTGTGTGTATCAAGCCTAGAATGAACTTGGACACAAAAAGGATTAGGTTCAAATTAGAATAGAGGCATAGGAGCTGGTTTCAATGTGATTTTGTTGGCTACAAATCTAATTTTTCAAATCACAAAGTCAAAATAAGGATTAAAGAGATAATAAGACTTTCCTAATTAGGTGCCATATGCTTGTCATTTTGAATTTTGCAGCTCCCTCTCCTCTTCTTACAAGGCCTTGCATGCATAACTCAAGCCCAAAAGCCTTCCTTACTTGCCTTTAGCCCAATTGACACAATTCTAAGTACACTTGTTCACCTAAGTCACAAAATCACATTTGATTTAATCTAATAATATATGTGTGACAAAATAAATTATATTTTTATACAAGAAATTAATTATTTAAATGGGAGAATATTTATAAATGAAATTCAAGAGCAATTCTATGTGAGAAGTATAATGTAAATACGTGCACATGCAAAGTCCAAACTAGGTTAACCAAGTCAACAACCTTAAAGTGTGACTTTTATGCAATATCTCCCAAACCAAAGTGAATTTTTAAAATTAATTAGACCATTATAAATCTTGGAAAATACAAAATTTAATCCAACAAAAACCCAATTTTTCATAAAAGGTGCAAATTTGGACCAAAATACCCCTATCATGCAAATTCACCCTTTAGGTATTTTATCACTTTTAACACCAATAATGAATGTAGTTAAGGAATATATCATGCAAAATAGGTCTTAAATGTATAGATAAAGTGTGTAAATAATGTATGTATTGAGACATCCTTGCTCTAGACCAAGGATATGTTATCCCAAGACGAGTCTTGTCCATGTCTAAGGAAGAAGGTGAGGCATCCTTTAAGCTTGTTAGAGGTGAAATCTCACCTAGTGGTAACTAGATAGATGCTTTATTTAATTTTGATGTCACACACTCTTTTATTTTTGATGAGTGTGCAAAAATATTAAATCTACTTGTGCTTGAAATGTCATTTCCTATAAATGTATCCATATTGGCTAGGGAATTACTAAGAACTAGTTGAGCTTGTTTTTGTTTAGAGTTAAATTTTGAAGAGTCACAAATATAGATTTGATTTGCTTACTTATGAGTGGTATTTATGTTTGGGTATGGATTAGTTATTCACTAATGGAGCAACTTTAGATTGTGACAAGGAAAAAGTTTCATTACCAGTATACATAATGGCTAGAGTTACCCATCAATCTGCTTAGGCATTATCTATAGTTAATTTAGAAACTCCCATGTTTTTGTTAGCAATACAAGTAGAAAAATTTGTTCAAGAGGATTGCCAAGCCTTGATGGTCTACTTTTCTACTCATGAGGTGTATGACGATAGGATAAATCAAATTAGGGTTGTAAATAAAGTTTTATAGGTTTTTGCTAATGAGATGTCAGGGTTACCACTAGAAAGAGAAGTTGAGTTCTTCATCAACTTAGTACCTAGTATTAAGCCATCTCCAAGGCTCTGTACTGTATGACTCCTTTGAAACTTGCAAAGTTGAAAAAGCAGTTAGAAGAGCTATTAGAAAAGGGATTCATCTAGCCTAGTGTATTAATACCGATCTTGCTTGTGAAAAAGAAAGATAAGAGCATGAGGCTGTGTATTGATTATAGACAACTGAACAAGGCAACTATAAAGAACAAGTATCTATTGCCATGGATTTATGATTTATTATAACTTGTTAAAGCTATAGTATTTTTTAAGATTGATCTTAGGTCCAACTATTATCAATTAAGGGTGAAGGTAGATGACCTTCTTAAGATTGCTTTCAAGACAAAGTATGGGTATTATGAATTCTTAGTAATGCCCTTTGAGTTGACAAATGCACTAGCAATACTCATGGATTATATGAATAAGATTTTCAAACCCTACTTAGAGAAGTTTATGGCAGTCTTCATTAATGATATCACTACTAAAAAATAAGGTATATATAATGCCTTATATTTAATGGTTATATGAAAAAATGTTGAATAAAATAAGGTGAGATTTCAAAAAACAACTATTTAGCGGTTAAAAATATAACTGTTGAATAAATAATAATACACTTAACAATTAAATAAAGTAACCATTGGGTAAATCCTTTAGTTAAGCAAGTACTGACGTCACAAGTTTATTCAATAGTTCCATACCATTGAATAAACTTTAAGTATATTTAATGGTTTCTATTAAAGAATCATTGAATAAACATATATTCAATGGCTCTTTAACAAAGTTGTTGAATAAGGACATTTAAATGTTTGTTTGTATCTGCGTGAAGCTATTACTCTTTAAACTCTCAAAACTTCATTTTCTCTCTAAAAAACTAAATACCAAGTGTTGAAATCCATCCCCAAGCACTAAGGAGACATTTCTAGCCAAACCTATCCTTCTTCTATCGTTGGAATGTTATCATTTGCCTCTGTCATTGTTTTTGTCCTTCTGTCACTATGATATTCAAACATAAGTCCTCTCTTCCTCTTCCTCTCTCTCTCTCTCTCTCTCTCTCCTAACTTCTTCTTCTTCTTCCATTCTAATAGCTAGGTTTGTGGATCATCTCCCTTTAGCTATGGATTGTCGGCTAACACAAAAAAATTTAGGTTTTTTAACAAAATTACATAAATTTGAGACGTTTCTTTGAGTATAGATTGAATAGGTTTTGATTATTTAAATTAAGGATGATTTTATAAATAATGTGCTTAAAGTTTGGTTGAGTGAAAATGCTTTGTATGACTTTGTGTTGCCTATTTTGTAATGTCAATTGTGAAGTTGTTAAATGTGATTGACTGAGTGATTTGTAGTATGAATTTGTTGTTATTTTAATATTCAATTTGTTAAAAGAGGGTAGTAAGCATAGAAAATGCTTAATTTTATAGTGTTATGCTGGTGAATTTTTTTTTTTACAATTTTAGTTTTACCCTAAAAAAATATGACCTTTGTTAAAGTTGTTTTATGGTCTGGAGGGAGTTTAATTATTTTTTAGTATGATATGTAATTCTAACCTTTTATTTTCAATTATGGTTGGTGAAATGATGCCTTAAATTAAGATGCAATTGAGGCTTATAGATGATTTATAATGAAAGCCTATTTTATTTTCTAACTTGAGTTTTTTGCATTTGAAAAGCTTGCATGTGTTATTTTCATCAATTTTATGAGTTGGAGATTTTGGAACTAACTTGATCCAATGAAGTTAGCTATCTTGATCGTAATTTCTAATTTTGAGGAATATTAGATTTGTTATACTTCTATTTTATTTCTTGAAGTAGCTTAATACTTTGTTAGATTACAATAGTATAAAGAAAGGGCATGATACTTGGGAATTCCCATTTGAAGCCATTATGTTGCCAATTTTTTAATTTTAATTTTGCCTTAAAAAGAACACATATGAGCATAGTTGAAGTTGTTAAACTTGTGACTCATTAAATGCTTTCCTATTTTTACCATCTTTCTTAAATAAGGGCATTATGGATAAGGAATGGATGTTTGCCAGCCACATATCTAAAGAATATTGGGATGAGGTGGCAAACTTTGTTTAGTTTGCAGTAAGTAATGCAAAAAATCATGAGTGAATTGTTTGTCCTTATGTAAGTTATGACAATGTGAAGTCAGCTTCTCCTGAGACATGTGAACTCTACTTGTTTGAGTATGAAATTGATCAGAGTTATAAGTCTAGGGCAAAGCATGGGGAGACATCTAAAGATGTGAATAATAGTCGAGGGTATATAGAAAGTTGTTCATCATCACTATATTTCAATACAAGTGCATATGAGGTTGATTGTCTTAAAGAATTAGTCAATGCAATGGAAGAGCAACTCAAGAATTTTTCAGAGAAGTTGAAAAGGTTGAAAATTGATGTAGAGACACCTTTATATGAGGGTTGTACTAAGTTTACTCTATTATTTGTTGTGTTAGAATTGTACAACTTGAAAATAAGTGGGTGGAGTGTATGAGCTTCTCAAGCTTGCTCTCTCTAATTAGATTAATCCTATTGAAGAATAGCAAGCTTTCAGGTTAGCTATATGATATAAAGAAGGTGTTATGTGTACTTGGCCTGAGTTATAAAAAGATGCATGCTTGCTCCAACGATTACATTTTGTTTAAGAATGAATATAAAGAGCTAATCCTCTATTCTAAGAGTGAGACATCATGCTAAAAGCAGAATGGGAAGAGACCAAAGAAGGCAATGTTGTATTTTTCTATTATTACAAGATTCAGACATTTGTATAGCATATGCCAAGAGGTAAAGAATTTAACATGGCATGTAGATGGAAGGGTTAAAGATGACAAGATTTAGTATTCAACTTATTCTCCTGAATGGATAAAGTTTGATCAAAAGTACCCTAATTTTAGAAAAAAAGATAGGAACTTATACCTCACATTATCTATTGATGGGATGAACCTACATGAGAGTTTTGCTAAGAGGAGTAGATAAAATTCATGTGGTATCAATTGCCAATTGTTGGAATTGAGAGGTAGCCTTATCCTACTGTTTGTCAAGGGACTGACTTATTGTTTTTCAAGGGACTCAAACCTAGTTAACTTTATAGTTTGTCAAAGAGACTTGCTTAAGGTTTTACGACACCTTAGGGCTTCGAGAATAGAGAAAGCCATAGTCCAAGAGTGAGTGTGCTAATCTTTAGCTGGGTCACTCATCATGATTCGTGAGCTTAGATAGTTCATTCACACCATATAAGTATGGTTTGATCATACTTTTTATCCGACGTGTTATATGGTTGTTAAATATGTGGCAAGCTGTGATATTGGAATATGTCATTATTACATGGTTGTTATTATTGTGGCAATGTCCATTGTGATATGAGATGGTGAATTGATGGTGCTTGTTAATGAATTTCTCATGTTTAATATATGATATTATATTCATGAATTCATTAAATGTCCTAAATGTAAATTAATATACAATTGCACAGGATAGACGTATCTTAGTTACTAGGAGGTTGTACTCACCCTCTCTCTTAATATTTTATAAGCTCTACCTTTATTGCAAGAAAAGAAAAGCATTAAAGGCTCAGGGATTTAGAATTCCTACTGTAAAGGCTCTTGTCTTGTTTTGATTTATGTGTAATTACTAAGATTATTTCCAACTAAGGATGCATCTGATTATATACTTGCAATATAGGGAATGTCATAATTTGATTGTTGTATTTTGGGCCCTAGATTTATTATTTGTAAATTTAATTATTTCTAATAGGATCAAATACTATAAGTATAGAGAAAAATTTATGGCACATCAAATGATTGAATATTTTGATTATATGTAATGTTGACCTCCTCCTTATTATTATTTTTATTATTAAGGGGTTGAGAGTTGAAAATGTAAATGAAGTGATATACGAGTGCTGTGGTGAGTTGTATTAGTAGTCTTAGGTTCATTAAATTGATCCTTAGTATTCCACGTTCATTAGATATTCCACTTCACCTCTAAGCCCATGAGTACACTTTTCTTCCTCATCCTCCCTCTTGCCAATTCGTACTCTCTTCCATCTTCCTCCCCAAACATGTTTAGTTTAGCAATAAGACTCTCTCAAAGATTAGAAGATAGTCTCCGTTCTCCAACCAAATTCACGGTAAACTTAATCCTTGGTAATGATAGAACTAAAGAATTTCTCATTTTTTTCTTTTTAATGGTTCATAAAAATGAAACTAGAATCATTCTTAAAAAAACTTAGCCCATAAAAATGATCATGGAAAAAACTTCTTGAAATCATTCCTGTTTGGTAACCTAGAATATGAAAAAAGAAGCACCAAACAGCTTAGATTGATAAATTGAAAGATATCCTTGTTCTAATTTAATCTCTCTAATAATACACAAAAGGAAATTTTTTCATATATTTTTATTGCCATTATTTTGCTATTAAAGAAAAATATCTTAGGTCAACCAAAATTAGAGACCTAAGGAGGCTAACTTGAATATTTGAGTGTTAAAAATATGGTTGAGATCAAATTAAAGCCAACAACCCAGAAGGCTAGAACATTATAATCAAACCAGCACTATTCAATCCTAAAAATTAGTAAACATGAGATTGAAGGCAAAAAAACATCCAATTCAAAAATCAAAAGGAAAAAATTAGAAAAAATTGACAAAGCATTTAGCAAAAAATGAAGAACCAAAAAGCCATAATAAATCTAGAAACTCCATGTGCCTCTACAAGTTTTACTCCTCCACCCACCTCTGTTCCATAGAGATGATAAAGATGACACCTTTGTTATGTATCCAGATCCTAAAAGCTTCACAAATCCACCTCAGATTGAAGCTTATCCTCTATTCATCCTTATCATGCCACTATGATTGAAGGCCAACCTTACCAATATTTTCATCATTGCTTTTGTGTTCATTCAAGTCTCCAGGTTCTCCACTATCGTGCACTTGTCCTCTACTCTTTCGTTGGATGTTAGGAGTAAAAAGGTAGAGAGGAGATCATGAGACATAGAGAGAAGGGGGATGAGATGATGAACATCTATATTGAAGCTTCTAAAGAAAGAACTAGAAGTTCGATGAAGAAGAGGAAATAAAAGGACACAAGAAAATAATTAATTTATGGGACCCTTTTTATTTGAGTTGGGATGTTTGTATTGGTTAGTGCATGATGAGGTGATCACTCTCCATATCTTTTTAAGAAAAAAAAATGCCATATAAGCAAAAAAAAAAACACACACACACACACCCCTTAAATGACACCTGGGCAAACCTATAGGGCCTATTTGCATCACTTAACACCATCATCTTGATTTTAATGAGAGGAAAATGGGTGTTTCATATTTGAAAGTTTAAGACACTTGAGGGTATAATTCAAGAAAAATGAACTTTAACCTAAAATAGTTTTTATATTATGTATGAAATCTATTAATCTTTAGAGAATAGACGGTAAGGATGTGAAGTGTAGACTTAAGTTGATGTGAAAATTTTACTTTGAATAAAGTTGAGCGTAGTAATAGATATAGTCCCGATTCCACCAATAATTGCTTGTTTGTTTATTCCTTCCATGTTAGGCTATGCTCTTGTTTACATTTTCATTCCTTACAAGTAGTATTAGAAGACACATTTGAAGCTTCTAATTATTGGCAACAACATTGCATAATTTAATCAAAGTTGAATCCAAACATGTTGTCTTTAAAAGCTATTTCACCATACCAGTCAAATATGAGAGCTAGGCATCATAATAATGATTAAATGCAAGTTAATGACAACTTAACATTATAGTTTCTAACAGTGGGGCTCACCCTTCAAACACGATTAAGATAGCCTAATTTTGTGCATGTGAGCCCACATTTTCTCTAAACCCATCTATTGGCCCAAGATCACACATTTTTATTTATGCCCTGTGTAATGTCCACCTCGACATTACTAGCACACAACTACATGTACACTACATAAATAGTAATTAGGAGTTGTAAAACCCTTGAGTTTACCTTAAAGAAGGGTTTAAATTAAATTTATGGGAAAATATAATTTTTGGTCCATATAGTTTCATTGAATTTTTCTCTATCTTTATACTTTTTTTCAGCGTTTTTAGTCTCTAGTTTTATATGGATTAAAAACACTAAAAAAAATAAAACTATAGGGACCTAAAAAATAAGTGTCACCTAATTTTTCTAAAACTATAGGGATTAAAAACACTAAAAAAAACTACAAGGATTAAAAGCAAAGTCTAATGAAACTATAAAGATTAAGGATTATTTTTTCCTAAATTTATAAAACTTCCAAATCAATTGGGATCCCCAAAACCTTTCAAATTGATACTTTTAGCTCAAACTAATAAGTTTTAAAGGCATTGAAAGCACAAAAGCATATAAAATCACATCATTTAAGAAAATAGGAACATAAAAGTCATTTTAGCCCATTACTGTACCGATGCCACTGCTTGTGTGCCCATTTCCTACATATTCAAGTTAAATATAGGTACCCATTTCTTTTTGGGTCCTGTATAATAGCTCTAGACCTCCCATTTGCCTTAGGAATCCTTCTTGTGGTATTTCTATCATATAAATTCTTTCTTTGAAAGCAATTTTTAGAAATGTATCCATATTTTCTACAAAAATAACAAACAATATAATGATATGCATGATATGTAAGTTTGTTACTTTTTAAATGATAGTACCTATTATTATAATATTTCCTTGTGTTTGCTTTAGGAACATTAGATGCATTGATTTTTTATTTCTGTTTGAATTCTTTCTTTTCTACTCTTCTAGCTTTATTACAAAAATGTTTTGCTTGTAAGTTGTCTTACCCTATAGTATTAGAATCTGATAAATAGTCAAAGGCAACTTCATGTAAATGAATATGATTATGAAAGCTAGAAGGTATGCAAACCTCATAATCATCTTAACGTCTTGATCTGACAATTGTTTCCACATTTGAGACTGATTATGCTTCAAAAGACTCCTCCTCATCTTTTTCAATAATTGTCACTACATGTGAGGAACTTCTAGCACTTTCTTTATGCTTATGGAGATTTGAAATATCAGCATTGTATTCTTCATTTTCTTCAGTAACTCCTTGATCAAATGAGTTGATGAGATCAACTTCTTTACTAGTGTTGATTTCAGGAGTACTTTCATAGCATTCAGCATTATTATTTTCCTTTTGGTGATACATTCTTTCAAGTGTATCCCAAATCTCTTTATCATTGATACAATTTTTAATTTATGCATAATCATCTCTTGTCAATACTCTATACAGCAAAGAAATAGTTCTAATATTTAGCTCATAAAATTTCTTTTCATACTCAAGTAAATCTCTCTTAGGTTTGATTTTGAAATCATTTTCAAACATATCCCACACATATAAATTAGTGGCTTCAATGAAAATTTTCATTCTAAACTTTCAAAAGTCAAAACCTATATTTTCTAAAATTGGAGGTCATAGAATGCCATATCAATCATGAAATCTATAATTTTCTATTCTTGTCTTTTTCACTTGAGATTATTAAGTCTTTTTAACAAGTGACTGAGCTTTAATACCAATATGTAAGTTTAAGCAATAACATCCAAGATGGGGATGAATTGGGGTTTTGAAAATTTTTTTATTTTCTTAAAATTTTCACAACATTAATCACTATTTAAGATGTAACTTGAAATTGCAATACAAAAAATTAAAATGAAACTCAAATACTTTAGTTGAAGATTGATAAGAATACTTGATTAAGAAAATGGTCCATGAATGCAAATGATAAATCTAATGTAGATGAACAAACGCTATTTTAAACTAACTAGAATAGCTTTGATAAATTTGGATAGATTTTGAAATTCTTGCGAAGTATAAATCCTTTAATGTAAGCATCAAGAGAGAATGAAAAGTATGATTAAACTAAATTTAAGAAGAGAGGTACTACACAGTCAGGTGGTTCGGCCAACATTCAATCCCCAAGCTCATACTTAAGATTTTTCATTATGATACAAGTTTCAATAGGTGCTTACCACCTTAGTACAATCCACAAACTTTCATAAGTACTTGTGAGATGATTACAAGATCTTTAATTGCACCAGTGAGTCTTCTTAATTTTTAATTTTAAGATAGTGAGCTCTTTCAATATACCAAGGAAATCTTTCCCTGACTCTCTTTAATAACAAAGATTTTCTTTTCCTCACAAGTTCTCTTGCAAAGAGATAATTAGGAAACTCTTAGGTACACTCATAAACTCTCTCAAAGAGTAGATATTACAATGTAAACCTAATAACTAACTTGAGAGCTTTTTACATGAACACAATGTAAGATGAAAGATTGATGCAAATTCTATTTATTCAATCTATCTAAGCATTACCTACTAACTCAAATGAGGTCTTATTTATAGATTTTTCATGGTTTAGGACTATTAGAACCTACAGGGTGCAAAATATAGCTATTATGCACATATGGAAGTAGTCTAAGATAGATAAAAAAACTTTTCCAATGAAGCACATTAAATGCTATAGGAACTCTCATTCATGTATGAATAAGCATGATCCAAGCATGGATGAGTTAACTTCACTTTTAGCTTACTTACTACTTCACTTGATCCAAGCATAGACCATTTTAGATTCAAGCATGTATGATGAAGGTTGAAGCACAAGGCTTTACTGTAAGCCTAAACACGTGTGGGCAACTTATGTACCAAGCATTAATGAATAATATAGAGATACCACTCACTATGATGTGAATCACGCTTGGGAAACTTTTAAATCAAGGTTCAATAACATGTTCAGTAATAAGGCTCACGTTAAGTCAAACTTGAGGATTAATAAGTGTTTTATCCATTTATGCATGGACTCAACTATGTGGATTGCTTCTTAAGAACACTTCAAACTGACACATAGAATTAATCAATCATGAATAAAAATAACATCCAAGTATGAATTAGATTATAAAAAATTATCTAAGACATTTCTCCACACTGACCTACTAATCAAGCATGGACACAAAGATGTCCAAGCCTAAACCAGCATACATTGCCATGTCCTCACTTCTTATGCTCTAATTCAAACAAGGTCCAATTATGATTCAAGCTTGAATGATATCCTCTAAGTCCTATATGCACACAAAATGATCAAAAATGTGTGGGACACTTACAGTCCAAACATGAACGAAATAATGTGAATCATGAGTGCATACAAATATGTGTCAAACATGCGTGGACATTTCTTATCCTTGCATAGATATGATTTTTTAACCTTAAAGGACTTATGAGCTTATGACATCTTATATAATGCAATCTTACTTCAAATCATGTTTTGCTCTCAATTAGTTTTCACAAATTTATCTAAGAGAAAAATAAATATAATCTATAAAAACTTTCTTCCTTCTCTTGATTCTTCCATCTCTTAAGTGTAGCTTGCATGATATGATTTTGATCTTCTTCTTCATGCTCACTCTATCTTCTTAACATTTTGTCACTTGATTTATGATATTCAATATGCATAACAAATAGCTTTCTCTTGATTTTGTTATTATCAAAACATTTGGTTCAACATATCCAAGTGACCAAATAAGTTCCCAATACTCAAACCTTCAAACGCAAGCACAACTAAATCTCCTTCTCTTCGAGCACTTTGTTTTTCTCAAACTTTTGATTTTCAGATAATTCATGACTTACTTATCTATCAAATTTTTGCACTATGTGCTGCAGTGCATTGTGCCATGCTATAGAGTGTGGTACAATGAGCTAAAACTCACTTGACTCACTTAGTTGGACCTGATCCGATCCAACTTTTACCCTAGCTTGATCTTGAAATTGTCTAATAATCCAAAATGTGAATTAACAAGCTGAAAACATAATTAACTTAATTAATGCACTAATTTAGTCTTTAATTAGAAATTAGAAATTGGATTTAAAACTTGAGATGTTACACATCGAGGTCTCAATTCATTTGAGCAATGTGGGACTTTGTTTTGACACATTCACCCATAAATTTTAACAACAATTGTGCAAACATTTGAAGCTTAAAATAAGATTGGCCTAATTTCTAGGACTTATGTGTACCACTCTATTTAGCCCCCAAAATTTGGTTGGTTGTGATTGTGACAGCAAGGATTTAGTATTTGTGGTGTTTTTAATATGGGAGTTAATTGACTCATAAATCTAAAAAGGCAGTTAGGACATCTAAGTATGGAATTAAATTAATATAAGAAGTCCCACTATAGTTAAAATTGGCCTTAATAATAGATGTGAGGCTAATTTTATTTTATTTTTTTTACACCTATTTGTTATCTCCTTCCGCCATTTTTAGGCTTCTCTCCTTGTTGACGCTTCCCGTCTTTACATATGGATGTATATATATGCAATTGATTGAGGATGGAAAGGGACAAAAAAATAAAATAAAATCATAAAAGGACAAATGAGCTTCGGATATGCAAGTTTTCAAAGTTTATTAGTGGAATCATTCTTGATTTCAATTTAAGCTACTATGAAATGAAATGAAATTGAAAGCTACTACTGCAATATACATATTCTATCACTATTAATGTGATCCTCTTCTTCTGAATGAATTAATCACGTCGATGCTGATGTTGACTGTCAGAATGGACTCCTTCTCTTACAACTATTGCTTTATAGAGTGAGAAGGAAGACTTGGAAATTTATAACAATTTATTATGAATAAATCAACGAAACATGATTTTTTGAGTTTTTAAGTCATAGATATCTTGTCAGCTTTTTGAATTAAATTAAATTTTTTTTTCCATTTAAAATCGGTTTCTAACTTTATTAATTTTAATTATTTTTAATAGTTTGAAAAGTTAAGCAATTTTTAAAAACTCCGTTGCTTCGTAGTTCAATAAAGTTCGTGATCCTTCACTTAACTTGAGTGTAATTATTAAAATTTGGAGGCTACTAATGACAAAGATTAGTCAATGCTAAACAACAAAAATGGGAAAAAGAGTCAACGGAAGGTATTAGATCACATGATTTTATGTTGTGAACGAAACTGTCTTGGAGACCATAACAAATATATTAATATCAATATTAACATAAAATAAAATTTATAATAAGTGATATTATTCACAAATCATAAATGAAATGATTTATCTCTTAGTTTAAAATTAAAAACTTGAGTATCCCACATTTTTTTTTTGGTTACCCACAAGCATCCTTCTATCGTAGACAATCTTATTCAAGGCAGTATCAAGCATTAAATGTGAACACTTCTCATGATGAGGATTCGACATCTTGATTCATTACATTTTAAAGAACTAATTCCTTTTACTAGACTTAACCTTATCGGTGAGTATGCCACATTTTTAATCTCATATTTTTCTTGCTTTTCAATGGGCAGTTACATGTTGCTGAGGAATGAAGATCATCCTACTAAATTACTGATATAAAGTGAAGCACATTTCTTGAATTTGCAATGATATCAAGTGATCTCGTATATCATATTTCATGTATAATGTAGGCTAATTCTGGCAAAGAAAAAAGATGTGTAAGAGTTTTAAGAATATATTTTCTTATTCAGATCCGATTAATGGTAGCTAGCTAGAGAGATCCTTTCATCTGGAATTCATTGCTCATAATGATTAAAAAGGCTCTGAGAAAAGGACTTCCGATCCTGTACAGAA
Organism: Prosopis cineraria; assembly: GCF_029017545.1. NCBI lineage: Eukaryota > Viridiplantae > Streptophyta > Magnoliopsida > Fabales > Fabaceae > Prosopis > Prosopis cineraria. The sequence continues at coordinate 9,129,476 of NW_026555336.1, read as the reverse complement.
TCATTGTGGGGCTTCACATTTTTGTAATGGGATGCAGTGGATTGTGTTCTGCGTTTTGCTTTTGGTGGTTTTGTGGGGGCAAATATAACATTATTCATCAACCACTTTCTTCTTTTCTTTATATTATTACCTGCCAGAAGTTGACAGAGTTATGAGCAGAACTTGAGTGTTTTATGCAGAGTGTGAGAAAATCAACCATGGAATTTATTAAATAAGTTTATGATATATTATAAATTTCTTATTGACAGATCATTCTGGTTTTATTGGCTAGGTAGGTGTTAAAATTTGTGGTTTAACTTAAATATGTGAGCATCTCCAGTAGTTAAGGCACTAATTGTGCCACTGACAGTGTTTGTAAACAAAACTTAGAAACCTTGGCATTCTATATATCTATTATTGAAGCTGTGTCCAGGTACAGAAACCACTACTACAGACAAAAAACAAAACAACTTTTGACTGTTATTTTGTTGAAGTTCCAATTCATGAGCTAATTTGGAATGCTTCCAAGTTAGAAATTGAAGATTCTTCTTTCTGGGTATTTCTAAATTTCATCAATGGAGGGGGTGCCACACGAATGGCAAGAAATGGAACTGAATGAAGGACACTGTTGCATACGGAGAAAGTTGTCACAACAGTTTTAAAAAGGGGGGGGGGCATGAGATCAATTGATTTATGATGACTCCTTAAAGTGGGGATTCAAGTTTTAATCATTATCTTTTCAATTAAGCCTGTAACGTTTTCATTAACAGTCTCTGTAATCTTTGATTGACTATATATATATATATATGTCCACACACACACACACACACACACACACACACACACACATTAAAGTTTATTTTCATGTCTAAAAATGATTTGTTGTGTTAAGCAGAGTGTTTCGGTCATTGACTACTGAACAACACTAGCTTTGTGTGTGTGTGTGTGTGTGTGTGTGTGTGAAGTCAGTTAACTTTTGACGGTTTTGTCTCTCGCTTAACAATGGCTTGGTGAGACAAGCATCAATTATCCTAGCCAGATCAGAATAATGTCAACATGAAGAAATAATGTTTTAATTAGTAATAACTACTCATGTTAAAAACAACTAGATCTCAGAATCACACTGTTCATGGCTTTATGAACAGAATGGCTCAGTAATTTATAGATATATTGATGTACTGATTACGATGGAATTTCAATGAAAAAGATTAAAGATAATGAAATTCAGATCTCAAGAAATATTTCAGCTGTACAAATTACAAAATTAGATCTTAGCATGCAACTATCCTGGATTTGAATCAAAATGCCTATAATTGCTGGATTGTGATTCAGTGATTTGGCTAATCCATAGGTCCATGATTAGATATGATTGAACTACCTAATAACATGAAAGCACAAGCTCATCTTCCAATTCCCAAATCTGTAACATCATATCTCAAGATCATCTACCGAGAGCTCCTGTAGCGTCTTCAATTTCTACAAAGGAAAATTTGCATTTACAGATGACTAAGACACATTGTAAATTTCCTTGTTCAGCAAAACTTGATAAAGTTCGCCTTGAGGGAAAAATAGTTGAAATTTTTTATACCGTAATGAACTGTGCAGGATCATCAATACTGAGCCCAGAATAACTTCCCGCTTCAGCTTGCCAGTAAGCTTATGGCAAGCCCTAAGCTGGAGATTAAAACAACAATGGCTCAGAAGACCAGACAAGCTGAAAGAAGGTAGAGATTGTAAACTGGTAAATAAAATCACATGTCAAACCTCAGATCTTGCAGCCCCACCAACAATAAATACAAAAATACGTTGCCCCATTTTCCCGAAATCGCTGGAAGAACGTCTAAGTATTGAATCGCTGGCCGCAAATAAGAATTAAACGAGTAAGAAGTGTGCCACGATAGCAAGCTCATGTAAGTCTACACAACTCTGTTAACAGAAGGTGGCAAGCAAGAAGCCAAGAGAGCTGGTGTTGTAAGAAGAAACAATGGAATAGAACCTTGAATATCCATCATCAGAGCTTCGAGATCGAGCCCAAGATGGTGTGCGTCTTGATCTCATAGAGTGTGCAGGTTGATCTTGGTTCACAGACCCGGCAAAAGGTGTGTTATGGAATATTGGACTAGGGTCATTCAAACACGAGTAGTCTTCCTTTGACAACTCATTTTTGCTTAGTTTTTCTATAAGCTCCTGAGCGATGACATTATTACTCAAGATGAAACAGAAATCATATTTGTAACACAGAATTATATATAATGATGTTATATGATAGTAAATCAACTTAATTTTTACCTCTATTATAGGGTAAAACCGTGATAGCTGCCATATTTCTGTTTCACCAGGTCGGTCTATCCTTGCTGCACGCTTCTTCTTCTTCTGACAACTTAAATGGATAATTTTCAGAGATAACGTCATATTATTGGGAAAATCACATGCATAAACTAGAAAGTACCTTTGCGTTATGGATATCAAACTTGAGAGAGAAAGAACCAGTTGAACTTTTTGTCGCTTCTGGTTGTGTCCCTAGCAATTTCAAATTATACGCTGCAGTCATATCCTCACTTGTCAACCTTGCGACCTAAAATGAAACGCATTTGAAAGGGTTGACATTGCATAATAATAAAATATAAACAAGGGTGTTCAGAATCACATCAGTAACGGCAAATTCATTCCTTGACATCATAAATGAACAGTGCTTGATTGGAGTGAAAAAGGCATGTAGCTGGATTTAGTGCATGTTTGGGAGCACACACCACCTTGGGCTGCTTCCGTCCCAGCCACGTTCAAGCACGACTTAGTGCATATTTGGATACACGAGGTAATCAATTTTAGAAACCAAAACTATAGTTTTGTGAAAAATATATCCAAACATCCCTATTACACATCAAAATTAATTATAAACCCAAAACCATGATTTTCTTAAAAATTATCTAAACACCCGTTTAGTTGCTTCACACACGCAGTTGCATGCTATTACAGTTTCAACTTTCACTTTCTCGTTTTTCACCCACGCATTTACACTGCTGCAAACCACAGCATTAGTTTGAAGACACCAGACAGTAGCAGAGAAGTCACACCTTCATCAGATTGAGAGCCTTTTCTCCCTCAAATTTCTCAGGATAAATGACTGCAAGAATCATTAACAAGCGCAACTTATTTTCGCAAGTCGTATCCTGCATAAAGATGGTACTTGCATTTCATATAAATGATATGCAAAAGTTGTATATTAAATGACAGGTATGAGGTACATCTTTTCTTGCCTCGTTTGTAGTTAAAAATTTAATCACATCTTTCATTCCTGCATCGCCAAAAACTAGATCTTGCTCCAGCTGCCCGAGCTCCCGAAGTCCCAATTCCCTAATAATTCTGTTAATTTTTCCCGCGATCTGTACCCAACCAAGAAAAAAAAAAAGTTTATAAACCTATGGTGCCATTATACTCTGCTTCACAGTCATTCTTAATAGTCTTCGACATACTATTAAACCATGTGGAAGATCAGTTCCTTATAAGAGAAATAACTAGCCAGCAGAACTTAATTTTTAGCACAAATTCTCTATTTATTCGGTCGCGAATCAGCAAGTATTATAACTGGAACAATAAAAAGTGGAAACTCAAATTTTGCATAGACAAAGACAGATAACATCTGTTATTTCTTTATTAGAAACTTAAATTTTGGATAGACTGAGACACCAATATTCTGAAATAATACTTTAAATTTGACATTTCCACTCCATTTCAAATTAAGGCAGCTTGAAATTTACATTATGAAATCAAAGTTTTATGTCCTTTTTGTCTTACTGTACTCAGAGAATGTTCAACTTATGTAACCAGTAAATATAGCATGTATATTTGTGCAAACCGTATCATACAATCATAATTTAAAAAAAAAATTATATAAACCCACTAACTTCTACGTGGAGAGAGAGTTTGTCCATTTGTTCGCTGTATTTCGGAAGTGCTTCAACCATCTTTTGCAAGTCATACAGTGACATATCACCAGCATCTCTGTAAATGAAATGCAATTTAGGTTAATTTCTCATGATATTAATTAAACAAATAAATCAACGTTTGCATCATTTCCAAATCTAGGCTTTAATAATTGAGAAAATATCAAATCATGACATCTAAACAAGAAAACATGCACGCCTTTGCAAATCGATATTACATACAGCAGTACAGGTGACTGCATTCATAGTGCATATTAAAGTGGATGGTGGTGATCCGCGGAGCTGTGATGAAATATTTCATGGTTACTAAAGAGTGACAACTAAGTGCTATCTATCTTTTCAAAATGCCCCATTTCTTAAGTCATAAAGCTCTAAAATATTTATGAAAATTGAAAAGGGTTTTCTTTCTGATATTGACCAAAACCATTATCAATGCTCAACATCATTATCCTCAATGATGTCAAAGATAACCTATTCGTAGAAAATTATAACTTACCTGGAACCATGTTGGATTTGTGCAGCTTTATTCTTTGAAACGAAGTTGGTCATTTTCTCATGCAAACGTTCACTAGCCTGATAAAGCCATCAATATCAAAAGCTATTCATGATGGTTAAGTCAGAAACAGGAACTTTACATACATCTGCAATATGTGCATGGCGAAGCTCAAGCCATATGGGATCATGGTCTTCCAAAAGAACCTCTTTTTTCTCAGGTTCACCACCATTCTTGCTAGGAACCTTATAAATAAAGTACATTCATATTTATGTCCAAAAGAAAACATGCACAAAAATTCTGAGAAAAAAATGAAATAGAATGAGCTAAATACTACCTCATGAACATATTTATTTCCCTCCAAATTCAGTAAATCATGGCAAATGGCATCATAAGTCCATTCATGTATTACAGGAGCAATCTACAAGTCAAGATTATAGTAGTCATTATAATCAATATCATACAATGTTGGAAGAATATTGCAAGTCTTCCGCCAATTTGGGGGGTAACAAACCTGATCAATGGATCTGTCAAGGATGAGCAATTGGCATGTCTCTGTCTGAGGAAAGTTAGGTATAGTTTTTTTATATTTCACAAGGCAGTCCCAAACACCAGCAGCAAGCTTTGTGGGAATTAAATCACGGAAAGTTGTCATTGTGGTTGCATCTAGGGACTTGGCAGCACGGTAGCGAACAAAAGGGAATTCCTAGAAAAATATTTACGTGCTTCAGAAATATTCTTTATCATCTGCTTCAACCTTTAACATTGGCTACTTTTGCTTTTGTTTTCACAAAGAGCATAATTACTACGTACTCTTAATGAAGCAAAAACTGTAGCAATTCGAGTAGCCATCTCGTTCAGACATGCAACACCTCTATAATTATTCTCCTCGTTCCGAAACAGATCCTCTAAAGCTCTATCGTTGTTTGTGCTAAAACCCTGCATTAACATAACAAAATCACACATCTCTCAAAGTGAGGACAACAGAGAAATGGTAACAAAATGGGGAGCAAAAACATTTATATTCATATTATACAAACGTGACATGCATGACAGCGAAAAAGACAAATAAAGAACACTCGTATACCTAGCAAAAACATTTATATTGACATTATATAAACGTGACATGCATGACAGAGAAAAAGAAAAATAAAGAACACTCATATACCTGGCTGTCTATGACAAAATACTCCAAGTTCATCTGCTTTAATTAGTGTCGACCAAATCAGAAAATTTTCACAATAAGCAAAATATGGAATTGTTTTGGAAAAAATATTATCAACTCAAGTAAAATTGAGCTTCTAAACAAGTAATCTTGACCTCTCTCAGGGCACCAATGCGAGGCAACACCATTGTATCTTTCTTAATGTTCATAATGAAATCTTTGGAAACAGGTGAACTGAAGAATACAAATGCCCTACAAGAATGCAGCATAAAACACAGCTTGGAATCAATAAATTAAGACAAGATGAAATTGAAGATTGAAGAAGATAAAAATATCGTCACATACTTCCTGTATAAGGGTGCCTTTCCAGACATATCTGACAAAAATATAATAACACTGCGAACAGAAAAAGAAGAGATAAAATCAATATTTTATGCATCAATTCTATCAAAATGACAACTATAGGCGATTACTGAATTACTCCAAAACTAAATGAAACTAAGCCATAAGAATTCAGCATCTTTTTCATTTTCGACAATTCAAGAGTTTAAAAATATATAAAGAGAGACAGGTGGACAATGCGTTAAAGAATTATAAGACAGGCAATTGGTCATAACATATGCATAGAATATACAAAAACAAAAAAACAAAAACAAAACAAAGCATTAAATGGTAACTGTGTTATTCACAATAACCTATTTAGTAGAAACATGAGGGTTTTTTCTTTAGAAAAATGTTCATAAAAATAAAATGATAAGGAAATTAATTCGGAAATAAGCTTAGTAAGAGATCATAAAACTTTGAACAAATCATAATGCTCAAAATAAAATAAGAAAACCCCATGAGTAATTTCATGATTAAACTTTACGGTAAGACAACATATTCTCAGATTGATTTGTAAATTTCGTGTTTATAGAGACATCCATGCATGAGTGACAATAAATTTTACCAATCGTCAAGCCATGTCTGGTGGCAACAACAATTTTAATTGTTCCAGCAGAAATAAATAAAGCATGCAAAAACAACCATGAAAGACTGCCAGAAAATCAGAGCCTAAACTTACGAGAACTGAAATTACAGTACAACTTGGTTAAGTTAACCATAATTGATAGTTCCTGTCTTTGTGTGTATGGAACATGCCACATACCAACATATAACCAAGAGAAGAAGAGGAAGGATATATATTACTTCTCTTTGGTTGGCTGTATGAAGTAAATTGCATCCATGGTAGGGAATGACTGCCTTCGCCTGTACAAATCTTCAACCACTACAGAAGAACAGCAAAACTATATATTGTAATATAGTGGAAACAAAATTATTTGTGCACGTAAATGTGTTATCATCTATGGTTAACACTTAACCGACATTTTATGTTTTAAATTGTATATGTCCAAGTGAAGTCTGAAAAGTATAAATTACTTCACCTTTTTGTTTGAATACTAGAGAATAAAGTCAAACACAACGACATAGAAATAAAAAAAAAAATCAGGGGGAAAAATCAATGGCATGAATTTGATTCCCTGGGATAGAAAGATAACTCCTCAGAAATCAATTTGGTGATTCTTACATGAAACACCTTCGTCCGTGATATCAGACATCTTGCACGAGTGAGACGTTATCCTTACAGTGAGTTTGTCCATGATTAATACCTGCAAACAAACAACCGTTGGAAATATATCAATATTAGATAATAATCAACAAACTTCAACTTTACACTTACTAGTGTGTTAGTTACCGATGTACAATATATTTATGCTCAGCTGCATGCGGGCTAATTCAAACTAGGCTAATTCTCTTTTCTTTAAACATTGTCGTGCAATATTCTTAAGCTATACCACAATGAGCATTATGAGACATACCGAACACAAACTAGTACATGGTTCAAGTCAATGTGCTCTTTCAAAAAATAATTGAAATAAATTTTTGGTAGTTTAAGAGTGTGCATGTGCAACCCACAAGTATTAGAAACTTTTTATCAGATATGAGGCAAGGTACAAATGCTATGTAATATAAGATATACTCCTAAGTCAAAGCACATAAGAAAAGACCCGTAAAGAAATAAAGCTCTTAAATCCCTCATTGTCAATGCTATGGAGGGTACGACCTTCAAGTTCTCTATAAAAGAAGTTTTTATTACCATATATATAAATCTCATGATGATCGAATGTGAAGAATCTTGATTACCAAAGAGGTAATCTCTCCAAAGCAAATTCTATATATATATTCCTAGCATCTCCCTCCAATCAAATGACACCAAGGAGTGGGATGAGCTACACAGCACTGACCGTGTACTTTCAAAAAACTTCCACAAAGGTTAATGAGAAATCTCCTGATCTATCTGCCATTGTGTTTCCATATCCAGCTGTTTTTTCTCATTAGTTTTCTTTCAACTTTATTCGTTTCCTCAAGCCTTCATCAATTATCCTTGTCCGAGAATACAAATATAAAAATATGCCAGTTGCGAGACTCAATGAGCTTGGACTCTCTGCCTTAATATCTTATAAACAACTGGAGACAAATCAAGAAATCCTATAACAATCATATCCATAAAGAAAACTAATTATCCATGACAGGCAGAGGATAGTGGTAGATCCCATTATTAGAAAAGACACTTATTCTCTTCTTTTCTTTTCTTTTCCTTTTTTTTTTATTTATAAGCACTTCAAACAGAAATTAACTGCTAACAAATCACCAAATATGTCTCATGTATGTTCATGAACGTATTGCCATGAAAATTGGAATAATGTGCAACGTTTCCTAGATTGGAAGTAGTTAGACATAATCTAAACAGACATTAAGTGTGTGGCCATATATCCAGAAAATATAAAGAAACATCAGGGCTGAATTCATTAAAGTAACAAATGGCATCAAATACCTTCCAGGTTGATTTTGAATCCCCTGTTTTAGACGACCTAAGCATTTCAAATAACAATCCTGCAGAGAATTTAAGGTTAAAGAGAAATCAAATAAAATTATTTTAAAAAAAAGTAAACGATCATGGCCTGATATTTTCTAAATGTAGCGAAACACAAAAGGATGCCATACTTGCAAAGCAAGTATAATAACATCTTTTCATGGGTGAACACTTCAACTATTCAATAATCATTTGAATGAGGTGAGGGTTGATGCTTATAGTAAAGAAATACACATGTCAAGAACAGGAATAGATGCCTCTAAATGGTCTAAAGAGCAAGATATGAAGACAATTTGAACCATTTTTTTTCGTCTTATGCTTTTCCATATTTTTATGTATTTATCTTTTTTGTTTTTTGAGTAAAGGAAAGATTAGTATGAGAGAAGAAAATCCAAGAGAAACAAAAACACGCACAAAGAGACTTTGGAATGCATGGAATGGAATCATAATGATTATTTGCTTGAGTAGTGTACTCTAAAAGCCCAAACGAACATTTGCACTAGAGAGTTAGACCCAAGAGGAAGGGATCAGCAAGCTTCAAATAGTCACAAATGAGAACTATCCAGCTAAAATTTTAAGCAGGGATTGATGAGTACAATTCTGTAACCTTATTAACGTGGGTTCTGGTCTGCAAGTCCAACGTTTACATGTTCAAATTGCAAGTCTTGACTTTCTATTCTAGGAAGGTTCGACCGTGTTTGCTGTAACCTAGGTTGGCGAGTCATATTCCCTAAAGTTATCTGTTTTTTATCCTCTTCGTTTTGAAGGTTACTTGGATGACACCCTGACTGCATCGCATGGTTCGGAATATCTGGCACGATAACTCTCGAATCTTTCATCAATGAATTTCAAATTTTCCCGATACATATTTGTTTGTAACTGCTGTTAAAGAGAAGGGGGAAAAGATAACTGATTCTCAGCCACATTGTATATATTCAAAATCGTGGTGCTTCCAAATTGACCAGAGTCGAACGTACGAATAATAAAAATTATCATGAGAATTAGAATGAGATGAAGACAAAAAATGTGGAAACGACATACGCTCTCGAGTCGCTTGTCTGAAATTTTTGTACTCGCGACCACAATACGAGAATTCGGAATCCGACATAGACATGATGCTGCCCTTTGCCACTCCGTCGACCACAACCAATTGATCTCTTAATGGACGAGAAACGCAGATAATGCGAGTGGAAGAGGTATCTGGAAGAGAAAATATACACGAAAAACATGCCTCCTTCAATTATGAAGTTAAATTGATTGAAGAAGAAAACGAAGAGAGCAATGGAGAAACAATGACGTTAAAATGTGTTATCTGATTTTATTGGAAGACGCAGGTCTTGTTGAAATGTGCAAAAGGAGCGAGTGACTCAACGTCCAAAATGAGATCGAAGGGGCGAGAAGAAAACAAAATTCACAGGAAAGAAATCGCTGAACCACTGGTGGACCCCACCACCAATGCCAGTGTTCGTTCGTCAACGACCTCTTGCCTTCAGTTCAACTGTCTTTGGATTTCTGTTACGGAGACGTTAGCAGAGAGATCAAAACCCAGAAAAACAATAATCATTAGAACACGTTTAGATTCTGGAAAACGCCAAGGCATGTGATTAGAGTAGCTCATGCAAATCAATTAACGTCTTCGTCAGAACCTGAGCTTGCTTGCCGGCGAACGGCGATCAGAGAAATTAAAGACATGAGCTCTGAAAGATTAAAACTCCTATGTATCAAATATGTATTTCAGAGTGATGTTTGTGACGCGCAAGCCGCACTGAAGCACCTCCACGGTTCTGTCACAACGTAGCTCTCAAAGTAAATAGGGCCATGACCAGCGAAAACTGGTGATTAGAGGGTCTGAGAAAGTAAAATCAACTTATCTTGTGATTTCATTTTCAATTCATAGCATAAGCAAATATATTAAATAAATATGTTAAAAATATTTCCACAATATCCGTGTGATCAACATAAGGTATTGCAATTTAAGGAAATGGGAATGGGATTAAAAGTGTAATTAAGAGTGAGAATAAATAAAATGATATTTGAAATGTTATGGGATTAAACAAAAAAAAAAATTGCTAAATAGACACAAATATCCTCTTCCTTCCACTCTACTCAAACTCATCAACTTGAGCACGTCAGCAAACACGATCAACTACCCATCAACTACACATGAATAAACTCATCCAGTATTGCTCCATCTCTATCTTTGTTGAGAAGCTAATTAACTAAAACATGAACAAACACCATGTGTCTCTGTCTCTGTAGGGAAGCTAACACCATATGTGAAGAATAAATCCAAGTAAGTCTACAACATCATACTCGAACTCCCTCCATCTCTATCTCCATAGAGAATGACTTTATCTCTGCCTTTCCTTTTACCACATGATCTAGATATATACATGAGTAGGGTCGAAGACTCAATCTAGATTTAGATTTGAAGGGACAGAAACGCAATTTAGATATGTGCACAAGCAAGGGCTAAAGACGCGATCTGGATTTAGATCTGGATCTGGACAAAGATGAGGGCACAGTAGGAATGGCAAAGATGATGGCACAGCAGGAATGATGAGCAGCATATCAAGAGAGAGATGGCCAATGAATAACTGGTGAGGTTGGAGGGTATTTTTTAGAGCCGGTAATTCGAGCGGGTCGGGCTTATTCGGGCCGGGCTTATTCGGATAGGGCTTAAAGCATCATACCCCTTCTAAAAAGCCCATATAGCCAAGCCCGGCCTTAACACCTTCGGGCTTCGGGCTTATTCGGGCTGGCCCGAATACCCGAAACTTGTTAAAAATATTTTTTCTTTATTTTTTAAACCAATTTTAATTTTTAAATAATTCTATTAAGCATAAAATATTATCTTAATTTTAAAAGAATAAAATAAAAAATAACTGATCAACTTTGTATTTAAGTAGCTCTGTTATTATTTTGTTGTATTATGTATAATTTATTCATGAATGTTTTCTTTACTTGTAAATTAATGTCTTAGTTGTTTAAATATTGCTCTTATCATAGTCATATATAAATATTTTATATATTTTAATTAAATTATATTATTTTAATTATGATTAAGCTGATCTCAATTCAATCACAATTAGACTACTAACTTAAAATTATTATCTCAATTAGTTCAAAGTTTTTAATAACTTTTAGGTAAATTGTACTTTTCATTTTTATGAATATAAAAAAAATTGCCATCATTATATTATATAAAAAAATTATTTAATTATGAGTAAAATATTTTTTTTGAAATTATTTTTTTTAACTTTTTATATTGTTTAACTCTTACATAAAAGGAATTCTTACTCTAGTTGACCCTTAATTTTTAATCAAATCTAGCATAGACAATAACCAAGTAATTATTTAAGAATATTATTCTATTTATTATGTTTATGTAGCAGTAGAGTCAGAAATTCGTACATGCCTAAATTTTATTTTTATTTTTATTTTAAAATTAATTATCTTAATTTATAAAAAATATAAATTTATTTTTTATATGCAAATGATTTATAGGACTCAAAAATTTTTTTAACAAAAATTGGGTCTTAAAATATTAAAATCAATATTAAAATATATTTTAAATATTATTTTAAGATATTTTATTGATTAAAAATAATAAAAATATGAAATATAACTATTTTTAATTTTTTTAAAAAAGTAACTACATTAAAACACTTTTATATATATATATATATAGTATTTTGGTATAAAATGATATAAAACTTGAAAAATTAATTAATATTTATTATATTTTATATATTTTTTAAAAAATTTATTTTTTTATTCGGGTATTCGCTTGGCCCGAATTTCCTCGGGCCTATTCGGGCCGCCCGAATAGGCCCAAACAATAAAATAATAATATTTTTTTCGGGCTTGGCCCTAAATTTTTCGGGCGGGTTCGGGCTGGCCCGTCGGGCTCGACCCAAATTACTGGCTCTAGTATTTTTGCCTAAAAAAATCAATCCAAAATTGATTTTGCAATACCATAGGGAGGTGGTATTGTTAATCCCATGAAAGGTGGGATTAATACCAAAATTAGAATGTACGTTATTTTATATCAAACATAAAAAAGTGAAATTATTTAATGAGTCTCAATCTCACTATCTCATTCCTTCATACCAAATACGGCCAATGAGGATTTGAATTGAAGGCTAAAGATAATGATATCCTCAAGTTTTCTAAGATACTGAGTGATGAAATAAAAAAAAATAGTACCATAGACAATATGGAATCCAATCCCCTCCTTTATTTTCTAATTTTCTTTTTTAAATTACTTTTTAACAATGTTAATCAATATCAGTATATTATAGGGTTAAATCATAAAAATATTCATGAATTTCCTTCAAGAATACTTATTATTCTTAAATAAAGAAGGGTGCAAAAATATTTACAATGTTGATTTAATAAGTGCAACCGTCCTCAAATCATTGAAGAAGCTAAACTCTGTAATATTCCTTCACATTCATCACCACGTGTCACTGGGGTGAGGAACAACTGCCTTGTTCTTATCCTTTTGGTGTCTTCACCTTTCGTTGCTTGTTCTCATGGCATTGCCCTCCTTTGAGGTTTCAAAGTCTTTTTCATTATCTTCTTCCGTTGTAGAAATCATATCAAGGTTCTAGCCATACCTTCAAAGCAACACTGCCCAGCCACGTGCTCGAGGCTGATTTTAGAATCATAGGGAGCATGGAGGCACTAGCCAATTACATCGCGAAGAGTTTGTGTTCCTCATCATTGATGTGGGTTGGGGTGATTTGGGCCTCACCGATCAAACCCATGACAACCGAAGGCTAATTTGGTGGTTTTAAGGAGGAAGAGGAGGGCAAAAAAGGTGATGAAGAGAGAAAGTGTCTCAGTAGATAGTGACGAAGAGAAAGTGACTTAGCAAAATAAATGCTAACAAGGATCACTCCATGTCAACAAAATTAGTCAACAGTTTGGTTATATGTCAATTAAATAGTTCACATCTAAGGTATTTTATACTTTGAGTACTTTTACACCAACTTAATTAATGTTATGGGCACTTTTGCACTATCCTTCATTTAAATTGGATGCTCTTGGAGGAAAAGTTCATGAGCATTTTTGTCCTTTAATATTATAATATATAGACAATTTAAAGGAAGAATAACAATTAAATCTCAAAACATTGAATTAATAACATACAAGTCTTTGACCAAATTTTTTTTAAAAGTAAGTTGCAAATATTAATGGGTTAAAGGGTATTTTTTTACCCTTAACTATTCACTTAGAAGTACTTGGTATTCTAAATTTTTATATGATATAATTTCTCCTTTCAACTTTTGAAAATGTTGCATTGAACACCTTACCATTTAAAAAGTTAATTTTGACCGGTAGTTGACTTTAAAATTGCAAGAAAGGATCTCACAAATTATAAAAATGACCCATAAAATTATACACAAGTTCCCTATAAGAGAATTAATATCAATTAAGTCATCTAAATTATATATAATAACAGGATATAAATGTCATTTCTTACTCATATAAAAGACTAAAATACAGTTTTGACCAAATATTTTTTTATGGACTTAATCGATATTAATTTTCTTATAGGATAATTATTTGTAATTTTATAGGTCCTTTTTTGTAATTTTTAGGTCTTAATTTTTTTGTCAACTAACAATTAAAGTTAACTTTTTTAATAGCAAGATACTCAATGCACCATTTTCAAAATTTAAAAAGAGAAATTGCACCACATGAAAGTTTAGGATATTAAATGCTCCTGAACAAATATTGAGAAAAAAAAGCCCTTTAACCCCATATTAATTCAAATAAGTTAAAAGTCATTAAGATTTTGTTCTTAATTAACTGTCTAAATTAATATTCACAACTCATTTTTTTAAGTTTTATCAAAAACATTCATGTTATTAATTTAGAGTTGTGGTATCTTATTATCATTCTCCCTCGTTAAAACCAGTTATTTTAATTATTGTATGAGGCTTCGTCCCCTTAAAATGCATACAAACTATTTCTTCTAATCTATGTTATAAGGCACATCTAACTACATTACCTAAATCAAGGACATTTGATTAAGTTATTAATTTTATCTAAAAATATAATAAACTTTTAATTTTATATCTATCTAAAATAAAATAAAAAAGGATAAAGGAATAAATTTATCCATAAACTTTTTTTTAGAAGCATCTAGCACTCTATATTATGAGTGATACAAAATAATTCATCAACTATTTAAAATAAAGTGCTCAGCACTTCCCATTAAATTTAAAGAGACGTAAGTTTATTTCTCTTATTGGACACTTGATTTTCATAGTAATACTCCCTTCATTTGGCCATTGGATGCATCAATTTTGAAAGTTAAGACAGGAAACAAAACAACCATGTCAATATTGAGCAAAGCTTACAAAATGGTATAGTCCTCTCCCCTATCCAATGGTTTGAAAACATTGCTCAGATACGAACTTTAATTCCCTAACTTAGCAGAAGTAATGGTCAAGGCTTGTTTTTGGGCTCTCCAAAGATACAGTTCCTCCCTCAAAACCCCAACCAGTAGGAGAAAAAGTAAAGAATAAAACAACGAGAGGAAGAAGAGGGAGAGGCATGAGAAGAAAAAGGCACAAAAAATATATATATCTCTATCTCTCTCTCTCTCCCCCTTCTCTGACTCTCCCTTTATAAATTTTGACGTTTACTCCTATTGAACCAGCGCCTGCAAGAAAAATCCACAACCTCCTTAGTATTGTTAAAGAAAACAATCACAGCAAAAGAGAGAGAAGCGAAATGAGGAAGAAGATGGTGGAGACAACTAGGGGCTTCATGCTCTGGTTCTGGCAGAAGGAACATAGCACTTTTCACTTGGTTTTTAGCAGTAGGAATAGACTCGATTCCATTTCATGTGGAGGAGCTATCCTTCTCACAAAGAGAGATATCAAGTAAGGGATGAACCTCACGATGCACCAACACAACATTGAACAAGCAGTGTACTTAACACCAATCCATCTCTACAAAAGTGACATTGAAAAAGTCACAGACTTTACCATTGAATTCTCCCTTGTGGGGGCTTTTAACGGTTCTCTCCTTCAAGTGATCGCTTGGCCTTCTTCATAGCGCCAATCAAAACTACCCTTCATATCCCTACAAATTCATCCAGCGACTATTTCAGATTGTTCAGTCCAGAAATAGCCTTAATACATCCCAAAATCAAATCTCGGCCATAGAACTCGACAACTTTAGGAACGAGTGGGCCCTAATTCCAAACTTCTAGCTACTCACATACAAATCAAGCTCATGTTGTTTGTAAGCACTATATTTTATCCGGACATATTTTATATTTAATAAAAATAATAATTAAAAAATAAAATTTTAATAATATAGATAAAATATAAAAAAATTTAATTAATAAAATTTAATTTTATATTAACTTAAATAATCTTTGTTGATTAGAATTTTACTTTTTTAATTCATTAAAATAATTAAAAAATATAAAAAAATAAAAATAAAATTTAATCTTTTTAAAGATTATATTTTCAAAAAAAATATAATAATAATTTAATAAAAAAAGATAAATAAATTTAATCTCCTTTTAGAATCAATTTTAAAAATAAAAAAAATATTTTTTAAATTTTTTAAAATATCTTTTAAATTATCTCAATAGTTTAAAATATTGAGAATTAATTTTTAAAAGTTAATTATTTTTTTTAAACTTATTATTTTTCATTAAAAAAAAGAAATGTTTTTGATCAATTTAAATTATATTTTTTTAATTTAATTTTTAAAATTAATTGATAAAAAAAAGCAAAAGCATTAAAAAAAATAAATAATAGGGAGAGGGAAACGCAGCACTCACCCCTTTTATCCCTTTTCTTTGTTCTAGCAGAGAGCAGAAGAAACACAAGAGAGATGAAAACGCAGAGCAGACGCACACACAGAGGAAAGAAGAGGCAGAGAGACGAGACGAAGGCACAACACTCTAAACTGCTTTCGGCCGGACACAGAAGGGCAGAGAAACAAAAACACAAAGAGGGCAGACTCACACAGAACAAGCCAAACACGAACACTTTCAGCCATTCCAGAGACGAAAGACCAGAGAAACACAGACGCAAGAACGTCGCTGGATGCAGTAATCAAAGAGGAGTGAAGCACGCAATCAGTATTTCATCTCCCACGCAAGCCTCTGAAGCTGAATCTGGTAAGATTTTATATTTATGAATTGCACTCTTCATCTATAAAAGAGGGACAAGCGCGCGAGGAGAAAGCAGAGGGATTTCTAGAGGATTTTCGAGAGGAGATTGAAAAATTTTTGAAAAAGGGAGAGAGAATGGAGAGCTGGGTTTGAGAGAAGGAGAGTCCGAGAGTCTAAAAGGGAGAGGAAGAGAGTGGAAGGGGAACGGAATCTAGGATTGAGAGCAATATTCTTGATTGCTTTTATTTCAGTTCTCTAAGTCTAAGGTGATGTTGCTTTAATAGTTAATTTCACTCTCTTAGTTTTATTAAAATGAGTTTATTGATTAAAACTCTAAAGTAAAAATACTACACTTAAAAAAAAAATTATCCTTGCAATTCCCTTCACTATGTTTGTTTTAAGAATTGTATCAGTGGACAATGAGTCCTTTTCATTTGCCACCACACCTTTATAAGATTAATGGAGTAACAAGAGAATTTTAAAATATATAGAGATTACATAAATTATTTTGTGTGGCATTATATCAAGTTATGTGTTTTGGGATTCTCCTTTTCCTTTTGCACGTTTTATACTATCATTGAAATTATTCCTGAACGTGAGTTTCATAATTATTTGTTGGTTGTAAAATTCTTAATAACATATAATATTTAAATTTATTTATCATGTGAGATTTTAAGAATCTCTACAGGTATTTTGAACGATCTAATATCATGTAAATTAATAAGATTTTATAAGTATAAGAATCAAACTCGTATATATTAATAGATTTCCAATGGCCCATTATTTAATTAATTCTTTTTCTTTTTAAATTTAAAAAAATTAATAAAATATTTAATATGATTTAAAGAATCTCTATAGATACCTAGATTAATTACCTCATCGTGTGAGATAATAAATCTTCGCAAATATTGTGATTCTCAATTTATATAGAAATAAATAAATAAATTTTATAAATAAAATAATAAATATTTTTTTAATAAAGTTAATCAATTAAATTAATGTATTTGAATTATAATCACATTTATTGATTAAATTTGTTGGTCGCGTGAGATTTTTGAAACTTCATAGACCTCTAGAATAATCATTTTACCGTGTATATTAATAAGGTTTTGTAAGTATAACGATTAGAATTCCTATATTTAAAAATAAAAATTCTATATTTACGCATTAAAATATATTTAAAATATATTTAAAAATATATATTATTTAATCCTTTATTAAGTGAGGATTTTGAATCTTTGCAGATATTTGGGATAATCATATTACCGTATAAGTCAGGAAAGCTATATGAGTATAACAATCAAGAATCGTTAAAATATGCTTAATAATATTATATTTATTTAAAAATTTAACTAAAATAAATTAAGTTGTTAAATTTTTTTATTATGTGAGATTTTAAGATCTTCACAAATATTTAGAATAATTATATTACCGTATGAGCTAATAAGACTCTGCAATATAATTATTAATACAAATAAGTAAATTAAGTTGTTAAAATCTTTTAGGGAAAATGACAATTAGGTCCCAAAGGACCAATTTTATTCAACGTAAGTCCCAAGACATTTTGAAAAGCTAGTTAAGTCCCTAGGTCCTTGAGTAGTATTTTAATATAATGAAAAATGACTGAAATACCCTTATTTGGCTAATAAAAATTTGAGGTTTCTCCTTCTCTACTCTTTCCTACCCTGTTCGTCGTCCCTTCCTTCCCTGCCTTGTTCGTTGTCTCTTCCTTCCCTGCCCTGTTCATCATCTCTTCCCTGTCTCATTGCAAGCGAGTAAAGCTCTCTGTCGTCTCTTCCCTGAGCTATCTAATAAAGCTGTCTGTCATCTCTATTCTAGTCCTGTTTGACATCTCTTCTCTGCTTTAAGTGATCAATTGCTTATGTCATTAATCTGTAATCCGTTTTGGTCATTAATCTTTGATGGGTGTAATGCATTTGCCTAGCTGAAGAGTCTGATCCTCATCAACATTCACCATTTCAATTATGCAGAAATTGCTTTTTTTTCAATTTTTTTCCCTGAGCGTCTTAGCTGAAGGGGGACTATGTAGTTTGTACAAGTGATGACATGCTTAAATGGATTTTAAGTTTGAAGTTATACATTATACCCAATTAATCAAGTTTGCAACTTTGTAACTTTGTAATTTGTTTTCACAATTTTATTCCCAACTTGTAATATTGAAACGTATTTATAATGTTCAAGTTATACATTATACCCAATCAATCAAGTTGTCAAGCAACTTAGGTACCCAGTTTTGCAACTAGCTCGAGACAAATTTGCCACTGATTGTCAAAATTTTAGATGGAAGAACCATTGAATTTTTAAAAAAGTTATTATTCTAGGACAATGCTCTAGTAATTTGTAATTCAGACACTAAATTTTGCAATTGTTTTATGAATAATTTGCAACTTCTTTTCAAAATTTTGGGTGGAAGAACTATTGAATTCTTAAAAGTTATTATTGTAAGATAATGCTCCAGTAATTTGCAATTGAGACACCAGATTTTATAACTTTCTTACAAATAATTTGCACCTCCTTCTCAAAATTTTGGGTGGAAGAACTATTGAATTCTTAAACTTACAAAGCTACCAAAGACATGGCTCTAGTAATTTGCAACTGACATCCAGATTTTGCAACTTCATTACAAATAAATTGCAACTCCTTCTCAAAATTTTAGGTGGAATAACTTTTAAATTCTTGAACTTATAAAGCTATCAAATTATTTTAGGATAACATTTCAGTAATTTATAACTAACATACCAAATTTTGCAACTTTATTACAAATAATTTGCAAATCCTTCTCGAAATTTTGAGTGGAATAACTTTGAATTCTTGAACTTGCAAAGCTACCAAATTATTTTAGGACATGGCTCCAGTAATTTGCAACTAACATACTAAATTTTACAACTTCCTCACGAATAATTTGCAACTGATTCTCAAAAATTTGGGTGGAATACCTTTTAAATTGTTGAACTTGCAAAGCTATGAAATTATTTTAGGATATGACTCCAGTAATTTGCAACTAACATACTAAATATTACAACTTCCTTACGAATAATTTGCAACTCATTCTCGAAATTTTGGGTGGAATAACTTTTGAATTCTTAAACTTGCAAAACTACCAAATTATTTTAGGACATGGCTCGAGTAATTTTAATTGACATACCAAATTTTACAACTGCCTTACAAATAATTTGCAACCTCTGTTCGAAATTTTAAGACAACATACTTTTATGATTACAGAAGATATGAACTGTACATATAAGTTGCATGTATTAATTCATCTAATGCATCTGCACATATCAGTTGTCCACATACACAAAAGCATGAACTTGGATTTATAAAAGAGGGGTTGTTATGTACCAAAAAAATCCCCCAATACTACCAATATATATGTATAAAAACTTATATATGTTAACTAAATCTAACTTGATCTAAAACTACCCATATATGTATATCACCCAAATCCAAGTTCATATGGTAACCCATTTATAATAACATCAATTTGGATTTAGATTTCTACACCTCTTCCATGTACGACTTACTTCATGACAATAAGAACAATGATAAACCTTCTCCTGCTGATATTGAGACTCAATCCTCACATGACAAGGTCTACCAACTGATCAAGATGTTCTAGGAGGCAGCAAAAAGGTTTGGCTTATGAGCTTAGATACTGTCAATGCATTTGGCTTTGACATCTCATGGGTCTCAACATGATGCATAGTGCCATTGTATATTTTCTCCTATGAACTACGAAGATAACATGCATAGTGCAATACTATACTTGTAGCTTGCTTGTCTACAATCATCAGCACTTGCAAAAATCTACCTAGGTCCTACTAGCAAATCCTTCCACTTTGTTGCATTTAGCTTAGGCATTGGTGTTGGGATACTTTGTATTGCACATGGTAAAACTTCAAGATCTTGTGTAGCATGTAAATTCTCAGCTGAACATCCTACTCTGCATTTTTATTCAAATCATATTTACTACTACCATCCATATTCATATTAGCATAATATTAATTATGCAACTATTAAAAAAACTTACCCATCAATTGAATCTCTTGTTGCCTTTGTACTTTGCTATGTCTTCCTAATGATATACACATGAGCAAAATTATCATTCAATTTCATTAATTAATTTATCCCTTCATCATCTTTAAGGTCTAAAAGAGCATTGCAATCAAACTTCACTGTGTACTTCAACTCTATTCCATTTAAATCACAATTCAAGCATGATGAAATCAATCTAACAAGTCCTTCAAGAGACATTCCTTCTCTAATCATTCTTTCATTACAACTCCCCTCATCATAATGCATTGTCCCATGCATATCTTTTACAATATCTCCACCAAAATGAAAATAACAAAAAATTTTCTTTAAACAACTATTTTTCATCGTACCCAATAATATCAACCTACAAGAAACAAAATAAAATGTAATAATATATCACTTAAAAATAAGTTACTTTTGACATAAGTGATTTCGCATCAATTAAACAGTGATAACGTTCCATCTTAAAATATGGACACTCGATAGTAATTTCTTACACTTTCAGTTGCAAAATGTCGAATCTTTATGCCAAATATTTAGAAACGTGAAATAAAAAAAATCTTTCATGTTCAGTTGCAGAAAACCGTTCCATCTTTTTCCTTACGAAAGCCATTTTGCAAGAAATCAGACCTTCATGGAGTAAATCTTTTTGTTCAGATACAAGGATTTGCCAAAAAAAAAATACCTGTCTACACGCATCAGCACAACTCCTTAAGCTTCCTTGAGTCAATAATTAAGACAACTCACCTCTTTCAAGCATAACTCTATTTCAAGAATGGGTATTTTTCAACGTACAGCTCCACCACTCACATGTAGCTCTCATTAATGGCGAGAAAGAGACAAATCGAAAGGAAAATGTTGGAGCTGATGAGTGTACATGTTATATTTACTCGTAGGGGTATTTTCATCATTTCTTTCGTAATTTGATTGGGGAAAAACAGCATGGGACTTGATTGGCCTTTTAGAATTAGTTGGGACTTAACTGGTATAAAATTGATCCTTTGAGACTTGATTGTCATTTTCTCAATCTTTTATCGTGTGAGATTCTAGAATCTCCACAAATATTTAAAATAATTGTATTATCGTATGAATCAATAAGGCTTTGCAAATATAGCAGTTAAATTTACAATAATAAAATATAAAAAATGTAATAAACTCTTTACTTTATTCTTATCTCAAAAATTTAAAAAATTGATAAAATAATTAAAATTAAATTACTTTTTACAATTTAAAACATACATATCAAAATTTCAAAACATTCTTTTATTTGCAAAATGAAAATTATTTCTAATTAATTTCTCTTTAAAAAATATTTTCACCAACAATTTATAATCTCATACTATGTAGATTTTGATCCTTATCCCAGGATACATAGGCCTCAGAGTCTGATTTTGAGTCAAGTTTTTCCTTTTAAATAAATAAATATTTCTCACTTAATTATTATTATTTTTATATCAAACACGTGAATAAAAAAAATAATTAAAATAACTTTAAAGCCATATTAATTTAGCATAATAAACTTTAAGTAATTGTTCTCATGAACGGATGTTGTGAGGTGCCTAACACCTTCCCCACACTTAACCGACTCTTGAACCTATTTTTTGATTTCACAAACCATCCTTATCTCTTTTTTAAGTGGTTTCCTAAAATTTTCCTCAAAATTTTAGTGGCGACTCTTATTCAATCGATTTTCACCCCAAAAGCCAAAACTTTCACTCTCGTGCGCTATCCACATTACATTTGCAAGTGCAATAATGTTGCTAAAATGAGAGAGGGAGACAGAGATATAAAGAGAGGGAAGGAGATACATGAGGAGTTATAAACTAGAAGTGAGAAGAGTCCATGAGGGAGAGAAAATTAAATGAATGTTGATCCCAAAAGTTTGAAAATAAACCCACGTTTCGTGGAAAATAAATAAGGTACCGGGCACTCCTTTTTAAATAGTTGATGAATTATTTTACATTATCTCATAGTATAGGATATTGGATGAAATAGTGCATGGGTAAATTTGTGTCTTTTCATCCATTACCCTTTTCAAAAATTAATACAGTTATTTATTTTTCTTTTACTCCATTGTTTATGACAAAGGGAGAATCTCACTTAGCGCCCCCAGGATATAAAAATTTGCATATAAACCTAATGGAATCTGAAAACACATTGCAAGCCTAAGGGCCCATCTTGCTAATTTTGTTCTAAATGAAAAGATACATTTGCCCTTGTTTCATTTGGAAACATAGAATCGTGTGCAAACCTTGAACCATGAAGCAATGACCATTTCTCTCATCCTCACCACAAAGCCTAAAGGTCAGTCGATCTATTCTTGATCTTGGTAAACTCATTTTCAATGTTTGGAAGGTGAATTGTCTAGCAATCAACTAGGGGCTTATGAAAAGAAGCAGCAAGTGACAAAATATTGAAGTACTCCTATGCGCATTCTTGATAGTGAACAAGGCTAACCTATTTCTTCTTTCTGCTAAATGACTTGTTGTTAGAAAGGTATATTATCATCCTTGCTTGAAATGTTGTAAATGCTCCAGCTTTTCAGCCACTAGTATTTTGTTTTGATTTTATAGATTTTGTGCTTTTCTTCTTGTTTTGTTCAAATTTGATGGAGTTTGACTTGTGAATAGATTAACCTATGGTTGTGAAAATTCGAATCTAAAGTTGTAAATTTGTGAACTTATTTTGCACTAACTTTAACTCTAAACATAAGTGGACTTTAACTTATTAATATCTTAATCTAAAGTTGTGAAACTCTAGACTTGTAGTTGTAAAATTTGAAACTTGAATTTGGTGTCACTGAACATCATTTCTGATTACAAAAGTTAGAAATTTTATAATTTTACTTGTGAATCTATGAACATATGGTTGTGAATATGTGAACCTTAAGTTGTAAATTTCTAATCTTGGCTAACAACTTGTCACCTCTAAACAAGAATTTTGTTACCAATAGACATTTACTTGTTAATATATGAAGCCAAAGTTGTGAAACTATGAACTTCTTGTTATAAATTAAAAACTTATACTTAGTGTCACTAAACATTTTTATGATTATATGAAGTTAGAAATTCTAGACCTTTACTTATGAATCTATGAACATGTAATTATGAATATGTGAACTTTAACTTGTAAATTAGTAAAGTTGGCCAACAACTTGTCAACTTTGAACAAGAATTTTGCTACCAATAGATATTCGTAAACCCACATTGTGAAACTGTGAACTTTTAATTGTAAAATTTGAAACTTGTACTTGGCTATCATTGAACATTATTTCAGGACTTTTACTTGTGAATTGATGAACCTATACATGAGAAATTATGAACTTTTAATTGCAAAAAATGGAAGTTCACTTACTGTTACTAAACCTTAGTTCTGCATAAGTGAAGTCAGAAATTGTGGACTTTTACTTTTGAAAAGATGAACATGAACTTGTGAATATTCAAAATTTAAGTTATAAATTTTTTAACTCTGTCAATACTTGAACTTGTTAACTCTGAACTTTGGTATTGCTAATTTGTGAAGGTGCATAACATAAAATGACATTGAACAAACCAAAAAAGCCATATCCTTTTACTGGATGGCATGAGTTTAGGAGAGAATTCTTAGAGAATAATAAAAAAAATACAAGAAAGTAGCTGACTCAAATGAAGCATTAGGTGAAATCTAGGGAAAAAAAGAGTTAAGAGGAAAAGGAGCCATATAGAATGAAGGCCATTAAACAAAGAGAGGTAAGAACACACAAAAAAATTATCAAATTCCTTTCAACACTTAAAAGAGAAAGTTGAAGCAGCTGGGTTTGCTAAATTGTTGGATGTTAGAGATGCCAAAATCTCAAGAGTTATGCCAGGAGATAAAGTGATCTTATGATCCTTCAACAAAGAAAATGATTATAAGGGGAAAAATAGTACTAGTGAGAGCAAGAGATGTTCAATAAATTATGGGGCTACCTAATGCTAGATGGGCAGTAGATTTGAATGATAATAAGGACTTGGTAGCAAATTTGAAAAAAAATTATACAACAATGTCATTAAATAATTTGAAGAATAAGATAACCTCAGGGTCTGGAAATGAGAAGTTTAAGTTTCATTTTTTGTTGTTCACACTAGGAACTCTATGATGTCTTGGTGAAAGTCCTAGAATTACCGATAAGGCATTAAAGATGTTGGCTTGTACAAACAATGCATAGTCAAAATTTGATTGGGCAAGCTTTGTGTTAAAGGAATTGAAATGGGAGATACGACTCTATAAAGAGAATGTGAAGAAGGGGAAGTCAAAGGCACCAAAATATATTGGAGGAGGCCTTTACTTCTTATTCTTTTTTTTTTTCACCAAACCTTTACTTCTTATTCATAAGCTACATTTTTTTTTCAAAATGTGATAAACCTTGGTTGTTATAATTATTCTAACATTAAATTGATATTTTAGATTTTCTATCTTTAAAATTTTTCTATGAACAAAGTTATACCCCCGGCTAATGATGAAATGGGGCACTAGACTGAAGAAAGCGTTAATGAAATGATCAAGGGTCAGCACCAAAACTACCATGGCCTTTTATATACTAAAGGACCATTCAATAGTAATGGCAACCTTAATGCCTCAACCCACCTACCTCTAATTACTACCTTTCTTGATGAGGAGTGTGTGAATTTAAGTTAACAATAGTTGTGAACCCATTGTTGTGAATAATTGAACCCTTTTGTTGTATAGGATATGAAGGATGTGTATGTTAGAGTGAAGGCTTATATAGAGAGGGTGTGTTTTGTCAATATTAATTTGTGAACCTTTTGTTATGAAATATGAAAATTTTGTTGTGAATAAGTACACCTTGTATGTTGTGTAAGACATGAAATATGCACAAAAGAGAGCCATGTCTTATATAGCTAATAAGCTACTATAGCTACAATCAAAGTGAGCTATCATACAAGAAGAGGAAGACGATAAGGATGTCGGATATAGAAGATAAGAATGATAAGGAGGATGAGGATGGGGAAGATGAAAAGGATGAGGATGATGTAAAAGATAAGGACAATAAGGAGGATGAGAGGGAAGATGACAAGGATGAGGATAATGTAGAAAGTAAAGATGATAAAGAGGATGAGGATGGGGAAGATGACAAGGATGAGAATAATGCAAAAACAGATACAAAAGAACAATAAGAGGAGGAGGATAAAAACATATTAAAAAAAAGAATAACAAGAGGAGGATAAAGAGAAAGATGCAATTGAAAAGGGTAAAGAATAACAGAAATATGAGAGAGATGCATCTAAACATCAAAAAAGGAGAAATCAGATATGGATGCATATGAAGAAAAAGTAGTTGATGAGAAAAGAAGGAAAATCTTTCAATCAGGAGATCTAAGAGGAAGAAGAAGCCTGTTATTAAATCTCTATAGATGCTACTTGTTACCTTGAAGAAGAGGAATCTTACTAACAAGCAATGGTTATATACAACAACAACAACAAGTCTTTATCCCACTAGGTGGGGTCGGCTACATGGATTGCAAGATGTCATTGTGCTCTATCATTTATCAAGCTTTTAGAAATATTATTAATTAAGAGATCGCGTTCAATAACTTCAAGAGTGTTCTCTTAGGCCTTCCTCTACCCCTCTTAATCGGACTCAAAGTTATATGTTCCACTCTTCTTACTGGTGCCTCCCTTAGTCTTTTTTGTACATGCCCAAACTATCTTAACCAATTTTCTATCATTTTTTTCTCAATAGGTGCTACCCTCACTTTTTTGCGTACGTGCTCATTTCGAATTTTATCTTTACGTGTATGTCCGCACATTCATCGTAACATTCTCATCTCTGCTACTCCAACTTTATGCTCTTGCTGTCCCATTAGAGCCCAGCATTCACTACTATATAACATTACCGGTCTGATAACAGTGCGATAAAACTTTCCTTTAAGTTTATTAGGCACCTTACGGTCGTAAATAACTCCTTTAGCTTTTCTCTAATTAAACCACCCAGCTTGAATCCTATGTGAAATATTCCATTGATTTTGCCATCATTTTGAATAATGACTCCCAAATATCTAAACTTTTTCACTTGAGGTATAATTTGATCTCCCAATTTCACTTCTAAATTATTGTCGAATAGTCTCTTACCAAATTTACAATATAAATATTCCGTCTTACTCTTACTCAGACGAAAATCTTTTGACTCCAATGTCCTCCTCCATAACGCAAGTTTGCAATTAACCTCTTCTCTTGTCTATGCTATAAGAACTATATCATCCGCGAAGAGCATACATTTGGAAATTTCCCCTTGAATATGTTCCATCAAAACATTTAGGATCAAGTTGAACAGATAAGGACTCAGAGATGATCATTGATGTAGTCCAATCTTTATAGAAAAATCTTTCGTTTGACCACTAGGCGTTCTTATACTAGTTTTTACCCCCTCATACATATCTTGTATGGCTTTAATATAAGCAATCCATACTCTCTTTTTTTCCAATACTTTCCAAAACACTTCTCTTGGTATACGGTCATAAGTTTTTTCCAAATCAATAAAAATCATGTGTAAATCTTTATCTTTACAAAGATACTTTTCCATTAATCTCCTTAGTAGATAAATCGCCTCTGTAGTTGATCTACCTGGCATAAAACCAAACTGATTCTCAAAAATACTTATCTCCAATCTCAACTTGTGCTCAATTACTTTCTCCCATAATTTTATTGTGTGGCTCATGAGTTTAATCCCTCGATAGTTAGTACAATTCTGAATATCTCCTTTATTTTTATAAATAGAAATTAATGTACTTCTCCTCCACTCATCAGGCATTTTCTTAGACCGTAAAATCACATTAAATAACTTAGTTAACCATCTCACCCCTTCTTCACCTAAACATTTCCACGCTTCGATAGATATACAATCAGGTCCGTTGGCTCTACCATTTGCCATTTTCTTAAGAGCTTCCTTTACCTCCTTATCACGTATTATTCGATAGAATGACAAATTTTGTTCTCCTTCACCAGTTACTAAATCCTCCAAGTTACTAGATGAACCCTCTCCATCATTGAAAAGTTTGAAAAAGTAAGTCTCCCATCTATTTTTAATTTTATCTTCTGTAACTAAAATTCTTTCCTTTTCATCCTTAATACACCTTACCTGTTCTAGATCCCTTAATTTTCTTTCCCTACTCTTGGAAATCTTATAAATGTTTTGTTCTCCTTCCTTCGTCTCAAGGCTCTTATAAAATTCTTCAAAAGCTTTAGAACGAGCTTTACCCACAACTCTCTTAGTTTTCTTCTTAGCCATATGGTACCTCTTCCAATTTTCCTCATTGTTACACAAATGTATGGCTTTAAAACAGTTCTTCTTATACTTGATTTTGTCTTGTACACTATTATTTCACCATCAAGACTCCTTATCTCTCGAACCAAAACCTTTTGATTCTCCCAAAACTACTTTTGCAACCTCCCGTATCTTTTTAGCGATATCCTCCCACATGATGTTAGCACTTCCTTGAGATTCCCAAATTCCTTTGTCCAAAAGATTTTGCTTGAAAATATCTTGCTTCTCACCTTTTAATTGCCACCACCTAATCCTTGGTGCTACTACTTGTCGACGCTTTTGGATTTTACTCATAATACACACATCAAGGACTAAGATCCTATGTTGTGTCGTTACAGCATCTCCAGGAATCACCTTGTAATTTTTACAAAGTCTTCTATCTGTGTTCCTAACAAAAGAAAATCAATCTGTGACCTTAAGGCTCCACTTTTGTAAGTGATGAGATGCTCATCTCTCTTCTTGAAACAAGTGTTGGCAATCTTAAAATCATACGTCAATGAGAAATCAAGAAGAGTTTGTCCTTCACTGTTTAGCTCTCTAAAACCAAAACCACCATGCACCCTCGTATACTGAGCAGCCTCCCTCCCAACATGCCCATTAAAGTCTCCTCCAATAAAAATCTTTTTACTCTGTGGTATGTGTTGAATCAACCCCTTTAGATCCTCCTAAAATAATTCCTTAAGACTGGCTTTTATCCCGACTTACGGTGCATAAGTGCTAACAATATTAACAGTCTCACGTCCAATTATCATTTTTAAGGAAATAATTCTGTCTCTAATTCTGCTAACTTCTACAACATTTTTTTTCTACTCCTTATCCATAATGATGCCTACTCCATTGCGTGCGCTTACTTTTTCCATATACCAAAGTTTGAAACCTTGAATATCCTTAGCTTCTTTTCCACGCCATTTTGTTTCTTGCAGGCAAAGGATATTGATTTTCCTTTGAATCATAACCCCTACAACCTCTACAGATTTACAATTCAATGTCCCAACATTCTAAGTACCAAATCTAATTTTGCTCTTATGGACTAACCTCTTTAACCGCGTCCAAAATGACGCGGTAGCCCTTGCTCATTTAACACTACATCCGGGCGCCGATGCAATGGCTCTAACTCACTTATCACTGTACTCGAGCCATGCAGCGCGTTACTTACGAGCAACGACCTAGCATTAACATTATAACGTCTATTGTCCATATTCATGATAGATTCAACAAAGTTTTACATTGACTATTGATGGCCTAACACAACCCTCCTCCTTTACCCGGGCTTGGGACCGACTATAAACATAGGCGGAGTTAAGCAATGGTTATATACATTCTGCACAAATTGGAATACAACAAAAGATAGTGAAGAGTAAGTGGAAAAACCTTGTCATAAAAAATTTGAAAAAAAAAATCTTTATTGCAAAGTGGTTTTTTTTTTGTCATATGTCACAGGATATTCATCCAAACGTACAACTACAATCTGATGAGGAGTGAGTTGCCTTCTCTCGGACTAGCATCGTGGATCAGTAATTAGGTATATGTAAAAAAATTAAGTCCTATATTTAACAATAAAAGTCTATATATAAATAATAAAATGTCCGTATATAACAATGAAAGTTCATGTCCATGCAGGTAATTACTATGGTCAATAGAATGCTTGTAGGTGAACAAAAGATGCAGTCATCTCAAGTCACGCGTCACATTTTTTATGTTGAATTCATGGCTAAGATAATAAAGAATCCATTACGCTACAATATTATTGATGAGAACACAAAGCAGATTATTCTAAAGCATTTGGGATATAATTTAAGAGACTATGATTTTCTATTTGGGCCTACAGTCATTGGAAACCACTAGTTCTAATTTTATGTTCTTGATTCTTGTGAAAACTGTATTTTGTTCAGGCATATTTTACATTTAATAAAAAAATAATAAATTTAACCCAATATATATATATATACAAAAATGAAATCTTTTTTAAGATTATATTTTCAAAATAAAAAAATTTTATTAATAGAACTTAATCTTTAATCTTTATCTCTTTTAGTTCACTAAAATAACTATATATATATATATATATAAATGCAAAAATGAAATTTGACCTCTTTTTTTTTTAGGATTATACTTCTTTAGAAAAGAAAATAAACCTTGCTTAAATCTTTAAAAAAATCTCTCAATAATTCAAAATATTGGGAGTCAATTTGTAAGAGTTAACTTAAAAAGAAGAAGAGGTGTTCTTGTTTAATTCAAAATTAAATTTTTTTTTCTTTTCTCAATCTAAATTTTGAAATTAATTAAAAAAATAAAAAAAATTAGAAAATAAGGGGAGTAAAATGCTGTAGTCTGTAGCATTTCGCCCCCTTTTTATCCCTGCGTTCAGCTTGGCTGAGGCAGAGCAGCGAAGACAGGAGCAGGCCCTAAAGGCCTTTCAGTCGGTGGAGATGAAGAGAAGAGAGAAATGAGAGGGAGAGGGAGAGAGAGCAGCCCTAGATCGAGCTTTTCGGCTAAGAGAAGAGTAGAGCAAGCTATAGACGAAAGCAGAAGGCGAAACCCAGGATGTAGAGCCAAAGCAGAGCAAAACAAGCAACGCACAGAAAAAATGCACACACACGGCAGTCATGCACGGAGAAAGGAAGAGGAAAGTAGAAGCAAAGACTAGAAGAGAGGCAACTGAATGCAGAGCAGTTCAACCACCCCTAAGCACTTTCAGCCAAACGTAGAAGAAAAGCAGAGGAACCAGAAGAAAAGCAAGAAGACGACAGACGCATGCGAACACGACAAAGATGGAAACTCGACAAAAGGGAAGGAAAAGCAAAACACAGAGATGATGATTTAAGAGGGAAACGTGTAACAATAAATGATTGTTTACCCTCTATATAAAGTCTGAGATTGAGGATTCTGGGGAAGAGAGGGACCGAGCGAGAAGAGACTGAAACATCTATGGGTTCTGAGAGAGGACCGAGAATCTGAAGAAAATCATTTGCTTATGAGATTTGAGAGTAATCTAGGTTGAAGCAAAGGAGGCAAGCTGATCGAATCAAGAGTTTGAAGGGGAAGGAGATACCCATTTTAGTAAAAATTTTGAGATCAATTTGCATGCTTTAAATTATGGGTTTCTAATTTTAAGTTTAAACCTCTCGCACTACCCTGTAAATTATGGTTTCTGATTTTGAGTTTGAAAATTCTTGAATTGTAACTCTCTGAAATTATGTTTAACTTTTGAGCTTCCATGGGTGTTAGTTGAGCAAGTCCTTTATGTTCAGGAATAGTCCACATCCTATATCAAAATTTTGTATCTTCCCAGTTAAATCCTTCCACACAACAATCATATGCTCATTATGACATAAAGACACTACGAACCAGAGAAACAGATCGCTAATGCTCCTCTAAATATGTTGGACCATGCATAATAATTAGTGAGTCTGCCAAGGCATATCCAAAAATTATGGGAATGGAGGATGGTTAAGAAGATGTGTGCAATAATTTAGCATAATTAGTAATTGTTATTTTTCTTTTTATCTATGAGAATAGAAATTGAAGTAGCAGATAGATTTGGGTAAAAATTGCAGATAGAGTTGTGAATGTGAGTATTGCGAATGGAACTAATTAAACCGACAGAAAATTGTTTGTTAGGGGGAGAGCAAAATAGTTTTTGAGCAAGATTGACTCATAGCTGATAGTCAATCTTGTATCTTGAATCCCAGAGTAAAAGTTGACGTGATCTAGATTGTACCAAGGGAATTCACATCTATCTCATTTTTGCCATGAGTATTGGTAAAAATATTGATTTTTAAGCAGTTTTAAAGGTTTGTTTAATGTGATTAATCTATTTAAAACTTATAAGGGAATGGGGCATGATCTTTATTTGCTTATACAAATGAGATTGATTTAGTTATGATACTTTTCCACAAGGTTTTTGGTTCTAACATTTGAAAAATTGTTGAGATTATCGGGTTAAGTGATAAGTTAGATTTAAGTTATCTTTAAACATGAAGGAGTATTGATCAAATTAAGTATGATTTCTATTTCTTTGTTTCTCAAAGTCCTATACTATCTTGCGTTTAATTTCAATTTGAGATTAATTGAATAATTGTTGAAAATAATTTTTATTTTAATAATATCATTTTCATATGGGGATTTTAAATGTGTAGTTAAATATACAATTTTAATTTTTTTATTATTTTCCAAATATAATTATATTCAATTAAAATATTTGAATGGTATCATGAGAGATTTAAAGAATCTCTATAGATATTCAGCTTAGTTGCCTCATTGTGAAGGATAATGAGTCCTCGCAAATGTTGTGGTTATTAACTTATATAATAAATAAGTAAATAAATTTCATAAATAAAATTATAAATGTTTTTTAATAATAAAATTAAATTAATTAAATTAATGTATTAAATCTTTTGGTCATATGAGATTTTTAAATATCTATAGACCTCTAAAATAATCATTTAATCGTGAAAGTCAATAAGACTTCACAGGTATAACGATTAAAATTTTTATATTTAAAAATATAAATTTTATAACTACGTAGTAAAATATATTTAAAATATATATTATTTAATTCTTTATTGTGTAAGGATTTTGAATCTCCATAGATATTTAAGATAATTGTATTATCGTAAAAGTCAATAAGGCTTTACAGGTATGATGATTAAGAGTCTTTTCAAAAAAAAAGTTATATATGTATGAACGTACTAAAAAAATAATGATATTATTAATATTTAAAAATTTAAGTAAATAAACTAAGTTGTTAAACTCTTTATCATGTGAGAGTTTGGAATCTTCACAAATATATAGAATAATTGTATTATCGTATGAGCTAATAAGGTTTTGCAGATATAGCAGTTAAATTTTCAATCATAGACTATAAAAAAAAAAATTTAAACCCTTTACCTTTTTCTTATTCCAAAAATTTAAAAAATAGATAATTGAAATTAAATCACTTTTTTCAATTTAAAACACACATATTAAAATTTTAGAAAATTATTTTATTTGCAAAAGTGGTGAATTATTTTTAATTAATTTCTTTTCAAAAAAATATTTTCTCCAACAAACTTATAATCTCGAACTACGTGGACTTTAATCCTATCACAGGGTATGTAGGCCTCAGAGTTTGATTCAGAGTCAAATCTTCCTTTATAAATAAATAAATATTTTTTTACTTAATTATTATCATTTTTATATCAAATACATGAATAAGAAAGGGATAATTAAAATAATTTTAAAACTATATTAATTTAGCATAACAAATTTTAAATAATCGTTCTCACAAACGGGTGTTGTGGAGTGTCTAACACCTTCCCCACATTCAATCAATTCTTGAATTTATTTTTTAATTTCGCAGACCATCCTTACCTCCTTTAAACGATTTCCCAAGATTTTTTTCAAAATTTTAGTAGCGACTACCATTTCTTTGATCTTCTTTCTAGAGGTTAGAACCTCCACTCCCACGCACCATCAGTATTGCATTTTCAGGTGCGACAATTCTATTGCTAATCATGAGCAATTCATGACTAAGGAGGAAGAGATGAGAAAAGAAAGAAAGAAGGGGAATGGGAAGTTGGCAAAAAGAACGCATCAAGAATCTTAGGTACAAGAGCAACAAAATAATGGGTGTAGGTATTGTAGGCTCTAAAACATTAACCTATCAATAATGAACTTTGACTTGTAAATTTGTGAATCTTTTTGTATATGTTGCCTAACCTATTTCCTTTGCAAATGGGCATTTGATGTCAATGTTGCTCAAGATGAAGCTAGAAATATCTAAGATAGAGTGCAAAACTAATATACTTTATCCATATGTTCAAGCAAGACAACATGCAAGTTATGTTGGTATATCATATTAATGTTTTAAGAAAATTAATGTTGATTCATTATGTGGTCTATGTCGTGATTATTGTAAAGTTTATCTTATTACATGGCTTAAATTTTGGAACAATTTTGTGAATATTAACCATCCTCCATTTACCATGTTTAAATATAAAGCCCAAGAACAATAAAGCATGAGGTGTGACATTTTGGGCTAGCAAATGGAGCATCCTAATAATGTCATAGCTAAATGCACCCTTGCACTTACAGGAGCAACCAAAGGAAAACAAAAATCATAGAATTATGGAATTAGTTTTTTATAGTTAGATGATATATTATTTTAAGATGCTTTTTAAATTTGCAATTGGTTTTTTGTAGTTGGAATCATGTATATATTGTAGTGAAAATGAAATGAAATTATTGAGTGTCCAAGTATTTGACGACAATATCCTTGCATTCACAATACAACGTCCATACATGCATAATACAATGTTCATAAAATCTCAACACATTGTCCATGAATGTTCAATTTGTAATGTCCACCTAGTATTATCAAATTATCAAACTTATCTTGCATAATCATAATCAAAGGTCCCACAAACCTCTGCTTTTATCAAAATTGATAAAAATTTAAAATATAGAAAATAAATACTTTTAAGTGTTTGAGATCCCAAAAATTTTCAAAAACCTTTAAAAATTATCCAAATATATCATTTATTACACAATGATAATATATGAGCTACATAAGCATCGCTCAGTATGATAACCAAAAGTAAAACAACCCACTTTAGAAAAAGAACCATACACCACGACATGTCGTACAGAGCCATGAGCTCCCATGCTATGTCATGCACTATTGCATGTCACCATGCACCACAATAGACATGACAATTTTATGCTGTCATGATAGTTCACAAAATTGAACTTTCAACATGAGCTATTTCCACACATGAAGTCTGATTAAAGTGATTCAAGTGCCTAAATAAAGCTTATTTAATAAGCTATCTAATAAGATAAGTTTGAATATAATCTAATAGTCCAATCTCAATTTAGATACTTGGGGTGCAAAAAGTTACTTTTTTAAAAAATCTAAGCACCCCAAATGTTCAAACCCCACACTTTGCCTCAATAGATCACTTTAGATCTTGAAACAAGTCGAAACAGATCAATTACACCTGACATATCATCACAATCACACATACATTCACATTTAGCCATCAAATTTCCCTTTTTCACTTAATGACACTTACATTTCACAATTTCATACATAGGCACAAAACTAGCCAATTTTCCATATATTTACCACTATCGCACACATAACCACACACATAGGCTAAGATCTACATATTCATCCTGCAACTATATTATCACATGCTAATGTATTTTATGGCAACTTATAACACTGAATATGCATAATACAGATTCATAACACAAAACTCTAAGGGTACAGCTATAACCACTATTATGTTTGTCCCGAATATTTTCCTTTACCTTGCTCACAATTAAGACCTATAAAAATGTAACCAAGATGTGAGATAATTATCTCAGTAATAGAATAATTTACAACTACTAATTAACTTGTGTAATTGTAAATAAGTAAAGCTTATTTATAAAAGTACATCTATATAATAACCAAATAAATGCATATCTTTTCTTAAAAACCTTTTCACATTATACCATTTCCACTACCATAATCATCTATCATCTAAACCTCTATATACCCTAATTAAAATCATAAGCTTTATTCGACCAATCATATACTTATTGATCCAAGCACACCTTCAGTGGTAGAATCACCTAGCCAAAAGTGTTCTTTCTCACTTACAGACTATGGTTTCCCCCTAACATACAATCGGGGCATCATTACTCTAACATCACATTGCACAGATACTCAGGAGCTCAAATCTCCAACATCATACTCATATGGCTACTCAAGAAAGAATCTCTAACACCATACCTCACTAGGTACTCAAGAGATAAATTCTCCAATACCGTAATCCATCGGGTACACAAGAGAATATATGCCATATGGTCTTTTACTACTCCTCCCTATAGGTGAGCTT
The DNA here is from genome assembly GCF_029017545.1 of Prosopis cineraria. Classification (NCBI taxonomy): domain Eukaryota; kingdom Viridiplantae; phylum Streptophyta; class Magnoliopsida; order Fabales; family Fabaceae; genus Prosopis; species Prosopis cineraria. The sequence continues at coordinate 9,093,603 of NW_026555336.1, read as the reverse complement.
TCACCCTCTAATATAATCATGTCACAACTCTCACATACAAACCACATGTTTGTATCCAACCCATATGTACACATATAGACATATACTTTCATAAATTCATTTCTTTAAAATCATTTTCATGCATTATACACTCATTTCACAAACATGCCACAACTTCTAACACATATATGCAGTAATAACAATATTCGCAAACAGTTAAGCTAATTCATCAAATAAAGTAAATTATTCGGTTATCTTAACCCTTCTATTACTAGAAAGGTTACCCATGAATTTCTTTAAATTTCAATTCTTTTTCTACCACAATCTAAATTAAGGTTTATTTTGACACAATGCATGCAATGAGTGATGTGGAGGAGCAAATGATTTGCTTTTGATTTTTTCTAATCTAAACTGAGGTAATTTTTATGTGAAGTATGCAATGGGTGGATGAAGTCTGATGCCATGTGATCAAAGAGAAGGCCAAATTTGGTCAGATTTTGCAGATGTGTGTAATCCAAGTATGGTAGTCATCTTTGATATAAAGTAAGGGGGTGATATGAGCTTGGGGGAAGAGAGAGAGATTCAAAGTAATCCGAATTGGAGGCAGAGTTATATAATTTAGAGATAAGATGAGGGACAGACAGAGAGTTTAATGTAGAGACAACATTTTGAGATAGAAGCATCTAAAAGGGACTCAAATTTGGAGATGGAGAAAGCTAGAGTTAAAGAGAACAACTAAGGCCATAAGAGAACAATTGAGCACTCTAAGAGAGAAAGTGTCCAGAGGAGTTCAAGCTTGGTGTAGAGGAACAGGTTAAAGAAGAGGCATGACGAGGACGTTCGAATCAATGTTTTGAATTAGGTAACATTTAGATAATAATGTCATCTCACTTCATCTAAATACATCAAGAACGATTGGGAATTAAATCTTGAAATATTGCTACTGAGACTTATTTCTATATGATTAGCACAACATGTAAATTTCTTTAGATGAGGGTGTACACTAATCTGAATGGTTGTGGGGGGTTCATATTTGATAGTTGGACATTGAAGATTCAAGAATAGCATTTTTTTTAATAGATTTTTCAACACACCTATGACAAATTGCCTATGAGAAAATTGTTGCTCATTGGCAATACGATTTTTCATGTTTTCCTATCACTACTTTAGCTAAAAAATAGTAATGAAATTGAGTGATTGTGTTTGGTCTTGGCTTATTCTCGTTACAAGTTTGATCATTGATGGTTGTTCTCCAAAATTAGAGTTGCTATAATTAATCACATTCATCAAAATTTTAATATATATTGAATGTTCTTGAGGGTTGATTAATCATGTCATGGTTTAGGCTTTAAACTAAAAAGAATGTGTGATTATGGTTGTTAAAAAGAAGGGGGGAAACTTTGAATAAAATTTATGTTTGCTGTCCTAATTGAGCTTAGCATAATTTCTTGTTATTCCCATCATGGTTTTGGTTAAAAATAGTGAAGAAATTATTGTGAATTGTGCCCAAGTGTTGGACTAGATGTTCAAAGTAACTTTGGCGAAATTGCTGTAAATGATTTTTCCCATGTTAGAAGATGTTCTTGACTTTTTATTTTCTAAAAAAAATGGATTAAAGTTCTATTTTCTGTCCTTATCAATTTAATTTGGTTTTGGGCATATTCCCATCATGGTTTTCTCTTAAACATTTAAGAAATTGTTGTGGGCTGTAGAATGGATGGATGGGGTTTTGACTTATGGTTTATTGGTAATGTGCTTGATTGCCTCTTGTTTTGGTTCCATAAGGAGAAGTTTCACTAATATTTGATTTTATCCTCTCGGTTTTGTCAAGAAGTGATAGTGGGTTAATAGTTGCATCTTTTAAGCCTTGAAATGAAATATTGCACTTTGGAATATCACTTGTTCCGTCCTTTTGTTTGCTGAAGAGTCAAGTAAGTATGTATACCTCTTCATATATCACCTTAAGGTCTTACGTGAACAAGGGAAGTTTGAAAATGTGTAGATGTGCGTTGATATCAAATGATGTCTTCAGATTCTTCACTTTAATCTTATTGCTGTCTTTGTCTTCCTAACAACTTAGTTGATTGTTCTCTATCTGCACTTACGTGATATTTACATGAAATTTTGTATAGATATTCCTCTTCCTGTTTGGTCTATTGTCTCAAATTTTCATGATTTTTGGAGCTCATTTACACTGTCAAATATGCTAGTTGTTGTAAATTGGTCATGACAAGCTTTCCTCTATTTTTGTTTCAGCTTGATTCATATATTTTATATGTTCATACAAAGATGACTTTAATCTAAAATTTTGTATCCATGACACTCTCTAACTATTATTTGAGACATAAAATTCTTAGGATTTTTATATATTATTTACCTAGTTGATGACATTAGTTTTTGAGAGTCGGTTAATAAACCTTATGTCAATTTTATATATTTAATTGGTGAATTTTTTTCTTCATGCATAGAGCTACTCTTGAGCTAAATTTTTGCATTCTTATTTCTCTACACGTGCAATTTGATGTGTAAAATTTACAAGATTTTTAAAGTTCATTTGTGGAGTCAAATACAATAATTTTTGGATGATAGATAGCATAATAGGGATATTTTTAAATAACCAATATTGCAAGAGAAATTTAAAATCTCCATAGGCATTGAAAATGAATCTCTACCATGTAAATCAATAAGATTTTATAGGCATGAAGATCCAATTTATATATATTAAATATGGGTTTCAACAACCCATCATCCAAATTAACTCTCTCTATATATATAATTTAAATCAATTAAAAATATTTAAATGGTATCATGAGAGATTTGAAAAATTTCCATAAATAATCATATTAATTTCCTTATCATAGGGGATAATAAGTTCTCATAGATGTTGCGATTAATAACTTATTTAGTAAACAAATAAATAAATTTTGTAAATAATAATATAATAAAAATTTAAAAAAACTAATTAATTAAATTAATGTATTTGAAATATAACAATTAGATCTTTTGGTCACATAAGATTTTTGAATCTATATAGACCTCTCGGATAATCGAATTATTGTGTAAGTCAATAAAATTTCACAAATATAATAATTAAGATTTCTATATATAAAAAGATATGTTATATATAACGTGTATAATAAATAAATTAAATTAAAATATATTTAAATAAATATTATTTAATTCTTTTATTGTGTAAGGATTTTGAATCTTTGTAGATATTTAGAATAATTATATTATCATGTAATTTAATAAGGCTTTGTAGGTATGATGATTAAGATTTATTTTAATATATATATATATATATAGATGCTTTAAGAATTAATAAATAAATTAAGCTATTTGATTATTTTATCTTGTGAGATCTTAGAATATCCATAAATAATAAGAATAATTATATTACCATGTGAGCCAATCAATCCCCATAGGTATAATGATTAAGTTTTCAAAAAAATGCTGAAAAAAAAAAATTGTAAACTTTTTTCCTTTTTCTTATTTCAAAATTCTACAAATTGAGAAAATAATTAAAATTAAATTACTTTTTGTAATTTAAAACATATATATCAAAATTTCACAAATTATTTTAATTGTAAAATAGTAAATTATTTCTAATTAATTTCTCTTCAAAAAATATTTTCACCAAAAAACTTATAATCTTGAACTACGTGAACTTTGATCCCCATCACAAGATACATAAGTCTCAAATTCTGATTCTGGGTCAAGTCCTCTCTTGTAAATAAATAAATATTTTTTATTTTATTATTATCATTTTTTATATCAAACATGTGAATAAGAAAGGGGTAATTAAAATAACTTTAAAGCCATATTAATTTAGTACAATTAACTTTAGGTAACTATTCTCAAAAACGGGTGTTGTACGATATCTAATACCTTTCCCACACTCAATTAACTCCCAAACCTATTTTTTTATTTCACAAACCATCCTTATCTCCTTTAAATGGTTTCCCAACATTTTTTTTAAAATTTTGGTGGGAACTCCCATTCAATCAGTTTTTGCTTTGAAGGCTCACCTTCGCTCTCACGTGCCATCCACATCACATTTTCAAGTGCAACAATAGTTGATAATGCTTCAAGTAATAACACTACCATATCTTATGTTAGAGATGAGATACTTGATTGGAATGGGTACATTATGAAATGAGAATGCATGCATGTCAGATGTTTTGCACACATCTTGAATGTAGTTGTTAACGATAGGTTGAAAGAGATTGATAACACTCTAACAAGAATTAGAAATGCAGTTTGATATATTTGTAATTCACCACTATAATTCCAAAAGTTCAAGTCTTGTGTAAAGCAAACAAGAATTCAAGAAAAGGATATTGTAAAGCCTACTAGATGGAATTCCACTTACATGATGCTTGAAAGTGCCTTAAAATTTCAAAAAGAATTCAAGAGATTAGAAGAAAAGGATGCTACTTTTGCAATTGATAAGGAAGGACACCCAACCATATAAGATTAGGAAAATGCATGTGTTTTTATCAAGTTCTTGAAAATATTTTTTGATGTCACTAAAAAAGTATGTCACATCTTCTCAATGTTTTCATGAGTTTTGCTTGGTAGCAAGAACTTTGAATGATATAAATCAAAGTGATGATCCTTTATGGAGTTCAATGGCAAAGAAAATGAAACAAAAACATGACAAATATTAAGGGAATATTGATAATTTGAATATGATGTTCTTTGTAGTTGTAGTGATTGATCCCAAGTATAAGTTGAAATTTGTGGAATGGAATTTGAAGAAACTCTATAATGAAGATATGGCTGAATATTTCACTAAGCGAGTGAAAGAGTTGCTTTTCAAAATGTATGATAGATACAAGTCTTTTCATGGCCTTATAAAAAAGTTAAACTAATGCTCAATGCCAAGTGAAAGAAGGTGGTTCCTATGATGATGATAAAAAGGATTCATTTGCAATAGAATTTGATAAAGTTATAAGTGAATATGATAATATTAAGAATCAATTAGAGTTGGACCTGTACTTGATGGAGACTAGCAAGAAAAACAAGTCATAAATTTGATATACTTAATTGGTGAAAAGTGAATTCATCTAAATATCCTGTCATTGGACAAATTGCTAGCGATGTATTGACCATACTATCTTAACTGTAGCTTTTGAATCTGCTTTTAGCACTAGGAGTCAAATACTAAATGAATGTAGATGCTCATTAGGTGTCAAGAAAATTAAAACCCTTATTTGTGCAAATAATTGGTTTTGATCTACCTCATTGGCAAGTGATATTGAAGAGAAAGAAAATGAAATTGAGAAAATAGAAATTGGTAATATTTTATAATTTGAAAGTGATGTTTATTTCATTTAATTATTTATTAAATTATTCATTAGTTTGACATTTTGTTTTATTGTTATAGATCTTGGTCTTGTCACTTTGGATGAAGATGATGATAATTAGCTGTTAAGGTCTTCTACTAACCTCTTTTTGTATATGTAAGTGCTGCATATGTATCAAGTGATTTGTTATAAAAATTATTTTTTTATCCATGTATTGACTTGCTTTCCTCCTTCATTTCAAGTGCTATGCTTCAAATAACAATGGATTGATGCTTGAGATGAAATAATTTTTTTTGGATAATTTTAAGCATATGAATGTCTCTTTTTTATTTAAGAACAATTTGTAATTAACTATATCAGCTCTTTTTTTTAAATAATAAATAGTTGGTGCAATTTAAGTGGATATTATGACACTGAGATATGGATATTATGTTGAGAATATATATGTAAGGAACTATGGATATAAGTATTGATATTAAATAGCATAATATTTGGAATTTAGGTATTCACACTTAAGATATTTGTATATTTGCTATTTGCTATCAATTGATCACCATCATCATTTTGATTTTTTATTACTTGCAATCATAAAATTAATTTGCATTATATATATAAACATACTAGATGGCAGAAGGAAATTAATGAGATAATGAACAATTGAAGATACAGTACACTCAAGGCCAATGAAATGAAGAGATGAATAAGACAAATATAATATAAACATATCTTCTTATCCTTGATACATATGAGACCAAGCAAAAGATAAATAAAAATTAAAAAAAAAAGAATGAACATATATGTATAAGACATATGATTAATCAAGGTTCAAGAATCTTTTATAAATATGTTGTTATTGAAATAAAGCATGAGATAAGCAAGGACTCCCCATATAATAAAAAAGCCAACTATGCATAAATCAATTGAAAAGAATTCCACCTATTATAAAAATATAAGAAAAGGAAAAAAAGTCAAATAAACTCGTTAGAGCTTTATCTAGACTTTAACTAAATCAAATCAAACCGAACATAAAACTGAACTAAATCAATTTTCACATAAATCAATCACATTCCACTCACAAGTAAACTGATTGGTTCGGTTCAATCAAGTTTTTGTTCAAAACCTAACCAAACCGAGCTCGTGAACACCCTTAACTAAAACAAGTACCCATATGAAATTTTACATTAAATGTCAGGTCTAATATATACAAAAAGTTAACTATTATATCCAAAACATGTAAGAGTTGCTTGCCTATATGCAAACAAAAAATATCTATCATTCTCAATTACCTAAAAAATATTACTCAAGAATACTTCCATATACATAATTATAATTGCCTCTGTACATTAAATAAAAAGTAAAATGTAAGTACTTCTCATGCTAGATTAAGATTCTTGCATGTCTTTGCCAGTGTGTTTGACCTCCCCACATCTTAAATAATGATAAATCATCTTATCTTAAAATTGAGACTTTATCCTCCTTGTTCATGGCCTTCCGGGAGGATGGCTAGTTAAGGGCAATTGCTAAGCAATCCATCAATCTCGCTGTGTCAAGCTTTGGAATGTCAAAGGTCTTAATTAGGATCATATTACTATCATATTTTTTTTCTTAACAATTTAAATGATATCGTTTCTCAATATATCAATGTACATTGCCATGCTAAAGCATTACGAAAGCACATGCATAAGGAAATGGCAATCAAGACATCTGTTATGCTAGGCATGAGCATTCATGTAATGCAAGATTTAACCACACATCTCCATTTGATGTTTTGACCCTAACATTGTTCATTCCATAAAAATCTACTTGTAATGTATTACCCCTCAATAGATTTTTCATTAGCTTGATCTCTATATTTGGTCCAACTTCAATTGTCCATTTTGCCAATGCCATTTCGTTGTTGTGAAGTTTCTTTGCTAATTTCTCCCTATGCTCATACATAAAAACAACAATATTATATTTTCTTTCCTTGACAACCTAAGCATTGAAGAACTCAACAATGTTAGTAGTTATATTATCCCACCTCCTATTAGAAAACTTGCTAAGTGCCTAGATATTTGATATTGCAACATTGAACTCATGATTTGATATTGCAACATTGAACAAATTTAGATAGTCACCATGTGTTTCAAGCCATCAGAACAAATTTAGATAGAAATTCATCATATTTGATATTGCAACATTGAACTCATTAAGGAGTCCTGCATAAGTTATTGCATCTAATAGCTAGAGTCTTGCATCCTTTATCACTCCATTCTTTCTATTATCTCTTGTAAGTTTCAAAAATTTTGAGCTAAAGTTTTCTTTCACATGACAATAATAGAAGGCATGATTGTCACCACCATATATTACTCATACATCCCCAATAATTGAATTATGTTTGTCAAATATTATTGTTATTTCTCATGATTCTGTTATCTCCTTAATATTTTGGAGAAATTATGACAACTTATCAAGTGTCTCACCATCTACTATAGCATATGCCACAAGAAACATCTCATTATGTGCATCGGATACACATGCTGATAGTAGAGTTCTCTTATATGGTCCACTCAAGTGACAATCATCTATATAGACACATGTTGATACTAGAATTCCCTTATATGGTCTACTCAAGTAACAACCATCTATATATAGTATGAGTCGAGCACCTTCCTTGAAACCTTTTATGCTACAACCATATGCAATAAACAAACATTTAAATCTATTGCATGGCCTAACTATCCATCTTACAACTGTAGACAGATCACTTTCATTAGCCTTTAACACATCTAGGGAATTAACATATATGATTTGTTTGAAGAACCATGTATTTGAGCTAGCGCTTTCTCTTTTTCTCTATATGCTTGACAATAACTAAGTCTCAAGCCATACTCTTTGTACATGTCTCATCTAATATCTTTAGGAGACTTATCTAAATATGCTCTTAGCTCATCAATTATTATGGATGAGGTTCATGTTGATCTAGTATTACGAGCAATATTAAGATTATCTTGTGCAAAATGAACATGTTCATTCTTAAAAGTTCTTGCACTTAAGAAACTATTAGCTTTTCCACCCTACTTGTATGCTCCAATATGCCATCTACATCCATCAACCATACACTTCACAATAACTTTACATGGCTTGTTCTTTAAATGTTGTATCCAAACTTGTGCACTAGACTATGCTTATATAATGTCTCCTTACATGCCACAGCATGAGCAAAAATCTATCCCACACTAACATACAATTCCTTCCACTTGCTAGTATTCATTTTTAAAATGGAGATAGGAATGCATTGGATAGCTAAATTATCTTCTACAATGGCTGTTGGAATGCTTACTCTAGAGTTGGGCAAGCTAAAGCCTTCTAGATCAATATCCTGATGTTATGAAATAGCAAACTTCTATTTAAAAATAGTAAAAATTGGTCTATCTTACATTTACAAATATTGCCACATCATTAGTACTCTATATTAATAACTTTTATTTTATATGACTAAACATTCAATATAAATAAGTACATGTTCATGTTTACACAACATATAATCTAATATTTTTGATAAGGCATTTTCATTATATTGGACAAGCGAAGAATTACTCAACTGACATAAATGTCAACACTTACTCTTGCATATTATCTTCAAGTACAGTCCGTCTAGCAATATACACATGAGTAGTACTTCTAAAGTACTCAAAAAATTGTTCTACTCCAATATAATTAAGAAGATATATCAATGTGGTTGAATCAATCTCAGCTATTAACTTTGTATCACTTTTATTATCACCATGGACAACTTCCAATGATATAAATGATCTCATCTCTACATACATCAATCTTTCTGTAATGGTTCTTGCAATTACATTTTCACCCTCATACTTCATACTAATATCAATACTCCTCACAAATTGACCACTATAATGGAAGAAACAAAATAGTTTCTTTCTAGAAATACTTGACATCTCTTATATCAACTTGCAATGAACAAATTAATCTAAGTAAATGTTTACATATAAAAACCCAACTTTTTTTTCACATAACTCAACATTCAACATAAATAACTCAAAGTTCGTGTTTGCACATCAAATACTCTAACATTTACTTCTCCATTATATTGGGCATCATGTTGTATTCAATTCACATGTCAAAGTCTAATATCAGTAAGTTAACCATCATTATTATACAACAACTAATCTATTCTAGAACTTCTATAACTAACTTGCACAGTTCTGCAATCATTAGCTTATATCAATAGTGAAATCACAAACAAAATTTCAATTTCAATAAGATCATAGTGCAATTTATAGAACAAAAAGTCCATCTCATGTGTACCTTACTACCTCATGTAAAAATCTCATTAAATGCTTTCATTAAATGCGATTACTACATATTAAATGAATAAATGTCAAATCTCTATCACTATTTCACCAGCAACTGATATGCAAAATCATGACCCATTTAAATTGATCATTTGCTTAAGCAACTAGATTTACCTTGTGAACACTAGAGACTTAGCTCACCAAGATCTGTCTTCCAACTCTTAGGTCTTTCCTATTTTAGCATAAGAATGGTACATGGCAACCTTAATCAAAGCTCAACAAAAAATTTTAAACTAAAATACTAGTTAAAATGGATGCATTTTGAAATTTACGCACCTCATAAATTACTCCTCACTATTAGTGATAGACCCCATGGCACGGGTGACATAGCATTAATGGCAACGAAGCCTGAGGATGGTAATCATGAGCATGGTGACATAGAAGGAGCCCAATACTTCCAATCCAACGTACCTAAAGACCCATTGCAACATATTGGAGGTCCAATGACAAGAACCCGAACTAAAGCCATGAAGCAAGCCTTGTTCAGTCTTGTGCAAGAAGTTCAAGAGCTTGGAGAGCATTGGGGCACTCCCCTCAAGTCCAAAGGAGAGCATCTATACGTGTATAATGTATTTAAGATCCAAACTCATGAAGAGTCAAGCCCAAGAGATGCAGACCTTAGCCCAATGCAAGGAAGACTACAAGTTGAGCCTCTTGCATGCAAGGAGGCATGAAACCCTAGTAAAGAAGTCAAGGGTGGCGTGATTTCAAATCCTTTATCATCCCTTGATTGTCTCCTAAATTATTTCCTATTTTAATGGTCCTTTGATTTGATTTTCTATTTTGAGTCTAGTCAAAGGTTAGAATTAATTATAATATTAATTTCTAAATTTTGTAATCCCATAATTTTAGGATCACATCTCCTAAATTATGTGGCTGAATATTTTATCATTATTTCTCCTTTTAGTATTAGGAAATTAGGATTTTAATTTTAGGAAATATTTTTCTATGAGCCTATATAAATTAGGCATGCTCCCTATTGTAAACGACACAGAAGTTGAATGAAATTATTCATTTTAGAGTTTATAACTCTTGTGAGCCTTAGTGCTTTGTGGTGGTATCCTGTGTGAGAAACCGACGTGATCAAGAGCGTGATCAACTCTTGTGGTATCTTCGAAGGTTGAGGTTCCTAGAGGCAGGTGCTCTAGAGGATCTTCTCCTTGATCATTATCCTATTGTTTACTTCATACCTTTCTTTATTTCCGTCATAAATTTCATCCCTTTCTTTTTATTCTTGTGTTTTTGTTGTTTCAGGGTTCTGTCCCTAAACTAGCACGATTCTGCTTCCGCGTCTCTATCAATTAGAGTTGAAAAACCTTCAACTCTTAGAGCTAGCTAGCTGAGATGCTCTTCTCGCATTTGTCTTCACTCCTCCTATTCAATCCATTTCTTTCTCTAATTATTTCAAATGTGTTCTAATTGATTACTGGAATATATTCAATGGAATTGTATCAATTAATTTAAATATATGTTAATACCCATATTTTTGAGAAAATTCAAACAAAAATTACATACAATTAAAAATTATAGAATTATATCTATTAGAATTTCCAAGTGAGTCCACTAGAATGTGAAAGATTTACTTTAGAGTATAATAATTCTTGCAAAGAAAGTAAAAGTAGAGTTTTTAATACAACTTAATATATTTATTAGTCATCTTAAAATAAAATAGTCTAGATTGAACCCCTTGCTTTAGACATACAGTCATTCATAATATGTCATATTAGGCCATTGTCAATCAAACTCATGCGATGCATACCCAACTAGACATCCACTCCCTTGACGAAAGCCAAAAAGAGGCGCAAAACTCTTCTATCTTCAACAACAGACCATTTGGGAGAGACAATTGGTCAATGAACGATAATCAAAGACTCATATTAGCTTCTTCCATTAGGGCATAAGAAAAAGCAAATCACTTCGTATACTATTTTACTTGAAGATTATTCATATTAGAAACTTATATTTGACTTTGAAAATAGAATATTGATAAATGTTACCAAAAATGCAACATATCATTTATTTTAACCCTTTAAGAAAGAATCACTCATGAGACTCATTTTGAACCATAATGATCCTCAAGTACCAAAGACCGTAAGTTGAAAAATGCAAATTAAATTTTTAAAAACCAATACCTTTTATAGAATCTTTCATCAACTTGCAAAAATCATAACTAATTCTATAAAAATCATAATGATGTGATTTAAGTTTTTAAGTGACTATTAGAAAATCCTCTTGAAGGAAAAATTATCCCTGACTTCAAATAATAACCCATATTTATTGAGGAATTTTTATTCCTCACTATTTTAGTTACCTCCTAGAATTTTTCCATATTTTTGATCTTATTTTATAAAAAAATTATATCTCATGATATACAATCCCAAATTTAATGATTCAGGACTTCATTTAAAGCTTGAAATATCCTCTGTAAGTGATCCAAAATTCAAGGTAATAATTACCATATAGCTAGTACAGTACCTTTGCAAATCTTGTACCTTAGATAAGTACTTGATCTTGGTGACATACACCATACATAAAAATATTTACATACCAAAATAAACTCTATCTATGAACCTAATTGAACTATAAACATGTTGGTAAACTATTTTCTATAGTTACAACTTTAAAATAGAATCACAGAAATTCATTTATATATTTACAATTATCAGAATATACTAAAATATGTTAAAAAAACAAGGTTAAATAATATTCAATGCTCTTTTTCCTTGCCTTGGTTGTTGGATGAATCTACACCTATGATTTGTAACATAAAGAGAAAAGTGAGATTTTTAAAAATTCCAATAGTATTAATCTATTTTAAGCTTCAAGTAACAATGGTCAACCCCTTCAAAATCAATAAGCTTAGACCAAGGACTTATAAAATCTCATCAAGAATAGACATACTTTGGCCAAAATGCCATGCAAGCAAGATAACATCTAAGATAATCATATTTTCTAAACACTCAAGGTAATAACATTCAGTCACACTAAGTGTCAACCAAAAAAAAATGGTATCACAAGAAATAGAAAAATGTTATCTTTGATTAAAATATTTCCTTCCCCCATTCTCTTGTAATCGAGCTTCTTTGGGCTTTCCACAAATATCAAAGCTTAAAAATTATCCAATTACCACCTTATCATTTCTCATAAATCCAAAATAATTAAATTCATAATTTATATTTATTACATTAGATTACTCCCTGCACTTCTTTCTTTAAAAAAAACAAAACAAAACCAACTCCTATATGTATTAGCCACGGTCAAGAGTTCTGCCCATTTCTGAAATGAGTTTTTCTCATCCATTTAATAATTAGAAAATGCTAAAACATACTCCCTCCATCATCAAAATAAAAACCCAATAACAGGGGAAAACTTTCAATAATTTTCTCGCTCCAAGCTAGCCACGGTCAAAGTGTAGTCCATTCCTCTAATAGTGATAAATTCTTATTTTTCCCACTTCATTTTGAGATAGCAAAACCATGACTTCCCCCATTAACAATTTTAATTTTTGAACAAAAACAGAACATGGAAAAGAAACCAACTGAATTTATTTTCTTGATTCTATCTTGAAAGGATATTAACAAGGTACCTTTTTATAATTATTTCTACTTCAAAATACTCATGCGGAAGCTTCAAAAAATATAAGCAGTATTCTCAAAACACATTTCATCTTCTTGAACTCATCAATCCATCTGAAAACTCATAAATTTATGTTTACATCACTCCAAGCATTCCACAACCTTCAGTTATAAGGCTTTATCTCTTTAAGCTTTTCTTCCAAATTTGAAATCCTAAGAAATCATTACAATCAAATGAAAATTTGAGTGAGTAGGTACATTCTAATTTTGCACGTGAAATTTGAGCTGAAATGATGGTTATTTGGTTGAGTTAAAGTCTCTGTCTCTCTCTCTCTCTTTCTAAAAACTCTATTGTAATTGTTGTGTGAGTGTGTCAAAAGGAGAAGCTCTATATTACCCACATGAGTATAGCTCCCGATGCATATGTACTAAAGAATGAAAGTGGACTAGTAGATGGGCTAGAAAGAGAAGTAGGTCCATAAGTCAAAGAGGCACTGGATACTTTTTACCAGATTTATTTTGCAAAAATTATTAAATTAATTTTGTAATTATGCTTTTTCCATATTCAAATTCTTTTCCCACATATTTTTTTTAATGTGCATTAACTACACATTATTTCCAATTAAAGCTTGAAACCATTTTTCATTGTCTTCAAGTGGTAGAGTTGCAAACCTTCAAAACCTATGGAATGAATTACAATAACATGCTATTATGTTTATGAAACATAAAATTAAATCATGATGAAGGTTTCTTATAGTTTGTGTTTGTATATAGTTCGGGAAGTGTAGTTTATGCAGGCCTGACTCTTGAGATTTTGAGTCCTTCTCTCCTCCTTTATATTCCTGACTAAATTCTGTTAGTCTTTGTTGTTCTGTAGCCCTGTTCATTTTGTAGGAAGAGTCTATTTAATCTTAGGGAGTTGTCGTGCAATCAACTCGATGTGACGGAATAGCTCTTAAGGACAATGTTTTGGACACAATTTAGACTACAACTTTACTCACAATTGCCAACAAACACTCTCAAACTCCATGGAAGCTAAAGAACAAACTCTCTCTCCCCCACTCACATTGCTATTAGAGCTGATAATTTAGGCAAATCGAACTTATTTAGGTCAAGTTCAATTTAGGCCAAACTTATTCGAATCAATTTTAAAGTATCCTACCCTTTCTAAAAAAGCTAATATAGCCAAACTTGACCTTAACACTTGCTGACTTCAAGCTTATTCAGGCTAGTCTGAACACCCAAAACTTTTTAAAAATATTTTTTTCTTTATTTTTTTAAACCAATTTTAAATAATTATGTTAAGCATAAAATATTATTTTAACTTTAAAAGAATAAAATAAAAAATAATAACTTATCAACTTTGTGCTTAAATAGCTATATTACTGTTTTCTTGTATTAAGTGTAATTTATTCATGCATGTTTCATTTACTTGTAAATTAATGTTTTAGTTGTTTAAATATTTCTCTTACCATGGTCATATATAAATATTTTGTATATTTTAATTAAATTATATTATTTCAATATAATCAAGTTGATCTCAACTCAATCATAGTTAAACCACTAATTTAAAAATATTGCCCTAATTAGTTCAAAATTTTTAATAACTTTTAGGTAAACTGTACTTTTTATTTTTAAGAATATGAGAAAAATAGATATCATTATATTATATAAAACAAAATCATTTAATTATGAGTAAAATACTAGTTTTTTGAATTATTTTTTCTTTAACTTTTTATATTTTTAACCCTTACATATAAGGGGTATTTATTCTAGTTTATTCTCAATTTTTAACCAAGTTTGACATTGACAATAACCAAATAATTATCCAAAAATATTATCCTATTTATTATATTTATTTAATAGTAGAGACAAGAATTCATTTATGCCTGAATTTTATTTTTAAAATTATTTTTAATTTTATTTTTACTTTAAGATTAATCATCTTATTTTAAAAAACATATAAAATATATTTTTTTTGGATACTCAAATGATATATAGGAATCAACTTTTTTTAAAAAAATTAGGTCTTAAAATATAAAAATTAATATTAAAATATATTTTAAATATTATTTTGAGATATTTTATTAATTAAAAATAATATAAATATGAAAATATAAATATTTTTAATTTTTAAAAATAAATATAATAATATACCCAAATATATGGTATTTTAGTATAAAATTACATAAAAATTAAAAATTAATTAATATTTATTATATTTTATATACTTTTTTAAAATAATTATTCTTTTATTTGGGTATTCGGGCCAAGCTCAAACTCGATCAGGCTTGGCCCAAATTTTTTCAAGACTATTCAATTAACCCGAATGAGTTTGAATATTACAAAAATTATTATTATTTTGAGCTTGATCCTAAATTTTTTAGATAAATTTTAACTAACTCATCAAATTTGGTTTAAATTATTAGTTTTAGTTTAGCACAATTACTTCCACGTGGCCCACCATTCAATTAACCCAAGTATCAGCCCAATCCTCAACTTATCTTAGTCATTCTTCAAATAGCAAAATTGCATCTAATGGACTCAAATGGGCATGTTGATTTTAATATTGTGGAGTCTTGCAGGAAGAATGATGATATTTTTCAAAAATCTCCAATATTTCAAGTCTTATAATTAATTTTTTTGAGTATTTTTCAGTTAGTAATATTGATATAATTTTTCAAATACTTCTTTCCTTCATATTCTAACTTTTCTTTATGTCCCAAAAATAATTCTTACTCCCCCCATCAAAAATATAAAGTATTTTTTGAGGAATTAAATATTTAAAAATATAAGATATTTTTAATCTTTCAAAGTGTAATCATTGACTTTTTTTCAAAAGTGTCCCTATTGATAATGACTTTATATTTTTTGTAAAGTGTTTAATAAGAGTAAATATGAAAAAATAGAGTTAGTTTAAAGGTAGATAACTACTTTATTAAGGGGTGAGATTCTATTAAAAATGTTTTACATTTTTAAACAGAAGGAGCATTTATTATTCAATCACTTATGAATATCTTTGTTCAATGATTAATCCCAATATCTTTTAAAAATCATTTCTCATATTTCTTTATATTTAAATAATATTATTATTTAAATCCTATTCCTAAATGCTGCATTAATAAGTATACAAGAATCCAAACATGACACGTGAAGATATACCTATATGGGAAGCAAAATATTCTCTCTTGAAGGGCTCAAAAATATTGGAAACAGTAGAGGTTTATGCTCCCGTGGTTGATGGCTGAGTAAAAATTTGAAATAAATTTTAATGTTACCGTGGAAAGATAAAATTCGACTAAAATAAATTAAAAATCAAAAAATAAGTTGAATCATGTCAACCAATTAAGAAAAATATTCAATTAAATCAACTAATGAGATACTCCCTCTTGTCCTTATTATAGGACACTTTCAATTAATTCACTCATATTAAAAAAAGTTAGTTTTTTTTAATATCATAAAAAGTGATATGTACTTTTATTTTTATCCCTAACTTTAAAGAATAATACAAATACATTAAATATCTTCAAGCTAATCAAGAAGGGATAAAATTAAAAAAAGTAATTTAATTATTACAAGATATCCTATATTTTGATCAAAAATTACTTTTAGAAGGTGTCTTATAAATAGAATTGAAGGGAGTATTATACTAAAGTTCATTAACTAATCAGAGACAAACTTTCTCTAGCCAATTAGGTTGATTCTACAAGATTTTTATATTATAGTTGATAGTTGATTAATAGTTGATAGTTGACTGATTAATTCTTCTTTTCTATTAACATTTATAATTAATGGTTATCATCCCTTCCTTCATGGCTAAAAATTTGAAATAGCACTTAATGTTCTTGTGGAAAGATAAAAGTTGACTAAAATAAATCAAAAATGAAAAAATAAGTCGAATCATGTCAATAAATTAGGAAAAATATTCAATTAAATCCACTAATGAGAGAGTAATATTAATATTAGATTAAAGTCCATCAACTACTCAGCAACATGCTTTCTTCAGCCAATTAGGTTGATTCTACAAGATTTATATATTATAGTTGATAGCTGATAGTTGATTGATAGTTGATTGATTGATTGATTTTTCTATTAATATCTATAATTAATGGTTATCATCCCTTCCTTTATGGGTAAATAGGAATGCTTACTACTATATTAAATGCAAATATTATAATTTATGATGTTGAGAAGCAGCCTGAAACCTGCAAAATATAATCAAAGCTGTTCCCACCTCAATTCATTGTCATATGCTTTTAATTTCAAGGAATCCATAAGAACACGGGAAAATAATTATAATTGTGCAAAAGAATTTGGAGAAATTTTTCCTATTGACTTTTTGAGGAAGAAAGGACAAAAGCATTTTGAAGTTTCTTAAAAGGTAAAAATCGATTATTGCCCTTAAAATATTTCGATAGGAGTATTTAATGACTTAAAATTTTTGTCATAACATTTTTGTCCTTTTAAGTTATTTAAAGGTGGCAACTTTACCCTCATTGTTTAAAGGCTTATAACGTTTGTTAAATTAATATATTAGGACCCACAAGCTGCATACGTGTCTTTCAATTTTTCTTTTTACCCTTCTGATGTGTTTTCCCTTACTCTAGCTGACTTTTCATCTACATAGAACCATAGAATCGTTATATTCATTCCCATACATGATCCAATTTGAAGTACAAAATTGAACAACAACAAATTGAACAATTCAACCTCAAATCATAGATTCAATCAACAAACCTAAACATTAAAAAAGTCCCTAAAAAACAAACATATGAAAATCAACAATCTCTCTCGAACAACACCCTCACAATCTCGTGGGTATCATTGCAGCCATCAAGAATCAAGGTCAACGCATTAGATGAGTCACTTCTAAACTTTTCCCTATTGCAATCTCTATCCCACAGCTAAAAGGATCGATGGGTGAAGTGATCTCAAGTTCAAAATTGAAGCTAAGATGGAAACATAGCTTCCATGGTTCTCAAACTCACTAAAAAATAAGCTTGAAATTTCTAAACAATTAAACTGGCACATTCTTTCAACCTCATGAAATTTCTTAGAATACCTTAGACAAAACCTAAATCTAGAAACATTCAAAATTAGATCTTAAGAGTCAAATTGCAAATTTTGATGGAAAACCAAGAAAAAAAAAAGAAAAATCCCTACAATTTTCACAAAGGGCATAGAGGAAGAAGACTTGAACCCTTGAATTTTGAAGAAACAAAGAATCGAGACTTAGTAGATGGTTTGTTTCATTCAAAGCTTCAAATTGTCACCTAAACTTGTGTCTTGCTCATCTTTGCTTATCTATGTTAGGGCTTGCATTTTTACCGTTCAAATCACCTTCTCATTTGATTTTAAAATCACCGTCAAACAAATCTTCCCAGTCACAAAACTCTACAACAATTAATTTTGAAATCACTGCCATTCGATTTTGAAATTGCCTTCTCGTTCTAGATCTCCACCTCTATGCGAGTGCTACCTCTACCACAAATCTAGGTTTAAAGAGAAATAGGAGGAAATTTATTTTGGCCCAATCAGTTTTTGCTTCCTCAAGTTTCCTTATACAAAGTAGGACCATGACCTCCTACCTAGTCTAGGGTAACATTGTGGATCATCCCATATCTTAGATCTATCGTGGCGGAGTCAAATTCTACACTTTGGATCATCAGGATTCTCTTAGGTCCATTGTGGTGGAGTCAAGCTCTATGCTTTAGATCATCAGAGCTTCCTAGACTTCCTCATAGTAGGGCCGTATCCCCCTACCATAATTTAAGGTATACCCATGGATGCGATGCATGTCAATGCACATGCCACCTCAAATTTTTTTCAATCAATACTCACACACCTGCATGCATATTCTTTCACAATGCTGCTACTCTATCAGTTTACAATACATTGCACATAGTTATATAAAAATACTTGCAAACAATTTCACAAACAAACAAATAAAAGGGTTACTCCAATTACTTTTAACCCTTACTACTAAGGGTTACTAATCACTATGGATTCCCAAGCATGTAGATTCTCAAGAGTAATGTCACAAGTGCTTAATCTACACAATGCAATATTCTTCAGTCAATTCTCAACACTTCACATAAGCATTCATTGGGCTAAACTAAATCTCTTAACACACAAAATGGTCCAATTAACACCTTTTGAATTCACAAGTCTACTATTTATAGTCATTGGTCCTATAGGTTATTTAATTGACCATAACAACCTCCTAACTCATCTATTCAACTAAATTTCACCATTTAATCTAACTTTTAGGCTATTTTGAGCTTAAATTCTCAAAATTTAACCATTCAAATTTATACTAGTTACAAAATCTTAGTTTCATATTCGATAACCCATTTTATACCTTTCTTTTAGATTCCAACACCTTAAAACTCCCTAGTACAATTTCTCAACTAATAAAATTCAATGAAAATGAGGTAGAAATTAAGGATGTGCGTTACTTATTGAATAAGTCACTAATCGAAGCAAACTCTCGGGCTCTATATATTGCAAGCCTTAGTAGAGCCAAGCTTCCTCTCCTCCTCATATGCATTTTTCACACCTCTCCCTTCTAATTTCATAAGTTGATCACATCAGCTTTAAGTAAATTTTGTATCATGCTCCGCGACATGTGACAAAGTGAGTTTAATTTTACTTATGCTCGCGCGTTATGCCGTAGACTGTCATTTTACTATTCAATCCTATCAATATAACAATCAATAAATACAAAATACCAACTCAACATCTCAACCACGATCAACCCACTAATTACAAATCTACCCTTGATGAGTAACTAATTCTTTGAATTGAAATTCAAAATATTACCAAAAATCTCAAGTGTGATCCTAAGGACTAAATATAGGCCAAGTGGTTTGACTAAACTAGGATAAATTGCTTGTGTTTAAGCTTTCTCTACTCTTTAACTCTTCATTTGTTCAAAACTTTTTGCACTAAACTATTTTTGAGAGTTTATCATCATTTTGGGTCAGGAAAAGTTTTTGAAAATTTTAAGAACACCTAATTTACTCCCCTCTTGGACGACCTTATCCAACATTAGACATTCCATAACACCCATTCATACGAACAGTTATTTTAAGTTGATTGCATAAAATTAAATTAGTCTTTTAATATCTTTATTTACTATTTATAATCACATGCAAAGAGAAAATAAATAAATAAAAATAATGAAAATAAATTATTTATTTACATGGTTGGATTTGACTTAGAATAAAAGCCTAGAGCCTACATATCCTATAATAGGTATCAAAGTCTACATAATTCATTATATAAGTATTTAAATCTTTAATTCCTTAATTTTTGCTAACAATGAATCTAGTTTGGATTAAAATTTATTATTATAATTATGTATTTATTTTTAAAAAACTTATTCCCAGAAAGTACTTTAGGTAATAATAAATAAATAAATTTAACCAGTATTAAAACCTGTGATGATTTAATATCATTTACAGTTTATTATTAGTCGACACTCTAAATGCACATAATAATTTAATATCACTCATGAAAAATTTAAAAAAAATAAAATAAATTTTCTAAAAAGGAATTTAATTACAAAATTTGACACCTGTGAATCAATTGCGGGAGTAACTTTAAAAAGGAGCAAAGGGAGTATTTGGCGGAATTTGGAAAAAAAAAATTCAAAATTCCGAAGCAATGACGGTGGGGGCAATTTTTAAATATAGTTATTACCCCTTAAGTGATACATTTGTTCCGATGGGTTTCTTTTTACTAATTTTTCTTTTCATTACTTTTTTACTACAGATTTAAATCATTTAAATTAATTTATATTTTTAAAAATTATTAAATATAAATTATTAAATTTAATTTAACAATCCAAATCTATAATAATCCCTCCTCTACTCTCCTATACATAGGAGTAAAACCAATTCTCCTGCGTATCTTTGAAGGAAAACATTTATATACTTGGCTTGTTTCTAATTAAATTAAGACATGTATATTTTTTATAAATAATTTATTTTATAATAAATTTTTGTTATTTATTTTTTGACACATTAAAATCCAATTATCAATATTTGATTTAATATAAATATATTAAATATACAAGATTGAGTACATAAATATTATGTTTCTTTTAATTCACTCCATCACTTGTTTGTTGCCTGGCATCAAGGCCACGAGGCTTTTGATCCTGTCATTTTAAATTTCTTTTTCACAATTTTTTTTGTAATAAATTTTTTTATTATATAATGTTTTAATATAAAATTTGTTTTTTCTTAATGCCGGTCCAAGACACAGGTTATCTTTCTTGTCGATTTAATATTTGTCTATTACAACTATCAAATAAAAGAAGGAAGAAATAAAAATAAAATCTCCTTAAATTATATAAACAATAATTTAATTCTTCAAAACGTCATAATTTTATTGAAATTCTTAAGAACTTGTCTATCAATAAATTCTAAAGTAAAAATATTATTTTACCTTCATTGAAAATAACAAGTCTCAATCATAACTTTCCCTGAAATGCCATAATTGTTGGAATATTATTTATGAATTAGCATTAATTAATAAGCCTAATAAATTGATCTTTATGATCTTGTGTGGATCGTGATAGGTGGATCACACAAGTAAGCCCAATGGATAGAGGCCCAACCCACAGCCTAGTAGCCGTCAGTTATTCCCTATCTATTAATTAACTGAGTCAGAGATAATGTGATATAATTATTTTAATTATATAATAAGGCAATTACTAAAATGATCTATATAAGCTAATCAATCGATAATCGCAAACACACACGACTCATTCTTCTGCTTCCATTATCTCTGAACTCTCTGAAGGCTCTAGAGACCAGTGGGTTGTGTACCTGTCTATACTTGAGGTAATCGAGCTTTCTCAAGTACTCATGGATTCTTCAGGCATACATTACTTTACTTATTTATACGAATTGAGATATATAGATCTAACACGTGGTATCAGAGCCTAGTTGTATGAATATTAATTTGTATGTCTTGATTTATTATCTTATGCGTACGCTGAGATGGTCTTGACTCCTCATATTATTCAAGACTTGTAAATTTAACTCATTTACTGTATAATAATAATAATAATAATCTCGGTGTCATCTTAATCACATGTACTCGAGAGCTTGAATACTGGTCGGCTGCTCCAAACTTGTTCAGCTCAACTTGGCCACAGAGGATCGTTCCCATATGGTTCGCTCTCATGGGATGGTCGCATGATTGTCTTGAAGTTCTCTTCTGGTTCACCATCACGTCGTTCCTCTAGTTCTCCTGGATTATGGTGTCATCTGGATTGGCGTGGTGAAAGGAGGAGTCGCTGCAGATAGGAACGACGCCGTCATCTTCGCCTCTGGCCTCGGTCGCCGGTGTCGTCTCCCTGTCTCACTCATGGTGTCGTCACAGCGGCGACTTCCTCCCCTCTTCCTCATTTCTCCTGCGCGGCAGGAGAAGACCTAGAAATGGGTTAGGAACCGAATCCTAGGGATTCGGTTCCATGGATTCTGGGCTCATTTTTGTATGGGCCTAGATCTTGTTTAATAATAATAAAAAAAAGAGGTGGAGGCATGAACCAGGTCAGAAACCGAATCTTAGGGATCCAATTTCATGGAATTCTAGGCCCAATTTTGGTTTGGGCCTAAACCTGATTCAAAAAAAATTTGTTAATTGTGTTTCGGCCCCAATTTTAAATTACCTCCTTTGGCCCATAATTTCTTGAATTTACGAATTAGCCCCATGATATTTCTAGAAATTACAATTCAGTCCCTTAACTTATAAAATTGCAATTTTAACCCAAATCTCTTCCAGAATTACTTATTTGCCCTTAATTACATTTTAAAATTTCAATTAAGTCCTAAATTTGTTTCCTATTTCCCAAAAGACCCTAAGAAATTTTAAAATTATTTTATTTTGTCCTAAGGTCATAAAATTTGTGACTTTGTGAATTATTGATGATGTTTAGAATCTTGTAGCATTGATAATGGACATACCTCATAGGTGTGACATTATTAATGTAATTTTTTTATAGTTGGGTTTGAGGATAGGCTAATAGCACTCCTTTAATGTGTTAGATATTTGTTGTACCCTATAGGTATGGAAATATATAATGCATTATTTTGTATGAACTTTTGTATGAGCTAAATATTTATGGTATATGAGCCTTCTTCGTACATGATTATAGTTACATAATTGATAATCGCTTGTTGGGAAATTCTGTTTTATAATTATGTTGTGCACGCATAATTAATATTTCCCATTTTTTGTTTTGTGATTTCAGTTTCCGCTTTTACGCAACTATCCTTTGTGAGGGCTCTCAATGGGACTAATTATGATGACTGAAAAGAGTCCCTGAATATGTATCTAACCATTTCTGAGAAAGATTTAGCTCTGAGAGAACCCAAGCCTTCGGATCTCTCTTCCGAGTCCAGTGCTTTTGAAATGGCCTTCCATAAACAATGAAGTGAGTCCAACCAGATCTGTCTAGCGATCATCAAGTACACAATTGAAAAGAGAATTAGGGACAGCATTCCTAAAAAGGATACTGCAATGGAGTACTTGAAAGCCATTGGTAACAAATACAAGAAGCTTGACAAGACTCAAAAGAACTACTATCTATCACTTCGTGACAATACTCAATATGACGGAGTTTCTGGTGTTAGGGAGCACATTCTGAAGCTTGTTCATTACTATAACAAGCTTAAGTCATGTGGGATTGATTTGGGTGAAAGTACCTTGGTTTATCATGTTCTTCAATCACTGCCATCAGAGTATGTATTTTTTAGGACTTCATACAACTCACAAGAAGCTGAATGGTCTGTTAACTAGATGATAACAATAGTAACTCAAGAAGAGGAAGCTATAAAGAAGAGTTTCTCTCACTCAGTAAACTATGTTTCTCATAGCTCTAGCAGCAAATCTGGAGGGTCCTATAAGAAAAAGGGGAAGAAGCATGAGGCCCCTAAGCCTAATAATCCAACTTTTAAGAAGGATGGTGATAAGACTGAGAAGTCAAGGAAGAAACCCTTTAAGGGGTTACGTAATTATTGCAAGAAACTAGTTCACATTAAAGCTAATTGTTTCAAACTGAAGAACAAACAAGAAAGTGAAGTACAATTCTTCAAACTGCCCCTCTAGCTCTAATTTGTTTTGAATCTAACACTATTAAAACTTCTTTGACTCATGGTGGCTGGATTCTAGTGCCACTGTACATATTGTGAATTCTCTACAGGGGCTAAGAAACCAGAAGGTTCCAAGTGAGGCATAGAAGTCAGTCTTTGGCATAGCAAGGAACAAGGCATCAGTTGAAGGCATTGAAACTATTTCGTTGTATTTAAATTCTGGTCATGTTTTACATTTGAACAATGTTGTTTATGTACCTTCTGTGAAGAGGAATTTAATTTCAACTTCTGTATTGGATATTTATGGCTATTCATTCTTCCAAGGAAATGGAAAAATTGACATTTGTTTTAATTCTATTAATGTTGGTATCACTTCCTTGATATATGATGTATATCGATTGAATGATTGGTCACTTAAACTTCCTAATCTTCATATCAATGTTGCTATTGGGCATAAATGTCAAAGGCCCAGTAATAATTCCTCTATGTTATGGCATTGTCGTTTGGGTCATATCTCTAGAGAGAGATTGGAGTGCATGACTAAGTAAGGTGTCTTACAAGACCTTGATTTCTTAGATTTTGAGACTTGTGTTGATTGCATAAAGGAAAAATTCCTTGCTAGAGCTAGAACTAAAGGGGTACAGAGGTCTGAAAATACTTTAGATTTAATCCATACTGATATCTATGGACCTATTACAACTTCGGCTATGGGTGGTTTCAGATATTTCATCACCTTCACAGATGATTACCCTCATCATGGATGAATTGAACTCTTGCGTAAAAAGGGCGAGTCCCTTAGCACATTCAAGACCTTTAAAGCAGCGGTCGAATTAAAATCTAGCAAGTTGATCAAATGTGTGAGATCTGATAGAGGAGGAAAATTTTACGGGAGATATACTGAGACTGGTAGGAACCCTAGGCCATTCGCTTTGTACCTTCAAGAGCATGGCATTGAAGCTCAGAATACTTTACCTGGTACCCAACAGTAAAATGGGGTTGCAGAAAGGTGAAATCGTACTCTCATGGATATGGTTAGAAGCATGATCAGTCACTCCTCACTATTGGAATTCTTATGGGGTGATACACTTAAAATTGCTGTTTATATTTTGAATCAAGTTCCTAGCAAGTCAATTCCAAAGACTCCATACGAGTTGTATTTTGGAAGGACTCCTGCGCTAAAACATATGCGAGTTTGGGGTTGTAAAGCACAAGTAAAACCTTACAATCCACAACAGATGAAGCTTGATGCTAAAATTGTTGATGGTTTCTTTATTGGCTATTACATCGGATCTCGTGGGTACAGATTCTATTGTCCAAATCACACTACTAGGGTAATTGAATCTGATTAAGCTTATTTCTTTGAAGATGCCTTAGCCAGTGGGAGCTCTGTGCCTAAGCATATTACTTTGCATGATGAAAGTAGCATTTTGCCTATGCCTATCTTGACAACCCCTCATGTTGACAGAAATAATGTCGTGGATCAGGATGAAGCTCAAGATGAACTACCTTTAGAGGGTGATAGGGATCTGATTGTTGAACCAAGACGGTCCTAAAGGATTTACAAGTCTGATATTCTAAATGATTACATAGTGTATTTGCAGGAATTTGATTTAGATGCTATTGATAGTTTAAACCCAATATGTTACCAAGAGGCTATTTTTAGCTCGTATTTTTTTGAATGGTTGGAGGCTATGAGTGATGAAATTGCCTCTATATACCACAATCACGTATAGGAGCTTGTAGAGCTACCAAAGGGGTTTAAACCAGTGGGTTGCAAGTAGGTCTTTAAAATAAAACGAGGAGCTAGAGGTAAAATTGATAGATATAAAGCCAAACTTGTAGCTAAGGGCTACAACCACAAAGAAGGTATTGATTACATAAAAACCTTCTCTTCGGTATCCACCAAAGATGCTTTTAGAGTGGTAATGGCTTTAGTTGCACAGCTTGATCTTGATCTTCACCAGATGGATGTCAAGACTACATTCTTGAATGGCGATTTGTATGAAGAAGTCTACATGACATAACTTGATGGTTTTGTTGAATCTAGTAAGGAACATCTAGTGTGCAGATTGAAGAGATCCATCTATGGGCTAAAACAGGCCTCTAGGCAGTGGTATTTGAAGTTTGATAAAGTTATCACCTCGCTCGGTTTTGTTGAGAATGTCTCATATCAGTGTATCTATCAGAAGTTTGATGGGAACAATTTTGTCATTCTTGTTCTCTATGTTGATGATATCTTGTTGGCTGGCAATTCAATAAATTTCCTCAATGAGATAAAACACCTATTGTCTTGCCATTTTGACATGAAGGATGGGTGAAGCCTCCTTCATTCTTGGGATACAGATTTATCGTGATAGATCTCGTGATATTCTTAGTTTATCACAAAACCACTTATATTGAGCAGGTACTTAAGAGATTCAGAATGGATTCATGTTCTCCCTCACCAGCTCCTGTACAGAAAGGTGAGTTGTTGTCAGAGTTACAGTGTCTTAAGGATGATAAGAAGAGGGCTGAAGTAAGAAATACTATACGCTTCCACTGTTGGCAGCCTCATATATGTTCAAGTGTGTACTCGACCAGATATAGCCTTTGCCATTGGAGTGCTAGGTCGATACTTAAATGATCCAAGTCCGGATCATTGGAAGGTTGCTAAAAAAGTTATGAGGTATCTTTAAGGTACAAAGAATTATATGTTGACTTACAGAAGGTCAAATTCTCTTGAAGTTGTTGGGTATTTTGATTATGACTTTAAGGGATCAGAAGATCTTGAAATTGTTGGCTTTTCAGATTCAAATTTTGCCTCTTGTCTGGATGATTGTAAATCCATGACAGGCTATATTTTCACGTTGTCTAGAGGAGCTGTCTCTTGGAAAAGTGTGAAACAGACACTTACGACAGTTTCATCTATAGAAGCTGAGTATATTGCTTGTTTTGAGATTACACGTCATGCTATATGGCTGAGGAAGTTGATATCTAACATGCGCCTAGTTGAGTCAATATCACGTCCTCTAACCATTTACTGTGATAACAAATCTGCAGTAGACTATGCTAATAATTACAGAAATTCTAGCCGTACAAAACATTTTGATATCAAACTTATGTTTGTGAAAGAGAAAATTACTGAGTCTCAAACCCGTGTAGTACACATTCCTAGCACGCAGATGCTTGCAGATCCATTGACCAAGGGCTTACCTGTAGAAGTTTTTCAAAATCATGTAACTTGTATGGGTATTGTGAATTCCTTTGATGGCCTGGTTTAGTGAGAGTTTTGAAAACCTTTTATGTTACAATTTCTCTTTAGGCTTTGTTTTCTTCTGGGAGTTATGTTCAGTTCAGTTAGATGCGTTTATATCATTTGTATCTCTATAGGATTCAATGATTCTGTTGTGGTACACTATACATGTCACTTGTTTCCCCATAGGAATTAGTGATTTTTGTTGTTATCTTACTCAGCTGTGTTTGAAATAAAATTTCATGTTTTATTTAGATTATGAGATATCATATCACTTGTTTTCTCATAGGATTCAATGATTTTGTGGAGTTTCATTTTCTGAATTTTGTTTATGGCTTATTTATACAACTTGCTTAATTAATGCAATCTAAGTGAAAGATTGTTGGAATATTATTTATGAATTAGCATTAATTAATAAACCCACTAGATTGGTCTTTATGATCTTATGTGGACTATGATAGGTGGACCACACAAGTGAGCCCAATGGGCAGAGGCCCAACCCATAACTCAGTAACCGTCAGTTATTTCCTATCTATTAATTGACTGAGTCAGAGATAATGTGATATAATTATTTTAATTATATAATAAGGCGAATACCAATCTGATCTATATAAATTGATCAGTCAATAACCGCAAACACACACGACTCATTCTTCTGCTTCCATTATCTCTAAACTCTCTGAAGGCTCTGGGGACCAGTGAGTTGTATACCTGTCTATACTCGAGGTAATCGAGCTTTCTCAACACTTATAGATTCTTCAAGTATGCATACATTACTTTACTTATTTATATGAATTGAAATATACAGATCTGACAATAATTTCATTGAAATTCCTAGACATTTCTCTGTCAATAAATTTTAAAATAAAAAAAATTATTTTACTCTTATTAAAAATAACAAACTCCAATCACAACTTTTGTTTAAGATATAATAACTTTTATTTTGTGAGTCACATGAATTGAACAAAAAAAAACACAAATTACCAAGTATAAATTCTATCAATGAAAAATAAGTCCCAATCACAATTTTTACTTAAAAATAAAAACTTTTGTCATGTGAATTGCCAGAGTTGAATAAAAAATCACAACTTATCAAATATACTTTTTATTATTAAAAAATAAGCTCTCAAAATAACATACTTCAATCACAACTTTTATTTAAGGAATCACAACTTTTATTCAAAAAAATCATAAGAATTAAACAAAAAATTTATTGACACTGAAATCGTTGGAGGCTTCAATGAAATTATAGCATTTCAAAAGACCATATTAATTTTATTGTTATTTTCCCATAAAAGAACCTTATTTAATTTAAATTACCGGTAAGTAAAGATTAAAATTTTATATCAAACTTCAATACTTCCGGTTTTTAGTCCTCAATTCAGGATTAAAATAATCATTAAAAAAACACTCATTTCAAATTTTCTATGGCACGGATTATAACATCAGTGTTTTGGGCTTTTGGCTATGCTTTCCCATTTATCCCAGAAAGTAAAATAGATGAACGTGCTATTTGTCATATAAAATTTTAATAAAAATAAAAATGATTAATACATTATTGTTATATTGTTAATTGTTAATAATACTTTTGTCTTATATGTTTTTTTGGTAAGTATAAAAAGTAAGTTCCATCGGTAATAATGAATATTTATTCCAATATAATGAGGGCATTTATTAATTAAATTATTACATATATAAGTTTTATAGTTTGAACCATCAGCCACTCACTTTACTTTTGTCTTAATACTTGCAACATAATAGTCCTAATTCATGTTGATGTGTGTGTGTGTATATATATATATATATAGCAAGCTATTATTAATTTTTATTTTTGTTGATGTGATATCAATAGAAAAAAATTGTCATTGCAAATTTATTATTTATTAAATTAGATAATTATGTAAAAGCGATTTTTATTTTATTTCAGATATAGAGATACTAAATTTTTGTCAAGTTATGCGTTTGTTGTAAAAGAGTTGAAATTTGGGTGAGATATGTGGAATATAGCAGAGGCATTTATAATTATGATTTTTTTTTTGGACCAACGCATTTATAATTATGATTGAAAGTGATTTTTAGAACAAGGCTGTCCGCCCTCACAATCAAACAAGCCTTGGTATATTTTCATTTAATATTATAAAAATCATATATTTTTAGTAATAACATATTTAAAAATATATTTATTAAAATATCCTATATAGCGTATTAAAAAGTCTAACTATATATCACTTTTTTTTTTTCAAAATCACTCTTGCTGAAAAACATCTTAAAATTGTTATGTATTTTTCTCTTTACACATTTATAACTCTCACCACTTATATTAAAATTTAAAATATCTGTCGTAAGTGTGTATTCAGCTACACCATTTTTGTGCTTTTAAGTTTTAGCCCCTAATATATATATATATATATATATCATGTTTTTATCATAAAAAAACACTCATTCCAAAGTTTTTATGGCGGGGATTATAACATCACAAAAACACTCATTTCAAATTTTTTTATCACAGAAAACAAATAATCATATACAAGGTCTCTATTAATTAATTTATTACATACATAAGGCTTGAAGTTTCAACCCTCAACTGCTTGCTTTACTTTTGTCTTATATTTGCAATATAATAGTTGTAGTTTATGCTGATGATATATATATATATATATATATAGCGAGCTACTATTAATTTAGATATTTGTTGATGTGATGTAAATAAAAAAATTATCATTGTGAATTTATTATTTATTAAATTAGATAATTATGTAAAATTGAATTTTTTTATTCCAAGCACAGAGATACTAATTTTCTTTTTTTCTTCAAGTTATGCATTTGTTTCAAAAGAGTTGAAATTTGAATGAAATATGTGGAATATAGCACAGGAGCATTTATAATTATGATTAAAAGTGATTTGTAGGACAAGAGTGTCCACACACACAATCAAACCAGCCCTTAGTATATTTGCATTTAATATTATAAAAGTCATGTATTTTTTTTAGTAATTACATATTTAAAAATCCTGTGTATAGCGTATTAAAAAGTCTAAATGTACATCACTTTTTTTTTTTTCAGAATCACTCTCTCTGAAAAACATCTAAACAAAAAATCACTTCTGTCAACAAATATCAATTTTTGTTATATATTTTTCTCTTTACAGACTTATAATTCTCACCATTTAAATTAAAATTTTGAAAAAATTAATCATTTAGTCCCTATAGTTTTGATCCAATTGTAACTCAGTTCTTGAACTTTGACTCATTATAACTCAATCCCTAAAGTTTTGACTTGGTTGTAAATTAGTCTCTAAACTTTGTCTCTTGTAATTTAGTCTCTGAAGTTTCAATCTCTTAAATATTGATTTCTTTATTTTAAAAAATAAAATTATAAAGATTAAAATATTCTAAAATTTATTACTAATATCTTAAATTACTAAGCCTTTTAATATTTATAAATATTAAAAATTTAAATATTTTAATCTTTATAATTTTAATTTTTAAAATATAAGGATTAATATTTAAAATGTTGAAACTTTAAGAACTAAATTGTAAGAGGTAAAGTTCAGGAACTGATTTACAATCGAGTCAAAATTTCAGAGTTGAGTTATAATGAGTCAAAATTCAATGACTGGGTTATAACTAGATCAAAACTGTAATGACTAAATTATTAATTTTTCCTAAAATTTTTGCTATAAGTGCATATTCAGCTATACCATTTTTGTGCTTTTAAGTTTTACGCCCTCAAAAAACATATAAATATGCATGCATGCATGTATGTATGATAATTTTTTGGGAACTTACTAGAATTGATTGAGGATAGATGGTTAAATAAGTTTAATTATATGGTTAATGAGGGTAACTGAATGATTTAATTGTGGTAGAAGGACATTGGGAATTATTTGGCATTAATGGGGGATTTGTATAATTTTGTAGATTTATCTGGATAGTTGCCACTCCCCGATGGAAGAGTTTGCTAAAGTAACATCTGTTGTTGTTTTCACTTGGTGAGAGGTAACCACACTTAATTTGTCTTACATTCTGGATTTCTATTTTAGATTATTTATTATGCCATCTATATGTGGGTATTGCAGTCATTCATCTAACCTAAGCAGGGAATGAGAATATGTTAGGTGAGCATTATTTCCTTATATGCTATACACTTGTCTTGGAAAAGGATATTGGTTATTAGTATAAAATTGGATTATTGTTTACATGTATGAATAATGTTATGATATATTAATATCTGTACTGCTGAGGGATTTTGTTGTTGCTAGTATGGTGAATATGCATAGTATGAACTCTTGCATGAAGGACTTGAAAAAAAAAAAAAAACTGTAGTGAAACTCCATAGGAGATGTAATCTTATGATCATTAAGAAATTGACTTTTATATGTGTGTTTGATATTGATTAGGAAGAAAAGGTGGATTGAGACTTAAAGCTCATGCTATGAAATATTGTTTGTGTTATTTGGAATGTGCAACGATTATGATGTGGAATATAGATGGATGGGAGATAATGGATAGGCTATGATGGTGATGGTGATGATGATGAGATGATATTTTTGACCACATAGTCTGCCAACACTAAGCGCCCAATGGTTGGCTTGTATACTTAGGGCCCTTGATATTTCTCCTTTCATTTGGCCAAGATTAGGGTTAGCTCTTGGGACATATGACATCTCTCTATAGGTTCATAAAAAGAAGGAACCTATGGCCTTGTGTTTGGCTCTGTACTTTTGGCCAAGTGGCTTCCTCTCATTGGAGAGCTTGGTAAAATTTAGTCGCATAGATAAATCTTATTATTATTGATAACTCATAGGTTCGGTCAAAGAAATAAGAAGGAAATGAGAAATGTGTTCAATTTATATGTTATTTAAAAAAAATATGAAGTTATGAAATTACATTCATTCAAATTGTAGTGTATGTACACATACGGGTTTGATTATTTATTATTATTTATGAACATGTGTGAATAACCATTGCTCAGCCTTAAACTGTACAAATATATATTTATATTATTGGTTTGTTTTCTTTTAATAATTGAATCTCACTTATCTATCTCTAAAACATGCTTGCATGCATTTACAATTATTTTGTGGTATTGGGACCCTTTGGTCTCACTACGTGGTTTATACATTTCAAGTGATGGTTCAGGGTTAGCAAGGGAATAATAAATAGAGACTTGAGGCAACAATAGCATGCCTTGAGTTTGCTTCAATTAATATGCAACTACATAAGATAAAGTGTGAAACACCGTATTTTATCCAGACATTTTTTAAATTTAATAAAAATAATTAAAAAATATAAAAAATATAAAAATAAAATTTAATCCTTTTTTAGGATTATATTTAAAAAAATAATTTTAACAAAATCAATAAATCTTGCTTAAATTTTTTAAAAAATCTCTCCCAAATTATCCCAACCATTCAAAGATATTAGGAATCAATTTTTTTTTTTAGACTCAATTATTTTAAATTCCTCTCCTTAAATCCTTTATTTTCTATTTAAAAATATATATTTTAAAATTAGACTTTTCTTTCTTTCTCTCAATCTAATTAATAAAAAAGATATTAAAAAATGGCTAAAAAAAAGAAACAGATATATGCACATCGGAACACACAAAACACACGTACACACACACTTTCGGCCAAATGCAGAAGAAGCAAAAAAAAAAAAAAAAAGAACAGATAGCCATACAGCCACACAGGCAAGACTGGAAGATTGGAGACCAGACACGACAGAAAAAAGGAAAGCAAAACACACAGCAGCATGCACACACGAAAACACACAGAGGAAAAACACAGAAACGCAGAAAGAGATTAGACCCATGCATGCACAGCAAAACAGGGCAGAAGGAGCAGCAAGCAACCAGCATTCGTACATACACTTTCGGCCATAGAAAAGGAAACAGAACGAGAAAACACAGCATACACGCAAATGGAAGGATAAAAACAGGGCAGACGCATAAAACTGAGGAAGGGAGAGGCAGGAGAAAAAAACTGGAAAAGAGGGTGGACGAGAAAAGACGGAGGAGAGAAAAATGGAAAAGGAGAGAGAGCTGAGAGCGTTTGAACGAGAGACAGAGAGCAAGAAAGGACCGAGAGAGAAGAGAAACTGAACAAGAAAAACAGAGATGAAGAGAAGAGGGAGACGAAAGGGAAGAAAATAGAGACAGAAAGAGGAGAATACGGCTGAACGAGAAACAGAGCTAAAAAGAAGAAAGAGAGAGAGGAATTTCTGGAAGAGAGAGAGATAGAGAAGGAGAGTGAGAGAGCACAGCAGCTGGAACAAGGAACGAATGGAGACAGAGAGTCAAAGATAAAGAACGAGAGGTTTAAGCAAGGAAGAGACCGAGAAAAAATAAACTGGAGGAAAATGAGACAGAGAGGGAGAGTGAGATGGCACCAAAAAAGAGAGGAGGATCCGAAAAGGAGAGAGAGACCAAAGAAGAAAAACAGAGCACATACAGAGAATGCCAGACGCATACACAGAGAGTACCAAGAATGAGAGAGAGCGAGAGTAGCAAAAAAAAAAAAAGAAAAGAAAACAGGGCATGAGGACGAATGGAAAAGAAGAACACGCATGAATAGTAGCATGCATGCACACGTAGGTTTTTTGGACTAAACGAGATCATCATTTTCTTCTTCCCCCAGTCACACGAGGTCTGGATGGTTTACAAGAAATTAAGAACCAAAAACATGTTCAAAACTTGAGGTTGAGGTAATGAAAGCATTGTCTTGAGAGGAAGAAGAATGCAAACTTTTGCTATGGCTTCGTCCTCAATGGTTCTCTCTTCTGTGAGTTCTGGGCTAATGTTCTTTGTTTAACATTTGGGCTTAATTGTTCTTGTTGCATTTACTTTAGCATATGAAATTGAAAAGTGAAGTCCTTCGTGTTGTTTTCATGGTTTAATGAACTGTATTGATTATTCATGGTGGTTTAGGTTAATGTTTTTCAGTGCCATTTTGTTTTGAAAGTTCTCAAATAATGCACTTCATGATTTTGGGTCACAAATTATTATTTTCAACGTCGCTATCTCTGCAATGTTAATTTGTTTTATGTCCCATTGATTGTGATGAAACAATTATAATTGCAGTGATAATTTTTACTACCTATGGCCCTGGAGTTTCATTTTGTTATAGTCATAATTTCTATTGTGACTATTTCGTTTATCATATTGTCAGCATTCTGTTCTTCTTTTATATGCCCTGCATAATTTTTCTTGCTGTTATCGCAGATGTCACGATTATTAATTTGTATATATTGCCCCTTATTGAAATCAATTTTTTTTTTACTTAAATATTTAAGTTTCATGAGAGATTTCAAGCAATCTTTATAGAAATTTAAATTAATCACATTATCGTATAGGATAATAAATCCACGCAAATATCGTGATTCACAATTTATATGGTAAATATATAGATGAATTTGTAAATAAAATAAAAAAACATTTTATAATTTTAATTATTAAATTAATGAATTTAGATTATAATTATATTTACCAATTATATCATTTGGTCATATGCCATTTTTGAATGTCTATAAACCTCTAAAATAATCATCTTACCGTGAAAGTTACTAAGACTTCGCAAGTATAGTGATTAAGATTTCTATGTTTAAAAATGCGAATTGTATAATTACACATTAAAATATATAATATTTAATCCTTTATGGTGTGAGAATTTTGATTCTCTGCAAATATAAAGGATAATTGTATTAGCATAAGAGCCAATAGGCTCTGCAGGTATAAAAGTTAAATTCTCGATCATAAAATATAAAAAAATAAAAATAAAAATAATTCTTAAACTCTTTTCTTTTTCTTTATTCCAAAAATTCAAAAATTGAGAAAATGATTGAAATTAAGTCACTTTTTGCAATTTAAAACACCCATATCAAAATTTCAGAAATTGATTTATTTGCAAAATGATAAATTATTTCTAATTAATTTCTCTTCAAAAATATTTTCACCAACAACTTATAAGCCTGAACTATGTAGACTTTGATCCTATTACAAGGTATGTAGGTCTTAGAGCCATATTCTGAGTCAAGTCCCTCCCTTAAATAAATAAATATTTCTCGCTTAATTGTTATCATTTTTATATCAAACACATGAATATAAAAGGGATAATTAAATAATTTAATAACAACCATTTAATATCGCACAACAAACTTTAGGTAAACGTTCTCAAAACGGGTGTTGTGAGGTGCCTAACACCTTCCCCACACTCAACTGACTCCCGAACCTTTCTTCTGAATTCGCAACTCATCCTTATCCACCTTTTAAATGGTTTTCTGAGATTTTCTTAAAATTTTGGTGGCGACTCCCATATCTCCGGTCTTCTTTTCGAAGGCCAGAACCTCCGCTCTCATGCCATCCGTATCGCATTTTGGGTGCGACATAGAGGAATCTTAGTTATTAAGTAGTTGTACTTATCTCTCTCTTAAATATTTATAAGTTCTAGCTCAGGTGTCAAAAAGGGAAAAGATTCGAAGGATTAAGAATCAATTATTCCTATTATAAAATCCTCCTTCTTTATGTTGTTTAATGAGTACAATATTGTCAACTAGGATCATATTTTGATCTTTACTTGCACTTTGTGATTTGCACGACTAAATTTATTATATTTTGGAGCCTTAAAGTGATTATATAAGTTTAAGTAAACTTTCTTCAAGGCCAAAATTTTAGTACAAGTGTGGAATGAATTACAAATTACCATTGAGCATGAATATCATGTTTTATGCACACTTGAATCTCTCCCATCTATTTGATATTAAGGGGTTGAGAGTTAAAAATGATGTGTTAGTTATATTGTATATTGTGCGTGTGTTGCACAGGTAATCATAGATCCATTAAGTGTATTCTAGGTGTTGGTTGTAGCTTTTAACACAAATATTGGATTGGAAACACCTTATATGTATTGTGAAAAAATTGAAAAAGTGTAAAAATGAATTTGGATGTCTAACTCATTTATATGAAATTATTTGAGAGTAAAACACATGCCACTAACTAGTGTATGAAAAGAGTTTTCTAGAGACACCTAAATCACTTTGATTAGATGTCAGAATGAGAAATAGGACACAATAAAAATGTGCCCTATGATGTCAAAATGATATCACAGTTGTTCTCAAACTATGCAACATTTAGAGGTACATGACATGACATGCATCCCTTTGTGTAGTCCCATGCATTATTTTTCAACTAATTTTAAATCTTTTAACCATCAAATGGTATCTCATGCTGTTACAGTTATTTTAAAGTCTAGTTTGGACTTATGGATGTCCTCGAAATAATTTTGAATTATTTTAACTTAGATCTCAATTTGAAAAAGAATATAACTTGATTTGAAAATGTTTTTGAAATGGTTAACCATGTGCAGGTAATCTGTTTGGGTTAGTCCCATGATTACCTAGTGCGTTATGGTTAAGTTATGAATTGGTAAGAGCAACCTTACATTATTATCCATAAGTGGACTACAAATTGAAAGGTTGTGTTGACTCCCAAGATTGATACACTGAATTGTTGATTTGGGAGTTCAATTGTGGTAAATTCTTAAGTCATGTAAAAAAATAGTTTTGTTCCTATGCTGTTATGTAACCCTATTAATGGGTTACCTCTTGCTTGTCGATACTTTGATCTAACTTGTTCTAAACTCAAATTGTTTTAAAACTGATGTTAATTGGAATCCCCTTTTCAAAGAGTTTTCATTTGTTATTAGTTTCTTGTAACTATGGTTAAGCCCTTTCTACCATGGTAATGACTAACTTGAAACATTAGTCTCAATTATTATGGTAGTGTGATTTAATTTGCGGCTTAATTGTGTGGTCATGATATTAAGGTCTTCAAAGTGTGGGCAACCAAGGAAAAACAATATATGTGGTCAATGGTAGACTCACACTTGAGGAAAAATTGTTGGGATGTCAAGTGCGAGTAAACTTGGCTTAGTGTGAAGAAAAGTGTGACATTGAATAGAGTTAGGTTGGAGGTAGAGTTGAAAATTCGAATCGTGTTGGGCGCAATTCATCTCAAACTTATTCAAATTAAACTTAAAATACTCAAACAAATATAAAATCTCATATAGTTAAGACCAACTCTAATACTTTGAGACTTTGGATTTACTCAAGTTGCCTCAAGTATGCAAATTGCTAATTTTTTGTATTTTTAAATTCAATTTTACTTTTAAATTACTTATTTTTATTATTATAAAAAATATAAAATATACATTTTAGAATGCTTAAAAAAATTAGAATACTCAATTTAAAAAAATTATGGTCATAAAGTTTAAAAATCTATATTAAAATACATTTTAAATATTATTTTAAGATATTTTATAGATTAAAAATAAAAAAAATATAACAATGTTAATATTTTAAATTTTTCTAAAAATATATCTATAATAATATACTCAAATATATAATTTCTTAGTATTAAAAAAAGCTAACATTTAAAGGATTAATTAATATTTAATCCATTTATATATTTTTAAAAATTAAAATGTTATTCAGGTATTTAGTCCAAGCCTGATTGAGTTTGGCTTGGCCTGAATTTTAAATTTTTTCATGCTTATGTGGCTTGCCCAAATTATTAGCTCTAGTTGGAAGAGATGTGCATAAGTAAAAAAGACAATAAATTTAATGTCTTAAAAATTTTGAATTAAGATGTAGTGTTATACTAATTTATGTGTCTCTTGGATCCATTGGGTGACCTAATTGTGTTCTCCCCTCTTCCAAATGCATATTGGGCCCAACAATTTTATGTTTAATTACAATAATAAAAAAGTAATTATTAATTAATTTTTTTGGATTTTATGGTATTTTTGGTTTTTTTTATAAAAATAATTTAAAATTTAATTATTTTAAAATTTTATGATCTCTATGTGCATCTCTACAATTTTTTTTTTAAATTCTCTTTCATTTAACACATCGGATTAGTTTTAGAGGTTACTCAAAATAGCATCTCAAAATCACAAAATAATCAAACAGTTTCTATTTTTAGATCTTGATTATTTTTAAAATTTTAAAAAATATCATAAAAATCTCACAAATAATTTTTTTTCAAAACAATAAATGCTTTTTTCATATAAAATTGAAACAAATGGTTAACATTTTTGGTAGATATGAATATTCATGCACCATGGTAGAGAAAGGAAAGTAACTACCCTTTGATATTTGATATACAATTTTATTCTGGTCCCTTAAATTGCAAGGGTTGAGACATGGTGAAAACAATAATCAAAAAGTATGATTATAACAAAAAGTCTTGATTTTATAGTTTATTTTAAAATTAAAAGATGTAAGGTTATCAGAACTATATCAAACTGGCCCGGCCATTTCAGCTTGTTCAATCGAGTACTGGCAAAGTAGCCTGTCCAAAAGCAAGGCAAAACCAAGGAGAGGGGAGAACCCATGGTAAACTACTTAAATCGGCCTTGAACCTGCGATTCTAATGAGCCACGTGATTCACACTATTAATTTTTCTCTCCCCCAATTTGCTAAAAACGACGTCGTTATTATTTGTTAAAAAAAAAATTTTTTCCCTGAACGCTGAAGTTTGGCCTCTCATTTAGTCATTCTCAAGTTATCACTCTTTGGCACTATGCCCTAATTCCAATTTCCCTCTGCATTCTTCAGCGCTTACAAGTTGTGATTATTGCCATCCTCATTCCTCATTATCCGAAGGTCATCTTCTCACTTCCGATCATTTTCCTCGCCGTCTTCTCACTTCTCAACTCCTCATCATCATCTCGGCCTCGTTGCTCGTCTCGTCGTTTGCTCGTCCTTCCTTTGCTCGAGTGCT
The DNA here is from genome assembly GCF_029017545.1 of Prosopis cineraria. Classification (NCBI taxonomy): domain Eukaryota; kingdom Viridiplantae; phylum Streptophyta; class Magnoliopsida; order Fabales; family Fabaceae; genus Prosopis; species Prosopis cineraria. The sequence goes on along the minus strand of NW_026555336.1, from coordinate 9,054,261 downwards.
CTAGTCGAGTGTGACTATGTGAGTCGTTCATCATCCATTGCTTTGAAGTCTGAATCTGCATAATCTCGTGCGTTGCGTGCGTGCGTGCGTGCGTCGCTCTAGATTAGCACTGAATTGCCTTCGTCTGCTCTGAGTTGAGTGAGCTCTCTGCGTGTGTCCTTCACCAACAAGTCAGAACTCCTCTCTTCATCTTTGTTCTCGACTCCTTGCTTCTCTTCAGTCTTTGGATGCTGAAACTAATAGTGAAACTGTTGTGCGTGTTTCCTTATCAGATTAGGACTTCAACTTGGCTGTATTAGACTTTATTGGTCAGTGTCATGGTGCGTACTTGAGCTATGTGATTGCACTTTAATAGGTTCTGTTGTTGGATTGCTGGAAGTATGGTTGAAGTATGAATTAATAATCATAATTTTCTTTGAGTTTAATTATAATTTTTAGTACATATTATTTAAAAATATTAATTACATTAATTTAATTACAAATCTGACCCGGTCAAATTATTGAACTGCAAACCAATATGTTCACTAGTTCAATGTCTAATATGATTCTAATAACATTGAAAAGACGTCATGTTTAGATCATCGTTATTTAAAAAACAAACAAAAAACAAAAACGTTATGAATCAAATCATAAAAGATGCACAAGCAATGTCAATATTAATATAACCGTGAACACTACAAACCTCCTCCGCGTAGCTGCACAAGACTGCACCTATAAAGCTTCACCTAATGAACTCAAAAACTTTTTTTTTTTAATCTCTCATTCCCTATAATTTTTATATGAATCTCTATCTTTAGCGCCCACCCCCCACCCATCTTCACTCTATAAGGATTTTCAATTCAATCCTTTTTCTTGGTATGCTTGAGTTTTAGCATCTATCAATCAAACAAAATGACAAGGCATGGATTTGAATCGTGATTACTCACAATATTTCAACTATCAAAATACATTTTTTCCAAAAATTTAAAACACTTATTACTATCAGAACATTTCTCATATACATTGTCTCTTTCAAAAATTTAATATTTGATATTTTTTTAAAATTCTATAATAAAATTTTTGAATAAATCAAACGATTTTTATCAAGTGAGACACATATTCAATCAGTAGAATTAAGCCACTGATTGAATCCAAATTCACAGAAGATGAAATAAGCAAAGAGCAGAAAAATACCAAATTCTTGACTTTGACCTAAAATCTGGATGTACAAGCTTTCCTTGCACCATTTCAAGCACAACCCATACGCTCATCATCGATTCAACAAAAACCATTTTCCTCTCTCTGCCCCACCCAATAAACACATCAATATAATAACATACAGCAGCCAAAAACAGTAGCAACAGAAACGCATTCAACAGTTATATAGCATACAATTTTTTTCACAATGTATGAAAATATTCAGCTCTTAAGGGGATGGATTTAAAGCTTTGTTGCTTAAGTACTGCAAAGGACCTTGCATTTCACTACAGCCATAAACATAAAACCCAGGAGCCACCATTAATCGAACCATGCTTGGTACCAACTTGAGAGCTTTGTCTCCTCCCATGTCTTCCATGTACACTGATTCAAACCTCGCATCTTTATCGACTCTGAAAATGGTCAAGCTTGGATGCACCGAGGTAGCCAACAGGTGTACCATCCAAACACTCTTGGAGGCAACAAAGAAAGCTTGCAATAATGGCTCAGGCCAAGCTCTATTCCAACCTAACATTCCCACAATATCACTCATTTTTCTATCACAGAATCTGCTAAACTCTTCACTGAAATGCCTCGTTCCTTTGTTCAGCACTTCATCCCAGGTTAATCCATGGAGCATATTGTAAGATGTGAAGTTTGCCTCGCACCGTTCCATTGGGTTCAATATGCGATTCGACGAGTTCTTTTGGAACCCGACAGATTCAAAGTCCTCAAAGAAAGCTTTGTTCAAGAGTGCCTCCAGGTAGAAAAGCAAGCTTCTGGGGGTTCTTCGTGGAGGAGGTTTTTATATCGTAAGGTTGAAGAAGGACGGAGATTCTCTCGTGAACTTTAGCTCCCATGTGCCGGAGTTGCATAGTGAGAGAACGGCTCAGAAGCCTGACGGAAGATCGAGCTTCAGAGACAGAGACCAAGAAGCGATCGATGACTGTGTTTGGTGATTGATTTGACGGGAATTTTGAGGCGTCACGATTCTATAAGGTGAAGTGTTGCTGCATTCTTCAAGTCCAGATTTCAAATTCAGGCAATACAGTTCTAGTTTGTTGAGTTTCTTCTCTAATTCAAACACCGAGTTTTTCAGCGTCGAAGCTTCCAGAAGAGCCTCGTCCCTCTTTCGAGTAGCCTGAATCAGCTTGTGAGATAGCTCCGCCACAGCGATTTTCCACTGCTCTTCTCTCGCCGTCGTCGTCGACGACGGAATCTCGGCCGGCTTTGGGCTCTTCCGCGTCAACGTGAAGAGAATGGACTTGAAAATCCCGTTCGGACTTGCCAACAACGACGAGTGCTTGTTCGTTCCGTTGTTATCGAAAGGAACGACAGAGATTTTCTCCCGAGCGTGCGGCCGGCACTTGTTGCACAAGACGGAGCCGTCTTCTCCGTCGACGGAGCCTTCAGACTCCGACCGTTTCCTGTGATTGGATTTGCCATTACTCTTCTCGCTCCGACGGAATGGGGTTGGGACATGGTGCTTCGGAGTCGGACCGGAATCCGTACAAATACTCGGAGTTCCTCTGCTCTGGCTTCGGCCCTCACTGTACTCATCTTCAAGCTCTTCTTGAATCTGCAGTGAACAAAAAGAACAAGAAAAAAATAAAATTGGGTCAAACAAGCATATGATAGAAACAAATTTAACTCCGACCAGGTAACAGTTTCCATGATTTTCCCCCGAAACAAACAGAAACAACACTGGGAAAACGGAGAGAATATTGTATCCGACTCACAGGGGTGAATTGAGGAGAATGGCGAGAAGGAGGCGGAGGAGATTTGGACGAAGAAGACGACGAATCCATTTGGTCTGATTACAGTCAAATCTTGACAGTCATAGGCATAGCCATCTTCAACCTGTAAAAACTAAAAAGCGTTTCTGGCTCGTTTTCCGTTTCCTGTAGATTACACGAGTTAACGGCTCATGGCAGTCTCAAAGACCAAAAAGCTGACCGAAAAGCTCATTATCTTTTTTCAAATGAACAAAAACGTCTTCTGGGTTTCTCTCTTTTCTTATTGCATCGGCAAGGGCTTTTGATTATTATTTAATGCGCTTACTTGATAATTCGTCCGCTTGTATTAATGGTCTGAGAACTGGGTGCGAAGGAGAATCTTCTCATAAATGAGTAACAGTAAATTGTTTCATGAATTAAAAGAAATACGAAAAGGGTAAAAAAAATTTTTTGGATACTCTCTTCTTATTATTTAAAAAAAAATATTTTTGATCTTATTTATATAATAAAAAGAGTATTTGTTTGGATCATTTCCGTAAGCACTTTAATAATTATTATATTCATTTATATTCTCTTAATTAAATGTTAATATAGTTAATAAATGTTAATATATTTTATTTTTAAAATATATATTTAATAAAAGTAAAATTTAAAATTTATTAAATTTTAAATAAATTTATAAAATTAAAATTTATCTTGATTTTCATAAAAAATTGAAAATAATTTATAAATAAGGTTAAAAAAAATGTAGTATTTATTGTCTATTTACGTTAAAGAATCCAAATTAGGAAGATTGTTGCTTTGCTCTCTGGTCCTTCCTCTTGCATCTTCCTCATTCTTGCTTTAACTTGCAAGCCACGATTTCATCGCTTCTGCCGATGGATTTTGCTTACTGACATTTCTCACGTTTTAATGGGGTCTTTGTCAAAGCAAAAGTTATTCTACATAAATCAATATCAGTATCAAATGTAAATAATATTGTAAATTACATTAATTATTACTATTCACAAATTGTGACTAATTTTTTTATATACGCAATTAAGTATCCTCCTTTGAATGAATTTTATTCAAGATACGGTGAAACATTAGATTAGAGTATTTTTTTAACAAAAATTTGAAACTTAATTTATTATTTCATGTGAAATTAGTCAATTCTACTAAATCCAACTCAATTAATCATATGACTATTTCTTATTTTTATAAATAATACAATGAGAAATTTCTCTGTATAGATAATGAAATATACTCCCTCTGTTTAAAAATATAAGATGTTTTTTGAAAAGCTGAATTTTAAAAATGTAAGAATTTTTAATTTTTTAAATGTAATTTCAAAAGTGCTCCTATAGACAATAACTTTATATTTATTATATAGTGCTTAATAAGGATAAATATAAAAAGATACGGTTAGTTTGAAAGTAAATATTATTTTATTGAGGGGCAAGATTCAGTTAAAAATACCTTATATTTTTAATAGAGATAGTAGTATTGTTGTTAAACTCTCCGAATTTATTATTTTTATATTTTTTTTAACTTATAAAATTATGTCATCTCACTCTTAAATTCAATTAAACATGCAAGTTGATTTTTCAAATTTATCTTTTCATATTTTAATTTATAAAATTTTGTCAACTCAATTATAAACTTTAAATTAGATACAAATTTGATTAAACTCGCTATGCTCATTGATTTTTTATTGAGTTGAGCTAATTAGATATATATTGTGTAGAGCTCGATTTATAGTAGCTGTATAACCAGATTCAAAGAAAAATAAAACTTAAAAAATAAAAAATAATTTTAATAAAAAATAAAATTAAGAATTAGCAAAAATAAGTTGCCTAATTTGAAATTTCTATGCTAAGTATAATATTTTTTTTTGGCAAATTGCTGAGTATAATAATCTATTAATGTAAATTGATTTAATTTTAATTATTTATATTTAAATCTATTTAAATTAAGTTATGATTGATTTTATATTTTAATATTTAATCATATAATTGTAATAACTATTTATTAATAAAAGTTAAACTCTTACAAGTTTATAATATGAGTTTATACCCCTATAGGAATTTATTTAAAGTCAATTAGACAATCTTTGAAATATATGATAAATTAAAATTTTAGAAATAATGACTTTATGCTTATTTTATTTACAATTCATTTTAAATATATTGCATTAATTATTTTCAATTTTGATTAAATTATATACTTTTATGTTTCAAAAAATTATTCATTTTTTGTAAAAAAAGTTATTTTGAATATATTTTATAAAATTCATTTTCAAAGTGATATTATTATATTAAAAATAAAGTTATAGTCTCATTATCAGTCTTGTCACTAAATAAAAAACTCAACAATAAGTGGTATATATTGAATAAAATTACAATTATCTATATATATATATAATATTGATTGATGGGCAAAAATTTGATTCTTTCCATAAAAATTAATTGAGGAAGGTTTTGGCATTAGTTTTCAAAATGTTCATAAAATTAGGTATCCTGGGAGTGTCAAAAATTAATTTAACCAAATTTATAAAAATATTGGTTTTAAAGTTGCCATAATGATTTCAAAATACTGCAGTTACTTTTAAGCTTTTGGGCATATTTATCCATGTTATGGATAAACTCCTCTTGTCCCACCTATTTACAAAGAAAAGGCGGTATTTATTTTAGTCATATCTTTAAGACACCAAAATGTTTGTGTCTATCTTTACTTTTATATCATTATTAAATATTAAAATATTTTATTTTAAAAGACTATATTTAATAGAAATAAAGTTAAAAAATTATTAAATTATTAAATAATTTAATAAAATTTAATATTTTTTTTAATATAAATACTGAAAGTAACTATAAAATAGGACATTAGAGGATATTAAAGAAATTGCCACAGTTTATGCTTTATCGAAAATAAATCTTGTCATAGATTGATTAAATATATACTCTCTCTAGTTTAAAATATATACAGTTTTTTGCAAAAATTTACATACAAATAAAGTTTTTATTCTTGCAAAAAATATATAATATTTTTTATTTTTACCTTAATTCTAATTTCTAATGCATTTTATGATGAGAGAGAGATAAATTTACACAAAGATCTAAGTCAACCAATACAAAAGATAAACATGAAAAAAAATTTATATGTACGAAGTTATTTTTATTTTGAATCAAAATTGGCAGAGGTAGAATGTTTATATTTTGTATCATAAAAAGTATATTATTAATTTGATTTTTCTTGAAGTTAGCTTTTATTTTATTTTTGGGTCTGTAGAGGCATGAATTTCAGTCACAGTTTCAATGATGTAAGGGCTTCATGGTGGATAGTTGTAAAATTTAAATGAAACATAGTTCGATTATGATGAAGTTTTAGAATCCAACTTCTCTATTTTTTTTTTTTCATTACATAGAAGAACTATTTTTAGATTAAGTGAATATCCAATATAACTAAATCAAAATTTCCGAATCATTGATTTTTTTTACATTTTTCCAGCAATTTATTTTTTACAGTTATTTTTCTTTTAATCCGTGCCGTTTGAGTAGTAGAGAATGTATTAGCAGGCCAGCAGCCATGACATTTAATTCTTGATGTAGTAATTAAATGATAATTATGGCCAGGAATTAATCATTGCTCATTCCCTCCATTTAATGTGTGTGTATATTACACAGACTCACAGGGCCAGAGGTAATAACATGTACTCCTTCCTTCCCAATTTGTGGCATTGGTAATTAATTTATGAATTTTAAAAAATATTAATTGAAACCTTAGTTTTTTAAAAAAATTTATCTTTTCATTTTACTTTCATTAAATTCCTATATAAATATTTTTAATAATAATTAAATTTTTAATACATTATTTTAAAAAAGAGTAATAAATAAAGTAGGGTATAGTTGTAAAACAATTATAAAAGTTATCCAATACCATATATTTTAAATCAAATAATGCTTTTAAAAAATATCATATATTGTGGTTCAAAAAAAGTATAAGATAATATTGGAAGAACTTTTTGTCCCAAAATACAAGATAATTTAAAAAAAATTAAAATTTTTTAATGATACTTTTTTTAATATTATCCTTCAAATAAAAAAAGGATTGAAATAATATTGTAGTGTAATAATTAATTGTGTAAGGAATTTTTAAAATTTTATAGTTTTATTTTCAAAAAAGTAAGTTGGTAAAATGTAATTATTATATTTTATTAGTATGCATAATTTTGTCAAACAACTTTGGATTATGAAAGTATTTATTTGCCTTAAATAAGATTATCTTTAATAAAAAGATGATATTTTTTGGCCAAAAAAAAGACACCATTAAAAATATGATTCCATTGCAAAATTTATCATTATAATTTAATACACTAAAACATATGTTTACATTAATAAAATATTGATTTGGAATTATAAAAAGAAAAAGGCTACTTCCTCTATTCAAAATTATAAGTCATTTTTTTGAGCAGGAATAATTAATGGGTTTTTAAAAAAAACATTATAGGTCAATATTTGAAATTAATTAGATTTTCATATTTATTTGTAATTAGATTATCCTATTAAATAAGGCAGGTATGAAAAGAACAAGAAATCTTAAAATATATTATTATTTTTTAAAATTTTTATTATAAGATATTTTTAACCACTTTACTGGAGTTAAATAATTGTGATTAAGTTATTAAATTTATCTAAAAATTAAAATTTTAATTTTATTCATATTAAATTAAAAAATGAAATTTTCTTTACATTCTTTATTGTAGTTACTGATTTTAATAAGGATAATATTAAAAAAAATATAATTAATACTTCATCAAGTGTTTTATATTAAGAATTATTAATCTCTTTTAAAAGGTATCTTATAATAAAAAATTAAAGGAAATAATTTCTTATAGATAAAGTTAGTCAAATTTTTTTATAATTTTAAATTGAAGAAGTATAACTCTAAAATATAAGACACTATTAACTAACTTTACAAAAATTAAGAAAAATAGTTAAAAGTAGTTTTTATCATTAACATGATAAAACATTATAACTAATTCTCAAGCTTACCCTTCAAATTAAAATCAATGTATTTTTTATTCAAAATCCATCTATTTTATTACTGTTAATTTTTTTTATAATCTCTTTCTATAATATAAGTAATAAGGTCATTTGTAATACAAAATAATTTAAGAATAATGCACAATGCCATACTCCTTGTTCAATATTACAAGGTATCTCCTCTAATTTTCTTTATATGTCACTTCCAATATTTTGATTAGGATCAAGAAAAACATTAAGCCTCATTAACTCTGTCTAAAAGTTCAACTAATTTTTAATTTTACCCTGTTAAATAAATATACTTTAAAAATAAAATACACTGGTATTTAATAATTTTTTCAATATTTAATTGGGACAAAAAAGTAAAGACGAACATACTAATTATTGATGTACCTCATAAATAGAATCAAAATAAATACTTTGTTTGCCCTACAAATAAGACTGTAGGAGTATATTTTTCAAAGTATCATGTTCAAAAATACCCCCTCCAATTCCTATTATAGAGCATCATCTAAAAGAATTGTTTGGTCCTTAATATAAGGCACATGGAGAGTTATTTATTATCACTTTCAATTTTACTGTTGTTGTTAATGTAATTTTATGATTTATCATATATTGTGTATCTCTCTCTATTTTTAAGAAGGGTATAGTTGAAAAAAAAAATTCATTTTAAAACATATTTAATGAATTAACTATTATTTCTTGGTTACAGTAAAGTAGTTAAAAGAGCCTTGTAAGAAGGATTAAAGTATAATTTTAAAAATAATTAACTAACTTATTAAAAATATGATTTAATTAAAAATTTTTATAATATTGAATGGAAAAGTTCATTTAAAACTAACAAGGATACCTTTCGAACCAAAACTAGCCAAGAACATGTTGGCTCAGTAACATCCCACCTCTTCTCTTAAAAAAAAGAAGGTTATTGATTTTATCTTCAAGTAAATAAAAAATATTATATATTAGGTGGGGGGTGGGGTTGCGTGCTTACACATAGTAGCGTGGGTGTGTGTTTGCATGTGTTAATTAGGATTGTTAAATTTGATCCAAAAAAAATAGGATTGTCAAAAAGAGAAACTAAAAATAATAGAAGATAAAAAAAAAATTACTCAAATGGTGGAACGAGTATGGTGAAATGGCGAGAGGTGGGAGGGAGGATAGAAGAGGCGGAGAGTGGTAGGCGCATTGAATGAGGAGTGGTGTGATGAATGCGAGAGAGGAGTGTGAATTGAATGCAGTGCTGGGTGAGGGAGGGTTGGGACATTTAATGACACATTAACTCCACCAAAGCCTATTATCCATCCCTCAACCACCCTCATTTAATTCCCTTTGCGTCCTTCATCCACGTCCATTCACACCTCTCTTAGTCTTCACACAGTTTACATTCATTTTATCAAATATCAATCACTTCTTCGGGTTTATATGCAAAGGTTATTTTATTTTACACCGGGGTGGAGCGAGCCACTAGAGCTAGGAATGAAAGATAATTTAATTTAAAAATTAATAGTTTGACCAATCGAAAATAATAATTACATTATGGCTCAGATGATAATAATATGAGATATGAGTGGTAAGAGCTCTCTTCACTTAAATAAATAGTTGAGAGTTTGAATTCCAACTCTTACACACACACACATATTATATGTGTGTGTAGCAATTTAATTGAGAGAAGTTTACCTTTTGCTTCTCAACTCTTTGCTATCGATAGAGTTTATTTCTTATGCTATAAAAAAATGATAATATTATAAGTAAATTGATCATCAATTTTCTTTTCAAAAAAAATTATATTGAACATGCTAATATACCTTTTTATGTCAATATACTCCTCATATCTTATCTCAATAATTAAAATATTACATATCTAACAAAATTTTGAGCCCAAATATTTTTTTGTTTAGTTTAAAAGGTGCAAAAAATCAAGAGCAGGAGGCACAAAGTTGTAAAATTTACAAACTCTAATTGTAATTTTGTCCAAAATGAGGGGCACATTTACTCACCCTTACTATAACGTGGCTCCACCAGTGATTTTAGGAGACAATCCCCATGTCTTTATTATAAAACTTATCTAATTACTTTATCAGAATTAAGAAGAGATAGTTAAATAATTAATTTTGTCTGAAAAAATACTCTCTTTAATTGTATTTATAAGTCACTTTTAACATATTTTATTGGAATCAAGAAAAATCTTAAACTTTATTAACTTTGTCTCAAAATTTAATAAGTTTTCATCTAAAAACAGAATTGGAAATTGGGAAGCACCACTATTATAGAATAGGCTTTTAACAGCAGTTTTGTAACTGCTATTGTTATAGAGGATGTTAAAAGTCTGTGACTTTCAATAATAGTTCTAAATCCACTATTGAAAACTGTCCATTATTTAAATTTTTGAAAAAAAGTGAGACTTTTAGCAACAGTTATCGTAACAATAACTGTTAAGAGTGGACTTTTAACATTAGTTATAATAACAACCATTGTTAAAAGTTATACTTTCAATAGCAGTTATAGTCATAACCACTATTAAATGTGTGTTTTTTTTAAATATTCAATCTGTTTCTATTTATTCTTCCAATTCTTACAAATAAAAAATGTTATATATAATTTAAAGTTAATTAGTCAGTTCTAGTACATATAAATAATATAAATTTCAATACAAAATTTATAAAAATTACTTAAAACTTAAATGGTCTATAAAATTTTTTAAAAAATATCTAAACCTCACATACCATCCGCAAAATATTGTACTCAATGTGTGAGGATGTTGTTAACCTCTTTTTTGAAGAGTGTGATCCACAATGTCAAATATCTAAATTAAAATATAAAATTACAATTTAAACATTAACTAACTAATTCAAACAACAATAAAATTAACTTTTTAAAAATATATTTATCTCATTAGTAAATTCAAACATTCCCAATGTGATAATGTTGAGCATGTGCCTCATGACATATATGCCGCACAAGCTAGTCTTTTATAGTTGCTTATGACTCTGTATAAAAACATATATATAAGATTTTGGCAATAAATTTTAATAATTGAATAAGTTAATAAAGTATTAGTTTCACTTACCTTTAGCTCAATCCACGTAAGATCATTGAGTTCATATACATGCTTTTTCAGGACCATTATTTGGTATGTTTTCATTTCTCTATGATCAAAATCGTGAAATTATAATTAATATATACATAAAAAATTGAATTGAAAAGTTTTTATATAAGTACACTTATAAGTCTATTATCTTCTTTATGTTCTTATTTAGTTTGTAATAGAGGGAGCATAGGAAGAGGACTATATTACTCTTCAATTAAAGAATAATTAGCTACCATGATCCTTGTAAAATAGGGTGAGTTAGAATAAATCTACATTTAACAAAAAAAACTATTCATCACAATTTGGTCCTTGTGAATGTATATATGGAGCCATAAAAACGTTCTTTTTGACTTTACATATTTTTGCTAGAGTATTAGGACCTTATTTCTAGAGTATTTCTTCGTCATGTGATGCAAGAAATGAATATGAAATTATCACATTTTCCTGATGTAATGCACAAATGATCAAGGTATCTGAGATAATGCAAATTAGTTTACTAACCTTCATAAGTTAATTATATTCAAGTACAACATACTTGTTAGGATAGGCTAGCATCCAAGAGGGGGTGAATTAGGTGATACTTAAAACTTTTTAAAACTTAAAAAAAATAAAGTGCTAAAGAGTAAAGGAGGAAGATCACACACTCAAGATTTATACTGGCTAAACTACAAACTTGGCCTGCATCCAATTCTCAAGATTACACTTAATATTTTCAACTAAAGGCACAAGCCTCAATGGGTGCTTGCCACCATAGTACAACTCTCAAGACTAACCTTGTCTTGATTCACTTAACGCACCTTGCTACAATCCAATAAGTTACAACACTTAAAAAATTCCTTTTTAAGATTTCTAGGAAGATAATAAAATTTTTACATAAAACTCTCTTAAATAGTAGATGAGAATATAAATGAAAGCTTATGAACCTTTGCGAGCTTTTTACAATTCTATTTAAGAATAATGAATGAATGCAACATCAAAATCACAATTTGAAAGCTTTTTAAATGCACAAATGATAATTTGTTCTCTCAAAGATCATTAGTCTCCATTCTGGCTCAAAATGAATCACTTATATAGTTTTTGTAAGTTGACAAATTGTTGAAATAATGAATCTATCTATTGGTGCATTTTCTTGTGAGTGATTGGTATAATCACGTGTGTTTTTGCACTAAGGAAGTTTCACAAAACTGAATGCGATAGATCACGCATGAACACTTCATGGTTTTACACTTCTGGAAAATCATTCAATTTTGTGTGCTTAATCACACGTGGTATTTCATTGCTCTCTCATGTGGTTTAGCACTCATGAATAATCATTCAGTTTTGTGTGTTTAATCATACGTGGTACCTCATTGCTCTCTCGTATGGTTTAGCACTCATGAATAATCATTCAGTTCTGTGTGCTTAATCACACATGGTACTATATTGCTCTCTCATGTGGTTTTGTGCTTATTAATATATTGTCATAACAAAGTGCTAAAACTTACAAGTGTACCACTTACTCTCATGTGTGGTTTTGCATATCAAGAACTATCATTAGTTTTGTGTGACAAATCACGCGTGTACTCTCTCTCTTGAAATGGCTAGCAAAATGCCAAGGCCATTCAATGTAATCAAAACTCGCGTGGAACCAGAAACATATCATGCATGAAATTTCAAGTACTAATGTATAAACTTGTCTGATGCATATTCACGCATGGAACATAACACAGCTTAAGCAAGATTTTGCAATTTACATGATCATGAGATATGAATTGCGAATTAATGATAATACATGTGAACAATTGTAGCTTAGCTTGAGAGGTTTTAAGATTCAACAAAACAATATGTGATTGTTCAGCAAGTGACAAATCACGCGTGGCTACCATCAGTCTCATATAACGTTCTCACTCCACTAACTACAATTAATAAAAGAAACTCATGGTAATTAGAGGATTGGCTCAAAAAGTGATTACCAAGGTTTAATTTAAAAGTAAGGGATCCCAAGTTTTATAAATAAAAATAAGTTAAAATTGATTAAAATCTTTCGTATCAGAGTAAAAATAAGTTTCAAAAGTATAAGATACCTTAGAGGAGTGAAAGAAGTTGAAAATAGTTGAAAACAAATTATGTACTGAAATACAAAGTAATGTGCCATGATGTGTTGCTCTCTGTGCCATGCATTGCGGCTCAGGCGCCATGCACATTGGTTTTGCTATCATTTGACAGCAGAATCAGGGAAACTTTCGACTAGCCCTGATTCTTCGTCCAACGTTCGAATGACGTGACCTAGATATCTACTAAAAGCTCTTTTCTTATACTAACTAATGGCATGGGTTTTAGTTTCAAAACAAGTCACACTAGGAAGTTGGATACCCAAACACACTTTGACTACTTTTTAACACTTTTACACAAAATGGGTGTTCAAAACTCTCAACAAGTGCCAAAAGTTTTTCCTAACACCTAGACCATGTTCAATGGACCTAGAACTACCAGTACAACATGTCACAAGCACTGAAACATCAATATAATTAAAATTTACTCCTCAATCTCAATTTATCAAAAATAAAGGGGGAGGTAATTTGTCATTACATTTAACTCAAATCATTCAAATAGGCTCAAATCTTAATTTCTACACTTGCACTAGTATTTTGACCCTATAAACATATATATATATATATATATCAACATGCACAAAGGCTAAGGGTCCAAAATACAATTCTAACATTTTCAACAACCAAACTAGTGCAAGTGAGGTAATATGCATCCTAGAATTGGCAAGCCATATACTATTACATAATTAAAGCTAAACTAGAGGCATACAGTAGAAATATACTAATTCCCTACCTCTTTAGTCTTCTCCTTCTCAACACCAAAGCTAGAGCCTAAAAAGTATTAAATAAGAGGGGTGAGTTTAGCCACTTAGTAACCAAGGTTAACCCTACTCTATGCAGTTATATATCAATTATAAAACAAATACATGCACAAAGAGATCAAATATGCAAATCAAACTCACATGTATCATAATGTATCATTTATCACTATATAGCTTCTTTAACTCATGTTACTAAGTGTATTGTCACCATATTCTCAGATATGTGACATGACCCATATTCTTGCGACTTGCCTCCACTTAGCACGTGTGACACATCATACATTTACTTAGGCAATGATCAACCAACCTTATATTCTCCTTATTTTTTCATACTGAAACCGTGGGCTATAACACTAATTAAGGCTCCGTTTGTGTGACTGGACTACCCAAGCTCACTAATCGTGAGATAGACCGAGCCAAAGATCATAGGACTCACTCTTGGACTACAACTTCTCTCATTGTCGAATCCTTGGGGTGTCTAATACCTTAGGCTATTCTCCTCATTGAACTGGTAAATATAGCTAAGTTCTAATCCCTTGACAAACTATGGGACAGTTCCTCGACAAACAGTGGGACAAGGCTATAGCCCCCGTGCACCAAAGGGCAACCTAATTATCATATGAATTTTCTCTACTCCCAAAACCCTAGGTGAACTCCCGCCACTGATCATGCCATAATCATTACTCACTCGAGTTTTTTTTTTTTGCTTTCATTTACTCACTATTACAACAATCACGTTGGGCTCACAACCTTGCGCTACCCAAGTATGTATTCTCATCATTTTCTCAAATACATTTCATCGCTAACGCACAAATACCTCTACACATTATCACATTTATTCTTTAAAAGTATAAGCATTTTCAAGCTAAGAATAGCTTTTTCATGCACTCAATGAAACTAACATGTATTTTTTATTTTAACAATCAATCCTATGCATGTAACATTCACCATTCGCATTCAACAATCAATTAACACTCAATTAACATACAACTATCCAAAGTAGAGTTTTTCCCCCAGTTACCTTAAATCTTTGAGAGATCAAAGGTTTACCCCTCAATCAATTAGCTTCCAAGCTTGAATTTCCACTCTAATAGGAGACCAATAGCTAAAACTACAATCAACCAAGTTGAATTCCATCAACATAACAAACTCAAACAATTGAACCCTCAATCTCTACTTCTAAATTGCCCAACCTTCACTTTACAAGAGGTGGAGTCTAACCATTAGGTTTAATAATGACCTTTAGCCCCCAATAGCATTAATGAGCCATTAAATCCCCATTAATGGCATCACAAACTTCTAACCACCCACAATAAATGGGATTTTCAAACATTAATGGTGCCCAACAATCAAAGACACTAAAACTCATCATACTTAGGTTTAAATACTCTAATCTACCTCCATTAACTTCATTTGAGTCAACAAATTTGGACCCATAACCTATATGACTGAAATCCCACTTTCACTATCAAATCCTAATCATAAACTCATAAATGTGGAAGAAAAGGAGAGATTAATGAGTATGATACTTACCTTGGGTGTTTGTAGCCTTCAAAATACTCTTAAAGTAGTCCCCAAGCAAACCCTAGTAGAGCATTGGCACGCCTCTCCTTTCTCTCTTTTCTTTTCTTTCTTTTTCTGTCTCATTTTGCATTTAATAAAGTGCAAAAAATGGCCATGCACCGTGGTAGACGCACAATGCACTGCGGCGCATGAGGTCCTCCCTTGCTCAAAGATGGCTGTACACCGTAGTGGACGATTTACGCGTCGTGACATGTGGCACAGCAACTTCAACTCTTCTTTTTCTTCTCCTTTCGATGCCTGAGTGGTCTGCCTTGATACTAGACCCACAACTAGGGTTGAAATAGCATCAAACATGATTATTAGACCTCTCTGACTGCACACTACTTTAATTTACTTAATTACTCTAATTAGGTTTAATTAATCAGGGAATTAAAGCTCGAGATGTTATATCTTACATGTGGTTTTGTATGCAGAGACAAAGCATAAAGCAACATACAATACAAATGTTTAATCACACGTGAAGTACTTCTTCACACTCACGTGAGCGAGCAGTTAGTATGTCTAACATGCAAAAGCTCGTGAGTGGCTAGCAGAATCACGCATTACACGTGATTTTACCTCTTCACTATGTAAACTTTTTTTATGAAAAACCATATGCAAGAGGGCTAAAGTTTGCAAGCTTTAACATACTTAGATAAGTTTTAATATATATAAAAGAGACTAACGATGCATTCATTTAGTGATTAAGAAAAATGATTAAGCTCTCTAAGTTTTCATATTGAATCTAAAAGAATTTAAATTACTTATCCTAAACTTCTTCATCTTCTCTTGATTCTTTATGCTCTTGAGGTTTTTGTCTTCATCCATAATTCTTTATATCTGTACATATAACAACTATCTCTTCTCTTAGTTTTGTAATTATCAAAATATATGATCTAACAATACTTATAGGATAAATAGCTCAATTGATGCTATGGTAACCTGACTTTTCAAAAGGAGCTGATTCAAATCTTTTCATTCAATCATCACTAGATTCTCCATACACACAACATCCTTTTCCTTTATATAATTTTTTTCTTTGAATGATTTATCATAGGTCAATAAAATTATTTGTTGGAGAGAAGTCAATGGCAATGGCTACGATTTCAATAGGGGCTGTGGAAGTTTTAGTAGGTAAAGATTTGGCAAGAGAAGCTGAAAAGGCAAGAGATAGTTTATAAAACAATGATAAGAAAGAAATATTTAATAAAATGCATGAAATATTTAATAAAATGTACCTCAGCTTAAACTATACTCACAACTCTTAGCCACATGATAAAAATACCAATAGTTTTAGACACAACCTTAACCTCATTAGTAAGGAATGGGACGAGTGCCTCTGATACTTTTACATCTTCTATTACTATTCTTACTTGATCTTGTTGCATTTGCTTGTAGTGGATTGTTTGTCTCAAAGTGTGAAAGATGCCAAGAGTGACCAAGCATCTACAAGGGTCCTTTAGATATAACTTACACAGTTAACTAGTATTCTAGCTGAAGGACCCTCTAACACATGTTTAAGAACATTACTCCCCTTCATGTTCTGAAATCTAAGAGACTGTGTATGAGATGCATTGGCAGTTGTCTCTTGTCGTGAGCTCATAAAAGTCATCATCTTTTCTTTCATTTTTGCAAGCTAGGCTTCCAAGAAAAAAATAACAATTTTATACCTAAACAATTCAAATAACAACAATTTGATCACACATACAATAATCTAGGGCATTAAGCATCTATTAATGGTACTCCTAATCCCAATAAGTAATTATACATAAAAATAATTAAAATTAATTAAATAAAATATATAACATAAATTAAACATAAATAAAACAAAAATTAATATATAAATTAAAAAAGAAAATAAAGGGAATCATACCTATTTGGATAATAGAGAGGAAAGAAAGAGGAGGAGTAGGAGGATCAACACACCAAGGGGAGAGGTTGAGGAGAGGAGGGAGGTGGGGGTGGCAAAGGATTAGGAGGGAAGGCCAAGATAGGGGGAGTTGGAGGGAGGTGGGAGGTAAAGGATTGGGAGGGAAGGTCGAGAAAGGGGGAGTTGGGGGAAGGGGTTGAGACAGAGGGAGGGAAGTTGGGGGAAGGGGGTCGAGACAGAAGGGGAGGGTGTGGCAGAGAAGAAGAAAATGATAAAGAAGATAGAGGGTGTGGCAAGCACATGACTTTTTTTTTATAATTTTAAATACTTTCAATAGTAGGTACCAGGCCATCTGTTAGTGAAAGTCAATTTTCAACAATGAGTGACTTGGTACTCGCTATTGAAAGTCTTATATTTTATTTTTTTTTTAATTTGAAACTTTCAATAGTGGGTGCTAGCTCACTTGCCGTTGAAAATTGACTTTCAACATTAGGTAAGTTGGTACCCGCTATTAAAAGTATTATATTTTATTTTTTAAATTTTAAAAATTTTTAATATTGGGTTAAAGGACACCCAATATTGAAAGTTCTTTTTTTCTTTTTGAGCAAAACCAATATTGAAAGTCCTACAGTGGCAACAAATATTATAAAAATGTCACCCTTTTTATTTTTAACAATAGGTGCCTTTTAACCAATGTAAAAAGTGCTCTATAAAAAAATAATTTTATTACTAATGTGCCCTATAAATAGGACTAAATTTTTTCTTCTCTCTCTATCCTATAAATATGATTGGAGGAGTAAACTTCAATATTACCTATATTTAAATAAAAAAATTTTAAATTTGTATTACATTCTCTCTCATGATTAATGAGTTTTATGTAAAGGTAATATTGGACAAATACAATTAATATCCCACTAAGTTTCTTATAATAAGAAGGATTAATTTCTTCTAAAATGTGCCTTGTAATAAGTATCAAAGGAGTGTTTTTGTCTTTTTTTCCCTTTATAAATTATCTTACTCCATTTATTCTCATTTATAAGTCATTTTTAACATATTTTATTGGCAATTGGCCAAAAAAAGTTTTATTGCAATAAAAAAATCTTGAAACTCATTAACTATGTATAATAACGAAATAAATCTTTAATTTTGCCGCTATTAAATATACACAATCCCTTCAAGCCATGCTATAAGTCATTTCTAGAAGCTTTGCTAGTTCAAAATATACGACATTAGGTATGTATTATACATATTTTTCCAATTATGCCTAATAAGAATGTTTTTAACAAGTTAAACATTATATTTATTACATTCAAACAAAGGTAAAATTAAAAAGATGTAAAAATTTTTAAAAAATTAATATTTTAACTAATTTTTTTAGTAAATTAGTTAATAATAACTTATATTATGATTTGGGAGAAGTATTAGTTAATAATAACTTATATTATGATTTGGGAGAAGTAATTTAATGATTTTTTTACCAACATTTAACGAGGGTAAAAGAGAAAATTTATGATAAAAAAATTAATGACATACTTTGAATTAATAGGACTAAAAAAAATCATTCTCTCTGTGCCTTATAAATAAGGCAAGATGGAGTATAAACTCAGTGCATAAGTTGGAGTATAAATTTGTTAGAGAATTCAATTTTTTCTTCCAATATGTGCCCTATATTAGAAGTAGAGGTCATAAGACGGGGTAGAATTGCAATGTTTTTAAAAAAACTATATTGAATGTTGAATTGAAAAGGTAAGCGATTCTTGATTATTATGGTCTACTTGATTAGACGAACACTTGAATCGATGATATAATAATTAAATAAAAATTAATATTAAATATATTTATAAAACATATACACAAGAAATAAACTGACAATATGTTTAACTATTAATAAAATAACACAATATAAATATAAATCAATAATATTATAAATTATAATTTTATAACTTTTTAAATATAGATGAATCTTCATTAAATCAAGTACGAACAGGCTCTCAACTCAATTCATACACATATGAAGGGTCAAAGAATGAAGTTGGCTCTTAGTAGGGTCTATTTCTGAATTTTTTAGGTTTTTGAAAAAAAAATTACCCTTTTATGTCATGTTTAGGATCATATGATTTTTTGAGCATTGTTCTAGTTTTTGGCTCAACTTTGGTTTCTAGCACAATAATAGTTCAACTGTAGTCTAACTTGGCTCAACAATGAAAATAATTTTTTAGTCTAAAATGAGCCATTAATAGCTCCTTTATATAGTCCAATCGGTTTGACTATTTGGTTTAGTCTGATTGTCAAAACAACGGGTAGAAGCTAATATGATAGAGCAATTTAGTGTAATCAATTAGAGTAATATTAGGAATTAATTCAATTTTACGACAACCTTAACTATTTTTTTCTTAGCATGTGTGAATTAATTGAAATTGATTTAAAATTAAGATAAGAATGAGTACTAGATTATCCACATACTTCCTATTTTATTATAAGATCCATTTTCAAAATTTTCTATGTTTTTAAATATAAGATATTTATTAGAAACAATGAACCATTTATAACCTCGTTTTGGAGTAGTATTTATTGTAGAGAGAGAAAATTACATTGAAAAGAGTTAAAGGATAGTTTTCAAATGTCATCCCGCCCCCAAAATTTTGAAAAAAAAAAAAACGGTGGGGCATCGATCCATCTAATTTGAATCACCTTCTTTGTTATGTCTGATTCAGAAAAATGCATTGCATGAAAAGTAACCTAAGCTAGATGATGGTGTTTGTCATACATATTGTTGGAATATTCTTAAAACTTAAGAGTTGTTTTCTATAAAAGTCTGGTTTTTATAAATTAAATAATTTTTATGAAGGATTACGTGGGGAGTTATAATCACCAATAACATGTCTCTTTGAAATTCTAAAGGCACTTTGAAGGGTTATAAAATTAATAGGTATCACTTGATGAAAAAAAAAATCGACAAAAACCTAAGAACAATGACAAATAAGGACCCTTAAAAAATATTAAGGATCTTTTAGAACTAAAACATCAGGAAATTACAATTGAAACTTTAAGAATTTGCAAGTCAAAAATTTTTATTTTACATTAATTTCCTTGGGTCTTCAATTGTCCTTCTCCCAAAAATCTATATATTAAAAGGATGTTATTTTTCATCAAAAGTTATTCTTTTAGCTAATATTAATTATTAAACTATGTTGGTTCATGAAGCAACATAGAGTTATGCAGAACCAACATAAGGCTATGACTTTTAAGTAAATAATTTTATTACTTAAATGTATCATTTCATTATCTATAAATATTCCTTACCATTTCTCATTTCTTACATCCATCTGTTGAAATTAATAATTGCCCTTATTTTTGAGTTTATTAGAGATAAAATCAAATTATTATTTTGTAAAAATTATTATTGTCTTGACTTGAGTCTTAGAATGCAATCTACATTTAAGGGTTTTTAGTATATTTTAAAGGAAATTTGTTATCAACCTAATTTGCACCCAAAAATTAGAATAAGTAGAGGCAAATTAAGCTTTAAAAAAAAAATATTGCCCATGCCTTGAAGATGTCGTGTATAACTTCCCTCTTCATTTGGTTATTTACCATTCTTCAAAGAACCATTCTCACCAACACATATAGATATCTTGTGAATGTTCATCTCCCCATGCCATGATGATATGAATATTTACACAGTAATTAATAGATATGTCGATTTGCTGGTTTCTTAGATATTTCACGATGCTTTTGATTCAAAGATTTTTCATGAAATACTTTTAAAGTGTAGAAATTTGTTAAGTTTCAATGTAAATTGATTTTATTGTTTCATGCATGGATTTTTCCTTGGTCTTCAATTAGAAAAAAAAAAATGATACTAACGCTCCTCTATTGCTTCTCATTCCTCAAAGCCTGTAAGTTCATGAGATTCTTGATATTCATCTTCTTATAGAATTCATGTTCTCTTTATGATATATTATTTCATACTAAATTGTTGAGACCTTTGGATTGTAAATCTTTACACACACACATATAACATTTCATTAATATTGAGAGGACGACATGGAAGATAAGAGAAACAGTTCTCGTTACTAGTGTCTCTTAGCTTCTATATTTCATTATTATTTTACTTGCCTTATTTTACAAAAGTGTTGTTAAATACACTATGTAAGATCAGAGCTTGTGAAAAAAGGGAGGGAGTGGGGTGCACCTTAAAATAAGAGTGTTTAATTCAAATTAATGGTGGGTTTCAAATTGCTAGAATTCACAGCTACAAAAATAAAAGATATATAAAACAATTATTTTTAATAATATTAAACGATTTTGAACTATTGAATAATAAGATGTTGAATATTCCCGGTGCATATATTTAACAATTTTTAACTGCTGAATATTTTCAAAATATTCAATAGTTTTACTAAAAATTGGTTAATGTATCTTAATATTCAACGGTTATTTAAATATAACCGTTGCATATTGTTTAAATATTAAACAGTTTTATACACATAACCATTTAGTATTTAAAAATATTTAACAATTTTATTTCAAACTGTTGAATATTATTTTACTGTATATTTGCTCACAATATTAAATGATTTTTTAAAATAACCGTTTAATATTGTGACCAATTTTTTTTATTCTTTCTACATTTGTATCACCCCTCTTACATTGAAGATTTACAAAATACAATTCTAGCACTAGAACAGAACTTCAACAGCTAACAATAATTATATACATGAAATTTACATTATGAATTCCTACACGAATTATATAAAATTTGATGTTGCTTATAACTTAAAACAATCAATGGCCAAAATAAAGCTCCAAATCCCAAAAAGTTAGCAAAGTACACTTATATCTATGTCAACTTTAAATATATACCTATATGATGTATTTCTTTACTATTACTGGTTGTTATAGCTAATCCACGCTTGAAAAATACTACGTGCCAGCTCTTCAAGGATTTCTTCAATTTAAGCCTCAGTATATATGTCACAATAAGTGTCCTCGTAGTACTGATCAATGCAAAAGAAACAACAAATTAACGTCATATTAATTAATAAAAATAATATAATGATTATAATGTTAACAATATACATACATTGTTTGGAAGAGTTCCTGCAGGAGCATGCTGGATTATATCCTTCATAAACTTCATGACAGCATACCCACAATCCCTGACTTTGTCATGTTGTTCTAGGCACTACATGACGCAATGTGTAACAATTGCCCCGAGTGTTCTCCAAAAATCACACAATTCAAATAAACTAAGTGTGGTTAAGGAGTTAATTCTAAAACCAATTTAGGAAATAAATCATTTAAATCAATAACAATTTACATAATAGCAAAACACACGTATAAAACCTCTTAGAAAAGTACAAAGGATTAATATGTAGTGTACAGAAGCAAACAAGGCAAATAGGGGCAGTTAATTGATGTCATGATAGCATTAATTTTGCTATCATGATAGCCCTCCCGGGCAAACTTTCAGGAGGTGCCGATTCATCGGCTGGCCTCCGATTAAAGTAATTTTAAAGCTCACACATCACATTCAAAGGGTACTATAAGTGTACCAAATTTCAAAAAGATCCAACGGTCAGATTAAAAATTAAACATGTTAAAAGATTGGTTATTTTTACTATCATGACAGCTGACAGCACCTCTAGATTAACTTTTAGGGTGCACTATTTCATCATCCGACCTCTGATCGGAGCAATCTAAAGCCCACATATCACTTTTAAATAGTATTATTAGAATACCAAATTTTGAAAAGATCCAACGGACGGATTAAATTTCATGCATGTTGTAACATTAGTAATTATTGCTGTCATGACAGCTCTTCCGAACCAAACTCTAGAGTGCACTGTTTCTCCATTTGATATCTAATCAACGTGATTCTAAAGCCCACACAAAACTTATAAAAGGTTTTACTTGTGACCTAAATTTTAGAGAAATCTAACGGTCGGATTAAGATTTGAATACCTTAATGCAAACGTGCAGTTTTTTAGTAAAAATCATTTTTAAAATTGTCTAAATCTCATCCTAATTGTGACAAACTTGTGAGAACACTTTGGACACATCAAATAGGACTAAAAACACCTAATAGAACATTTAAATGATAGAAAAATCATTTATACCAAAATTTGACCACCCAAGTGCCATTTCCCAAAATGGACCCTAAACTCTCAAAATGCACAAATCACACAAGAGTGGCCAAAAATATTCCAAATATCATATACACATATAAATACACACGTTAAATATTTTACTTAGCTCAGAGATCTTTATAAGGTCCACGCATCCACTCTCTCTATCCTAGGTATGTGTTTGCCCATAGCACATCATTTACAATACAACCACTTTGCATTTACTTGTGGAATCACATATATACCAAAACAAATATTTGCTTGCAGTGAAAACTTGGTCTACTAAATAAATTCATCAAAACCACACACCATAGTCAAGTTTTCTAGCCACAAGTCTACAAGCAAATAAAAATTCATACACAAGCCATACAATCCACACATACTCACGCATATATACATAATCATATCCTACTGGCACCTTAATTCTAAATACATTATAATAGATTTGCTCAAAAGAAAGGGGTTGTAGTTCTTTACAATTTACAAACAACCCCTAGCTCTGCTCCTTTCCCCGTCCTCCATTGGTTTCTTCGCCTGGACCTAAAAATATTGAAAAGAAAGGGATGAGACAACCACAGTCTTAGTAACAGAGAAATCTACATTGACTATTACAAAGTAAGCCATAATCAAATAAATGAATAATAAATTTAACATAGTATAATTTAGCCATTTAAAATGCATGAATGCATGATATAGGCCAGTATGGCCTTTCATGACCAACAAAATGCCCCCTGGCACTCTTTAACTCATAGGTAAACTTTATACTTACTTGTACCTCCACAAGCACAAAATATAATCTAAGGCATGATCTAATCTATCAAACTGCCTATGCTCTTCGACGTGAATCTTGAGCAGTCAAAGATAACTCCCTTCCAGAGCCAGCTTGACTTACTCTCCATGTGAGGTCTACCTTGGCTTAGGCACTCAACTTCACACTTTATATGTTAGATTCCCTCTCCCACTGAGAGGTGTCGAACACTCAATATACTAACCACTTTAGTGCACTGAGCCCACAATACGTAAAGCAACACTGAGTACTGGCAGTGTGCCACAGAATATCAAAAGTCCATACCTTCTCATTGGTGAACTCTCACGAAATCATGCCTTTTATTCGTGTCTACCTTTCCCGAGTATTGATCACTTCAACAATCTAAGATAGTATAACATTTATAAATCTCCCTTAAACGGTTCCTTAGCCTATCTAAGGTACCTTACTTAGTTACACTTCCTTAAGTGTAACTTCTATTCTTTATGATTACAATACATGCAACAAATCTCGTTTCCATAAAAATATTGTTGTTAAACAATTAGAAAACATATTTGCACTACAATCAAAGTAGTATTTCATAACCCCTTACAAAGCACATTTAATCTTTTAAAACATGTAATGCATGATAGCTAGTAATATTTATTCAAAAATAGCTAAAATAAAGTAATAAGAAATATAAATTCCCCTGTTACCTTAACCCTTTAGTACCAAAAGGGTTCTTCTTGTACAAAATAAGGCTCGGCTTGTTCCTTAACTTTCGAACAAATTCCATCAACAATCCCTACAACATATAAGTGATCCACATCACTTATCATGTGAAATAGCATTAATGAAAATTATAACTCATACCACACAACTTGGGTCAATGAGTCATAATCCATCCTAATGGTCCATATATTAAATCAACCATTCACATAGTATCACTTAACCACCAAAATTATTTATTAGCCATCATTAGGCTAATTTCTAATTTTTATAATTTTTTATCAATTAAAAATATTCACTTAGTGTCACCAACTTTCACCATTAGCCTTTATAATAAAAACTAAACCTTAATTTAAATCTTATTGGGTTCAAATAGCAAAATTATAACTAAATCAATAAGCTTAAACCATTGAGGAGCAAAACCCAATCTCTCAAGGTTTAATTTGTGCCCAAAACACCTCTTTTCATCCAATTATCCACTCAAAACATTAGATCACTATATAGAAACTCAAAACATCCTCCCTAGGATCTAAAGAAACAAAAGCTTACAAAATAAAGCCTTTGGGATCAAAATCTAAAAATTTCCTCTTCCAAAAATTGAAGAAAACAAAGAGGGAGGGAAGAGGATTGAAGTAGGAAATTTACCTATTGCGTAGCCAAACTCGCAATGGCCGCAAAGCCTCCTAGATTCGAGCCTAACTCCCTCTCTTTATCCTCTCCTCTCTCTCTCTCTCTCTCTCATGCGTTTGTTTTCTTTCTTTGTTCAATTTCGTTTCCACGTTCATTTGGCTCTTTAAATTGTTGATATTAAACTTTGGGAAAAATTACAATAAAAGGCCCAACATTTTTTATTATAACACAAAAGCTCGGGTCAACTTTGGTAAATTTTCCTATAGTTAAAAATCAAATAAAATCAAACTTTTGCTGAGAAAAATTCAAACTCTGGACCTCTATCAAATTATTCTAAATTTTAATTTAATTATAGATATTTTATTTTATTTTTTAAAATAAATTTGAGTCTTAAAATTTTTAGGATGTTATACAATGGATAAAAAAATCTAATCAATAACATAACATGACTTATAATTATGTTACTAACATAACTAATGATGATTAAACATGTATACCTTGATAATTGTCCATGATATCACCATATCAAAGTGACCACCACCGCTTACTAGTTGAAATTGCTAATCAACCTCAGTATAGTACATGATAATGGCCCTAACATGCAATATAAAAGTTGATATAAGAAATATTCATACTAAAAGAACTAGTTACATAAATATAAGTATACAACTTAATGAACTTATTGATTAATCATCTCTACTATATGCAGCCTATTATTAGGATTGCCACCCCTAATCAAGGTACCATACTCTTCCTATAATTGGATTGATTACAAGTAACATCCAGTGCCCCTTATGAAAATGATTACAATTAGAAAATATCACAATTTAATTTTGAAAAAAAATAAAGTATCATTAAGTGACTTGCCCTTCACAATAAGGTGCTAAGAATATTTTGTTCTTATCAGTGCCACGTAGCTCAAAGTACTTAGAAAGTCTTTGAGCTATTTCTAATCCTTATTTAGGAGTCATTGTCTCATGGCCATAAGGAAAGACTAGGTGGGACTGATGAGTATTACCCTCTTTTCTACATTGCCTTTCCCAGCAAGCATGGTGGTGTATAAGTTCCTTAAATGTCAAAATAAATATATTAATAAATAATTAAAGCATACACACACACACATGCACGCACATATAGCTAAACATTTAATTTAAGGTTTTAGACACATACCTCATATATAAGTTATATAAGATGGTGGTAGCTTGCGCATGATTGAATAAGTCTATTAACACCTCATTATTGACTTGACTGATAGACTTTAGATCTGCATACATCTCCGCAAGGAAGGGAACCAATACTCCTTCTTGTGTCTCTACATAAGTCCTGAGAAACTCTCGTTGTCTGTCGAGAACATTTATTGCATGTTGAGATGCTAATTGAGAGGCTTTAAGTGGAAGGAGAGCCCTTGGTGCCTTCTTGGGAAAGAAACGTGATGGACTCCTTAGATTTATTAACAGAGTTCTTATCGTTTCCCCTCTTTCACTTGGTCACTACTGCTTTCAAAGGCTCTGATACTTTCTTGACCTCTGGTGCTTTCTTAGCCTCTGATACTTTCTTTCCTTCATGCTTATTAACAGGCTAATTTTTCCACATATAGATAGTTAGAGATTAACTATAAATACATGTAGAATAAAAGTTAAATTTCATTTATGAGTTTAATTATTGTACCTTTGGAGATGGTGCTGAAATACGTATGAGATGAGCTGGCCATGCTAGAAAGCTTCCAGTTGCATCTATTATTGTCCTTGCATCTTTAATGGGGTAAGACAAATCATAATTAGGCTTCTCAGCCATCTTCAAACTGACTTTCATAGTCCCTTTAGGGATAGGTTCATTGTGAAGCATGATTTATCCAACAAGATTGTACATACGTCCCTGTGTAACCATAGTGCCATCTTTTCCCAAACAATCAACGTTGACCTCACCTTAAAAAAAGAATAAATTGTTATATGATATGAGTAATATTAAAATGAATAAGGCTAGTAAAATGAAAAATATTACCTCAGGTAGGAGTTGAGATGGGACTGTGCAACTGTCATTCATACTAAGGCTAGCATAGCCCAGTAGAAGCTTGAATCTGTGATGATTCAGTAGCATGTCAATGAGTCTAGATTGTTCTTGTAACTGATATGACTGTGCTTGTATCTACTGTTTCTGTTCTACTAGCTCTTGCCTTAATTCTTGAACCTTAATCAACAAAGCAGACTTTTTACTATGCCTTGACCCCTTTTCAAAGAATTCTTTCCTTGCGATGCCAAAACCCACTGCTTGAACATGACTGAGGTAGTTGGTATTCCCCAAAGCCTTCTTTAAGATATCCTTATCAGTAGTAAGAGTTCTTGTTGATGCCTCCTGAGTCAAGCTTTTCTGTGAAATAGCAAAAGTAAAGTAAATAAGTAAAAGAAAATAAATAATAACATTATATCATTAATACCTACTATTGTGTCGATAACCGCTTAAATTTTTGGATTGTTAATATTGCCTTCTTTGTTTTTTCAAGCCTCAGCCTAAATCCTTCCATGGATATAGAAGCCTCAACCACCTATTCTTTTTCAATCAAACCCTTCTTAACACTCACATATCCCTTGTGCCCAACCTTATAGGTGTACTCATTTTTCTTTGCCAACTCTTTATTTTTGGTGCTTGATGCCTTAGGAAATACAAAACATGACAAATAAATTAAAGTAAAAGCTAACAAAATCAACTTTATATAGATAGAATGTTAGAAATATTACCTTGACCTCAGGATTATAGCATGAGTCAATAAAAGCTTTCCATTCATCTAAATTGACAATTGGCCTAATAAAGGAAGGACCTGTATTTTAAATACCCTCTTATGTCAGGTTTTGGCAAGAACTTATGGGTCATAAAACTTCTAAATACTCTGAGGGCTATTCAAGCCTTTTGTAAGACAAACTTCTTGCATCTTTTCTCAATCTTAAATCCTGACTGCACAACAAACAAGTCAGCTTGTAAGGACATATGTAACAAATAAGGTTAAAATAATAATCAAAGTGATAGCATCTTACCGTTTTAATATTCCACACCGCATCCCTTATTGCTAGAGTTGCATTCTTCTATGATTTTAAAGTGATGGGCGCAGAGGATTTCTCTGCCACTCCGATATAACTGATGAAGTTATTACTATCAATTACTTAATTTTTATTATTCCATTTGATAGTAAACTTCTTGCCTTCATTCCTTGCTTTTGTAACCTGCTCCATCGCAACAAACCCCTTTTTTAACTATTCTTCCTCCCTTTCAAGGTCATTATTCTTAGTCACATTTTGTCTATTGTCATCATCTTGCCCACTAGAACTAATGGATCTAGAGCTAATGTCAGGGTGATCACCCTTAGTACCCATTTACCTATAAAGACAATAATAATCAATTAATAATTAGTCAAAATAACCAATTAGAGATAAGTTAAAAAAATCAACTAATAATAGGTAAAAAAAATCAACTAATAGTCATTTACCTGTTTATTTCATTCTTTTTTTCTTATTCTAATTATTTTCTTAACTAATTCCTTTTTAACTTTAACTGTTTTCTTTTTCATGTGAATTAATTTTCCTCTTTTAAAAATTCAAATACCCTCATTGTGATCATGTCTTACATAGAATGCATCATCTTCAATATTGTTTAAACCATCATCATTTTCAAATGGTGTCCCACAAAATGGATCAACCTTAATTTCGTCATTTCTTCTATTTTCATCACTTTCTGTTGCTCTACAAAATAATGGACCATTTCTTATCAGGAGGATCATGGATATAAAAAACTTGTTTGATTTGTGATGGATAAATGAAAGGATCCTCTTTATATCCTTCCTTATTCAAATTCACCTTAATCAACCTAAAGTCATTGACATCTAACCTATTATTATTTTCAACCCACTTACAATTGAAAACCGAAACTTAAAAGGAGATATAATCTAACTCCCAAATATGCTCAATTACCCTGAAGTAACGCATTTTTACACAGATGGGTTTTTTGTCTTTCGCACTGAAAATGTGCATGCCATTAGCTATTGTGGATACACCACTATTTTGCATTGTACTTCGGTTATCATGCTCTTTTGTGTAGAACTTATACCTATTACTGAAATGGCTCGTGTAAGAGAGGACATGTTTGTTTAGACCTAGTGCCAGCCATCTCAATCTGTCAGGAACTAAATCTGTTTTGGCATTATACTTCCCTTCTATGTTCTGTTTCAACCATCATATAAACTATTTATTGTGTAATTTAATGATCCAACTGTTTAATCGATAAAGGGTTTTGCCCCTTAAGTTTTACCTTGTGAATCTTTACAGACTCATCAACCTCTGGAGAGTTGTATAGCATAAAAAGGTATACTTTCTCCCATTGATCGCTTGAGATAGTGACAACTTTCCTTCCTGTTGTCCTTTTTATATCTTTTTTTACCAACAACCCTTGAATTCCTTAAGTATTGACTACAAAAGTGAACTGCCTGCTCACTAATATGTTGTTTAACAATATAACCTTCTGGTTGACTCTGACTTTTCACATATCCTTTCAATACTTTCATATCACGCTCAAACAGATACATCCACCTTAATAAGCAGGACCACAAATTGTACCTCTCTCACCAAATGAACTGTTAGGTGGACCATAATATCAAAGAATGTAGGAAAAAAAACATCTCCATCTCGCACAATGTTTGCACAATTCGACTTTGCAATCTCGATAACTTGTTGGGGTTAATTACTTTACTATAGAGATACTTAAAGAAGTAACATAGTTATGTAACTGTAGCTCACACATTATCGAGTGAAATACCACATATAGTTATCGAAATAAAATTTTCCATTAAAACATGATAATCATGAGTCTTTAAACCTTTCATCTTTAAATCCTTTATTGACACAAGGTTCTTAACATTTGAAGAGTACCCATTTAGAACCTTGACTGTAGCAAGAAACGCACAAAAGCTTTTCTTCTCTTTTTTGGACAATGTGTGAGCTACAACGTGAAGAAATATATGGGTTCTCTTCTCTTGTGCTTCCAGTCCTTCTCTTATCCCCATTTTAATCATGTCTAACCTTGCATTGATGCCATCCTTGGTCTTTCTTAGAATATTAGACAATGTCCCAATAAGACCATACATTTTTCTCAATATGCATCAAATCAAGAAAGTGTCTTACATTCAAGGTCTTCCAATATGGCAACTTAAAAAAATTGACCTTTTTTTCCACTTGCTTGTTCCAACATGCTTCGCAAATAGTTTACCAAATTTAATATTAAGGTCTTTTACCTTCTGATATAGTTCCTCACCAATTAACTGCTTTGGTGGTCTCCCTTCTAATTTTCCATCAAATGACTTTTTCCATCGATGATACCGATTATTATCACTCAACCATTTGTAATGCCCAAAGTACACAATTTTCATACCATGTTGCAACCTCACGGAATCTGTGCCTTCTTTACAAATAGGGCATCTAAGTTGGCCTTTAATGCTATATCCTAATAGATTATCATATGCTAAAAAGTCATTTATTGTATTGAAAAATATAGCTCTTAAATTAAATATCTCTTCTCTGTAGGCATCATATACCTCCACACTTATCTCCCACAATAGCTTTAACTCTTCAATCAATGGTTCTAAGTGAATATCTATGTCATTCTCGGATTGCTTAGGTCTTGAGATTAGTAATGACAGCATGATATACTTTCGCTTCATGCAAAGTCAAGGCGGAAGGTTATAAATAATCATCATCAAAGGCCATATATTGTGAGTACTACTTTGCATCCCAAGTGGGTTCATCCTATCAATAGATAATACAAGGCGTAAGTTCCTATCTTCTTTTTCGAACTCAAGGTACTTATGGTCGAACCTTATCCATTCAGGAGAATCAGCTAGATGGTGAACCTTATCATATTTAATCCTCTCATTTGTATGTCATGTTAAATTATTTGTCTCTTCACGTATGCTATACAAGTGCCTGAATCTTGAAATAATAGAAAAATACCACATTGCCTTCTCCGTACTCTTCCCATTTTGCTTATAGCGTGATGCCTCACACTTAGGACAATGGGTTAGCTTTTCATATTCCTGAACAAGATGCAATCATTGGGGCAAGCATGTACCTTCTTATAACTCAGACCAACTGTGCGTAACACCTTTTTTGCATCATATAGCCAGCTTGGGAGCTTGTTATTCTTCAATAGCATTAGTTTCATCAAAGATAGCAAGCTTGAGAAGCTCCTATCACTCCACCCACTTGTAGCTTTCAAGTTGTATAATTCCAGCACAGTAGAAAATAGAGTGAACTCAATACACCCTTCGTACAAAGGTGTTTTTGCATCAGTTTTCAACCTTTCCAACTTCTCTGGGAAATTCTCGAGTTCCTCTTCCATCTCATTGGCCAATTCTTCAAGACAGTGGTCAGCCTCATATGTACTTATGTTGGAATCCCGTGATGATGAACAACTTTCCAAATGCCTCTGGCTACTATTATTCATATCATCAAGTATCTCTCCATACTTTATCCAACACTTGTAACTCTGATCAATTCCATACTTAAATAGGTGGAGTTCATATGTTTCAGGAGAAAATGACTTTACATTACCACAATTTAAACAAGGGCAAATAATTCGATCATGATCTTTTGCATTATTTACTACAAAATTTGATGATGTTTGCCACTCCATCCTAATATTCTTTAAATAGACGATTGACAGACATCCACTTCTTATCCATGATGACCTTATTTAAGAAATATGGTAAAAATAGGAAAAAATTTAGTGAGTCATAAGTTGTCCATATCAAAAAAGTTTGTCTACATATTTAAAAAAAGTTTAATTACTTGTAAATTGAAGTGGGAGGTCATTAGTTGCACTATCTTCACATTCTATTTAAGTTTAATTTGTGAGAGAGATTAATTTTGCACTACTTATTTGTTTATTTTAGTCATTGTTGTCATCGACATTGTTGTTAATTAGGTTGATTGTTTTACCGTAAAGGTTAGCATAATAGCTTAAAATTGGTGCTTCCTGAGCCTTATGTCCTCAATTTATACTAATTTAATCAAATAAAATGATAAACAACTTCAAAAAACTTAACAAAAAACTTAAAGTTGTTCTACATAAGGCCAAAACCAAAATTTTTTAAAAATTTTGGCAGCACAACAACATAAAATTGAGCATTTCTCAAGCTAAATGCCTTCTTTTCACAAATTTAACATTAAATTAACAACAATTTTCAACCAACATTCACATAATGCATTTTCATATATCAATTTCAAAACAAAATACTAACTACAACTACAAGAAAACTCTCAATAACAATATCAGAGGAACTTCATCAGAACAAAATATTAACTAATAATCTATGAGTAAACTAACTTTAAGGTTTGTCTAATTCTTCAAAGTTTCTATGCTAATCATATTTTTTTTGCAAAAAATAACTTACCTTTGTCCAAACCAACTTCTATCAATTGAGGTGAGATTTGCCAGGGGGAATTGAGTGGCAGCCAGAGAAATGACTAAGACCTAGAGCCAGTAATTTGGGCTAAGCCCGATGGGCCAACCCAAACCCACCCAAAAAATTTAGGCCCAAGCCCAAAAAAATAATATTTTTTATTGTTTGAACCTATTCGAGCCGTCCAAATAGGCCCAAGAAAATTCGGGCCAAGCCCGATCGGGTTCGGGCTTGGCCTGAATACCTGAATAGAAAAAAATAAATTTTTTAAAAAATATATAATATAATAAATATTAATTATTTTTAAGTTTTATATCATTTTATTTTAAAATACCATATATTTGAGTGTATTACTACAGTTATTTTAAAAAAAATAAAAATATTTATATTTTCCCATTTTTATTATTTTTAATCAAATAAAATATCTCAAAATAATAATTAAAATATATTTTAATATTAATTTTTATATTTTAAGACTCAATTTTTTTCATAAGACTCAATTTTTTTCATAAGACTCAATTTTTTTTAAAAAAATTGAGTCATATACACCATTTTCTTGTCCAAAAAATTATATTTTATATTTTTTATAAAATAAGATAATTAATTTTGAATTAAAAATAATTTTAAAAATAAAATTTGAACATGTATGAATTTTCGGCTCTACTACTAAACAAACATAATAAATAAAATAATATTTTTAGATAATTATTTGATTATTATCCATGCCAGACTTAGTTAAAAATTAAGAATGAACTAAAGTAAATACCCTTTGTATATAGGACTTAAACAATATAAAAGGTTAAAGAAAAAAATTCAAAAAATAATATTTTGCCCATAATTAAATAATTTTTTTATATAATATAATGATGACTATTTTTCTCATATTCTTAAAAACAAAAAGTAAAGTTTATCCAATAGTTATTAAAAACTTTGAACTAATCAAGATAATAATTTTAAATTAGTGGTCTAACTGTAGTTAAATTGAGATTAACTTGATCATAATTAAAATAATATGATTCAATTAAAATATATAAATATTTTTATATAACCATGATAAGGGCAATATTTAAATAAAGAAGACATTAATTTACAAGTAAAAGAAACATTCATAAATAAATTACATATAATACAACAAAACAGTAACAGAGTTACTTAAATACTTAAATACAAAGTTAATAAGTTATTATTTTTTTTATTCCTTATAAGTTAAAATAATATGTTATGCTTAATAAAATTATTTAAAAATTAAAATTGATTAAAAATAAAAAAAATATTTTTAAAAAAGTTTCGGGTATTCGGGCCAACCCAAATAAGCTCGAAGCCCGAAAGCATTAAGGTCAGGTTTGGCTATATGGACTTTTTAAAAATAGTAGGATTCTTTTAAGCCCGATCCGAATAAGCCGGCCCGAATTAAGCCAGACCAGAATAAGCCCAGCCTACCTGAATTATGGGCTCTTTTAAGACCTACGCAGAGACCACGTACGCCTAAACTCATGACTTGGAGCAAACAAACCAAGCCACCGAAGACCCATGGGAAGCAAAATGGAAAACGAGAACTTCGAACCACCCATGAGCACAAACGGCGATGACCTATGGCGGAGGAAGGCAGGAAATGGCCAGAAACATTGATTGATAGAGGTGGAAGACGAGAACAATAGGGGAAAAGCCAAGAGAAGAAACAAAGAGATGTTTCGGCGCAAGTGAATAATGAAAGGATTGGGGGAACCGTAGAGTAATTTAAATTCACATATTAAATAGTTCCTTAATGAAACCGTTTAATAAACACATATAAAATGGTTTTTTTGACTGAACCATTTAGTAAACTCGCATAAAGCTAAACAGTTTTGTCAAAAAATTGATTTATATGTGCACGCATCAGATATTAAACAATTGTATTAAGTAACCGTTTAATATTATTTTGTATATGCAATGGTTTAATTGTAGAACTGTTTAATATTTATTTTTTAGTTTCCCGCCTCACTTATTCAATATTTTTCATAATAACCGTTTAATATGCATTGCTATATATTTAATATTTTGTAGTAGTGATTATAATTGTTTAGGTGTTAAATTTAGGGTTTAAATCGCCTTTGAACATATAAATTAGAGTTCAAATTGTCATTTAATCCTTAAATTAACAGACAAGTCTCCAAGAATTAAAAAATAATTATTACATTTTAGGGTATCTCATTGTTAATTGTGTATTTCAAGAATATTTTCTTGTCACTCTTCCTAAAATGAATCATGAATTAATTAAAGCTAAATTGTAATTCCCGCGCAATGCACGGACATTTAATTCTTCCAGTCAACTGTAGAGAAGTAAATAGAAACATGCAAACATTAATAGAGTGATGAAGAAAATTTATAATAGGCAAAAATTTAATGCGCTTTTCACAATAACTTAAAAAAATTAAATTAAACAAAATTCTTTAAACCTTGAATCATGTATAAATAACCCATTTAACCTTCAAAGCTTAATAATAAATTTCATTGGATTTTTAAGTTTATACAAATAACTCTTAACCATTGATTATATACCTCGTTAAATTTTATTTGTGTGTACATTTAAACTCCAAATTTTGATTGATATACAAATAAACCCCTAAACTTTAAATTATGTGTAAAAAATTAATATATAAAATTAATCATGTAGAGTTATTCACATAAATATAAGAGTTGAGGGGTTCATTATAAAGTTTTAAAAGTTAAAGGGATCATATATACATAGTTTAAAGTTTAAAGTATTGTTATCTTTCAAAATTTTCTCAATTATTATTATCTTTTAAGAATATTTTCATTTAATGTTTCTCAAAAGTCTATTAATATTTAATAACACCTTAACTCATTTGCTTGGTACACGCTCTTTATTGAATAAAAATAAGAATGAGAATTAGAATTGATATCCTTTTATCTTCGCCTGATTTCTCTTTTCCCTCTGTTTCTCACTTCTGCTCTCTTTCTATTTCTTTTCTCTATTTTTCTCCCTTTCTCATCCTATATCAATGTTTTTATTTTTTATTTTTAGAAACAAAAAATGAAAATGGAATAATTTAAATTTAAAACACTTATTCGAACAATTTTTTTTATTTAAAAATAGAAATCTACCACGCCTTGATACATAAAATTATAGCGATCATATTTCTCTATTTTTAAGTTGAAATAGAGTCAGAATGCATTAGTTAATTATAAGCTTATCAGTTAATGCAAGATCTATTGTCACGAGTTTCGAACTCTTTTGTGTTTTCTTTATTTGATTTAAACTGCAAATTATCAGGTAATGCAAGATCTATTGTCCCGGGTTTCGAACTCTTTTGTGTTTTACTTATTTGTTTAAACTGGAAATTACAAACAATGCCATAGAAAAATATGGTGCATCTAGACCAATAGAGGACGATCCATCTGGCCCAAAACAATAGTCAGGTCAGCCCATTGGGCTGAAGACCCCATGGTGGATGTAATCTTTAAACTTCCGACACGTGTGAAATAGAAGGCCACGCAGCCGTAAGCTGCTTGTGGTGGTCTCGGCTGCTCTGGGAAATGCTAGAAGCATCCGAACCCTGAAAAATTAAACAGGCCCAAAAAAAAAAAAACGAAAAAACAAAATGGCCACATTCTCTTTCTTTGATGGAAGAATCACCTCATTCTCTTTTATAAATCAAGAACTTTTCGCTACGTTTTTCCCTTGCCCACCATCAAGCTTGATCAGGGATATCAGGGATTCTCTCCGTATTATTCTCCCCAGCTCTACACTGTTCTTAGGGTTCTTGATTAATATTCTTAATTGATCAATCTTCCAGGTTTGTGAATTCCGCTTGAGAATTTAATCTATTCAGTTGCTGCGATCTGCCGCACTCTGATATTAATTTGGTTTTCGAGCTTTATCTGTTATTTGCAGTAGTGATAGCTTGTAAGTTTCATTGTTTGTTTGTTTGTTTGCTTGTTTGAAACCCTATTACTTGGGTGAATTGTGGTTTATCATTGAAAGAATTTGGTGAAATTCTTTTCTTTATCGCTTTGATCATTCTTAACGTTGGAGAGAAGTATGTTATAGTTGTGATATTAGTTTTGTTTGCTTATAGCAACGATGTGGTTAGTGTTTGAAGGAAGTCTTTGCCTGTCATAGTTTGAAAGTAGAGTCCTGGGATTAATGTTTGGGTACATCCCTATCTGGAAACTAGGTTCCGTTAAGTTCATGTTTCTTGTACATCATTTTCATAAATTATTCAATGGTTAATTATTCCGTGTTCTAAGGCGGAATGTTTGCTTTTTATGCGGACAGGGATCACTTTTCCAAAACAATGCAGAGAGGCAGAGGTGGACGGGATCCTTTCTCTGACTTCGGTAGTCCTTTTGGTGATTTCGGAAGCCCTTTTGGTGATTTTGGGAGCTTTGGACCTCCTGGCAGTCTATTGTCAAACTTCTTTGGGGGCAGGAACCCGTTTGATGACCCCTTCTTTACCCGGCCGTTTGAAGGCATGTTTGGATCTAGTATCTTTGGTCCTCCGGGAAATCTTCATCCGAACATGCATCCATCTGGATATCTTGAACATCAAGCTCCAGAGTCTAGAAATTCACGAGGGCCAATTATTGAGGAATTAGACTCTGATAATGAACGAGAAGATTCAGAGCAGGCAAAGGGAAAAAGGCCAAGAAATAGTCAGTCAAACAATGAACCACATGTTATGCATCCTGATGATGAAGATGAAGGTGAAGTGTGTTTTGCGATTAGCAGTTGGTTCTTTAGTTTTGTGCTATTTCTAAAGTGTCGACAGGGTTATGCGTAGTCTGAGATTTGTATTCATGTTGCAGGAAATAGAAGAAAACATTTGCAGCCTGGAAACGAGTTCAACATATTCAACAATATTAGCTGTCAGCCTCAAGCTCATAGCTTCTGTTTCCAGAGCTCAACAGTCAGCTATGGTGGCCCGAATGGAGCATATTATACCTCATCCAAGACAAGGAGGACAGGGAGTGATGGAGTAAGCTTCGAAAATATTGAGTAAAAACTAGTTTTGAGTTCACGCTATTTTCTTACATTATTTTAATTGCTTATTAGGTAACCTTTGAAGAGAGCAAGGAGGCTGACAGTGCCACAAGAGAAGCTAGTCACAGAATTTCTAGAGGTCTTCATAACAAGGTATTTATACAATGTTTTCGTTTGTATTGCTCTGATTCATTTACCAGGTGTCCTTCTCTATCTGCTTCTTTAGAGAATAAGTGCGATCCTTGCTAATTTTATTTCATTTTTATCCAATGTGCTTTGCAGGGGCATTCGTTAACAAGAAAACTTAATTCTGATGGAAAGGTGGACTCCATGCAGACCCTGCACAATTTAAATGAAGGTATATGATGGATGAGATTTATGTTCATTTGTGTGATGTGATGATGTCTAGAGCTGTTTTTGTTCTATTATTGAAGTGCCAGTAAAATTTTCGGTCTGTTAATTTGTAGATGAGCTTGATGGCTTTGAAGAAGCATGGCAAGGAAAGGCTCAAAAGTATTTACCAGGATGGGCTGGGAATGTAGGTGAGTGTCAATTCTACTATTTAAGAATAAGGTGAACAATGACTTCCTCTTTAATTAGTTCAGGGATGTGTATATAAAGAGAAATGGCTTTTGTGATGGTCCTTTTTGAATTTCTTTTTCTGGGATATTCCTTGATGGTAATCTTTATTAATCAATGATGATAAAGGTGACCAAAAAATTGCTGAGTAAAGCTCATTTTGTCTGCATATGCGTGTGCGTGCACACACAAATGTACATGCATATCTTGGTCACATTCTATTCAAACATTTTCATTCTCTAATTGTGTATTTGTTTCTAAGATTATATAAAAGAAGGGAAGCTGAAATTTTAGTATCATGTCCATCAATACTGAAACCTAGTAGTACGTGGATGATATTTTGCTGCTCAATGTCCCCCCCCCCCACCAAATTTATATTATTTTGGGGTTGGGCTTTTTTTCTTCAGAAGAGCGTGTAATTAGTTATTGTTAACGAGTGCTCTCTGGTGTTGTAGGAGCTAGCCGTGGCAGGCAAATTGAGCAGGGTAGGCAGGGAGGCTGGGCGCTTCCTTCAACGGAGGATGGAAATCGCATGGGAATGATGCCTGAATTTAGAAATAAAGCAAGCTCTTCTGTGACTAAGGAGAGGGCAAGGACGGACAAGAGTGACAGAAATGCAAGTCATCGACGAGCTAGGGGCTGAAATTGAGGAAGCTTTGTGGTTTGTGCCTGCCTATTACTACTATACTATGCCCTTATTTACAAGTCTTCTTTTTCATCGTCCTATAGATCCTTGAATCATTTGTTTTAAGCTACGCTTGTGGATTTTATGATTTGTCCATTTGGGCATATGGGGGTAGGCGGATATGGGGTTGTTATCTTTCGTGTTACGTGGAAAATATAATAGTACGTTATGTTTGCTGCCAATTCTGCTGTTTGAGGTAGTGTCTTTGTTGTCTGGTGCGCCTGTTCTATTTTTCATGTAGTTGAAATTTATAAATGCTTCAAGCATGCTCAAGCTGTGGCTGTAAAATTGTTTTCAAATTAACATAAATAGATTCTTATTTTGTCTTGTCTTAGGAACAATTTTTAAAAGATAGCTTTTAAAAATAAAAAATGAAAACAAAACAAAGCAAGCTCTTAATTTCTGCCCTTCCTCCTGGTTTTAGATGAACTCTACTGGTCCAAGACGTTATGGTATGGCAAGATTACTAGAACGAGTGCTTGGGTTTTTGTGGTGGTTTGTTCAAGTGCTTTTGTTGTTTTCCTATTTGTAGTGTTCTTGTTGGTTATGTTCTGTTGAATGAAGTATCCAGTTTACATTCGTCGTTTTCATGACACGCATGCTGTGCCTAGATTAAGGGCATGAACGGAATTCGCTTAACAATTTGCGTGGTAAGCAACCGAGTTTTAAGAAACGCGCGCGCGCGCGCGAGACACATCAATAGTTTTACTTAAAAACTTAAGATATGTATGTATGTACATCAATATTTTCCGTAGACGTTGATGGATGGATGCAGAGTTTGGTTTTTCGAGAAACCCTAGAGCTTCCAGGATGAAGCTGGACAACCTTCATGGAACAAGTGAGAGAGAGACTGGACCATTTTGCACTGGATTATATTTTGGAAAAATTATTCCTAGGTCCTATAAAAGATAATTATTAAGAGGTTTTATAAAATGTATAAAATATCTTTAAGTTTCTAAAAAAGTATAAAATATTTTTTGAGTTCCGAACTCTGCATTTATAATTTGGTAAAGGTTATTTACAATTGGGTAACAGGCATAGCAAGTTGTAAATGCACTTTATTAAATTATGAATGTGTAGGATTTGAGAGTATTATGTATATTTTATGAGATTTTTTAATAATTAAATTTTTTCTGAGATTTAGGCATAATTTTTCCTTATATTTTTAGAAAGGCAATGAAGCAGTGGAGAGGTATTGAGATGATAGGAATGAAGTGGCTTTGTGGAAGATGAGAGGCAATCAAAGAGGAAGAGGGCTAGAAGCTTGAATTGCAGAGGGCACTTCGCAGCAGGAAAGAAATTTAATTTGTGAGAGGAGACAAGGTTTCTTCAAAGAATAGATAAAATAAAGAGGAGGAAAAGGAAAAGAGGTCAATCACATAAAAGACATCTACAGTCACATGAGAACATCTACATGGAAATCGGAAAATATTATCAGCTTTTTAATAGGAGTTTAAAATGATAGAAGTTGTTTTGAAATTTAAAAAAGGGAAGAGGGATATTTTTTAAGCTCTTCACGTAGCCCAACGAAGAAACGGGCAATTTCATTTAGCCCAATCGCTCTATAAATAGTAAAATGTGAAAGAAGCCGTAATCAGATTTGGCTTGGGCTTTTTTTTTTTTTTGAATAGAAGGTCATAAAAAAATCATATTAAGTGACATGATGTTTTATATCAGCATACAAATAATTTATACAACCAAGAGACGAAATATAAAAAATGTTAACATTAAGACTGTTAATAGGAGTTTGTTGAGCCAATCAATTCATGCATTGATTTTTTTTTTTTAAATACGATCAAAAGTGACCATCTAAAGTTGGGCTGTTTGGATATATATGATATATTGATATTGATGTTGCTATTAGATTTTCCAATGTTTTGAAAATTTTCATTCTCTTAGGTTTATTCAGTTCAAGGGGAGGTAAGGGAAGATGAGGTTTTTAATATTATCTTTTTTTGATCTTAGGAAAAGCATAACTTTTAGTTCCTATATTTTGTTTGGATTTTATTATTAATCCCTGTACTTTTATATTGTTGTTCCAAATTCTTATATTTTTTTCCATTTACAATATTGGTTCCTATAGTTTTAGAGGGACTTTGATGTGGCAGTGTTAAAAATGTTGACGTGGACTAAACACTGTTAATAAATGTGCTAATGTGGATTTTTTAATAACCAAAATAAAAATAAAAAAAAAACACATAACATTGGCAGCTGAGTCGGGACCTCCTTAAATGAAGAAAACTCGATCAGGATTGACAACCCCCCATCACCGGAAAAGACTAAAGGACGATGCTAGAAAAGTCGACAGCGGTGTTTGGACGAGAAAGCACCAAAGTGTGACTTGCCATTATGACCTGTTGGACGGACAAGAGTGAGCATTCTGTTGGAAGGAAGAAACAGTAATGAGCCAATATAAACCTACGCAGAAAACATTTGGTGCTGAGCAAATACCCAAAAAAAAAAAAAGGTTTATTCGAGAGAGAGAAAGAGAGAGAGATATCTACACTCGACAGAGAGGGAGAGAGAGAGAGATGGTTTAAGATGAAAAATACTCAAAAAAAAAAAGGCAACAAATATCTGATAGGGAATATAACCTGAGCAAATACAAGAGGAAATATAACATGTGAAGAGTAAACAAACAAGATTTCTATGATTTGAAGCAAATATAACCTAACCTTATCATTTGCATTAACCATTTGCATTCATCATGTGCACACTTAACTCGACACCTCACCTTAACATTCTTAATAAATTGCAGTTTATATTCATTAAGTAAAGCATATTCTTTCACTGCAATCTTAAATTCATCAAGTGAAGTGAATTCCATACCTAACTTGAATTGAAACTCTCTGCACATTTTAGAAGGATTGTATTTTTCATACATACATTTAGGCACACTCTCATCCTTAGCATCACAATATAGTTCATCTTCATGAAGCTCATTCAGTCATAATCAGAAAACAAAGCCAATATCTCCTCCTCTGTAACCTCAGGTGGAGCTCTCATTAGCTGTGTACTACCTACAATCTCGTATAATATATCATTAACACCAACATCAACATACTGGTTAAAAAAATCATCATCAATGTGTTCAAAGTCACTAATATCTATATTTGACAAATCCACCTCTCCATTACCCTCCCCTTCACTACTATCAGTAAGTTCATTTTCCCAGTCCATATTATACCTTGCAGCAAATTAGAAAACTTCAATAATCATTCCAAACAGAAAAATTCTTCATAAGACAAAGCCATAAAAAAAAAAAAAAAACAGGGCATGCCAAAAACAAGTATAACAGAACTGTGTAATAATCGCAAAATAGGGACAAGTATAATGAAAGACCATAGAGGAGTTCAATGATGATAACAGAGCAGAAGCAATGATCAAGGATTAGAACTTACAAAGACCAAAGAAGAGTTAAAAAACGAACGAGTAAATAAGAGGTTTGAATGAGTAGACGAGTAAGCGAATGAGCTTAATGTCAACCGAGTAAACAAGTAGAACTTACCAGTGTCGACTTTCCTAACGTCCTCCAACACTTTTTTCTGGCGTCATGGGTGTGGGTCTCTCGGTCGTGTTGTTTTCTCGTGCCCTAGCAAATGAGTGGTTCTGATTACTTTTTTTAGTTTGCTGATAGCGTAAGGAGGGTCCAATCAGTTGCCAATGTAATGTATTTTTTTTATTTTGGTTATTAAAAAAATCCACATCAACACATAAATAACAATGTTAGAGTCAACATCAACGTTTTTAATACTATTTATGTTATGTCAATAGTCCCTTTAAAACCATAAGGACTAATGTTATAAATAAAAAAAAGTATAGAAATTTGAAAAAAAAAATTTAAAGACTAATTGCAAAATTTAAAAAAAAAATATAGGAATTAAAAATTATATTTTTTTATTTTTATGTGAAGGGAGGAGAGATGAGGGGTTTTTAACGACCTTTTCGTTGATTCTAAAAAGGGAGGGGATAGAAAATAATAACTAATTCACCATTGTATTTTTTATATATTAATTTTAAATTGTTTACTTTTATCATATACATTAATTTACACCTTAATTTAAATTAATATTTGTATTTTTTTAACTATTTATCTCCATGTAATAGCCACCCCTTTGACCCAAAAAAAAAAACCAAAAAAGACTAGCCATCAGGTAAAGTGAGATTAAAGAAGCAGAAATCAAAAGGGAGAATATGCCATCGCCAGGAGTTCATGTTCATCACTTCATCTTAATCTTAGTTTGCCTAGCAGTATTTCTTAAATTACATATTTCTATACTAATTTTTTCCAAAAGAAGGAAAAAAGATTGCTGCGTTTTCAAGAAGAAAAAGTCGAGGTCTGGGATGAAGCATGATCTAATGCGGAGAGTTTTTTTTTTTTTTTCCATAAAATATAAAAAAGTATATGATTATTAGTTAAAAAATTTAGCCCCCTTCAAAAAATCCCAATTTAGAGGGAGTTTTGTTTTTTTTTTGGGGGGGGGGGAACCAAACTTATGAAGGGGGGCCAATTTTTTATAAAATAAATGTGTGTGTGTATTTTTAAATATTTATTTTAATTACTGTTTTAAATACATTTATAAGTTAAAAATGTTTATATCATAAATACGCTTTCATTTGTCTTTACATATTGACGTTTTAAACAAAAAAAAAAAGTAGGATAGATAGTAATAGTTTTATAAAAAAACAATACATGCATTGAAAATTGAGTGTATGACAAATTTAAATTATTATTTACTGATATTGTGTAACAAAAACATTAAATACATACTTATACAAATAGATAATTTGTTTAATAACTAATTCAAGACAATTTAATTAAAAAGATTAACATGTGAGTGTTATATATATATATATATATTTTTTTCCTCCCTGTTAATAAAAAGTTAATAGCAAAAAGCAACTAAATATAATATATTTTGTTTCTACAGTAACACACGAATAACAAATTGTACTGGTGTCATTGTGTTGCTTTCAAGGGAACGATTAGTGGACACATTGTTGAACAGAGAGGCACACTGAAAGATTAAATTTTTAAATTTTTATTTTTATATAAATTGAACGAACTCGTTTAAGTTAAGGTGGATGGAAAAATTATCTTTTAATTGTGAGCTCTTGACATGTGTTCTCTTTAAGAGGTTAGATCTCAGGAGC
Organism: Prosopis cineraria; assembly: GCF_029017545.1. Classification (NCBI taxonomy): domain Eukaryota; kingdom Viridiplantae; phylum Streptophyta; class Magnoliopsida; order Fabales; family Fabaceae; genus Prosopis; species Prosopis cineraria. The sequence continues at coordinate 9,009,875 of NW_026555336.1, read as the reverse complement.
TGATAACATAAATATGCTCCCTCTATTGGTATCCATATAAATAGCTTCCCAACTTAAATAGCCTGCTAGCGCTCTTAACATTCGTTCGTCTTTGAACATCAGTTTTCTTTTTTTTTTTTAAATGTTTCATGGCTCTCAAAGTATTTTGTCATCAGAACTTTTCTAACTCTCTCTTAATGAGCATGCCTCCTCATATATCATATATATAAATTAGGGTTTTAGTCATCCTTTAATAAGCCAATGAAAATATTAGATTAAATTTATTTCATAAATAAAATTTATAATATCATATCTAAGTTAAATTATAAAATTGACATGACATTCTCTCATATCATGTTAGTTATTAAATTTAATTTATTACATAAAATTAAATTTAAAACTAATACAATGTAATATAATATAATGTAATATAATATAATATGTATATATATACATGAATATATATGTGTCTGTGCGCACGTGCGCATATATATATTTTGAAAATATATATATTATATTATATGTATTTAATTTTATATATCACACACATACACATGAATATATATATATATATATATATTGAATATATGTATAATTATATTTTAAATTTTATAATAAATATTTATATATATATATATATATGAAAAATTCATTTATCCTCTATTGCATTCATTGAATCTAGACATATTTTAAATTCAATGAACTTGAAGATTATAGCTCAAGTTGGGCTGTTCTTATATACGACCCTGTAGGCTCATATGAAGTTGGCAGTGGGCTAATTATACTATTAGTCCACAAGTCACAAGTGGCCTCTAGCAAGACATTGCAACTACTCAATTCATATGGGGATCGATAATCTTATGCAACCTTTCATATAACTGTATCACATCCTTTTTTTCACGCGATATTTCAGTCAAATATGAAACATGAAATTGTTATTCGCCTTTACCTGAACATTACTTTCTCGATTTCTAAGTGGACTAAAATAATAATGGAAAAAATCCTTTCCATTATAGTTTGACTATACATTTTCTCTGTTTTACTTATCAAGGAGCCCAGTAATATCTCTCAATTAACATGAGGGATAAATTTCATTTTGACCACTCATATTCCTGTGCATGAATATCACTAAACTCAATCATAGCCTTTATGATCACCTAGTCAAAGGTGACTTTTGACTAGGTCAAAGTTCAATGATCATCATGTAAGAATCTATTATAATCTTAGATCAAAGGGTTTAGTGATATAGTTACATATGAGATAGGCTTATGACTTATATTATGTAACTTTCTCATAACGGGTTGATCCAGCACCTTGTACTCTTTCAAGTGCCTATAACTTTAATTTATATATTTATAATTAATTAAAGTCTTATTAGTTTCGTTTCATCTATGATCCCTCATAGATGATCGACTAGGGATATTTAGAATAATCATTATAATTTGTTCAAGGATACAGTTATTATAGTGAACATGCAATTGATATGATAATAAAAGAGAAATTTATTAAATAACAATGTACATAATTTAATGATTGATTTTAGAACATAATTTTTAATACATATGTAACCAGAGGTTCATTGAGGCGCTTGTGTTTTGTTTTGTTCTGTATTTTTTTAGGGGGGGGGGGGGGGGGCAGTGCAAGAACTTGAGTTACTTTGGCTCCCTCTTCTCTAAAAATTTGTTAATCAAATGATCAGAAGGGTGGCCCTAACACCCCGATTAGACATACCCTTACTCCATCCATGGCTTTTTTTGTTAATCAATTATAAATTCAAATTCAATGGAAAAAATCGCTTTGGAGCCCTTTATAGGGATTCTAACTACAATAAGATCACATGAAATGAACATAACTGCCCCCAAGTCCTAAATCTTTTGTTTTAAATATATTTTATGTTTAATTATTAAAATATTTTTATTTTATTTTTCCTTTCTTAAATTTTTTAAAAAAAACTATCCAATGCTCGTCACTAAAGCTTTGGTCACCAAAGCTCCGGTGTCAACGAGAGAATTTTTGGTTGAGTCAGTCATGGGAGGATTTGAAGACAACCTCTTTCATCCCAAAGAATTATAGCTTCACTAGACCATTGAGCCTATTTGATAAATGTAGGCAAAATATTATATATATATATATATATATATCAAGAAATTAATGTCATTTACAAAATATTAGTAGTTAATGCCACTTGTCCCATTTTCATTCTTCTTACTCTGTTGTCATTGTTCTCTGCTTCATAAATCATTTGTGTTGTATAATTTGTGGATTTTATCATGAACTTATTCAACTTCAAATTGTTTCATTAGTCAATACTTTTTGCCTTTAATTGTTATTCTCCTTTAGTCCAATTGTCAAGCCTTTTGTTTCGCTGTAAATAATTGGTGCAGTATAAAATCCATTTTATCATGAACTTATTCCACTTAAAATTAATTCAGTTGTTAACGACCTTTTCCGCGTTGTGCTTTTTCTATGCCCTATTATTGTCCTTAGTCTCATTGTTAATAATTGGTGCGGCGTCTCTAGCAACCTTCATCTCCTGCAACATCACAACTTTATCATCGACCCCTTCCTCCCTTCCTTGTCGTGCCCAACATATCACACTTCCTTTCTTGTGGCCTATTGACTGCTCCCTCCATTTAATATTATAACATATTTTAACTAAATATATTTCTAAGTAAGTTAATTCATTGTTTTTAAAATTTTATACTTTTTCATATTTACCCATATTTAACAAGATGTTGCAATTACTTTTTATTCTTATTTATAAGTCACTTCCAACATGTTTCATTAGTATGAAAAAAATTTAAAACTTATTAACTCTGTTTTATAATTTAATAAGTTCTCAACTTTTTCTCTATTAAATATATATACTTCACTAACATATTTTTTCTCTTCAATATTAAATGAGGGTAAAAGAGAAAATTTGTAATGAAAATTTAATGATATAACTTATAAATAGGACTAAAATTTTTTTTCTCTCTTTGCCCTATAAATAGAATCAGAGAGAGTATAAAACTTGATTAATTACACTCATAATTTAGGACATTTATGAAAAAAACTTCATTAATTGTACCTTGAAAGACTTGAAATGCCTTGATGAGAAGTAAATTTCTTGTTTTTCACATACCTTGTCCGGTGTATGTGAAAAAGAGTGATAAATGAGGATTTGAATTTGGATTTAGATTTAAATCAAATTCATCATTTAGATACACAAAAATTTATTAATCTAGATATGGTTTAAATCCAAATTTATTTCAAATTATAATTGCTTTATAATTTCAAATTCATTCTCTATTCTAGTCATTTGAAATCCTAAGACATATTATTCTTTTTATATTTTCATTGTTGATACCTCTTTAACTCTCATTTTTTTATTATCTCGTCAATTAAAATAAATAAACTCATCATTTTTATTTTTTATTTTGAATATCAATTGATTAGCTTTTCTTCATTTGAAATTTTTTTATACTATCCAAACAAATAATTTTAAATACATAAATTGTAAATGTAAAATTTAAAATTTAAAATTTAAAAGTCAAATCTAAATCCATCAATACAAATGCTACTTAAACGTATTTCTCTATTAGCGCATCCGTTTTTTGGCATGAATGATGAGAAGAGTTACTTGATCTTCTCTCAATTTCAGTTCCTCTCTTCTGCTCACTGAGCCCTTCAAGCATAAACTACCTTACTCTAACAAGAAAGATGAAAGCAAGTCATTCTTACAGCTTTTTCAATTGAAGTCGTGTCACTGTTAAACTACTTTAAGAATCACTCTAGTGAACCACTTAAGATGTCCTCTCACTATTTAATATTTGTGGACATCTTACCTCAAAAAAACATATCTTATATTTTGGATAGAAAGAGTATTCTCATCATCAGGGCAGAATCAGCCTTAAAACTCTTGGGGGGAAATTTTTTTAAAAAAATTAATGTATATTTAATTTTTAAAAATAATTTTATTAGTTAAAATAATAATTATTAGAAATATAATTACATAAGTATTTTGAGAAAATTGAAAAAATACAAGATACTCTATATCTAAATAGCTAAATATAATATATATTGTTTTTATTAAATATATTTCTTTCAATTATATTTATAAGTCACTCGCAATATTTTCATTAAAATAAAAAAAACTTTAAAACTGTTATGAAAATAAAGATTAAGAGAAGAGAGAAAACTATGTTGAAAGAATAAGAGAATAGAAAGCTTTCTTATTTCGATGTACAAGATACAACTGAGATGCCTTTTATTTATAGACATAAATATATCAATTAAAGTAAATAAAACATACAAGATAATAATAACTGAAAGATATTATAGTAATCGAAAGACATTGGAGAATTTAAGATAATAGACATCCACATAATATCATAATATGCATACACTCTCCCTTGGATGTCCAAATATTGTGCCTCATTAAAATCTTACTAAGAAAAATTCAATAGGACAAAAACTTAGTAAAGAAAAAAGAGTATACAATATCATTATATTTACTAAAGCTGTCTCATTAAAAACTTTATCAGGAAAACCAATGGAACAAAACCTTGGTTAAGGAAAAAGGGTACAGCATAACTTTTACTCCCCCTGATGATGATATCATTCCTTGTTCTTGAGTCTTCTTAAATCATTGTATTCTAACTTATGTGTCAACTTCTTGAATATTGATGTTGTCGATGCCTTTGTGTCTACGAGTTGATATGCTCTTCTGGCTAGACTATATATGAATCATTGCCTTCGTATAATATTTTGAAACATCTTGTGTATACATATCTTTTGGATATGAACACATTTTTCTACTTGTAGTATATCTTGTGGAAGTAGAAAAAAAATCTTGATATATGTGTATTTTCACAAATAAATAACCTCTTGATTATCACCTTGTATAATCCAAACTAGACACGTAAAATACACATGCGTAATCAATTAATTTTGATCATAAATAAATTAAGCAACCACACAAAATAATTTTTCAGAGATATCATATCAAATACATAATTTCATTGCAAATTAATTTAATATCATAAATTGTGATATGAAAATATTTATATATGGTGCTTCTAAACTATATTTCATTATCCTCTAGAAAAAAAAATGATCTTGGTTCCCATCTAATCATCCAATATTTTAACATCTAATTCTCTAACAATCAAGTATTCATATAAACTCTTTAGGATATATTAAATGATGCTCAATCAATGAGTTTTTGTATATAATCATATGAATAAATGAAATTTCTCAAGAATCTTTATAAGCTTTTTTCATCTTGAATCCTTTGGAATTTTAAAGTAAATTCCACTATACAAAGAGCCATATAAATAAGCTAGTATTTATTAGATGCATATTATATTTCTATAATGCCAGACAAATAATTTCAAAAAATCATTTCATCCATCATAAAATAATGCACTAGTCTATATTTTGAATCTTTGCAAGACATTCTTATATTAAAAGTCAAGTTTTGCATGTGACATTTCATATTTTTCTTTTTCATAAATACTCATGTATAATATCGTTCTTCATATGCTTGAACTATAAGTTCATAACTTTCATACCCTAAATAAGCAAATGTAAATCTATTCGCATTAGGTCATTTTCTCTAAATCTGATCAACCTTTTATTCGCATTATATCAAGATCCTCATTTGATTTCAATTTTTTTCATCATCATTGAAAGTGTTGTCGACAAGTCTCATATTTTTAGTTTCATCATTTCTCACATTGATATAACTTCTAAATATCTCTTTATTATTATCAAGTAACTAATCTTCTTCTAGGGACTTAAAGTTAGTTATGCCTTGATCTCTTTTGGAATGTCAGCCTCCTCAATATGATCATCCTACTTGTTTACTACTTTTTCTTTCTATAACATTTTCTTTCTTTGGAACCGATTAGCCTTTCACGTTTCAGGTGTGATTTATCTTTATTCATTTTTATTTATAACTTTGGAGCATTATTAGCTGAAGTGTCAATATTTACACATCTAGTAGTTATTTTATTTTATGAATACGTCATTATATGAACGTTTGATTCACATATGAGGATCTATACAAGATATCGATAATGCATTCATGCATTTTCATTTCCAGCTTTTCATCTTCTACCCCTCTTTTTAGGATTACAAACTATGCACTATAAGCCTTCTAAATCCATTTGTTTCCTATAGAAACATCATTTTGTTTCATTTAGAAACAAACAAGAAGAAGAAGAATCTTAACCAACATTTATTCTCAACCTTATTGTGTGTTGACAAGCTGAATGCTTGTAGCATAAATTGAATCCATAAGTTATGCCATATATCACAACGTAATTAAATTCCGCTGAACTATAAAGACTTTAGCATTATTTTCAACTTTCTTTAAAAGGATATTTCGTACATAGTGGTGGAGCCTTCGTCACACAATCTCAATCTTTAGCTCTTGACAGAAAGCCAAATAATAGTAAGGGGTATTCACAATACTTTATTAGCTTGATGCATTTAAGCACTGCAATTGCAAATTTGCATATTTAAATGAAAAATTTTGAATGTCACAAATTTTGGTCTAATCATCTTATTGGAGGCATAAATAATTTTTTTAATAGATCATTCTAATAAGTAGGCTTTTCTTCATTCCATAATCATTAAGAGCTTAAGATATGAAACCACTAGCAGTTTCAAGTAATTCATTTTGATCACTATATTAGAAATTGTGCACATAATAGTTGTTTCTCTTTCACAGACTCCTAGTTGTGAATTGATACACATGTGTAACCATCTTATAGATGCATCTATCAATTTCATTAAATATTTACATGGTTCACATGATATCTAAATGGGCCCATTGCAACTTAATGTATTCCATAAATATGTGGGATGCAATCTCAATTATTGTCTAGTGACAATGTCATAATTTTTCTTAAGCAGCACATAAGAATTCTTGAAGCATGTAATGTGTTAGCTATTTAGGAAGAATATTCTACAGATGTCATTGTGAATTCTCAAAAATTCTTACATCAATATTAATCCGGGATTATCTAACCGGTTATGCCAAATAATGGTAGTATACTTTTAGTATACTAAGCCAAAGTAACAGTAAACTTTCAATTTACTAAAACATGTTAGTCAATCATTGTAAACTTCTGTTTAAAATCTTAATATGACATCCAATATGATAAAAATCCATAAAACTTAATAACTTATTTGAAACTAATGTAAATAATATATCACAAATGAATTTTGCTTCATGGGTATGAGGAATCTTTGAAAGGCACCATCAATCTTGTATAACCCAATATGCATAAACAATAACATCATTTATTTCAAAATAAAGGATTATTAGTCCTTTTATTTACATATTATGCAAAGACATTTTTTTTGCATTAAATTCTTGAGGAAACAAAACGCAAGTAGTTTTAAATTCAAAATTTTTTGTAAATACCCTGAAACTAGCTATTTCTTTTTAGCCTTTACAATCAATCAACATTGTAGTATTGATATTTTTAATAATTAAGACAGTCTCCAATGTTTCATTCCTTATATATTGAAATTATCTAATTAGATTTAAATTTCACAATCATTAGGTATAAAGATGATTATATATTATCATTCTAATTAGAAGTCAACAAGTTAACTATAAAGACTTTGAAGAATATATGTACTTGCATCTAGAAAATCCTTTTTAGAAAAGATAATTTTCATCAAAATTTCCTCCAAAATTGATCTTCGAGAACTCTTAAAATGACTCAGCAATTTCCTTGAAAGGAACTCTCTTAACAAAATAATGTATAAGAATTATCCACATATAATCACTGCTATATATTCATGATTTTCATTACTTTACATCTTGTATGACATAAATACCAATAATGAGAGTTTTTATTTTAATCCTAAATATGATATATATCTCGATTGCAACCATTAACACATGTATAGATAGTTTCACTGGGAACCTTATCATTAATCAAAATGCATCATATATATAATATCTTGAACATATATGCATATGTAAGAGTTATCAAGTATATCTTCATATACCATGAGAAAAATAATTTTAATATCAAATATGTTTTAAAATCTGAAATATGCATGTGCATAGAAGGAGAAAAATAACTTACTCGTTCATATGAGTATTTACAAATCAACACTTGCTTCAATATGTAAACACAATAAGAATTGAATATTTGATTATAACACTATGAATAAATTTCTTTAAACCAACATAATCATTCTTTAACATTTTACTTAGCAACTCATAATCATTTATAATAACTATCATTAACATTCCTCTAGTTTAATAAACGATAGACAATGTGTCTACATGACTAAAGGCCATATTTTTTGTAACATAAACTTTGTTGACTATAATCTTCAAGATTATAGAAAAATAATCTCTTAAATCTAACAATTTTTTTAACTATTAGCCTTTAAGATTGTGGTTATTAAAACAATTGAATTAATAATCAAGATGCCCATCAAAATTACACAAAGTTTATATAAATTATTAAGGTCATAAGATTATTCTTTCACATAATAGTCATAATAAAAATCGAGATGACTTCTAGCCATATAATAACAAAATCAACTACAACTTCTAGTCATAAAATCAAATGTGGCTTCTGGCCATGTTTAAAATCAAATATGATTCTTGCCATGTAATTAAAAAATCAAATATGGCTTCTGGGCATATAATTTACTATAACATTAGATTTATCATTATAAAATCATAAAAATTTAAAATGATATGTGGCTTCTAGCCATCTAATCATATAATCAAATACTCCCTCCGTTAAAAAATGTAAAGTATTTTTAACCAAATCTCTCCCTCCAATCAAGGGCGGCGAGAGGGGGACCGGCTATAACATCCTGAATTTTATATTTCTGCATTAACAATGATAAGGGATTTGATTAGTGATTTAATATGGGATTAGAATTCTGAATAGTGAAGTGTTATATTGACTCATTAGGATGTTATATGAACAGATAGGAGTGAAGGAATGATATTGTAAACTAGAGCAGGTGAGTGCAATGAGGACATTTTCTCATTATGCCACACGTCGTAATGGAGGATGGTTGCACCGTGGCGTATGGTGCAAAATTCTAATAAGTGACTTCATGTGCTAACTCGTGAAACAAAAAGGAAAAGAGGAAAAGAAGATCTTGATGTGGAGAAGAGGCTAACATCCACTAGGGCAAATTTTTTCAGGAGAAAGGATGATGTTTTTGACTTATTACCTATCTCTTGTATTACCTTAACCTTCGATTTTACCCTATTTTCTCTTAGTTTAAGCTATTGAGAAATTAAATTTAAAAGTTTTAAGGAGATGCTTTCTTATCTTATAGTAATAGAATACTTTGTGACTGGTTTGAGTCAAAATGATAAAGCTTTAAAGTCATAGGTACAATTTGACCTAATTTAAAGAGAGTAGTGAGAGAAATCTGACAAGATAAAGGTTAAAGTTGGTATTGAGTGGTAACTGGATATAATGAGTGGGAGTGAATGTGAATAGAGAAATGATAGTGAATAGGTGCTTAATTGTTGTAATTGACACTTTTGTCAATGGTAAGATTGACTTTAGTTTGCCAACTTGGTGTAGATTCCTATGTGTGACGAGTTGAATAACTAAATAAGTTTGAAGAGGGTTGTGGAACATGGGTAACCCTTTTTATTGAATAGAAGGGTTGAGGTAATTATATAGTTTGCTATATTTGTTAGCTCATATAACTATATAGAAATAAATGTATGATTGTTTTATGAGGTTTTGTGCATGATTTTGCTATGAAATTTTATCATGAAATTGATTTATGAAAAGAAAGTTTAAAGATTTCTAGCTTTGAAAGAATATGTGTGTGTGTGTGTTATGTATAAAAGTGTATGGTGTGAAAAGGTGAAAGAGCAATGAAACTTATGTGAAAAAGCATGATTATAGGGGGTGGGAGTTCACCCAAGGTATATGTGGATGTATGTATGGAGATGTGAGTGAATAAATCCATATGGTCAGACTGGTACCATGGGACATTTGGTACAACATATTATGGGCTAGTACTAAGGGTAATCCAGTATAACATTATATTGAGACTGTTACTATAGGATATCCGAGTAGTCTGACAACTCCCTAGTATCCGTTGGGGTGCAGTCAAGAGTTAATGATGCCTCTATCACAAGTATGTGACATGAAAAAAACCATAGTCTATCAGTAGGATAAAATACCTTTGACTGTGTGTTTTTACCACCAAAAGTGTGCTCGAGTAAATAAGTGATTGATTCAATAGAGCCTACAGTTTAATGTCAAGGAGTTTTGGAGGATTAGTGAATAGATGATCATGCTAGTATATGAAAATATATGAAAATGTTTTATGTGAGAAAAAAGTTATGAGTAGAGTTATGTTACAATAAATATATATGCTACACTTTGATTTTACTACTTTGACATGATTATTTGTGCTAATAGACATTTGATAAGCTATATTGGTTACTAAAATTTTGATCTCACTGATGGTTATTTATATTTTTCAGGTTCTGGTGGTAGTGGTGCGAAAGGGAAGGAACTGGGCCGAGAATAGAGATTTCTTGATTAAGCGTTGTAAGGATTAGTGTAATGAATTTGTATACAATTAGTGGCTATGAGTATAAGTTGCCATGGGAAACTATACTTGTGCATAACATGTGAATGTCTATATATGTGTGTGTGATTTTGAAATCCTAGCCCTTTATGTGTTTTGCTTATAAACGGTGAGAATGGCCATGTGGGCTAGTGATTAAGTATATGTGGTTATGGCATGGTGGTATATCATTTGTATATATGAAATGTGGCCTTATAAGAGAATGAAAATGAAAAATGAGAATTTGCCCAATTTGTGTGTTATAGGTAATTTATAGGCTAAATATATGTATGTGAGTCATATTGTTCATGTAACTGGTCAATCAAGTATATATTATCCAATTGGATATGGTTAAGGCCTTAAAAGTAGCCAATGACTTTTATTTTTAATTGAAGATGCTCAAGTGATAAATTTTGACTTGAAACAATCAAAATATACTTGGGTGTCTAATTTTTGAAAGGGAAATAAAATTTAAATAAAACCAGTGTCATTGGTTATATTTTGAAACAAGCTTCGTGTGGGTGCTTAAACCACTCCAATCAAACATCGAATGCAAAAATGGCTCACTTCCGAAGTTCATATCAAAATTTAAAATTTGACATCAGATTCCAATACGTGCGTTGCAACACATGTGACAATGAAGAGCAATATGCCGCAACACACAGCACAGAGAGTAACAATGAGGTCTCTATGCCATATGCCACAGTGTACGTGGCACGAGTTACAACACATGGCCCACTTTTTGTATAAATTAAGACGTTTTGAGTTATTTTTTGATGTGTTTATATCAAATACTTTCACTATGCATTATTTTAAATATCATAAATGATTTCTATAAGAGATTTAAAAAAGTTTTATATTGGGATCCTAATATTTTCAAGTTAATTATTTTGATTAGTAATTTCAAGGAAGGTTGTATGGCAATGTCGTTGAAGGGCATTACATCGGCAGGGGCCATGGCCTCCCTAACTTTTTAATTTTTTCTTAGTAAAATGTAAGGGTTATATATTTTTGGCTCCCGTAAGTTGGCACATTATAGAAGTTATGAAACACTAGATGAAATTCTCATTTTAATTTTATATGTAATCTTTTACATATGTATGAAGCAACTATTTCAATAATTTAAAGATATAGTTATCATAGGATATACTTATTTTCAATAAGATAATGTCATACATGCTCTTAAAATATTTGTATCATTTCATTTTGCTTTCATTTTATATTTAATGCAAGAAATTATGAGAATTATTATTAATAAACTTTGTTAAGCAATGCAACAAAAATCCCAAGATATATTGAATGTTATTTGATATCTATTATAAAATCACTTATCCAAAAATTAAGAGATTTGATGAAGATGTTCTTCTAAAAAAATTAATTTTTTTAAATATCAAGCTATTGAAAGTTATTATATGAATGATTTTTATTCTGATATAATTTAATCTCATTAACATAAAGATTTTATAACAATTGAGCATTATTAATGTGTTGATATATTTATTCACTATAATTATCAATTGAAAGAATTAAATAATAAATTCAACAAGTGAATAATAGAATTTATTGTATTGAACAGAACTTTAGATTTCAATGATATATTTAAATCATTTAATACTCAAAAGAATGATAAAATTTTTACCAATTTAATGATAATTTATGTTGAGAATAAAATTGCTAAAACATTTATTGTAGACATAATAACTTATGATTTTTATACCATGAAAAATTGATGAACAAAACTTAAATAATATATATGTATATATTTATATGTGTGTAAAATTGAATATAAATATACATGTTAAAATGTTTATATTATGTCAATGATATATATACATATAATTTTTTTTAATTATCATATATATTTTGTCATCTCGGCCCCCTTAATAAAAATTTCTAGCTCCACCCCTGCGTCTAATAAAGTAGTTACTTTTCTTTAGACTAATCCTATCTTTTCATATTTATCCTATTTAATAAAGTATTTCACCCTAAAAAAATAATAAAATAATATATTCAATATGAGAACTTTTGAAAAAAGATACTGATTACACCTTAAAAGACTTAAAATATCTTATATTTTTAAATATTCAACCCTTTAAAAAATGCTTTACATTTTTGATTGGAGGGAGTAATTAACATGGCTACTAATTATCTCATTGCATAAATATTGAATTGAAATAAATAAAAGAAAATAAAACAATCAATATATATATATATATATATAAAAGCAACACCATATATTATAAACAGTATTTATTTATTAGAAATTGAGAGGAACGCGTGATATATATCAATAAATTGGTAATTTCATATTATTATATAATCAGAAAAAAATAGGAAATTAAGATATTATTAGAACGAATGAAATAAACAAATCGATATATTGGTAATTACGATTCTCAATTATAAAAAATAATCTAAATAAAATAATAAATTATCTTAAATGTAGATAATTTCAAGGCGTACTTTATATTTTGCAGTGTTTTTAAAACTGGACCAGACCGGATTGTCGGTCTGACCGTCGAGCAGTCTGGATACTGGTTTGGTTCATATGAGAAAACCGTTTTAAAGGTCAAGCCAGATTGGACTGTTTCGAAGCGACAGTCGGGCCAGGCATCGGAATCAAGTAGGGAATCGGATCCTGTTGTCAAAAATCAAACTGTTCAAAAAAAACTTTTTTTATTTTTTATCAAATTTTTTTAAAAAAATGACTAATTTTTTTAATCATTTGATATTATGTTGTATCATGTGACTTGTTATGATAAACTTAAAATATTTGATTTTTTTAAGTTAAGTAGCAATTTAATATGTATTTCTTATATTTAGATTATTATATACATATATAATTTTTTTAATTTAATTATTACGTCACTAGTTTGACCATTGATCCAACCCGATTGAACCATATGAATCATGAATCACTGAATTTTTCGATTCAATATTTAATTCGATTCTGAAAACATTGATATTTTATATGAATAGCTTCAAGATCCATAAAATTTTAAATAAATAAGTTATTTTAATTGTAAATAACTTCAGGATCTACTTTGTATTATATGTAGATAACTTTAGGATATACTTTTCTAAAAATTATATATATAGATAGCAAAATGAATTATATGTATAAACAACGAATTAAAAATAAGGAATTAAATGTAGGATAATTAAACAAATAAATAAAAAATTGAATGTAGATATCTTAAGGATCTACATTATACCATGTGGATATATAACTTCAAAATCCATCTTAAGTTTCACAAATATTTTCAAGATCTGTTTTATATATATATTTTTTTGGATCATTTCAAGATCTATAATACTTTAGGATTTACTTTGTCTTATATGTTGTAATCTTCCAGATTCAGCTTATATTGTGTGTGGATTTCTTCGAGATCCTGATTATATTTTTTATGTAAATAACTTTAGGATTCACTATATATTATGAATAATTTTAGGATTCACTATACATTATGTATGGATAACTTCAGGATCTACTCTATATTATGTGTAGGTAACTTCTAGATTCATTATTCTAAAATTAAATTGTGCTTCATACTTCTAGGTGTGACACACAATATGTAATTATTTAATTAATTAAGGGAGGAAGAAAATAATTGAACAAAAAAAATAAATTTAGTAAATAGAATAAATAACAAGAGTATGATAGAAATTTGCTCAATATTCAACCAAGCCTCCATCTCTATTAGAGATGTTCATTGGCATGATTGTTAATCATATCTCTAATCCAATAATTATAAGGGTACTCACCTAGCGATACCAAGAGTAAAGTAGTCGTGTTGATAACGTGTTATGAAAATAGAGATTAAAAGGAGAAGAGAGAAAACTATACAGAGCGAATGAGAAAATAAAGAGCTTTCTTTGTAACCCTTCCCTACATCCACCAGATATAGGAAAAATTAGCACAATCACCACTCATATGTACCAAAATAACATAATCACCACTCACATGTACCAAACTATAAATTCAAAAATTTTATTTGAAAAGCTTGGGCCCAAGACTCAATTTTCAAAATCATCATAATTCTCAACTAAATCAACCCCAAAAAGAGTATAACATAGGGAAAGAAAAAATATGCATTCAATAGAGGTCATGCATGCTTTCACAATAAAGAAGACAAGTCAAAATTTGGGCCATGCACTACGACATGTGGCACAAAGCCACAAGTTAGCCTTCTCTATATCATACATCGCGGCATAAGCACACCATGCACCACAGCGCACATGACAGAAAATGCTATTGTCAAAAATCAATTCGTAGGGTGAACTTTTGACATGCGCCATTCCTACATATGACGTCTGATCGGAACAGTTCAAGAGCCCATACAAAGCTTATTCCATGAGCTAACTAATGAGATAAGTTCAAACACGAGCCAATGGTCCAATCAAAATTTGAACACGAGGTGTAAAAAGTTACTTTTTATAAAAATTTAACACACCCAAGCATACAAATCACTTACATTGTCTCATTAAATTGCTTATAAAAATTTAGCACACCTAAGTGTACAAATCACTTACTTCATGTTCACCACTAGCATGCTTACAACATATTCATAACTAAATCTTAATTCCAATTAATCATTTCACCATATGTTTTCATATATGAGCTAAGATTCACAAAATCGCTATAATTTTTCATATTTCACAACTTAAATATTCATGTAATCCCTATGGCAACTTATATACATAACATAAACAAAAGTAATATTCATTATATAAAACTTAGACATTTCACGGCCATGGCACCACTATGCAGTCCTGAGTCTTTCTCCTTGCCTTGACCACTACCCTGACTTGTAAAATATAACCACGGGATGAGATAATAATCTCAATAATAAAATAACTCTCTACTATTAACTATCACATGCAACTATAAGAAGTATAGCATAATATATAGTTAAACATAGCATATAATACATATTTTACATTAAATCACATCAACATATCATTTTTCCCCCTCTTACAACTTTGTTCACCACAATTCACCACTTTTCTAGCATATAGCATGATCACTACTGACAGAGCCTCCAAATCACCTTGACTTGAAACCATAGGCTCACTTTAGACTAATATATGCTCTCATTAGCCTTGAGCTCACCTTCAATAATAGAATCATTAGGCCAAAGGTGTTCTATTTCACTTTCAAGCTATGATTGCTCCCAATACACATAATGGGGTGTCATTGACTCCAACACCACATCACATTAATACTAAGGAGTTTGAATATCCAACACCATACCTCAATAGGCACTAAAGAGATAATCTGCAATACTGCACCTTAAAAGATACTAAGGAGATGCAATTCTCCAACACCGCATCCTGTCGGTACTAAGGAGAATAATGCCATATGATCTTTCTCTACATCTCCACATGGGTGAATTTTCACCTCTATGATCATGCTTTTCGAACCTATCATAGGTTCTTAATCACCACCATACACAAACACACATATATAATTACACAATTTTACTTGTTTATTTAATCAAAGTTTATCTTGATGCCATAACCATGCACTAACATAAAACATACTCATTTTAAAATAGTTTCGTGCAATAAATAGCATACTTACACACAATTACAATAAATAGTCAAGTAAAGAAAGTTATTCAATTAACCCTTCTGTCACAGGAAAGGTTGCCTATGATACTTTCTCAATGGCTAACTCATCTTTATCGAGTTCTATTCTCACTCTACACTTAAATTATGCTAATATACACATAATTGGCACAATTAGTCAATTGATCCAATTAGCCAAAAGCACTTAATTGCTATACAAGGCTATATTCAACATTTCAATTCTATCCACTTAGCCAATCTAAGTTCATTACCTTTCAATTTTCACTTTACATCACTTTAAATGATCCCATTTCACCCTAACACCATTCCCACCCCTATTTTCATTGAATTAAGGCCAAATTTGGGCTTAAAAGTTCAAAGCTCTATCATTCAACTCTAAACCAATCATAAAGCTTTAATTTAACTTTTGAGAACCTTTTTATTAATATAGCATAAGAAACTAAATCCTTAAATTTTTCTAATTCAATTTCTCTATAACTCATACCAGTAGAAATTATAGTAGAATTGGAGGTCAAGGCTGTATGAAGCTTATCCAATAAGTTACAAGTCAGAAATCTCGCCCAAGCTCCAACAATAGCTTTCCCTAACTAAGGAATGCTTCTTTTCCTCTCCCTTCGTGCTCTCCTTCTCACTCCCTCTGAACTCACATGCCAATTCATGACTTATGAATTCATTTTCTGGTCAGTGCACTGTAGCGCAAGCATCATCAACTGTGGTGCGTGGCGCAGCAGGTAAAATCCTCACCCCGCACACATGCTTTGTAACATCCTAAATTTTCAAACTAGAAATTATCAGTGTTTCTAAGGGTATTTTAGTTAATTAGATAAATGATTCCTTGAGGGTGTTTAAGGAAGACTAATATAGTTTTTGGATTCTTGGACAGCCTTAAAAGAAGGCTAGGTTGAAGTTTGAGTGAGCCATGGCACAGAGGAAAGTTTAAATTGTGGTAGGGTTCTCTGTGCCAAACATTGCGATAGACGTGTCAATGCACCGCAGCATACGTGTAAAATCTGCACTTATCAAATTCATGAACTAAATTGAAAATTAGAAAAAAGGAAAGGGTAAATGTGAGAGGAGCGACAAAGAGGAGCTTGTGGCTACTAAGGCTTGCTTCCAACATAATTTTAGAGGCCTTACAAGCTTGATATACATTTGGTAAACTTTCCTTTCTTCTCCCTCTTCCTCATTATGTGAAAATTCTAACTTTTGGGGCAATAGGGGCTTTGATCTTGATTTTTTTGGGTTTAGATCGAACCTATTAACTTAGTTAAGGTTATAAGAAGTTAAGTTATATCTCTAACCCTAGGTTTATGAGTTTTATGGTGATTTGAAATTTTTGTTGGGGGTTTGGACAAACCCTAGGCATAATTTGACAATTTTTAAACAATGTGAATAATTGGATGATGATTTTACTATGTTGAGATGTTTAATAGGATAGTTAGAGTGTTTAGAAATGGTTAATGTTATTAGATAAGTAATTTGAGTGTTATACATGCTTAAAACCTAGTGAATTTGGGGTTTATCGGAGTGATAATTGACAATTATCACTTGATTGTGTAGATTTAGCATTGCTCAAACTTTATCGTGCATATAGAATGTGTGGAGCTAACGTTAAACTATGGTAACCCTTTTATGACAAAAGGTTGAGATAACAAAACAATTTACATTAATTGATTATATTGCTTAATTGTTTGTGAGTAGATAAGTATATTTGTTTACATGTGTTTCAAAAGCTTGGCATGTTGTGAAAATTATTTTTCTTGTGCATTAGAAACTACTTTCGAAATGATAAAGATTTTTGAGTTCTTATATAAAAAAGATAGTGATTTTTCACAAGTGTGTGAAATGTATGAAAAGAATGAGCATGATCATGTTAGACAGTGTGAGTTCACTTATAGAAAGAAGTAGTGAAAGTCCATATGGCATGTATCTCCTTAGTATCCAGTGAGGCATGGTGTTGGAGCTTTTTTTTAGTATCCATGTGAGATACAGCATTAGAGAGTGACACTCTTTAGCATCAGTAATGCAGTGTTAGAGTAACGACGACCTCATTTGCGTGCAATAAGGGGAGACCATAGTTTGAAAGTGGGATATGACACCTTTAGCCAGGTGATCTTAACATTGAAGGTGAACTCGGATCATTGTGAATCTGCACTTGGTTCATAAGCCTATGGTCTTAGTCGGAGTGATATGGAGGCTCAAATAGTAGAATGATCATGCCAATGGTAAATGACTTGTGTTATGAAAAGGATTTATTGAATATGTCAAACTAAAAATATACATTTACTATAGAAAATATTATGTTGTAATATGCTAAAAGTGTGTATTGGTGCTTAATAACTTTACTCCCATATATGGTTGTACATATTAATTAATAGTAGTGAATTATTTTGTTATTGAGATATTTATCTTACCCCGTGATTATATTTTACAGGTGAGGGCTTCGATAAGGGCAAGGGGGAAGGAAGAGGAAACTAAAGAGTGAAGAGCTCGCTTGTGTAGCTCTTTTCCTTGTTATTTTAGTTTGTAACGAATATGCCATAGATATTATATCAACTTAGGCTCATGATATTGTTTTGGTATCACTTGTATGAGGATTTGTGATATGTGTACATATCATGGCCTAAGATTGATGCTATTATGATTGAATGAGTGTGTTCGGCTAAGATACAATTATAAGTAATATAATTGTGATGATTTATGTGTAAATATGACCAAAATAATATTTATGTTAAGTTTTATCCATCCCTTTGTGTTGTTGTGAATTGGGAGTTTGGTAGTCATTTTGAGTATGTTTAATTATTTGTGTGATATAAATGGTTATGTGTGTTGTGTGTGATTCATTTGATGTGGTCAAAGTGATTTTAAAGCTAATAACATTTGGTAATGTGTTTTAGATACCTTGGAAAGCATTTTGAGGTCAAAACAAACCATTTTGGGTTTGAGTTTTTATCTTTTTAATGGATGATTATTTGAGTGTGAGACCAGTGCCATTAGTTAGAGGGCTCAAAGAATTTTATGTGAACACTTAAATCACTCAAATCGAATATCAGATGGTGAAACAACATGCTTTGGAAGTTCGAAGTGCTATCATGACAGCAATCTACTATCATGATAGTAGGTGCACATGGCGACGCAACTGCACAAATGCCCATTGAGGGACTCGTCCCTCTGTGCCATCCACTGCAATGGACAAGCCAGATTTTGAAAAATTTTCAAATTGTATTAGCTTGTTTTTAAATGCTGTTTGATTTTTATGATTCTGTTATCATATTTGATTGATTTTAAACTTTAATTTGAACTCAAACAATATTTTAAAAAGAATTTTCTTAGAATCCTATTATTTTAAACTATTTCCTTTTTAATCCTTGGGTTGTGATAACTTTTATTTAGAATTTTATTTAATCCTGATTATCACAACGGCGTGTAAATGTGTTGTCTTGGTAATGTCAAGGCAGACATTACATGCTTCACTCTAAGATGCGGTTCTTTCACCCATATATGCTCATTTAACATCCCAAAGACTCAAATTACTAACTAATCATCTAAATTTTTAATCATTTGCTAATTACTAATTCACCTTTTTTTAGTAGCTAATTACAAGATTAGAAAATCAGAATGTTACATTCTTATTTTGATGTACAAGATACAATTAAGGTAGCTTCTATTTATAGATATAAATATATCAATTAAAGTAAATAAAATATATAAGATAATAATAATTGAAAGATATTTAGTAACTAAAAAAATATTGGAGAATTTAAGATAATAGACATTCACATAATATCATAATATTCATAACAAAAGCTCATTAATTTTGTCTAAAAATTCAACAAGTTTTTAATTTTATTTCTATTAAATATACATACTTTAAAAATAAAATATTCTAGCTTTAAATAACCTTCCTAGCATCTAATATAAGCAAAAGAATAAAAATATATACAATAATCACTAAGATGTATTATAAACAAGATTAAAACAAATATTCTCTCTCAATCCTATAAATAAAACTAAAAAAGTAGTAAAATAAATGTAGGCATATTATATTATGTACATATAATACTTCTAAGTATATTTGTATAAATAATAGGATGTAGTGTGGCTTTATGTTAACAAAAAAAAATATTAGGGTACAGTCGAAATTGCATCACACTACCATATACTTAGCATTTGAGATTTTGAGGGACTGGGGCGCGGGGCATAGCATCACACTACCATGTATTTAGTATTTGAGGGGCTAGGGTGGGGGGGCCGTCAAGCGTAGATCCGCCCCCGCTCATCCTCTTTACATAAAATAACATTCAACTGCTAATAATTGTCAAATAAAACCTAAAACAATTATATATCCATGAAAAAGTCTATTTTAAGGTTGTGTAAATATTTGATCCTTCATACTAAATATATAAAAAAAATATTTTGTTTGAAGGCATTTTTTTGTTCTCTTTGTTAAATTAAAAAAAAAAGTCCCAGAAAATGATGATCAAAAGCTAATTTTATGATTTCTCAGACAGAATATCTTTAAGAAGCTTTTAAAACACCAATGAGAAACTTCTCAAAGAATAAATCCATGAAAATGGCCGTTTTCAAGTTTTCTAATGAAAAAAGTCCATAAGAATTCTAAAAGTTTGGCTTTTAACGTTATGAAACTTTTCATATTCTCACGAATTTTTTTTCTTCTGTGAGAACACATACGTTGTATCTTCCGCAAGAAAATAAAGGTGATAATTTTCTCACGATCATCATCGATGAGACATGTTGCTCCACGTGACAATGTTTCCATATTATTTTCTCCTTTCATTCTTCGCGTTCTCACAAGAAATTAAAATCTATATAAAAAAAAAAAAAACTATCAGAAAGTTCTCACAAGCTCATGTTTATGAGAATTTCTCATGGATACACCAACAAGAGTTTCGCCAAGTTTAATTTCTTGAAAAGATAATGACAATTAATATCCAATAAAATTTTTAAAAAAATAAATTGAAAATATCAATTCAAATAATCACAAATTTATGAGTTTCATCTTTTATAAAAAAATATGAGTTTCAATTACAAATAAAATATCTAAAATTTAAATATAACTCTCATTTTATAATTAGAATTATTATTTTCAATCGTATAAATTAATATTTGTAATTAATTTTTTAAAAGAATTTTCAAAAACCTAATATGTCATTAATTCTTTTTTAAATTACACCGTCTTTCTTTTGAGTTCCTTCCCAATTGCACATGTTTTCAAATTTCTTGCAGCTTTCTTTTCATTTGTTGCCTTTGTAAAAAAAAATTCATAATACCCTAAAGTTATTTCTAGAATTTTTATCAGAATTAAAAAAACAGTATATCTAATTAATTATTTAAAACTTCAAAATTTTTTTAACTTTATTCCTGTTTTATATACATACACTTTAAAAATAAAATATTCTAATATTTTACAACATTTTCAACATTTAATAGAGATAAAAAGATAAAAATAAATACTCCCTCTATCCAAAAATGTAAGGCATTTTTTGAGAAGTTATATGTTTAAAAATATAAAATATTTTTAGTCTTTCGAGGTATAATCATTATCTTTTTTTTAAAAGTGTTCCTATTAATAATGAGTTTATATTTATTATAAGGTGTTTTATAGGAGTATATATGAAATGATAGGATTAGTTAAAAAGTATATAACTACTTTATTAAGGAGTGAGATTCTGTTAAAAATGTCTTATATTTTTTAATGAAAAAAGTACAATAATTATTGAGATATTTTATAAATAAAATTAAAATAAACATTTTATTTTATAAATAAGATTAAAAGAATAAAGTTGTGTGGCTAGAAATTTTGTAATTTAGAATTTAAATGCTGTATAATAAAAAAAATGTTTTCTTTTTGTGGTTGTTAGGAGACACGGGCAGGTTTGTTAGTATATTAATTTTGGTCAAAATCACATTTCACTTTACACCTTTTGACCAGACATACGCTGACTAATCATACACGCACACTAAATGATCTTCTTATATCAAGTTTTTTTTTTTTTTTCCAACTATACTGTAGTGTAGTGACAATTTTTATGGTTCTTCGTACTACTCTCTCCAATTCTAAATCTAATTATAGAGAAAAATTTTAAAATCTTAATCTTAAATATAAGGTAAAGACGCAATAGTTACTTTTTTTCCCAACTTTGTTCCCTTTTAATTTTAACAAGTTGACTTGCTTTTAATTGTTATATGATAGTCTTCTCAAATTATAATATAAGTCATAATTAATTAATTCATTGTTTACAAACAATTTTAGTTAAAATTTTAAATTTTTAAAAATTCATTTTTTTTTTTCATTCATATCTTTATTAAATACTTTACATAAGAACTTTGATGATAATAATTAAAATTTTAATGCATAATTTTTTAAAAAAAATAATAAATGAAGTAAGAGTATAATTGAAAAAATAAATATAAAAATTATTTAATGTCATATATTTTAGACTAAGTAAATTTTTTTTAAAAAATGCCTTATGATCCAAAGTGAATATTATATTATGATCATTGATTTTAATGACAAGGGAAATTGACATGTCACATTTTTCAACAAGTTTAAGATATTAATTATTATTTTTAAAAATAATAAAATTAGTTAACTTCGCTATAATTAAAAAACTGAGGGAATATCTATTACATTACAGCTCCTTGTTTGTATCCTTCAGTGCGACCTCTCTTATTTTCTGGGGAAAACAAAGTGGCTGAGATATTTTGATCTATTACTGACAAAATTCAAGTCGAGGTCCTTCAATGTAAATATATAAAAAGTCATGATCTTTCATAGCAATCTTCGCCAAAGTTTATTGGTAAATATTCAGTTGACTCACATCTGCTACGCATTTTTCTGGGGAGAAGAGGAATTGGAATTAACCAAAAACAAAAAAGAAGAAGAAGGAACCAAATGAAATTAATTTGTAATATCCTCCACTACATGTATATATGGATATTTACATGACCTTTTATTGTCTACGGCCAAACTATGTTTTTGCAATAACGATATTTAAAAAACATAAATAAATAGTTAAAATGAATTTATCTTCTGATTACATGCAGCTCCCCTGAACGCTGATCAAAATGCTTAATCCATCTCTTACCGCCGGGTTTACCTCCGGTTACGGCGGAAACATGTGCCATGTCCAGCCCCTTCCCCACCGGAAGAAACACCGTCCGAACCACGCGCCGCCGCGATGATTCCTCATCAACCACGCTCCGCCACCTAAATCTCGAAGCCGTTCTTGAATACGCGTTCTTGCACACCAGAACCCCTCCTTTCCCGCTCAATTTCGCCGATCTGAATACTCTTGAGAAATCCTTCCGCCTAGAATCTACCACCAAGAAATCTATTCCTACTAAACCGTCCATCACTTCCTCCGCCTCGCCCACCAATATCTCCGGCAACGACACGCCGGCAGTCTCGCCCACGCTTTTCGCGTAGTCCGATCCCGACTGTTCGTCGGGAACCACACACACGTGCCGCCCACCGGTGTGCGATCTCGCTATCGCTAACCCTATGCTGGTGGCGATCGCTCCTCCCTGCGACCACGTCTCCACAATGAACTGTGCGTTCCAGCCGGCGGCCATCGCCGCCACAAGCTCCGCCACTCCTGATTCACAGAGAACCTGGCACTGCGAAATTAGACGAGAAATTAAACAAAACAGTCAGAGAAATTCAAATAGAACGGATCAGATCACAAGAATTGAAACTTACAGATTTGACCGTGTCGAGGTATGCTTTTGATGCAGAATCTGGAGACCATGCGAGTTTCATTTTTTTGTTCTCTCCTGAAGACGATAAATTGCTGAACTTGAATTTTGAAACTGTGTTTGGTGAAGATCAGTACTAAGGAGAAAAGAAGAGGGCCCTGGGCCTTTTTATAGGCGAATTTTGTAGGGGACCGAATTGGTGACACGTCATATACGTCGATCCGACGTGTGAGATTAAATCTGATAACTGTGGGGTTATGTCTGGCTTTGAGGTTGAAACTGTTGACCACATTTTCTCGGAACTTTCCTTCAGCGTGTTTCCGAAACATGTGAGAAACAATCCAACTTTTTCTTTCCATTTTCCTTTCTTGTGTGTGGCCCTCCCTGCACCTTCAATTTCGCATGAATTTATTTATTATATTTCTCAATAAATAATCCTCCGATTCATTTTATTCATCACCTTTTTAATAAGGTGAGATATTGACTTTATAAATTATTAAATTAATAATAATATTTTGTTTTAAAAGAAAAAAATGTTATATAATTTATTTACTTTTTAAAGATTATATTTGTAATTTTACTAAATTTTATTCTTTATATTTTTATTATATTAATATTGATGATGTTGATAAAAATAATTTATAAATAAAATTGAAGAAAGTATCATATAAATACCATGCCATTAAATTCATACCCATGTTGGTTGTCCTAGTGAATCAATCTCCTGGTCCGTTCTATCAAGATTTTTCGATGGAATTGACTGGTTGATTCCCCCCACCCCCTCTCCCTTTAGAGTTTCAAGTGACATTATTTTGAATATTTTTTAAAAATAGCATTTGTGCTTTACTAACTCTCTTTTGTTGAATTATGTATTGTATAGTTTATATATGAATGTTGTCTTTATTTATGGATTAATATCTTTTTTCATCTAAATATTATTCTTTTTGAGGTTATATATGAATATTTCTATATATTTTAATTAAATTATATTGCTTTAACTATATTGGATTGACCATGATTTAATCACAATTGGATTACAATTGATTCTTGAACTACTACTGTTTTGATCAGTTCAATATTCTATTTGATTTTAAATACCTTAACAACTACTCCTACTTTCTGTATTTTTCCATATTGATATAGTTTCCTTTTTCATAATCATAAAATTTTATTTTGTTTTCCAATAGATAATGGGGTAGTCCATTAAGTTATAAGCTATAACTACAAGAATGCTCTAGTATTTCTGGAGAAGCTTTTCTGTTTCATAGTATAGCTAGTTAAAGTATTTTTTGTTTTGTTGGGTAAACAAATTAACTGAAGAAAAATATCTCTTTTCATAAACCAAATTAAAAGAAGAAAAGAAAAACAGAAAAAATAAGTTAGAATAGTACAGATCACTTCAAGACTAGCATGGCTATGAAAAAGGAAGAGTCTAGAAGATGAAATAGTCAAATGGAGGACCAACTTGAGAAGAAGCGCGAGCGTTGTTGATAACTGTTGAAGTCATCGCGTCCGTCATCACATGAACGAGAAATCAGCCTCACATGTTTCATTAATCCAATAATAATAATAATAATAATAATAATAATAATAGCACATCTTGGAACCAGATGCGGAAGAAAAATGTCTCAACAAGTATATATTTTTTTTAAAAAAATAATTTTATAGAGAAGTCAACAAATATACTAATTTTTAACTTATAAAATGTATTATCATAATTTTAATATTTGTCTCTTTGCCAACCTGCCTCTCTCAAATGTAATAGTCTCATAATTATAAATATAAAAAGACATTAATTTCTTAGCAGATTTCCCATGGTCTTATATTAAAAAAAATGATAATTTACATATGATGAGCATGATTGTTTGTTTGTTTTATATATTTAAAAAATTATATATATGTGCGTGCGTGCGTGCATGTTGGAGCATTTTTAAATTCAAAATTGTTAAATTCATGAATTTAAATAAACTAATGACAGTAATATAAACTCATATAAAAAAATTATAAGAATTCACCTCTATTAATTATAGTCATTAAAATATGACTGTAATTTAATTTAAACATATTAAAAATATAAATCATTAAAATTAAACATATTTACATTGATAAATTATCATATACAAGGCATAAAAAATTTAAAATAGGGAAACTTATTTTTGATATTTTTGTTTTCTTTTTTATTAATATTAATTTTTGTATTTTAAGTTTTTTTTCTTTGAATGAAATTTTATAACTTTTATGAATTGAATTCCTCATAATATATACTTAACTCGCTCAACTAAAAAAATGACGAGCTTAACAAGTTTAACCAAGATTGCATTTAGTTTGAGTTTATAAATTAATTGACACAATTTTATAAGTTAGAAATATAAAAATAATAAATTCGGAGATAAATTCGGAAGTTTAACTGAGTTTGTATCTAATCTGAGTTTATGAGTGAATTGACATAATTTTATAAATTAAAAACATAAAAACATTAAACTCGTAGAGTCAACTCGAGAGTTTGACAATTATGATTAAATTTGATTGAAAATTTTTTTTTACCAAAAGCTCAACATTCTTACTTGTCACAAAACAGGTACTATAATTTTCCAAAAGCAACGAGATAAATGTCCATGTTAAAAACAAACTGGTTTCATCAACGAGCCTGTAGCCTAATCTCTCTTGTAAAATAAGAGGTTATGAGTTTAATTATGTAGTTTCAGCTATTCACACATGTTCCTTTAATATTTTTTAAGAATTAAAAGTCATTTTTATTTTTTTTATTTTATTCAAAAAGCTACTATAAGTTCTAAACTCAACTATGAGTTAATTTTATTATTTAACTTTAAAAAAATTTTTCCTTATCACAACACCTAATATTATTAAACTTGTGATACTAATCTATATATGAATATGATATTTAAATATTTAGCTACTGTAGTTTTCTCTGCTTATGGCTAAGATCATCATTGTGATGTGCAATCTTTATTCTTATCCATGTCATACATGATTCGATTGTGCGTCGTTTTGTTTGTTCCCATTGAACCTTGCGCAACAAATGGGGGCTGCTTGATATTTGAATCGATTATATTTGATTGGTAATTTTAAGTTTAATTAAATGTTGGCAAAATAATTTAATTAATAAAAAATATAACTTTGGCCTCGCCCGAGTTTTGCTATGAATTTATATTTTTTTAATATTTTTAATATTTTAAATTTTTATTTTTTAATATTTTAAATCTTTATAACACTGCTCAATAAGGGGTATACAATATCAAAAAATAAAAGCATTGAGATTTAGGACATAAAAAAAACTGTAAGAATTTATAATAAAATTTGAGTAAAATGTAGAAATTTAAAATTATGTTTTCTCTTTAATTAAACATAACAGATCAAAAAACTAATTAAACATAACTCGTCAAATTCATTTGGACAAGAATTTCATATTTGTTTGATTTTATTTTCCTTTTTTTTTTTTTTTGAATATGCACCGCTCACTCCGGAATTCAAGCTTGGCGGTGTGAGAATGACTCTCTGTCTGTGTCACTCTTTTATTGCCTGGTCTTTGGGTGGAATTGTAACATTTCGATTCCCATTTACTTCCCCAATTCAATATTATAATTTATAAGACATTTTTTTAAAATATTATTTTTAAAAATATAAATTATTTTAGGTTTTTGAGATGTAATGAATAATTTTTTAAAACACTCTTAATTATATTAAGGAGAGAAATTAATAATTTTTTTTAATAGAGATACCCTATTTACTCCAATCCTTAATATATTTAAGTGAACGTTAAAAGTTACTTCCGTTCTTAATACACGCAAAAGTTAGAATAATTAATATCTTTTTCAATCTTACACTTGATTTTGTAATATTGTTTGAATTTTTAAATAATAATTTATTATGGTTATTAATTGTAAAAAATGTAAAATTGGAAAGCACATGCACACACACACATATATACTCCCCCGTTTAAAAATATAAATTTTTTTTGAGGAGTTGAATGTTAAAAAATGTAAAGTAATTTTAGTCTTTCGAGATGTAATCATTGTTTTTTTTTAAAAAAAGTGCCCTATTGATAATGACTTTATATTATTATAGTGTATTTAATAAAGATAAATATGAAATAATATAGTTAGTTGAAAAGTAGATAACTACTTTATTGAGGGTGAGATTCAATTAAAAATATCTTATATTTTTTAACAGAGAGAGCAACAATTTTAAAAATCTGACTACCATTTCTTAAAATGTATAAAATTGATTAAGTTTGTCATGTATTAAGGAACTGAGGAAGTATTATATAAAAGTAAATGTAAAAAAATATATAATTTTAAAAATAATTAACTAACTCATTTAAAGATATATTTCAATTACAAATTACTTGTAATATTAAATGGAATGAGTATTACTTTTGTCCTAAAAGGTTTAAAGGATTTAAAAAAAAAAATCAAGAGCAATCTAGACATTATGGCAAATAGATATTTCTTTTTCGGTGCATTACTCAAATATTAAATTAGTCACATCGTTCGTGAATCAAAATTTATAAGTAATATATTTATATGAAAAATGCATCAAGTAAAAAATTAATAATAATAATGATTGCTTTTCAAATACCAACAAGTTTCTAAAATCATGAAGATCCAAATAATGCAAAGGGAATTAACTTAAACCATAGGGGTGCAAAATTAGTAGAAGCACATTTCGTCATTCATCTGCCTTCAACCAGCCAACACCTAACTACACGTCACAATAAATAATTGCTAAAATTAATTAAAGTTGGTATGAATAGTATGTGCTCTTGTTACCGACTAAAAATATTTTCAGACTTTGTGTATGCAATAATTTAATGAAAAAATGTTTACTTTTTGTCTTAATACCCCAAAAGAGATAATCTTGGCTTTTGATAGAGTTCACCACTTTTGCTAAAAAATAATTGCTGAAAGAACATGATATTCAATTTATGATCTTATTTATAATAAAAAAAATAGCAATCAAGAATTGATCGAAATTTACATCAATTAAAAATTAATTATTGTCAAAATTTAAATATATATTTATTAATTTATATTAGTTTTTTATAAATAAGTATCTATTTAAATTTTAACAATAATTTATTTAGGTTTGTTTATAAAAAATATTTATTTAAATTTTAATAATAATTGATCATTGAATATAAATTTGGTTAGTGGTTATTGATTGTTATTTTTCCTTTATAATATTACATGCCAAATATGCCTTTGACCCTGCAGATAAAGAACGTGGTTTAGAGCTAGTTTCACAAAATCTGCAAGATTCACTTCAGCTCTTAAAAAGGTTCATTGAACTTGGACGGCTTATTCGTTGTCTTATACAAGTATAACTCAACGCCGCCAAACTGTCTCTTCTCTGAGGAGCCGACTTCTGTTAAGCATTGCTCTCAATCAAGAAATATAGTTCACGCCAAAACTCATCTCACATTCTTCTTTCATACGCCCGCTTATGGCATCATTTATAAAGGACTAGCCTCGTTAATATCAAGTTTGTGGGGCTCACATTTATTGTTTTATTATTTTTTAAAACAAATTAATTAGTGGTTCCTTAAAATGTTGGAGCGTCGAGTAATATTTTTTTATAAAAAATTTTAAGTGAGTTAAGTCTCAAAATTTACTAAACATTGCTACAGAAATAGGTTTCAGTAGTATTTAAAATTTTAGTTTTGTGACATTTATAAAACATTATAAGATTTAATATTATTTTAAATCTTAGGTGATGTTTCATTAATTAATAAAATGCCATAAGAAGCGGTAACACTTCTAGCATTTTTTCAAAAAAAAAATGTCACATCTCTACTTGTTTTTAAAAAATAAAAGAGAAGTTGCCACCTCTATTTCCTTTTATTTTTTAAATAGTAAAAAAATTACTTTTCTACTTACTTTTTAAAAAATAAATAAAAAGAAAGAGAGGTAGTGTTTCCTTTTTTTTAAAAGGAAGTTACCACAAAAATCTCACTTGTCTACTTACTTTTAAAAAAATAAAAGGAAAAAGGCAGCATTTCTTTTATTTCAAAAAAAATTTAAAAATAATCACTTTTTACTATATATATATAATATAATCTCTTATATATCCATCAATTCAAATACATAATTTTTTTAATAAATATACAATTAATTTTTTAGTAGTTTTAGATAGCTAATTGATCACAAGCATATTAAATTTTTTAACAAACAAAAAGTCAAAATATACTATCTTCATTAATCAATAAGAAATGCACTTGCATGTAGGTAAAAATTATATTTAGAATAACTGAAATAATTTATATAAAATATGAAGAAAAAATAAACTATCATCAAACCACATAAGTTTCGGCTACCCTTCAACATTGAATAGATACGAAGTAGAAAAAGGGGACAAATTCTAAGTTAAAAACAAGTTTCTTCCTCAATAATTAAAGGAGTTTATCATCATTACCTTTTTGAATGTCCAAAATTTGACAAAACTGAGCTGTTGATCACTAAAAGCATGAAGATTGAAAATCTCACAGTTTGTTCCCAAAATCTCAATAAACCATTATGCCT
Source organism: Prosopis cineraria (assembly GCF_029017545.1). Lineage (NCBI taxonomy): Eukaryota > Viridiplantae > Streptophyta > Magnoliopsida > Fabales > Fabaceae > Prosopis > Prosopis cineraria. Next base: position 8,979,468 of record NW_026555336.1, on the reverse strand, counting down.
ATAGAATTGTTTCACCAATAGATGTGCACGTTAGAAAAGTGAAAAAAAAATTATCAATTGAAGAGAAACAAAAACAGAACCATGAAGATCTATGTAAATATATATGAATAGGTAGAGAAGAAGTAAGAAAAATGAAAAAAAGAACATATTATTAATGTATTTGAACCAATGATCTTGGCTAGAGAAGACAACAAGAGAAACTTTAGCAATTAGAGAACAAATAACTCGTGAGTTGTGAGATAGAAGAGCAAGAAATGGAGGAAGAGATGACCAAGATAAAGAGATTAAGGTTCAAAAACTTCAAGAAGAGTCATGGTATGAAATGAAATGACTATTTTCAATCTAAATAAGAGAGGTGGCGTTTTCCATTATTGTTAAGCATTGCTCTCAGTCAAGAGATATTGTTCATACCAATTCTCATCTCACATTCTTCTTTCATACACCTGTTTATGACATCATTTATGGAGGACTAGCCTTATTAATGTCAAGTTTGTGAGGCTCACATTTATTGTTTTATTATTTTCTAAAACAAATTAATTAGTGGTTCCTTAACATGTTGGAGCACTTAGTTATTTTTTTTTATAAAAAAGCTTAAGTGAGGTGGATCTCGAAACTCATCAAAATCAAGGGTTATTTCTAAATTCAAAGAGCATTTATAAAAATATTTATAGATCACTTACTAATAAAGTCTTTATATCGTTAATGAGGTTTGATCCCACAACCTTAAGAATTATAAGTCAAATCTTTATCAACAATGGGTAAAATTTGACTAGTACCATATTTAACTTACAAGTTGGGGATAATCAATTATTTTCAATCGCATTTGCCCTTCGTCCTATTATTGTGCAAGCTCTTCCAAGCTTATCTACTAGCTCAAGGTCACTCCATATTATTTTTACATTTATTTGGAGTTCCTCTCGCTTGAGCAATATGAGACTTTTTGTTTAACAAATAACCCACGTACACAAAACTACTTTAACAACTTGGCAAGGTGAGCAAAGCTATTATTATTATTATTATTATTATTATTATTATTATTATTATTATTATTATTATTATTATACAACAGAGCTTTATTATGGGAGAATGAAAATAAAACCCTTTTGAAATAAGAAAATAATAATTTGATTATGCAAAATGTAATGATGACAAGGAAGTCCTAAGGGATTTATTTGAAATAAAATTTCTATGTGAAATTACTTTATCATCCATCTGCAACTAATTTTATATAGTTCATAAGCTTAGTATATGTAATTGTAAGTTTAGTTCTACCAATGACTAAAATAATTGAAAAAATTATAATTTTTTATCAGCAAAGTTCAACAAATTTTATATCATTTACAAGTTTGGTATAAGTATTCACAACTTTGATTCCACCAATAATTAAAATGATTTAAAAAATCACAACTTTCTAAATCATATAGGGAAACTAAAGTAATTTCATACAAAATTTAATCTTAAAGAAGTCTTTTGAGATTTCACTGTCATTATCACATTTGAAAATAAGTTTAAATATCAGAGAATTTTATAGATGAAGGATATGAAAGCCAATGATCTCATCAATAAATTTAAAATCCAAATTAACCAATTAATTAAAATCCTATAATATTTAAACTTCTTTTTAAATGGAATCCCAAGTTTTCACCATTAAATAAATAAATATTATGTTAGATATGTTAGTCACCTAAGAGGGGAGAGAATTGGGTGTCTTTTGACTTTTTGCCTAAAGCTCTTGACCATAGAAACTTGGAATATGAATGTTGATAGGATAAATGGAGATGATTAAGATGGTGAGCAATACACAAAGAATTTATCCCGGTTCAACCCAATTCACTTGGCCTACGTTCAGTTCTCAAGAACCTTCTAAGATTTTTCATTATAACCACAAGTTCCATCCGGGCACTTATAAAGCCACGATACAATCTCATACTTAGCATCTGTATCACTCTCTTTTACAAAAATTCCACAAGTTCAATCCGGGCACTTGTGAAGCCACTTACATTCCTTCAAACTTACAAATTTGTTTCTCTCCCCCTTATACAGGTAATTTCAGCACCCACTCAAGATCTCCTAATTTAAGTTTGTTCAGATAAATAATAGAGAGAATTTGATCATGAAGTGATCTTAACATAAACTCACTCATTAAGTAAATAAAGACATTGAAGTACAATAATATTGGAGACAAAAACAAAGAGTGGTCGAATATATTAAATATCTTAGCTCATGCCACTCACTTCTCTTCTCTCTTTCGATCTTCATGATGAGTCCATTTATAATTGAAATTGATAAGTGATCAGTTAGGCTCATTAAAATAGCCGTTGGTGTAGTCTGTTTCTCTCTTCAGTGTCTTACAGAGTATCTGTTAGACACAATCAATTTTCCGTTACTCTTCGATCTTTAACGCTGTAAGTTTGAAGCTTTGCAACGGATTGTTACCTAAAAACGATAGTAAAAAATAATAGCTTTTCATACGGGCTTATGTGTTGGAGACAAAAGCAAATATAATGGCATTTATGCATTTAATATTCTGACAATATTATCATTGAGATGAATACTAGAAAAAATGATGAGAACATGGATATTGAAATAATCAAGAAATGTTTAATCCATCTTGAGATTGTGTTTAAAAGAATTCTAAAATAGGTAAGAACATTAACACAACACTTAGATTATGAAAAGATTTAGTAACAAGAGAGATTCAAAACTTATAAGATGTGAAATGAAAAATAGAGCATATTTCTTCATAGTTATACTAGATGTGCTTATTCCAGAATAGTGAAGAACAAAATAGGTAAATGCACAAGATTGGCTCTAATGGAATATCTCTCTTATGTCAGAATAAGTTTAGACATATGATGATTTGAAGAGCTTTATTTGGGAACATAGAAAGCTATTCCTAAATACAAGTTACATGTTCTTGTATAGCTGAATGTATTTCAAAATATGAAGAACACACAAGAACAAACTACTCATATAAAAGCTTTTAGACTTTGAAATGTTTGATTCTCAAAGTAGCTGAAATACTTCTTGGACACTAGAAATGGTTTTTGAGAGATTAAGATCAAGTCAAATACTTAATCTTTACAAAGAAACTCAATTAGATCAAACACTGATTAAGCTTTTGAGTTTCTAGATAATATGGGAACCGGGGATGATGAAAAATATCATTAAGAGTTTACTCCCATCCAAAGTTGTGTTTAAAATGATTTTAGAAAGATTACAAGGTTAACACAATTCATAGAAAGTGAAAGGAATTGATATTAAATGAGTTTCGAAGAGTTCATAATCAAACATGAAAAACATAGCATAGAAAATGATGTTTATACCAAAATAAGTGAAATTATATGGTAAGAGATCATTTATACTGGTATAAGAGAGTTCTACACCGGTATAAGACAAGGCTAGACTCAAAAATGAAGGTTTTTACCGGTATAAGGGGTTTTTATATTGGAATAACGGACACAGTTACGGAATAAAATATGAGTCAACTTAAAACAGTCATAACTATTTCATTTTAAATCAAAATCAAGAAAATGACCTATGGTTGGAAAGCTCTAGATCTCTAGTTTCCAACAAAATAAGATCCACTTGAAAAATCAAAGTATTTCGAGAGATATGATCAAAAATGTGAGCAGAGATCAATAGCGTTTTACTGAGGAATTGGAAGCATCAACAACTAATTTTAAAAAATCATATCTATTTCATATAAAATTCATTTTGAATGAAATTAAGTTCTTTGAAAATATGTACAAGTTTATTCTCAAATAAAAGAAGTTTAACATCAAATGAATTTGTATATTAAGAAATAAATAGAAAATATTGAATAAAGGTCAAAACCATATATCTCTAAAATTCTCAACTCAAATCATAAACTTCAAGTATTAACAACATAACTCCACTTTGAGTAAATATAACTTTTAAGAAACTTTATGAAATTGGTTTTCAAACAATATTTAAGAGAAAATATTTTCAAAATTTGTGAGATATAATTGATTAAAATCAAGATTAAGGTTATATTTCACTATTTATTTTAAAACAAAAATGTGCTTTAAGATTTAAAATAAATGCATACAAAAACAATGAGTTAAACATAAATATTAGAAAGCCTAAAGATATTATACCCATCAAGATCAAAGCTAAGATTGATCCAAGGTTGTATGTCTTCATTTACTTAAGCTTTTTTTTGAATCATCTTTCTCTTCATCTTTATGTTCTTCATTCTTGAGTGAAGCATATTAATGATAACAATGAATTCCTCTTCATGCTTACTCACATTGGATAACCTTCAAAATTATATCATGAACATAATAGCTAGTCTAAGTATTAATATGCATGGGAATAAATATAAATGATATTATTTCATGCATGCATATATTTAATTAATCTATATTTGTCATCATCAAAACTAAAGCTAAACATAATGTCATAATACATTATGTCCAATATTATTCAAAATAAGATTAAATTAGAGTTATAGAGTATATTGAAGTATGAGATATCAATCGTTTGGAAAATATTACACAAAAGAGGGCAAAAACATCATTTCACAAAATTATGGGTCATTCATTACTGCCAATGATGTGTTTACTGCAATGGACTACGTTGATGCTAATTAGATTTACATAAAGTCAATGTTCTATACATAAATGATGAGGTAATTTGCTTGAAATTTTCAAAGTTCAAGTCCAAAATGCTATTTCCGCAATAGTTTAGAGTTTGTGATGCTAATTAATAAATGATATATCAGCAAGGGATTGCCACATCAACATTTGACTCAGTCCCACAGCAAATAGTAATGGCGTTAAAAAATAGATAATTGTGAGATTTAAAATGTGGGTTTATTTTATATATTTTAAGAGTTTAGAGTTCAAAATGCTTTTCGTGCAATACTTCAAGATCCATTTTACTCATTGATCTTACAGATTTTGGTAATATTACTAGGAAAAAAGATTTTGTATAATTCTAATAACTAGTTTTATGTTAATAATAGTTATTGTATTAATATTAAAGTAAGTGCACTACCAGCAAGCATCGGTTCTACTTCTAGTAGAAGAGCTATGATTGCTTAAATATAAAATTTCAGGTTTGAGTTAATGTGAATGCAACAAACACCTTTAAAAGAGTTATAAATTAAAAGCTGCTATGGCTGTCTTAAAAAATGATTCAAATAACTTTTTGATGTAAAACAAGGAAGGGGGGAGGAGGAAGAGAGGGGAAGAAAAAAAGAGAAAGTCAAAGCTCTCAAAAACTTATGTAATAATATTCAAAAAAGATGAATACAAATAAAAATCTTAACTCTACTTATAGAGTTTTAAAATGATAAAATAATAATAAATTAATAAATCTAAATTCTAAATTCGATTTAAAAAGATACTGATATCTAAGATAATAATAAAATAAATCTTGATTCTTATAGATAAAATTTTTATCCAGATATCCCTAATGAATAATCTTAATATCTTAAATAAACTTTAATTATTTCAATTATCTGTTATCTCATATTCCATGACTTTTTTATATGTAATATCTCAGCAACTTCTATATTTAGCTTGGAGATCTAACATTTTGATTATATACTTGTTACCTCAAGAGAGTGGGATAATTGATCTTTCAGATGCTACTATGCAGACACAATGCTTGATATCCTTTGTTCATAAAAAAAATAATATCTTGATTATATTACGCATTCAAAGTATCAATCTTTTATTTGAAGGTCCCGAGCTTGGGAAAAAAAATGTATCAGTCTTTATCCATTGAATCTTGATATATAATCTTTAATTAGATGATATAATATTAATAATATATGACTCATTATTTTTTATTAATTACATATATAATGTTTAAAATTATATCCTTTATTTAGGATCATATTTAAACTAATTTGATTTTTTTCCTTTAACTATTTAAGATCACATTTCAACTAATTAGATACAAAATATTCTATCATCTTTTTTTTTAAATTATTTTTCAGTCTATATATCAATCATGGTAAAAGAAAATTATATTAATAATAACATTTTTATTTATTTTTAAAATTTTAATACAATTGGTAAAGGAAATAGATAGCATTCTGTTATAATATTTCTAAAATTTCAGTATCTAGCATATGACTAATTAACTATAGCAAATAGATCGATAATAACAATTTAATGATTTGAAGTGATATATTTAAATTTTAGTAAATTAAAAAACAGATTTATTTCAAAACATATTCTTAAAAAAAATTTACTATAAATATGAACAGTTAAAACCCAAAATTCATTACCTGCGAAGCTTAAACACCAGCCTCTTCCCCCCCCCCCCCCCCCAAAAAAAAATTTCACGGCACCCTAATTTCCATCTCTAAACCTTTCTAATCAGCGCCGTGCCCTTCGTAGTCTTCTCTTTCCTGCCCAACTTTGTCCTCATGGATAAGGTTATTAAATTTATAAATTTAAATAAACTCGTAATAAAAATATAAATTTATATTAAAAATTTAAATCAAAAATTTATAAAAATTTATCTTTATTAACTATAGTCATTAAAATATGATTGTAATTTAATTTAAATATATTAATAATATAAATTATTGAAATTAAATTCATCTATATTGATAAATTATCATATACAAGATATAAAAATTTTAAAATAGAGGAACTTATTTTTTATATATATTTTTTTCTTTTTTATTAATATTAATTTTTGCATTTCAAGTTTTTTTTTATTTGAATCAGGTTTTATAACTTTTATCAACTGAATTTTTCATAATATATATTTAATTTGCTTAACTCAAAAAAAAAAAAAGACAAGCTTAACAAGTTTAATTAAACTTACATCTAGTATGAGCCTATGAATTAGTTAACACGAGTTTGTAAGTTAGAAATGTAAAAACGGTAAACTCGGAGGTAAATTTATGAGTTTAACTAAGTTTGTATTTTATTCGAGTTTATGAATAAGTTAATATAATTTTATAAGTTAGAAATATAAAAATATTAAACTTATTAATTTAAGAGTTTGATAACTATATTCGTGGATCTCAAGCTTGGCATAGATGGATTCCACAAGCTTTGAGTTTTAGACGACTCCTTACCATCGTTTCACCTCTGTCGTTGACAGAAAAGGCTGCTGATGCTGTAACCAAGCTTGGTGGCCACTGACAGCAGGTACTCTTCTTCTTTTGATTTTTAAATTTTCCATCGCTCTCCAAAAGTTATCATAACTGAAGCTAAAGTTGGTTACAAACTCTTATTATTATTTTTAATCTTTCAAGAAATCAAGGATGTGAGATCAGACAATTTGGTGTTGGATTTTACTGTGATTTTCTGAGAGGGTATGATGAATTTCTCAATTACATTTTTTTGTCTTAATTGATGGCCGTGATTTGAACTATCTTGGTTTGATGCCTTTAATGTACCATGTTTGCATTCTAATGACAAACAGATCATTGTTTCTACCAAGTGCCCAAAATCACGAACTGTGGAGGTAAGTGTGCATTGCCATAAATTTCTGTTATCTTGCTGGTATGGGTATAATTTCTACATATATGTAGCATAGTATCATAAAATTAGTTTTATTTTAATGAATGAAAATCACCTTGTAGCAATCAGTTTCTTCATAATTTAGTGCATGGTTTCCATTACCTCAGGTTTTATTTTTCTATTTTAAAGTTTGGACATATTTTTGGATCCTCGTGCAATGGACAAATTTTCTTTTGAAAATTGAAAATATAGAACAGTTTGATTATCTAATTTTGTCTACTTATGAAGTAAATATGACATTATATGCCAAAAAGGCTCCCATTGAGATGGTAGTCTTCTATAGGCTTCCCCCTCTATCCTCACTGACAGTGTAAAACTCTTAAGTAGGCAATAGTATAGGTGAGAATTAGGGCGGGTCTAATCCTTATAGGCCCAGCCCTTAAAGGCTAAGGTTCTAAAACTCAATTATTTAAAAATTTAATTTAATTTTGAAGCTCGACCCTTTTTTATAGGGTTCAGGGCTGGGCAATTAAAGTCCTCTTTCTAAAAAAAAATCTAACATTTTAATTTAAATAGAATATTCTAGAATTCAACATAAAATAAATTAAAGTTTCACCTAAAATTCAACATAAAATTTCATAAAAATTTAAAATTTTAAATTTAAGATGAAGATTAAAATGTAAATCTAGATCCTCCTTGTCATCATCTAAAAATAAAATATTAAATCTCTCAAATGTAGGTCCACTTGTTAAAAATGGAGGTGAAGATTTAATGTTCATTATTTCTACAAGTTCTTCTTCATCATCTACAATAAATATTAACCAAATTGTGTTATTATTAGTCAAATATATGTGTGTATATATGTGTATACATACATAAGGTAACCCGACTTATCAGGGCTTGAAGAGCCATTCGAGCCTGAGTCTTTTTTCACAAGGCTTATCAGGGCCAGATTCTCGAGCTTGATTACGTAAAAAAATCTAATTTCTAAAACTTAAATTCTTATTTAAATAGAGCCTTCGAGCCCAACTTTATTTTTGGTTCTAGATAAAAGGTCCTCCTGACCCCGATGATGATGATATTGATCACAAATTTTTGCAGGAAAGATATGTGAGTATTTTTCTTCTTTGATTAATTAAATTATTGAATGCAAAAACTCTTGCTTAGCAAATTTTTGTTTTTAGATCATCGATGCTCCTCTTGTTGCACTGAATAGGTGTTAGTCATGTATGTTACTTTTTTATCCTAAATGTTTTAGACACATAAACATTCAACATCTCCATGTTTGTCATATTATTTTTAATTCTTAGATATTTTAATTCCTAAATGTATTTTTCTAATGTAGTAGTATATAACTAATATTCTCCACTAGAATCCTATCGGAGCTGTTGGCAATGTTTTGATATTTCATTAACTCAAAATTTTAACATGATACTTTTTCTGTTTGGTTTTTATCTGTGGTACAGAGAATGTGGAGGGTCATGCCTCTTATCATACATGACTTCATTCAAAATTCAGAAGGGGTAACAAAAGCATGTAGCTATTTTGACAATGACGAACCAGATGCTTGTATCTATAATAGATGAGCAACAACAAAATAGAGTTTAAAAATTGTAAAAAAAAAGTATATTAATATCTTATTACTTAAGTGTATGCCATGTTAGCACTACTACAGAATATATCTTTAGGAGCGGGTATTTAGGAGCGCTTTTTAAATAAGCACTCTAAAATGTGAATGCAGAATTTACCGGAGCACTTATATGTCAGGCTTATCAATATGATAATGCTCCTAATTAATATATATAAAATGTTGTAAAAAATAAAAAAATACCTTCGGAGCACTCGTACTTAAGCACTCCGGAAGATCTCTTCCGGACTCTGGCAGAGCGCTCTTTCGGAGCGCTCATTCACAAGCACTCTGGAAGAGTGTTTCCAGCTTCATTTATTTTCTGTCCATTTCTTTTCTCCATTTAGTTTCTTTCAAACCTCTCTCTCTTTTGTTGAGGCCGTGCATTCCCAACGAGTTCCAGATCTTTGCTGTATCAGTCTATCATCATCGCTATTTGTTGTTCCAATTTGCTGTTGTCGCTCATTCCTTCTCTGTGTTGCGCATCTGTCTGTTTTTGTGTCGCGTTGCTGTCCTTCTCCTAAGCTGCATTACCGTCCGTCGCCATTCCTGCACTGCGTCATCATCCATCGCCGTTCCTGTACTGCATCGCCGTCGCCGTCTCCTGCGCTGCATCGCCATCGTCGTTTGTTTGTTGTTCCGTAGCCATCACCGTCCATCTGGCTTTATTGTTTGCTATCTGCTGTTCTAAATCTGCATTGCTGTTGCAGATTTATGTTGTTGCTGTACACCGAAGCGACGCCATGAAGACCTCCGTTGCTGTCGTGCGTCATTGCTGTACAGCGGAGGAAGCGACATTGCTGCTGCCATGAATACCGCCATTTTCTGCCGTGAACACTACACTTTGAAGGTATTTTTTTAATAATTAATTTATATATATATTTGAGAATAAATTTCAAATGTTTTTTTAATAATCAATATTATAGATAATATATGAATTGAAGTTATTTATATTAAAATTATGGAGTATTTGTAGTTGATAATTTAGATTAAAATTGAGGAAACTACTTGAATATTTTTATTTTATTTATGAAATATACTTTTAAGGAAGATTATTATTATTAATTAGATTATAATTGATTGACAGAATTTAGATGCATTATGCTACTAAATTTTATTTGGATGAATTGATTTTTTTAGTTTAAATGTATTGTGTTGTGAAATTTGATTGTTTAATCATTTGGGAGGTTGTTCTTTTAAGGAAGATGCTGTTGAATTTTTTTTTATAGAAATCTAAGTCTTTTGTTTATTAAATTTTGGTAATCATATTAATGATATGGATCATAAGTGGATGTCGGCTAATCGACTATCTAGAGAATATTGAGATGGTGTGGATGAATTCATTTAATTTGCATTTTGTCATAATCAAGACCCCCGTGGAGTCATATGTCCTTGTTTGAAATGTTGCTATGGAAAAAGAGTAAAGCCAATAGAATTGAAAGATCATTTAATATGTAATGTGATTGATCCAACTTATACTTGTTGGACCATGCATGGGGAGACAAGGAATAATGCAAGTGATTGGAGGGATAATGCGAGCTACTTAACATTTGATCGTGATAGTGGGATATATGATGTTGACCGTATTGATGAAATGATTGATGTGATTGAAGAGGATCTTAGGGACTGTCCTAAGATGTTTGAGAGACTGAAGAGTGACACTGATAAACCATTATACCCCGGTTGTAAAAAATTCATAAAACTATTAGTTATTTTGAAACTATACAACTTAAAAGCAGCGAATGGATGGAGTGATAAGAGTTTCACGGATTTGCTTGAACTCTTATATGAAATCTTACCTGAGTACAACAAGCTTCCACCTAATACTTACGAAGCTAAAAAAGTGCTCTGTTCTATTGGGATGAGCTATGAGAAGATACATGCATGTCCAAATGATCGTGTCCTCTTTCAGAAAGAGTATTCAACCTTAGATAAGTATCTAAAATGTGATGCATCACGGTACAAAAGAAATGGATGTAGCCCAGCGAAAGCATTGTGGTATTTTTCAATCATACCAAAATTTAGACGCCTATACAGCATTGCAGAAGATGCTAAACACTTAATATGGCATGCTGATGAGAAAATTAAGGATGGCAAGCTACGGCACCTTACAGATTCTCCTCAATGGAAAAAGTTTGATCTTATATACCCTGAGTTTGGGGTTAAAGATAGAAACTTACACCTTGCACTAGCCACTGACAGAATGAACCCACATGGCATGCAAAATAGTACTCATAGTACATGGCCGGATATTTTGATGATCTACCACCTCGCTCCAGCATTGTGCATGAAGCGCAAATTTATGATGCTGTCATTGTTGATTTTTGGGCCTCGACAACTAGGAAATGATATAAATGTGTACTTAGCTCCTTTGATTGAAGATCTGAAGATTTTGTGGGAGACAGATGTGAAAGTTTATGAACAGTATAGAGAAGAACATTTCACCCTGCACGCAATGTTGTTTGGCACCATAAATGACTTTCCTACCTAAGGTAATTTATCAGGATACAGTATCAAAGGATGAGATGCATGTCCAGTATGTGAGGAGCACACTTGTTCAATGCGATTGGAACATTGTAAGAACAATGTCTTCATTAGTCATCGACAATTTTTGCCGCAAACACATCATTATCGACGATTGAAGAAGGCCTTTAATGGCCACCCGGAGAAGGGTAGAGTTCCCATGCCATTAATTGGCGAGCAGCTCTTTGAAAAGGTCAAAGATTTAAATATTGAATTTGGAAAACCATTTGCAAGTAAGATTGTTAAGAATGGTTGGAAAAAGAAGTCCATATTCTTTGAGCTACTATACTGGAAGACCCTAGATGTTAGGCATTTCCTGGATGTAATGCACATCAAAAAGAATGTCGGTGATAGTCTTATTGGCACATTACTCCACATTTTAGGAAAGAGTAAAGACAGTATTAATGTAAGGATGGATTTGATTAGTATGGAGTTAAGAGAAGAGTTGGCACTAGAGAGGAAGGGAAAATGCACTTTTTTACCTCAAGCAGCTCACACCTTGTCTAGAAAGGAAAAATTAGCTTTCTGTGAATTCTTGCATGAAGTTAAAGTGCTAGAAGGATATTTTTCAAATGTAAGTAGCCTCGTATCCATGAAAGACCTCAAACTAGTAGGTCTCAAGACTCATGATTGTCATATCATCATGGAAAATTTATTGTCGGTTGGTATACGATCCATTTTGCTAAAGAAGGTGTGAGCCACGATTACTAGATTTTGTTTCTTCTTTAAGGCAATTTGTAGCAAGTTGATTGACTCGAAAAAATTGCTAAAGCTAGAACATGAAATAGCTAAGATTTTAAGCGAGTTGGAAATGTATTTTCCGCCTTCGTTCTTCGACATCATAGTTCATTTATCATTTCACTTAGTTAGAGAGATAAAGTTGTGTGGCCTCGCTTATTTGAGATGGATGTACCCAATAGAGCGTTACTTGAAAGTATTAAAAGGATATGTAAAAAATTGAAGTCAGCCTGAGGGTTGTATTGTTAAGTGGTACATCATGGAAGAAGCAGTTGAATTATACACTAGATATCTCTCTAATATGGATGCCATTGGGTTGCCAAAGTACACAAAAGACACCATAGGTGAACAGGGTGGAATCATTGGGAAGAAACTCATTAGCATAGACAAGACACAATGGAAGCAAGTTCACTTATATGTTTTACACAACACTGAGGAAGTTCAACTATATATCAATGAACACAAGGCAATAGTTAAGAGTTAGAATAAAGGTAAAAGTGAAACATGGCTAGCAACATATCACAACCGACACTTTATATATTGGTTTAGAGCTCGCATCTCTGAGGAGTCTCACCTATCAAAAAGGTTGAGGTTTTTGGCTAGGGGTCCCGGATTTGAAGTATTTTCTCATACAGGTCATGTAATTAATGACTTTACATTTTATACGAAAAGCCAAGATACTCGGAGCACTATACAGAATAGTAGTGTAACGCTTAAAGCTCAATCAATACATGTCTCTAGTTTTAAAGACAAGAACCCAATCTATGTAATGATGTCATATTTTAGGATTATAGAGCACATTTGGGAATTGAATTATATCAAGTTTCATGAACTTGTCTTTTGTTGCACGTGGGTTGATAATAAAAATGGCTTTCGAATTGACAAGTTAGGTTTTATTCAAGTAGATCTTAATAAGGTGGCTCATAAAGATGAACCATTCATTTTGGCATCACAAGCTCGACAAGTGTTTTATGTGTTAGATCCAGCGCATAAAAATTGATCGATTGTTCTTTTAACAAATAAAATAGTGGGTAATGAAGAGGATGAAGATTTCAATATTGAGGATGACCCTTTCATGGGAACATCACAAACATTTGATGTTTCAACTAGGGATAATGCCTTCTATATTAGAGAAGATCACGCGGAAGGGATTTAGATTGATGAGGAATATGTAGAACACAGAAAAGAAAAAAAAAGAAAAAATAAATTTTAACATTTGCAAGTTCTTTATTTAAATTTCCTTTTAATTGTTAAACATTTATTTTTAGTTGTTAAATTTTTTTTGTTGTTAAATTTTTCAGGTATATGGTTACCCCACCTGAGAACAGTGGTGATGCTCCACCCACTAAAGAAGAAGCATTCAAGGAGGTTAAATGGGGTAAAACTGTTATGAAAGCAGTAATACAGGCTCGAGCAGCTGGTCGTAAATTACCAGTAAATTAGAATGATAGAGGCCAATTAGTTAAGTCTCCTTAGTTGGCCAGTTACATAGGGGTCTTAGCTCATCATTATGTTTCCTGTTGCATTGTAGACTGGAGAAAGAAAAATGACCCACAGCTTGAAGAAGAAAAAAATAATATATGAGAAGATTTGTGTATATCTTTTGACCTAGATAAGAGTCATAGGCATGATATCATGAGAAAAGCAGCATACGCTCATCGAAAGTTTCGAGCTACCCTCACAACATATCATTTAAAAGATGCAAATGAAGAATTCAATTCTCATCCTCCTAAAATGTCTCCAGAGATCTAGCAAGAGCATTGGGATGAATTTATTAAAATGCGCCAACAGCCTGAATTTCAATAGATTAACCACGTCAATCGCTCTAGAACCGCGAGTACTCCTTTTCAATATAGAGCAGGAAGAAAGAGCTATCTAGATATTGAATATGGTTTGGTAAATTTCAATTAATATCGTCTGTTGATATTACTTATATATATATATAAGGAAATGTTTTTTTTAATTATTGTAATATCTTCTTTAAATAGAGAGAAGAAGTTGGACCTAATGCTCTAATTTCTCGAGCTCTTGTTTGGAAGACTGCTCGAGAAGATAAAGAAGGCAAATTACCTGATGAACGCACTCGAAAAATTTGGGAGAATTGTGTGAGTATTAATATTTTAGTGTATTACTTTATTTACATTATTTACTTAATAATTAGTTTACAATTTGTTCAACAGGAAGCATTATCACAATCGATATCACAAGATGATGTGGGGAAGCATGTGGATGTCCTTGGTAGGGCATTGGGAGCTCCAGAGGTCTCTAGTCGTGATAGAGGATTTGGATTTGGCATTTCTTAAGGCACCTACTTTGGACGTCGATCCAAAATTTTTACTAAAGATGATTTTAATGCAAGGATGGCAGAGGCAAGAATGGAAAAAAATTTCAAGCTCAAATGGAAAAGAGATTTGAGCAAATGATTGGAGTTATAAAGGTGCCACAAGGTAGACTCAATGATAAAGATAGTTGCTCCTTCCATACTAAAGAAGACTTTCCTAAAGTTATAATTTTTCTTTCTATTATCTTCTCTTTATTCACAAATTATGTTTCATATTTTTTTAAAATATTAATTTTTAATTTTTAGGGTGAGTCTCAATGTCAATTATGGTTAGAATCACCACATTGTCGTGTTATGGCATTCGAATCTGTGTATAATGATAATAGTGTTACTATACACTCCAGACCATTACCTGCTGATCACTTAAAAGTGACTATAATTATTCCAATAGAAAGTGATGCTGAGTTGCCAGTGCAAATAGAAGAAGAGGATATATTCATGATTTTTGATGCTGTTGGAACTTATGTGGCTTGGCCTTCAAAGCTCATTAAGTTATATGTATAATAATTGATGGTTCTTTAAAATTATTCATGTTTTCTTATGGCCTTACTAATCCATTTTACATCTTGTAGTCCTCAAAATTTAAAGAAGTTGTAAAGAGGCCAATCAAAGTGAAAGGAAAGCCGTCAAAAAGATCTACCTCTGTGACTAAGGCAGGGAAGACCAGTATAGAATCTACTCAGTTGAAATATCCTCATCAAAATGCACTTGAAGTGATTATGCGGACAATATTTAAAAATGAGATCCGTGAAGTAGAATTTGAAAAGGAGATTTATGGTGAAATAATTAGCGAAAAATTAGCAACTGAAAATATTAACGAGATTCTGACTAAGGATTGGCTACAAACCACACAAATTAGTTTATACATCAAGTACT
The DNA here is from genome assembly GCF_029017545.1 of Prosopis cineraria. Classification (NCBI taxonomy): domain Eukaryota; kingdom Viridiplantae; phylum Streptophyta; class Magnoliopsida; order Fabales; family Fabaceae; genus Prosopis; species Prosopis cineraria. The sequence continues at coordinate 8,963,906 of NW_026555336.1, read as the reverse complement.
TTCTCAATTTTCTTACTTATTGTGGTATGTATTTAATTTTAGCTATGAATAATTCTATTTGTTTTCATTTTAGGTACTTATATCATACTTTTGTGGTGCCGGGATCATTGATAACAAAATTTTCATTTATTAGCCCACACAACACTAATACCTATAGTGTTGAGTACTATTCTCAAAAGATTACTGATACATTCAAAGCTAAAGGCAAAAAAAACATGTTATTTTTAGCTCCTCAGAATCCAGGGTAAATTGTTATTATTATTTATTTTTAACTTTAGTTGATATTTTAGTTAATGAAATATTTTATTTTTTTAGGCAACATTGGGTGCTTGTTTATATCAATCCATTCATCCCTGTGATTTATTATCTTGATTTACTAAGAGATAGTGACTTTAAGAACTACAAATCTATAAGAATATTATTTAATCAGTAAGTTTTTAGTTCTATATTCTTTATATATGTTTATTATAACAATTAATTTTTACTTGGTATGCTTAATCATTACATAATAGGGTTGTAGCACGTTATCGAGGACGTGAAGGTCTCCCTCCAAACACCAAAAGACTTGATCCTATTGAGTTTTATTCATGAAAAAGAATAAAGGTTTGTATTATTTTCTTAATAAAACAAGTTGGTACATATTTAAATGATTGTTTGATTGATATTTTATGTTTGTTATTTTGAATATGTTGTTTTGGATTAATGTAGAATTTTTGAAAAATTCTGAAACTTCCAAGTTATAGGGGAGACTCTACCGAATTTTTGACAGCAAATACTTGTATCATATAAATAACTTCATCACTGAAGTATTTTAAATTAAGTTAGAATTTATTTCTACCAGATTTTGATAATGAAATTTTTTATTATTTTATAAGTACCTACACAATTACAAGGTTGGGAGTGTGGATAATATGTTATGAAGTTTATGAGAGAAGTAATCACACAATAAGAGTTAATCAATCTTGAAAATATAAGTCAAAAGCTTTGAAATTAAGTTAATATAATGTGAATTACTTATATATTGCTTTCATATCTTGTGTAGTATTCTGTTGGAGCAAGATATTCGCATTTTACTATGGAACAAATAGAAGATTTAGTTAAAGAATGGTTAGAATATATTATTGACTATTTGTGATAGGAAGTTAGATTTTATTGTTAAAAAAATAACAATAGTTTCATTTGTTAGGCTTGTTAGAAATTAAACTAGGCTAGTTAGAAAAGTGAAATTATTGTATTAGTTTCAAATTCTTTTCTTGTATATAAATTTTTATGTTGATATTATTTTTAAATTTATTTTTGATATTATGATTTGCCATTATTAAAGATATGTAAAAGGAGAAATTTAAAAAATTTGATTTAAAAAAAAATATAATATACGAGAGTGCTCATTTGAGGAGCACTCTAGTAAAGTAACTTACGGGAGCACTGTTTAGAAGAGCACTCTAGTAAGTTGTCAGCATATGGGAGCGCTCATGCAAAGAGCACTCCTGTATGAGGGCATACAGGAGCGCTTTTTTAAGGAGCGCTCCAGTAAGTGTCAGCATACGGGAGCACTCCTATAAAGAGCGCTCCTGTATGCGGCATACAAGAACGCTCTTATAGAGAGCACTCCCGTACATTATGTGTGCCTATATAAACCGGAGCTCTCTGATGGAAGTGCTTTTAGAAAAAGCACTCTTGTATAGCGTAAATACAGGAGTGCTTTTTTTAAGTGCTCCTGTACATTTCAAAGCACTCAATACGGGAGCGCTTCAAAAGCACTCCCTAAGGTAAAAAAAAAAAAGCAAAGCGCTCCTGTACATTTCAAAGCACTCGATACGGGAACGTTTCAAAAGCACTCCCTAAGGTTAAAAAAAAAGCACTCCTGTAAGCTTATTTTGTAGTAGTGTAGATTTAATATCTCAATTCATATATATAATTGAATATGATAAAATAAAGTAATTCTGTGCGTACCTGAGGAATCCATTGATCGCTAGAGAAAGCTCGATTATCTTGAGTGTAGACAGACGCATAACCCACTAGTCCCCAGAGTTTTAAGAGAGTGCAGAGATAATGGTCTAATGGAGCAAAAGAATGAGTTGTGTGTCTAGAGGTTATCGATTGATCGACTTATAAGAATCAGATCGATAACCATCTTATTAAATAATTAAAATAATTATATTACATTATCTCTGACTCAGTCAGTTAAGAGATAGGGAATAACTGACAGCTACTAGGTTGTGGGTTGGGCCTCTACCCATTAGGCTCACTTATATGGTCCACCTATCACGGTCCACATAAGATCATAAAGACCAATTTATTTAGGCTTATTAATTAATTTTAATTCATAAATAATATTCCAACAATCTCCCAATTGGATTGTATTAATTAAGCAAGTTATATAAACAAGCCACAAACAAAATTCAGAAAATGAAACTCCACAAAATCATTAGATCCTATGGGGAAACAAGTGATATAATGTCTCATAATTTGAATAAAATATGAAATTTTTATTCTAAACACAGCTTAGTAAGATAACAATATAAATCACTGATTTCTATGGGAAAACAAGTGACATGCATAGCATACTACAACAGAATCATTGAATCCTATGGGGATACAAATGATATAGACACTCTAACTGAATTGAACAACACTCACAGAAGAAAATAAAGCCTAAAGAGATATTGCAACACAAAAGGTTCTCAAACTCTCACTAAATTAGGACATTAAAGGAATTCACAATACTCGAACAAGTTACATGATTTTGAAAAACTTCAATAGGTAAGCCCTTGATCAGCAGATCTGCAAGCATCTATGTGCCAGGAATGTGTACCACACAGGTCTGAAACTCAATAATTTTCTCTTTCACGAACATAAGTTTGATATTAAAATGCTTTGCATGACTAGAATTTATGTGGTTATTAGTATAGTATACTGCAGATTTGTTATCACAGTAAATGGTTAGAGGACGTGATATTGACTCAACTAGGCACATGCTAGATATCAACTTCCTCAGCTATATAGTGTGATATGTAGTCTCAAAACAAGCAATATACTCAGCTTCCATAGATGAAACTGTTATAAGTGTCTGTTTTACACTTTTCCAAGAAACGGCTCCTCCAAATAATATGAAAATATGTAGGTCGTGAACTTACGATCATCCAGACAGGAGGCAAAATCTGAATCTGAAAAACTAACAATTTCAAGATCTTCTGATCCCTTAAAGTCATAGTCAGAATATCCAACAACCTCAAGAGAATTTGACCTTCTATAAGTCAACATATAATTCTTTATACCTTGAAGATACCTTATAACTTTCTTAGTAACCTTCCAATGATCCACACTTGGATCATTTAAGTATTGATCCAGCATTCCAATGGCAAAGGCTATATCTGGTCGAGTACACACTTAAACATACATAAGGCTGCCGACAGCGAAAGCGTATGGTATCTTTCTCATTTCAACCCTCTTCTTATCATCCTTGGGACACTGCAATTTTGACAATAGCTCACCATTTTGTACAGGAGCAGGTGAGGGAGAACATGAATCCATTTTGAATTTCTTAAATACCCGTTCAATATATGTGGTTTGTGATAAATCAAGAATACCACGAGATCTATCACGATGAATCTATATCCCAAGAATGAAAGAGGCTTCACCCATGTCCTTCATTCAAAATGGCAAGACAATAGGTGTTTTATCTCATTGAGAAAATTCATTAAATTACTGACTAACAAGATATTATCAAGATAGAGAACAAGAATGGCAAAATTGTTCCCATCAAACTTCCGATAGATACACTAATTGAGACATTCTCAATAAAATCGAGCGAGGTGATAACTTTATCAAACTTCAGATACCACTACCTAGAGGCCTGTTTTACCCCTAGATGGATCTCTTCAATCTGCACACTAGATGTTATTTACCAGATTCAATAAAAACATTAGGTTGTGTCATGTAGACTTCTTCATACAAATCGCCATTCAAGAACGCAGTCTTGACATCCATCTGGTGAAAATCAAGATCAAACTGTGCAACTAAAGCCATTACCACTCTAAAAGCATCTTTGATGGATACCGAAGAGAAGGTCTCTATGTAATCAATACCTTCTTTTTAGTTGTAGCCCTTAGCTACAAGTTTGGCTTTCTATCTATCAATTTCACCTCTAACTCCTCATTTTGTTTTAAAGACCCACTTATAACCCACTAGTTTAAAACCCTTTGGTAACTCTATAAGCTCCCTTTACATGATTGCGGTACATAGAGGCGATTTCTTCAGTTACAGCCTCTAACCATTCAAAAGAATGTGAGATAGAAATAGCCTCTTGGTAAGATGTTGGGTCTAAACTATTAATAGCATCTGAATCAAATTCCTACAAATACACCATATAATCATTTAGAATAGCAGACTACGAACCCTTTGGGACCGTCTTGGTTCAACAACCAGATCCTCATCGCCCTCTAAAGGTGGTTCATCTTTCAGATTCATTGTGATCCATGACATTATTTCTATCAACATGAGGGGTTGCCACGATAGGCATAGGCAAAATATTACTTTCGTCATGTAAAGTGATATGCCTAGGCACAGAGCGCTCACTGTCTAAAGCATCTTCAAAGAAATAAGCTTGATCGGATTCAATTATCCTAGTAGTGTGATTTGGACAATAGAATCTATACCCATGAGATCCGATGCAATAGCCAATAAAGAAACCATCAACAATTTTAGCATCAAGCTTCATTTGTTGTGGATTGTAAGGTTTTACCTATGCTTTACAACCCCAAACTCGCATATGTTTCACTGCAGGAGTCCTTCTAAAATGCAACTCATATGGAGTCTTTGGAATTGACTTATTAGGAACTTGATTCAAAATATAAACAGCAGTTTTAAGTGCATCACCCCACAAGAATTTTGGTAGTGAAGAGTGACTGATCATGCTTTTAACCATATCCACGAGAGTATGATTTTGCCTTTCTATAACCCCATTTTGCTAGGGGGTGCCAGGCATAGTATACTAAGCTTCAATGCTATGCTCTTGAAGGTACAAAGCAAATGGCCCAAGGTTCCTGCCAGTCTCAGTATATCTCTTATAAAATTCTCCTCCTCTATCAAATCTCACATATTTGATCAACTTGCCAGATTTCAATTCGACTGCTACTTTAAAGGCCTTAAATGCATTAAGAGACTCACCCTTTTTTACGCAAGAGTTTAATCCATCCATGATGAGAGTAATCATCTGTGAAGGTGATGAAATATCTGAAACCACTCACAGCCGAAGGTGTGATAGGTCCATAGACGTCAGTATGGATTAGGTCTAAAGTGTTTTCAGATCTCTTTACCCTTTTGGTTCTAGCTCTAGCAGGGAATTTTCCTTTATACATTAACATAAGTCTCAAAATATGAGAAATCAAGGTCTTGTAAGACACTTTGCTTAGCCATGCATTCCAATCTCTCTTTAGAGATATGATCTAAACGACGATGCCATAACATGGAGGAATTATCATTGGGCCTTTGACGTTTATGCCCAATGGCAACATTGATATGGAGATTAAGAAGTTCAAGTAACCAATCATTCAATTGATATAAACCATATATCAAGAAAGAACAACCAACATTAATGGAATTAAAACAAATATCAATTTTCCCATTTCCTTAGAAGAATGATTAGCTACAAATATCCAATGCAGAAGTTGAAATTAAATTCCTCTTCGTAGAAGGTATATAAACAACATTGTTTAAATTTAAAACATAACTAGAATTTAAATACAAAGAAATACTTTCAATGTATTCAACTGAATCCTTGATCCCTACTAGGCCAAAGACTGACCTCTGTACCTCACTTAGAACCTTCTAGTTTCTTCGCCCCTGTAAAGAATTCACAACATATACAGTGGCACCAAAATCCAACCACCATAAGTCAAAGGAAGTTTCAATGGTGTTAAATTCAAAACAAATTAGATCTAGAGGGCCAGTTGGAAGAATCATACCTTCACTTTCTTGTTTGATATTTAGTTTGAAGCAATTAGCTTTAATGTGACCCGATTTCTTGCAATAATTGCATAACCTCTTAAAGGGTTTCTTCCTCGGCTTCTCACTCTTATCACCATCCTTCTTAAAAGTTGAATTATTAGGCTTTGGAGCCTCATACTTCTTCCCCTTTTTCTTATGACCCTCCAGATATGCTGCTAGAGCCATGAGAAACATAGTTTACTAAGTGAGAGGAATTCTTCTTTATAGCTTCCTCTTCTTGAGTGGCTATTGATATTATCTGGTCAACAAACCATTCAACTTCTTGTGAGTTATATGAAGTCCTCAAGAATGCGTACTCCAATGGCAGTGATTGAAGAACATGGTAAACCAAAGTACTTTCACCCAAATCAATTCCATATAATTTAAGCTTGTTATAATAATGAATAAGTTTCAAAATGTGCTCCCTGACACCAGAAATTCTATCATATCGAGTATTGTCAAGAAGTAACAAATAGTAGTTCTTTTAAGTCTTGTCAAACTTCTTGTATTTGTTACCAACAGCTTTTAAATATTTCACTGCAGTATCCTTTTCAGGAATGCTGTTCCTAATTTCCTTTTCAATTGTATACTTGATGATCGCTAGATAGATCTGGTTAGACTCAGTCCATTATTTATGAAAGGCCATTTCAGAAGCACTAAACTCAGAAGAGAGGTTCGCAGGCTTGGGTTCTCTCAAAGCTAAATCTTTCCCAGAAATGGTCAGATACATATTTAGGGACTCTTTTCAGTCATCATAGTTAGTCTCATTGAGAGCCCTTACAAAGGATAGTTACGCAAAAGCAGAAACTAAAATCACAAAACAGAAAATGGGAAATATTAATTATGCGTGCACAATATGATTATAAAAACAGAATTCCCCAACAAGCGATTATCAGTTATGTAACTATAATCATGCACCAAGAAGGCTCAAATACCATAAAGATTTAGCTTAAACAAAAGTTCATACAAAATAATGCATTAAACATTTCCATACCTATAGGGTATAACAAATATCTAACACATTAAAGGAGTGCTATTAGCCTATCCTCAAAACCAACCATCAGAATCACATTAATGATGTTACATGATCACTCTCGCAAGTGTATGAGATCACAATAATAAATTACCTGGAGTATTTCAAGTGTCAAACCCATAGAGAAGTTACACTTTTACTAATTTAAATAATTAATAGTTCAAGAAAAATAGATAAAATGGATAATTTTGATGAAAATATAAAGAATAAAAATAAATAAATAAAATAATGATGATGAAAACACAATCACTTAAAGCGTTGGGATTTAGGATTCACCCTATAGGTTGCTAGTTTCTACCCTTTGAGTTGACTCGGATCAATTATAGTGACAACTATTCCTAAAATGTCCTAATATTCTCCTGAATTATTAGTCCCTTTTTAATTAGTGCTGAATTCGTTCCCACAATATCTAGGCAACTAATTAAACCGTGAAGCTATAGTTTAAGTCACCATAAATTTCTAGAACTATCCCTAGTCTAGTTATTCGTGTTTATTTCTCTAGATCTAGGTTTTCTCTTCACCTTCCAATCTATCAAGATTACCCATAGAGTTGATTAAATGATGGCCATTCATTAAATCAATATGAAGAACAAGAGAAATAAATATAATTGAAAAAAAGAAAAAATATTCATAAATATAAATGCAAAGAGTCAAAACAAAGGAAATAAAAAATAGCTCCCCAATTGGGCTACATGCTTATCCCAACTGAATAATTTAGAAACACATAATAAAATTAAATAACACCATTTTAAAATCCCCAATCATGAAAAATGATCACAAAGAAAATTAAGGAGTAGAAAAAAATAATTATAATTTGTGAAACTCCTCAATGATCTCGCTTTCAACCTTCAGAATGCTTCTACAAGCTCTAAATATCTTAGAGAAAATTCTTGAGGTACTCAAATAAATGATTGGATTCCTTCCCTCTTGATGGAGGAAGTATTTATAGTTAACGTGGAGGCTCCTTCTTTTATTCCTTGTCGATGTGAGACTCTACTATATATATATATATATATATTTCTCTTTTCCTTCTTTCCTTCTATTTAGTTTATTGTTTTTCTCTGTAAAATATAAAGATAAAAAGATATGAGTGGATTTTGTATTAAGATTCCTTTTTATCTTATAATTAAGTGATGAGGGAAAAAAATATAAATATCAATTAAATAGATATAAAATCTTAATAAATATAATCAAATTCAAACTAAAATCTATACCTATTTAATTATAAAATATGCACTTATCAAGTTTTCCCACACTTAGCTTATTGCTTGTCCTCAAGCAAATACTTCTGCGTTTAGCCTTATTCCTTAAATAAGTATATCAAATATAGGAACTTTACTCAAAGTACTAGTAAAACTTAACTGTATAACTAACCTACAGAGCTTCAATGTGAGAGAGAAAGCTAATAATTATGCTAGTACCACCACAAGGAGTGAATTAAATTCTGATTGAGCATTTATCTATAAAATAAATTTATCTATACCCTTGGACCTTACCTATTTCTTTTTCTGAGTTAGTGCAATGGGGTCACCATCCTTAACTATTCATGAATTGCCTTTCTTCTTAAATAATCCTTAGGTCCTTTTGATGTGAACCCACATATTGGTGATACAAGGGCTCAATTACTCAAACTTCAGGAACTTTAGTGGCACACTCTTGGTACTTACTAAGCTGTTTGACACGAAGGCCAACATTGCTAATAAAGGCCCCCAGTTACTAGGCCCAGTTGGCATCAACGGAGTGGGCACTCAACATTTTTTTTCTCTCTTTGTAGGATTATTCCCCTTTTTAACTACTTTGCAAGGTGTTAGCCTTCTAGACATAGACACAAATAATTAAGACAGATAATTCATGCATTAAGTATATTTTTGATAAACTCTTATGGGGTATTGGCAACTTTAAATTCTTTCTCAAATACATAGTTGTCCTCAGTAGTTATATAGCTAAATAAAATAGTATAAAAGAGCAACAAGTTTTAAAAAAAAATCAAAAATTTACTAAATTTTTAGAATTAAGGCCAATTACAGCATGTAAATTGCTAAGGAAATTATAACAGTATAAGCAATAAAAAATTATCATGATATTCCCTCCCCTACACTTAAATTTTACATTATCCTAATGTTTGTAGAAAAGAAAAAAGATAAAGGAACTGAAACTCTCCTGATTTAATTTGTTTTGATATGACTTTGATAACCTTTAAGAAGCTCCCTTTTAAGCATTGTAATCTTGCAATTCATCTTAGAGGGGGTCTTAGTGATCAAATAAAATTTTATGGGGATAACAGACGGTAAAAAGAAATTAAAATAAATTAAAATAACAAAGAAAAGGAAATAAAAATAAAATTGATTTGCCTCCCAACAAGCACTGCATTTAATGTCTATAGCTAGACATTGATGTAAAAATCAAGAAATGCCTTCTGAGTATGGTATAAATCCTTGTCATCCTGAATCAAAAGACACCTTTTATCCCAACTAACATTCATCTTTCCCTTAAAGAGGGTTCTTGTTAATGAGCAAGGGGCTTTCCAATTTGGTTCCAATATATGAGTGCTAGAGCTTTTGCGAGACTAGTGAGTAAATCTTTAGGTTGCCTTTATAGCTCCCTCCCTTCTCCATTGCTAATTTCCACCTCTTTATTTTCTAAAGTATGTAAGGGAGGGTCTTTTGAGTGTTTCTCCTCTTCCCGTGTCACCTGTATGCTACACAAAGATTTTTCAAGTAGCTTTAGTAAATTTAAATATCTCTTTTTCCTCACCTATTTTGAATATTAATTCTCCCTCAGGCACATTAATTAAGGCACCTCTAGTGGCTAAAAATGATGTTCCTAATATAAGTGAGACATTCCAATTATCTTCAATGTCTAAAATAATAAAATCTACAGGGATATAAAGTTTACCGACTTTCACTATGACGTCCTTAACTACACCATATGGATATATGAGTAATCTATCTGTGAGTTGAAAAGTCACATTGATTGGCTTGATATCTATTATAACAAGGTTCTTGTATAGAAAATAAGGCATTAAGTTAACACTGGCACTCAAATCACATAAACAATTTTCAATAATATGACAACTAATATCACAAGGAATAGTGAAACTCCCTCGATTTATCAATTTAGGTGGTAGCTTTTTTTGTAGAATCGCACTACACTCCTCTGTAAGTGTAACCATGGCATATTCTTCTAACTTTTTCTTGTTTGAAACCAGTTTCTTAATGTATTTGGTATAAGCAAGCATCTTTGCCAATGCCTCTATAAAGGGAATATTAATTTGAATTTTCTTGAACATCTCAAGAAATTTTTGGAAACCTAAATTTGGATCTTTTTTTAGAAGGCACTCAAGGTATGGAATGGGGGGCATATAAGGTTTGGCTTCAGAGTGAGAATGCCCACTTTTAACTCCACTATCGACCTCTTGGGATTCCTTACCATTTTGTATGGTGACTGCTATAACTTGCTCTCGTCGATTGACTTCAATATTGCTTGGAAGTTTATTTTGACTCTTTCCAGTAACTAAGCTAGCCAAATTGCTTATTTGAGTCTCCATATTCCTCAAAGAATTACCTATTTGAAATTCTATATTCTTCATAAAAACTTGAGTTGAAGTAACTGTTTGTTTTAGTTGATCAATCTCTTAATTAATGCTCTCATGCTATTTACTTGGTAAGTCACCATTTGAGCCAAAGCTTCCTCCAACTTTGTTGTACGATCTTCAATTGTGTTTCTTTATTATTGAATGCCTAGCTGTACTTGTGGCCCCTGAGTAGAGGAATTCTTCCAAGAGAAATTTAGATGATTTCTCCATCTAAGGTTGTATGTGTTGGAGTATGGGTCATTCTTAAATTAACTCAATCGTTACTAGCTTTCATATAATTAGCCTCCTCCACATAGTCACCATCACAACCTGTATAAAGAGAATTATTAGTAGAAGAAAGGGAATTAACAGAACCAAAATTTTTCAATAATAAATTTAAACTCTTTGTCAAATCCCGTAGTTCATGTGAGACATCTGATGTAGAAACTTCATTAACCATCACCCTCCTTCCTCAAACTATCTTTTGCCTTAAATTTGCTACTAGCATTTTATAAATCTCCTTCCTTTCTTCAGCTGTCATATTACTTAGATCACCTCGAGCTGCATTATCAACTTTTGATTGGCATTCAGCATTTAGCCCATCATAAAAAAAATCCATCAAGAGTATGTGTGGAAATTGGTGATGGAGACATTGGCTTATGAGGATATTATAATGTTCCCAGGCCTCATGGAACAATTAACTATTTTGCTGTGTGAAGAAGTAAATCTTATCCCTTAATTCTAAAGTCTTCTGGGGAGAATAATATTTTAATACAAATTGCTCATACATCTCTGTCCAGGAGCTTATGAAAGCTTATGGTAATCATAAAAGCCATTAATGAGCTTCTCCTTTTAAATAGTACGGAAAGCAACCCAGCTTTAAATCATCATCCGATAGATTATCTAGCAATAGTGTATCAATTACTGCATAAAATTCTCGTACAAAATCCAAGCCATCTTCAGTTCGGTGCTCGTTGAAAGTAGGTAGCGCATTTAATGAATATTCTTAAATTCATAATTACGCGCTCTCATACTTAGTTGGATGCATGACGGATTAGATGTAATGAATGGGCGTTGAATATCTCTAAATGCAATGGATGGATCTGAAATAGTTTTATCACCCATCTTTCTTCTTCTTTAGATCTATTTTTCCTGCAAAACCGTTCAATTTCTAGATTAATAGGAATCAAATTTAAATCACTAGAACTTCTCAGTTGCATAAAAAAATAAAAAATTAAAAGGAAAAAAAATTAAAATTTAAAATTAAAATGAACTAAAATTTAAATAGTTAGTAAATTTGTGACTTCCCCGACAATGGCACCAAAAACTTGATCACTCTTGCAAGTATACGAGATCACAGTAATAAATTATACGGAGTATTTCAGGTGTCGAACCCATAGAAAAGTTACACTTTTACTAATTTAAATAATTAATATTTTAAAAAAATAGATAAAATGGATAATTTTGATGAAAATATAATAAAAATAAATAAAAATAATGATGATGATGAAAACACAATCACTTGAAGCGTTGGGATTTAGGATTTACCCTATAGGTTGCTAGTTTCTACCCTTTGAGTTGACTCGGATCAATTATAGTGACAAATTATTCTTAAAGTGTCCTAATATTCTCCCAAATTATGAGTCCTTTTTTAATTAGTATTGAATTCATTCCCACGATATCCAGGCAACTAATTAAACCGTGAAACTATAGTTTAAGTCACCATAAATTTCTAGAACTATTCCTAATTTAGTTATTTATGTTTATTTCTCTAGATCTAAGTTCTCTTTTCACCTCCCAATCCATCAAGATTACCCATAGATTTGATTAAATGGTGGTCAGTCATTAAATCAATATGAAGAATGAGAGAAATAAATATAATTGAAAAAAGAAAAAATATTTATAACTATAAATGCAAAGAGTCAAAACAAAGAAAATAGAAAACTAGCTCACCAATTACGCTACATCCTTATCCCAACTGGGTAATTTAGGCACACATAATAAAATCAAATAACACCATTCTAAAATTCCTAATCATGAAAAATGATCACAGAGAAAATTAAGGAGTGAAAAAGAAATAATTATAATTTGTGAAACTCCTCAATGATCTCGCCTTCAACCTTCAAAATGCTTCTACGAGCTCCAAATATCTCAGATAAAATTCTTGAGGTACTCAAATAAGTGATTGGATGCCTTCCCTCTTGATGGAAAGAGTATTTATAGTTAATGTGGAGGCTCCTTCTTTTATTCCTTATCGATGTGGGACTCTAATATATATATATATATATTTCTCTTTTGCTTCTTTTCTTCTATTTGGTTTATTCTTTTTCTCTACAAAATATAGAGATAAAAAGATATGAGTGAATTTTGTATTAAAATTTCTTTTTATCTTATAATTAAGTGATGAGGAAAAAATATATAAATATCAATTAAATTAATATGAAATCTTAATAAATATAATCAAATTCAAACTAAAATCTATACCTATTTAATTATAAAATATGCACTTATCATCAAACCTATAGGGTATGTCCATTATCAATGCTACAAGATCCTAAGCATCATCAATAATTCACAAAGTCACAAATTTTATGACCCTAGGACAAAACAAAATTATTTTAAAGGTCCTTAGGGTCTTTTTGAGAATTAGAGAACAAATTTGGGACTTAAGTGAAATTTTAAAAAGATGTCGAAGGTTAAATAGGTAATTCTAGAAGAGATTTGGGTCTTAAAATTACAATTCTAGAAGTTAAGGGACCCAAGTATAACTTTAAAAAATTTATTAGGGTCATGGAGAAATTCCAAAAATTATAGGCCAAAGGAGGTAATTCTGTCTTGGGATCAAAATGTAATAAATAATTTTTTTTTTTTGAAATTGGGCCCAGATGACATTTGGGCCCAACACAACATAACCGAATCCCTAGGACCCGGTTTCTGACCCATTTTGTGCCGCAACCTTTTTTTTACAGATCTCGTTTGGGCCCAGGACCAGGATCTGGTTTCATAACCCTGTTGCAACATCTTCTAGCTGCCATGGATCAGCAAATTTGGAGGATGCCACTGGTGAACCAGAAGTTGGGAGGAAGACATGACACCAGAGACCACCGAGCAGCAACCTCCACTCTGATGATGCAAATCAGACCCACGATGATGATGCCATGAACGACGATGACACTAGCTTCTAACAACAATGCATCAGTAGTCATTGATGGTCCAGAACCCTTTTTTTTTTACGACGGCACATGGCGAAACAACAATTTGCAGGAAAGAGCTGTCTTTGTCAAAGCTAGTAACCATAGTTCTGAGTGAGTTCCGAAGAGGTGCTCTTATAGCAAAGCAAGCAAGAAAGAAGAAAGCAACTCGCATGATTCCTTTAGCTGTTGAGCTCGTAATCAACTGAATTTTAATTTCATTAAGGCTTTCTAGCCATCAAGATAGAAAATTGCTCTAAGGAAGGCTCATGCAAATTAAAAAATAAAATAAAATTATAAAGTCATATATATCTATAATTAATCAGAATTTCAATGAAAAATCTCACATTCACTTTCAATGATAAGGATGGACTGAGAATTATCAACATGTGAGAATTATCATATACACTTTCATCAACACACATATAGGATAAAAAATTGAGATATATAAATTAATGTTTGTAACTAAGGCTCTGATGCCACGTGTTAAATTTAATATATCAATTCATATATATAATTGAATATGATAAAATAAAGTAATTCTTTGCGAACCTAAGGAATTCATTGATTGCTAGAGAAAGCTCGATTACCTCGAGTGTAGATAGATGCACAACCCACTGATCCCCAAAGTTTTCAGAGAGTGCAGAGATAATGGAGCAAAAGAATGAGTTGTGTGTCTAGAGGTTATCGATTGATCGACTTATAAGAATCAGATCAGTAACCACCTTATTAAATAATTAAAATAGTTATATTACATTATCTCTGACTCAGTCAATTAAGAAATAGGGAATAACTGACGGCTACTAGGTTGTGGGTTGGGCCTCTGCCCATTGAGCTCACTTGTGTGGTCCACCTATCACGGTCTATACAAAATCATAAAGACCAATCTATTTGAACTTATTAATTAATGTTAATCCATAAATAATATTCCAACATGCCATATATGGAAATTGAAGATCATGAAATAGTTCTCTTTATTGATTATGATATTATTTTACTGTTTTAGATATTCTTAAGTAATTTTATTATGGTTTAATATTTTGTGTATAATTGTGATATACTTTTTGAGTACTTAATCTCAATGTGATACTTAGTTCTTAATATGTTTTGATATAATTTACTGTTATTTGATTACTTTTTATATATTAAAATTTGATTATTATTATTATTATTATTATTATTACAGATTGCAAGTAATAGTAGAAATTATAGTTTTAAAATATTACAAAAATAATAATTAAAATTATATAAAATAATTGAATAATGAATTATATCATTGGAGACATATTTACAACGGATTTGAGAGGCTAATGTCTTTTTGCAAAATTTGTGACAAATTTGGGACGGAAATTCCTTCATAATTTTTTGAAATGAAAAAATTTGTGATGCTTTTTGCGACAACAAAATTCGTCCCGAATTTGGGATAGATATTTCGTCCCAAAAAGTGCATCCCAACTTGCAACAGATTTTAGAATTCCGTCGCAAAAAATTTTTGATCAGCAAAATATTGACGGAAAGTTAGCTGCCACAAATTCTGTCATAAGCATTGTTTGTGACGGAAATTCCATCTCAAAATTAGGGAAAAATCCATCGCAAAACAGGTGTTTTTTTGTTAGTGATTATTATTACTATTATTATTATTATTATACAAAGCTTTATTAAGAGAGAATGACAGAAAAAAAATTCTGAAATAAGAAAATAATAATTTGATTATGTAAAATGTGATAATGACAATGAGGCTCCAAGAAATTTTTTTGAGATTAAATTTTTATGTGAAATTAGATACATATTTGCAACTAATATATATGGTTCACAAGTTTGATAAAAGTATTTGTAAGTTTGATTCCATTAATGAATAAAAAAAATTTACAAGATAAAAATTTTCTATTAGTAAAGTCCTACAAATTTTATATCATATATATTTACAAGTTTGGTATGAATATTCACAAATTTGGTTTTACTAATGACTGAAATGATTTAAAAAATCACAACTTTTTAAATTACAAAAAGATATTAAAGTAATTTCACATAAAAATTTAATCTCAAAGAAGTCTCTTGAGATCTCATTGTCATTATCACATTTTATAGGACCAAACTGCCATTTTCCTATTTCAAAGGCATTTATATGTCATTTTCCCATTTATCATTTATTTTATGATATATGTTCCAACTCTAACTCCTAATTAATTAGAAGATAAGACAAAAATATCTACTAGCAATCACATTTTTTTTTACAAAAAATTTATGGTCTTAAATATAAGTGACCTTACAATATGTGAAAATATTTTTTTTCCTCACAAATGCTCTATACTTCTGCATTAGAAATCGTTTTGTTGACTTTCTCTTTTAAAAAAAAAAATGTGATGTTAGAATTTAATTGAGAGTAATGTTTAAAAATAATCATAATTTTAAAATATAAACTACTTTTATTTTTTTTACTTAGAAGTACTTCCTATTATAAAACACACTTTTTTTAAATATTATATTAAAAAATATAAGACATTTTAAATCTTTTAAAATATATTCAATAATTTTTTTTAGAAATACGCTTAATTAGAGGGTGAAACCGAGTAATTAATAATATTTTTAACCAAAATATCTTATTAAATAAAAGTAAATATGGAAAAAAAATATTTTATATAATTTTCAATGTTATGAAATTATTTTATTACTCTGAACTGATAGAGTTAACATCTATAATTAAGAGAGTCTAAAGTGTACGTCAATTATTAAAATGAAAACTTAAATTAAACGTGATGATATGTAAGTAAAGCGATACTCTAGACAAAATAAGCCGCCAACGACAAATGTTGTAGTTGTATAATAAATGTTCGGCGGTGTGAGTGTTTGTCTGTATGTATACGCATGACAGTTAAAACGCCACGTCACTTTAAAACAGTCAACGGTTTGAACATATGTGAGAGTTAGGTCTTCTTATCCTAAGAGCTAACATGCGCATGTCTTGTCTTCTTGGATTAGTTTGCGTGTCTTTGTCTTATATCTTAGTCATGCCAACGTATATACAACAATGGTTCTCAACTAAAACACCAAATTCTACACGTCATCGCCTTCATTCCTAAAGAATTTTAAACATGAAAAATATACCCTCATTTTAAATTATAAAATAATTTCAAAAAAATTGTTATTCTAAAATATAAGATAATTTAATAAAAATAAAATTTTGTTAATAATATTTTTTAATATTACCCTTTAGATAAAGAAAAAATTAAAATAATTATAGTGTAATGATTAAGTATGTAGATTTAAAAGTTATATTAAATTAATGAAATTTTTTAAAGTTTATATTATTGTTATGAAAAATAATCTTGTAAAGTGTGATTACTGAGTTTTATTGATGAGTGTAATTTTATTTTAAATTGTTTAATAACTTGGGACGGAAGGAGTAATTCTTAAATTTTTATTCTTTAACTTTATGATTAATTAATTAACATTGTGAGAAATTTACATTGCTCAAATTTTTGTTCACTAATGGTACTTACAAAATATAATGAAAATTGGCTACTAATTTAGTGCGCGTGTTTGGTTTTTATTGACTAAAAATCAGTATAAACTTCATTTGACAAAAATTAATTTAATAAAAGTCAATTATTATGACAAAATTTGTGTTTAGATATATTTTTTAAGAGTTAGTTTAGTAAACTAAAAGTTCTTCAGAATATAGAGAAATACTTAGGTAAATTGGGTGTATCATGTTATTTGTAATTTGTCTAATTAAAATACTCTAAATAATCTGGATAAAAACCTTGTGTGACATTTTTTAAATTAATTTTATTTTTATAACAAAATACATATTTGATTTATTGCCTGTTCTCTCTTTACTATTATTAATATCTGAATTAATTTATATTTAATACCATTTAAATATCATATTTTTATTAAATAAATCATAAATAATGTCGTACATTTGGTCTACCTAAATATTTCTCCAGAGTATATAGGGTGAAATGTGTTTTTAAATGAATAATTATAAAAAATAACATGATTTATGATGTTTTGTAATGTTTGTTATACAAATATAATATATTATAAATGTTTTAAAATGTGATAAAAATTTTAAATAACATAAAATTTGATATCTTAAATAAGAAGAATATTTAACACAGTAATTATTAATTAATAACTTAACCGACTTAGCAAAAAATGAATTCATTTACTTTGGATCTGGAAGGACGGAAAACTACCAGATGAAGCAACCTTAACTAGAAAACAATGTCGGTCTCCTGACTTGAGCGAATCCATCTTTTTTTGGTTAGTTATATTAGAAAATTGATTAAGAGTTTGGTTTGGAGTTTTCTGCTAATATTGCGGTAACCATATCTTATTATACCTAAAGTATCTGTAAACCCATTGAAAAATCTACAAGAAAACAAGAAATATGCGACAGATGACTCTTCACTAATGTCTCACTTTTCTTCTGTTTATAGGCCCTCCGCTAATCCTGGCGTTGATCTAGAAACCAGGATAAGAAGAACAAGTCCTACATTGTCGAAAAAAAGGAAAAAGAAAAAAAAAAGAACAAGGCCCAGAATAATTCTATTTTTAGTTTTTTTTGTCAAAATATCCCATTTTTTCTTAGAAAGGTAAACTTTATATAAATTTACAGATCTTAATTTCAGAGGATTTAAATCTCTTATATGAAGATAATACTCACGCCTGAAATTTAATCAAATTTGTTTCATCACCACCTTGTGATTTATTTTCAAACTGTAATGGCTTAACCGATGGTTTA
Source organism: Prosopis cineraria (assembly GCF_029017545.1). Classification (NCBI taxonomy): domain Eukaryota; kingdom Viridiplantae; phylum Streptophyta; class Magnoliopsida; order Fabales; family Fabaceae; genus Prosopis; species Prosopis cineraria. The sequence goes on along the minus strand of NW_026555336.1, from coordinate 8,945,370 downwards.
ATTTTTTTTTTTGTTTTTTACAAGTATTTTTTTATTAGAAATAATCATGTTTGAGATATTGTCAAACATTAAATAGAGACATCTCTTTTGGTGAAAATTTGAACGTTGATTCATTAAGCTGTGAGAAGGATTAGCCCCTTCTGTTAGATCTAACATTAGTGGTCTATGGTTTAATTTTGAATTCAAGTCTAACAGCTCTCGCAATTCTATTCAACTTAATGACTTTGATTAATAGATTCATGACTTTTGAATGATAGATCATACTATCATAGTTTGATGCAAAGGGATAAATGAATCAATTAATAAATATAACATATTTCTTTATTATTAACTAAGCTACGTCTTTTTGGGTGTGATCTAAATTACTGGATAAGAAAATTTTACACTAAAAATAAATTGATTTGAGAAAAAAAAAGGTTGTATATGAGAATTTTTCAGACAGTAAAAAAAATAAGGAAATGCTTAGGATGGAAGGGTATTCTATGCTTATTAGGCTTTTTAATGGGATGTTACGGTCAAAGAAAAAGTCAAATGAGTGGGGAGAACTATGTTACCCACATACAAGAATAAAAAAGAGATATTCAGAACATGTATATTAAAAAATGAGACAAGTACCTTAGAAATCAATTTGGATTTATGCAAAGAGGATCTACAACGAAATCTATTTATCTGTTAAGAGGGTTGATGAAGAAGTATTAGGATAAGGGGAAAAACTTATATATGATTTTTATTGATTTGAAAATTAAAAAGCTTATCATGATGTCCTGAGAGATGTGCTTTGGAAAATATTAAAAAAGCATGGTGTTCATGATGCTCATATTAGAACTAACGAGAAAATGTATGAGGCAGCATCAATTAGCATCAATTTAGAAGCTTATCATCATCTACCTTGCTTATTGTGGATTATAGAGAGAAATTGCAGTTTCAGATATTTGCGAAGAATAAAACCTTGCTTGATATTTGACGATACATAGATTATTGTTACTAGCAAAGGCGTAACACAACTAGTGGTCACAAATTTAAGTTTTTGGGTATGAAATGCATTAAATACTCATTGGGAGGGTTTTGCCTCCTTTGCGGTTCTGTCTAGCTCAACTCAAATTAGTCGAAGATCAAATGTGGCTTCTAAATATTATGTGGTTGGATTTTTTTTTTGGTAAAAAAAAGCAAAAATAGCTGGAGAGGGAGAATGTAATATTCTAGATTTTAATTCTTAGATTACTACAGAATTAATCAAATTTAATTATAGTAATTGGGTGTTTTTGATGTGGTGTGTGGCCAGGGAAATCTAATAATAGTATTCCGTTGTATTTTCAGCTTTAGTTTTGGGTTTGAAGTGAAGACGAGCCACCCAAGTATCGAAAGGAGAAAAAAATATAAAGGGATGTCTCTGTGTTACATGTCACGATATGCAACACATTCGTTGCAGTGCATAGATGACCATTGAAGCAGGAGAATCTTCTGTGCCATGTGCCACGACACATGATGCGTAGGGCTGCACAAAGGACTGGACGGGACTAGACTTCAGCCTAACCCAAAGTCTGGTCCTTTTCATGAAAAGGACTAGGTTAGGCAACTCGTAGTCCAGTCTGGTCCTGTGAAAACCTGGAGATTAACAGGACCGGACTTAGTCCATAAGACTGGGAGACTGATCCTGTTAGTCCAATACTCACTTGACTTTTTTTTTTCTTTTTTTTCTCTATGATAAGCAATAATCCATTTCAACCTAATAAATTCAATTAAGATAATAAAAACACTTATAATCATAATAAATTCATAATTCATAATGATTTCTAACATCAAGAAAATAATATTTCAGTTACAGTCCAAACTCCAAATGATTTAGATATATAACTTCAACAAAAACACTCAATAAAGTTTAACACTACATTACATTTGTCATGTAATTATCTCCTTAGCTTCAACAGAAACAAACTTAACAAATCTTCAAATAATTATCACTTTAGTGTCAATAACACTTGAAGCATCTATAAAAAAAATCATATACACATATATAAAGTGATTAGTAAGTGTAAAAATGCAATATATACATTAAATTAAGAGATATAAAATTGAATATATTACCTACAACATTAACCACATCATCAGTCTCTTGAAAATTATCAACCTCATGAAACATAGAGACAAACTCTGAGAGAGATTGCCCTGCAACTAGCCAATTCTGGGCACAAATGAGTGCTTCAGTCATCTTAGGAGATAAAGAACTCCTATAATCATCAATAACACGTCCTCCAGTGCTAAAAACTGATTCAGAAGCAACTGTAGATACTGGTACAGCCAATACATCTCGTGCTATCAAGGAAAGCACTCTATACTTGGTAGAATTAACCTTCCACCATGTCAAGATATCAAAATCATCATCATCATCATCAATAGGGGTGTCCTCAGATGTACTAGCAGAAAGGTATCATCCAACTCTGATTGGGTATCAACTGATGAGCTTTTTTGCTTCTGGGATGCTAACCATCTACGACCAGGGTCTTTTTTACCTTTACTTGCATTTGAAGTGTTGGTGTCAAGAGCACTTGGAGAGTTGATACTACCAGAACTGCTTGTATCAGGACCAATTGTTGCAGAGTATTCCTCAAATAGGCGATACAAAGTGTCTCTTGCCTTGTTCTTTATGGACATGCAAAGGTCAGGGGCAGGAAAACGCTGATCAAATACATGATTGATATAGGCAAGCTTGTATCGAGGATCGAGAATCACAGCAATAATCAACAAAGGGTTCAAATTATCTGCTGCCCCCCAATACTTATCATACTTTCTCTTCATGCTCAAAGACATTTCCCTAAGAAGAGGGTCATCACTTTCAACATTCTCATCTAACAACTCTTGAATTAAAGCAATTTGATGGAAGCATGTATGTGCAGTAACTTTCAGTGTGCTAGAAAATTGTAAAGTGACATCATAAAACACCTTCAAGAACTTAAGAAAGAACCGTGCTTTATTCCAAGCTTGTTTGTTTGGAGGGCCATTACGCTTAGGAGGAGCTTGCCTAGAGTAAGCAAAAGCATCCATGTTGTCATCGGGTCTAGCATCTTGCCTATAAACATAGGCATCTATGCTACCCTTTAAACAAGAAAAGTCAATTTGAGCATGACGCTTTGAACCTTTGTTGAAGTAACTAACAAAATCTTCATCTTCATCCTCTAATCTTTCAAATGCCTTTTGAAACTTCAAAGCCACATCCAACATTAAATATGTAGAATTCCATCTAGTACTGACATCAAGGCAAACAATACTTTTTGTGTCCAACATTTCTAATTCACAAACATCTTTAAATCTTTGCAAGCGAGCAAGAGAGGAACGAACATATCTAATAGCATTTCGAATGGACTCAAAAGTATCTTTCAACTCCTTCAACTCGTCATTAACAACTAGATTAAGAATATGTGCAGAACACCGTAGTTGAAGATAATCACCACCACAAACAAGACCCCTCCAATTCTTTAAATGCCTTTTTAAGTAAGACAAGGCTATGTCATTGGAAGTTGCATTATCCATAGTTATAGTGAACACATTTTGTATGCCCCAATCTGATAAGCACCTTTCAATTGTCTTGCCTATCGTATCACCTTTGTGATTCTCAACCATGCAAAAACTAAGAACCCTCTTATGCAAGTTCCAATCATTATCAATGAAATAGGCTGTCAAACATAAGTAATTGAAGTTTTGAACTGATGTCCAACAATCTGTAGTGAGGCAAAGACGATTAGTACACTTCTTTAACAAATTTTTCAAGATTCTAATTTCACCAAGATACAATTGCCAGGCATCTCTAGCCACTGTTGTTCTTGAAGGGATTTAAAATCGTGGTTCTAACTCCTTCACAAACTTTTTAAAGCCTTCCTTCTCAACAAGCCTAAATGGCATCTCATCACATATGATGAACTCAACTAGAGCCCTGCGACATCGTTTCTGATTGAACATGTGAGGTACTAAGCTTCCCTCTTGCCCACTTGGTGTCACATAATTCAATATCGATTGCTTCGTCATTTGTGTAGCTTTATGTGGATTCTTGGAACACTTTGGTACATGCCTCTTTAAGGATGTTAAACCATGCTTGCCTGGGTCACAAGCATAATCTAAATTACAGTACTTGCATGCAGCTCTAACTTCTCCAGTTGTCTCCTCCAATGGTAACTTAGTAAAGTGTTCCCACACTTTTGACACCTTTCTTGTAGAATTTTTTCTCTTTCTACTACCTTCTGTAGCTTTACTTTCAGTTACAGTTGTAAGAGGAGGAGGACATTTCATAGTAGTTGGGGGTTGAGGTGGAGGAGTAGGTGTCAAAGATGGTTCAGAAGGAGTTGAACTCACATTTTCACCAGTGAAAGGAGACGATTGAGGTTGGTCAATACTAGATGTTTGCTCAATATCCATCACTTCACAATGATAAAATATAATTGACAAGTTATAACAGCAAAATGGTAAAAAGGAAGCAAAATAGACAAGTTATAATAACACAAAATCATGGCAGGGAACACAAAAGCCAGAAAATGAAAGCACATAATTGATAAGGTGATTACTAATAAAAATCATCCCACAGGAATGTCCTTCTAATAGAGCAACACAGACATGGGGAAAAAACTTTAAACAACTTCTAAGGCAAGTCAATCCAAACCTATGTAATAAATTTTAATCCATATTAAACAACTTCTAAGGCAAGTCAATCCAAATTTTAATCCATATTAAACACATAAATGAATTTGATAAGCACGTTGCAAAGGCACAACAAGACTGTCTAAAAATGATAATAATTGATTTTTATTTCTAGGTAACTGAGCATAAACATCACTAATACAAATAAGAAGTATCTTAGTGCCTATCCAAACTGCAGTAAATATTCAAGTTATAAATATGAAGAAATTTCTAATGCATTCGAATAGCCTGCCTTGGATTTCAATTATACTCATTATACAAGGCTTAGTAGTCATTAGTTGATTTCTATCAAATATAATGATTTTAAACAAAAAAAAACAAAATACATGCTAATCCCGCTGCTCCACGCATGCTTGCTACCCATGCCTATGCTATTTCTCATCAAAATTAAGCACCATAGAACTCAGTTAAAACAACTTTCTCCCGAAAGTATCAGATTGGATAACAAAACAGAGAGAAATATAAGGGAGGTACAGCAATATATCAATGGCGCAATGATCCAGTGTATATAAGGGAAGTATCAAATTGAAAGTATGTAAGGGAAGTACAGAAATATACCAGTGGCGCAATGATCCGCTCACGGTAACCTCTTCGCTTGTCGTCCAGGGATTGGTGGAAAACTTAGCGGAGCAGCTGAAGCTGAAGCAGGTAAGTACGATTTAATTTGAGGGAAAGAAATCTGTGCCTTTGAATCAGAGCTTAGATGCGAGAGCAGGGGTAGGGCGGTGGTGTGGCGTGCTCAACGGTGAATTAGATGCGAGAGGCGATGCCGATAATAGACGGACCGACCTGATTGAAGCAGAGCAGCGGTGGGTAGGATTGCAGGAGAATGGCTCGAGCGAGAATGAAGAGGGAAGAGCAATGAATCAGAGATTAAGGCTCGAGCGAGAATGAAGAGGGAAGAGCAAGGGCTGCTGACGTGATTGACGTGGTCGAAGGTGGCGTACAGAAGGAGGCAGGGGCTAGGGTTCGGTGCACTGGAGAGTGGAGAAACTGAGAATGAGTTTTGTGGATTGAGACTCGAGTAGCTACGCGTACTGAAGCCTGAAGTAATTAATAATTTATAAATTATTTTTAATTATATTAAAATAATTATATAGGACCAGACAGGACCACTTAGTCCAATGCTTGGTCTCTAGTCTGGTCTTACCCGAAAAATAAGTCCTGTTTTTTTGGTCTTTTTAGACCTATAGGACCAACATTTTATAGGACTGGACTGGACCGGGTTTTCACGGGTCGGACCGGGTTAGACCAGACTACAAGACTTTTGCACAGCCCTAATGATGTGTGCGCCTAATGCATAGCCTTTTTATGTAGAATTAAGTCGGAATTCTAATGCGAAAAAATAGAAGAAAGAAAGAGGGATTGAGAGAGAAACAAAAAGAACGAAAAAGATTTTGCTAGGGCATGACATTAGAATGGTTTTGAGTAAGCAAGTATCCTACACTCTAATTTTCCATTCTCTTCTAATTTCTTGAAGGTTTTTGTTAGAATTTGATAATGGGAGATGATTTTCAGTTCACATAAGGTATGGATCCAAATCCATTCACTCAAATAAAGTTAATGGGAGTTGATTAGAGTATTTAAACCTAGAAATAGTGAGTTTTGATATCTTTGATTAGTAAGCCTCATTAATATCCAAAAAATAGTGTGTTTTGATATCTTAGGTGTTTAACATTGTTGATGAAATTTAGAATTGATTAATTATGGATTGATTATTTGGGCACCATTTTGGCTTGGGAATCAAGTTTGAAAGCATATGTTGAGGGATAAATCTTTGACCTATTAAAAGTTTGAGGTAAATGGGGAACCTTATCTTAAGTAGTTGTTTATTAATTACTTTACAATGTGAAATATGTATTTGGGCATGTATGATTGTAATTGTGAATGGGTACACATACATGAAATCATGATATATTATATTTACTTGTTTTGAACTAAATATGCAAGGGTGAATTTTGAAATGAATTTCATACTACAATGTGGTATAGAAATGAGTGGTTGATAATTGGTGTGATATATTTGATTTATGGTTTACTATAATGAAATGGAGTTAATCATGTTGAGATTGAAAATGATAGATAATTGGGATAAATGTGAAAATAATGATTAATGCTCACTTGGGTAGCGCATGGTTGTGAACTCAATGTGTTGATGTCAAAAATGAATAAATGAAAGTGTAAAATGAGTGGCATAGTACATTGCATGATTAGTTTGTGGGAGTTCGCCTAGGAAGGGAGTAGTTAAAATTCATATATTATTTTCAGCTACTTTTTGATGCACGAAGGTATAGCCTTAACCTATAATTTGTCAAGAAACTGTCTCATAGTTTATCGAGAGACTAAAACCTTGCTATTTCTACCAGTTTATCAAGAAGGTTAGTATAAAGTATGTGACACCCTAGACATTCGAGAGTAGGGAAAACCGTGGTCTGAAAGTGAGTCATGTAATTTTTGGCAAGGTCAAATCTCACAATTAGTGAGATTGGGTAGTTGAGTCACACATCGAAGCCCTATTCAGTATTATAGCCCACGATTTTAGTCAGAAAAAATAAGGAGGGTATAAGGATGATATGATTATCTATATGCATTTATATGACATGTCACGTGATTAAATTATAGCAAGTCACCTTAATATATCGGGTCATCATCACATGTTTGTATGTCTTGTGACAATGTACCTCATGCTTGAAATGGAAATGAGTTAATTGAGAAATGATAAATTGTGATTCATGTATTAGTGCATGCTTTGAGAAAATCTATTTCAAACTCATGTGTTTATTCAATTGATATACAATTGTATAAGGTAGGCTTACTTTAGTTACTGAGTGGCTAAACTCACCCCTCTTCTTTAACATTTTATAGGCTCTAGCTCTAGTATAGAGAAGGAAAAAGCTCCAAAAGCTTAGGAATCTTGGTATTTCTAGTATAATGCCTCTAGGATTTATTTATTTTATTTAATATACTTAATATTGTCAATTTAAGATGTATTTTATTTACACTTGCACCATATAGTTATCTGTGATGTCTAGTTTGTATTTTAAGCCTTGAGATGTTGTCTATAATAAACTGTAAAAGTTGATAGGGCCAAAATACTTGTACAAGTGTATAAATATTCATTTGATTACAATGGTGAATGTTATTTTGAAATGAAATGCTAAAACCTCCATATTCAAGGGATTGAGGAGTAAACTTTTGATATGATAGTGTATATGTGCATATGGTATGTTGTACAAGTAATCATAAATCCAATAAATATGGTCTTAGTGTTAGGAATGATTTTTAGTACTTGTTTAGAGTTTTGGACACCCTCTTTATTGTGAAAGTTGAGAAAAGTAGTGAAAATATGTTTAGATATCCAACTTCTTGGTGTTACTTGTTTTGGAAGTGAAACCATGCCATCAACTAGTTTTGAAAAAAGCTTTGCTTAGACACCTAAACCATCTCATTCAAACATCAAATGAAAAATTAGAGCACATAGAAAGTTGTTTGGATTCTGCTATCAAATGATAACAAAATTTGTTGTCATGAGCGTGCAACACACAGCGACACATCGCATAGAGAGTGACAAACCGTGACGTAGATTGCATGAGCCGTGACACATTACTCTGTTTTTAGCAACATGAGATTTTTTAACTGTTTTTAACTTCTTTCACTCCTCTAAAATATTCCATGCTTCCGTACCATGATTTTACTCTAATTAGAAGATAATGAATGGTTTCCAAAGTATTATAAACTAAAAAAACTTGGGATATCATTTTCTTAGATTATAAACTTGGTAATCTCTTTATGGTTAGTCTCTAGATTATCATGAATTATGGTTTTAATTCTGACTAGATAAGGTAGATTTTACAAAGAAATTATTGCTAATACTAAAAATCACTATGCTTGTCTTTATGAAGTTTATGAAGCTCTTGCTTTTGAATATCAGATGGCAATGACTGCTTGGTCTTCTATATGAAGCTTGCTTTTGAAATCAATGTTCATGATGTAGATGCTAAGCCATGGGTATTAAACAAGGGAATTCCATTTAACTTTACATTTATTTGGAAGATGTTTCAACGTCTCTTACTTCCCCTAGTAAGCAATATATATGGATCAAGAAGCATGTTGTGCAGGAAATCCATTCAGCTCCTGAATCACTTCCACCATGGTTGGCCTCTGATCAGGAAGCTCATGAGTACACATCACTGCCAACCTGGCAAGCATTGCTGCTTCAGATTTAGTAAATCGTCCCTTGAGATTCGTGTCAACAAAATCTTCAAATCTGAAAGACTCAACAGCCATCCTGATTGAACTACCCACAACAGTTTTCCCAGAAACTACTTGAAGAATTATAACCCCAAATGCATATATGTCACTTTTCTCAGTGAATCTCCCAGTGGTAATGTACTCAGGAGCTAGGTATCCCATGGCTGCACTTACTTTCAGAGCTGAGAAAACAGCATCGTCTGCAAGAAGCTTTGGGAGGCCAGCATCCATGATCAAGGGGTTGAATTGAAGGTCAAGGACAACCTTTTCAACTGATATATTTTGGTGTATTATTGTGGGATTGTTTGTTTCATTACTGTGTAGATATCCAATACCTGATCGAAAGGGAATAAGCAAAATCAAACAGAGTCATGGCATAGACATCATCTAAAGTGGAATCTGATGCAGAATTAGATACAAGTTTATAAAGAAAATGTATCTATGAGGCGGACTGCATTTCTTTTTTTTTTTTCCATGGATAGATTTTCAGCCGAAGATAAAGTAAAAAACATGTGATGCAATCATTACCTTTGAAATTCATCACTTTTTATATCGTAAAGATCCACTCCACTATAAAAGCATTGGTTACATTGACTTGTTAAATTATTAAAAAAAGGAAGATCTTACGTTGATATTCAATATGATTAAAGTAAGCTTCACGTTAGAAGTGAATGGATTTAATATCTTTAGATTTTAGACAAAAGTATGGCCTTAAGCCCACGTGTATAACATGGTGTCAAAACTCTATGAACAAAGGGCTTATTTAATTCTGTATTCTATTAATTATGTTTTTGAAACAATTATGTAAAGTAAATTTTTAGAACAAGTTTTGAAACAAAAAATTAAAAAACTTGTTTGAATCATTCTTTCGAAAACCATATCTAAAGCGGTGAAATGAAAGGTGAAAGAATTATTTATTTTATTAATATAATTGTCATTAATAAAAATATAATGCTTTCTATCTTTTCTCTAGTTTTGCAAGACAAAAAGTAACAAAATATCATTACAAAAAATTTAGATTTTTAGTTTTTTCAGAACAACTTTTAACTTTAAAAGAAAAAAGAAACAGAAAAAACATTTTCAAACAAGTTTTAAATTTTATTTTTATTTTTAAAAACAAAAAACTGTTCTGAAATCAGGTAATCAAATCGACCAAAGTTTCTTTTGTCCTTTAGACTTTCGAAATTTTGGTCCTAACACCATTTTTACTGGACTAATTTTTTTATTAAAAAAAATACGGTCATCAAATCCTAATTTTATAGTTCAAGTTATATAAACATGCTACCAACGAATAATTATTATATTTAACAAATTTCTGGTATTCAGCTTGCAACTGAATAAATGATAATGCACGTTGTAATCCGTTTGCAGATAGGACATTGCATGGGGAAAAACAATGTTCTGTACCATGCAATGCTTAGAGAATAATGGTAGTCAGAAATGCTAACCTTTTGCGATGCCCTTGATGATAGAAACCCTCTTGGACCAGTCAAGAACATGACCACTTCCATCTTCCGCGTCAAGGTATTGAGACAGGTCACCCTTAGGGGCAAAGTCATAGACAAGGAAACATTCACCTCTGCTTGCCGAGCAACAGAAACCTCTGAGCCTAACCAAGTTTTCATGTCTCAATGAAAGTACTAAGTTCAACCCATTTACAAACTCAGCTTCCTCAGTCTTGCAGCATGTCACATTAATGCTTCTTATAGCCACAAGGGAACCATCCCTGAGTATTCCTTTATAGACTGCTGATAATTTGCTCTTGCTTAATAAGTTAGCCTCAGAGAAGTACTGTGTAGCAGATTCAATCTCATCCACATTAAACCTATATCTGTTTAGATACTCATGGGATAATCTGGTCCCATTTTGGTCATCAGTCATCGGATCCCATCCATTATAGTAGTTAAGATTAACGAGTGGTGATAGACTTCTTTTGTACAATTCTTTAGGCGGATCAGGACTAAGTTTCCCTTCAGAAGATTCTGATGAATTTCTAATTCTTTGCTTTTGGCGGCGGTATCTGAGAAAAGTGAAAAGTCCAACGCATATGAACGTGATTATGATAGTTAAAACACTTGCTGCAATGAGTGCTTGAGGAAACATTCTTGATTTTGAGCAATGGGTCTGGCTACAATGCAAGTGAAAATTTGCAGGTTCGGGAAAGTCCTTTGGATGAAGACCTTCTGTTGCTGGATTTGAGATGTCAATCTGGCTAGGGTCTAAAGTTGGATCATTGCTGCAAGCTTTCAAAGTAGAAAACCCAAGTCCACATAAATCCAAGTTATTTGCGCCTTGGAATCCATCCCCCAATGTCTTCAAAGCTTCATTTAAGTTGAAAAACATCAATCAGTATGCATAGAAATAAACAGAAGGCATTTAATCAGGTGAAGTTACAAGTGCAGAGGGATTGAGGCATACCAGAAGGAACTCTTCCTGATAGAGAATTGTTTCGGATATCAAGATCTCGTAAATTTGCAAGATCAGCAAGTGTTGCAGGGATTGAACCATTCAGGTTGTTAAAGCTCAAATTTAGCAACCTTAGCTTCTCCAAATTCCCCAAGCTAAGAGGAATTTTACCAGTTAATTTGTTGCATTGCAAATCTAGGACTGTAAGCTGCTTCAATGAGCCCATCTCATTCGGTATAGCTCCCACGAGCTGGTTATATCCTAACTGCAGCACTAAAGATCATCCAGACCGATTGAACTAGGATTAGCATACAGAGCACAAACCAAAGCGCACAATTTTTAAACTGATTGTCCAATTGATGGCCCTCCACTTCAAACTAACAATACTAGACTTGATGTAAGGTTCACGGAACGTAGACATCTAAGACTTCCCAATATCATTATGTGTAATTCAGGAGCACACAGTAACACTGATTAAAACTCTCAAGTACATCAACCACTTTTTCTCTTCAATGCACAATTCCCTGGACTATAAGGGATCAAATGGGATCAAATAAACCATACATAAATTGAAACCTGGAATAAATCCATATCAGGTACCTATAGTCACTGGAAATTGATGTACAGAACAAAGTCGAGTTGTTGTGTGAAATTGCCTGGATTCGAACTCGTGGCTTGACATGTGAAAACAAAACAGTTTCACCACAAATCCACAAGTTCAATAGGCATACAGAACAAGTTATCGCAGTTATTAGTTGCAAACATCAAAATTCTCTTTCTTAAGGTCTCCAATTTAACGAAGCTCTGTGGAGATCAGGATTGAATAATAAGGTTTTTTCCTTCATCATCCACCCTTCATTTCAGTGATAAAGATACATATAATCTATATACAATATGCATGATCTGTGTCAACAGGACTATACATGTACAATATACTAACCTTGGAGATTAGGCATGTTGCCGAGCTCAGGAGGGATGTTTCCAGTTAGATTATTGAAGTCGAGATAGAGTTCACCCAAATCAGTGAGATTTGAAATCTCTCTGGGGATCTCCCTTGAGAGATTGTTGTAGTGCAGGAATAAACCAGACAAACATTTGAGTTCAGCCACTGCTGGAGATAGCCATCCCGAGAGCTCCTTTCCCTGCAATGAAATGTTGGCCACTTTCCTGTGTTCATTGCATAAGATCCCTTGAAACGAACCACTACATGGATCACCACCACTGGTCCAAGAACCAAGGACCTTGCCCTCTGGATCCAGAGACGACTTCAACTCCATCAAAGCTCTGAGTTCCTCATTTCCTCGAACAAATTGCAGGCAAGGAAATGCAAGCGAGAGAAGAAACAGAGGAAGAAGGAATTGAACAGAATCCATTTCTGATTCTGGTGCAAAAAGAATTTACTTCAGCCTCTTCAAGCAGAAGATAAAACAATGACAGCCATATCAGAGTATGTATCCCAGATTCTACCTCTGAACTTGTTGGTCACCACACAGTATGACTTTCGTTGTCGTTGTTCTTTGAATTTTCTTTGGTTCCTGAATGAGAAATAGGACAGAACCATCATGAGAGATGGAGCAACATGAATTTAATTTAACATTATGGGTTGGTGGCAGACAGAGAGGTTCATATTCATACTACACATATCTGAACAGGTTTTAGGGGGGAAAAGGATTTAGATTTACCGCATGGAAGTAACACGAACGCATTGTTTGGCATTTATCATAAGTCCCATTTCCTTATGTAGAGCTTCTTACTTCATCTTTCACCACTCCCAAACAAATCATAAGACAATCGGAGTCGGAGGGGATGGCTGCCACTAGCTGGAAACATATTTAATCCTAAACTTAAAAGACTCAATAGTGATTTGTGTCCCTTGGACCTACCACGTTTGACTCTCTGATACAGTTCGTTTTTTTTAATGTCAAAAATCAAATTTCAAGTGGAAGCTGTTACAATGCTCTCCGTTCCATGACTCGCAGTTCTACAGCTCCACTGTTAGACTAACATGCATTACAGAACGTCTGCATCATCCAAATGTGAACGGAGCATAGAATGATTGACTATCAAGTACAATCTGCCCGCTTTATAAGTCATGATGAAATTATTTTATTTTAAATTAAAATTTTTAAATTACTTTTAAAAAGTAAGAGAGAGATAAACAATGTTTGAGATTTCACTTACTTTTAATTTTTTATATTTTTATTATATTAATATTGATGAGATTAGTAAAATAATTTATAAATAGGACTGAAAAAGTATTAACACACACATGTAGACTATAGCATATGGCATTAGTAATTACTCCATGTTATAAAAAAATAGTTAAAACCTTAATCTTTTATAAAAAATTTATAAATTTTCAATTATACTGTCATTAAATATTTTGTATAAAGTTCATTAATAATTTAAATGCATCATTTTTTAAAAAAATAAATAAAGTAGAGATATAATGTAAAAAATAATTATGAAAACTACTTAATGTTCTATATTTTGGACCAAACATTGTTTCTAAAAGTCTTTTATATTGTAGTTTAAATGGTGTATATCATTGATCATTTCAAGGATAAAAGAGTAATTTTATCATTAAATTATAGGTCTAGAAACATATGAAATTAAAAAGTTTTTTTTATTTTACAATTTTATCCTTCAACATTTAAAATTGTCATACTGGCCCTTCTCCTTAATTATAAGGAAATGGCATATTGCATTAAAGAAAAAGAAAAAAAAACATAATTTTGGATTCCTATAGTTTTTATTGGGCTTTGCTTTTAATCTTTATAGTTTTTTTTTCAGTGTTTTCAATCCTTATAATATAGAGACTAAAACTATTAAAAAATAGAAACTATAAGGGCCTAAAAAACAAAGCTCACTAATCTTTTTAAAATTATAAGAAATAAAAATATTAAAAAAAACTAAAATGACTAAAAACAAAATCGGATGAAATTATAAAGATCAAATATTATGTTAAGAAAAAAAAGGATCTCATATGCTTAGTTCAAGGATAAAATTATCAGTTTACCTTTATTTTAATGAGTAGAAAGCAAGTAAAATTATCTTCTAGAAAAAGGAAGGAGAAAACGTAGGAACTTTGGAGATCCTTTGAACTTTCTCGTTGGGATGAGAGCATAGGAGCAAATTGCGGAGGCACAGTGAGAAAAAGAAGATCTACAAAGAACTCATAACCCAAGAGGCAGGTTCATGCAAATTGGACAATATTTAAATATTAGTTTGCAAACAATGCAGGTATAACTGTATTGGACCAGTCAATTATCTTGACCAACAATTTAATCATTGATATAATATACACACACTATATTAAAAAAATCATTCAAACTTTCTAGTAAGTGCGTGTGGGGGATCATTAATTTAATGTTTAATTTGAAGAACATACCTTCCTTCCGACCTAACTTGGGCACTGCTACTCACGCAGAACATCGCTGGCGTGAGGCTCCCACATGGTTTGACTTTATCTATGGCCCTAATTTAAAAAATTATACAAATCAGAATATTTAATATTTAAATTTTTATTAAAAAAAATTATTCACATTTAATATTCAATAATATCTTAAGTAAGATTATCTCTGATAATAGGGTACTTATGAGTAACAAAAAAAATATTAGAAAATTATATAAGAGGATAACCTCTAAATGAAATTTCTGCCTGTCTTTTCTCTTAAAAAATTCGTACACTCATAATTTTTTTTAAAAAAAAGTATTCTTCATGAAATATTTGTTTTCCTCCTAGTGGCGATAACAAGAATATTATACCACAAAAAAGACAGAACATTGGCATTTTGTTCATGATGTAATCCTTTGTGGAGGCTTCTGTATCCACGTACATGAAAAAAAAATACAAAAAATTAAAAAATGTACTTGTTGTCCGATTAAAATAGTAAAAGGTGGGCCTCCAATCCTTTATTTAAAAAAAAAAGTTTCATTCTAGAATAATTTGATAATTTTACTCCCTCTGTGTGTTCTTGATATAAAAATTTAAACCAACTTCATGTTTATTAAAAAATACTCTCTCCATTAAAAACTATAAGACATTTTTTAAAGAGTTAGATGTTTAAAAATGTAAGACATTTTAAATTTTTTAAAGTGTAATCATTATTTTTTTTTTAAGTGCCCGTCTTAATGAATAACTTTATATTTATTGTAGAGTTTTTAATAAGAATAAATATAAAAAGAAAGGGTTAGTTTGAAAGTAAGTAATTATTTTATTGAAAGGTAAAATTTGATTAAAAATGTCTTATATTTTTAATGGAAGGGAGTCATAGTTATACCTGTAAGTTGTAGAAAAACAATGTAAATTTTCAATTTAACCTTTTTTTTGCAATGAATAACCATAATAAATTGAAGTTTAGGAATTCAATTCAAATGATAATAAATAAATAAATAAATAAATAAGGGTAGAATTGGAAAAAATTAATTACTTTAACTTTGTTTTATATTATGAATCAGAAAATGCTTTTAAAGTTTGCCTTATATAAAAAGGTAAATCATAGGAGATGACTAATTAAACAATTTTTAGGCAAACGCTTAGTTTTTCACAAAATCCCCTAATTTAGTATATACAACTACCTTGGATTTTTTTAATGCAAAAAATATATGTTTTTTATATTGCTTGCAATTATCCTCCTATTAAAAACAATCATATTTAAGATAAGGTCAAATACTAAATGTGATCTTGATGTAATTTAGAAAGGCATATCAGTTGTAGATCATGAGTTAATGGTTTATATTACTTTCATTAATGAGAAGAAGATTAAGGTTCATTTTTGCTTGTAAACTATTTTTGTGAAAGCACTTAGTGTCTTAAACTCTCATCATAATAATTTCACCCTTAAAATAATTAAATTATAGCAATGTTGCTCCTGACGTGAAATGAGCAAACATTGATAGTTAACTTTGCCAACTCAAAAGTAAGTTTGATTCAAATCATAATAATATTTTCCTTAAAATATTTAAATTGTAACAATGTTGCCCTTAATGTTAAGTCTAAATTAGAAAAGTTAACCATCAAAGTTTTCCCGTTTAACGTCAGAGACAACATTGCTATAATTGAATTATTTTAAGGGTGACATTATTATATTAAAAAGTTTAGGACATCGGGTGCTTCGACAAGAACAATTTAGAAATAAAAATGGATATCAATACACTAAAATACGATACTCCCTCCATCTCAAATTATGGGGAGATTTGATATCCCTAATTATAAAACACATTTACTAAAATAAGGTTTTATTAATAATACTTTTTAATATTACTTTTTCTATTGTATTTTCTCTCTTTAATATTTTTTCACAAATAAAGTGTTAAATGAATGGTGTTTTTAAAAGTTTATATTTTTTAAATAAAATTATAAAATATATTTAATAAGTTTTATTAATATGTGTAATTTTATCTATACTTGTCTTACAAAATTCGGATGGAGGGGCATCTTGGATTAATTACAACAGGAGTAGGTCAAATTAGTTTAATTGTTTTGTTGGGGGAAAAAAATAAATTAGTTTCAATGTTTGAAGTTTTAAAGTTAAATCCAGCCTCTTCAAGTTTGAAAAGTCTCTTGACTTCTTCCAATTTACTAACCAGCTTTGCATAGAAACTCCAAAAAAAAAAATTAAAAAATAACTAAAGTAAAATAAAATAAAATTCCAGTTATTAATTAAAATTGAGTGTAGCAAAAAGAGTTAACCTCTAACTATGTGGTGAATTAAAATTTAAATTACCATTAAAGGAAATAAAAGAAAGTTTACATTTAATGCTGACTAAAAAAAATAAAATATATGTGAGAAATCAAAAAAATAAAATAAAATTACAGATACTGTTCATAGCCTCGGATCCTGT
Source organism: Prosopis cineraria (assembly GCF_029017545.1). Lineage (NCBI taxonomy): Eukaryota > Viridiplantae > Streptophyta > Magnoliopsida > Fabales > Fabaceae > Prosopis > Prosopis cineraria. Next base: position 8,928,181 of record NW_026555336.1, on the reverse strand, counting down.
TCATGGAATTAAATATGGGGCACCTAAAGCCGGCCTTTAAGAGAACCACCTACTCGTCATTATGAAGCATGAGAAATTAATTACACTGATTGCCATCCCGGACAATAAATATAATGCCCTAAGCATTACGCAACACAAGCACAAGATATGAATGTGTATGACAAATAAAAAATAATCATTATCTTCAAGCATGTGTGCGTACTATTCTACTTATATTAAGTTAGCTCTAACATATTTTTATTCGAATTAAAAAAATATTTTAAAATTTATTAATTCTATTTAAAAATTTAATAAATTTTTAATTTTACTGTTATTATATATATACACACAGTTTAATAATATTTTTTATCAATATTTAATGGAGGTAAAATGAAAACTTATAATTAAAAGGTTTAATGACTTGCCTTATAAATACAAACAAAAAAAAAATTCTTCTCCTTTCAACTTTATAGATAAAATCGAAGGGAGTATTTAATAATTAAATACCTAAACTTATATTGAAGGTGTACTACTCCAATTTTTAATGTAAGATGAAATTTGAAATTTTTTTAGTCTTAAATATCAGATAAAGTTAAAGTAATTAATATTTTTTTTAATTTTATTCTTGGTGTATTTATTATTATTTGAATTCTTAAATAATAATTTATTATAATCATTAATTATAAAAAGGAGTAAAATTGAAAAATTACATATTTTCTTACAATTTCAAAGGTATAACTAATATTTTTTAATAAACATGAAGTTTGTTGACTTAGTCTTATATTAAAGACTAGAGGGAGTTTATTTGTTGTACAATATTACTTCTCTAGCTCTATTTATAAGGAAGAAAGAAAGAAGGTTAATTTTGATCATATTTATAAGATATTTTATTATTTTTTATATTTATTGTTACCTCTATACTCTTATTAAATGTTAAAAATAATATTAAAAATATTTTTTGTTCTTATTAGGGGGGCAGAGGTGAAAATTAAATTTATTAATTTTGAAGACAAAATAAATAAAATTTAAATTTTTTTTAATTTTTATAAAATATGTTAAAAGTAATTTATAAATAGAATTTAAGAGAGTATTAAATTAGTTATTAGCATCTTTCAAGTAATTATTGATAATTCCGATCAAATGCTTAAAGAAATTCAAAAGATTGGGGAAGATATGTTAAGTAACATGCATATATATATATATATATATATTGGAGTTACTATACATGATACCAAAATTAGAGTCTATGTACGTAGAGCTCGCATGCCAAAAATAATTCTTTTATGTTATCAAAAAAATAAAAATAAAAATTCTTCCAGATGCCAAACGCATACTAAAAATATTAATAGAGGCCTAAACTAACGGAGTATTTTTTTTTTTTTTACCAGCCTAAACTAGTCATTGAATTGCAACTAATCTAGTCCCTTATATAAAGTGTTTTAGATATTTTTCAAGCTGATTAAAAAAATTATTTGGTTACTTTATTTGTTTAAAAATATTTTAATATTTTAATTATATTCTAATCAATTAAAGAAAATCATATCATGACTTGCTTTAATTACAAGAAAGTTATTAAAATTATAGAAGTAAAAAATGAACATCACTTAATATCAATGGTATGTAAAAATCACCCCCTCACATGGAAAAAAGAAATGCATAAATGGTGTAAAAATTACAATCCTGCACCCTTAGTTTTAAAATTTTGAACCCTCTAAACTTAATAAAAAATATTTGAGTTTAAAAATTTTTTAAATAAATTATATTTTAACTCAAATTTCATAAATTTAAACAAAAAAATTTATACTCATTAAACATATTAAAAAAATGGATCTAAGATTTTTTTATTTTAAAGTAAAATCCAAGCACAATAAATCAAGTTGTCCTTTTGGGTAATAATTTTCCCCCCTTTTCAAACTAAACTCTATCAACATTTTTAACACAATGCTCAGCATACTTTTTTAAATAAAAGTATAAATAATTTTACTTATGTTATTATATTTTTTTGCCCAATGCAATTATTTTTTAAAATTATTATATTATTTTTTAAATTATTAATTTTGAATTAAGTTGCCTTGCACTTTTTGATCTGAATCCTGACTCTGTCACTACTTAATATTATGAATAATGGTCATTTTTTAAAATAAGAAATTGAGAGTATATTATTGGAGATAATGAAAGAAATTAAAATTTGAATCAGAGTGCAACCATCATTTTCAATGCAGAGCACCGTAGCCAACAACACCTTTTTCCTCCACCATTAATGAAATAGTTGTTTACTGGAGAAATTGACTGGCGGTAACGAAAAGGTGTCTTTATTTTATTTTATTTTATTTTGACACTTTCTGCTTGAAAAAGTCATTTTGATGTTGAACAACACTATAGTGCTGTTGAAATTGAGGGCCACTCAATATATTTTATAAATTATAATAATCACAATCTCGCCACCATTCTCGATCGTCTAAATTTGATTCCCATTTTCTAAACTACTCAACATTATCACAATTCAAATTCCTTTCTATCTGTACGCCACTCACCACATGTTGCGATCTAATCAATACTTTTTTCTACTTTTTTTTTTATCAATGCAATTTTGATGGAGAATTTAGATTTGAATTTTAAATTTTTGAATTAGTTTTGGAGGGGTCAAGCTTTTTCTCTAAAAATAAAAGTTATGTTTGATAGCTAAAATACCCATAAGACAAATTAGAATTTTTTTTCATAAAATTAAAAGTTTGGATGCAATAGGTCGACTAGTTAAAATAAAATAAAAAATTACGGTAAAAGATTCAAAAATTATGAATAAAGAATCAGATTTTAGAATTTCTGTAATTTTTAAAATATTTTTTTATTATTTTTTAATCAACTAACAGTTAAAGTTAACTTTTATTAATAATAAAAATTATATTACATTATTTTTAAGAATTAAAAGAGAATATTATACAAAGCATGAATTTAAGATTCTTGACACTTCTAACTCAATTTACTCATTTACTCTTTTAACTTTTTAGGTCTTTATAGTAAATATTATCAGTTTTAGATTTGTCTCCCTGATTTTCCCATTTTTATAGTTGGAAGAGGATGGGCACAAACAGAACTGGTTTGAAAAGAAAAAAAATAATTTTTTATTTCTAATATTAAATTAATACTAACATGTGATGATTGGTTTTGTTTTATTGTGTGATAGTGATACTTATCTAACTGATCGCACTATTAATCATATGGTTGCAAACGAAAATTAAAGGACACCTTTGTGATTTTTTAAATCCATTTAATTTCAATTTTGAAATCCCAATTTTTCCCCCAATTTTTTTTAAAAAAGAAAAACTCTACCGTCACTGCTATCTTTTAAACTGAAATTATGCCACGTGAATATTATTTTTGTTATAATAGTAAAAGTAATATATCAAAACTTTGGCTTTATTCTTGATTCATTATTGACCTGAAAGGGATTAAATTTCTAAAGGACTAACTTCAAGAATTTTCCAACTTCCGTCCAGCAGATTCCTAGTTGAAAAGTAAGGATATAATTTTCAATTAATGATGTAATCAACGTTAAGAAGCCCAATCAAAGAACAAGATCTCTAGGGCCAGGCCCAAGATCAAGCCCAAGATATTTCCCTCCAAAAAGCGAAGTGAACTTCCCTTCGCCAAACTTGTCACGCTGCTAAAATCCACTCAGTCATGTATTCCATCAACATTTTTTCACTCAAATAATAACTTTTATTATTTTTTCTCCTCACGTTGCACACAATGTTTAAAAGCCGAATCGAACGTTAAGTCATAAAGGTTATCAGTTCATGATTTATATGGACCAATGGTTGAATTAGTGATGCAATAATTAAATAAAAATTAATAATAAAATACAAAAATTTAAATAATTTAATAACAAATTCTAAACCGAATAAAAATTAAAAAAGTTAAAAATTAAAAATGACAATATTTTTATAAATATATTAAAATACGATACAATGCATGTAATAGTCATTCATTTTATTCTTCCCAAAGCAAGAACAGAGCACGAGAAAGCTAGTTAAAAAAAAAAAATTGATGCCATGTCATTGATATGATCTCTTAGTCTTTTCCATTTACTATTTTAAATATTTTATTATTTATTTTGAACATTTCAATCTTTTAACCAGTAGTTTTTTCACTTTTTCCTCCACTTTCCCTCTCTTTTTGCACATTACGTCCTCTGTCCTTGGACCTTGCGTCTTTCATCATCATCTACTAAAAAATATCTCTATTCTCTCTCTCTCTCTCTCTGCGACTGGCTTCTTTGTTGTGGATGAAAATAAGCAAGCTTCAGCACTATTCAACCACAACATAAGCACACGCAAAAGTCTAGACGGCTAGGGAGTAAGGACAAAGAAACCAAAGACGCGACACGAAGAGGGTTTCTTCTCCAGTTCTCCTTCTTTGCGGGCAGCTTCTTCTACTTCTTCTTCTTTCTTCTTGTTAGAGGCTAGACATGGAAGAGGGTTGTTGTCACACACATGGAGAGAAAACAACTCGTTTATAAGTGTGAAAAATCAAAATCGGTTAAAAAATAGAGTGGGAGGACATCTTGAACTATCCGGTTCCTCATAATCGAACTTAGTTTACAACTTGACATTGATTTCTAATCTAAAGGTTAGTCTACAACAGTCCAACTTCTCAAATAGTTTTTTCATATTAACCAATCCTCTAGCTTGATCGGTTAGTGATCTAACCATCCGGTCTGCTTCATCTTTAAAATCATCGGTTACATGTTCTATTCTTTCTATTTCATTCCTTTTCATAATTGTCCATGTAAATTGATTTGGAAACTGAATTTTAAGGGAAAGTACAATGTTTGTGATGGTTATTCTATTTGTCTTAATGATGTATCTTTGAGTCAAATCACAAAAACACCAAGATATTATATAAAAAGAAAATAATTACGGCAATACTATAAAAGAAAAAATATTTCTCATGATTCTATAGAATATCAAATTGGTTTGATAGAAACCAAGAAGGCGTGGATATATTTGCACACAACTTGGTTTCATTGAGCCAATTTTTACATTTTATCTTCATTAAAACTGATTTTCTCCTACCTATTCCTAGCCCAACCCGTCATTAGCTGATAATTGATTTCATTAACATAATCATGATTGTAAAATTGTTATTTTTATGATTATTAAATTATTTTCTGCGAAAATAATTGATGGGATAACCGTTAATGAAGTGCAAGCTACTACGTATATTTTTTTTATATAATGATAATTTTTAGTAATTAATTTTGATTGAAATAGAATAAATAATGATTTAAAAAATATAAAATAATAAAATTAGTCAATAATCACAAAAGACTGTTTTTAGAATAATTAAATATTAAATATTTTTACATTGAAAAACATAATCTATGCGTAATGGCTTCTTATGCCATACTTTGATCTCCTTATAACATGTTGCATAGAGCTGTGCAAATAGGTTACGGGCCAACCTATGAGCTAGGCTGCATGGGTTAGCATTTTAGCGGGTTGGATTGGGCCAACTCGTCAAGATAAACAGGTTAGGAAAACTCAACCCAACCCGTACATTGGCGAGCTAGCGAGCCCGCAGCCAGCCCACAAAATATAATCTTATTTTTTAAAATGATTTAAACTTTATAATCAATATATCATATATATAGACAATGATTTTTTTCATATTGTTTTTTAAAATAAAATTTGAATATAAATTCATATTATTTTTTTAACAAATTTATATTTGTGATTTCAATGAATAAATCTTATGAGATTAATAAATAATATATATTCAAAATATTTCTATAAAAACTAATAATTAATAACTAATTGATTTACAAACTATAACAAAAATTTCATTTGCAAATTGTAAGAAAGATTTACATTATGTTTTAAATGTAAAGAACATATTTGGAACTCATAATTTATAGATTTGAGAAATATTGTTATTATTATAGATTTATAAGAAGATATATTATCATTTAAAAAATAATTTTTTTTAAAATAGGCCAGCCTACATGTCAGCCTATTTTAACCCACCATTTTTGTCAGTTGGGCTAGCCCAATCCATTTTAAAAAATGGGTCAATTCTTTCAACCCAATCTATTAAAATTGGTGGGTTGAACGAGCTAGTCTATGGGCTCAACCCATTTTCTTGGGTCTAATGTTGCAGTCGTCCTTGTCTTGGAGGTTCTTCATGTTGAGATTTTGAGAATTCTATAGCTGGTATAATTGGTGGAGTATTCAAATAAAAAATAGTAGACTTTATATGGGAGATTAAATGTCTTGGAGTCGTGAATATTTTATTCTAGGATCCTCTATGTTCAAATGTGTAACTATTGTATTTGGCTATAAATAACCGTGGATTATTAAATAAAGAATTGAATGAGCCAAATTGTTCAATATTTAGAGAGCTAAACTAGTAGGACAAGGATGATAGGGGCATGCAATGGGATTGAGTAAACAAGTTAGAAGAAGAAGGGCCTTATTGGTCTTGTTCTACTTCATCTTCAATGACATTAGGTGATTATGTAGACAAACAGCCTCAACGTCTCCTACTTTATCTGCCTTGAGGAATATGTGGGCGTTGCACATCTACTGTAGGCGGAGCAGGTTGAGAGACCATTGTGAAGCGTTGCTCTCTTAACGCAATTAATATGTTGCATTAGTTTTGACAAATCCTTTTTTGATAATCTATTATTGGTATTTGTAAAAGGTTTTGAAGACTTAACTTATATAAACCTTTTGCTATATTTGCTTCAAATTAGTTAAAAAATATTAGAAGTAGGAATATCAATTGTAAACAAATAATGATTGTAAATACTTACTGCAAAACTAGTTGTAGCAGTTCTTGAGCTAATCCACCTTCGAGTATGTCTCCAATACAGTCGCATGTACTTGGATGTGTGATCTAGTAGCTTATTTGATATAAGAGACTTTATAATAGGATGTTCCCATCCTTCCCATGCACCAATGAAGTTTGCATGCTCCTTGATCTAATTTGATGATATTCTTATCCTAAGTTGTAATGTGTGGACATTCCTCAATCTAACCAAGGGAAAAGGAATAGGTTGTTGAAGACCAAATTGTCTCATGATGCGATCAAGATGGTGCCATTCTATTATGTGAAAATATATTAAAGGAATTGAGGCCCTCCAAATTTATGGTGTGACTAAGCATTAGCTTGGAATCAAAAGTTACGCCAATTGAGAATCACATGGTTTCCAAATTATCTCATCCTCTGCTATTGCATCGAGCCAAAGTCTATATTATTATAATGCTATGGCACAAAAATGAGTTGGTCGACTTATGTTTTTCCAACTGTGATTAATTTTTGCAACTTGATAAATTTAAATGATTAAATAAATAATATAAACTCGCATTAGTGAAATTCTAAAATAAGCATTACCTAAATCCAATAGGGGGTATGAGAGGATAGATATTTTTTTGTGGATTTGGATTTAGAGGTCGCTTTTGTTCGATCCCATACCCATAAGTAAAGTAATGATAAACACCCACCTATCCCTTGCTTAGTTGAGTTGGTGGCATTACATAACTTTATAAAGATGCAATAATACTACATATCCCCATGAAAAGCAACTAGCTTCTTCAAAATTTCAAAGCAACAGAAGATACATTAAATAAACTTTTTGCCCTGACCTATCTGGCATTAAATACCCACCAATCAACTTAAGTATGTAAACTCTTGTAAATTATTAGATTTGCATATCATTTGCATCATCTGGGAGGTGGTGAAAGTGTTCAAATAGCTCAAAAATTACAAGCGTTTGTCATGACATTTTATCTTCTAGTGGTCATATTCCAAGGAGCTATTCACAAAACATTAAACCAATTTCAATTTGTTTTACCAGAGATAGTAGTTTCAATACATGGAAGGCCTAATTGAATAGCAACATCTAATAAAGTTATTGTACATTCACCATGAGTGGTATGAAATTATGCATCTCAAGTCATCACCTCTTAACAAGTTCTGAGATCAGAGTTGGATCATATTCAAATTGTCTTATTCTTATAACTCTATAAAATCTAGCTCGTTCAAGATACTTTTTGATTTGGAGTGGTGGATCTATCAATCAATCCTCATGCATGACTCTTCGAGTTTGAAGAATGTGATCGTGCTGAGAAAAATTAAACTTAATGAAATTGTCAAGTATAATAATTTTAGAAAAGATTAGGAGAAATGATACTTACATTATTTTCATTTCACACAAACTATGAAACATGTTATTGTAAATGTAATAATGTATTTTCTTCTGGGCTTAGGTTAATAGCTTGCTTTGGTTGAGCCATTTATATGCCACTGCAATGCAATTTGAAGAAACAAAGAAATTTCTAATAGCAAGAAAAATATCAATTACAATTAACACACTTATCTATAATTACTAATGTCAAATTCATTACAAATCATACAAACTAATTTATATATACTTGTTTATTTGGACAAGTAGAGCAATTATGACCCATTTATCTACATAATCTACATATATTTGGCTTAGTGGGCATGGTTTGATCCATCTCATTATATATGCAAGTTGAGCGAGGACGATCTCTTTCTCTAATTGTTGATGAGTCAGTAATCAAACTAGAAATATCAGTTTCACGCTAATGAGTCTCATTTTCAATAGGGAAAAACTTATTAGTATAAGCTTGCCTCATATATTATAAAGTGAAAACAAGATCAAAGAATTGTAAATGGTCTAAGCCAACACTAGCACATGTTGCATATGATTTTTTTTACTTGAAATTCTCCACAATCACATTTTTTCTTATTCAAGCTAATCTTGTAACAGCATCCAAATTAATGACTTTGAACATTGTATGGTTCTTACACCCCAAATGATGTTTTCCTTCGATTAAAAGTATGAACAATACAAGCAGAGGTAGCTTGTGTGGTCATTTCTAGCTTCTTATTAATTGTCTTAAAAAACATTTGATCAACTATTATTTATGATTTAACTTGTTGGGCACGTTTGATAAAATAATAGTTCACCCTATACATAGTAGCCTTCACAAGTCTTATAATTGGTAGGCTTTGGACACCTTTAAAAATACTTTCATGCATTTTGTTAGATTAGTTGTCATGTGACCATATATCGACCTTCAATATCATATGTACACGACTACTTTTTTATTGGAACTTCACCTATCCATTTTGCTGCTCACTTATGGATCAATACTATCTCAACCAATTGTTGGTTAACAACATGATGTTCATATGCATAACCTATATGTAATAAGAAACATATCATTAATAATTATATCATGATAGGGTTTTATGATTTAAAAAAAATTGACTCATACTAATGTGTATAAACTTTTCCTTTAACCAATTTGTCCCATGTGCCTTACATAAAAAATATGGTATCCATTCGGTGGTTGCCACCAAACATGTGGATCCCCAACTGCAACCATTATTGAGCGATGCCTATCAAAAATTAAACATATTTTATTTTTATCCTTTACGATATTTGTGAACATTATATAAGAACTAAGACCAAGAAAATTTTGTCTCTCCCTCAACCATAGCAAATGCAAGGGGTACAACATTTCGATCATCATCTTGTGACATAGCCATAAGAAATATGCCCTTATATTTTTCATATAGAAAAGTACCATCAACTTAGATAATGAGCTTTAAGTGTTCAAACGCTTCAGTACATGACTTGAATGCCCAAAAAACACGCATAAATGTTTCCACAAGCTGACCTTCATAATTAACTTCTAAGCATAATTAACTTTGATCATTATTGTTATTTTTTCCATCAAAGACAAAACTTGTTGGAAGCTCTACATATGTCAAATCCCTACCATCTTTATTGTTAGCACTGCAATCCATCCTTGCAAGCACAATTGAATCATTTATAGTAGGTTTTGTTAACACATCATTAACTTGATCAAAATCAAAATATAACATTAATTACTCAACAGGTAAGTGAAACGCTAATCATTCAACTATAGGATATTTATACTATATTTCAAAAGAAAAAAATTCTCCATGCTCTTTCACAAGAAGAGACATACCAACAATCATAATATTGCTTGATTTCATCTAGAACCATGTTTGAGGACAAGGATGAATCGTCATTGTAGAGTGGTGCAATGACTCAATCATTCCCTTTACTAACATATTTGAATATGTATGTGATAGATTATGAGTAATTAGTTTTCTCCACGTTTACATGACACTGAAACTTGTATAACAAATATGCATTTTTATATTTATTATCATCTACAATAGTTTCTTGGTTGAATTTCTTGGGAAAATTCTTGCTGCATTTATTATCTTTTATACATGGAGAATTTGGATTGCTAGGCTCGCAAGGTCCATGAATTATATGACTTTTAACCAAGTTATATAATTGTGGGTCTTGATCCTTATCTAGAATCTCAGTTGATATATATTTGTCAACTAATTTTAGGGTATTAATCTTCCTTTGCTTATCTAAGAATAGTAAGATATGTGCATGAGGTGAACCTCTTTTTTGGAACTCAACAATATAAGCAACTACAAGAAATTAAACAAAGAAAAAAGGTGAATTACTAAAGATAAAGATATATCAAGACACTATAATTGCAAAAAGGATAAACACCAACATAATAGATAGATAAAAAAATTAATATGATTTATGAAAAGAACAATGCAATCAAATAGCATAAAAGAAGTAGGAGACCTATTGTTACTTTTTCAAAAACTTTTTCCTTTTTCAATACTTTAATTAATGATTGTAATTTTAGTTGGAAGATCCTTGCAACAATATATGGCCAATTTGAAGCTAACAAAGATCTCTTATTGCAAAAACATTTGATCTTTGATCATATTAGATTGCAAGTAAAAGTGACAAATAGCTCTAGATAGTTCTTCCACCTACAAATAGTCATTGCATCTTAGTAGTTCTCAATTAGGTATCTAGCTCCTCCTATAAATGATAATGGCGGAACTACTCTTCTCCCTATTGACATAGCATCAATATCACTTCTTAAGATAGTGTCTGATAAATTTTTATATTTGTCAACTCATAATTTTTGTTGCATTGCCTAATAAATAGCAATCAATCTACCCCAACCATTGTTTAGTCATCACAATAAATTGTTGTAGCAATTTTCTAACATATAAGAGGATAGATATTTCATTATTATGATTCATCAATCAAAAAGCAAAAAATTCACACACAAAGACATATTTTTTTCTTTTCATTTTGTATGTACCTAACACCATTATGTTCAATATTATCTTCATAACCACCTATTCCAAAGGGAAACAAAATGGAATATGGTAAGGGCAAATATAATATGCGTAATTCATGAATGCAGTGTAGTTCTCCTAATTATCTTTCAACAATAATATCCCTAAGGTGGTATGCATGATCAAGATTACTGACTATTAATGCAGCAATTTTAGAGAAGCTTGGTAAAGAATAGTTTCTCTCATTAGTAGGTCTTCTACTGACCAATTGTATATTCACATTGTGTCCTTCATTATTCTTAATAAAGAATAAAGCCATTTGATATCTTTTCATTAATGAATTGACATCATTAAATAGTGTTATATTCTTCATGATTGTTGTATCTATTTCACCTACTCAATTATCTCGATTGCTACAAAATAAAAGAATAATTTTGTTAGATTTAGTCAATATTTAATGACAAAGCAATGCTAGGAAATTAATTTTGGTTCATACCTAACTAGTGATATTCTATTTAAAATTTAATGCTCAATGTTATATACATATAATTGTAAATATACAGGCTGAAAACCAACAACTAGAAGTAAACTACCAATTCTATGATAGTTTTAGTCAAACAACATAAATGAACATGGACGACGGCTAATAAAATTTTTAATTTTGCCTCCCATTGAAGTAAAAGAGAACATGTTGTTATACCCTCAAATATTAGATAAAAAGTTATTTGAATCACTATCATTAACATAAAAAAAATAAGTGATTAATGTAAGAGCATGTGCTAATTTTATTTTTCCTTGGAGGCAACAAAGAGAGAATAGAATGGAATTAGATGCTCCTCCGGCTTTTGCTCTCTCATTATGCCACATCATAGCACCACATTCATGACACATAAACTTAGAATCTTCTTCGTCAATGTAGTTCTACATTGCATGCAATGAATAATTGTGACTTAAGTCTTAATATAAGACATTAAATTTATCAACTAAAACATAAAAAAGACAATACATGTATTAAAAACAAATAAAGAATTACCATCAATAAGCCATCTAGATTCATTATTAATTAGTGAGATTCTAACTCCTCCATTATGATATTCATCAATATATAGTTAATGTTAGTTCAATATGATAATGAAACCAACTTTACAAAACTTGCACTAACCTTCATGTAGTTCACATTGTCTCACATATGGACAATTTGCACTATTTTCAGAGCATCCTAGTTGTGTGTAGCAATATTCATCACAACTGGTAAATAAGTTTATCATCCATCAATGTTGTAAAATTCATTAAATTTTAGTGAAAAAAACATGAAGGATATAATATTATTTTATACTAACAGTTAATGAAATTGAACAAAAGAAAATAATAAAAAAAATTCATAACATAACATTACCAATTCTCTATATCCTTAGTATCTTGGAAAAGTTGTTGCCCTCTACGTAGCTTTCTTCTATACAAGCTTAGCTCACATGATTGTTCCAGATATATTTGATCCAATCCACCTCTTTCTTCAATCATGTGTGAATTTTCTAAATAGGCAGTGCCACATGAATGTATCATATTAGAGCAATAACATATTGACTGTTCTAGAATTTGCAAGGTTTTAAAAATCGGATTGGCCGATTTGATCGGTTCAACCGTGAACCAATTACTAGTTCAGTCTGGTTGATGCAGATGAATCGTGCGGTCAATGAACCGGTCAAAAATCAGTCAATTGGTCGACAAACTGAAAAAATTGAGTGGTTGACTGGTTCGAATGGTTCAACATTCAAGTGACTGGATCTGAAAAAAAAGAAAGAAATATGACGGGAGAAGCTACAAAAAAGACAAAGATGAAAAGAAATGAAAGATATTTATTAAAATCCAAGAAAAGAATGCATTTTATAATAAACCACTGCCTTGAATGCATTTTGCCAGCAACAAAACTACCTGATCAACCATAAAATCATCTATTGCTATGAAGATGATATATTGCACTTTAGAAATAGTCATGGCGGCAGAGGAAAATGGAGAAAGGGAGGACTGAAGGTGATGACTGGAGTTAGGGTACTAGGCTTGCGATAAAAAATTCTCTCTCCACGTGAACCATCCATTATTATATTATAATATTATATTAATAATTTTTAATAATATTATTATTATTTATATTAAAAAGCTGTAAGTGTACAGAGGAGCAGCGGAAGAATTTGAAATGAGAGGGGGAGTATAAATATTTATTTATTTTTTCATTAATGCAAACATTTTGATAAAAAATTCACATTAATACAATTAAATATTATTTTCTGGGTAGTAAAAAAATCATATTAAATGTTATTTGTTTTTTTTAAATGAAGTGAATGAAATAGATTATATTACAATATTATTCTTATAAAATATTAAAATATAAATTTATAGATAACTTAAAAATTTTCTTTAATTTAAATATTAGTTTTTATAATTTTGGATGAATTTATTTTGTGATATATATGTATATATATTATCTATAAATATTAAATTAATTATATCTGATTCAATCATGATTTGACCACGGTCAAACCATTAACACTTAAACTAGCACCTCATCTGATTCAATGATCGATCTGATTTTTAGAACCTTGAGAATTTGTGCCTACCTTCTTGCCTTCCATCTCTCCTTAGCTCTTGATCATATGCATTATTGTCAATGTTATACAAGTGTAGCCAAGAATCACCATCATATCTAATACATAAGTTTATCATTTATCAACATATGAAATAGAACCTTTCAATCAAAATTTTGAAACAACCACTGAAACATAATTAATTGGCAACATATCTTAGACAGCTCACCTGCATCGATGTTTCCTAGCCATGATTATTAATGCTGGTGCTAGAACCAAGGTGGCTTGCAAATAATAATCATTCATAGATCGAAACTAAGCACAGTCAATGAAAATAGATTAAGGAGAGATGGCTTGTTGCCTATAATGTTACACACCAACTAAAGAATCGTTATTTTGTCTTATTTTTTGTTCCTAAAGATTTCTTTTTCTCACTTTGAAGAAGATGGGTAGCCAGATTTTTCTTCAATTTTTTCTAGAATAATCAAATCCAATGGCCCTAAACATCCCACTTAACACACCAACCTAATCCAAGCAAGCCCGCATCTAAACAACTATAGATCTACAGTGGAAATAATTTTATTGTACACTAACTTACAATTATATTTACTGTAATAGTAGATAGAGAGGTGCATTAGAGCGGTCCTCTATGCGATGCTTAATTGCTTATGACATTATTCAAGGTACATAGCTTGAGAGTTTGGGGAATAATAAAACTCATAGATCTCATTATGAAAGAATTGATTGTTACTTTAGATCATTCTTACAAATTGACTGACAATTTTACTTATTGACTTGCTTATAAAATGCAAAAAGATGATGGATATTAAATTTTTGAATGACCCTCCTCGATAGGTGCAAACACCTCATTTTCAACGATCTTACTTATTTTTCTTTAATCAGCATGGCTTTGCCATGGGCTTGTAATTAAAAAAAAAAAACTTTAAAGGTCAAGTGATAAAAGTGTCGAGTTGAAAAAAAATAAAAAACCTTCTGCACAAAATAGGATCAAGTTAAATAGCCCATTCATACTTAGGATTTTGATTTAATATCTTGTTTTTTTTTTTTTGCGTCTTTTACTCATTTTTATACAAACTTAATAAATAATTTTAACTAGTCAATAAGTAACTGGGGTTATGCATATGTTAATCACTATTAAGTTCTTATGGTCATATTTAAAAATATAAGAATAAATGTTGTAGACAAATGAAACTTAAGGGATTTGAAATAATAAAATAAAATTATAGGAACTAATATAAAAATACGCTAAAACTATAAAAGGCCGAAAGTTATTTTTTTTCTTAAAAAATATTTGTCCTATTTCAATAAAAGAAAAAAGTCTTTTTTACATGCCCAACGTACTAATTTTTGTTTTTTTAAGACATGATTGAGTTGGGTTGTTGAGCTTGGCCTTTTCTTTTTATTTTCTAACTGTAATCTAGGCATGGGCCATAATGGCAAAAGCTAATGACCCCTTTTTCTAGTTTTCTCTCTTAGTCGTTTGTTTTTTTGGGCTTCCCTTCTTTTATGGGCCAACGCGAGCTTCCTTCTTAATCTTTTTGTTGTTGTTATTGATGCTTCCTTCTTAATCTTTAATTTAATCCGCAAACACTATCAGATCAAACAAGGCAAGGGAGGTCCATTTCAAATAAAATAAAAGAGATGGTGGAGGATTTGGTTGAAAAAATGTTTTTATTATTACAAGCTTATGTATCAGTCATTTTTGATGCTGTTCGACTAACCTACTAAACATATAAAACATTTAATTATATTAATTTGACAAATATTTAAATTAAAATTAAGTTATACTTATTATAAAAATAAATTTATGACACAAATGAAACTAATATATATTTTTAAAATTTTCATATTATTTTAGTTATATATTACTGTAATTAATATTTAGAATTATATTTTCTTCAAAAATATCAAAATTTACATTTAGCTTAAATATTGCTCACTCAAATAAGTTTTTTTAGGTCCGTCACTACTATTAGCTTACAACAAATGTCAAGTAAGTTGCTACGTGTCTTTTTTTCAATATAATAGGACAACTTCTGATATCAAAATACTTAAAAAATAATGGTATGAGAATCTATGATATAAAAAATAAAAAATAAAAAATTTAATTTTAATATTTTAAAAGTGAGAAGCTTATGTGCACTGTATCAAAATTTAGAAACATTTTATATATTTTAATTTAGTATTTATATTTTAGGCTTCCTCAATTTTAGGCAAGGATAAATATCTTTTCACATCCATGTATGGAAACTCAGATCAGATCAACCAATTTAGCCTGTGAACAGGTGACTCGATCTCTTTTTTAGTTTGGATTTCCGCTTAAATTGGTTAGTCACTGACTTGGTGTAACTCGACTAACCTAGGGTCAACCCGAGCTAACCTGGCCAAGTTACTGGGACAATAGAGTCACTTTATTTTTTTTATTTTTAAAATTGTAAAGTAAATAAAAAGTAAAAAATTCAGCTTGAAATTTTAAAAAGCAAGACAACAGAGGGCAATGCAATTAAACCAAATTTCACTATCTGTGATTCAAACTTCAAATAAAGGATCTTAATTGTAAGTTTAAACTTAAAAGATTCAGAATTTTTTAAGTTAATTGTGTCTCAATTGTTTTAATTTTTTATTATTTGCTGTTATTTATTTGTCTATTGTTACTTAACATTTATAAATTATGATTATTATAGTTGATGATTTTAATGTTAATGATTATTAATTTTAGACTTTTTAATGATTGAATGGTTGTAAATTATAATTGTAAGAATAAATATTTAGAAAATTATATTTGACTATTATTAGATTTTTGGGTGGCTATAGTTCTCTAATTATTATTATATTTGTATCTTGTAATAAGATTAATTTTGAATTTAATTGAATGTTTTTATGATTAATAATTTTTTATTTAAATTATATTATTTTAATTTAGATTGATTTACTACTTAAATTGATTTGAGCTTAATTAAACTACTAACCCAGTTGAGTTGATGGATTTAACGATGGGCTTGACTTACTTTACATGCAACCACTACAGTATATAGATTGGTTTAAGGATTCAGGGTCATGTAATTATTTTATCGATCGCAATTCCCACTGATCCGACATTTGCCTGCGCGATTCACCTCAATCCTAGCCCTCCCTCGATTATTGACTTGTATCCTTCTCTTTTCGCTGCTTTATAGTTTATAATATTCGGGAGATCCAGATACGACAAGCGTGTTTCATTTCCCCATCTTGGCTGAGAATCTTTTGATTTTTGTTACAAAAAGAGAGAAAAATTTCGACAAAGATTCATTCACCATATTTAATAAAAAAGAAAAATTTAAAAACTCTAAAACTATAATCATACTACAGTCAATGGCACTAAAGTAAAATAAAAATATTGAGAGAAATAATAAAATTAACTCTCTTCACAAAATATATGTGGACAACACAAACATAAGTTGTTCATCTTTTATTGTTGTTGTTCATTATTTTATATTAAGTTATTCATTATTTTACTGTACATTATTTATTCATTATTTTTAATTAATTTTATTTAAAGTGCTGTCATTATGTTAATATAAATTATTTGTTTACATAATTGCAAAAGAAACGTACTTTTATTTTCATAAAAAAAAAGATGTTTGATTGTTGGTTAGCAAAATTATTTTTCAATAATTGCAAAAGAAGAATGCACTATAATAAAACAATTTCCTTCTCAATTGTAAAAAAAAAAGTATTCAATATATTATATAATATTAATAAAAATTCATACCATTCATAGATAAAATAAAGACTGAACAAATCAAACATAACATGTAGGAAATTAAACATATTTAATTCAAATCCTATACATGCATATGTGTGTGTTAAAAAACACTTACTTTTAATTTTTTTTATTCGGAAGAGAGATTCATTAATCAAAAAACGATTATATATCAATCCATAAAAAGTGAGTTAGACGATAGCTACTCATTCTGTTACAGGCATGTCTTGCCAGGAAGTGGATGCAAAATTTTACATTTATATCTAAAAACTAAAATAACATAACCAAAGCTCTGTCACACACCAAATCAGAAATTTGCTATATGCCAATTGGAGGATGGTGAACTCATCTTCTCTAGTTGGGTTTCAATTTTCTGAGAGGAAGCCATGGCAAAAAATGCTTATTTTGTAGAGTAATTGTAATGTAATGATTCAATATGTAGATTTAAAGTCATATTAAATTAAGTGTACTTTTGAAAATTTATTTTTTTAAAAAATAAATTTATAAAAGGTCATTATTAAACTTTATGATTAAAGTATACTTTTAATCATATTTTATTTTATAGAAGGTTTTATTTTAATTTTTTAATTTTATAAAATATTTTTTTAATTTTTTTAATCCTAACATCATTAGTTTCATCACAAAAAAAATTATACATTAAACTCTTAAACATTGATAAGAAATTTTCAAATATTAATATATTAAATTTATTTTTTTAAAATAATAAGAATTATCATAAAAAATAACCATTTGAAATTATTGGGATTAGAGGACAGAAAATATATTTTTTAAAAATTATGTTACAAAAGTTTAATAAAATTAAAGATTATTTATAAAATTCCTCTCCAGAGTCTTGACCAATGGCGCTATGAACGACGTCGTGTGGGCTGTGGCTTTCTTTTTGTGCGGAGATCCGAGGAAAGAAGACCAGCCATTTTCGACAGTACAAAAGAGGAGGCATTTCTTTTGCGTCCATCATCGCCACCGGGCATCGCACCAGCACTGGCATCTCAGGAAGCGAAAGAGAAAGCATCTAATCCCGAAATCAAATCAAATGGGTCTGAGCGACGACCAGGTTGCTTCCATGAAGGAAGCTTTCACTCTCTTCGATACCGACAATGACGGTCGGATCGCTCCTTCCGAGCTTGGGATCCTCATGCGTTCTCTCGGCGGAAACCCCACCCAAGCTCAACTCAAAGCCATCATCGCCGAAGAAAATCTCTCCGCCCCCTTCGACTTCCCTCGATTTCTCGAGCTCATGGGCAAGCACATGAAGGCCGAGCCTTTCGACAAGCAACTTCGCGATGCTTTCAAGGTTCTCGACAAGGACTCCACCGGATTTGTCTCCGTCACGGAGCTCAAACACATCCTCACCAGCATTGGCGAGAAACTCGAGCCCGCTGAGTTTGATGAGTGGATCAAGGAAGTTGATGTTGGTTCCGATGGCAAGATCCGTTACGAGGATTTCATTGCCAGAATGGTGGCTAAGTGAGATGCTTCCGCATATGGCTTTTCTTCTCTTTTGATGTTTTTATCGACTAATTGGCTACATCTTGTTTATATACTATTCCCTTCCTTTGTTGGGTGCTTTGGTCGTGAATTCGAGATGTTTGCTGTTACTGGTTTGGCTCCTTTTTGTTTTTTTTTCCTTCAAATTTTTATATGTAGTGGACGAATTCACCAAACTATGCTGATCTATTTTTCGTTTGGTCCCCCCCCCCCCTATTTTGAATATTTTGGGCCCCAATATTCATGTTATGTAGCTAATGTAGCTGGTTTATGGAAACGGTGGCCCTCCGTGCTCCTTCAATTTTCTGTCTTTGCTTTGGATTTGTATGAAATCCGGCCTATTCTATATATATGCTTTAAGTTTTTCTTATCTGGATTGATGATGTAATGTTTAAGCAAATTTGTGTATACTCCATTTATCCCATATTTGACAGTGTTCAGAATTTGAGAGGGAAAAATTTAGGAAGAAAAATAGAAGGAGGAGGAGAAGAGAGCGACAAAGACAGAGTAGCTGGGAGAATAAATTTCATTATGCCATAAGATAATTCTTCTCTCCTACCTTCCTATGCTTTTAACTAGGCCGCATTCTTTCAATTTTAGGCAGAACAATAATCAGTTTGAGAAATCTTAGCCCTTCGATTGATTTGGATGAAGAGATCTAGATTGTTTAAATCAAAGGAAAGGGATTGAGTTAATTGAAAAGAACCATGATTTTTTCATTCAAACTTGGTAGGATCCCTAAGCATAGAACCAAGTACTTTCTATTCAATTTAATACCCTCATAGTTCTATTATTACTTCAATTCCCTTCATTACAATTATATTCCCTGTTAGGACTCCCCCCTAAAGCACCATTGACTACAATGTTACGCTACAGACTCTTTGTCAAAACAATTAATTACTGTTAATTAAAGCAGGTCTCGTGCATTTGTATGAAATTTGTGATAAGTTGCACTGTTCACGACTTGTGAACAATATGGTTTCTTACAACTTTTACAGATATGTTGATGATATTGATATTGATATGAAAAATATTGAGAGGACTGAGTACTCAACAAGAAACATCACATTACTCAATTGACCTCAGATCAATTCGAATTACCTTACACCAACATTGAATTGCCTTAAACCACTATGGGTTAAGTCAAACTACTTTGCATACCAGCATTTCTAATCAACCAGCATCAATTCATATGTGAAACCACGTTATTACAATCCAAATGCAGCCATTATTCTCTACTTCCATTGAAGTTTACCAATCCTTGATTACCTTATCTTCTGCTACTCACTTGCCAAATAATGGAAATCTTGTGCCCTGTATAATAGACTAACTTAATTTATGAAATTAGTTCTTGAGAGGCCCAAATTAACTCCATCAATGTATTTATCAAGGGCACCGTCATCTGCTCCTCAAGATTGATGGCAGTTCAATAGCCAAAACCATTACAGTGTCCTTGGAAGTTGGAAGCACCTCCTTCATCTCCATAGGCTCAACAAGCAACTTTACTTGTCATCGTACCCATGATCCAATTCAGATCTCCTACCAAAGTTTCCCACCAGTTCATTATGAAAATCCACTCCTTCCTTTTGGTGTTGGAAAATGCAGAAAAGGACCTAACCAGGCATTATGATTTGCTGACATATGCATTCATTCCACTCTTCTTAAGGAAGTTATTGAGTGAGACTTTTTGGTGAATGGTCTATTTAGAGAGTTAGTTGCTGATAGAGTATAATGACATAATGCAATTCATCTAATTGACCTCACTTAGTGAGATAAAGATGGTTGTTGTTGTTTTTTGCCTTATTATACATGGCTAACATTACCTAATTCATCGCCATTTGGAAATATTCATCTCTGTGGTTGAGTGTTAAGTGGAGTCTCCTTGATTTCCATCAGTGAAGCTTGTGCTTCACTCATGTGTTCCATGTTTAAAAATCCTTTGATTCACTGCTGTTCAAACCCCTTTATCACATTGACCCATCATCTGTCAGAATTTTTCTTCAATTTCTCTCATTGCAACTTGAGATTTCACTGCATCTGCCATTGTTGACCATGGATTTGATACCAATGATAAGGATTGGAATTGGAGAGGGTAAATTCAAGGGGAAAAAAGAAAAAGGATAAGAGAGTGAGAGAAAGCAGCTGGGAGGGAAGAACTTCTTTATTTCATTCAATAAGTCTTTCTCAGATACTTTTCTATGCTTTTAACATGTTGGTATGCAGCCAATTAGTTGATATTACAAAACTAGATTTTTACATTATGTGATGCATGGGGTACCATTCAATGTTGATAAATTTATGCGGTGATATTAATTAGTAAGCTGTAAAATATATTTAAAGTGTAAAGCATTATGTTCTCAAACCATTTACAGTAGCGTCCTCCATTACAATTCCATTCTCTGCGAATGTATTTCTAACCTGTTTTTGAATTGAGGTAAGTGCAAGTGTGCATCGACCCAGTAATTGATGGATAGAATTTTCTTATCATTCTCATATTGTGATAGTAAAATTAATGACTCCTGGTATGACTCAAGTTAATCTTATTCTGGAGTGCTTATACAGTACATTGCTCTGTTAATGATGTATTAACTTCAAGCCTTTTAGAATACTTTGTGAGGCCTTTTCTTTTCCTTTTGTCACATGTTAGTTAGTTGCAAGCGGTTCTTGCCAAAGGAAAGCAAGAATCGAGAATGGAATATACTAACATTAATTGGGAAGTTAGTATCAGTAGTAACTGAGATAAGATACATCATATGATAATTCAGAAGTTGATTGCTGCTTGCATTCTCAAAAGTTTCTGGCTTTTCGATTGATTTCATGAGTAGCCTGTGGCATGTAACCGAGAAAATCTCTGTCTAAATGACCTTCGTAATTTTTAAGTTGCCTAACATGAAACTTTGGTTTGCTTCGTATACAATTTGTAATGTTCCTCTTTTTTGTGACTGTTTCTGTAAATGTTTGTTTTGAACTGTCTCTCTGAAGAAATCTTTAGGCCTAAGGAAGTTGATCTACTTAAATCACTATATCCTAGTGTAACGGTTAGTTATCTCATGTTGCATGGTGCAGCACCTCAATTTCATGGCGCACAGTACAGCATAACGACTAGTTTGGATAACACCACAGCCGTGAATAGATGGTGTGCACTATCTGTGCTAGCACCAGGACATGGTGGATAATACCATAGCTGTGAACTGTGATATGTTGTCAATTTCATGTGGTACAGGCATGGCGTGTGCTATCTCTGCCATGGGCAATGGTAATGGTGCACACCATGGTTGAAATTTGATAGTGGCCTATTTGTTATAGTAGTAACTTATGCTTTTAGTGCTTCAATCAGTCCATTCTAAACAAACGTCACAAACAAGCGGGAGGATATTAGTAAAGGACCCTGGAAGTAGTTTAATTTCATAAAAGAACTTCTGACAATTAAACATTAATAATTAACAAGTGAAGGTATTGTTTTAATAAATATACGATCTGTTCAAGTTTTTATCAGATATTAAATTTTTTTAGAGGTTCTTCATTAAAGTTCTCCTAAATGCAAAAGTTCTATAGATTGTTAGTCAAATACTTATTTACTATTCTCATCTTGGCAATCACTTTAGTCTATTGATGAAGAGTGCATACAATGTCCGATAGCGTGTGGAGAAGGTAAATGTGAAAGATGCCTCTGGTCAGACCTCAACCTAAGGAATAAAGGAACAAAAGGTAAATTGAGCTTTTGTAATTTGTAATATAATTCGAGGAGGGTGGAGTATTTCATTAGATGCTAGAGTCAAAGAGCAATGTGGGCTTTAAATTCTTTTGAAAAGGCGCTTGAATCTTTGAGTGGATGCTTAATTGTGAAAATTTGATCTCAATATTAGTTGTGATAAATGGGGATGGAACAGTTGGTATAGCACACTTACTAGTTCATGTCTGTGATTTTAGAGACTTAGGCCTGTTTGATTCCTTGTTTGGAGGAATGACACTTTCTCAACGTGATCATTTTATTCAAGTAAAGTCTTAATAAATTTTAAAATATAAAGTGTCTTAAGTTTTTAGCAAGCATTTTCATATAATGCATTATACTTTCAATTTTAAAATTAGAAAATCGAGTTGCAAAATCAAAAAGACAAAATTGTAAATTTAAAAGATAAAGTTACAAAATCCTAAAAGTATTTAAATAATGACATGTTAGTTTTAAATTTAATTATTAAGATTTGATTTTCCTATTAAAATAAGTAAAATGAGTTGCAAATTCAAAATCCAACTACCTATATATAAATCTCTACATAATAAATTTTTTAATATCAAATCAATTCAAAATCCAACTGCCTACACTTTAAAGTTTGTTAATAGGCAATTATTGATTTATGGGAAATATTATTGGCTCAAGGTGTATTTTTACCTTGAACTTTTTTTTAAGGAGTGTAGGGTATCTTATACTAATAAGTAGGGCAATTTTATTCTTGAATTATTTTCTCGAATAGCAAAAAACTCTTTCTATTAATCAGTAGTTGATTTTTTTATTTTTTGCTGATGTGACATGTGCATGAAACTTATGTATAATGACAAATAAAATTTTAACCATATCTTTTGATATTAATTTGTTCTTAAACTTTTTTTTAGGAGGGCTATGAGCCTTAATTCTTTTATTTTTAGGAACATTGGACATCTTAAAATCTTATTAAAATAAAATTTAATAAATATTATTAATATATTAAATATTAAATATTTTAAATAATTAATAATTTAAATATTATTATTTATAAATATTGATTCAAAATTTATAAATTATTTTTTAAATATTAACAGCTCAAACTAATTTTTCAAAAATTTATAGATATTCTATCAAATAATATAAAAAATTTAATGAATTAAAGTTTGTTATATTACAACAATTAAGTCCATAATAATCCACCTGATAGTTTAATCTTAAATATATATATATATATATCTCTCTCTATCTACATGCATTATCAAAATTATAATAAAATGTACTATTTATAATTGTTAAATAACGCAGTTTAATAGTAAAATGTCATTGGCCCTATATGGTATTCTCATTATTAAATTAACAAAAAAATGTAGATTAAAAAAAAAATTAAAGTATACATTTAATTTTTTAACTTTACATAATAATTTATTTTAATCTCTTAATTTTATAAAGTATTTTTTTTAATTTTTTAACTCTAATAATATTAGTTTTATTTCAATAAAATTTTATATTGAATTTTTAAATATTAATAAAATATTTTTAAATGTTAATATATTAAGTTTAATTTTTTAAAATAATAATTATTGATATAAAAATTAATTATTTTAAAATTAATAATGTTAAGGTTAAAAAATTTAAAAAATATTTTATAAAATTAAGAGATTAAATTAAAATTTTATATAAAATTAAAAAAATACTTTAATAGTGAAGATGACAAAACGACGTCGATTTTACGGCTCCGTGGCATTTCAATGCTACAGAGTAAGACTTTGCTAGGGTTTCTGTGATCTCTCGCTAAAAAGAAGAGCATTTCGAATCAAAGTTCGAAGGCGGCTTAGCTCTGAGAAGATGGGTCGTATGCATAGCCGTGGGTTCGTATAGTTCTATCTTCATCCATCAGTTTCCTCTGTTTTATCGAAGTCTAAGATTTTCTGATTGTCTTTCTCTGGTTTCGTGTTGCAGTAAGGGTATATCAGCTTCTGCGTTACCCTACAAGAGAACGCCACACAGCTGGCTCAAGATCTCTGCGCAAGATGTAATCCCACTTTAACTATGTTGGTGATTAAATTCATGTAATTTATTCGTCAATGCTTACATTTCTGCTTTATTCAGGTCGAAGATAATATCTGCAAATTCGCGAAGAAGGGCTTAACTCCATCACAGATTGGTGTCATTCTCCGAGACTCTCACGGTATTGCTCAGGTCAAGAGCGTCACCGGCAACAAAATCTTGCGCATTCTCAAAGCTCACGGTATTATATTATTTCTATTCGAACTCGATTTGGCGCACGCGCGTGAGTGTGTGTGTGTGTGTGTTCATGTTTGTATGATGGTGTTGAAAAATTTTTACTTCTGGTTTTCAGGGCTTGCGCCTGAAATTCCCGAGGATCTCTATCATTTGATCAAGAAAGCAGTTTCAATTCGCAAGCATCTTGAGAGAAACAGGAAGGACAAGGACTCCAAGTTCAGGTTAATTCTTGTTGAAAGCAGAATTCACCGACTTGCTCGCTATTATAAGAAAACTAAGAAGCTTCCACCAGTATGGAAATAGTAAGCACTCTGCAACGCGTTTGTGCTTGTTTTCTGATTTTATTTTAATGTTGTCTATAGAATTTCTGGTATATTTGATATTAGTGAGTTCTGTTTTGGAATGAGACATGTCATCGTAGTATTGCTTAGTAAGCTAGATCTATAGATTTATCAACAAAGATTTTAGGCTAACACCCAACTTGACGATTTGGTTTTTTTTTTTTGTTTTTTTCCTTTTAATTGGTCAAGAATCCAAATTATGTGAATATATGATAGAGTACAGGACGCTGCTTGGCTTTGGGAATTTAGATTCAAGTATTCAACCGATTTTCTTGTTATGGATGAACTTAATGCTGCCTTCTATCTGAGAAATGTGGATTTAATTTGTTTCACCTTAGCATTTTTCAAGGATCTCTCTGTAAAAATACTTCACTCATCATTCATCTGATTGAACTACGCCAGCCTGCATGAAGTCAATTACATGTTTTGGGTATTTCCAGATTCTAGAGTGATTCAGATTCTTAAATGTTCCGCAGACTTCAAAGTTCTATTGAGAGCAAGTTGATGTGTTGTTTTGAATTGGTTCTCATTCTAAAATGTAGAGAGACGGGGGCTGGGGAAAATAAATTATAATCCATATCCCTTTGTTAATGTTATTATAAAGCTTTTCCCCTGGAAGGGCTGTTGATGGAACGGGGATATGGTTGTTATTTCTAGTCGATTTCAGGACGGATGGTCATTCATACATAGGAAAACTAGATATGTTTCTCTGCACTTTTCAAGGCTTATGGAACTGTGACTTATTGTACTTTTTATTTTATATATTGATATATTGATTTTTGGGTTAAATGGCAAATTGTTCCTAAATTATAGGTCTAAGTATTTGGAATTATAAATTCGTATTTTGAACTACGTTCCTTCTCAACTATCAAAAAATGATGTAATGTTGCCGATAACGTTAACAAAAAGTTAACTTTGACCAAGAAGAGTACAAAAAAAGGGTCTAAAAATTACAAATAAGAACTTAAAATGCTAGTCTTTTTCTTTTTTGGGTAATTTATAAGGCTATTTTCTATTATTTTCTTGTTCAACTAGCAGTTAAAATTATTATTTTTTTTTACAATAGAAGCTATACATTGCATTGTTTTCAAAAATTATGGAGAATATTGCATAAAAAACGATTTTAGAGTTTCCGACGTTCTTGAACCCATAATATAGGAGTCAAATTGTCTATTTACCCTTGATTATTTGTACAATTTTAGTCCTTGATTTCAATTGAAAATCTTATTGTGGTTCTTTGCTGGCTGTATAATTGTTTGAGCTTTCTTATAATCTAGCGGCATGTAAGCGGAAGGTCACAGGTTTCATCCTACTTATAAGCTCAAGCTATTATTGCCTCCTTCTTTAATTAAAAAAAAAAAAAATGTTTGAGCTGCAAAATTGCTGTATGATGCTTTCCTTGTATGGAATTATTCACCGTGCGAGCACTGTGTTTTTAATGTGGTTCGAAATTTGCAGCGAATCAACGACTGCCAGCACACTGGTTGCTTAGAGGATGTTTCAATTACTCGTTTCAGTCTTCCAAGCTCTTTAAGGATTCATCTGGTGGCTGAGGGCTAAGTGGTGAGGATCCAGACATTAAACTAGCTTCCCTTAGTTGTATGGTTTTTTTTTTTTTTAATCTTTTCATTGGAAGAGAATGAACTGTTAAGCTATGATTTACTGCATTTGACTGCTTGTGCGTTATTTACACACCCCCACACACAAATAGATCTTTGTTTTGTTTTGTTTAATTAGGGTCGACAACTTTCAGTTTTAGAGAGAACGGGATGGGTACATGCCAAATTAATGTCGTTCATGGCAACAATGCTCCAGATCAAAATGTGTAATCAAAAGCTTGTGCTTCATCCTTTTTTTTTTTTTTAAATAGAATCTCCTTCAATATGTACCTTCAATAGTACAATCATGTACAAACTGCTAAAAAAAATCTTGCAAGATAATTGGCTAAATGTCCAATCAATCTTTTTTTTTGTGTCTTTTTCGGCCAACTGCTGATGGATATTCCAAAAGGCAATGTCCAATCATTCTTTACTAATATTAAAATCACGTATTTGAATATATTATATAATTAAGAAAATGACAATTCAGGATCTTATAAGAGTATTAATGATGATTACAAATTTAGAGTTGTTGAAATTACAATAACAGATTAAGATTTTTGTTTGCAATATTAAAAACTGTAAATAATTAGTTAAATATATTTAGAATTATTAGTAATATTAGTTGAGAATTTATGAAAATTTTTTATTATTGTTATTGTATAGATAAATTATTTAAAAATTAAATAAATATGTTTAGGATTATTTGTACTGTTATTTGGAATTTGCAAGAGTTGTGAATTATAAATGAATCATTTGTGATTTTTTTTTACTGTTAATATATAGATAATTCACTTGAAAAGTATTACATGCATTTGGATTATTTGCAATATTAGTTAAAATTTATAAGAATTAATTATAAATTACAAGTCAATCAATTATAATTTTTTACTATTATTTGAAAAATTAACAAAAGATAGTTAGAAATAATTATAGCATCAGTTGAAAATTTATTAAAATTTGTTATGAATTTTAAGTTAAATAATAAAAGATAATTTTTTGCAAGTGAGGATTATTGTCTGTTATTAAAATTTTAATAATTTAGGTTTATAGTTATTAATATTCTTATGAGATTCATAATTGTCATTTTCTCTATAATTAACCTCTTTCTATTTTTTTTTTGGTCAATATATCAGCAATTTAACCTAGGTAAGTTACACTGGAAATTGATGGCTCAATCTTCTACAATGGTCAAAGGGTCGGAGTTAGAAAATTTTGTTTGAGGATTGAAATGATAAAGTGTATATGATAATCAAAAGAGAATTTATATATATATATATATATATATATCATTAACATAACATACATATTTTAACCTATATATTTATATTTAATTTCATACACGTACACACAAAACAAATATATATATATATATATATATATTTAAGTTTTGCTTGTTAATTTTTTTTATAGTAGAAGAATAATAAATTATCATGTTTATGATAACATTTTTACAAATATTCTTCTTAACATAAATTATTATTAAATTGGCAAATATTTTATTTTTTTCATAAGGATTGAATAATTTAAATGCATCCTCAGGATATAAAATTTTGTTTAATATAAAATACTCTATTACTTACTTAATAAATTCACTATTTAATTCTTTTAATTGATATATTCTTCATTTAATATATTTTAAGATTTTTGTTGTAGTGCTTTATAAATTTTGTTAGTAATAATTTTTATAATTTCTTTCATCAAATATAAAATAAAAGTAAAATTAAATAATATCAATATTTTAAGAGTAATTATAATGTTATTTTGTTGAAAATAAGTAGATTCTGTGGTGACTATATTTTCAAGCTATTATAATAGTTGAATTATACATGCTTAAAAATTATTATAAAATTAAAATGAAAATTTCATTAAGTGTTTTAAGACTTTTATAATGCGTTAACTTAAGAAATTAAAAATATAAAATCCTTACATTTTATTAAGAAAAATAATTAAAAGATTAGGAAGGGCTGTGATCCCTGCTAATCTCCCTTGTCTCTACCCCTTAAAATGGACCTATCATTTATGCAAGCCACATTTGTAAATGACCAAGGTAATTGAATAAAATATTTTTTCAAATACTTTGATCATCATCCCTACATTATAATTGCATTTCTGAACATTCTTGAAGATCTCAATTTTTGTTAAAAAACAAGTTTAGTAATATAAATATGTACTATGACTTTCTTGAAGGTCAGGTGCTTATTCAGCATGACTTCATCCTCAATCATCTCCCATCAAAACTATTATCTCCCGAGGGATTGGATGATCATTTTGCACCATATATTTAGAAAAGCCAATAAATATATGAATTGACTTGCTTATCAGGCTCTAAATGACAACTTAATGTTTTGATTTTTAATAATCCACCCTTAAGTGCCGAATTCTTATGAGTCTAGACATGTCTTAATTTCTTCTTCTTGCAAGTTTTCTGTTGCTATGTATTAAAAAAAAAAAAAACAAGTGATTTCTATTTCTAAGCCGGATTTAAAGTATTCAATGCGTAAAGCACTAGTAAATCAAGTAGGAGTTGACGGGATCAAAAAGAGTATTATTTAATGACTTGTTAAAACATTATTAGTAACCTATTTCGGCCGTTAATCTTTTTGACACAATTTTCAACCCTTAATCTAGAGTCACTTGATTGTAACATTGGCGCCACCCAAATCTTCGTTTGATCCGACGTCACTTGACTCTACGATGCACAATTAATTTACCAGGAGGATAAATAAACTAATCCTTAACTTGATTTAAAAATTAAAGTTGATACTCTTTTATAGACTAGGTCATGACTGCGTCATTAAGACTGTTATGGAGAGCGTATATTCTAATTCTCACATTCCAATATAGAAACCTGTAGACATAATACTGTCAAACAAACCGATTAATTGACCGATTCATCACCCAACTAATTTATTCCTCATATCCTATTTATAAATTAAAAATTTTTAAAAATTTTTAAAAATTTAATAAATTTTTAATTTTTTTATTAAATAGACATACAATAAAAATACATCTTTTTTTAATATTTAATAGGAAGTAAAAGAAAAAATTTGTGATAAGAATTTATTGATGTGACTTATAAATAAAATTAAAAATATTTTTTTCTATCCTATAAATAGAATAAAATAGAATAATATGTAGAATAGCAATTGATTCAAAATAAAAATGTTATACTTTTGTAGTGGCAGTAGTAATTATAATAAGATATATTGTATATTTTATTGTGTGGCTAATTAATAAAAAAATCTATTTTCATAATGGGGCCAAAGAATCCCCAAATATCGGGCATAGGCTAGTATGCTAAGAGAAGTCTAACTTGACAGAGTGAAAGAGAATTTATAACTTGATCGTCAAACTTTAACATCCTAAGCTCCTAACCTCAAATCGACAATTAAAATTCAACAGCTAATGTAAAGCCTCTTCAACCACTTCTTTAATAACAAGTCCTGTAGTTATGATGATAGCCTCTCCCCCATCAATCTTCACCAAACAAACGACATTTTACTTATTTAGATTAGAAGGGAAGAAATAAAGAAATATGATTTCCAAACATGATTATCATACATGACCCTTTGTACTTTCTCCATTCCTAAAATAGTTTATGCGCATTATTATATCACAATATTCATATACAATACAAATCAGTCTACTTTTTTTTTTTTTAAAAAAAAACGTACAGCTCCCAAGCTGTTTGTCTCTTCGTTTTGGGAATGTCTATTCTTCCTAACTTGTTACTGACTCATCAACTAGAAATTGCAGCCAAGTACCAGCAAACAACATAAATGTGTGAACAAACCATTTCCACAGTATAAGGCCTGTTTGGATACACAATGTAGGATCAATTCTAAGTCTAAAACGATGACTTTGAAAAACCCCAATTTTTCCAAACTCTATTTGGAGTAAGCTATTTTTTTTCTCCATTTGAAAATCAATTCTCAACGTTTCAGCATTTTTTCCCTTCATTTGAGTATTTATAATTGATTATGAAAAATTATCCAAACATCTTCCATTATCAAAATTTCTTGTTAATTAATTTTTGTCAATTGAAATCCAAACACACCCATAGTTGGGTAACAAACAGCATCATTGGTGAGAGATGTTTATTTACTACTTTAGTTTCATTTTCCAGACAAACCAGCCTGTCATTAATCTGTTGTCGTTGCTTGCACATTTGCAAGCTCTCATCAACAACAGACTGATCAAACATATTTATGCCAAAGGATTCAAATGGAATAAGATTGATCCAAGAAAAAGTGCATCTCTAGCTACAATATTTGGATCAGTATGGAGGCAAACAGGCAAAATCATCACCCTAAGGAGAAAGAACAAGGAAGCAGAAGACAAAGTTTGCAGCATACAAACCAAATGACAATGCACATACAAACGAATCCATAACACAAACTGTGTCCAATAGGCGACAAAACAAATATACACCATCAAAATTCCTAAAAAATGGTCTCAAATGAAGGCTTACAAGGAAAAGACAGGCTCCACAAATACGGAATATCAATTTGATCTCTCAATTAAAGACTGTACAACGGTTAACCTAAAATACCACACAACATAAGATGTAAACAAAGTAGAATAAGAACTGAAAAGCATTTACCAGTACCCTAGTTCTTGCTTAACACAACCGTAAGCCTGCAATAAGCAATCATATTCTTTTCAACATCAAAACAATGCACTGCAGGGATAATATCTCCTTTGTAAAAGGGCACAATGAAGAGCACATGTAAGATTTCAAAGGAGTATATTATAGACAACAGATGTGTGGGAAAAAATGACTGGAAAAAAATGATGAAAAAGATCACCAAGAACTCTTCTTCTTAGACCCGGGATAGAACTCCAAATACCATTGTACGAATTTCCTGAGTCCTGTCTCCAAATTAGTGGTAGGCCTGTAGCCAAGCTCCCTGTGTGCCAAGCTAATATTAGCATGTGTGAATTTAACATCACCATTTCTTGGCATCGGCAATACTTTCCTCTTAGCCTTCACTTTTAGAAGCTTCTCCAATATGCTCACAAGATCACTCACAGGCACCGGTGAAGTGTTACCCAGGTTAAAAATTCTGAACTGTGCTGGCCCCTTCTTCTTCCCACCACTACCAGTACTTCTCTTCGCTGTATCCAGAGCCCCCAAACAGCCTTTCACAATATCATCAATGTAGGTAAAATCTCTTGCCACTGTTCCATGACCAGGGGCTTCAAAAATTGTAATCTGCTTTCCTTTAAGAATGTCTTTGGTGAAGAAGAAATAGGCCATGTCAGGGCGACCCCAAGGACCATATACTGTGAAAAACCGCAAACCAGTAATTGAAAGACCATATATATGATTGTAAGTATGTGCAATTTCTTCACCGGCTTTCTTTGTGGCAGCATACAGACTGGCCGGTTGATCCGTTCTGTCTTTTTCAGAGAAAGGTACCTTGGAATTAAGCCCATAGACGGAGCTAGACGACGCCCACACGATTGCAGGTTGCGGATTCGCTGATTTGCACACTTCAAGAAGATTCACAAACCCAGCGATGTTGCTGTGCACATAAGAATTGGGATTCTGCATCGCGAACCGTACACCCGCCTGAGCAGCAAGGTGCATTACATGCGTAAACGGCACAACATCAAAAAGCTTATGAAGAAGAGCCAAATCATTGACATCTCCCTCGACAACGAAGACCCCAGCACGATCAAGAAGCTTCTGGCGAGCACGTTTGAGGTTCGGATCATAGTAACGGTTGAAATTATCAAGCCCAAGGACACCATCACCGCGTCGCTTCAACGCCAGCGAAACGTGGGTGCCGACAAAGCCAGCCGCCCCAGTAACAAGTACAGTGAAACCAGAAGCAGAGCTCTTACGCGCCGATTTGCTGACTCGCTTTTCCCAATCGGGTCCGCCCCATGAGTCGCCAAGGGCACGGCGGGCAGGGGCGGCGGGCGGGGAAGAAGAAGGGGAGAGAAATAAGAATAAAAGGACAAAGACCAAGAAAAAGGTCGACCAAAGAGTGAGCTTGGATAGAGTAGAGAAGATCCTAAGGCGATGAATGTATGGAGATTTGTCGCCCTTGAATTTGCCTGGAGTGGATGGAATATCGTCATTGTGTGAAACTGTCTTCAGCTGGGACATTTCTTTTCCAAATTCAAAAGAATAAACACAAATTATGAGAAATGATGAAACCCTAGTTCTACAGATTCTCAAACCGGGGAATCGAATCAAATCTCAGGAAAATCGGCCTGAGAATGAAGAGAAGAACCTCCCCTTGATACTAAATCTGTGAAATACTGAAATGTGTATATGCCCAAAGGGGGGATTTTGATTTTTCAGTTTCAGGCGTCAAACAGCGTTAAGAGGCGACTTCATTTTATAGTGAAGCCGTCAAGTGTCCCGGAAAAGTCACCTAGCAAGTTTAGATGGGAATACGCGTACATACCAATATACCATACGACACAAGCTTACGAATTTACGAGAGAGAGAGAGAGAGAGAGAGAGAGAGAGAGAGACGTCAGCCCCAGGCTTCAGCCTTCACGAGTTTACGCGTACGTACCATACTAGTTAAAATTGGTATGAATGAAAAGAAATCTTGTCATCTAAATCATTGGAAAAATAGTTTTAATATAGGTTCACATACTTTATTTCAAGTGTTTTAAATATATTATTTGAGTAACCCTAAAAAATATATTCAAATTACATATGGAATGTATTTTTATTAAATTTAACAAATAGTTGAATTTTTTAAATGAACTTTTGCCAAATATAAATTGAAAATTAAACATATACTAAATTTCTACATTATCTTCCATCAATAACACTAGTCCTTATATTTTTAGAGTGACTTTGGCATGGTGCAAACAATATTAATTTTGTGTTCAACATGTCAATTGACACCATTAATTTTGTGTTTATATATTCAACTGATGTTGGCATGCAATTTTTTAATATGCAAAAATTAAAAAAAAAGCCTATATGAGATGAAATAAAAAAGTTGATATGGGCTTTTTAAATGATAAGTAAAATGCATAAATTTCATGTAGTTTTTTCAAAATTTTTTGCTTATTAAAAATTTCATGTCAGCATAAGTTTTACACACAAGTACAAAATTAATTGTGTTAATTGACATGTCAGTATTATTAACACTTTTTGTGTTACATTAACATCTCTCTAAAAATATAAGGACTAAAGTTGCAAATAAGAGAAAGTATGGGGACATGAAACACAAAAAAAAGTGCAAGTATATATATCAAAACCTGAATAAAGTGCAAGAATCAAAAGTATAGTATTTTCTAAATCTTTTAAGTAAGTGAATGATCATTAGAATATCAATCCTTGTGTTTGGATATAAAAATTATGTTATTAATTAAAATTGAAATATAATGAGTATATAATTTTTAGATAAACATATAGTTCTTATGATAAATAATTCACATATTATCTTAATGTTGTTTTAGTATATAAGAGTAAATTATCATATTTTAAATAAAATGTAGTAATGGCAAATGTTTTAAAAGTAAATTTAAAGAAACAAAAAATTAATTAGATACTTACTATTTTGTCTTATATAATCAAATTAAGGTATGAGGTTTTTTTATACATTATTTTTTCTATATATTTTAATTTAATTTAATTGGATAAAAATGTATTAAATGTATAAGATTAAATACATGAGTCATTTCCATTTTAATATATTGTTTTAGAAGATAATCATATCATAATATATCATTTTGAACGTCCATTCGTCGGGCCAAGTTATTCATGTATCTTAACAAAAAAGAAAAAATGATAAGATTCAGGTACTCAATCTTACATATATAAGTGTTAAAAGATAATTTTACTCTCAAACTATTAGTACATGAAGGCACGGGACTCAAAGTTTTTTTTTCTTTGGGTACAATTTACCCTTTTAACTTTTAAAAATAGTACAATATTGTCTTTATCATTAATAAAAAATTAACTTTAATTATTAGTTGACTAAAAAATTATCAAAAAGGAACTCAAAATTATAAACAAAGAACCAAAAATTACATAATATGATCCAAAATTATAGACAATGACCCCAAAAAATTATAGGAAAAGACCAAGCAAATATAATTAGTCCTTTTCTATATTTTTTTAGGTTTTTTAAATTTAGTTATCAACTAATGGATAAAGTTAACATTTGTTAATGAAATAAAAAATTGTATCATTTTTTAAAGTTGAAGTGAATTTTAATGTATTAATAATATATATTAATAACATGAGTTTGTTATAGAATAAATAATATAAAAAATATCCACATATCTTGATTTAATTGAAAATAAACATATTAAATATATAGGGTTAAGTATAGAAGTTTTTTTCCTTTAAAAAAGGTAAGACTTAGATATTTAGTCATATATACTTAATATACTTTTGTTCAATCAAGTTAAGACAAGTGAAATTTCATGTATTAATAATATTTATTCATAAATTTATTGTAGAATAAATAATTTATAAAAAATTCACATGTCTGTCACTTACTCACACAACAACAAGGATCAAATCAACACAATTATGGAATCCTTCTAGTATTATTTAGCATAAACCACTATCATAGTGTTCGTCAGAAGTAGCTTATAGAGAAAAGATGCATAAACAAAAATAATAGAAAGGGAAATTCCAGAGAGGAAGAGAATAACAAAAAGAGATAGTATAATCACAAGAATCACACCCTCAATCATTCCATGCTAGGCTTTTACCCCTTATATGCCTCTTGTAACTTCCACATGAGAGTCTTTGCATGAGTGCTACAATGCACCCCATTCTCATTTGCTTGACCTTGCATGCCACCTGGTTTAGCCACATCACAGTC
This sequence comes from Prosopis cineraria, assembly GCF_029017545.1. NCBI lineage: Eukaryota > Viridiplantae > Streptophyta > Magnoliopsida > Fabales > Fabaceae > Prosopis > Prosopis cineraria. The sequence goes on along the minus strand of NW_026555336.1, from coordinate 8,892,453 downwards.
CTGCTCATTATTCTCATGCTGCTTTGGTTTGGTTAACATGAATATCATGATAATGCCCCCTTTATGAGTAAGACTTGTCCCCAAGGTCAAAGGAAGGGTAATCTTGTAAGAAAAATTGACGATCATCCTAAGTGGGATCAGGAAGCCTATCCCAACTAATAAGAACTTGAGAAATAGTGTTTGTACCTCATTGAGCTTAATGAACTTGAAATATTTCAAGTGGCTAAATTTGAGGGCTGTTGGCATCTATAAGGAAAAGAAAAGGAAATAAATAGAATTAATTTTGCCATAACATTTCTTCAACAAAGAAATATGAAACACAGGATAGATACGGGCATTTGGTGGTAGCTTGAGACATTATGCAACATAACCAATGAGCTCAAGTATCTTAAAGGGGACAAAAATCTTAAAACCTAGCTTCTATTTGTAATGCCATAAAGTGTTGACGATATGGATGAAGTTTGATAAACACTATTTCTCTCACTTGAAAAATTGCCTCTTAACGATGATGATTAGTAAAACATTTCATGCATGTCTAAGCTTGCTTCAAGTGACGTTTAAGTGAGATGAGAAAAGCATCTCTATAACATAGCTAGGCATGTAAGTTGGGAGGCATATCAACCATAGAATAACCTTGAACCAACAAAGGTGGGTCACACTCATAAACAGCTTTGAATGGCGTCATGCCTATCACCAAGTGAAATTAAGCATTACTCAATCCATGGTGACAAATCAAACTAACAACGGGGGGGTAGTATGAAAATAACATCTCAGATACATTTTAACATAGAAATTTAGAGCTTCCAATTGTCTATTAGTTTTAGGGCCGTAGGAAGAACTCATTTGTAACTAAACTTCTTGAAGTTGACACAAGGCACACTAAAAGGAACTAGTAAAAAATTTATCACGATTAGACATGATAGATTGTGGCATGCTGTGTAAACAAACCACTTGGGACAAGAATACCTTGGTAACTTGTTCATTAGTAAAATGAGCAATTAAAGGTGCAAAATGAATGTATTTTGAAAGTCAATCCATCATGACCATGATAATAGAGTATTCTCAAATCGACGTAAGTGCTGTTATGAAATTTATGGTGACTCAATCCCATATTTGTGAGAGAATAGGCAAGGGATAGAGAAGTCCACCTGGCAAGGTCTGAGCCACCTTGGTGTGTTCACAAGTCGAACATTCTCGAACAAAGTTTTGCATATCTCCTCTTATGGAAAACTAATAAACATTAGCAATAAGTCAATGAAATGTGCAAAGAGCACCTGCATGTCCTCCAATCACTTATGCATCAAACTCTTACAAAATACATTAAACCAAGTAAAAGTCTTCTTGAGGTACCATGACTTTGCCCTTGAAATACAATACACCTACATAGACCTAATGGTTAGGGTGAGAACCAGGATCCTCTTCAAGTTGCACTTGAAGTTGTTAAAGACTCACTTTGTTGTGCAACCATAACAATATCGTCAAACAAAGAATAATGGAGTTGTTGTAGCACTATATAGGTTATATAGGATAGACAGTCAGGGCCAATTTTGACTTCCCTAGGTGATCTTTGATTATGAATCAATAACTTAACAACTTAGGTAAGTAAAGCTCTTGCTTAGGGGTTTGTAACACTTGTTTATGAAGGTGTTTGAGGCTTTCTTGGTCTTTATAGATGACAAAAGGTTAGCCAAAGAGGTAATGCTGAAATTTTGCCACTACTTGAGTGATGGCAAAATAACTCTCTAACATATGTAATTGTGCCTGTTACGGGTGGATAATTGCTTGGAGAAATAAACAATCAGATGCCTATTTTGACCACAACTCTTATTGTGTACCCAAATATGTCTGTTTGAACTGTAAAAGTTTGAGAAAAGTTAGGGAGGGCCAAAATAAGGGCATTAGTCAATACCCTTTTGAGAGAATCAAATGCTTCCTATATCTCTTTGACTAATAAAACCTATCCTTTTGTAATAACTATGTTAAAGGGGTTCCTAGTTAAGCATATTTGTGTAAAAAAGTGATGATAATACTTGATTAATCCAAGGAAGCCTTAGAGTTGAGTAATATTAGTAGGAGTTAGCCATTACTGTATAGCTGAAACTTTTGCAAGGTCCATAGATACTCCAGTGGTTGCCACCAAATATTCAACCAATTGCTTATAGCTTATGAGTACTTGGGTTTCTTTGCATATAGCTTATGTTTGGCTAAATGAGCACTTGGGTTTCTTTGCATATAGCTTATGAGCAACCAATTGCTTTATCACCAGCTCAATGTGTTCAAGATGTTAGGTGGTACTATATATAAGAATATCATTAAAGAAAATGAGTGCAAATTTACACAAATAAGCTTTAAAAACAGAATTCATTAAAGCTTATAAAGTGGTAAGAGCATTTATTAGACCGAATGGCATTATAAGCCATTCATATAACCCTTGATGAGTCAAAAAAGCTATTTTCTCATTATCAGCATCATGCATTCAAACTTGATGATAGTCTGGTCAAAGATCAAGCTTTGAAAAAAATTGCAAACCTTCAAGTTTATCTAAGAGCTCATTAACTATTAGCACGGGAAAGGAGTCTTTAACTAAGACTTCATTTAGTGCTCTATAATCCACACAATGTCTCTAAGAACTATCTTTCTTCTTAACCAGGAGCACAGGTATAAAAAATAGATTGGCACTTGGTTGAATAAATCCATAATGTAACAACTCTTCCACCATGTGTTCTACCTATGTCTTTTAGCTATATGGATAGTGGTATGGCCTTACTTTGATAGGCTTGGTTTTAGGCTATAGTACAATCTTATGATCACAATCACATAAGGGAGGCAATGCATGGGGTGTCTCAAAAATTGAGGAAAATTTATTAATCATAACATCAAGGTTTAGAGGGATCATGTAATATAACTCTTATTAAAACTCAATTAACTTTGAAATCTAAGGTAATAATGAGTTAAGCCATTTAGATTATCAAGTTTGTAATTTTGAAGGAGAGGGTTCCCAAATTTTTCATACTCCAAATTACTTAAATATCATTTAACAATTCTCTAATTAGAATGAAATATGTTTTGGAAGCATGAGATACTTTAAAAGAATGAAAAGACTCAAAATCAGTTGAAAAACATTAAGGAGTGGAAAAATAGGGTAACGTGTTGCAGCCATCCTTCTTTATGCCACATGTAATGGCATATGCACTATGTACTATAGTGTGTTACACATATTAGATAGCATTTTGCTATCAAATGATAGCAATCAAGTGTGACTTCTGATATGCCCCATTTCTCTGACTGATGTCCAATTGAGATGATCAAGGTGTCACAAGAAAGCTCTTATTATAATCTAGCTAATAGCATGGGTTTTACTTTCAAATTTCATCACACAAGGAATATGGACACTCAAACTCATTTTCATAACTCAAAGGTGTCCAAAAACCATACATATGTGCTAAAAGCTACCTCTAATACCTATAACACATTCAATAGACTTAGGATTATCTGTACAATAAACCACATGCACATAAATTCAACAATTTCAAACTTTTACTCCTTAATCCCTTTAAAACAAAAATAAAAGGTGAAGGTGCTTGCATTGCGTAAATCATTAAATATTGAATTCAACATCATAATATTCCTTACACATACATTAGTATTTTGCCCTGTTAACACTTAATCAACTTACATACAATATTCTAGGGCTCAAAGTACATTAATGTATCCTATTTTGTGATACACTATCTATTACAAAAATAAATAAAGTTAGAAGACTTTATAGTAGGAATACTTATATTTCTAAGCCTCCAGAGTTTTTTCCTTATCCGCACCCAAGCTAGAGCTTGTAAAATATTAAAAGAGAAGGATGAGTATAACTACTTAGTAATCAAGGTACATCTACCCTATGTAGTTGCATATCAATTAATAAAAAACATATAAATGGGAGTGAAATACTTGATTTCATAAAATCACATACAACACATCAATATTACAATGCATCATTAACTTTTTGTTAAATTTTTCACATAATTACTTTATAAGACATGTTATCACAATACAAACGACCATGTGACAACAATCTATTCAATAATAATGATGCACATTACTATAATACAGACAATCATGTGATAATGGCACACTAAATTGTCACAAGTTTTCATAAACTCAACAACCATGTGTCATGTTGGATAAACATATACATGATCAATTCCTCCTTATACCTTCCTTATTTTCTTTAATTGAAATTATAGGCTATAATATCAATCAGGGCTCTGTTTGTGTAACTGAACTACCTAAGCTTTTCAATTATGAGGTATGACCAAGCCAAAGATCACCGTACTTACTCTCGGATCATGGCTTCTCCTATTCTTGAATCCTTAGGGTGTTGTAACCCTAAGCTAATCTCCTCAACAAACAGATGGAGATAGCTAAGTTTGAGTCCCTTGACAAATTATAGTATAATTTCTTAACAAACAATAGGATAAGACTAGCCTTCGTGCATCAAGAGGTAGTCATAAATGTTATATAGATTTTATTTACTTTTCTCCTTAGGTGAACTCTCGCCATACAATTATGCAATGTATCAAGCTCACATATATGTTTACATATGCTTGTAATTCACTATAACAAGCTTATTATTTTTAGATTATTTCATCAATTAACACATGTGAGCATCAACAATTATCACTTATCACTTAAAATCTCCACTTTACTCAAACACTAAATCTCCTTTACAACACACAATCATCTTGATACATACCATATGCTTCTTATTCCTCATATAACTATAGTTCACAAATCATTTCAATTCAACTCCACATTTTAATCAAGTAAGGTTAATAAAATATTCATATGACTTGGCATGCATTTACAATCACACTATCAATTATTCATGTAAATGAATTTATTATTTCTTTGTAACTCAATTAACAAGCAATTACTTAAAATAGGTTTCCTCCGGTTATCTCAAATCTTTGAGAAGGAAAAGGTCTACCACTTAATAACTTGCTTCCAATCTTGTTTTCTAAGCCCAATATGATTTTTTGATCATTAATCTATAATTAATTAAGTCTAAGCTTATCAACACAGCTAAAAATACACTTTTGACTCTCATTTTTCATTTCTAAAATACCTAAGCTCTTATTTCTTACATTTAAGCTTACCCATCAAATATATCAACTCTCTATAGTCCTATTAGCTTCATTAAATGTTTAACTCACCATTAATGGCTTTTAAACACTTCAACAGCCTCTATTTATTACTCATTTTTGGACATAAATGTCCACCCACCACTATTAATGTATAGAACTCCCTGTTAATGGTTTCAACTATCGAAATAACTCTTATTAACTTTATTTAACTCAATGAGTTCAAACTCATAATCTATATAGTCTGAAAATATTCTCTCACTTACAAACCCTAATCATAAACTTAAGAAAATAGATTGGGAAGGGAAAAGAAGAGGTTAGGAGACTTATTCTTGGGGTTTGGTAATTTTAAAATTTCTCTAATATTCTTATAATTGAAGCCTTAGTAGAGCCCAAGCTCTCCTTTTCATTTCTATTCTTTTCTTCTTCCACTTTGCAAACTAATACGAGCTTTATTTCAGTAAAATCCAAGCCATGTGCCGTGCTCATGTCACACAAGCCATACTATTTGGTATAGAGAAGGATAATTGATATTTTCTAGCTTAGTGCGCCACGGTACGCCATACATGCACTGTGACATGGGCATAGAGGCTTCTCTCCTTATTTTTCTTCATTTTTGATGCCTTAGTAACCTAATTTCACTTCGAGCCTATATTTATGGCCTAAAACACAACCAAAACACTTATTAGTCCTCTCTAACCACACATCACATAAATCCTACTTAATTACCCATAATTAATTTAATTTTCAGGGGCTTAATTTTCTAGGATGTTACAAATCAAGTTGGATGTACTTAGATTAATTGTACTGTACATTACTAGCATTTGGATGAGAAACAACTTAATAATTCCATTCATCCCATAAAGATGATGAAACTGGTGAAATTGGGCTATTTTACAATGGGCTTCTTTTTTGATCGACTAATGTGATAAAGTCATTTTGGGCCAAAAACTTAATGGTCGAATTATTATAATCAACCATATGTGCTAAGGGTTGCAAGCCAATCGAATCCAATTACACTATCTGACGTGGGTATCTCATGGATAAATACAGTGATGAAAATGGTGTGTCTGCAAATTTAGACTTGTAGATCTTTAACTAGGCTTAAACCTTGCATTAATTCCCTATTCCCCACCAAAACCTTTACGAGCTTGGTGGGCTCAACTACTACCTTTAGCAACCTCACTATTCTAGGATGAATGTAGTTGTCTAAGCTATTGCCGTCTAGTAAGACCTGAATAGAGATTCCCTTAATAACCCTAAAAATTTGATTGTAGTCCTCCCTACTGTGCCGTTATAAGCTTGCAATGAGATATGATGATATGTTTTTTTTTCTTCCATTTTCAGTGAATCTGTTAAAGGGATATTGATAGGGTGTTGTGGTGGTTTTAGTACCTTTCCTTTATCTTTAGTAAATAACCACATGAATTGATTACTTGTGTAATGATGGCTGAGAGAAAATTTTTCATCACAAGTATAATAGAAACCCTTTACCTTGCAAATTTCCATTATCACTATTGTTATTTTTCTCACAATCAATAATGGTTTGGTGTTGGGCATTGTTAATAGAGGTGTTGATGATAGCTTAAAGGTCGATGAGCTTGTAGTAGCAGGTATACTAGTTATGGGCTTTATTGCTAGTAAGGCTGAACCTCCCCCAATAACAGTTCCTCCCTTATTCTTGCTCACCCAAGTACTCTGCTGATATTTCTCATTGAATAATTTAGCCAAGCTCATTACCTTGAGCAAATCCTCTAGTGATCTAGCAATCACTTCACATTATAAATTTGGTTTAAGTCCACCTATGAAACACTCTAGAAGGGCATCATCCATTACCCCTCCTGTTTGGTTAGTAAGCTTTATAAACTATTGATGATATAAATCAAGCAAATCAGTCTTAAGTGCTCCAACTTTGTGGGGCTGAAATGAGCCTCTACCACTTATGTCAAACTTTCCTATGTAGGAATTAAATTGGTCTTCAATCTTGAGCGAGGGGCATTATGACCTTGTCCATATGAACTGATGCTAGGATCATCCTCTAAGATGAAGTCACATGATAAAATGAAAAGTATTGCTCTATGGAATAAATCCATCCATAAGGGTTAATACCTTTAAATTGAGGGAAGTTGATTTTTCCTTGCCTTTGATTGGTGCATGTTGTTGAGCTACTACCTCTCTCCAAGCCTCTAAGTGGAATCACCTTGCGCATTTCATTATCCTTTTATCGAGATTCCATCACTTGTATCATAGTATATATATGAGCCTTCATTTTCTCTTATTGACGATTTATGATTCGCATTAGATTTTCTATAATAGTGCCAAGTTTCTACACCTTGGGTTTGATACTTGAAGAAAATCCCCACAGCATTCTCTAAACATTCTTGACGTGAGCTGCTAGCAGCCTTCATTTATTTGACAAACTCATGCATACTTTTTATATCGAACTGTAGACTCTTCATGTTATTTGACAGCTCTTTCAACCTTGTGTTCTTTGCCATCTTGCACCTTTATGCCTCTCAATGAAGGCACCTTTGTCACATACTCACACAATAACAAAGATCAAATCAACATAATAATGGAATCTTTTCGGTATTATTTAGCGTTAACCACCATCATAGTGTTTGTTAGAAGGACACTATAGAGAAAAGATACAGAAATCAAAGTAACAGAAAGGGAAATTTCAGAGAGGGAGAGAATAATGGAAAAGAGAGAGTCCAATCACACCCTCGATCATTGCATGCCAGGCTTTTATCCCTTTTGTGCCTCTCGTAACTTCCATGTGAGAGTCCTTGCATGAATGCTACGACGCACTCCATTTTCATTTGCATGATCTTGCATGCCACTTGGTTCAACCATGTCATAGTCTTGCTCATTCTTCTCATGCTGTTTTGGTTTTGTTGATGTGGCTATCATGACAATATCTTGATTTAATTGGAAATAAGAACCTTTATATTCTCCCTCTGTTAAAAAATATAAAGCATTTATTTAAATAAAATGTTAAAAAAATATTAGGCATTTTTTGTTTATCTTTCAACATGCAATTAATTGATATTTTTATAAAAATACTATTGATTAGGAGTGTAATTAATGAGGTCTTTTAATTGAAACACAATATTAAATAGAGATAAATATGAAAAAAAATATAATTTTAAAGTTAATTAACTAACTCATTGAGATATAATTTAATTAAAAATGTCTTATAATATTAAATGAAGGGAGTAAGTTTTTTCCATTTAGAAAAGCAATTAATAATTTTTTGGTTCTACAGAATAACGAGTAATTAATGCTTCTAAAAATGCGTAAAGTTTCTTGGAAAATAAGAACCCAAGGTAGCATTGAAAAGCAGACGCGGTTAGATTGATAAAAGTGTATAGTGTTAATAAGTTAATAAAATTCGTCTAGTTCCCTTCTTAACAGCAAGAAAATTGTATCTTTATTAATCATAAAAGGAAAGGTATGATGAAAATAGTTATTCAAATGGATTATTAAATTAATTATAGATACATGTTGATATATTCATGAAATTCCAAAGATGCATTTTTCTATTTATGCATGACGCTTAATATGCATTTCCCATTTAATATTACTATTAATAATAATAATATTTTTAAAGTAAATAGTATTTATGGCACTTTATAAAGAAATTGAGATGACTTGTAGCATGATTGATTTATGAATAAGGGAGATTGAAAGTTTCCATGCAATTCATCTGCATTGCATTCAATTCAATGAACGAAACTAATGGGCATTGAATTCAATTGATTGTAGATGAAACTTCATCAACAATTTTTTAGGTACATTGTAATTGACATTTTCGGTTTGAAAAAGATGTAATATAGAAGCACATGAACTGAACTGAAAAGTTGCGTACAACTTCTTCTCTTTTTCACTTTGTTTTTCTTCTATGGGAAGTTTTCTAGAGTTTAGGTGAGTTAAACAGGGTATATCTTTAGCTTTAAACAGTAATTATAAAAATATTTATAGATAATTTATTAATAATATTTTCACATTAATAATAGAATTTGATTTTACGACCGTGTAGAATATAGATTAAATTATTATTAATTAGACTAACCTTTATTGATCTACTCCCACCTATTCTAAGAAATCCAATTATTTGTTTAAAAGATATTACTTATATACTTAATTTTGTATATTTAATATACTTTTTTTAATTTAATTAAGATAAGTGGATTTCACTATATTAATAATGTTAATGATAAAAGTTTATTATGAAATAATCTATGAAAAATCTATATGTCTTGGTCTAATTAGAAACGGGCACCTTAAGTATATAATTTTTTTTTTTTGTATAAAGATGTGTGCTGATTTTTCTAAAATGTATCTCCTTTTAAAAATTTACATTACAACATTAACATTACCAATATATCTTACATATTGCACAAGAATATTGATATTTGGATAGTTTGAGAGAAAAATAATTGAGGGTCAAAGAGAACTGAAATATCATATTTATGACCAAAATAAACAGCCAACTGACTCTTATATTTAAAATTAGGATATATTATGGGTACTATGAAATTATGATGCATACATAATATAAGTTATAGGTATAATTTTAAAATTATAAGGTTTTTTAAAAACAAATATTTTTTTTAAATTCAAGGACTTATTATATTTCTTTGTTAAGATCAAGATCCTGGATAAATTTTAAGTTAGACTTTAATTTTGTGCTTATTACTCTTTTTTCCTCGACATAGCTTACTTATTACTCCAGAACAGTTATTCCTAAGCAATGTTTTAAAAATTAGATACATCTTTACAGACCAAAAATATTAAAAAAATGATTTTCCATTAAAATTAATTTAGTGAAATAACTTTCAAGATAAACATTCAAATAATGGAGGCTCAATTGTGCGTTAGGATTCACTTCACAATTTTCCAACTCAATTTTCATTCTTTTTATTTGGGCCGAAAGCCCAACTCCTCTTCTTATTAGATTGTTTTGGCCCAAAAAATTATCAAGGCTGTGAATATATGCAAGCGACATCTTCTTCTTCTTGTTTCTTTTGGACATAATTATTTGACTAATTGACTCAAATTTAAGGGAAAATGGCAATGAGGAGCTTTGTAAATACATTAATATCAATTAAAAACGTTGAAATATAATGCAAGAAAAAAATCATGATCTTTATTTGTAATTAAAATATTTTTAATTATTTAAATAATCAATAAAAGGTCATTCATGACTTTAATGATTAAGACTTAAGGTCTCAAAAAGACTAAATTGCCATTTATTCAAATATTACATTTGGATTTACAAGTCAAACTTTCGAGTTTAAGTAAACTTTTGTTAAGGATGTAAATTTAGATCGTAAACTCATAAGAGTTTACCTTTGTTAATAAATATTCATTAAAATTATATTATTAAATAATTAAAATACAAAATATAACTATATATAATTTGATTTATATATATGTATTACAAATATACTAATATATCTAAATTAATAGATTATCATACTCAACATAGAAATTTTAAAATAGGGTAACTTAGTTTTGGTATTTCTTGTTTTCTTTTATTAATATTAGCTCTTTCTTTTTGAATTTTATTTTTCTTTTAACTAGGTTTCACCATTTCTATAAGCCAAGTAACTCGCTCAATTTGGTAAAAATTAACAAGTTTAACTGAGTCACTTATTAGTTTAGTTAAGTTGCATCTAGTTTGAGTTTATGAATAAGATGACATAATTTTATAAGTTAGATACATAAAAAAATAATAAATCTAAAGAGTTCATCTTTGCTAGGGCATCAATTTGTAAGAGTTTGAGAGTTTGCTTTAGCTAGTTACTTATCGAGTAAATTTCATACTCCTTGTACTACATTTCTACCCTAATTTCTTTAAGTTTGTTTGGTAGAGAAATTGAATCAGAAATTTTCAAGGAGTTATAATCTAAGGAATACGTTTGAAAAGGGTCTCGAGTGCAAAACTAAGGATTTATGATTAGCCTAAAATTTAATAGTTGAACTTTAAGGTTGAAGGCTTAAATTAACCTAAATTATTAGGTTAAAATGGAAAATTGATAAACAAGTGTGAAAAAGGAATGTCTTAGGCCATTTAGGTGGCTTAAAGACAATTGACTATAAAGAGTGAGTTGTGTGAACTCAAAAGGAGTAAGTTGGACTATTTCATGTAATGAGGGATTTGGCTTAGCCCAATTAATGCCCTGTGTAAATGTTAGAATTTGAGTAAGGGATGCTTGTTGTGTAGATTAAGCATTCAAAAATTGCTCGTGGGAGTTGAACTGATTTGAGAAGTTAAATGTGAATGGTAACCTATAGTAGTAAGGGTAAAAGGTAACTAGAGTAACCCTTTCATTTGTTAGTTTGTGAAATTATTTACAAGTATTTTATATAATTGTGTAACTTGTGTTTTACAAACTGATAGAGTAGCAGTATTGCAAAAGACCTATGCATGTGTGTGTGAGTGATGCTTGAAATGTATGTGAAGAGGCATGTGCATTTGTATCTATGAGTATACCCTACGTGACCCTACCCTGTGTAATGTTAGGAAGTCTTGAAGGTTTTAAGCATAGAGCTTGCTTCGCAAGAAGGATCTAGGAGAATTACCCATGAGTGTACCGTAGACTAAGATATAGTATGTGGCATCACTCTCTATAAGGTTAAGAAATCCTAACAGTCCAAGCATTGAGTATACTCCGCTAGTAGGGACTCAGGAGACCACCCATATTGGTGATATCTCATCTGAGATAGTAGTTTGGTGGGCCTTATTTTGTGTAAAATTAGAAGTCCTAGTTCAAGCGTTGAGCTTGATTTGCAAGAGGGAACTAGGAGTGCATGAGCATAGTAATGAATGAGAATGATGTTGTGTATATGCATATCTATACTGTTTTATTAAAAATGATGTTACTTTATCTCTTATTTATGATTTTACTTACTAACCAGTATTTGGGATTTATCTAATTTATTGGGATGTATATTTCACTCTGTTACCTTTGTATACAGGTGAAGAGAGTACAAGAAGGCTGAGAAAGGAAGCGAGAAAAGAGTAGCCTCATTTGGTATTGTAACATCCTAAATTTCTTAATCCTGTAATTAGCTACTAATTGAGGGTAAAGTAGTAATTAGAGTGGGATTAGAGATTTGGATGATTACTTGGTGAATTGACTTGTTGGTGTGTTGTATGAGCAGATATAGGTGAGAGGAGTGCATTTCGAGTCGAAGCAAGTGCGTGTGGTGAGAATAAATTTCACTGTGCCATGCATCACGGCGCATGGACTAGGAAATCACTTCTTAAGTCGTGAAATCTGGTGATTTTCAGAAGTGAAAATTTGAAAACACATGAGAGAAGGAGAGAAGGGTTGAGAAGCTAGAGCAAGCTATTTTAGGCCATTGGAAGGTGCTTTTAATTGATAACTTATCAGGTAAGCTACGTATAACTCTTACCTTCCATTCTACACAAATTTCTCTAAAAATGAGTTATAGAAAAATTGAACCAGTGCAATTTGAGGGGTTTTATTTTTTCTCAATAGTAATAAAAAGGTTCTCGGGAGCTAAATTATAGCTTTGTGACTAGTTTAAAGCTGAATGGTAGAGCTTTAAACTCGTAGGCTCAATTTGGCCTTATAGAGAGAGAAAGAGAGAGTTTCAGGGCAAAAATCATGTTTGAGTGAAATAAGATCGATTGAGCTGATGTAAAGTAGTAATCGTGTAGTAATAAACTTAGAATGGATAAATGAAAAAGAGTTTATAATTGAATATAGCCTTAAGTAGTAAATATGAGTTTTTGATCAAAATAGACTAAATGACTAAAATGTGTTCAGATTGGCATATTAAATGTGTGAGTAGAGAAAGGAAGCTTGAGATAAGCTATTGTGATAGTTGAAATCCATAAGTAACCTTTTTAGTGACAAAAGGGTTGAGGTAACCAAATAACTTCCTTTGTTTGACTGTTTATTATAATTGTATGTTAGAATGTTATGTAGTGCATAAACTTGTTTTGAATTAAGCATGATTTATAGCATTGTGTGAATGTTGCATGAAATGGATTTTAATTGAAATAAAGCATTGAAATGTGTGATTTCAAATGGAATGTATTATGTATGTGTTGTGTGTAAGAAAGTATGTAAAATGGTAAATGGGAACTTTGAATGGTTCAGAAAGCATGATCATAGGGGTGAAAGTTCACCCGAGTAGAGGTGGTGATAAAGACCATATGATAAGGTTTCCTTAGTACCTGACAAGATGCAGTATTAGAAACAATTTTCCTTAGTGCCTTATAAGGTGCAGTATTGGAGAAGATCTCCTTAGTGCCTATTGAGGTATGGTGTTGGATATGTGAGACTCCTTAGTGTTTATGTGATACGGTATTAGAGTTAACGACACCCCATTATGTGTATTGGGGGAAACCATAGTTCGTATGTGCGTTAGAACATCTTTGGCCGAATGATTTTACCACTACAGTTGAGCTCAAGGCCAATGAGAGTGTATATTAGTCTAAAGCGAGCCTATGGTTTTGTGTGGGTGCTTGAATCACTTCGATCGGATGTTGTATGTGAAAATGGTGCACACTGAAACTTCATCATTTTTACTATAAAATTGTTGGAAATTATGCCTTAGGGCCAATCATTGTACTATGCATATTGTTATTTAATGAATTTCTCTTTTGTTATCATATAATTGCATGTTCAATATCATAACTGTATCTTTAGACAAACTATAGTGATTGTCTTAAATGTCCCTGGTCGGTCATTTATGAGGGATCATAGATGAAACAAGACTAGTATGACTTTGATTAATTATAGAGATACAAATCAAAGTCATAGGCACTTGAAAGAGTACAAGGTGCTGGACCGACCCATTATGAAAAAGCTGCATGGTACAAGTTATGAGCTTATCTCATATGTAACTATATCACTAAGCCCTTTGACTTGAGATCATCATGGATTCCTACATGATGACCACTGAAATTTGACCTAGTTAAAAGTCACTTTTGACCAGATGATCATAAAGGCTATAATTAAATTTAGTGATATTCATGCAGAGGAATATGAGTGGTCAAGATGGAATTTATCCCTCACATTAAGTGAGAGATATTATTGAGCCCCTCAATGAGTAAGACTTAGAAAATGTATGACCATACTACAATGGAAAGGGTTTTTTTCATTGCTATAGTCAATCCACTCAGAGATTGAGAAAGTATCGGTCAAGTAAAGGAGAATGACAATTTCATGTCTCATACTTGACCGAAATATTGCGTGACAAAAGGGATGTGATACGGTTGCATGATAGATTACATCGAATCATCGATCCTCATATGAATTGGGTAGTTGTAATGTCTTGCTAGAGGCTACTTATGACTTGTGGGCTAATAGCGTAATTAGCCTACTGTCAATTTCATATGGGCCTACAATGTCGCACATAAGAACAGCCCAACTCGAGCTATAATGTCCAAGTTCATTAAATTTGGAATATGTCTAGATTTAATTAATGTAATATAGGGTGAATGAATTATATATTTATATATTTGAATATTTATTTGATAAATATTTATATATATATTTATATGAAATATAAAATTTAAAATATAATTATATATATTTTCAATATATATATATATATATTCATGTGTGTGTGTGTATCAGATATATATATATATAAAATTAAATATATATAATATACTATATATATTTTCAAAATATATATGTATTATATAATATAATATAATATAATATAATATAATATGTATATATTATATTATATTATATTATATTATAATATAATATATGATAGATTATATTATATTATATTATAATATAATATATTATATTATATTAAAATATATATTATGTTATGTTAGTTTTAAATTTAATTTTATATGATAGATTAAATTTAATAACTAACATGATATGAGGAAATATCATGTTAGTTTTATAATTTAAATTTATAAGATAAATTCAAATTAGATATGATATTATAAATTAAATTTATGAGATAAATTTAATTATATTTTTGTGGACTTTTTAAGTGGAAGACAAAAGTCCTTATTTATATACTATATATAGATAGGGACGTTTTTTTTATGAAGGATGAGAGAGTTAGAAAAGTTTTGATAGCAAAAACACTTTGAGAGCCATGAAATACCCTATAAAAAGAAAACTAACGTTCAAAGAAGAATGGACGTTGGGAGTGCTAGCACGCTGTTCGAGTTAGATAGCTGTTCGTGTAGATACCAATAGAAAGAGCATATCTATGTTGCCAGCTTCCAAGATCTAAACTCTTGAAGAGAACGTGCGCCAAGTTTGAAGAATTAAAAGGTAACTCTTCTATCCACCTTGACTTAAACGAGTTCATTTGATCCATATCAGGATAGGGACTTTGAAATTTTAATCTTTTATTGTACCTCCTTATCTAACAAAAATGATAGTAGAAAATCCAACAGGCGTGCCTTGGTGCATGGCTACACATGACGCAGCTTATGACACAAAACAAGTTGAGCATGTGGCTTTGTGCTACATGCCGTGGTGCACATACTAAATTTATTTTGTGATGAAAGTACATGCAATTGAATTGGGAGTGCCCATGGGAGGTGTCCACTATGCATTAGAGGAACGTGTAATTTGCTTTTGCTGTGTATTTCTCTAATTGTATTGTGATTTGAATGGTTTTGTAAAACAAGTCTTCGACCCAAGCTTTTCAAATAAATATTTTAATTTGTGAATGATGTGAGTGATATGGTAATTATAGTCTTCTGCTGTATCTGGATGATATAGAAGGAGGTTACAAATTTTGGCATCAGTTTCTCAAGTTTCAAGACCTGATTGTGATCGATACATTCATTTAGAAATATGGCAACTTATCCTTGTTCATTACACAACTCTTTCCCTAATCTCCTTTGTGTTTCTTATTTTCATCCTTAGGAGGGGAGAAAATAGTATAATATGAGAGGTACTCGTGCAAGAACTGCAGTATCTAGATGGATTGTTGAGGAGGAGTGAGGGCCAGAAGTTCAATCGATTTAGCCGTAAAGAGATAGA
Organism: Prosopis cineraria; assembly: GCF_029017545.1. Lineage (NCBI taxonomy): Eukaryota > Viridiplantae > Streptophyta > Magnoliopsida > Fabales > Fabaceae > Prosopis > Prosopis cineraria. Next base: position 8,876,300 of record NW_026555336.1, on the reverse strand, counting down.
CTCGATAAGCTACTTGAAGAGCTCAGGGATATAGTTGTAGACATAAGGTAAACGGTTGGGGATCATGACACGATCCTAAGAGGTAGAGAGCAAGAAGAGAGAGTTGAAGCTCAGAATATTCTAGTACATGAGAAAGCACATAGAAACTTAGACCATCTCAGGGTTCAGGTAGCAGACCAGAGATTCCTGACACTGATCAATCTATTGATCGTGCTTGAAAGATGTTTGTTCGATTCAACCCACCGACTTTTGATGGAAGCATGAGAGAAGGTGAAACAAAATTATGGATAGAGTGAATGGAAACCATCTTTGAGGTGGTAATTTATACCTCGGAACATAAGGTTATCTTAGCCACGGTGTAGTTGGTTAGTGCTGCTAAGAGGTGGTGGGAATCAATAAGGCCAACAAGTAGTGTTCGGTTGAGTTGGGATGAGTTCAAGAAAGTGTTCTTCAATCAGCATTTCCAGTCTCATTCAGAATCGAGAAGGAAGAGGAATTTCATGCTTTTAGGTAGGGAGACCTAGATGAAGAAGAGTTCATAAGGAAGTTCAATGAGCTATCAGCTTTCTCCATATACCTCCAGCACAGTAGTGATATAAAGTGGAAAGTTGAGAGATTACTTAGAAAGATGAGACCAGAATATCACCAATAGATAGTACTACTTGATATGACTACATATGAGGAAATGTGCCACAAGTTAAGAGCAGCAGCTAAGCGTGGTAAAGAGGTAAATGTCGAGAGGAGGCAAGACAATATAGGGAGGTGTTCATCTCCTTTGTGTCTAATTGGTGGAATTTTTAAGAGGCATGGGTTCAGTATGGGTAGTTCCAATTCTTTTGAAAGGAGAGGTTTTAGTAGAGGGTCTCTCAGTCTCGACCTATGTATAAAGGGTCAATGCAGAGAGGTGGAGGTGTGAGAATTAGGCCTCCATAGTCTTAAGGGCAAGCGTCGAATGTTCTAGCTCCGACTTTAAGTATTGAAAGGACACCCCAGTACAACATATGCGGTAGATCTCATTTAGGAAGGTGTTAGGCTTGCTACAAGTATGGTATGTCGGGACATATAGCGAGGCAGTGCCTAGAGGGCATAGTTGAGGGGACTAAGCAGAGATCTATTATTCCTAGTCGAGTGCTTACAATTACACAAGAAGAGGCCAGAGCGTCTTCAAACTTGATCAGAGATATAATTTTTGTTTGTGATCATAAAGTAGAGGCACTATTTGATTCAGGTGCCACACATTCTTTTGTGTCTGAGTAGTGTGTGAATAGATTGAAATTGTCTTTGTAAAAACTGCCTATGCTTATTAAAATGACGATGCCTTCTGGATTGTCTAGTATTACAAGTAGAGCTTGTCAGAATGTAGAGATTTAATTTGAGGATAGCGTTTGCAAGATTGATTTGATTTGTATTTGTAACCTCCCTGAGGTTAAACCACAATTGACTCCAAATTATGGTAATCTAGGGTTTAACCCTCATAGGATTATCAAATTGTAAAGTTTATAAAAGGAATTTCTAAAAATTATTTCAAATAAATCTAAATCTCGACAATTTAAATCTCAAACATGATTTAATAAATCTGAATCAAAGTTTTGAAAGTAAAGTAGAAGCTTGGAAATTAATTAGGACCTAAAAATAAGTTTTAAAACTCAAAAACAGATTTCGTGCAGAAAGTGTCACGTGTACCGCGGCGCGCTGCGGTGCATTGCATGAAATTTGATAGCATCAGTGCTTTCATTTGATAGCATGGGGAGCGAACTTCCAATGAGTTTCAAATCTCCGTTCGATGTCCGATTGAGGTGGTTTTGGTGTCTACACGGAGCTTTCTCCTAGCTCTAGCTAATGGCACTGGTTACACACTCAAACTCATTTTTTATAAAAGGTTGGACACTAAAACCCATTACAACTATTTTTTACAAAATTTCCTAAATGGGATGTCCCAACTTAACCACAGGTGCTAATAGCTTATACCAACCATCTGACCACACTCAATTAACTCTTGCGGACTCATGCAACTCACCACACACAATAAAAATGCTTATCTCATGAAATCACCACTCAACCCTAATTTTCACAAAACATAAAAAGGGAGGAAATGTTGCATAAAATCAACAATTTCATTTCAAATTTCTCAAAAGACATATATTTCTACTTGCATAAGTATTTTGTTCCTATCTATGGGTTCATAACTAAAACTCACAACTCATACACAAAATACACTAATTTTACACAAAATCATGCAAGTAGTGCATAAAGCATGTTAGGCAATCCTAGTTGGCAATTACATTAACCAATACATATGAAAATAACAAAAGAGAGGCATATAAAGGATTACTCCACAATCCTAAGCCTGTCTGTTCCTTTCCTTGACTTAAATCTGATGAGCTAGGTCTTGAAAATATTGAGAATTAAGGGATGAGTACAACTACTCAGTAATTAAGTTTCACTTAACCCATATAGTTGCCTATCAATTGTAAATAAATGCAATCAGGCAAATAAGCATGGATAACATATAACACTCGGCCACAGTTCACAAAACTAACAACCATGTGATCGAGCTTGCCACAAATTACTTTATCATGTTATTTAGCAAAACATAACACAGGGTCGTAAAAATAACAACCATGCGCCCTCAACATATGTCGAACCACAAAACCAATAACTATGTGGCCGAACTTATATGCATGATCAGATGCCAACCTTATATCCTCCTGTTACCTCCGATATGAAATCAATAGCTATCACGTGGCTATATCCTTCACAGTCTAACCCAGCCTTCTACTTGTGAGGGGCTACCGGGCCAGGGAGAACTTACTTATATAATCTGATTTCCCCTAATACTAACAACCATAGGGTGTCGTACCCTTAATCTAGCTTCATCAAGAACTGGTGGAGAATAGTTAGGTTTGAGTCCCTTATAGAACAAGTAGGATAGCCCAAATCAACCATGGGATAAGGGTTACCTCTCGATTCTAATGGTTGGTGCCAAGGCTAGTTTTTAATTCCAATAGTCATTACTAATACCACGTAGATTTCAATCAATCTACTCCTCTTCCTAGGCGAACTCCCGCCAATAATCATGCTATGCACATTTATCACATAATATGCAATTCAACAATAAATTTATGGCAACCAATCTCACATACTCATTTTAAATTACTCCACACATTCAACATATTATATATATATATATATATATCACAAATCTCCACTCTTGTCATAACATACCACTAGTAAACTTTTACATCACATATAAGTGGCATAGTCAACCTTTTCTTTCCAAAAATCATTTCACAAGCCAAACATTGCTAGCATGCATCATACATTTAAATTACTAATCATATTTCACAAACAATTAATATTTAACCATAAAAGTTAAGTTTCTTCTGGTTACCTCAAACCTTTGAGAGGTCAAAGGTTTATCACTCACTATACCAACTTTCCAAAGCTTTAATAAGCTTGAATGGTGCCAAAACAAACCTCACTATATCCATAGCACAAGAATTTTATCATTGTCTAACACTTAATGCTTTATCAACATATGACTCCATACACTCTATTTTTATTAACTCATAATCACTACCCATTCATACCTAATGGGCTCATTAAATTTCATTAATGCACATTATCACTAATAATACCTCAAACCATCATTAATGCACATAAACCTCTCCCAACTACCATATTTATGTTAATTTTTGGATAATAAATGCTTCTATAGACCCACCACTTCTAAAATCATCAATGTGGTGTTTTAATACATTAAAAAACTCCTATTATACTTATTTTAACTAATGGAATCAAACTCATACTCCTATGGACCAAAAATTCATCTCCCAACTCAAACCCTGCCATAAATCATCATAAAATGAGGGAGAGAAAGGAAGAAGAAGGCACTATAAACTTACCTTGGGTATTTTGGGAGCTTTAAAATGCCAATAATGGAAGCTAATGCTGTGCCTTAGTAGAGCCTAAGTCAAGCTCTTCATTTTTCTCTCCTCCTCTTCTTTGTTTTTACATGCAGAACGAATCAGATATATCTAATTTTTGGCTATGTGCCATGGCATACGTTGCCCTCCGTTACAGCACATGGCATAAAAGAGCTCGTTATTCAAATTTATCTCTATGCACTGTGGCAGACCAACTATGCACTGTGGCATGTGGCACAGAGAATAATTCTTCACTTTTTCTTCCTCTTTCCTTGCTTGGGTGGCCCGCCATTGATTCGGACCCACTTCTAGGGCTGAAATTGTAACAATTATGCCAAGTTAAGCCTCGCTAACCATACATCTCATTAACTCACTAATTACCCTCATCAGGTTAATAAACCAGGGTTATATTTTTTTTTGGATGTTACAGTATTCCTATGAGAGGAATAGATATGATTATTGGCATAGATTGGCTAGTAGCGAATAATGCTATACTTAATTGTGCCAAAAAAGTGGTTTCACTATCGTTGTTGTATGAAAAAGTGAATTCTTTAGAGTAGCCTAAGTTATTATTGGTAGTGAGTGCTGAAAAGTTAATTTGGCAAGGTTGTGATACCTATATGGCGTTCTTTATGACTAGTATTGTATATGATGGTAGAATTGAGAAGATTGGGGTAGTGAGTTCCTAGAGGTATTTTTTGATGAAATGACTCAATTACCTCCTGAAAGGGAAGTTGAGTTCTCAATTGATTTAGTTCATCGAACCGAATTAATATCAAAGGCCCCTTATAGAATGTTGCCATCAGAATTGGCTAAATTAAAGAAGTAGATTGAAGATTTGCTAGAAAAAAGATTCATCAGACTAAGTATATTGCCATGGGGTCACTGTTATTGTTTGTAAGGAAAAAGGATAGTAGTCTTTGTCTGTGTATAAGCTATCAGCAGTTGAACAAGGTGACTGTGAAGAACAAGTATCCTTTTCCAAGGATAGATGATCTTTTGGATCAGTTGGCTGGTACCTCAATCTTTTCTAAGATTGACTTGAGGTTAGGGTATCATCAATTGAGAGTCAATATAGTAGATGTACCCAAGATAGCATTCAAGATACAGTATGGCCATTATGAGTTCTTAGTTATGCCATTTGGTTTGACCAATGTGCCAATAGTGTTCATAAATTATATGAACTAAATCTTTAGGCTGTACTTGGATCAGTTTGTAGTGATCTTCATAGATGACATCTTAATCTATTCTGAGAATAAGGAGCAGTATGCAAGTTATTTGAGAACCGTGATCCAAATTTTGAAAGATAAGAAGTTATATGCCAAACTCAGTAGGTGTGAGTTTTGGTTGAGAGAAGTTAGATTTTTGGGATATGTGGTGTTTACGAATGGAATTTCTATGGATCTACATAAGGTTGATACAGCATTGAAGTGGGAATGCCCTAGTTCAGTCACAAAGATACGTAGTTTTTTTAGGATTAGCTAATTATTATTGATGATTTATCCAGGGCTTTTCCCAAATAGCTTTCTCTTTGACCAAGCTAACTTGAAAAGATCAGCCATATATATAGGATGATTGGTGTGAAGTGGCATTTTAGTGTTTAAAAGAGAAGTTAACCACAGCATCGGTGTTCATTATTTCTAGTTCAAGGTTACCTTACGAGGTGTACACGAATGCGTCTTTGAGAGGTCTTGGTTGTGTGTTGATGCAAGATAGTCAGGTTGTAACGTATGCTTCACGACAATTAAGACCACATGAAGAGAATTATCTTGCACATGATTTAGAGCTTGTAATAGTAGTTTTGCTTTAAAGATCTGGTGCAGTGTTCACTGTGTTTAGCGACCATAAGAGTTTGTAACACCTGGTGGATCAGAAGAAGCTGAATATGAGGTAGAGAAGATAGATGGAGCTTTTTAAGGATTACAATTTTAAATTTAAATACCACTCGGATAAAGCTAATGTGGTTGCTGATACATTGAGTCGAAAGAGTTTACATGTGGCAAGTCTTATGGTTAAGGACCACAAATTGATAGAGTCATTTGTTGAGTCGCAGTAGGATGCACCATTGAAGGCATTAATTAGTGCCTATTCCACAGAGGTCAGTAATGATTTTTGGAAAGAATTGAGGATGGCACAACTAGAAGATGAGAGTCTCTTGAGAATTAAAGAGGAAATTGAAGCGAATCAAGCTGTAGAATTTGGTTTAAATGATGATGGTTTTATGGTTTACCAGGATAGGATTTGTGTGCCTGATGATGTTGATATGAGAAAAGTCATTTTGAATGAGGCTCATTGTAGTAAGTACACAATCTATCCAGGAGCTACAAAGATATACTAGGATGTGAGGCAGTATTAGTGGTGGCCTAGTATGAAGAAAGATGTTACAAAATTTGTGACGCGATATTTAACTTGTCAGAAGGTTAAAATAGAGCACCAGAGACCAGCAGGAATGTTGTAACCATTAGATATCCTAAAGTGGAAATGGGACAATGTTTTCATGAATTTCGTAATTTCATTACCAAGGACTTAGTCAGGACATAATGCCATTTGGGTTATAGTTGATACACTCACAAACTTAGCTCATTTTCTGGCAATTGAATTGGGAGTGCTCATGGGAGGTGTCCACTATGCATTAGAGGAACGTGTAATTTGCTTTCGCTGTGTATTTCTCTGGTTGTATTGTGATTTGAATGGTTTTGTAAAATGAGTCTTAGGCCCAAGCTTTTCAAATAAATTTTTTGATTTGTGAATGATGTGAGTGATGTGGTAATTGTAGTCTTTCCCTGTATCTGGAGGATATAGAAGGTTACAAGTAGTGATGTGACTACTATTGTATATAATGAATGTATAATAGTGTTAATAATGTTTGGGTTGCCAACTAGGATGCATAAGTGTATGTAAGTATATATATGTGAAATTATTGTTTGAGAACTTTCTTGTGTAATTGATTGTGCATCTTGCCGAGTGTATCATAATGGTGAATATATAGGTAAGCCTAAATGCTATCCAAGCGTAAACCTAAATGCTATCCAAGCAAGTTTATATTATATTGTATAACTTGTTCCATTGAAAATTATGTGAAATGTGTGGATGAATTGTGTATGTGTGTTGATCTTGACTATATGGTGAGGCCTGGCCCATTTGTATAAGTCAAGTATATTTATGATTCTTAACTATATAGTGAGTATTTAGCCCCATATGTGAAAGTCAGAGGTATGAAAGTGGAATAAGTATGGATGTGTGTATATGAATGCATGTGATACATCATGTAAGACTATAAGTGTATAATATGGCTTGAAGAGGTTAAATTGTGTATATAATGTGATATGATGTGTCAATCAGGTGTATGTGGTCCTTTTGAACTTGGTTTAAGGCCCAAAATGATCTAATGGTGTAAGGAATGGGAATTAAACACTTAGGGTGCTAGTTTTGAAAGAAAAGTAGTTTTTTACACCCAGATGTCTAATTTGAGATTGGACTATTAGATTGTATCTAAACTCATCTCATTAGATAAATTGGGTTATATTTGTATGGGCATTTTAATTATTTCAATCGGATGTCAGGTGTAAAAATGGCGAACGGTAAAAATTTGTATTAAAAATCTCACTACTACAAAAAAAGGGAATATTGAACGATTATTTTTGCCCAACTGTCCAATATGGGACCATCATATATTGATAAAACAAATATTGGATAGTTATTAAAATCGTCCAATATTATATAATATTAAATGGTTCAAAGACCTGTCCAATATAGTGTAGAATAGGTGGCACAGGCAAAGAATATATTGGACAGTTATTTTTAAGAATCATCCAATATATAGACATATTGGACAGTTCTGGTCATAACCATCTAATATACTGATATATACTGGACAGTTCTGATCATAACCATCCAATACATTATTATTATATTGGACAGTTATAGTAAATAACCATATAATACATTGCAATTTTTTTAAATATGCGAGCTGTATTTCTTGCAGACCCTTACAATAGTATAATGTAAATACAGACTAGTCTAATTCAATCTAGTCCAATCCATAATTATACTAAACTAAATTGAATTATAGTAAACTAACAATTTTATTAAAATAAAAAAATTTGTTACCTATACAATTGCTCAATATAGTATTAAGTAAAACAAAGTTTTTTGCTAGACTAAACAAAAATTATTCTAAATTATAAAAACTAAAAAAAAAGTATAATTTACTTATTTTTGGCCCACAACTGAAAAATGTACTCACACCATTCCTCAATTTACTTATTCTTCACAATATGAATTGGGATAATACTGTAATAATGTAATATGACAATAAAGTTAATTATTTCAACAAATTAAAATTCATAATCACATAATTTAATGTAAATAACAAACATACCATAGGGGGGATTAGAGTCATCCTATGAGTGATGATGTCTTTAAGAAATCTCATGACACAATATCCATAATCCTTGCTATATGCTATTTGTCATGGGCACTGCATAGAAAACCAAAAAAAAATGTTATTGAATTAATTAGAAAACTAAAATTGATTGTTAAAATTAGTAGTGAGAAATACCTTTTTTATCTTCCAATTAGGGTAGGCTAGATCATATGACTTGTACCTTAATAGTATAGGCAAGTTCGTTTTGGTGCAATAAAGCACCACAACCTTAATAAGATAGAAAATAAGGTAAAATTAGAAATTCAAAATGAAAAAAAAAATATAAATATTAATCAAAATATAAACTTACAAATTAAATAATTTCATCATATTTGGTCTATTATCTGGCTACCCACTAGCAAAATTTTAGTAGTAAAACTTTACAGTTTTAACAGCAGTTGGCATAATGCCGATCATCATCCAGTGGATCCTAAAATAATTTAAAAAACACATGTTATGAAACTTAAAATGACAAGATAAATTAAATAAATTAGGATATCACTGAATTTACCCTTGTGCATAAGGTACCAGAAATCACGTCCTTGCAGTAGGGTTTTTGCCTTGAAGTACTTTGCTAATGTTTTTGCTTGGCTATGCTGCACCTCAGTAGTAATGTTGTGATGAGCAAAGACATCATGAGGATAGACAAAGATAAATTTTGATGCAAGATCACCACGGACAATAAAATTTTTATATAGGTAACTAAATGAAAGAAATAAATAAATTATTATATTATATTAATTTTAAAATATCATAAAAAGTCATATAAACAATATGTACCTCATATAAAAATGAACCATGTTTTGGCTGATCGAAATGTGCTTGAGGACTTTGTTGACCATTTCAACCCTAATCACATCATGTTGTTCTCTATCGTACATACTCTGGGCAAAGCTAATAAGCACTTTAGAATTAGCAAACAACTTTGTGTATGCCTTAAGTATGCTCTGATAGGTTTTTGGCAGTTGGTTTAGCATGACTATCTCAACCTTGGATAATTGGCCTGATTGTCTGGTAATGCCCTTTCCTTTGTATTGCACCCTTGTATTGCACACCAATTATAGTTAAAGACTAATTATGTAACATATACGTAAAAAGGTAACCAGCATACCTATGGATTTTGTGCTTTATCTTTTACACAGAAGCAAACCTTGGGCCATGCAATAAAGTTGCCACTTGCTTCTCCAACATTAAACGCATCTAAGGTGGGAATAGGCAATGGGTAGTTGGAATCAATGGGTTCAAGAATCAACTCTTGCAAATAGTCTGCAGGCATTGGCACATTATGTATGGTATTTTTCCTAGGGATATTAAACACATGGCCTCTTGCCGCTTTATGTCTACCAGGGCTATTTGCCATGAAATAGTAATCGTGCTCACCCTAAATAAAAATAAGTATAAGTTATAAAATGATGGTGAACCAAAGTTAGGGAATAAAAATAATATATACCTCAGGAATTTGACTAGATGGTTGGGCCACAGTACAACTATCTATCTCGTTGGGACTTATGTGCTCAAAGGGCGACTTCCCAAAATCATTAGCCTCAAGCAGTGCCTTAATTACTTTTTTGTTGTGCTTATACTTGTTGCTTTAGCATTAAACTTAGTTGAAGAAGGCACATCTTTTGGAGTCTTTTTTACCCACTATTTGTTTCCTTGAGACCCCCATGCCAACACCCCTAAGATGACTCGAGTGATCACAATTTTTCAATGCCTTTTCTAATACATCTTAATCTTAGGGAAGCTCACCTTTAGAAACTTCTTCTAAGATGATGCTCTATTCATCATAATTTAAAAAACATTAAGTTATTAAGATAGTAATTATTAACATGTTATGCAAAGTTGAAAATGAAAGTATTTACAACTTTTTTAGCAAGTTCTTGAACATGTTTACCCACATAGTTGTCATCTTTATCAGTCTAACCTAATATAAAGAGTCTGGCCCATAATATAGAGCTCTCTGGTGTGCCCTCTTTATCGATCTATGCATTAAAATACATTAGTAACATCACATATTGCATATCAATTAATAAATTCAAAACATACCACTTATTGCTCGATCCTTGAATACCCTAAGCATCCTTTTCAGAAGGGGATAAGATTTTTGCCCTTAACTCTTTATTTTTTTGGCTCAGTTCTTAAAAAAAATAAAAAGTACCATAATTTTAGTGATCAATTTATATAAAATTATTACACAAAATATCGTGATCCTTACCAAGAATGAGTTGTTAAGGTGCCTAGCAATAAACGCATCCCAATGTTTGATAATGGGTTTTATCAACTTAGGGATTGCAGGACTAATATGGCCATTGACATGAGTTGTATATTTTGATCCTACAAAATATTGGAAGGCTTGATGTGCCTTACATGCTACTTCCATGACAAAATGCCTTTGACTGGCATCAATCTTAAATGCTAACTGCTTAATCAACAGATTTAAGATATAAGTTAGAAAATTGACATGATAATATAATAAATCAATTAATATTATAAATACATATATATTACCTCAACAATGTGTGAGCTGCTAATAAAGAAACGTATGACTTCTATTCTCCTCCGATGCCAAGTCTTCCCTTATACCCATAGAAATCATGTCTAGCCTTGCTTTTATGCCATCTTTGCTCTTTCTTAAAATTTATAGTAACATACCAATAATACTTTCACACACATTTTTTCAATGTGCATTATATCAAGAAAATGCCACACATCCAAGGTCATCCAATACAGCAAATCAAAGAAAATAGATCTTTTCTTTCACCCACTTGTACTATTGTGCCTCCTAAAAGGTTTTCTAAATTTAATATCCAAATCCTTAACCTTTTTAAACAATTGATCATTGGATAAAGATGGAGGTGGCTTATCTTCTTCTAGATTACCATCAAAAAATTTTCTTAGTCTTCAATAATAATGCTGTTGGGCCAACCATCTACAATGTCTTATGTAGACATTTTTTATACCATGTTCTAATCTCACTGACTGTATGCTATCTTCACAAATAGGGCATTCAAGTTTCCCTTTAATTCTATACCCAGCCAAATTATTGTATGTCGGAAAGTCATTGATTGTGCCAAACAATATGGCTTTCAAATTAAATGTTTCCTTCCTATACGCTTCATACACTTCGACCTTTGTCTCCTGTAATAGCCTCAAATCTTTAATTAGAAAGCCAAGTATATCTCTATAGCATTTCCTGGTTGTTTTGGCCCAGAAATTAATATGGATATTATCAAATACTTGCGCTTTATGTATAGCTATGAAGGTAGATTATAAATGATTAACATTATTGGCCATGTACTATAGGTATTGCTTTGCATGGTATGTGGATTCATTCCATCGATAGTTAGTGTGATGCATAAGTTTCTAGAATCTTTTACAAAGTCTAGGTACTCTCGATCAACCTTTTCCCATTACATAGAGTCAGTAGGATGCCTTAGCATACCATCTCTAATCCTCTCATTTGCATGCCATGTCAAATTTTTTGAATCTACTACATTGCTATACAAGCATTTAAACCTAGGCACAATGGGAAAGTACCATACCACCTTCTTCATACTCTTTCTATTATTCTTATAACATGATGCATTACATTTAGGATACTCAATTAATGATGCATATTCATTTCAAAACAAAGCACAATTATTAGGGCAAGCATGTATCTTCTCATAACTCATGCCCACAGATTGCAACACTTATTTTGCATCATATGTTCGGGTTGGAAGCTTGTTACCCTTCAGTAACATTTCATGAATAAGTGAAACAAATTCTATGAAGATCGTATCAGTCAACCTGCCTCTTGCTTTCAAGTTGAACAATCTCAGCATAGCGGTTAATTTTGAGAATTCCGTGCAATTAGTGTATAAAGGTGTCCTTGCATCATTTCTCAATCTCTCAAGTATTTCTAGACAATCTTGGAGTTCCTCTTCAACAGCATTAGTCATCTTTTCAACACGATCATCCTCATCTATACTTGTTTCTAAATCATATGACATGTACGTATTGCTATACCCACGACTTCTATCAGTCGTATCGTTCGACTCACCATGCTTATGCCAACATGTATAAGTATGATTAATTTCAAAACACACTAAATGATCTTCTAACTCGCTTGTATTAACCCACTTCAAGAGGTCACATTTTACACAAGGGGACACAATGCTATTATGATCTGCCTTATGCTTTAGTGCAAATCTAATGAACTTCTTTACCCTATCGACATATTCTTTTGTGACTCTGTTCGAAGACATCCATTTCTTGTCCATAATCTCTCTCAATCTAACAAGAATTATTTGAGAGAAATGATATTAGTGATTCAATCATATTGGAAGAGTTAGCTTAATGAATATATTAATTACTAACTCAATCAATCATGAGCCACATGTTTTCACACACACACACACACAACATCATCCCTCTCTAAGATAATTAAATTTAAGATAATACTTACAATTATATTAAATTAATTGTAAGTATTTTATCTTAAGTGAAAACTTGCCAACAAGTGAATTTTTTTATTTATAAATTATAAATAATTTATAACATTTATTTTTATATTTTCTTTAGGCATTGTATTTGATTATATATATATATATATATAAAATCCAAACAACATTAGGGCCCATATGTTAAACATTAAAGAAATTATAAATTAGGAAAGTGATTTATTTTGTAAACATTTTAAAAAAATTAGAAATTATTTTATGTTGGTTACAATCATAAAAAATATTTTTTTACTTATAATAATAAATAATATATATATATATATATATATTTCAATATTAACATTAATATATAGGCCCAACTATTAAAAAATTATATATCATTGATTTATAAAAACTGATTTCATTGAAATTTTCTATCCTATTCAAAACAAATAAAAAAAAATTTCTTGTATAAAAAAATTGCCTTTTAATTTTTTAAAAATTAAACAAAAGGGCCCTTAAAATGCCAAACTATTAATTTTAAGCAAAAACAGCAGTATAATGGCATAAAAATAAAATTTTCTTAGGTATTTTGCCCTCATTCTAATCACATTATTATCATTATCACCAAAAACAACAATATCGCATGTTATTTAAAACTACAAGTTACACATAAGTAACAATTTTGAGTAAACTAACAGTACTCATATACAATTCTAATAACCATGAAACTTCTTATACTATTCAATCATCAATCAAAGAATCAAATGATAACATTTTTTCACTCAAACTAGTTAAATATTGTTCAAACAAAAAATACATAAAAAATAGACAATAAATTCAGATAAAATAAAACTAAATATAACTCTCTTCTAATCATATATTATTAGTCTATCATGTATTTTTAAGTGACCTATAACTTAAATTTTATGTAGGTTCTTGCCAAAGGTTATGTTTTTTCTATGAAGCATTTCATTGAATAACTTGCGTGCGACACCAATAACACTCAAAATCAATATAATTTAATCTAACAAAGTAAAAGCTTAATTAATAATTAGTAATCCATACAATAATCAAATACAAAAATCAAGAAAAATCATTTCAGAGAGCAAGAGATTCAGAAGAAATGAGAAGAGAAAATGCAAGTACTTACGGAATGGGGGCCGTGAGGAGAGACAAGAGTTGTAGGAGATGAGTCTTCAGTGGCAGAGCAAGAAACAAGAAGCGTGGGAGAGCAAGAGAGAGCTTGGAAGAGATCAATGGCTGAAATGTGAGGAGAGGAGACTAGAGGAGAGACACTGAATTCAGATTTAGAACTGGAGGGAGAGAGGACGCCAAAAATGAAAATGAACTTGGGAGTTGATATAAAAGTACATATTGGACAATCAAAATATTAACTGTCCAATATTATTCTGCTTTATTGGAAGGTTATTCATGATAACTGTCTAATAAATTCTAAATTTTTAATGCAAAATTGAAGAATTCAAACATATATTGGACGGTTCTAAAAATAACTATCCAATATATCTTTTATATTAGATGGTTATTTATTAAACTATTCAATATTATAATTTATTGGACAATTATAATTATAATCGTCCGATAAGGCCTGTCATGTATACCCTTTTTTGTAGTAGTGTTTGCCATGACAGCTAAATCTGATACATGCATCACAGCACATGGTGTGTAAATCATGGCACATGACATAAACTAGGGCACGCTGCTCTGTACCACATGCCACAGCGCATGTGGTTTGAGCTATAGTGCATAGCCCATTTTTGAGAAGAATATTTTTGTTTGTTTTTATTGAACATGAATTTAAGTCTACGCTTCCATTGGCCCTTTTTATTAAACATATTTTCTTTAAAGTCAGGATCCTATATTTTAAAAACAAATTAATGGCCGTATCTTTGATATTGTATTGTAATGTGCGTGTATGGATTGGTAAAGTCTGGATGAAATAAGGGACTTTACAATAACAATACTCTTAGGTTTGCTAGTAAATCTTCTCAATTTTTACATTAGTTATTCAAATCTAACATGTGAATATACAATAAACTTTGATTGGTAAGATATAATTTGATCTTTTCACTGTATTTTGGAAAATTTATGACACTTATTTATTAATAAATCCTTTATTTAGGACTTGGCTGTAATCCCAAAACCCTTCCCTTTGTGCTTTAGCCATCTAGAGAAAGCATAATTGCAATCAAATCAAATAACTTTATCTCAACTTAACTCTTAGCATATACTTCCTTCGATCTCTATTATAAGTCACTTTCAACTACCTCACTAAAATTTAAAAAAAGATAGTTTAGTTATTAGCTTTATTTGAAAAATGAAATAAACTTCTAATTTTATCCTTGTTTAAATGAAAAAATTTAAAATTTGCATTACAATTATATCTCATAGTTAATGAATTTAAAGAGGGATAATATTGAAAAAAATAGTTAATACACATAGTATGCGTTATATTAATGAATGACCTTTAGCTTAATACGTGCTTTTCATCAATATCTCCTAGACACTATATGTGATTCCATACATCTATAGAACTAACTTATTATTACTTTTTGAATTAAGTAACAACTACAAATAGATCAAATTGAAAAATGAATACTATTACAGATAAAAGACAAAGATGAAATAAAATTCCACCATCCTCTCCAAGATTCAGGTAAAATTCTATCTAAGGGTACTAGAAGAAATTGAGAAGAGATTGAATATCACCTTATAAAATATTTACTATAGGATTTGTGGGTGCTTTGTTGATAATGTTCTAAATAAATAAATTAAGAAAAGACTAATACATAGCAGACAAAAGAAATTAATACAAACAAATTATGCAACCGATATGCAAGTCATATTCATTAAATCTTATCACCATTTATAAACTTGATTTCTTAGAAAAATTATATAATGACTAATTCATTGCTACCCAATTATGTCCTAATAAGGTGATATGTTCATCAGGGTATCATATGTGAGGATCACAATGAATCATGAATATTTCAATAAGATGTAATATATATTGTTTGGAAAATCAATTATATGGTTTACAAGTTCGCTCATGTCAACATGATTGCTCACACCTTGAATCAATTAACTTTCAATCTACTCATAAAGAGCTTGGTTGGATAACAGTAGTGTGGGAATAACAACCAAAGTTGTTCTCTTGTTTAGTATAATACCAAACTTATCAAAGATATCCAACTTTTGACCTTGAGGTACTCTCCAATGAACTGAATGCATTAATGTTACAACAGAATACAACAAATTCTTCTCAACCAAGGCTATTCCTACACATATTCTTTGTCCAGACCTAAATGGTAAATACTTAAAGTCATTACCTTTAAAATCTAACTATGAATCTAAGAACCTAGAAGGATTAAAGTGTAAAGGATATTAGAGATAATTATTATATTCAGTTATATTGTTGTAACATTTGTCATTTAGTTAGATGATTGATTACGTGCTTAAGTCTCTGATGTACACAATATATATACTTTTGTATTATCTCATTAATAATACAACTTATCTTTATCTTAATTTGCTTTACTCATTCTCTCTAAAGCTTAACATGGTACCAAAGCTTTTTATCTGACCATAGTATCTCAATCTTCCTCCTCCTCCAATAAATTTGCTGTCATCAATGCATCTAAAACAACTGATGTTGTTTCATTTTCTTATAATATCACTGTTAAGTTGGATTAGCACAATTATTTGGTTTGGTATCAAGAAATCAAAGCTGCAATCTATGGCCATGATCTTAAAAAATTCATCAAGTCACCATGACGTCCTAAACAGTTTGCCTCAGATGACAATCTAGCTTTTAGAGTTATCTTTAAGGACTATATTCAATAGTATCATCAGGATCAATTGCTATTTTTATAGATTTAATCCTTTATCTCTGAATCGATGCTTACATTATAAGTCAACTGTATAACTTTTTTGCAGCTTGGAAACATATTCTAAATTTTTTCTCTGCTCATCACAGAGCTAAAGTTCATCAATACAAGAAAGAGATTTGAAATACCAAGAAGGATGATCGCTCTATCTCAGAATATGTTCTTTAAGTAAAGGCATTAGTAAACTCACTTATCACAATTGACCATTTCATTTATGAACAAGATCAAATTAAAGTTCTTCTTGAGGATTACAAATCAATAATCTCTTCTATTAACACATAACGTGATCCATTCTCACTCAATGAGATTGAATCTTTGTTAATCGGTCATGAAATCAAGCTTTTAAAATTACTCAAATCTACTGTTAACTCTTCTCTAAAGATTTCTCCTAATCTTTCTCAAACTCAATAAAAACTAGATGCTTCTAGTCTTGGTTATTCTTAATCACCACCCTCTATTATGTTTACACCTATGCAACAAGCTTTTTAAACTTATGGTGGTGGCCTTGGTTGTAGTCATGACCGTAATTAAGGAGGAGGTAGACACCGTGGTCAGGGTAGATCCTATAGTCGTCGTCCCATTCAAGTGTGTCAAGTTTGTTTTAAGCCTGAGCACTTTAGTCTCTTTTGTTATCATAGGTTTGATTAGTCCTTTTTTTCTTCTCTACCACCTCATCCTCACATCAACTATGCCTTTAGTTCTGTTATTCATGCCTATACTACTTATTTTGATTTGTATGGTTATACTTCTCATACTTCTTATTCCTCACCTACTCTTGAGTTTGCATCTAACATCTAGATAGTTGATTTTGGTGCCACACATCATACTACTCCATACTTCTCTAATTTGATGTAGGCCACTCCTTACAATAGATCTTAGCTTTCTACTCTTAGTTCTAAGCATTCATTGCATCTTAATGATATGCTTCATGTTCCTATTATTACCAATAATCTTTTAAGTATTCCAAAACTTACTACTAATAACAATGTTTTTATGGCCCTTGCTCATTTTGCATCAAATCTTAAAATGATTGTCAGCTTCTTCTCACAATGTAGCTGTAGACTATATTGTTTTTACACTCTCATTTCACTTGTCTCTAGTTCTACTAGTTCTTCTAGACTATCAACTATGCTTTTTAAAAGTCATGGTTCTGCCTCCTATCTAGTTTATTCATCTACTATTAATACATGTTTTTTTCTTCAAATATTCCTTCAGCACTTACTGTATCACATACATAGTCTACTTTAGACTTGTGGCATCAGCATTTAGTGTATTTTGCTAGTACTTTGATTCGTAAACTCTTACATGATTGTAATTTGGTTCCCCAGCATACCACTTTAAATAAAACTACCATTACTTTTTGTTTAGCATGTTGTATTGGCAAATCTCATAAATCAATTTCTCCACCATCTAATATTATCATTACAGCTCCCTTGGAATTTGTTTTTACTGATCTTAAAGGTCATGCCTCATGTTGTTTTGTTTATGGTTCTTTATATTACATTGCTTTTGTTAACCATTACTCTAGGTTTTGTTGGCTTTACCCCTTGAAACACAAATATGATTCTTTTTCTACTTTATTACTTTCAAAAACATGGTTGAAAACTAATTAAACATTAAAATTAAAGCCTTACAAACTAATGGTGGTAGTGAATTTCACTATTTTAATTCTTTCGTTGCTAATCATGGCATCTTATATTGTTATGCTTGTCCCGTGCTCATTATCAAATGTGAATTATTGAGAGATGTAACATCTTGAATTTCTAATCCTACATTAATGACCGATTAGGGATGAATTAGTGATTTAATGTGGCATTAGGGTTCTGAGTGGTGAAATGTTATATTGACTCATTCGGATGTTATATGAACAGATATGAGTAGAAGAGCAAAGTTTCGAAGTAAAGCATGTGAGCATAGTGAGGATTTCCCTTACTGTGCCACACGCCGCGGAGGGTGATAGATGCACCGCGGTGCATGGAGCAGAAATCATATTAATAGGATGTGTCTAGCTCATGGAAAACATAAGGGAGAATATGAGAGAAGAGATTAGATGTGGAGAAGTGCAAGGGATCTATTAGGGCAAGCTAAATTAGGAGCAAGGACAGTGTCTTTGACTCGTTACTTGTTGGGTAAGTTACATACTGTCTCAACTTCTAAATCTACCCTAGTTTTTCTTAGTTTAACTAATGAGAAAGTGAATTTAGGAGTTTTAAGGAGTTAATTTCTTACCCAACAGTAATAAAAAGGTTTCTTGGAGTTAAACTAGTGCTTTGTAACTGGTTTAAGTCGAAACGATAAAGTTTTAAAGCTGTAGGCAAGAATTGCCCTAATCTAGAGAGAGAGTAATGAAAGAAAATTGTTAGAAAATGTTACAGCTTGGAACGAGGGGAAATAAGTGGTAATGTGCATTATTGAGTGTGAAATGTAGATTTGATAGCGATTAAGTTTTAAATGCGATAATTGGCACTTTTGGTCAATAGAGGAATTGACTCTGAATGCAAATTCTGTGTAGATTATAGCGTGTAACGCATGAATTTTGAGAGAGGAGCTTGAATAGGGTTAAAGTTACACAGGTAACCCTTTCTATCGAATAGAAAGGTTGAGGTAACCATATATTTTATTATGTTTATTAACTATTATAACTGTGTAGAAGTGAATATCAAATGATAAATTGTGAATTTATAGGTTTTATGTTTGATTGTTATTGAAATGGTTTTTAGCATGAACATTGCATTGTGAAATAAATTTGAAAAGTTATTGATTTTAATGGATATATACATATATGATATGGAAGTAAATATGTTGAAGAAATGTGTATAAGTAGTGAAAATTGTGAAAGAGCATGATCATAGAGGGTGGGAGTTCACCCAGGATATGTAGGGATATGAGTGTGTGGAGATATATGAGTGAAAAATTCATGTGGTCGGGCTGACACCATGGGACATTTAGTGCAGCATCACATGGGCTGTTACTATGGATAATCCGATACAACATATTGTGGGGCTGTTATCATGGGACATCTGGGCAGTCTGAAAACTCCCTAGTACCCATTAGGGTGTGGTTAGTAGTCAACGACACCTCTATCACAAGTGTGTGAAGAGGGAAACCATAGTCCATAAGTGGGTTAGATTACCTTTAGTCGTGTATTTCTACCACCGAAAGTGAGCTCAGGTCAACAAGTGGTTGATCCAGAAGAGCCTATGGTTTCATGTTGGGGAGCTTTAGAGGATCGGTGGATAGTTGATTATGCTAAGGTGTAAAAGTATTTGAAACATGATTTATATGCAAAAGTGATAATTTAATTATGATATACTACATATATATGCTATATGATGTTTTTAGTTACTTTGGCATGGTTATTTGTGTAATAGACATTTAATGAGCTATATTTGGTTACTAAGATTTTTTTCTCACTTGTGGTTATTTACATTTTTCAGGTTCTGGCACTAGTAGGTCAAAGGGAAAGGATGTAGGCTGAGTTGACATCTCTCACCTGAAACTTTCTAAGATATGGTGTAATAATTTATAAATTATTAGCCAAAAGTATGCATAACTTGCCTTAGGACTTGAGCATGTGCATATTGTGGTAAATGCTGTGTTTGTGATTTTGAGCTCTCTAGCTCTAATACATGTGTGAAAGATGAAATAACTGGATGAGCTAGTAGATTGATGTAATTATGTGTGATTATGAGATGGGTGGAGATTATATGTAGTGATTTGGCCATATATGAGATTAAAGAAATGAAAATGTGAATTTAGGCCAAAGGGTGAAATGGGTGATTTATAGGCCAAATTTGTATATATGGGTTATATTATGCATGTGTATGGTCAATTAGGTGTATTATGTCCATTTGGATGTGGTCAAGGCCCAAAAAGTGGCTAATGACATTCAGTTTCGAATTGAGACACTTAAGTGATAAAAATTTGACAGAAAGTGGTTAAAGTGCACTTTAGTGTTCAATTTTTGATAGAAATATCGGATTAGGATCAAACTAGTTTTATTAGTTAGATTTCGAAACAAGCTTCGTGTGGGCACTTGAACCATCCCAATTGGACTTCATATGTGGAAATGGCACGCATCTGAATTTCATATCAGAAACTGTAATTCGACAACAACTTTAGGTGTGTGCACCAAGGCATATGTACTCGTATGCCGGGGTACACGACACAGAGTGAGTGACTATGGCCTTTGTACCACATGCTATGGTGCATATGGCACGAGCTCGGCGTATGGTGCCAATTTTTACTTTATTTTTTCAGTAATGCACATGTTTTCTAGATCCTTGATGCACATAGATTTATTGCTTTTGCTGTGTGTAATAAGATTTATACTGGAGTGAATTATAAAATGATTTCTAAAAATCTTTCATTTGTGATCCCAAGGCTTTCAATGTTTTCAAAGTAATTGATTTTGATTTGTTTAGTAAGATTATAGTGGAGAGTATGGTAATGTCAATGAGGGCATTATAAGATGTCATCACTATCTTATTGACATTGGTTTTGTCTTACTTTCTTATGCTAATTTTCCTTTCTTACTACTGCTCATGTCACTAATTTGCTTCTTTCTTTTGCTATTAATGGTTATGTCCCTTACACTAAGCTTTTCAATAAAATACTTGATTACTCCTTTCTTCATGTCTTTAGTTGCACTTGTTTTCTTCTTCTACGACCTTATCATTTCATAAGCTATCTTTTCATTTTGAATAGAATATCTTCTTGTGGTATAGTATGTCTCACCATGGTTATACGTGTCTTTCATAAAATGGGAGACTTTACATTTCACATGATGTTCAATTTATTGAAAATTTTTTCCCTTTTTGCTCCACTATTCCATCCTCTCTTTCTTCTCTATCACTTGTGGCACCTCCTGCTTCCAGTCATAGTCCCGTTATTTCTATTTCACCTTCTCTAAATCTTATTTTACCTATACCCACTTCCTCACTGTCACCCTCTTCCTAGCGTTTATCTCCACCATCTTTTGCATTGACCACCCTTCATTCCTCTCCCTCTTTTACATCCTTAACTATCTCCCCTTCTTTACCACCTACTAATACTTATCAAATGATTACTCAAGCCAAAGATGGCATTTTTGAACCTAAAGCCTATTCCAATTTTGGTTCTTCTTCTTTACTAACGGCCAACTCCAAACTAAAATCCAAAATAAATATAAACTCAAATCTTTATCTCATTCTTCTTGTAATATCCTCAATTTTAAATTTAGATTAATTAAGTTCAAATAGATTAGTAAAGTATATCTATGAGGTGTGTGGCTAGAGAGGCCTAATAGGCGTGTTTGGTCTCAATTTCAATTTTAAATGCGAGTTTGAAGGAGAATCATGTCACCCGGGAGTAGAAGAGGAAGAAATTCTGAAGGGAGTAATTCTGTGCCACATGCTGCGGCGTGGGGTTGGTCTCCCACAGTGCATGCGTGACAACATGCTAGGAAGAGGCTCTTTATACCATGTGTAGCGGTGTATTGCATGTCTGTTGCGGTGCATGGTCAGAATTTTACAGTATTAAGTTGTGAATTTGAAGTGAAACAGAAGAGAAAACAAAAGAGAACGAGAAGGTAGTGAAAAAGCTGAGCTAGGGCTTGAAGAAATTGATTGTTGGGAGTAATTTGGAGCTCAAAAACACCAAAGGTAAGCTTCCTTGCTTAATCTTCCTCTCTTCTTCCATTTTCTTGCTGGTAGAGGTTAAGGTTTGATTTTTAATAGTGATTTTCGATCCCTAAAAGTTATGGGCCCGAACCCATTGACTTAAATAGAGTTAATGGGGGTAGATTGAGCTAAGTAAACTTGATATTTATAATTTTATGATGATTGGTAGTTGGAGGACATTAAATGTCTGAATTTTCCATAAATTTAGTGTTTGGGAATAATGTGGCTTCATTAATGCCCATTTAAGAGCTCAATGTTATTAATGAGAGTTAAAGGAAGCTAAGAAGCCTAATGAGTACTTCTATATGAGCCTAGAATAAATCTTAAGTATTAAGAAATGATGAAATGTTAGTGAAAAATAGCTCAAAATGGATATTGATGTTTTGCATGGTAAATGTTTGTAGTGTAACTACCATTGGCACCATTCAAGCTTCTTAAAAGCTTTGGAAGTGAATAGTTGAGGGGTGAAACCTTTGACCTCTTAAAGGTTTAAGGTAACCAAGAGAATTCTATCTCATGCTTGTGTGTGTCTATTAGTTTATTGATTGATGAATTATCATCGAAATGTATAAACTAGAAGAGAATACAAGTGTGGCTTAAATTGTGAAGAAATCTACTAGATCAAATTGTGAGTTTTATGCCTTATGATGTAAAATTTTCCTTGAAAACAATAGTGGTGGATTTTCATATTAATGTCTATTGGGAGTACAATGATTGTTACAAATTGAGAAGAAAAGTGAATCTTTATTTTAGGAGGATTCAATGATGTTTGAAAATAGGAAAGTTCAATGATTTTGAAAGTGTGAGGTACAATGATTGTGATTTGGGAGTTCAATGACTTGTTTAGTTTTAAAGTTTCATGAAATGTGTTTGAGAAGTCCAATGATTGTGTAATGATAAAGTTTAATGAAAAATGATAAAGTGAAGTTCTATGAATTGTATATGTGTGAATTATGGCATGAATGTCCATTTTATGATCTTGAAAGGCAGGAGTTTGCCTAGGAAGCAGAGTAGATGATAAATCCATGTGGTAAGGCCCTATCCATGTGATGGATTGTTTAGATTAATTCTATCTACACTGTCCCACTTATTCAAAGAGGGACTATCCCACTGGTTCAATGAGGAACTCAAACCTAGCTAGCTATCCACCGATTCAATGAGGAAGCTAGTCTAGGGTGTATGACACCCTATGGTGTGAGAAACGAGAGAAACTGTGATCTATGAATGAGTTGGGTATGCTTTGGCTGGGTAATTCCCTCACAAGTGTCTAGGCTAGGGAAGTCAAGGAATATAGACTATCCCTTTGAGTTATAGCCCATGGTTTCATGTCAGAGGAATAAGGAGGATATAAGGGAGGTGTGATCATGCATATAGTAAGTAAAGGCATTTGTTGTCTATATTGAGTCCATAATGATGACACTATGAGTAGAGTATCAATTTTCACTATTATGCTTGTTAATGATTTGCTTGATCAACTCTATCTCTATGAAAAGTACTAAAGCATTATTTTCCAAATAGGTAATATTATGTGAGCTGAACTGTGAATATTAGTTTTAAATATTTCTCATGGGTTATAGTATTAATATTAATTGTCACTTGCATTTAAATTAGATGTCATGCATTAGTATGGGCTAGTCGGACCTTGGTTACTGAGTAGTTATACTCACCCCATTATTTTCAATCTTTCAGGGAATAGCTCAAGAAGTATGGACAGAGGAAAACAACCTAAGGCTTAGGATCGTAATTCATTTGTAATAGGCCTCCTTTTTTGGGTAACTTATGTGTATGACAATTTTGATTTCCAACTAGGATTTTTCTTTTTTTTACTTACATGCATTAAGTGAAGTGTAAATTATAATGGTATTTTGGGCCCTAAAGAGAGAGTTGATTATTATGTGTTATGATGATAGGGCCAAAATACTGATGCAAGTAAGGGTGGTGAATATTATGTGATGATCTGGGAAATCTTAAAGAAAATTTATGGTAAACTCCTCCTTCCTATGTTTTTGAGTTTAAAGGGTTGAGTAGTAGAAATTTGATCTAGAATTATTTCTTGTGTCATGGTGCATTGCACAAGTTAGTTTTGATGATATGAATGTGGTCATATTGTTGTTAGTGGCTCATGGTCTTTAGTAAATGTTTTGGACATCCGAGTTTGTGAAAATTATTATAATAGTGTAAATTTTAAAAAGGGTGTCCAATTTTCATTTTAAAAAGAATTTGAGCCTAAGATTGATGCCATTAGTTAAAGCCCAAAAAAGGGCTTTCTGTAGACTCCTAGTTCATGTCATTCGAACATCGGACGAAGATTTGATGCATAGTAGAAGTTGGCCCTGATGCCATTAAATTGATAGCAGAATTCATTGTCAAAATTCATGCATTTGCACCACGACGCATGGCGTCACGAGCCACGGCACACGCCTTAAAATTTTTTACAATTTTTCCTATTTTAAATTCTTGCACTAATGTACTCACTTATGCGATAATCCCTTGCTTCCACGTATTTACGAACTTTGATTTAACTTTTTGCAAGACTTGTTTTGATTTCAGTTTTATAAACTTAGGGTCCCCATTTTGTTAACCAATGAGAATTTTGTATTTGATGATTACTATTGTCTCATTTTCCTAATTACTTAGGATTTGGATTTTAATTATAACATTAAGGAATAGGATATTACACTTCTATTCCTGATCTTCCTACAGACCCTTAAATTATATTGCAAGATCCTCATTAGTGTCAAACCATGTTTGGTGTATATCAAGCTTTCCAAAACAATAAAACTTAGATTCTTGTTCCTCCCCATTCTCATAGACCTGTGATGAGATGTAAATAGGTACTTAGACATAAATACAATCCAGATAGGACTCTTAACAAACATAAATCCATATTAATGGCGAAAGGCTTCCACTAGACTTACGGTTTTGATTTTATTAGGACCTTTTCTCATGTCATTAAACCTGCTACCATTCGTAATGTGCTTACAGTTGCCTTGTCTCAATCTTGGTCTATTTCTCAAGTTGATGTTAATAATGCCTTCTTCAATGGCATGCTTGAAAAAAAGGTTTATATGTGTCAACCTCTTAGTTTTATCTCTATTGGTTATGCATCATTTGTTTGTAAATTTCAAAAAAGTCTATATGGGCATAAACAAGCCCCTCAAGCTTAGTTTCAGTGTCTTGCTTTTGCCTCATAGAAATTTGGCTTTGTACTTAGCAAGTGTGATCCATCCTTGTGTTGGATTAGGGAGGCACATCATAAGATTAAAATTTAAATCTCAATTGTGATCATGGACCAATCAAATTTATTTAGGTCAAGGTGAATAGAAAAATACATTTTACATGTCAAACTTTCAAGCTTCCTTCAAGTGTTTGGATCTCAAGAGTTGACAATGAGATTAGCTCCTTTACCGGTATCCATATGAACAACTTACCAACATAAACAATATGCTAGCGCTCCCAATATCTAACATCCATACGTGTAGAAACCTTGGAAGATCTGATCTTCTAGTCTCAGTTAGATGCTCTTTCTTTTCTAGGGTGTTTTCTTGGCTCTTAACATTTTTGCTATCAAGAGACTTGAAAAATCTCATAAAGCACATCCCTTTTTTATAATATATATAGATTAGAGTTTTTATCTTCCTTTTGAATTTTAAAATAATCACAATTATTTCAAAATCATATCTTAAGCCAATGAAAATAAAACTTAATTTATCTTATAAATTAAATTTATGATATCATATCTTATTTAAATTTATCTTATAAATTTAAATTATAGAACTGATATGATATTATCTCATATCATGTTAGTTATTAAATTTAATCTATCATAAAAAACTAAATTTAAAACTAACACAATATAATATAATAAAATATACATATATATATATCAGATATATATTATTATATATATATATACACATATATACATTTCAAAAATACATACATACATACATACATAATATATATATATATATATATATTATATTTTATATTTTATATACATATATATGCAAATATTTATTAGATAAATATTTAAATACATACATACATATATGAAATTCATTTACCCTAGATAAAGCATTATATTCATTAAATCTTGACACATTTATAATTTAATGAACTTAGACATTATAACTTGAGTTGGGCTGTTGTTGTGTGCGACCCTATAGGCCTATATGAAGTTGGCAGTAGGCCAATAACGCTATTAGTCCATAAGTCACAAATAGCCTCTAGCCAAAATGGAGTTTTTGGACAAAAGTCAAAACTCAAGAGGTTGGGTTTTGCTCCTTAATGGTTTAAGTCTATTGATTTAATTATAATTTTGCTATTTGAGCCTAATAAGATTTAAATTAAAATTTGGTTTTCATTATAAGGGCTAATGGTGAAAGTTGGTGATACTAAATGAAGGTTTTTAATTGATTAAAAATTATATGATATTTAGAATGGTTTTTGGCCACTCTTGATTGATTTGTGAATTTTGGGAACTTAGGGTCCATTTCGGGAAATAGCACCCGGGTGTTCAAATTTTGGTATAAAGGATTTTTCTATCATTTAAATTTTCTATCAAATGTTTTTAGTCCTATTTGACATGTCCAAAATTGTTCTCACAGGTTTTTGACCATTAGGATGAGATACGGATAATTTTGAAAATAGTTTTTATAAAAAAACTACACTTTTGCATCCGGATGTCCAAATCTCAATTCGACCGTTGGATTTCTCTAAAATTTAGGTCACAAGTAAAACCTTTTATAAGTTTGTATGGGCTTTGGAATCACATCGATCGGACACTGGACAGAGAAATGGCGTACTTTGGAATTTGGTTCGGAGGAGCTGTCATGACAGCAACAATGATGATGTTGCAACATGCACGAAATTCAATTCATCTGTTGGATCTTTTCAAAATTTGGTATCCTAATATTAATCTTTAAAAGTGACTTGTGGGCTTTGGAATAGCTCCAATCAAAGGCTGGATGATGAAATGGTGCACTCCGGAAGTTAGTCTAGAAGTGCTGTCATGACAGCTTTTTTAGCTATTATGACAGCAAAAATGACCAAACTTGTAACATGTCTAATTTTTAATCCGACTGTTGGATCTTTTTAAAATTTGGTGCACTTATAGTACCCTTTGAATGTGACGTGTGAGCTTTAAAATTACTTCAATTGGGAATTGGATGACAGAACGATGCCTCCTAGAAGTTGGCACGAGAGGGCTGTCATGACAGCAATTTTATGCTGTCATGACAGCATCTTTTTACCCTGCTTTCGCCTAGCTATCTTCCGCGTGCTATAGATAAAACCTATAAAGTTTTTTTGAAAAAAGTTTTAAATGTTTATTTTGCAATCATGTATCTGTTTAGTGATTTAAATGATTTGTTTCCTAAGTTGATTTTAGGATTAACTCCTTAACCACACTTAGTTTATTTGAATTGTATGATTTTTGAATAACACTCAGGGCACATCTATCGCAAGGTGACCTCGCTGTGCTCAGAATTGGGGCCTGACTACCCTGATTTGCATGAGAGCTCGGACCGGAGGAACGTAATTCCTGGTCGAGTGTATATAGTATCTCAACAAGAGGCTAGGAAATTATCGAATCTGATCACTGGTATAGTTTCTATTAGTGGCCTTGATTTAGAAGCTTTGTTTGATTGTGGTACGACGTATTCTTTTATTTCTTCTGAGTGCTTAGATAGAATGGGTATGCTTGTTGACTAGTTGCCTCATGATATAGAAGTTTCCTCTACTTCTCGTTTGGTCGGTCGATCTAGTGTGGTGTGTAGGACGAAGATGACTTTTAATAGGCGATCAACTTAGGTGAATGTGATAAAATTACCTATGCAAGGGATTGATTTATCATCGGTATGGATTGGTTGATAGCTTATGGTGTTGTCTTAGATTGTGTGGCTAAGACAGTGACTTTGGTAGAAGTGCCAGAGGTGATTGAGGAATACCCTAGTCATTCTTGTTTTCTTTCTTCTTTACAAGCTGAAAGGTTGATTGAATAGGGTTGTGAGGCTTACATGGTAGTGCTCGCTACCTAAGAATCTGAGTTAGGTAAACTAGATGAAATTGAGGTTGTTAAGGAGTTTTCCGGAAGTGTTTTCAAAGGATGTGTCAGGATTACCTCCAAAGCATGAGGTTAAATTCTTGATTGACCTGGTACCAGAGACACAGCCAATTTTAAAGGTTCCCTATAGAATGGCTCTTTCAGAGTTAGTTGAGTTGAAGAAGCAGCTTGAGGAGCTGTTAGAGAAGGGATTTATTAGATTCAGTGTT
The DNA here is from genome assembly GCF_029017545.1 of Prosopis cineraria. Classification (NCBI taxonomy): domain Eukaryota; kingdom Viridiplantae; phylum Streptophyta; class Magnoliopsida; order Fabales; family Fabaceae; genus Prosopis; species Prosopis cineraria. The sequence goes on along the minus strand of NW_026555336.1, from coordinate 8,847,683 downwards.
CTTTCTTGGGGATCCCCTGTCTTATTTGTGAAGAAGAAAGATGATAGTTTGAGATTGTGTATTGATTACAGGCAGTTGAATAAGGTTACAGTGAAGAACAAGTACCCACTACCTCGCATTGATGATCTCTTGGATCAGTTGGTTGGTGCCATAATTTTCTCTAAGATTGATTTAAGTTCAGGGTACCATCAGCTGAGGGTTAGTGAGAAGGATATGGTGAAGACAGCTTTCAAGACTCGATATGGCCATTATGAGTTTTTGGTTATGCTATTCGGGCTAACTAATGTGCCTGCAATTTTCATGAACTATATAAATCGCATCTTTTAGCCTTTCTTATATCAGTTTGTGGTGGTTTTTATTGATGATATATTGATCTACTCTAAAGATTAGGAGCAGCATGCTAGACAATTAAAGGCTGTCCTAAGGTTTCTGTGAGATCATAAGCTATATGCCAAGCTCAGTAAGTGTGAGTTTTAGATGAAAGAGGTTAGATTCTTAGGACATATCGTGTTGGCAAATGGTATTGTAGTTGATTCGTATAAGGTTGAAGCGGTATTGCAATGGGAGAGACCAAAATTGATTACAGAGATTTGTAGTTTCTTAGGGTTAGCAAGTAACTACCGAGATTTTATCAAAGGTTTTTCTCAGATTTCTATGCCTTTGACTAGGCTCACAAAGAAGGATAGGCCATTTATTTAGGATGATAGGTGCGAGATAGCTTTTCTTGAGTTGAAAGAAAGGTTAATGACAACTTTGGTGTTGGTGATTATGGATCCTCAAAAGCCTTATGACATGTATACTGATGCCTCTTATAAAGGTCTTGGTTGTGTTCTAATGAAAGATGAGAGGGTAGTGGCATATGTGTCTTGACAACTTAGGCCACATGAGGAGAATTATCCAATGCATGATCTCGAGGTAGCTGCGGTGGTCTTTGTATTGAAGATTTAGCGTCATTATCTTTATGGAACAGAGTTTAGGGTCTTGAGCGATCATAAAAGTCTCAAGTACCTGATGGATCAAAAAGAGCTAAACATGAGATAGAGACGTTGGATAGAGTTTCTTAAAGATTATAATTTTGAATTTAAGTATCATTCAAGGAAAGCAAATATGGTAGCAGTTTAAAATCTGGGTCACAAGTAAAACCTTTTATAAGCTTCGTGTGGGCTTTGGAATCACGTCGATCGGACACTGGACGGAGAACGGCGCACTCTAAAATTTGGTTCGGAAGAGCTGTCATGACAGCAATAGTGATGATGTTGCAACATGCACAAAATTCAATCCGTCCATTGGATCTTTTCAAAATTTGGTATGCTAATAGTAATATTTAAAAGTGAAATGTGGGTTTGGAATCACTCCGATTGAAGGTCGGATGATGAAATGGTGCACTCCAACTCCGAAGGTGCTGTCTGTCATGACAGCAAAAATAACCAAACTTGTAACATGTCTAATTTTTGATCCGACCATTGGATCTTTTGAAATTTGGTGCACTTATAGTACCCTTTGAATGTGACGTGTGAGCTTTAAAATTACTTCAATCGGGAATTGGATGACAGAACGATGCCTCCTAGAAGTTGGCACGGGAGGGCTGTCATGACAGCAATTTTATGCTGTCATGACAGCATCTTTTTACCCTGCTTTTGCCTAGCTATCTTCCACGTGCTATAGGTAAAACCTATAAATTTTTTTTGAAAAAAGTTTTAAATGTTTATTTTGCAATCATGTATCTGTTTAGTGATTTAAATGATTTGTTTCCTAAGTTGGTTTTAAGATTAACTCCTTAACCATAATTAGTTTATTTAAATTGTATGATTTTGGATAACACTTGGGGCAAGTATTATAATAAGTTTTTTTCTACCATGGTAAAGTAAAAAAAAAGTTTTGTTATTTATTACCATGGCAGAACTTTTTCTACCATGGTAAGAGTTTAATGATTTAAAAATGGTTTACTGAACTAATAATTTTGTGAAAATTGGTTCAAAAATTTATGGTGTTACAATTGTGTTTTTTTAGGAATTTTGAATGATTTCTTTGAATAATTTTTAATTTAAATTATGTGCCTTGTTTGATCAAAGTAGTTTTATCATTCAAAACTAAATATTGAAATGTACTACTGTGTCAAATTTTATTACAATTGTAGTTGATTTAGGTGACCAAATCTGACACACGGTTTCTATAAAAATCATTGCTATTTTGTTGAGATTTTGACATTTGCTAAAGAATTTTGTTTCTTTGGCTTGGGATTACTGTAACATTCTAATTTTTTAACTTGAAATTTTAGGTGTTTAAGAAGCATAAATTGGTCAAAATATGTGATTTTTAAACTAATAGTGTTTTTACAACACTATTAAAGTTATTTGACTTTTGACCAGCTTTGGAAATAAGTTAAGATGGTGTATGGGTCAATCGAGCTTGAGAGGGTGGCTAAAAGGCATGTGGCAGTTTCTATGCCATGTGATGCAGTGCACGCTTAATGTGTTGTAGTGCGTGGCCAAATTCTGGCATAAACCAAATGCGAAATGCATCTGATTTCAAAGAAAGGAACGAAAGAAAATGAGAAAAGCGACGAAGGAAGAGTGTGTGGCTGCTAGAGCTTGACCTTGGGAGTTATTTGGAGGCAATGCAAGCTTGAATCATCATTGGGTAAGTTTTATATTCCCTCTCCTTCCCTGTTATGCAAATTTATGTGAATATGGGGTAATGTAGGCTTTGATTTCAATTTTCTTGGGTTTAGACCAAACCCATTGCTTTAATTAAGGTCTTGAGGAGTTAAATCAAGCCTCTAACCCTAGGTTTATAGGTTTAGTACGGATTTAAAATTTTAGTTAGGGTTCAAACAAACCCTAATAGAATATATTTGTTACATATTTATCTAAGTAAATTAGGGCTATTTCATTAAGGTTTTATTACCCCAAAGTGCACACATTGCATTAGAATTGGAAAATCGCCTAAGTGTTTAGGTTTAGTGCACTAGGAGTATTTGGTCTAAAAATAAAATTTTGAGAAAATGTTCAAAAAAAATTGACAAAGTGCATTTTATGTCCAGTTAATGAGTGGTCAAATTAAATTTTTAATTCATTTTACTTTGGGAGTAATTAAATAAAAAGTCAACACTTTTTAAAATGTCTTAATTTGACATAGTTTTTAGTTTGCCTTTGTGTGAAAATTCTTATATAATTTTGTGCAGCCTGAAACTTAATTATTTTAATAAATTCTCACTTCTAACTATGAATTTAATTCTGAACATTAATTATATTTTATTTTGTCACATGTTATTTAATTAAATTATGTGATTTATGTGATATAAGTAGCATGTGACTTGTGCATCAATTGGGCAAGTAAAGTCAACCCTCCTTAAGGTCAAAGGGCTGATGCTTGGACATGATATTTACTATTTTTAGAAGATTAAATCAGCTTAAATAATGTGGATCACACATGAAAAATTACCCACACATTGGAATCATCTACAATCTAATAGGAGGATGCCATCTTGCAAGTATGTTAAGATTCCTATTTCTATTTTAATTTCTTTTCTTATTTTTCAATTAGCTTTAGCTGAAGGGGAAATAAGTTAGAGCACTCCATTCCATTCCAATTTATGATCATCCACTCATCTCATTTCATCTGCTTTACTTTCTCTCACTTGTTCATAGTGTTCTTCATTTTTTTCTCTTGTGTTCTTCATTTTCTAGCACCATATCTCCCATTTTCAGCCACCCAACCTTCACAAAACTCATACCATTCCTCTCCTCTCCTCAAGCATGTCCCATCCCTTCTATTTCCTCAAGGTTCCAAGCTCATTTTCTTCATCCCAAGTGCTATGGATTTTGGCTACCAAGCTTTTTCTCTTAGGGTTCTTGAAGATGATGAAGATTGACTAAGTTCCTTGGTGGAATCCTAGAGAGATGAAGATGGAAGATGAGTTTTGAGCTTTAAATTGGCTATGTTCTTTTTTTTTCCGACCCTCTTCTTTTTTTTACTAGATGGTTAGATTCCTTAATCTAGGGTTTAATCATCTTAACTTGTAAATTCTAGTGTGAATTTGATTTTGATGTAAATAAGGAAGATTGTTTCACTTAATTTCTTTCTTTAGATAGCTATGTTGTTTCGGCCACTATGAGTTTAGCATATAATCTTGTGTTTTTCAGTTAGTGAATTACTTATGTTAATGTTACATAATCTTGTGGTGTTAATGCTTGAATTGTTGAGTAGCTTGATATAATTTTGTGGTTGCTCAATTTCACTATTTGACCATGGCTATTAAGGGAGGATTTTGAGTGAATCACTTAGCTAATTTCTTCACTGATTGGTTAATTGAACTAGGGACTTTAATCTAAGTCCTAGGGAAGTTAGCTAATTAGATTAATTGGCTTAGGCTAATTTTCTTATGTTATGATAGCTTTAGTCAAGAGTAAAGGAAAGCTTAACTTAACCTAATCATGAGAAAATAATGAGTCCAAAATCAACTAATCTTTAGGGTTTCACTCTTGTGAAAAGGGAAGTTCATTTCACTCACTTTAATTAGCATTTTAATTACTTGTAATTAGGTAATTAGTTCAGATAATTAGGTGACTAAATTCTAACTCTTTGGGTGACTTATTGCATTAAATAAACTTTTGTTAAACTTAAAACCATTCCTTGGGAGATGACCTAGAGTTGGCCCTATATTGCTTTAGGGTTAGCTTTAGTTTAATTTTGAGGGTAAGCGACTAATTCCTATCAAACCTTAAGTGTAAATTGGGAGTTTTGGAATAATATGGGTAAATGATTAGTGATATTAATGTGTTTGGATGCTAAATAGGATTAATGGAGTGTGTTGGAAGAGTTGAAGTTGATGAAATGAGATTATGGGTATAATAGGTACCTAAAATTTAGTGATTTAGGGGTGTAATTAGTGTGATAATTGACAATTATCACTTAATTGTGTAGATTAAGCATTGCTCAAGTATTTTTACTCATGTGGAATATGTAGAGCAAACTTTAGACCATGATAACACTTTTTGTGACAAAAGGTTGAGGTAACAAAATAATTTACTCTATTTGATGAAATGCTTAACTTTGTGAATAAACATGCAATTTTGCCTATGTATGTTTTGAAAGCATTGCACATTGCAAAAGAAGGTTTTTGTGTATTTGAAATGATTTTAAAACAAAGAAAATTATGAAAGTTTCTTACATGAGTTAGTCATGGTTTTGATGTGAGTATGTGCTATGTATGAAAAGTGTGATCATGATCATGATAGAGGGTGGGGGTTCACCATAGGAAGGAGTAGAGGAAGTCCATATGACAAATGTTTCCTTTAGTGCCTAGTAAGGTACGGTGTTGAAGATTATCACCTATAGGGGATATGATGTTAGAGGTTAACGCTCCTTAGCATCAAGGATACAGTGTTAGAGTAATGATACCTTGATTCGTGTGTGGAATTCATAGTCTGGAAGTGAGATAGAATACCTTTTGTTAGGTGATCCTACCATTGAAGGTAAGCTTGGGTAATTATAAATATGCACTTAGTCTAATAGAGCCTATAGTTTTAGTCAGGGTGATATGGAGACTCGGATGGTAAAATGATCCTGTTAGAGTGAAAAATGACTTGTGTTACGGAAAATGATATGTTTGAATATGCTAAATGAGTATTTTTACCTATATAAGCTTTACTTGCTTATGTTGAGTTTGTTAATTGATAGTGGTGAATTATTTTGTTACTAAAATATTTATCTCACCCTGTAGTTATATTTTATAGGTTAGGGCTCTGATAGGGATAAGGGGAAGGAAGGGCCTAACGAGGAGTGAAGAGCTTTTTTTGTATAACTTTCCCTTTCATGTTTTGGTTTGTAATGAATGATATGAATGTTATGCTAACTTAAGATCATCTATTGTTTTGTAATCACTTACATGAGAATTGTGGTGTATGGGTGTGTATCTCAACCTAAAATGATATATCTATATTGAAATTATTGTAAGAGGTCGAGATATTAGAACAAGTGATATATTTGTATTGATTATGTGTTGGATTGATCAAAATGATGACTATGGTGAATTATAGATACCTCCTCTCTAATACTAGGAAATGGGGGATTTGATGGTCATTTTGTGTATGGATGGTTATGATTGTGATTGATTGGCCTATTGGGTTGTGTGTGGTCTATTTGAGTTGGTCCAAGTGGTTCCAGGGCTATTGGTACAAGGTTGTGAGTTTTAAACACCTTTAAGTGTGTTGTGGGTTGAAAATGGATCATTTTAGGTTTGGAGTGTCTAACTTTTTTTAATGGTTGAGTGTTTAGGTGTAAGACTAGTGTCAATAGCTAGAGGGCTTAAAAAGCTATGTGTGAACACTTGAGTTGCTCAAATTGGACATCGAATGTTGTGGAATGTGAAACGACATGCTCTGAAAGTTGGTCAAGAGTGTTATCATGATAACATGTTATCATCACGACGCAAATGGCCCAATGAGAGCCTTGGCTCTCTATGCCATCTGGACAATTGACTTCCACCAGGACTAAATTGACGATGATGATGAGGATTGAATGGTCAAGTTCCACCTAGACTAGACTGATGGTGATGACGGGCACTAGACGGCCAACTCTCGCTAAGATTGGACCGACAGCGACGACATAGATTGTATGGTTGACTTGCATCAGGATCGAATTGATGGTGATGACAAGCATCGAATGGCCGACTTCTACCAGGCCCAAACTAACGAGTACCAAACTATCGACTTCTATCAAGGACTAGGCCAATGGTGACTACGGTAGCCTGATAGTCGACTTCCACTAGGATTGGATTGACAGCGACTACCAGACAACTGCCTTTCACCGGAACTGGACTGATGGCGATGACAGGACCCAATAACTAAACTTCCACCATGTCCTATCTAGATGGAAGTCAAGCGTCCTACTCTTGCAGAAAGTCAGCTGTCTTGTCCCAATCGTTATCTTGGGTCTAATCTTGGTGGAAGGAAGTCGTCTGGTCCTCACTATTGCCTTCGATTTGGTCTCAGAGGAAGTTAGATCATCTTGTCCGCCTCAGCACTTTCGATTCAGTCTCGGTGGAAGTCAACCGTTCGATCTGCTTTATCGCTGTCAATTCACTCTTAGTAAAAGTCGGTCTTCTGGTCCCCATTGGCGTGATGATGGTCCCGATAGAAGTCAGGCTTCTCGTCCATGTGGTCATGTTGGTATGGTTCCCTATGGAAGTCGAGCATCCCGTCCCATTCATCACCAATGCCACAATCTAATTGGTTTTGATTGTTTTGATCCTAGTAAAAAGTGGCCATTGGATCGTTGACATGGACTAGTCTTTCAAATTTCTTTTAAATGCAAATATAGAATTTGAAATTTGAAATTGTACTTTAGATCTAAACAACAGATTTTAATATTTGTATTTTGAAATTTTATATCATTCAAACAAAAGAATTAAAATCTATGAATTTCACATGTGAGATTTCAAATATGGTATTTTAAATTAAATTCTCAACTTAAAATCCACCCATCCAAATGCAACCTATGGAATAAGAGATAACATAAAAAATTGACATGCCATTATAATTAAATTAGATTAGATAACATTCAAAGAATGGAGGCTTAATTGATTCGTGCGTTTAGATTCTCTATCATTTTCTAGCTCAATTTTCATTCTTTTTACTTGGGTCGAAAGCCCATCTCACATTTCTTATAAGATTATTTTGGGCCAAAAATTTTATCAAGCCTATGTGTGTAAGTAACATCTTTCTAGAGAGATATATATACAAACACATACCGAATATATATATATATATATAAATATAATTATCTCACTCATTGAGTCAAATTTAAAGGAAAATGACATTGAGGAACTTTGTAAATATATTAATGTCAATTAAAGATCTTGAAATATTAAAATACAAAAAAATCATGGTTTTATTTGTAATTAAAATATTTTTAATTATTTAAATAATTAATAGAAGGTCACTTATGAATTTAATGGTCAAGACTTAAGGTCTATAGATGTCATTTTTCACATATTCAAAAAGACTAAATTTCCCTTTATTCTAATATTATATTTGGATTTACAAGTTATACTATAAGTTTAAGTAAACTTTTATCCAAAATATAAAGTTGGATCATAAACTCATAAGAGTTTACCTTTATTAACAAATAGTCAATAAATATAGGATTAAATAATTAAAATACAAAATTTGACTATATAATTTGATTTAAATATATTTTAAACATTAATTATTTAAATTAAATCCATCTATATTAATAGATTATCATATTCAACATAGAAATTTTAAAATAGAGCAACTTATTTTTGGTATTTCTTGTTTTCATTTATTAATAATAGTTTTTTCTTTTTGAATTTTATTTTTCTTTGAACTAGGTCTTACCATTTCTTTAAGTCGAGTTACTTGCTCAATTTGGTAAAAACTAACAAGTTTAATTGAGTCACTCACCAGTTTATCAAAGTTTGCATCTAATTCGAGTTTATGGACAAGCTGACATAATTTTATAAATTAAATATTTAAAAAATAATAAATTTGAAGAGTCAACTCGCGAGTTTGAGAACAAGACTCTTAGGTTTGCAAGTGAATCTTCTCAATTTTTGCATGAGTTATTAAAATATAACATGTGAATATACAATCAACTTCTTTGATTGGTAAGGGATAATTTGATCTTTCACTGTATTTTAGAAAATTTAGGACACTTATTTATTAATAAATCCTTTATTTGGAACTTGGTTGTAATCCCAAAACCTGGCCATTTGTGCTTTAGCCATCTAGAGAAAGCATAGTCTCAATCAAATTAAATAACTTTATCTCAACTAAACTCTTAGCATACACTCCCCTCAACTTATATTATAAGTCATTTTCAACTACTTTACCGAAATTTAAAAAAAAAAGACAGTTAAGCTATTAACTTTATTTGAAAAATGGAATAAACTTCTAATTTTATCTCTACTCCAAATTTGCATTACATTTCTCCCTTGTAGTTAATGAATTTAAATAGGGATAGTATTGGACAACATAATTAATACACAGGGCATGCATTATATTAATGAGTTAATGAGCATTTTGGACTCTGAAGTATTACACGGAAAGTGCACTAGACCTTGAATTCCTTAAATGTGCAAAATGGACTATAAACTTCTAAATTTATAGCAAATTACCCCCACTGTTAATGGACTCTTAACACCATTACTGTTCACTTAGTGGGGTCCAGTCAAAATGCTGATATGGCAATCCTTGATGATGTGTCATTTATTAATAAGCACCACAAACCCTAAACTATTACCTGGACCTTAAACTTGAAAATTCAAAGAAAATTAACCTAATTGTTTATGTGTAGAATATTGACTATTATATAAACTAAATTAACCCAATCATTTAGGGTCTGCAGTGCTTATTAGCAAATGACACATCAGCAAGGACTGTCATATCAGCATTTTGACTAAGCTTCACTAAGTGAACAATAACACCATTATGGGTCTATTAACAATGGGAGGTAATTTGCTACGAATTTAAAAGTTTATGGTCCATTTTGCACATTTTTGGAGTCCAAGGTTTAGGGCACTTTTCACATAATACTTCAGGATCTAAAATGCTCATTAACCCTATATTAATTAATGACCATTAGCTTAATACATGCTTTTCACCAATATCTCCTAGACACTATATCTAATTCCATGCATTTGTGAGACTAACTTTACTACAAAAAATGACCTTTGGAGGCGACAAGTCCAAAAGTTGCCATTAAAGGTTCTTAGTAGTAACTTTTTACTGCTAAAAGGGTCTCCACCAGAAGTTTGGTCACTAATATTTTTGGTGGCAAAAGTATACCTTTGTCACTGCTGAAAGTTTACCTTTAGCGCTGACAATCGTCATCGTTAAAAGTATACTTTTGGTGGCAACTATGTTTGTCATTGCTAAAAACTATTAACAACTAAACTTTTAGTGGTGACCTTTTGGAAATGAAAAGTTGATGCTAAAAACCTTTAACGATGACTTTTGGTGATAAATTTTTGTCACCACCAAAAGTCATTTTTTCATAAAAAATAAAAGAGCCATCTCATACCATGTTTGCGCCTCCTCATACCATGTCAACTGACAACTTGTGCCACATCATCTACCACGTGTGCACCTCCCATGCCACAGCACTCGCCATACATGCCACATCACATGTTCATTGTGAAATATGCTTAAGCCAAGATTTTAATCCTTGACCTCCACTTCCTAAGCTTTAAATTTTCCTTTTTCGCCAATTGAACTAAAATATACCTGTAATTATTATATGTAAAATTAAGTATATATTATTTAATTACATACACATATATAAAATAATATATTATTAAAAATATATACATATATTATATTTTATTTTCATTTATTAACATGTTAAAATAATTTCTATGAGTGTGTGTGTGTGTGTGTATATATTATATTTTTAATAAAATATTATTTTTGTTAGGAAAATGAACTTAAAATGGAATAATTTTCAAATATTAAATAATTTTCTTATAAACATTTTTACCAATTTTTAAATTTTATTTTTTATTTTTAAATAAAAATAATTAAGTATATAATTTATTTATAAGTATGTATTATATTAGTTTACATGGATATTGCATAATCAAAATAGAAGGAATCTTGTCTTGACTTGATTTAAATTAGTTTGGACTTTCATTAAAGTCTCTTTAACAGAGTCAATTTAAAGATAATATAGAATACTTCCCAATAATTTTGCAATTTAAAATAAATAAACTTTAATAAGTTTATACATAATTTCATCCATAATTTTAAAACCTGTCAATTATTTTTCACCTATTCTATTTGTTGCTTATTTTAAATAACTGTCAAACACAGAGCGTCTTATTTAAATAATCCTGTAGTGATGTACAGTAGAGTTCAGCAAATGGAGTAGATACTATATGTATACTAAGCCAAACATCAGGTGCGCAATTTGTCAAGTAATTTGTAATACCATTTGCATCTTACAATATCTATAGGACTTTAACATTTTAATATTTATGCATAACTTTAATATTCTAATGTTATTTATTTTTTATTCTACATATAAATACCTTTAGTGGTAACAAATTTTTCAACTAAAAGTAATTATGCTTTTTATAAGAATAATTTTTAATTATTTTTTATGAAAATACAACTGTGCCACTAAAAGTAATTATATAAATTATTTTTATTTTTAAAATATTTTTTATAAAAATACTTTTGATGGAGATTGTTTGTCACCTCTAAAAGTAATTACATAAAATATTTTTAATTTTTAAATTTTTTTATAAAAATACTTTTGGTAGCGACGGTTTGTCGTCACTAAAAGTAATTACATAAATATTTATTTTTAATTATTTTTTATAAAAATACTTTTTGTCACCGCTAAAAGTAATTATATAAATTATTTTTTTATAAAAATACTTTTGACAGCAACAATTAAAGGTTATCACTAAAAGGGAATCTTTGGTGACAACAGTTAAATGTTGCCTTTAAAAATTTACTTTTGGAGGCAACTTCTAATTGTAGATGCCAAATGTAGATATCTGGTGGTGACTTTTTTTGTCACCGTTAAAAGTTACTACCAAAAGTTTTTTTTTTGTAGTGCTTATAAGATCAAATAAATAAATAAATAAAACTAATACAAAACAGACAAAAGAAATTACACCAAACAAACAAAGACATGCAGCCCATATGCAAGTCATATGCATCAAATCTTATCACCATTTATAAACATGACTTCTTACAAAAATTATATAATCAATGACTCATATTGCCACCATATTTTGTCCTAATAAGGTGACATGTTCGTTAGGGTATCATATTTGAGGATCATAATGAATCATGAATATTTCAACAAGACGCAATATATATTGTTTGGAAAATCAATTATGTGGTTTGCAAGTTCGCTCATGTCAACATGATTGTTCACATTTTGAATCAAATAACTTTCAATCGTGGTTTGGCCTTGAGGCACTCTCCAATCAAATGAATGCATTAATGTTGCAACAAAATACAACAAATTCTTCTCAGCCAAGGCTATTCCTGTACATATTCCTCGTCCAGACCCAAATGGTAAATAACCAAAGTCATTACTTTTGAAATCCAACTGTGAATCTAAGAACCTGGAAGGATCAAAATGTAAAGGATTGTCCCAAACATAAGGGTCTCTATGTATTGCCCACATGTTCACAAAAACACGAGAACCTTTGGGGATTGTGTAGCCTCCTATAGTTGCAGTTTCATTTGGACAATGAGGAACTAATAGTGGAAGAATTGGATACAACCTTGGAGTTTCTTTTAGAACAGCGAGTAAGTATGGAAGCTTGTGAATATGAGACTCTTCTACTGCGTTATCTTTTCCCACTATGCTTCCCAATTCTTGTTGGATCCTTTTCATCACGTTGCAAACTCGATTGTGATTGCAGCTTGTCAGTTCCACCCACCATAATGTCCTGTTCACATGAAAAGTAATTAGTAATCAACTAAACCACCTCCCCACATGACCATGTGTTAATTTATAAAGAAAATAAGACAGTCGATGCTTGTATTTTGATTGCGATTCATTTTTAATTCCTAGAATGTTATTTCGTTATTCCTAATCCTTTTAGTTTGATTCGTCTCAAATATTTATTTTTAACCATAAGAAATATTTTATATGATTGTTTTAATATTATTAGTTGCAAAATCAATTACATATGATTGTTTTAATATTTTATATGATTGCTTTATGATCTTCTCAAAGATCTGATCAAATTGCAGAGCCAACGAACCCATCTGCTTCTCCACTCCCTGCAAATCAAACCTCGCCAACCCGGAAAAGAAGTCCGACATGTTTGGCTTCCCCAATAGCTCCATCGCACGCGCCACCACTTCCCTGAACTCTGTTCCCACAGTGACCCTCTCTTCGCCTTCCACCGTCCCGCCCCATCTCATGCGGCGACCACGTTGGACACCGTCATAAACATCTGCTCCCCAATATCCACTGGAGACCCGACCCGACTGTACAGATAGCCCACGGTTTTCTGAACCTCCTTGCGACGGAGCACGTAGACGGAATCCAAGTTAGTGTTGCTGAGCATCCACTGAACAAGCACTTTCCTCAACATTCGCCACTCAGATCCATGCGTCCAAAGTATGTCTCTTCCACCGTAGGTCGACACCCTGCCGGCGAGCGGAACGTCACGGTTGGCGAAAATGACGTCATGGTCTTTGAGCACTTGACGAGCCATCGAAGGGGAGGACACGATAACTCCGTATTTGGAACCGAGTTGGAGAGAGAAGATGGGACCGTAGGTTAGAGACAAAGAGGTGAAGTATTTGTGAAGCTCAGGATCGAGAAATAGAAGATTGCCGATCAAGGGAAGGCCTGGTGGACCCAGCGGTGTGTTGGAGCCGTCGTGCTTGTTAAAGCAGAGCTATGCATACCAAGTGACTGCGAAAATGCCCCAGAAAGCAAGAAACACAAACGAGAAAGAATCCAAATGCGTTATGGAATCCATCGGGTTTTGAGAGGTATCACTCTGAATACTGAGATGTCTCAACTCCGAAGCAAAGAGATGGCCAAGAAGACTATAAGAAGAAAGGCTATCAATAATTTCATCCCCCCCAAAAAAAAAAAAAAAAAGAACGAGAAAAAGAAGCGAAAATGACAATCAAGTTCTAAAAGAAATAATTAAATTCAGATAGGTTCCAAGTAATTTTAAAAGGTCAAGGAAGTCCTATACTTTTTTTCACATATCAGAGTTATAGTCTAAATGACTAAAATGCCCCTATGATTAAATATAATATATACACTCATCAGTTCTAACATTTCCCTCTTGAACAAACTCTTTTTCGCTATTAATGAGAGCTGATGTGAGTGGTGGAGAGACATGTTGAAGAATACCTATTCTTGAAACAAAGTTGCGCGTAGAAGAGATGGAGTTGCCTTAATTATTAACTCAAGTAAGCTCTTATTTTTTGCCTATGTGAGTTTGTTTGGCTGGTGTGTTTAGATAAGCTTTTTTTTTTTGCAAATTCATGCATTTGAAAAAAAAAGATTGACTCAAGTAAGCTCTGATTTCTTGCAAAATGACACTCATAAGGAAAAAGATGGAATGCTTTTTTGCAACTGAACATGAAAGGTTTTTTTTATTTCACATTTCTAAAGATTTGGCATGAAAATTCAACATTTTGCAACTGAAAGTGTAATGATTTATCATTGAGTACTCATATTTTAAGATGGAACATTGTCACTATCTCATTGATGTAAAAATCGCTGATGTCAAAAGTAACTTGTTTCTGAGTAATATATTATGACATTTTATTTTGCTTATTGTAGGTTGATGTCATTAGGTAAGATGGAAAGTAGTTATTTAAAGAATTTTTTTTGTTATTTTCATTTTAGTAGAAATATTGTAAAAGATATGCATGAGATAAGGCATTATGATGGGGGGAGTTGTAATGGAAGAATGATTAGAGAAGGAATGTCTCTTGAAGAACTCGTTAGATTGATTTCATCATGCTTGAATTGTGATTTAAATGAAATAGAGTTTAAGTACATAGTAAAGTTTGATTGTAATGCATTTTTAGACCTTAGAGATGATAAAGGGATAAATCAATTAATGAAGTTGAATGATAATTTTTCTCATGTGTATATCATTGGGAAGATACAGCAAAATACAGATGCAACAAGAGATTCAATTGATGGGTAAGTTTTTTAATAGTTGAATGATTAATATTATGCTAACATAAATATGAATGGTAGTAATAAACATGATTTGAATGGAAATGCAGAGCAAGATGTTCAGCTGTGAATTCACATGCTACATAGGATGTTACAGAGCCATATTTGGTGGCAATAGACATGCATTTTGATATTAACATGTCAAGGAGAATTTTAGCTCTACGTTTAACAAAGTTTGTAGGAGAATGGGAAGGAACATCAAGAAAGAGGCCCTAAAGTTGCTTGATCACATTGCTTATGCAAGGCATGAGCATGAATTTCATATAGCCTTGGAAAATTTAAGGATGTTCTTGCCACAATTAGCAAGATGGGTTGAAAATCAAGGCAATGTTGATCGGTGGGCATTATCATTGTTCCCATTTCGAATATGGGATAAGATAACAACCAACTTAGCTGAATCATTCAATGCATGGATTCTTGAGGAGAAGAGGTATAATATATGTGCTCTTATAGACGAGCATAGAGACAAGTTGAGCAAGAAATTTTTTGCAAATAAGACAGTCATAAGTAAGTGAAAGGGCATAGTTGGTCCAAATGTTGAAGCAAAGTTAAAGGAAAAATTTTTGAGGACATAATTTATGATAATTCAGCTATATGGCTTACATATTGCATTGGTTCGGACACCATGTGGAGATGTATGTGTGAATTTGATACTAAAGAAATGTACATGCAAAGTTTGGCAAATATCTAGCATTCCTTGTCCATATGCTTGTGCAACCATTAAAGAAGTACATGGTAATGTGTATAACTATGTCGAGGAATCTTATATTCATAGCTCACAGGAGAAAATATACAATGGCATTATGCATCCTGTCGAGACCTATGACATGCCAAAGCTAAATACATTGATAGTATTTGAGCTCATAAACCAAACCTTTTTGCTGCTCTTAGAACATCATGACTAGTTGGCAGACCTCATCATGTGAGGATCAAGTCTCAATATCAGCAGAAGAAGGTTTATCATTGTTCTCGTTGCCATGAAGTAGGTCATACGCAAAAGAGGTGTAGAAATCCAAATCCAAATTGATGTTATTATAAATGGGTTACCATATGAACTTGAATTTGGGTGACATACATATATGGGTAGTTTTAGGGGTTTTTTTTGTTATATAGCAACTCCTCTTTTGTAAATCTAAGTTGATGTTTCTATAACATGATATTAGATCAACTTGTATTTGGTTGACATATATAGGTCTATGTAAATATATATAGGTAGTATTAGGGGATTTTTTGGTACATAGCAACTCATCTTTTGTAAATCCAAGTTTATGCTTTTGTGTATGTGGACAACTAATATGTGTAGATGCATGAGATGAATTGATACATGTAGCTTATATGTACAGTTCATATCTTTTGTGATCACTAAAAGTGTCTTCTTAAAATTTGAAACAGAGATTGCAAATTATTCGTAAGGAAGTTATAAATTTTGATATGTTAATTGTAAATTACTAGAGCCATGTCCTAAAATAATTTAGTAGCTTTGCAAGTTTAACAATTCAATAGTTCTTCTACCTAAAATTTTGAGAAGGAGTTGCAAATTATTCGCAAGAAAGTTGCAAAGTTGGGTGTCTCAGTTGCAAATTACTAAAACGTTGTCCTAAAATAATAAATTTTTTAAGAATTCAATAGTTCTTTGATCCAAAATTTTGAGTAGCAGTTGCAAATTATTTGTAAAAAAGTTGCAAAACTTGGTATCTTAATTGCAAATTATTAAAGCATTGTCCCAAAATAATAACTTTTTTAAGAATTCAATAGTTCTTCAGTCCAAAATTTCAAGTAGGGTTGCAAATTATTCGCAAGGAAGTTACAAAATTTGATGTCTCAGTTATAAAATACTAGAGTGTTGTCCTAGAATAAAAACTTTTTTTAAGAATTTAATAGTTCTTCGATCCAAATTTTTTAGTAGGGTTGCAAATTATTCATAAGAAAGTGGAAAAAATGAGGGTCTTAGTTGCAAATTACTAAAGCATTATCCTAGAATAATAACTTTTTTTTAAAAAAAATTCAATAGTTCTTCGATTTAAAATTTCAAGTAGGAGTTACAAATTATTCACAAGTTAAAAAATTTGATACCTCAATTACAAATTACTAGAGTGTTATCCTAGAATAATAACTTTTTTAAGAATTCAATAGTTCTTCGATCTAAATTTTTGAGTAGGGGTTGCAAATTATTCGCAAGGAAGTTGCAAAATTAGGTGTCTTAGTTGCAAATTACTGGATTGTTGTCCTAAAATAATAACTTTTTTTAAAAATTTAATAGTTCATTGGTCCAAAATTTCAAGTAGGAGTTACAAATTATTCATAAGGAAGTTGCAAAATTAGGTGTTTCAGTTGCAAATTACTGGAGCGTTGTCCTAGAACAATAACTTTTTTAAGAATTTAATAGTTTTTCGGTCCAAAATTTCAAGTGGGAGTTGTAAATTATTCATAAGGAAGTTGCAAAATTGGGTGTCTTAGTTGCAAATTACTGGAGCATTGTCCTAAAACTTTTTTTAAGAATTCAATAGTTCTTCGATCCAAAATTTTGAGTAGGAGTTACAAATTATTTGTAAGGAAGTTACAAAATTTGGTGTCTCAGTTATAAATTACTGAAGCAACTTCAAAATTTCACCAACCAAATAAGGTGTTTCAGTCATTTCTCATTATATTAAAATGCCATTTAAGGATTTAACTGATATTTCAGAATTTCTTAGGACTTAACTAGTATAAAATTGATTATTTGAGACTTAATTGTCATTTTCCTGAAAAAAAAAGGCTATGAATAATATCCTAGTCTAGCTTGTTTTAGTGGTAGTGAGAGATTTCGTACGGGTGCATGTGATGTAATTAAAAGAAAAAATTAATTATTTAATTTTTGTTGTTTTGATTTAATTGTAAATCATTCTCTGAATTTTGATATTTTATAATTTAATTTTTAAAATTTTTACTCGATTACAAATCAGTCTCTTAATTTTTTTCTGTAATAATTTAGTCTTTAAAATTTCAACTTCTTCAATATTTATCCTTATATTTTAAAAGATAAAAGTATAAAAATTAAAGTTATTTTAAACTTTTAATATTTATAATTTTTACAAAGATTAAAAGGGTTTAATAATTTAAAATATTTGTAATAAATTTTGATATATTTCTAATTTTGATAATTTTATTTTTTAAAATATAAGGATAAATATTTAAGAGGTTAAAATTTTAAGGATTAAATTATAAGAGGTAAATTTCAAAGACTGATTTATAACTGAGTCAAAACTTTAGAAACTGAATTATAATAAATTAAAATTTAAAAATTAATTTATAACTAAATTAAAATTACAAGAATTAAATAATTAATATTTTATAATTAAAACTCCTTTATGACTCATTTGATACAAGGAAAGATAGTGAATGTAACGGGAATTACATAGCATTTGTTTGGTAAGGCATTTAGGAACAGCTGGACAAAATTTATTTTTTTAATTTAGTAAAATATTAAAAAATATAAAATGATCAAACTATCCATTAAAAAAAAAAAAGTCCTTCCTCATCTTCATCTTCTAGAATCCCCACCATCATCTTCACTGAACCAAGGCCAACGTCAGAATTTTGTCTCTTCCTTCCCACCATGAATCTAGCACCATCTTCTTTTTTCTTAAACCTCAATTTGAAATCGAAATCTTGCCACTTCTTTTCTATTAGAAATCTAGGACCTTCTTCTTCTTCCTTGAACCTAGACCCATATCACACCATCTTCGTGACCCAATGTTGCTGCAGAAGGTGGGGGACGCCAACTCGCCGATGTCATTGGCAGAGATGGAGAGTAGGTAGGGGAGAGGAAGAAGGAGGAAGGGTCGACATATTGGCTTGACATTTTAAGGGCAAAAATGTATTTTCTCAACGATTGCAAGAGGTCTACATCGTTATTCATACGGCCTAATCATGTAATCGGGATGCCGGCTTTTAAGAGAATTAGGTAGCCATCATGTAATCTCCTTTCCTTTGTAGAGGTGCAACCAAACGCCAGGAATTAATAAAAGGCACGAGGAGGTAATCCTCACAGGAAACTGAACGACACGGGTCATTATTTAATTTAAATCACAAATATATCCAGATGATGAAAACCCACAAATATATTATTTGATTAAATCAGAATAAATCGGGCATGCGTTTGGTGTTTAAATACATAAGTAAAGGTGCTTTTGCCGGAAAAAAAAAGGGGGGGGGGGGAGAGAGAGTAAAGCCGTCCTCGCAATTTCTTCAGCTTGCGAGCCCTGGGAACGTTAGGAGTATCATCACTGATAACTAGAGGACTATATGGGTTACTCTTTTGGGGTTAAAAAAAAAAGAATTGAATTAAATTTAATTTATTTTTTTATATGAATTAATTTTTTTTAACTTAACTCCATTTTTGTAGATTGATCGATTAAATAGATCAATATACCTATTCATTTATTTATTTTTCATTAATTTTTTAAAATTATATATAAATGAGAAATTCTAAATCATGTAATAATTAAAAAAATTCATCTCATAAATGTATGAGATTAATCAATTCTATCATAATTCATTTTAAAATTTACATGTCTTTTAGGGTTTTATGTGACAAAACTCCCATCATTTTTTACTTTTTAATAAATAATATAAGTTAAATGGGCTAACCTTATTTCATCAAGGCTTAGTTCACCACTTATTTGGTTCGGGTGAGAAAAAATTTATTTTTATATAGGTCTATTTTTTCAACTCGATCTGGCCCTTCTAATAGATGACATTAGCTCCTTAAGTTTGGTTTTCTCATACGTGAATTTCCTTGTTTCTTCTAATGCTTTTTTCTTCCTAGAAATTACCCAAGGGGGCAAACTTGGGAAATTTCCTTTTCTTTCATTTTTATTTGTGTACTGTTTTCTGGTTTCTGTTTTGTTATTTTTGTTCAACCATATGTTTTAATAATCATAAATTCAAGAGAGAGGGGTGTTTGTTATTTGTACATATTTAAAGAACTACTGAAGTGACAAAACATTCAAGAGCATGAAAATCAAGAGATGACTTAGCATAAAAAGGTTTATTTATTTTCTTCTCTTAGATTAAATGTAAAAACTATAAGAGCTTAATCACATAACTTTAAATGGTAAGAATGCATTTTTTTTAGAATCAATCTTAGGCTCATAAGTCATTTGAACTTAAATATCAAATCTTTAGAATGCACTTGAACCTATCATGCCATTCCATGCTCAATTTGGAAAGATCCATGCGTGTTTTGACTACCCTAAGTGCATGTTAAGACTTAGAGGAATTCAAAGCTAAACTAGAATGAATCTCACTTGAATTAAACCATAAAAGTTAGACACTATACTATGAGTCATTGCACACTTGAATTGGAGAGATCCACACTTGTTTTGGCACCTAGGTATGAGAAGTGTCTTTGAGGTGCTTTTGTGTTTTGGCTCATGCTTGAGTGCTCTTTGTGCTCATACTTGAATTGTCATATAGTATTAGCTTGACTTTGCATAAGTGAGGTTTCACACCTAGATTAGGATGATCCATGCTTGAAATGGAACTTGCCCATTTTGGGAAGAAATCTAATCCTAGAGAGACTTAGAACCAAGCAAACGAAATTAGGCTCGTTTTAAAGTGTTCCAAGCGTGATTGGTTAAATAGAAAAGCTAGGTACATGCTTGATAACTATAGATAAACATATAATTCTTATGATAAATAACTCAAATATTATTTTAATGTTGTTTTAGAATATAAGAATAAATTATCATATTTTAAATAGAATGTAGTAATGGCTGGTAAAAAATAATAATGTAGTAATGAAAAATTTTTTAAAAGTAAATTTAAATAAACAAAAAAATTAGATATTTACTGTTTATTCTTATATAATCAAATTAAGGTATGTGGCTTTTTTATACATTATTTATTCTATATATTTTAATTTAATTGGATAAAAATTATTAAGTATATGAGATTAAATATATAAGTCATTTCCATTTTAATATAGGGTTAAGGTGTAATTTTGCCTTTAAATTATTCTCAGAGGAGCAATGTTGCCTTTAAACTAATTAAATCGAAGCAATGTTGCCTTTGCTATTAAAACATCCATTACTGTAGCCAGTGGAAGCCACTTTTTATGAGTTAAAATGTAATTTTATCTCTAAACTATTCTCAAAGGAGCAATGTTGTCCTCACTATTTAAAAATCATGAAGTTAAATAAAAATAAAATTATAATAATATTAAATAAAATAATATCAAATGTATATATAAAATAAATATAAGAAAAAAATTTATAGTATATTAATAAAATGTCATAAATTAATAATAGTATAAATTATAATTTTATAATTTATTAAATATAAGTAGATCTTGGTTAAATTAAATATGAGTAGAATCAAAAGTATCTATATTTGCACCTATAACTATTAACTGGAGCTATCATTAATGATTTGATTTGAACTAAAAAATTATTTTCATGATTGAGATGAATTGGACAAGAGCTAAGCTGCTATTATGCTAGAAACTGAAGTTGAATTGAAATCAGAGCAGTTTTTACAAAATTGGACAATTTTAAATATGATATTTAAAAAAGCTAAAAAAATTTTAAAAATAGGAAAATTCAAAAGTTAGATCTTACTAAAAGTTAAGTTTATTTTTTAATAATTCACATATATAAAATATGATTTGAGACTATTTTTTTATAAAGATATCAGTAGTTATAGGTGTAAATGCAGATACTTTTGAGTCTATTCATATCTAATTTAACCAAGATTCACTTATATTTGACAAGTTATATATACATTTAATATTATTATAATTTTATTTTTATATATACATTTAATATTATTTTATTTAAGATTACTATAACTTTTTATTTAATGTTATGATTTTTAAATGATGAGGGCAACATTGCTTCGCTTAGAATAATTTAAAGGTAAAATTACAGCTTAACTCATGAAAAGTGGATCTTACTACCTACAATAACAGACTTCTTAATGGCAGGGGCAACATTGCTTAGATTTGATTAGTTTATGGGCAATATTGCTACGATGAATAGTTTGGGGGCAACATTGCTCCTCCGAGAATAGTGTAAGGGAAAAATTACACCTTAACCCTTTAATATATATATTTTTAAAAGAAAATCATATATAATATGAGAAATTTTTAGGTAGATCGGGTGCACAATATCATTTGTGGTTTGTCTAATAAAAATATGAAATTTAGACTGTATTAAATATTAATGAATTTTGATATCAATGATAATAGAGAGAGAAAATGTAATAAATTAATTATGCATTCTATTACAAGAATAAAATTATTGAAAATAACATCATGTAAGATTTTATTTAGATGACTTGTAATATTCTAATTGAGTAGACCATAAATAATGTGGTGCACACGGTCTACCTAAGAATTTCTCAATATGAGAAACTGTTTTGAATGTCAATTAGTCATGCCAAGTTATTCATGTATCTTAAAAAATTTTATTTTAGTTATATTTGGAAGTCAATTTGTTTTATGGGAAAATAGCAATCGAGGAGTGCTGGAGAAAATTTTTATCAATCAAATACCAATTATTATCAAAACCTAAATGAAAAATAAGCCCAAATGGATTGTTATTAATTTAAAATGAGTTGTTGTTAAAACCTGAATGGATACTTACTGATAAAATACTAACCCATATCAACAAGTGATCATTGATTGATATAAATTTCCTCCTGTGCTCCTTGATTGTTATTTTCCCTTTCTTAAATTGTCCAAAGTCCACTCTACAAGAGTTTGAGTCTATGTATTAGATTTATTATCTATCTTTAGTCCCTAATAGCATTAATGAGCCATTAAACACCCATTAATGGTATCACATTCTTCCAACCACCCATATTAAATACATATTTCAATATTAATGGTGCCCAATAACCCAAGACACCAAAATTTATTATACCTAGGTTTAGATACTCTAATCTATTCCCATTAGCTCTATTTGAGTTAATAAATTTGGACCCATAACTTATATGGACTGAAAATTCACTTCTACTATCAAACCCTAACCATAAACTCATAACTGTGGCAGAGGTGGAGAGATTAAGGAGTGTGGTACTTACCTTGGGTGTTTGTAGTCTCTAAAATACTCCCAATGTCCTCTACTATCAAACCCTAACAAAGCTTAGCATGCTTCTTCTGGTTCCTCTTTTCTTTCTCTATTTTTGTCTTATTTTAATGACTGTTATTTATAGAAAATGACATGCACCATGGCTGGCGCACAATGCGCCACGGCGTATGGTACAGAGAGGTCCTCCTTCATAACTGAAGTGTCTGTGCATCGTGATGGATGATCTCTATGCCACGGCATGTGGCACAACAATATCACTCTTCATTTTTCTTCTCCTTTTGATGCCTGGGTGGCCCAACTTGATACCAGACCCGTAATTTAGGCTGAAATGCAATCAAATATGTTTATTAAACCTCCCTGGCTACATGCCATCTCAACTTACTTAATTATCCTAATTAGGTTTAATTAATCAAGGGATTAAAATTGGGATGTTACACCACAAACAGTGATAGGAAAACTCTGACTATGTCTTTATGCTAATTTACCCCTAAACTCTTTTTTTATGAGCACTGGCACCTTGAAGTATTTTCAAAATAAAATTTATTAAATATTTTTAAAATATTAAATATTATAATATTTAATAATTTAAATATTATTATGTATAAATATTCTTCCAAAATTTATAAATTATTTTTTGAATATTAATAGCACAAACAAATTTTTCAAAAATTTATAGATGATTTGTAATATTTTATATATCGATTACATTTTTTATATTGATTGAGTTCTTTAAATTTTATAGGTTTGTCTCTATAATTTTTTTAATCAACTAACAATTTTTGCCAAAATATTACACAACTCAATTTAATATTTTAATATTTTTGATATTTTGTAATTTTTTATTAAAAATTAAAGGAATTAACCTCCAAATTAATGGAGGAATTTTTTCCCATCATCTCTTCATTATTCTCTTATTAAGTAACTTTTTTGTGGCACATTAATGGGGCAAGCAATATCTTCCAAAAAAACTGTTTTTGTTGGCATATTATTGGTCCTGATCTGTTATATTTCTAATTTTGCCCCTAACACTACAATGTACAAAAAGTATTTAATTTGGGTGATACAATATTTTGAAGAAAGATCGTTAGTTGACAAAAAAAAATTAAAGAGAACTACCTAAAAATTTAAGGAACTTAACTAATATTAAAAATATAGGTAAGTTTCAACTCGCACGAAAGGTGTAACAATTTTGGAGAGACTCGGACATCGATATATAAAAAAATAACAAATCATCTATAAATTTATGAAAAAAAACTAGTTTGAGCTATTAATATTTTTTAAAAAATCATTTATAAATTTTATATGAATATTTATAAATAATAATATGTAAATTATTAAGTATTAAACTATTTAATATTTTAGAAGTATTTATTAAATTTTATTTTAGTAAAACTTTAAGGTACCTAGCGCTCCTAACAAAAGACTTTAGGGAGACTACCACTCAAAGTTAAAAAAAGGGTAGGGGGTTAAATTAACACTACAATGTCAGAGTCTTACATATACTGTGCATGGGCTTTAAGCACATATCATGTCAGTAGAAAACAGTAAAGTTAATAGCTAACTAACAGAAGGCGTTTTTTGCTCCGTGGAAAAATAGTTTAAAGAAAAAATTACTCTACTTATTAGTATAGGGAGCCAAATGCTCCTTAAAAAAAGTTTAGGGATAAAAATACACCTTAACCCTAATTAACTTTAGCTAATTTTCTTAAGATGTTTGGATAATTCTTTTTCACCAATTTTATTTTGTTCAATTAATTTTTTTCTTTTATATAAAATATAAAACTTTGAATAGTCATATGATCAAATATTCATTATTTTGATTATGATATTCCAAAATAACATTATTAATTTTAATAAAAATGAAATAAAATGAAATATAGAAGTGGAGATTGAGGGTTTAATATTTGAGTTGGCAATATTGATGAAATCCAACTTGGTTGATTGTAGTTTTTGGCTCTTGGAAAATCATTTGGATTGGAATTCAAGCTTGGAAGCTATAACATTAAGGGATAAACTTTTGACCTTTCAACGGTTTAAGGTAATCGAGGGAACCCTACTTTGGATAGTTATATGTTAATTGATTATTAAATGTGATTTGTGAATATAACATGCATGGAATTGATTTTCAATGTGAAACCATGTATTAGTTCCAATGAGTGTTTGAAAATTCGAACATGCATAATGCTATTTTTGGCTTGAAAAGCAAAATGTGAAGTTAAGAGGATTTCTGAACTACGAATATGCTTATGCTTTTAGAAAATGAATGTGATGATGTGTATAGGTAATTATGTGTAAATGAGAGGTGGATTTTGAGATAAGTGAGAATAATGTTAAGAAAATGATGAGAATACATACTTGGGTAGCGCACGGTCGTAAGCCTAACGTGATTGTTGTGATAATGAGTAAAAGAAAATGAAAATATCAAAATGAGTTAGTATTGATTATGCCATGACCAGTGGCAGGAGTTCGTATAGGGATTGGGGTAGAGAAATCCATATGGTATTTAAGATGCCCGTCGGTACAAAGGGTATAGCCTTGTTCTACAGTTTGTTAAGGGACTATCCCATAGTTTGTTAAGGGACTAGAACCTAGCTATCTCCACTGATTCAATGAGGAGAATAGCCTAAGGTATGAGACACCTCAGAGATTTGAGAGTGAGGGAAGCCATGATCTGAGAGTGAGTCATATGATTTTTGGCTGAGTCACACCTCACGATTGGTAAGCTTAGGTAGTCCAATCACATAAATGAAACCCTATTTAGTATTATAGCCCATGGTTTCAATCTGAGAAAATAAGGAGGATATAAGGTTAGTTGATCATTGCCTAAGTAAATAAATGACGTGTCACATGTGTTGAGTTATGGCAAGTCATGTGAATAAGGGGGACATGTCACATATCTAAGAATATGGTGACAATATACCTAGTATATGTGAGACAAGGATGTTATTGATGAAAAAGGATGAGTTATAATCTGTGTAAGTGTGTTTTAAGTACTTGGTTTCTTTACTTTCTTATGCATGTGCTTGTTTTATAATTGATATATAACTGTATAGGGTAGGTTTTACCTTGGTTGCTGAGTGGCTAGACTCACTCCTTTCATTTAACACTTTTCGGGCTCTAGCTCTGATGCAAAGAGGGAGAAGGCTCAAGAGGCTAGGAATTAGCATATTCCTCTTGTATGCCTTTGGCTTAGAATTATTTTGTGTAATAGTATATAAATGTAAATTTTAGGTTGCATGCCATCTCACTTGCACTATTTTTTTTGTCGTAAATGTTAAATTTCTATTTTGGGCCTTGAATATTTGTGTATGTTGAGTTATATATGTTATAGGTCTAAAATACTTATGCAAGTATAAAAATGATGATTTGAACAAGTTTTGATTGATTTAGATATTATGCAATGCTAATTTGCCTCCCCCTTTATTTTTGGCTAAACAGGGTTGCGGAGTGAATTTTTGTTATACTAAGTTTTTTAGTGCTTTTGATGTGTTGTACCGGTAGTCTTAAGTCCAATGGACATGGTCTAAGTATTAGAAAAAAAATTTTGACACTTGTGGAGGGATTTGGACACCCATTTTATGTGAAAGTGGTGAAAAGTTGTTAAAATGTGTTTAGATGTCTAAATTCCTAATGTGACTTATTTTGAGAGTAAAACTCATGCCATTAGCTAGTTCATGTAAAGAGCTTTCTATAGACACCTAGATCACGTCATTCAGATATCGGACGGGGAATTGGGGTGCGTTAGAAGTTCCCCAATTTTGTTGTCAAATGACAGTAGAATCAGTTGAATTTTCATGCAACATGCCGTGGTGCAAGGCGCCTGAGCCGTGGTGTGTGGCACAAAGAGAAACACTCCATGGCACAATGTGCATGAGTCACGGCACACTACTTTATCACACATTAAAAAGTTATTTTTCACTTGTTTCTAATTTCTTCACTCCTCTGAAGTATCCCATGCTTCTATAACTTATTTTTACTCTGACACAAGAGATCTTGATTGTTTGAAACTCTTTGTGATTATGAAAAACTTGAGATCCCTTGAATTTGAACTAAAACTTGGTAATCACCTTTTTGAGTTAAGTCTTTAATTACCAAGAGCTATTTTGGTTAAATGTGTTTGGTGGAGTGAGAATATTACATGTGAACCCCACACACATGCCACATCAGCAAAACATGACAAAGTTAACAATTATTTAATAGAAGGGGCTTTTTGCTTATAAAAAAATAGTTTAAGGGCAAAATTACCTCACTTATTAGTATAGGGTAAAGTTTCTCACATCGATACCTAGCGCTCTTCAAAAATAGTTCAAGGTAAAAAGACACGTTAACCCTTGTTATTATCCTCCTTTAATAAGGTTTAGTATTAACTAACAAAGATTGATCCATTTAGTAAAGAGTTATTCTATAATCTATAAGATTGTGATATCAAATCTCACAACCAATGTGAGAAACTTATAGGTGGATGATTTATAAGTATCTTATGAGTGCTTTTTGAGCTTGGAAGCATGTTTTAGCTCTAGTTTGCCACAAGGATCCTATTCGTCTGAACTTTTTTGCATAAAAAAATTTTAATATTAAATTAGTATAATTTTCTCTCTCTACATAATTAAGGCTATGTATATAAGTTTTTTTCCTTTAGAAAGGATAAGACTTATAGTATCAAAAAAGAGAAAATGTCAACAGGTACTTATTCATATATAAGGCTTAAAGGATGATTTCACTCTTGAACTATTAGTCTAGGAGTGCATGGTATTCTAAACTTATTTTGGTGCAATGTTCTTCTTTAACTTTTAAAAATAGTATAATGTCACCCTAACCATTAACACAAAATTAACTTTGATTGTCAATTGACTAGAAAATTATTGAAAAGGAACTCAACAAATACCAAAAAAAATTACATAAAAGGATCCAAAATTATAGACCATCACAAAAAAATTACAAAAAAAAGACCAAGAAAATCTACTTCATCCTTTTCTATAATTTTTGAAGTTTTTTTTATAATTTATTTATCAACTAATGGACAAAGTTAAACATTTGCTTATAGTAGGGAAAAATTGCACCATTTTTTAGTAATGACAAAAAAAGTTAAAGAAAAAACATTGTATTAAAAATGAGTTTAAGGTTTTGAATGCCTTTAGACCTATAGTTTAGGGATAAATTTATCATTTAACCCTACACTTGATATACTTTTATCAAATGAAATTAAGACAAGTGGATTTTAATGTATTAATGATATTGATAACATGAATTTGTTATAGAATAATGTCATGATTTAATTAGAAATAAACACAATAAAATATATAGGGCTAAGTATATAATTTTTTCTCTTTAGAAAGGGTAAGACTTAGATATTTAGTCATATATACTTAATATACGTTTGTTCAATCAAGTTAAGACAAGTAGAATTTAACACATTAATAATATGAATTCATGAGTTTGTTATAGAATAAATAATTTGTAAAAGATTCACATGTCTTGATTTAATTGAAAATAAGAACCTTTATATTCTCTCCTTATTAAAAAATATAAGGCATTTTTTAGATAAGGTGTTAAAAAAATATAAGGCATTTTTTTCTTTCAATGTGCAATTAATGATATTTTTATAAAAATATGAGAAATTTTTAGGTAGACCAGGCATGCTATGTCATTTGTGGCCTATCCAATTAGAATTCCTAAGTTATCTAAATAAAATATGTTGTGGCATTATTTTAATTGATTTTATTCTTATAACTGTAACATCTTGAATTATTGATCCTTGCATTAATGCTAATTAAGGGATGAATTAGTAATTTAATATGAGATTATGATTTTTGAATGGTGGAATGTTATTTTGACTCTTTAGGATGTTATGTGAATAGTTTGGGTTGAAGGAATAGTGTTAAGAAGCAAGGCATGTGAGCACAGTGAGGACTTTTCTCATTGTGCCATATGTCATGGCTAATGTTAGATGCACCATGGTGCATGGTATAGAATTTTGATGGATAAGAACATATTCAACTCATGAAAAATAAAAAGAAACAAAGAGAAGAGTGTGAGAGAATGGAGAAGAAGAGCAGCTTTGCTAGGTTAACAAATTTCAGGAGGAATGATGACATTTCGGACATATTACTTATTCGGTAAGTCTCATACTACGTTAACCTTTAATTCTACTTTCTTTTCTCTTAGTTTAAACTAGTGAGAATTTAATTTAGAAGTTTTAAAGAGTTGATTTCTCACCTTATAGTAATAAAAAGGTTATCTGGAGTTAAATTAAGACTTTGTGATTAGTTTGAGTCTAAACAATAAAGTTTTAAAGCTATAGGCTCAAATCGATTGAATTAAAATGGGAAAAATGGGAGACATTTGATAATGAGTATGATGGTACCTGTATATAGTGGAGACTAGTTATGGAAGGTGGAAATAGGTTTGATTAAGGGAAATGATAGTGTGTAGATGCTTAATTATTATAATTAGCACATTTAGTTAATAAGATAATTGTTCGCCTTCCCTCTTCTCAAAGTTTACCCCCAGGTGTCCCTGGTGGGGTAGAGAATGGGAACCTCTGGAGCCTAATTTAGTCAAGATAGGATATGCTAGTAGTATAACCATCCCAATAATCAAATTCCAAGGGGCATGGCATATCGCGCACCCACTTGGGATAATTCCACAACCTCTCCTACTAAGCAAAGAAGTAGGTAACATTGGTACCCTGTCCTGACTAAATTGGGCTTAAAAGGATCCCACTCTCCATCCTATTAGGGGCACCTGGGCAGTAAACCTTGAGAAAAGGGAGGGAAACAATAATTGACTTTGGTTGCAAATTTTGTTTATATTTTCATGTGTGATGTGTTGAAATAGTGAAAGAAACTTGGAGTAAAAGAGTGTAACATGAGTAAACTTTTTAGAATAGAAAGGTTGACATAACCATATAGTTTGTTATGTTTATTAACTATTATAACTATGTAGAAGTAAATGATTAATTACGCATGTAGTGTTTGCAAGTTTTCACTGCATGGTTTTGCTAATAGTTTTTGGCATGTAAAGTTATTTTGAGAAGTATGTTGAATAACTATACTTTTTTTAACCAAATGAGTGTGTGTGTGTGTGTGTGTGTGTGTGTGTAAAGTGTGTAAATATTGGCAAGTGATAAATTATGTGTGAAAAGTATGATTATAAGAGGTGGGAGTTCACCCTAGGTTTATGTGGATGTGTGTATTGAGATGTGAGTGAATAAATTCATATAGTCGAGTTGGCACCATGGGATATTCAGTACGACAATTTATATCGGGTTGGCATCGTGGGCCATTCGGTGCAGTGATATACTGGGACTGTTACTATAGGATATCTGGGTAGTCTGGAAACTCCCTAGTGCCTGCTAAGGTGGAGTTAGGACTAAACGACACCTCTATTACAAGTGCGTGATCATGGAAACCATAGTTCGAAGGTAGGATAGAATACTTTTAGTTGGGTGTTTCTACCACTGAAGGTGTTCTCGGGTCAATATGTGATTAGTC
Organism: Prosopis cineraria; assembly: GCF_029017545.1. Taxonomy (NCBI): domain Eukaryota; kingdom Viridiplantae; phylum Streptophyta; class Magnoliopsida; order Fabales; family Fabaceae; genus Prosopis; species Prosopis cineraria. Next base: position 8,817,409 of record NW_026555336.1, on the reverse strand, counting down.
CATTAGAGCCTATAGTTTTAAGTTAGGAAGCTTTGAAGGATCGATGGATGGAGGATCATGCTAATGATTGTAATTGTGTGAAATTGACTAGAATGAGGAAAACTATGTTTATAAATAATATATATACTATTATTTGGTTTTATTTACTTTTATGTGGTTATATATGTTAATGAACATTTAATATGCCATTTTAATTACTGAGATTTTGATTTTACCTGTGGTTAATTACATTTTTTAGATTCTAACATTAGTGGTGCAAAAGCAAGGATTTGGGCCAAGATAGAGATTTCTCGCTAGCACCCATTGAAAGGATTGCTGTAATGAATACATGTAGTGAAAGTTGTGAACTTATATAAATTGTTATAGGAACAAATATTGTGCATGAACCAATGAATGTAAGTGTGTATGACTTTAATGTACTAGCCTATTATCAATATATACATATGCATGTGGTAAAAATGACAACATGGGCTAGTGAATGAGTTTATATGCATGTGAACATGTATTATTTATGTTAGGTGTGAAATGGGTGATAATGTAAATTTTATGTGAATGAATCAATAAAGCCCAAGTTTGTGTGAAATGTACAATTGAGCTGCCAAATGTGTATATATGTGTGAAATTGTAGATGTGATTGCTCAACCAGGTGTAACTTGTTCAATTGGATGTGGTTAAGGCTCTAGAAGTGGCCAATGACTAGTGGTTTCTAATAGTGATACTTAAGTGGTGAATTTTAACTTAAATAGGTGAAAATTCACTTAGGTGTCCAACCTTTGAATGGAATATTAGATTGAAATGAAACTAGTGTCATCGGTTATATTTTGAAATAAGTTTTGTGTAGGCGCTTGAATCCCTCCAATCGGACATTAGATGTGAAAAAGGCACATACCTGAAGTTCGCATCAGAAACTGTTATTTTGATAGTAGAACCTCTTATATATGTTATGATGCATGTATCAATGTGATGTAATGCATGGCACAAAGTGTGAACCAGTACCTTTGTGGCATATGCCACAGTGTATATAGCACAAGCTGCGACACATGGCTTTTATTTTGACTACATTTTGTTATTTAAAACCCTTTTCCTTGTTGACTCTTGCATGCATAAATGAAATGCTTCTGCTGTGTAATGCTTTATAACATAGGTAATTCAATGAATTGGTTTTCAAATACTTTCTATTAGGATCCCAACCCTTTTAAAGAAAATAGTTTAAAATTATTTATAAGATTGCATAGAAGATTGAATGGTAATATTAGTGTGGGCATTACAATTAGTTGGTATCAATTTCTTGCATTTTAAGATCTATTATCGTGCTTGTTTATTGCATTCTTCTTATCACTGGCAACTTATATATTTTTCATTACACCATCCTTTCCTTTTGCTTACCATTCTTTTATTTCCATCCTTAGGAGGGGAGAAAATAAAAAGAGATACTTGGGCTTCGAGGGCTACTCAAGCATCGAGACGTTCAGTTAAGGGTGAGCTTGTACTAGAGGTTCAACTAGATTAGCCTCAATAAGGGAATAGAAAAGATGTTTTACTGGAAGAGTTGAGAGATATGATGATTGACATTAGACGAATAGTGCAAGACCATGATGTATTGTTAAGGGGCTGAGATTAGGCAGATGGAAAGGGAAGGTTAAGATAGACCAATTCTAGAAGAAGCTCATAGTAGACCTGAGTTTTCTCAAGCTTTAAGTAGTAGACAGGAAGTAGGAGTTATTGTAGATCTATCCAATGACCAAGCTTGAAAGATTTTTGTGAGATTTAGTCCATCGACATTTGATGGCAGTATGAAGGAGGGTGAGCCTGAATAGTAGGTTGAGCACCTCGAGACCATATTCAAGGTAGTGACTTGCACTTAGAACAAATGGTAACCCTAGCTATGGTACATCTAGTCGAAGAAGCCAAGAAATGGTGGGAAATGGGCATGGAAAGATTTCAAGAAAATGTTCTTTGACTACTACTGCCTAGTTTCCTTTCATACCAAAAAGGAAGAGGAATTCCACCCATTTAGGCGAGGGGATCTGGATGAAGAAGAGTTTATTAGAAGGTTCAATAATCTATCAGTCTACTCCACTTATATACAACACCATAATGATACCAGGTGGAAAGTAAAAAGGTTATTAGGAAAGATGGTTTGGAGTATTGCAACAAATTTCTTTACTGAATGTGACCATTTATGAAAAGATGTGTCATAAGCTGAGAATGGTTTATAGTAAAGGCAAGGAAGCTAAATCTAAAAAGAAGAAAGACAGTATGGGAAGGCTCATATCTTCTCTGGGTCCATCAGGTGGTATTTTAAAGAAGCCCATCTACAACTCAAGCAATTTTGGAGCTTTCAGGGAGGAAAAGTTTTACCAAAGGTTCCCAGACCTGGTCAATGTAGAGGAGTTCAGTGTAGCATAATACCAGGGTTAAAATTAAGGCTTTGCAACCTTCAAGGCAAACTTATAATGAACCAACTCCTACTTTGAGCAATGGATAGATCACCTCAATATAATATATTGGCAGATTTCATGCAAGTAAGTACTAGTCCTATTTCCAGTGTGGTAAGCCAAGCCACATTGCTAGACATTGTCCAAAGGGTGGAATAGAAGCGACAGAGTAGTGGTCAAAAATTCTAGGACAAGTCTTCGCTTTAACTCAAGAAGAAGCCAATGCATCTCTAAATCTAATCAAAGGTGTAATTTTTATTTATGGTAATAGAATAGAAGCATTGTTTGACTTTGAGGCTACACATTCTTTCATTTCAAAAGAATGTATAAATAGATAGAAATTAGAGTTAAAAGAGTTAATGGTATTAATCAAAGTGATTACCCCTTCAGGATCCTTGAATATTACTAGTAAGGCTTGTTAGAAAGTAGAAATTGTGTATGAGGGTTGGGTATCTGTAATAGATTTGATCTGTATTTCCATGAAAGGGATTGATGTGATTATAGGCATGGATTGGCTAAAAGATAATAACGTTGCACTAAACTGTGCCAGGAAGCCAGTTTCTTTTGCTAGTATTAGCAATAGGATTTGGTTGTGAGCAGGCTAAATTTTTATCAGTCATCAAGTTGAGAAGTTAATTAAGCAAGGGTATTGTGTTTACATGGTGATCTTTGCAGCCAGCAATATGTATGATGGGGGTATTGAAAAGATTAGAGTGGTAAGTGAATTCCCTGAGGTATTTTCAAAAGAAATGTTTGGATTACCTCTAGAAAGGGAAACTGAGTTCTTAATAAATTTGGTTCCTGACATTGAACAATTTCTAAAGCTCCTTATAGAATTTCACCATAAAAAATTAGCTAAACTAAAGAAGCAAATTGAAGAGAAATTAGATAAGGGTTTATCAAACCAAGTGTATTGCCCTGGAGATCATTGGTGTTGTTTGTGAGAAAGAAGGATGGCAATATATGGTTATATATTGGCTACTGGCAGTTGAACAAGGTGACAGTAAATAATAAGTACCCTTTGCCCAAGATCGATGATTTGCTAGATTAGTTGGCTGGAGTCTCAGTCTTTTTTAAGATTGACTTGAGGTCAGGTATCATCAATTGAGAGATTGTGAAAAATATGTACCAAAGACGCTTTCCAAACATGTCATGGGCACTATGAATTCCTTGTCATGCCATTTGGTCAGATTAATACACCTACGATATACATGGACTACATGAACCATATTTTTAGGCTATATTTAGATTAGTTTATAGTGATTTTCATTAATAACATTCTAGTTTATGCTGAAAATGAGGACAACATGCCAAGCATTTCAAGATTGTTCTTTAGATTCTGAGAGAGAATAAGCTGTATGATAAACTCAGTGTGAGTTTTTGTTCGAGATAAGTCAAATTTCTAGGTCATATGGTATCAGTAGATGGAATTTCTATTGATCCACACAAAGTTGATGCTGTGTTAAAGTAGGAGAAACCTAGCTTAGTTACAGAGATATGAAGTTTTCTAAGATTAGTTAGATATTACAAATGGTTTATCCAAGTTTTTCTCATATTGCTTCTCCCTTGATGAAGTTGCCATATAGAGATCAGCCTTTTATTTGAGATGACAAATATGAAGCTGCATTTTAGAGGTTCAAAGAGAAGTTGATGACTGCACATGTATTGGCGATTCTGAATCTGAGATTACCTTATTAGGTGTATATTGATGCTTCTCTAAAAGGTTTGAGTTGTGTGATTATGCAAGACAAGCAACTTGTGGCTTATGTATCAAGGAAATTAAGACCATATAAAGAGAATTACCCAGCTCATAATCTGGAACTTATGGCTGTAGTCTATGCTTTGAAATTTTGGCATCATTACTTATATGGCTTAGTGTTTAATATATTCAACGACCATAAGAGCTAGAAATATCTGGTGGATCATAAAGAATTGAATATGAGGTGGAGAAGGTGGATGGAATTGCTCAAAGATTATAACTTTGAGTTGAAATACCATCCTAGTAAAGCCAACATCGTTGCGGATGAGTTCAGCAGGAAGGAACTACATATAGCTAGTTTAATAGTGCAAGAGCACAGTTTAATGGAGTCTTTTATAGATTCTCAACAAGACACACCATTGAAGGCTTTAGTTGGTGCATGTACTACTGTTATCAGTAGTGATTTCTAGAGAGAGTTGAGAATGGCATAGCTAGAAGATGAATATCTTCTTAAGATTTAAGAAGAAGTTGAATCAAATCAGGCCAGAGATTTTAACTTCAATGATAATATACCAAGATAGAATCTGTATGGCTAGTAATGCAAACTTAAAGAAGGTGATATTGAGTGAAGCTCATTATAGTAAATACACCATTAACCCAAGAGCTACGAGGATGTATTAGGATATGATGCACCATTGGTCATGGCTAGGAATGAAGAGAGAGGTAACAGAGTTTGTATCACAGTGCTTGACTTATCATAAAGTTAAGATCAAGCATCAAAGACTCGCTAAGATGCTGTAACCTTTAGGGATACCCAAATAAAAATGGGATAGTATTTCCATAGACTTTATCTTTGGAATGCCAAGAACCCAACTAGGGCTTGATGCTATCTGGGTGATTGTTGACTGGTTGATCAAGTCAGGTCATTTCTTATCCATTCAGATTGGTGATTCTTTAGAGAAGTTGGCAAAGACTTATATTTAAGAGATTATACATCTTTATGATGTATCGAAGGATATAGTTTTTGATCATGACCTAAGGTTTACATCTATAGGGAGCATTATAGAAAGCCATTGGTATTACTTTGAAGTTTAGTACTACTTATCATCCTCAGACTGATGGGAAAACAAAGTAGACTATCTAGACTTTGAAAGATATCTTGCGGTCCTGTGCACTAGAGTTGTGTGGCAACTAGAATAGTCATTTATCATTGGTTGAGTTTGCATATAATAATAGCTACTATTCTATTATTTAGATGGCACTATATGAGGCTCTTTATGGTAGGAAGCATTGAATGCAAGACTGGACAGATTCATTTAACTCGTGAATCGGCCTCTTTCCTGATTCAATTTTTCATTTAAAATAGTCAAGTGCTAACCCAATTTAACCCAATCAACTCGGGGTTAACTCAGGATAATCCAGCTAACCTGATGGGTTGGATGGGTTACCTTTTTTTCTCCTAAACAACCTAAAATAATGTCATTTTAAGGCCTTTTCTCTCTTTTTTCCCTCTTTAAAAAAATTCTCACAAGGAAGGGGAGGGAGAAATTTAAAAAAATCCAACAACTAGAAGGAAAGGAATGAAGAAGAAGGAAGGAAAAAAAGGGAAGATGTGATAAGAAGATTTGAGGAAAAACTGTTGAAGGAGAAATGAGAAAAAGTAGAGAAACTAGATATAAAAGCCATGAACTTTTGGTGTTTTCAACTTAGTCTACAATTTCATTGGCAATTAAGATGATTTGAGGAAGATGAATTCTTCAGGAAAAAGATAAGAAGAAGATAAATGTTGAGATGAGACTTGAGAGGGCTAGAGATGTCTGTGCTTGGCACGAACAAAAGGACGAGGAGTTCAATAGACTTAGATGTAATGCCAATTTTAACTTTTAGCCTAAGTTATATTTCTCTACTGACCTACGTTTCCTCCACTTTTATTAGGATTGTGATTTTTGAATTTTGATATTATAAAGAAAAAACAATTACGACTCAAAGGCTATAAAAAAAATCAAAATATCACTCAACTAAATTAAATAATATTTAAAATATTATTATTAACGCTAATTATTCAGATTCCATTTCCACATATCTAGATTCACAATAACTTTTATTATATGCTTTTTTCCATCCTGGATATATAATGATTATAATCTAAATCTAGAATCCTAATATTTTTTAATTTTCAATTATATTTTGATATTTGATTTTTATAAATGAATATTATATTATTTTATTATGATCAGTCTGACTCTAATTTGACCCCTGGTTGAACCACTAACCCTGGACCCAATGTCTTGTCTACTTCAATGACTGGTCCAATTTTCAGTACCCTTAGTAGGAAGTGTAAATCATCATTGTGTTGGATTGAGTTCAGTGAAACAAGTATAATAAGGCCTGATATTGTGGACTAGACGATGCAAAAAATTGAGTTGATAAAGCAAAAACTTTTGATGGCTCAAAGCAGGTAAAAGAGTTATACCGATCGATGAAAAAGACCGTTAGAGTTTTTGGTAGGTGACCATGTGTTTTTGAAGGTTACGCCCATAATGAGAATTAGGAGGTCAAACAGAATCAAAAAATTGACTCCTAAATTTATGGGTCCATTCAAAGTTCTAGAGAGGATCGGACTAGTCGCCTATTGGAATGCCCCACCCCCAAAATGGTCTGAGATTCATAATGTATTCCATATATCTCAACTCTAAAAATGCCAATGGATCCTTATCATGTGATTGAGCCTGAAGATGTAGAATTACAAGAGAATATGACTTACAAGATAAACCAGAACGAATGATAGATGTGAAAGATAAGAAGTTAAGAAATAAGACTATTTGATTGGTAAAAGTGTTCTAGAAAGGTATGACTCCTAGTGATGCAAACTAGGAGACAAAAGTCAAGATGAGGTAGCAACACCCTCATTTGTTCCTTTTAGGTATGTGTGTATCAGTTGTTATTTCACTTTTGGGGATAAAATTTTTAAAAGGAGGGGAGAACTATAACATCATGAATTCTTGATCCTTATATTAATGCTAATTAAGGGGTGAATTAGTAATTTAATTGAGATTAGAATTTTTGGATGGTGGAATTTTATTTTGACTATTTGGGATGTTATGTGAATAGTTTGGAGTAAAGGAATAGCATTATGAAGTAAAGTTTGTGAGCACGGTGAGGAGTTTTCTCACTGTGCTACCCATTGTGACTAATGCTAGAGAAGAAGAGGAGCTCTACTAGGGCGATAAATTTTGAGAGTGAGGATGACGTTTTTGACTTATTACTTATTGAGTAAGTCTCATACTGCCTTAACCTCCGATTCTACTTTATTTTCTCTTAGTTTAAATTAGTGAGAAATTGAATCTGAATGTTTTAAGGAGTTAATTTCTTACCCTATCATTCTTTATAATTAAATTAGGACTTTGTGACTAGTTTGAGTCTAAACGATAAAGCTTTAAAGTTGTAGGCTCAAACTGATTGAATTAAAATAGGGGAAAATAGGAGAGATCTGATAGTAACTGTGATAGTACTTGTATCTAGTGGTAATTGGTTATGGAAGGTGGAAATGGGTTTGGTTAAGGGAAGTGATAATGTTTAGATCCTTAGTTTCTATAATTGGCACTTTTAGTTAATAAGATAATTGACTATGGTTGCCAATTTTGTGTAGATTTTCATGTGTGACATATTGAAATAGCAAAAGAAACTTAGAGTAAAAGAGTGTGATACAAGTAACCTTTCTTCAAAACAGAAGAGTTGAGGTAATTATATAGTTTGTTATGTTTATTAACTATTATAAATGTATAGAATTAAATGAGTAATTATGCATGTAGTGTTTGCAAGTTTTCAACACATGGTTTTGCAAATGGTTTTTGGCATGTAAAGTGATTTTGAGAAGTTTGTTGAATAACTATTACTTTTTGAACAAAGTGAGTGAGTGAGAGAGAGAGAGAGAGAGAGAGAGAGAGAGTGTGTGTGTGTGTGTGTGTGAAGTGTGTAAATTATGGCAAAGTAGTGAATTATATGTGAAAAGAATGATCATAGGGGTTGGGAGTTTGCCTTGGATATATGTGGATGTGTGTGTGTGTGTAGAGATGCGAGTGAATAAATCCATATGGTCGAGCTGGCACCATGAGACATTTGAGTAACAATTTATATTAAGCTAGTACCATGGGACATCTGGTGTGGTGATATAGTGCGACTGTTACCATAGGATATTTGGGCAGTCTGGCAACTCTCTAATGCCTGTTAGGGTACGATTAGAAGTCAACGACACCTCTATCACAAATGTGTGTGATGAGGGAAATCATAGTCTAAAGGTAGAATAAAATACCTTTGACCTAATGTTTCTACTATTGAAAGTGTGCTTGAGTTAATATGTAATTGGTCCATTAAAGTCTATGGTTTCAAGCTGTTGAAAGTCTTTATAATTTTTTTAAGCTTTTAATATTGGGTGACTTTATACCCATTGTTAAAAGTTTTTTCTAGTGCAGTTATTTTTAACTTAATGTTAAAAGTCCTTTCTATATTACAAAATTTCCACCAACTCACTTTCAACAATAGGTGCCTTTGAATCGGTGTTAAAAGTCCTCTATAAAAGACAAATTTTATACTAGTATTGTTATATGCGTGTGAAAATGTATTATGTATGTTAGGTGTGCAAGTTTAGCCATAGTGTAAATTTTATGTGAATGAATCAATGAAGCCCAAGTTTGTGTGAAATAGGTAGTTGAGAGGCCAAATGTGTATATCTGTGTGAAATTGTAGATGTGATTGCTCAATCAGATGTAACTTATCCAATTGGATGTGGTCAAGGCCCTAAAAGTGGGTAATGACTAGTGGTTTGTAATGGTGATGCTTAATTAGTGAATTTTGACTTAAATTGGTCAAAATGCACTTGGATGCCACATGCTGTGGTGTATGTGGCACAAGTCGCAATGTATGGCTTTTGTTTTGACTAAGTTTTATTGTTTGGAATCCTTTTCCTTGTTGACTCTTGCATACATAAATGAAGTGCTTTCGCTGTGTAATATTTTATAACATAAGTAATTCAATGAATTGGTTTTCAAATACTTTCTGTTGGAATCCCAACCCTTTCAAAGAAAATCATTTTAAATTGTTCGTAAAATTGCGTGGAAGATTGAATGATACTATCAGTGAGGGTATTACAATAACATAATGCATATTTAATTCTTGTCTTTTCTCTCTCTACTATTATGAATGTTAGACTTAATTTATATTTAATGCCATTTGTATATCATGTTTTTATTAGATAGATCACAAATGACGTGACACACTTGATCTACTTAAAAATTTCTCATAAAAATACTCTTAATTCAAAATCTAATCAATAAGCTTTTCTAATTTAGATGTTATATTAAATAGAGGTAAACATGAAAAAAAAATGTATAATTACTAATTCTAAAGTCAATTAATTAACTCATTGGGAGTGTAATTAAGTTAAAAGTACCCTCTATGTTTCAAATTATAAGACACTTTCAGACAAAATTATGCAAACTAATAAAGTTCATTAAATATACTTTACAATTTTTTTTGAAAACAAAAATATAAATTTTAAAAAATATCCGTTATTTAATACTCTATTCATGAAAGAATATTACAGGGAGAGAATATAATGACAAAGATAATATTAGAAAATTTTCATTAATGAAACCTTAATTTTGTCAAAGTATTTTATATTTTAGGATGCTAACTACCCCCTTTGTTAAAAAATGTAAGACATTTTTAACTGAATCTTACCCCCCATAAAGCCATTACCTACTTTTTAACTAATCCTATTTTTTTTATATTTACCCCTATTAAACACCTTGCAATAAATATAAAGTCATTATCAATAGGGGCACTTTTGAAAAAAAGATAGTGATTACATCTCGAAAAATTAAAAATGCCTTACATTTTTTAATATTTAACTCTTCAAAAAATGCCTTATATTTTTTAATGAAAGGAGTATATTCTAAAAGTATCTTATAATTTGAGATGAAGAAAGTATATTATAATATTAAATTGATCGGCTAAGATTTTTCCATTTAGTGAGGAAATTATTTTTTTTTATCATAAAGAAAACAAGTAATTAATGCTTCTAAAAATGTGTGAAGTTTCTTGGAAAAATGACCTAAGGTAACATTGAAATGCAGACGCGGATAAAAGAGTATAGTATTAATAAGTTAACAAAATTCGTCTACTTCCCTTCTTAACACCAAGAAAATTGTATTTTTATTAATCATAAAAGGAAAGATATCAGGGGATTGTTATGAAAAAGGTATAATGAAAATAGTTATTCAAATCGATTATTAAATTAATTATAGATTCATGAAATTCCAAAGATGTATTTTTCTATTTATGCATGACACTTAATATGCATTTCCCATATAATATTACTATTATTTATAATAATATTTTTAAAGCAAATGGTATTTATGGCACTTTATGCAGAATTTGAGATGACTTGTCGCATGATTGATTTATGAATAAGAGAGATTGAAAGTTTCCATGGAATTCATCTGCATTGTATTCAATTCAATGAACGAAACTAATGGGCATTGTATTCAATTGATTGTAGATGAAACTTTATCAAAAATTTATTACCTACAATGTAATTGACATTTTCAGTTTGAAAAAGATGTACTCATCTAGTCTTATTTATAGGATAGATAAAGAAAAAAAATTTTGTTCTATTTATAGGGCACTTGTCAATTCTCAATACTCCTTTTTACTTTTTTATCTTTATTAAATACTTTAAATAAAACTATCAATAATGAAATTTAAGAGCATTTATTAAGGGTAAAGGTGAAAATTTAAATTTTAAAACAAAGTTAAATGAATTCTAAAGTTTTTCTTGATTTTAGTAAAATATATTAAAAGTGACTTATAAATAGGACATGAGAGAGTAATATAGAAGCACATGAACTGAACTGAAAAGTTGCTTACAACTTCTCTTTTCCATTTTGTTTTTCTTCTATGGAAGCTTTCTAAAGTTTACGTGAGTTAAATAGGGTATATCTTTAGCTTTAAAAAATGCTTATAGAAGTATTTATAAACAATTTACTAACATTGTTTTCACATTAATAATAGAATTTGATCTTAGACCATGTAGAATATCAATTAAATTATTATTAACTAGACTAATCTTTATTGGTCTACTCCCACTTGTTCTAAGAAATCTAATTATTTGTATAAAAGGTAATACTTATATACTTAATTTTATACATTTAATATACTTTTATTTAATTGAATTAAGATAACTGGATTTTACTATATTAATAATGTTAATGATAAAAGTTTATTATGAAATAAATAATCTATAAAAAATCTATATGTCTTGATCTAATAAGAAACAAGCACCTTAACTATAAATTTTTCTCTTGTATAAAGATGTGTGCTGATTTTTCTGAAATGTATCTCCTTTTAATAATTTAAATTGCAGCATTACTAATTGCCAATATATCTTATATATTGTACAAGAATATAAATATTTCGATAGTTTGGGAGAAAAATAATTGAGGGTCAAAGAGAACTGAAATTTTATTTTTATGACCAAAATAAACAGCCAGCTAACTCTTATATTTAGAATTAGGATATATTATGGGTACTATGAAATTACGATATAGCCAACTAACCATTAAATTTTTAAAATTTCATTATAGTACAAGGGTATTGATTTGATATTAAATGTTTAAAAAAAATAGTAAAATTGTCCTTCATTTAAATTAATATCAGAACTTGCCTACTTCACTCATTCATTTACTTACCAAATATTATTAATTACCTTACTTTATTTGTTTAATTCTCTGGAATGAAATCAATTAAAAATTTGGCAATGAACAAGTAAAATAAAGCAATTAACAATAGTCCATAAGTGAATGAATAATATACAATATAGGAATCAATAAGTTATCTTAAAATAATTTAAACATTTAAAATAAAGACAAGTTAAGTAGTGCAATTAACAACATTCTATTAGTAAATAAATAAATGAAGTAGGGTAATTAACAAATGAAGTAGAAAAGTTTTGATGTTAATTTAAAGGAGGGACAATTTTATCATTTTTTTTGAAATTTATTATCAAATCAATACTCTTGGACTGTGATGAAGTTTTAAAAATTTAGAGGATTTGAATTTAAATAAGTTAGTCAAGAGCTCTTTATTAAAATTCTCCCTAAAATATAAGTATGTCTATTTTCTAAAAATGTAGGAAAGGAATAATTTTAAAATTTGAGGTTTTTTTAAAATAAATATTTTTAAAATTTGAAGACTTATTTTGTTGCTTTGATAAGATCAAGTTTCTGGATAAATTTTAAGCTAGACTTTAATTTCGTGCTTATTACTCTTTTTTTCCCCGGCCATAGCTTACTTATTAGTCCTGAACAGTTATTCCTAAACAATGTTTCAAAAATTATGGGTAAAAAAAAAAAAGCAATGGTTTAAAAATTAGACACGTCTTTACTGATCAAAAATTAAAAAAAAAAAGGTATGCCATTAAAATTAAATTAGTAAAATAACTCTCAAGGTAACATTCACAGAATGGAGGCTCAATCGATTCGTGCGTTCAAATTCCCTACACAATTTTCCAACTCAATTTTCGTTCTTTTTATTTGGGCCGGAAGCCCAAGTGGTCTTTTTATTTGATTATCTTGGCCCAAAAAAAATTGTCAAGTTTATGGGTACATGCAAGTGACATCTTTTTATATATATATATATATATATAATCATTTGACTGACTGATTCAAATTTAACGGAAAATGACAATGAGGAACTTTGTAAATACATTATCAATTAAAGACCTTAAAATATTAAAATGCCAAAAAAGACTATGGTCTTTATACTATTAGAAAAATATAAATTAATAAGAGAATTTAACTAAAGATCGTCATTCCTCTCTAAAATACCAACTTAGTGAGAAAACTAGTGAGAAATGTTAATTTCATTGCTTGACTTATGATAAATTCCAATATTTTATTAAATTCATTGGTGTTTTTAATGTAATTAAAAGTCATTTATTTGAATTTTGTTAGCAAAAATATAATTAAGTGGATGAATGTGTGTGAAAATAGGCTTGAATATATGTTAGAAGTTAGTGGACCAATTCTATCATTTATTCTAGATTTTATGCATGTAGGGAGGCCCAATCTGGGGGCCTAAAGAAGAGAATTTTGGAGCCCAAGTCAAACAAATTAAATCTGAAAAGAAAATCTGAACAGATCATATTCGCTGTAGTAAAACGCGATTTTAATAAAACACACAGTTTTGACTCACAACAAATTTTTAGGGCCTGGACACCTCATTTTCGAGGATTCTTCACCTCCAACAACTACAAAACGTTCAGGAAGAGAGAAAAAGAGCTAAAGAATGGTTGGAAAAGCTTGAGTTTAGTGAAAAATCAAGGGTTTCACTCAAGATTGCTCCAATTAAGCTTTTTTTCTCCTACTTTTCTTTACTTTGCTATATATATTACAGATTTTGCTATCATGGAAGCCATGTGTGGTTGATTTTCTCTTAATTTGGTGTAGCTATGAATTGATTCTTAGATTAAAGCATGTTTGGATCACTTATTTGAACTTAATATTAGTTTTGTTTACTTAATATTGTGCTTATTTGTCTACTTAATGCTTGATCACCATTGAGTGTGAATTTGGGGGTTTAGATTTTTCCTTGGAAGAGGAAAATCTAAACTAGATCATTAGATTGAGTAATGTAGGATTAAAATTTATTCTAATTTGCCAATAGGATAGGAATATACCTATTGAACCCATATAATCATATTAGAGTGGATTTATGCATTTTTTCCTCTTGGGTAATTATGTTAGGAATAGCATATTAATTCAAGAGAGGGGTGTAATTAATCAAAAGATAATTATTCCTATTAATACTCTAGATTAACAAATTAATATTAAGTAAATTTAATCGGGTAATTACATTCTCTATGAATTGAAGAAGGGATCAGCCACCTTAGGTTGCCTTAATTGTTGTGGTTGTTGAAATTTTAATTTTAGTGCATTTTTCTAATTTTAATCCTTATTTTGCAAAAATCAAATTCATATCTTGCTTTTCTCGACCTTGATTTGCCACTTATTAATTATTAACCGTACACTTGCGGTAAAACACATTTGTGTATATCAACTTAAAATTAGTTAGGAAAATAGCAAAGAACTGTCAATTCCTTTCTAAAATAAGAGAATTAATGAAGAAAATAGTGAAGGACTATCAATCTCTCTTTAAAATAAGAAAATTAGCGAGGGATTCTATCTCTAACTAATTATTACAAAAAAAGTTAACTTTTGGCAATAACTTTTAATTATTTAGTTATTTTTATTTAAAAATAAAAATTAAATTTTAAAATTAACTAAACTATCCATAATAAAATTATTTAATATTTAATATTTTATTCATTTAATATGTGTGTGTGTTTTTATAATATATTATTTGATATATTTATGTAGTTAAATAATATATATTTAATTATCATATAATGACTGTGGGTACTTTTTAGTTTAACTGGTAGAAAAGAAGAGTATAAGGTTTGGAAAGTAGGAAGTCAAAGATTGAAGTCTTAGTTTTAGTATAAACATAATGAATATGTGACATAGTAAGGACCAAGTGACATGAAGCAAGGTGAAAAATGATAAATCATAAATTGTCGCACATGTGATAGGTGATAGGGCATGAAATGGTAGGTAACATGACAATTGTTGAGGCATGAGGTTATTAGTAACATGTTATAAGTTAATGCACACATAACGAATAATGTGACATCACTATTTTTAAATTAGCAACAAATTAGTGAGAGACTAATCCCTTGCTAAAGTTATCAAAGTTTGAATAGCGAGGGATGTGGTCCTTGCTAAAAATTAGTGATGAGTTAAATCCCTCACTAAATTCTTAGCTAATTAGTGAGAGAAATATGATATTTCACTAAATTTAACGAGCCCTTTTTTAGCTACAAATTTAATAAAGAACAAAATCTTTCGCTAAAATGTAATTTAGAGAGGGAAAATGACATTATCCCTCACTAAATTTCATTTTTTAATAGTGTTATTTATAATTGAAATATTTTTACTTTTAATTATTAAAATAATTAATAGAAGGTCATTTATGAATTTAATGATCAAAGAATTAAGGTCTATAAGTGTCATTTTTACATATTCAAAAAAACTAAATTTTCCTTTATTCAAATATTACATTTGAATTTACAAGTCAAACTCACCAATTTAAGTAAACTTTTGTTAATGATATAAAATTGGATAATAAATTTGTAAGAGGTTACCTTTATAAATAAATATTTATTAAAGTATATAATTAAATAATTAAAATACAAAATATAAATATATATAATTTTATTTAAATATATGTATTTCAAATATAAATTATTAAAATTAAATTCATCTACATCAATAGATTATCATACTCAACAAAGAAATTTTAAAATAGGGCAATTTATTTTTATATTTCTTATTTTTTATTAATATTATTTTTTCTTTTTGAATTTTTTTCTTTGAACAAGGTCTTACCATTTTTCTAAGCCAAGTTACTCACTCAATTTGGTAAAAAATTAACAAGTTTAGCAAGTTTAATCTAGTTACTTGCTAGTTTAGTTAAGTTTGCATGTAACTTGAGTTTATGAACAAGTTGTTATAATTTTATAAGTTACGTATATTAAAAACAAGAAACTTGAAGAGTCAACTTGTGAGTTTGAGAACAATACTCTTAGGATTGCAAGTGAATCTTCTCAATTTTTACATTAGTTATTCAAATTTAACATGTGAATATATAATCAATTTCTTTGATAGGTAAGAGATAATTTGATCTTTTTACTATCTTTTAGCAAATTTATCACACTTATTTATTAATAAATCCTTTATTTGGGACTTGGCTGTAATCCCAGAGCCTTGCCATTTGTGCTTCAGCCATGTAGAGAAAGCATAGTCTCAATCAAATCAAATAAATTTATCTCAACTTAACTTTTAACATATATTCTTTCCCGTCTCTATTATAAATCACTATCTCATCAAAAAATTAAGAAAAGACAGTTGCGTTATTAACTTTATTTGAAAAGTAGAATAAATTTTAATTTTATTCTTATTTAAATGAAAAATGTTCAAGTTTCCATTACATTATTCTCTCATAATTAATGAGTTTAAATAATGATAATATTGAAAAAATATAATTAATATGGATAGTTTGCCTCGTATTAATTAATGACCATTAGCTTAATACATGCTTTTCACCGCTATCTCCAAGATACTATATGTGATTCCCATACATGTGTGGAACAAACTTATAATACCAAAAAAAATATAAAAAGAATAATACAAAGCTGACAAAAGGAATTAATAAAAACAAGCAAAACGTGCAACCGATATGCAAGTCAAATTCATCAAATCTCATCACCATTTATAATCTTGATTTCTTACAAAAATTATAATGACTAATACATTGTTACCCAAGTTTGTCCTAATGAGGTGATATGTTCATGAGGGTATCATATTTCAGGATCATAATGAATCAAGAATATTTCAATAAGATGCAATATATATTGTTTGGAGAATCAATTATGTGGTTTACAAGTTTTCTCATGTGAACATGATTATTCACACCTTGAATCAAATAACTTTGAATCTACTCATGAAGAGCTTGGTTGGATAATCGTGGTGTGGGAATAGCAATCAGAGGTGTTCTCTTCTTTAGCACAATGCCAAACTTAACAGAGATATCCAACTTTTGACCTTGAGGCACTCTCCAATCAAATGAATGCATTAATGTTGCAACAAAATACAACAAATTCTTCTCAGCCAAGGCTATTCCTGCACATATTCTTCGTCCAGACCCAAATGGTAAATAACTGAAGTCATTACCTCTGAAATCCAACCGTGAATCTAAGAACCTAGAAGGATCAAAGTGTAAAGGATTGTCCCAAACAAAAGGGTCTCTATGTATTGCCCATACATTCACAAAAACACGAGAACCTTTGGGGATTGTATAGCCTCCTATAGTAGTAGTTTCACTTGGACAATGAGGAACTAACAGTGGAATAACTGGATACAACCTTAGAGTTTCTTTTAGAATGGCATGTAAGTATGGAAGCTTGTGAATATGAGACTCTTCTACTACGTTATTTTTTCCCACTACGCTTTCCAATTCTTGTTGGATCCTTTTCATCATGTCTGGATTGGACATAATTTCAGTCATTGCAAACTCAATTGTGTTTGCAGATGTGTGAGTCCCACCCACTACGATGTCCTGTTCACATGGAAAGTAATTAGTAATAAACTAGACCACCTCCCCATATGACCTTGTATTAATTTATAAATAAAATAAAACAATATATGCTTGTTTTTTGATTGCATTTTATTTTTAATTCCTAAAATTTTATTTTGTTATTCCTAATCCCTTTAGTTTGATTCGTCTCAAATGTTTGCCCCTATAATTTTTAAAATGCATAAAATAAAGACCATGAGCTGTCATTGACAGAGTTAATTTGTCATGGTAAACATAAGTTGATATGAAAAAAAAATTGACCGGGTTTGATTGAAAATAAAAAGTAAGGGGAAAAAGCTAATTTATTTTATATTTTACTTAATTAAACAAAATGGAGGAGACAAATGAAAGAGAATCTGGCTACAATAACTGCAAATAGAACAAAAAAATGTGAGAGAGGAATGTATGACTAAGTATACATCAGGAAATGAGTGTTAAAATAGTTAAGTACACCTCACTAATAAAATAAATTTCAATGGCGCCATCTCATGATTCTTATGTACATTTTTAAAACTATAAGGATTAACATTGCAAACGGATCAAATTAAAGGGATTAGAATAGTGAAAATTATAGGAATTTTAAAAAAACACAATTAAAAGATAAGGACCTATTGTTGTATTTCCCCAATTTATTATAAGACATTTTTTTATGTACTACACTAGATTTGAGATAAAAACTACATTATTTATCACTTGTAAATAAAAAATAAGGGCTGCCACTTTAGATTGTAAAATGATAATCCGAACTTAAAAAGGAAGGCCCTTTTAAGTCCTAAAGTAAAAGGGCAGGTCCTTTTAAATCATTTTATAATTTTTTAAATTTTAATATAAAAATTAAATACTACACTAATATGTTATATGAAATAACTTTGTGGAACCACTTTTGAGGCTCCACAAAAAGAAGGATGAAATTATATTGATGTTAATGACATTGAAAATTATTAAGATTTCGCTAATAATAATAGCAAAATTTGATAGTTATCAGTGTTGATTTTGTGATATTTTTTTATTATACTTAAATTTATTTTTATAGATTTAATGTTATGTGTAATAATTTTTTTAAAAATTTAAATACTTTTTTTAGATTTTTAAATTAAAAAATAAAAAATATGACCCTTAGGATCAGGTTGATCAAAATAGAGTTATGAGATATAATCAAGCTTTATGGGATTGCTCCGATCTTAATTGGCATCTCTATATCTAGTTATTCTACGTGTTTAGTCAATGTTTTAAAATGAAATGTCTTTTGTTGTCAAATTATTTAAAATGACATGTATATAAATAAGTAATTGATTTTTCCACTAACAATATTAAGACAATCATATCAAATATTTCTTATGATTAAACATATGAAAACATTGAAATAGATGAGGAAAAATACCATGAGGAGGGCCTTAATGTGAGCCATTGTGAGCGGTATTTTGGAACTTTCATCATCCTTCAATTTCAACAAGAAATCCAAAAAATCTATACTCTCTTCTCCGTTGCCACTCTGATCCTTGTTCATCTTCTTTTCTGTTGGTTTACCATCTTCTCGAAGATCTGATCGAATTGTTGAGCCAACAAACCCATCTGCTTCTCTACTCCCTGCAAATCAAACCTCGCCAACCCAAAAAAGAAGTCCGACAAGTTTGGCTTCCACTACAAAAAAATTGACTTTCAGCGGTGACATTTGTGGCGATAAAAAAGTCGTCACTGAAAGTTGAGAATCTATGATGACATTTGTCGCCGCCAAAAGTCAAAAAGTCACCGCTGAAAGTTTTTAGCGGCGACAAAAAGTCGCCACAATGTCGTCGCAAGAACTTTTATCGGGATTCAATCTGTGGCGATAAAAAAGTCATCGTTGAAAGTTGAGAATCTATGACGACATTTGTCACCGCCAAAAGTCAAAAAGTCACCATTGAAAGTTTTCAACGGCGATAAAAAGTCGCCACAATGTCGTTGCGAGAGCTTTGGTCGCTGATTCAATCTACGACGATAATAAAAGTCGTCATTGAAAGTTGAGAATCAGCGGCGATAATTGTCGCCGCAAAAACCACGCATCAGCGGCAACTATTTCTGTTTCCACTGAATGTTAAGTATTTGTCGCTGCTGAAGCTACCAAAAAGTTGTCGCTGAAAAGTAATGTTGGTTCACTTACATACATGACACCACGTCACCATCCATGTGGCACCCCACCTAATGCCATGTGGGCACCCCACCTAATGCTATGTGGCACCATGTCACTCTCCATGTGTCGCTCTCGCCATACGCCACGTGGTGCCATGTCACCCTCCACATAGGGCCCACCTTGCACCAAGCGACGCCATGTCATCCTCCATGTGTCGCCCCTCACCTCACATCACGTGGCCCCATGTCACTTCCATGTGTCGCTCTCACCACACGCCATATGTCATCATGTCATCAATTTATATTTTCATTTTGAAAGTTGTCTTTCTTCCTTTTGTGTCCAACCATTTTGCCATTGAGCTGGAATGAACCTGTAGTCTATTATTGCATAATTAAATATATATATATATATATATGTATACACACATATTATTAAACTATACAAACACACATATATATTAAATATTAAATATTATAAAATATCATTACTATCCTTAAATACTTTAATTTAATTCTTTCAATTTATAAAATTATAAATTATATTATTTATTTTGTTTTAAAGTAAACTATAAATATAATTGATACAATATAATTTGTATTATTTATTTTATTTTTTTTACTTCTTGAGGTTGTTATATTATTTATTTTAATATTTATATTTATAATTATAATATAAAAAATATCTAAGAATAAATAGTAAAAATACTGATAAATATACATTAGTAAAAAAATTATAAAAATGCAGACAATCAACGACGACACTAAAAAGTCACTGCTGAAAGTTGACTTTCAGCGACGACTTGTATGTCGTCGTTGAAACTTACAACATAATTTTTTTAAAAAAAATTAAAAAATGCTAACAATCAGCGGCGATACTAAAAAGTTGCCACTGAAAGTAAACTTTCAGCGGCGACTTGTATGTCGTGGCTGAAACTTGCAATATAATTTTTTTAAAAGAAATTAAAAAATGCTGACAATCAGTGGCGACACTAAAAAGTCATCGCTGAAAGTAACATAATTTTTTTAAAAGAAATTAAAAAATGCTGATAATCAACAACAACACTAAAAAGTCGTCGCTAAAAGTCGACTTTCAGCGGTGACTTGTATGTCGCCGCTGAAACTTGCAACATAAGTTTTTTTAAAAAAATAAAAAATGCTGACAATCAGCGACAACACTAAAAAGTCGCCGTTGAAACTTGCAACATAATTTTTTTAAAACAAATAAAAAAATGCTGACAATCAATGGCAACATTAAAAAGTCACCGTTGAAACTTGTAACATTATAACATATTTTAAAAAATGTTAACAATTAGCAGCGATATCGAATGTCGCCGTTGAAAGTTTGACAATCAACGGCGACTATATCTTGTCACACTTTCAGCGACATCTTTTTAGTATCATCGTTGAAAATCTTTTTTTTTTTTTTATAGTGTTCCCCAATAGCTCCGTCACACGCGCCACCACTTCCCTGAACTCTGTTCCAACAGTAACCCTCTCATTGCCTTCCACCGTCCCGCCCCATACCATGCCGGTGACCACGTTGAACGCCGTCATAAACATCTGCTCCCCAACATCCACCGGAGACCCGAACCGACTGTACAGATAGCCCACGGTTTTCCGAACCTCCTTGCGACGGAGCACGTAGACGGAATCCAAGTTAGTGTTGCTGAGCATCCACTGCACAAGCACTTTCCTCAACATTCGCCACTCAGATCCATGGGGAGTCCAAACTATGTCTCTTCCACCGTAGGTCGCCACCCTGCCGGCCACCGGAACGTCGCCGTTGGCGAAAATGACGTCATGGTCTTTGAGAACTTGACGAGCCATTGAAGGGGAGGACACGACGACGCCGTATTTGGAACCAAGTTGGAGCGAGAAGATGGGACCGTAGGTTTGAGACAAAGAGGTGAAGTATTTGTGAAGCTCAGGATCGAGAGATAGAAGATTGCCGATCAAGGGAAGGCCTGGTGGACCTGGCGGTGTGTCGGAGCCGTCGCGCTTGTTGAAGCAAAGCCATGCATACCAAGTGACTGCAAAAATGCCCCAGAAAGCAAGAAACACAAACGAGAAAAAATCCAAATGGGTTATGGCATCCATCAGGTTTTGAATCAAGGTTTTGAGAGATATCATTCTGAACACTGAGATGTCTCAACTCTGAAGCAAAGAGATAGTCAAAAAGACAATAAGAAGCAGGGCTATCAATAATTTCATCCCAAAAAAAAAATGAAAAAGAAAATGAAAAAGAAAGGCTATCAAATAATATCCTAGTCTAGTTTGTTTTAATGGTTGCGAGAGATTGCGTGCGCGACGTGCATTGCCTACTTGCGATGTAATTAAAATTCCTTTATTTAATTTAAACAACAAATATATAAAGGTGACGAAAACCCAAAAATACATTATTTGATTTAATCAGAATAAATCGGGAAGTGCGTGTAGTGTGTAAATACATGAGTAAAGGTGTTTTTGCCAAGAAAAAGAAAAAGAAAAAGAGAGCAAAGCTGTCCTCGCAATTTCTTCAACTTGCGGGCCCAGTGAACGTTATAAATATCATCATTGATCGCTAGGGGACTATATGGGTTGGTCTTTTGGGGGTCCGAAAAAATATGAATTGAATATTTATTTTTATATGAATTAAAAAAATTATTTTTTTTGTTTAAAAAGTAAGATATTTTTGATCAAATTTTACTTCAATAAAATAGTTATCTACTTTTTAATTAATCCTATTTTTTCGTATTTATCTTTATTAAATACTCTATAATAAATATAAAATCATTATTAATAGGGGTATTTTTAGAAAAAAGGCAATGATTATACTTTGAAAGACTAAATATGCCTTACATTTTTGAACATCTAACTCCTTAAAATTTTTTTTATATTTTTGAACGGAGGGAGTAACTCAACTCTATTTTTATAGATTGGTGGGTTAAATAAATTAATTTATCTATTTATTTATTATTAAATTTTTTAAAAAAATTACATAGAATTGAGAAATTCTAAATCATGCAATTAAAAAAATTCATATCATAAATATATGAAATTGATCAATTCATCATAATTCATTTTAAAATCCACTTGTCTTGTAGGTTTTTTTGACATATAACCTAAGGGGGCATACGTTGAAAATTTCCTTTTCCTTTTCCTTTTCATTTTTGAATTTTTTTCTGGTTTCTTTTTTTTAATTATTTCTGTTCAACCATGTGTTTTGGTGATCACAAAATCAAGAGAGATATATTTGTTATCTGTGTAGACTTAAAGAACTATTGAAGTGGTAAAACCTCCAAGAGTATGAAGATTAAGAAAAGACTTAGCATAAATAGGTTTTTAATTTTTTTAATTCAATATGAAAACTATAAAAGTTTAATCACATAGCTTTAAATGGTAATAATGCATCCATTTAGAACCAATCTTAGACTCATAATTTTTTTAAACTTAAGTGTCAAATCTTTAAAAGGCACCTAAACCTGTTGTGCCATCCACGCTAGATTTGGGAAGTTTCATGTCTATTTTGACTACCCTAAGTGCATATAAGTACTTAAGGATCATATTCAATCTTGAAGTAGAACAAATCTCGCTTGACTTAGACCATAGAGGTTAGACACTACACTATGAGCCATTCCACACCTGAATTAGAGTGATTCACGTGTACTTTGGCATCTAAGTGTGGGAAGTGTTTTGGAAATACTTCTGTGTTTTGATTCAAGCGTGAGTGTAGTTTGTGCTCACACTTGGATTGTCCTAGAGTATTAGCTCGAGTTTGTATAAGTGGCATTTCACGTCTAGATTAGGGTGATCCATGCTTGAAAAGGAACTTGCCCATTTTGGGAAGAAGTCTGATCCTAGAGAAGCATTGGTGATGTTCCATGTTCCACGCCTGAATCAAAATAATCCACGCTTGAAATGAAACTTGCCTATTTTTGGAAGAAGTTTGACCCTAGAGAATCTTATAACCAAACAAGCCAAATCAAGCTTGTTTTTTAGTGTTTCAATCGTGATTTGTCAACAGAAAGCTAGTTGCTTTTACCATTCATTCCACGCTTGAAAACTATAGATAAACATATAATTCTTATGTGAAATAACTTGTATTATTTTAATGTTGTTTTAGAATATAAGAGTAAATTATCATATTTTAAATAGATGTAGTAATGACAAATGTTTTGAAAGTAAATTTAAATAAACAAACAATTAGATATTTATTATGTAGTCTCATATAATTGAATTAAGGTATGTGATTTTTTATACATTATGTATTCTACATATTTTTTAATTTAATTGGATAAAAATTATTAAGTATATGAGATTAAATACATAAGTCATTTCCATTTTAATATATTGTTTTAAAAGATAATCATATCATAATATACTATTTTGAATGTCTATTAGTCAGGCCCAGTTATTCATGTATCTTAACAAATTCCGTATTAGTTATATGTGGAAATCAATTTGTTCTATTTTATTTCATTTTTATTAATGTTAATAATGTTATTTTGGAATATCAAAATCAAAATAATAAATATTTGATCATCAGATGACTATTCAAATCTTTATATTAGATATAAAAGAAAAAAATTTAATTGTAAAAATAAAATTGGTGAAAAAGCATTATTCAAACATATTAAGAAAATTAGCTAAATTTAGTTATTATGCTCCTTTAACAAGGTTTAGTATTAACTAACAAAGGTTAATCTAGCTGATAGGGAGTTGATCTATAATCTACAAGATTGTGAAATTAAATCTTGTTGTATATGCGAGGACCTTATTGGTGGGCAATATGTAAGTATCTCTATAAATGCTCTTTGACTCTGGAAGCATATCCTACTTTGGTGTACCACCAGGATCGAACTCATCTGAATTTTTTTGTTCTATAAAAAAGTTTAATATTAAATTAGTGTAATTTTTTCTCTCTACATAAGAAGGCCTTAAGGGTAAGACTATGTATATAAGTTTTTTCCCCCTTATAGAAAGGATAAGACTCATAGTATCAAAAAAGAGAAGATGATAAGACTTAGGTACTTAGTCATATATAAGGATTAAGGGATAATTTACTCTTAAACTATTAGTCCAAGAGTGCATGGGATCTTAAGTTTATTTTTGGATCAATGTTCCCCTTTAACCTTTGAAAGTGATGCAATATTACCTTTAGTATTAACAAAAATTAGCTTTAACCATTAGTTGATTAAAAACTTATTGAAAAGAAACTCACAACTTATAAAAAAGAAGAAAAAAAATTACATAAAAGGATCCAAAATTATAGACAATGACAAAAACATTGCAGAAAAAGGCTAAAAACATTTACTTGGTAAAATTTTTGAAGTTCTTTTTTATAATTTACCTATCATGGATAAGGTTAACCATTTGCTAACAATGGGGAAAAATTGTACCATTTTTTTTAGTAATGACCAAAAAAGTTAAAGAGAAATATTATACCAAAAATGAGTTTATGAATGCCTGTAGACCTATAGTTTAGGAGAAAACTTGTCATTTAACCTTATACATAATATACTTTTATCAAATCAAATTAAGATATGTGAAGTTTAATGTAAGGTTAAGGTGCATTTTTACCTTTGAACTTTTTCTTGTGGAGCAATTTTACTCTTATATTCATAAGTGAGGCAATTTTTCTTTTGAACCATTTTTTCGAGTAGCAAAGAAATCTTTCTATAAGATGTCTAGCACTCCTCAAAAAAAAAAATTCAGGGATAAAATTACCCCATTTATGAGTATAGGGGTAAAATTTCTCCTTGAAAAAAAATTTAGGGATAAAAATATATTTTAACCCTTTAATATATTAATAATAGGGTTAAAGATCATTTTTGTCCCTAAACTATATGCGAAAGTTCAACAAAAATCCTAAACTTGACTTGAGGTTAATTTTATCCCTTACAAATATATTGCTACTGTGCCTTGGTGTTAACTCTCCCAATTTTTTCGTTATGAGGATCCCATATTTAAGTTTTTTAATATTTTTTGTGGGCATCATCATTTTTTTATAATATAAAAAAAAAATACCCCTATCCCTCTCTCCTCTCTCTCCTTCATTCCGTCTCTCCCCCCCCCCCCCGGCTTCTCCTTCCCTTCTTTCTCTCCCTCCTCCCTACTTTCGCTCTCCATCTTCCATCTCCCCCTTTCCTCACATACTCATCGTCCTCTCTCCTCACACACTTATTGGCCGTGCCGTGGACATTTGCGATTATTAGTTTAACATATTATCAGTCAACAGCTCCTAAGACACCATGGACAATAACTTTGTCAAGTGCTACGCTTGTACTTAGGTCGGCGTTCCTATCTTCCACTCCAACAACTACGACGATTATAAGCAGCTTCTATGAGATGGCTTGAAGTTGTGGAACAGGGCTATCGATCCGTTGTTCTTCATCGACTTGGGTCCTGTTCTCCCTTGTTTTTTATGTTAGAAACAGAGATGGTGATTCCCACGAACAAAAAATCTGATGACTACTCCGATGTTCTCCTAGGCATGCTCTCGAGGACTCACTTGCATGCATGCATGCATGTTCAAGAGGAGAAGGTGCATGTGTGTGAGGGAGACAGAGTGGGGGGAGAGAGGGGTTAGAGAAGGAGACACTGGGGGGACAGAGGGAATGAGAGAGAGAGAGAGAGAGAGATTATGCCCTGCATATCATTATGTTGCTGTTCATAATCTGCACCAGCAAGCTGATGGGTTGATGAGCGCTTAAAGCTCAAACCAAGAGTTGATGACAAGTAAAATATGAAGAAAGATGACGATCAGGTGTGGTTGGAGTTCATGAGCGCTCAAAGCTCTCGAACCAAGAGTTGATGAGGAGTAAAGAGAGATAGTTTTACTGCTTGTGCTTGAAGACCAAGGCATGAAAGCCAAGCTGTGCGCCATCAGGAAAATAAGGAAATTTTTTAATCTATGGATTTCCTAATGATGTCGCAACAAGAGTGTTTGGCACTATTTGAAAATTCAGCTGCGTTAGATAGTAATTTTATTTTGGTTCGACCCTAACAAAAGATGGCAGATTGTTTTCAAATAATCTCCCGCAAAGTTGCAAAGTTGTCAATGCGTGCGAAGGACCTAGCCACTTCTGTGTTAAAAATAAACCTATGCAATGCATTGTTTGGATCAATGAGGTGTGAGAGGAGAGAGAGAGAGAGTAGAGGACATTTATGAAAAAATATATTAAAAAAATTAATGTGAGACCTACAAGTAATATTTTATAATAAAAAATATTTTAAAAAATTATATGTGGGCCCACATAATGAAACTGCTAGCTACCTTAATGTTGGGGGTGATAAAAGATTAAATATTTTAAGTTGACGGGTAGAAATAATTGGGAAAATGACAATAAAGTCCTAAAATATTAATTTTATACCAGTTAAGTCCCAACAAATTCTAAAAGGCCAATCAAGTCCCAAGGTCCTTAAGTGGTATTTTGATGTCACAAGAAAAGACCGAAACACCCTTCTTCAAGTAAAAGCTCATTTTCTTCTCTGCCCGAACGAGTCTTTGTGCGACGCGAAGCTCTATTCTCTAGGTCTACATTCTTTGATCCATACGGTGAACGAGGGCTTGGTTGGGCCAGGGGAGAGTGATTTTTCTGGGGGCAGCACACGTAGCCGGCAACTGAGAGTTGAACACTTGAAGGAGAAGAGGAAAACGTTGGCGGCAGTGACAGAGGTGAGGGAAAATCGGTGGCGAGGGCCAACATTTTGGCGATAACGGCAACGGAGAGCCAGGGGCGAGGTCTTTTCTGTTAAGGTTTGGATTTATATGCCTAAATTGTATTTTTTTGCCTTTATTGTTTGTTAGGATTTGAAGACCTAGATCCCTGAGCTGGGCGTTTATTTTTTTCTGGTGGAAGTAGCTGAATCCTTTCCTCTTTCCTGCTCTGTTTCACGCTATTAGAGGTGTGTGTATATGCATGTTCAGTTTTTTTTTCCTTCCTTTTCAGTTGTTGAAGTCCTGCTTGTGTATGTGTATTGGCTGATTGGCTAAAAGTTTGGTCTGCTTTCTTCTCGTGTATGTAAAAGATTGAAGCTCTCCTCTTCCCTTTCATCGTAAACTACTTGCTGATCCACAATCGTGTTATCTTAATCTCGCATAAGATATTAAACACTGTTTGATGAATTAAATTGCAAGAGCTTGGCAAACAAATGGTCAATGACAATGAAAACACGGACTATACCTTTAACTATTATCAAGAAGAAGACAATGTTGCCTACGACATTTATTTAAGATAAACTTTTCCAATTTGACATAAATTTAGAATCAATGGCTCTGACTTGAATATTTCCATTGACATGTTTTACATGCCCAAGAAATACTAAAATATTGAAGTCATGAGAAGCAGGTAAACCTAAAATTTAGGGTCACAATTTTGTGCCAATGCACTTGCAAGTAAACGAGTCTGTTCCAGTGCAGCTAAGTTTAGAATATTTGGACCTCTCATTTGATCTGCAGATGACAATAGAGACTGCAGAGTGAATGGTAAAAGCTTACTAGTGTTAATCTTTGATGTTATTCTATCATGATAGTGAACTAAATTTGGTTAATAAAAGTAAAAGCTTGAGAGTTGTTGGAATTGCTTAGTTGTTCATCTCACAAATTTGTCAATGATAAATGCTCTCAAGGTATTTGTAGGAAGGCTTGAAAGAAGTTGATGAAAATGAGATTGTTTAATTTTCATAGTAGAACCTTGAGGAGTTATCTATGCTACCTAAGAAAGTTTATGTTTGTACATAAATTGTAAAGTTGATCTACCTATTAAAATTGTGCAACATCTAAAGGGAAATTGTTAGACAAAATGATAATTAAGATTTTTTTTTAATTTTGTAAGAAGAGTTGTGTTAATGATGGTGGTTAAATGCTTACTAGTGTTGTTGATTATTTGGTAGAAGTTGTAGAAGGGTTATTGAAGATTAAGGGATTAATGATGTTAGAAATCGAATGCCTATGGGGATGATCAAGAAAAGAAACTTCCGTTCTACTGATTTGACCATAAAGAAATTTACCTGATCTGAGTAGACTTTGGGTAGTATGAATCCTCAATGATATTTGAAGGAATTGGGCATAATGGGCTGAATGACGTGATTATAGTTGTTCTCTTTAGATATTACATTTGTGTGGAGCAATGATTTTCATTTCAGTGCACAATTTACTGATGCTTGGCTGTGCAAATCTATTGTGCTTCTTCTTTGCAAATAATGTTTCAATCAATGGAAATGCTGACAATATTTAAGTTCTCTTCACCAATGCATGCAAATATTTTAATGTTCAATGGGTGGAAATAAATTTTCAATCTGCTTCACTTCTTCTGGGCAATTCCGTACAGATGTATCTGTATTAATCTGTTTTGTTTTTTCATGAGTAGTTCAGTGAATTTATCTTCTTTCTTCCTGGACCCAGCCTCTCCCCCCACCAACATAAAAAAAACCCACTCCCTGTAACTTAAGGTGGGTTTTTTATGCCTGTTTCTTGTGAGTGGTTATCCTACTGAAGATCCTTTTTTGGATTAGGAATTTAACGTAAAAAGAAATAGTTTTGGGAATTTATTACAAAAAGAGACATTTTTTTAGCTGTCAAAGAAAAGAAGGTAATTTTCTAGGTTTTGTTAGTGCAATCTTTATTGCCCAAAACTTGTTTGTGTTTTTCTCAATTTCTCTTTGCAAAAGTTCAGCTTCTCTCTTCTTGTGGACATGCATGTTTGTTGTGCCCTTTGACCATGAGCAAAGTTGTTAGGCTTTATTAATGAAATTCTGCTTGTTTCTGCTTACTTTCTTTCAATTTATTGGTTTAATTTTAACCAGTGTTTTTTTTTGGGACTTGCATCGGTGATAATTAGGTGGGAAGCTTGTTTGTTAGGGCACAAAGAACTAAGAAACTATGGACAACAAGAAAGCTACAACAAAAAAGAAGTTTGGATACGACAACTTTAAGAAAGAGTTTCTTAAAAAAAATGAAGGAAGATTCAGTGGTCTTATAGAAGCTAATGACTCAATGAGAGAAAGTTGGCGAAAATTATCAAATGCTGAACAAGAAAGATATAGAAACATGGCTTCGTTAGATGGACGAGGCAAGGAATCAGCATCTTGTTCCACGGCAATGGTATTACTAACTTGTATTTATTTTAAATTAATGAGGTTTTTCAGTATGGTTGTTATGCATTGTATGGTGTTATATTATTCTTCTTGATTTGTAGGTTTCATTTAATACGCGTTGCTCTCCTGGCCAGTTCAAGGAAGTTGTGGAATACATATCCAAACATAAAAGGTTATGTACTAAGGTCAAGAAAATGGGGTTCCAATCTCTCTTGGATTTTAAATTTAATAAACTACCCAGAGAGTTATGTGAACAAGTAATTGCTGCTTTTGACACACCAACCTCAACACTTGGAATTGGAGGGAAGAAATTAAGTGTTGATGGAAAGGATGTGCACACTATCTTAGGTGTGCCTTATGGTGGGAAAGTTATTTTTTTAGATGATGACAGCAAAGCATGTCAAGCATTAAAGAAGAATTATCTTGGCAAACCCTTCACTGAGTTGAAGAGTCTGGTAATATCCGGCAAGGCTGAAAAAAATTTTGAAACGGTTTTTTTGTTATTCACTTTAGGAACATTTCTTTGTCCCACAACAAGTACAACTGTTTGTATGAGGAGTATTAAAAGTTTGAGTGGGAAGAAAAATGTTCAAGAATATGATTGGTCATCTTTTGTGTTGTCGGAGCTTATTAGAGAAATTTCGACTTATAAGACAGCATTAAGGAGTGGACGAAAGAAGAAGAATGTAGGAGGATGCTTATTTTTCTTACTGGTATAGTCTATTTGAAATCCTTCTATATTTTGTTCCAGTTTATTTGTTATTGATTAGATTATAATTATCCTTGTGGTGCAGATATTTTACATGCACCACTTTCCATTAGGCCCAACACCGTCAATAGATAGTGGAACGCCTGTGATGCATTTGTGGAACCAACACATGGTGCAGAAACGGGTTAAGCTGGAAAAAGAAAGCATCCATGGTATTCTTTACGGTGGTCAGGCTAATGAAGTGTCTGAAGTTTTACCTCCACTTGCAACGATAACTCACCCGGTATATAAATGTTTATACTTTATTGTCTATGTTTTGGTTTTCACTTACTTAATAAGCTTGGTGTTGAAACTTGGTTAGGATGTGAGGGAGATATATGAAGACTTTTTGCAATATGATAATACATTTGCAAGTAAAGTGCTGAAGTTGCAACAAAGTCTTAACCAGCTTCAAATATCTGATAGTAAAGCTATCATGCGGGTTGGCGAACCAAGCGAAGAAGAAGTAGAGGAAGAGGACTATGGAGATAAAAATGAAGCTGAAGATAATGAAGATGGAGACAAGGGCGAAGACGAAGCTAAAGATGCACATGAAGCTGGGGATGAAGATGGGGATGAGGATGAGGATGACGATGGACATGAAACTGCAGCTAGAGCTGGATCTAAAGAAGATGAAGATGAAGGCTCCAATAGTAAGGAAGAAAGTGATGAAAGACAAGATGGTAAGAAGAGGAGGAGAATAGATGAAAGGCTAATGGTTTGAAGGTCTGAGAGGAAAAGGGTTGAGGTAAATTGGTCACCTTTTTTGAAAGAACCAATACAAGGGAGAATTACAAAAGAACAACAAATATATGAATATTGCACTAGGTAGACCAATCAAGTAGAGGGTGAAGAGTAAGTAATGTGATATTACTTTTCGATAATCATGGTGCATTATGATTGATATAATAACACATTTTTTTGGTAGGTGTGTCGTTGAGATGTACGATTACTACTTAACTAGGGCCGAATGCCAAAGTCTTGGTCCTAAAAAATGGATAAGTACAGCGGTATGTCTAATAGTTTTAATTCATTAGTTGCTTAATTGGATAGCACATTGAGTGTTGGATGTGATCCTTGTAGGTCATGAGCATGGTCGCAAAAGTGATGGTTGGTGAGCAACTTCATGAAGGGAAGGTATGGAGGTACATATTTGATTCAGAATTTATGGCCACCCTAAGGGATAAAAAGTTAAGATGGTCTGTCTTTGAGGATGCAAAGATGCTCATGCCCGATCAACTTGGATATAACCTTGGAAATTGTGATTACCTCTTCTTGCCCATGCTTGTGTTCAATCACTGGTTTTGTTATTGTGCTGATTTGAAAAATGACAAATTTTTCATCCTTGATTCATTGGCTGGGAAGTTATTTAAAGAGAAGAAGATGATGGCCGGATTTATGGTATGCTTTATTAGTACTTTTGCATAACTACTTTAGGTGACTTAAATTTTTACATGGGAATGGTTATCTAACTCTGGAACTATTTGTAGAGAACTAGCATAATTGAGTTGTTACAAGCATGTGACCCGGAGAAATATGGAGAGGATTTTCAGATGGAGATGATATTTGAAGAACTTCCCAAACAAAGTAATGTGTAAGTAACTATCTATGAAAACAAGTACCTTTTAATGTATTCATTTCTAGTAGACAATTTGCCTTACCTTAATTGCTCATATTTGTAGAGATGATTGTAGGGTATATGTCATAAAGTACTGTACAAAATGGGATGGTAGAAGAAGAAAAGGAGGACTGACCATGGAGGACTTTTCAAACGTATGTATATGTGATCCATAATCTTTCTAATTTTTTTTTTCCAATTATCAATGTGAAACTTAAACTTTCTTTATGTTTTTTTAGGAACAACTGAGACAGTTTAGGGTGGATGTGGTGTGGTGGCTGGTAAATCACACGAGAAATGAAGTAAGAAACGAAGTATTTGCCTCTGTCTCAGCAGCTAATCGACCAAAGAGGGCAGGAAAGGAGTGTAGATTAATTTTTAGGCTGTGACATGTTTTCACCATTCTGATTTGTAGAAATTGCCTCTTCTAATTTTTTCCCTCACGTGTTTTAGCTGAAGGTTGACTATGTAATTTGTACAAGTGAGGATATGCTCAATTGAATTTGAAGCTGTATCCAAATTTTAGGGCTTATAAGAATATTTTTACCAATATATTGCAGGGCGTATAAGAATAGAATTTTTGGCTGCAAACTTAGGCTGGCCTTTGTGGGATATGCTTGATTAATTTTGTATCCAAAACATGTTATTTGATCAAAATTTGGTCACATACATGCATTTTACCTAACTGAATTATGATTTTGTGTAAACAAGATTGCCAACACCTCCATTTGGATTTTATATCATAGGTACTAATTAATACTTATTATTTTCAACAAATTAAAATAACATGTTTTTCCTGCCAATTGATACAGCCGGGCTGCTATTTATATTACTTTAATCATATGGTGATCCAATTCAATGTAACAAATGAATCATGCAATTTTCTAAATAAAACACTTGGTGTGACTATCAAGCAAGCTGAACAAGCAACCAAATCAATTATATATAACCAATGTCGCAACTGTGTGTCAAAATTTTGGGTGGGGTAAGTAATGAATTCTCAACAAAGTAATTATTTTAGGACAAAGCTCCAGTAATTTGCAAGTGAGAAACCAAATTTTGCAATTTCCTTCGAAAAAATTTGCAACTGGTACTCCAAATTTTGAATCGAAGAACTATTAAATTCGTTGAAGAGTTAAATCCTTTAGGACAAAGCTCCAGTAATTTGCAAGTGAGAAACCAACTTTTGCAATTTCCTTAGAAACAATTTGCAACTGGTACTCTAAGTTTTGGATCGAAGAACTATTAAATTCGTTGAAGAGTTAAATCCTTTAGGACAAAGCTCCAGTAATTTGCAAGTGAGAAACCAAATTTTGCAATGCCCTTAGAAAAATTTGCAACTGGTACTCCAAATTTTGGATCGAAGAACTATTAAATTCGTTGAAGAGTTAACTCCTTTAGGACAAAGCTCCAGTAATTTGCAAGTGAGAAACCAAAGTTTGCAATGTCCTTAGAAACAATTTGCAACTGGTACTCCAAATTTTGGATCGAAGAACTATTAAATTCGTTGAAGAGTTAACTCCTTTAGGACAAAGCTCCAGTAATTTGCAAGTGAGAAACCAAAGTTTGCAATGTCCTTAGAAACAATTTGCAACTCGTACTCCAAATTTTGGATCGAAGAACTATTAAATTCGTTGAAGAGTTAAATCCTTTATGACAAAGCTTCAGTAATTTGCAAGTGAGAAACCAAATTTTGCAATGCCCTTAGAAACAATTTGCAACTGGTACTCTACATTTTAGAATGAAGAACTATTAAATTCGTTGGAGAGTTAAATCCTTTAGGACAAAGCTCCAGTAATTTGCTAATGAGAATCCAAATTTTGCAATGTACTTAGAAATAATTTGCAACTACTACTCAAAATTTTGGATCGAAGAACTATTGAATTCGTGGAAGTATTTTGCAATTTAGACGCCAAATTTTGCAAATTCCTTACGAAAAATTGGCAACTCGTACATGAAATCTTGGATCGTCGAACTAGAAGATATGAACTGTTCATGTAAGAAACATGTATTAATTCATCTAATGCATCTGCACATATCAGCTGTCCACATACATCAAGACATGAACTTGGATTTACAAATGAAGGGTTGCTATGTACCAAAAAAACCCCTAATACTACTAATATATATCTACATAAACCTATACATGTCAACCAAATCCAAGTTGATCTAGTCTCATGTTATAGAAACATCAACTTAGATTTACAAAACAAGGGCTGCTATATGCCAAAAAAAACCCCTAAAACAACCATTATGTTTATGTCACCCAAATCCAAGTTCATGTGTTAACCCATTTACAATAACATCAACTTGGATTTGAATTTCTACACCTCTTCCTTGTATGACCTGCTTCATGGCAGCGAGAACAATGATAAACCTTCTTTTATTGATGTTGAGACTCGATCCTCACATGACGAGGTCTGCCAGCTGGTCGAGATGTTCTAGGAGGCAGCAAAAAGGTTTGGTTCATGAGCTGAGACACTGTCAACGCATTTGGCTTTGGCATGTCATGGGTCTCAACAGGATGCATAATGCCACTGTATATTTTCTCTTGTGAGCTACGAAGATAACATTCCTTGACATAGCTATACACATTACCATGCACTTTTTTAATGGCTGCACAAGCATGTGGGCAAGGAATGCCAGACATTTGCCAAACTTTGCATGTGCATTCCCTTAGTATCAGATTCACACATACATCTCCACACGGTGTCCGAACCAATGCAATATGTGAGCCATGCAGCTGAACTATCATAACTTCTGCCCTCAAAATATTTTCCTTCAACTTTGCTTCAACATTGGGACCAACTATGCTTTTCCACTTACTCATGGCTGCCTTACTTGCAAAAAATTTCTTGCTCAACTTGTCTCTGTGCTCATTTATAAGAACACATATATTATGCCTTCTCTCTTCAAGAATCCATGCATTAAATGATTCGGCCAAGTTGGTTGTTATCTTATCCCATCTTCGAAATGGGAACAACGATAGTGCCCACCGATCAACATCGCCTTGATTTTCTACCCATATTGCTAATTGTGGAGAGAACATCCTCAAATTTTCCATGGCTATATGAAATTCGTGCTCATGCCTTGCATAAGCTATGTAATCAAGCAACTTTAGTGCCTCTTCTTTATTGTTCCTTCCCATTCCCCTATAAACTTTATTAAACTCAGAGCTAAAATTCTCCTTAACATGTCGATAGCAAAATGCATGTCTATCACCATCAAATATGGCTCTAACAGCACCAATAATAGCATTATTTCTATCAAAACAATAGTTACCTGTAGCAAACCAAGGATATCTTTAATATTTTGAAGAAACCAAGTCCAATCATCATGAGTTTCACTCCCAACTATTGCAAAAGCTAATGGAAACAACTCATTATCGACATCGTATGTTGAAGCTGCCAGTAAGGTGCCTTGATAAGGACCACTGAGGAAACATCCATCCACATATAAAATAGGCCTAGCCCCAAGCAAGAATCCTTTAATGGAATAACCATATGCAATAAATAAACGTTCAAATCTATTGTTCTCAGAAGCCACCCATTTTGCTACAGTGTCAGCATCAGTCTCCATTAGTCTATTACACAACCAAGGAACAAGCATATATGATTGGTCAGGAAGCCCATTTATTTCCACCAATGCCCTCTCTTTCGCTCTTAAAGCTTGACGATAAGTTAGACTTATGCCATAGTCTCTATATATGTTAGCTTTGATTTCATTGGGTCTTTTTTCCACATTAGACCTTACTATGTCATCAATTATAGACGAAGTCAGTGTGCACCTTGTACTGTAAGAAACTTCAAGGTCTTCTTGGGCAGAATGTAAGTGCTCATTCTTGAAAGTTGTTACACGAAGTAAGGGCATAGACTTCCTTAATGAATATGCTGTTATCTTCCATTGACATCCTTTTGCCTTGCAAACTGAAATTATTTTATTTGTGTTGTTCTTCACAAATTTATATTCAAACTCGTGTGCAATACTATACTTGTAGATTGCTTGTCTACAATTATCAGCACTCGCAAAAATTTGCCCAAGTCCTACTAGCAAATCCTTCCACTTTATTGCATTTAGCTCAGGCATTGGTGTTGGGATACTTTGTATTGCACATGGTAGAACTTCAAGATCTTGTGTAGCATGTGAATTCTCAGCTGAACATCCTACTCTGCATTTTCATTTAAATCATGTTTATTACTACCATCCATATTTATATTAGCATAATATTAATTATGCAACTATTAAAAAAACTTACCCATCAGTTGAATCTCTTATTGCCTCTGTACTTTGCTGTATCTTCCCAATTATGTACACATGAGCAAAATTATCATTCAATTTCATTAATTGATTTATCCCTTCATCATCTTTAAGGTCTAAAAGAGCATTGCAATCAAATTTTACTTTGTACTTCAACTCTATTCCATTTAAATTACAATTTAAGCATGATGAAATCAATCTAACAAGTCCTTCAAGAGACATTCCTTCTCTAATCATTCTTCCATTACAGCTCCCCCCATCATAACGCATTGTCCCATGCATATCTTTTACAATATCTCCACCAAAATGAAAATAACAAAAAATTTCCTTTACACAACTACTTTCCATCGTACCCAATAATATCAACCTACAAGAAACAAAATAAAATGTAATAATATATCACTTAGAAACAAGTTACTTTTGACATAAGTGATTTTCGCATCAGTCAAATAGTGACAGTGTTCCATCTTAAAATATGGACACTCGATGATAATTTCTTACACTTTCAGTTGCAAAATGTCGAATCTTCATGCCAAATATTTTATAACGTCAAATAAAAAAATTTCTTTCATGTTCAGTTGCAGAAAACCGTTCCATCTTTTTCCTTACCAAAGCCATTTTGCAAGAAATTAGACCTTCATGGAGTAAACCTTTTTGTTCAGATGAAAGGATTTGCAAAAAAAAAAAAAAACCTGTCTACATGCACCAGCACAAAACCTTAAGCTTTCTTGAGTCAATAATTAAGACAACTCCACCTCTTCCAAGCATAACTCTGTTTCAGGAATGGGTACTCTTCAACATACAGCTCCACCTCTTACATGCACCTCTCATTAATGGCGGCAAAGAGACAAATCGGGAGGGAAATGTTGGAGATGATGAGTGTACATGTTATATTTACTCATAGGGGCATTTTCATCATTTCCTTTGTAATTCTGATTGGGGAAAAATAACATGGGACTTGATTGGCCTTTTAGAATTTGTTGGGACTTAACTGGTATAAAATTGGTCTTTTGGGACTTAATTGTCATTTTCCCGAAATAATTTCAAGTTGAGTAGGGTCTTTATTGATCTTTCATGTACGCTTTAGAGATAAAAAATAACCCTTTACCCATAATAGTATTAATAACATGAATTTGTTATAGAATAAATTATATATAGAAGATCCACATGTCTTAATTTAACTATAGATACATTTTGATATATTCATGAAATTCCAAAAATATATTTTTCTATTTATGCATGACACTTAATATGCATTTCCTATTTAATATTACTATTAATAATAATAATATTTTTAAAGCAAATGGTATTTATGGCACTTTATACAGAAATTGTTATGACTTGTAGCATGATTTATTTATGAATAAGGGAGATTGAAAGTTTCCGTGGAATTCATCGACATTTTATTCAGTTCAATGAACGAACGAAACTGATGGGCATTGAATTTAATTGATTGTAGATAAAACCTTATCAACAAATATAATATAAGGAGGCAAATTATTTAGTGTGTACTGGTGGATTTAATTAGAATTTGTTGTGTACAATGTAATTGGCATTTTCGATTTGAAAAAGATGTAATATAGAAGCACTTGCATGAACTGAATTGAAAAGTTGCTTACAACTTCTTCTATTTTTCATTTTTTTAATGAAAAATTTTCAACTAAAGTGTAGGTGAGTGAGAGTGAGGATATATCTCTAGCCTCAAAGAACACTTATAAAAATATTTACAAATAGCATACTAACAAGGTCCTCACATTTATAATAGAGTTTGATCTTACAAACTTGTAAGTTATATATTAAATCATCACCAATTTGACCAACGTTTATTGGTCCACTCCCACATGTTCTAAGAAATCTAACCTAATTATTTGTATAAATGGTAAGACTTATATATTTATTCTTACATATCTAATATATTTTATCTAATTAAATTAAGACAAGTAAATTTTACTATATTAATAATATTAATAACAAAAGTTTATTATGAAACAAATAATCTATAAAAAAAATTTACATGTTATTGCACTTCGATTGCGATCTCCATAAAAAGGGAAATCAATAAATGTAGGAGTCATAACCAAAATTTTAAAAGGATAATTGTGGAAACCTATTAAAAAATGGTCTACAACAACCAAAATAGGGTTTGGAAGTTGATTATATGTAGGGAAAATATTAGGCATCTCACATCACTTATCTATAAGAATGGTTACTCTAAGTTGACTAAACAAAATTAATATGACCTAAAATGAAATTTAATTATCCTTAACAAAACAAAAACAATAAAAAGAAAAGAAGAAGAAAATTAAATAAAAAATATTATTTATGTACAAGTTGAACTTGACCTAAAATAAGATCCTAAGACCTACGTACCTTTTGGAGGAATCAAAACTCATGTAGTTCAAGAGTAAAAATGTATGTCAATTTGTTAGCATTTTTTATGAAATAAATTTTTTATTTTTTTAAAAGTTTTTAATTGGATTTGTATCTTTTAATTTATAAAAAAGAATTATTCTCTTATATGAGAAATGGTTTTTTTTAAATTAGATTGAAATTCATGTGAAGATTCTAAAAATCTCACACATAAACTAATGTATTTTATATATGTGGAGCTTTCAAAACCTCATACGGCGTAGAAATTATTTTTCATTCTATTCATTTATAACAAAAAATATCTTCTTCTTCTTGTTGTTGTTTTTAAATGGATTTTAAACAAATCAAGTTAAGTACCATGATTATTATGCTTGAGGCAACCTACTGCCACACACTACATGCCAATTGATTAGTTACCTTTGGAGACTCTAAAAATCTCATATAGTATGACTAGAAAAAAACACATATACAAAAGTCTCAAATCAAATATTGGTGTAGTGTGTGTTAAAGGAGGGTACAATAGTATAAGTGGCTCTAAAAAAATGAAAAGAAAAGAAAGAAAACAAGGGATCAAACCTTTGGGACACCTTTTGTAACAATCTTGAGGAATATTTCAATCTTTATGCTATAGGCAACAGACAAAAGAAGTGAATGGTCAAAACATGTACTTTTGTGTGTGTGTGCATGTTAGAAAAAAAATATATATATATATTATTTTCTCTTCTTCTACCTACACGAATGAAAGGCCACACTTGGTATAGAGGAAAAAAATTGATTTAAATACTTATGGTTAAAGCTGATTGAGAGGTGGAAGGGGGAAAACAGAAAGGAAACGAGAGGGAAAAAATAAGAAGATAAAGGAAGCAAAATTAATGAAGGGAATATTGAAGTAAAACTAAAAGGAGAGAGGAATGAGAAGCACATACAAATATATACATATAGAGAAGGAGGCATGCACATACAAGACACACACATAAGTGATTGATACACATTGGTAAAATTAGATTTAGAGGTGGGGAAGGTGATAAAGAAGAAAAAAATAAAATAAAGAATGAGTGAGAAAAGAAAGGAACCAATAAGACGTATATATGGCATACAAGAATTTTCGAAGGAGGAAAATAGAAATCAAAAGGATAATTTAAATCATTATTAATCCTATACCCTTCAACCTTTAACACTTTTGAGGATCACATATGTCATCACAAGTACGAGAGGATTGGCTTTCCTTAGAGTATTATAGAATAATGAATAATTGATATTATCCTATTTAGGTCATCTCTAACCTCATATTATCATGAGTGAGGATGATGCAAGAAAAAATATTCCTTACCTTTTCAACAAACTCTATTCTTAAGATCTCTTCTCTCTCTCTCTCTCTCTCTCTCTCTCTCAATCCACCACATTCCTCTCCCTTTTATAGATGAAAATTAAGGCTTCCATTCTTAATGGTTGAATCCCAACAAATCATAATTTATGATTAATTTTATTTGATTTTTAATATTTCAAATCAAAGCACACATTTAGGGATTAGATTTCTATTTAAATTTTTCTAATTGAAGACTCATATTAAGGAATAAGTTTGGGAATTTTTGAATTAATTTTTATTTATTAATTTTCATTTTATTTTTTATTATTTTAGTAAGAAAATGTCTCAGATGTGCAAGATCCAAAGGTGCCATTGAAATAGCCTTAGGGTAATGACTCGATTATGGCATGAATGCTGAAAGTAATGCTAGACATTCAATGAAGTCTAGTTGACCATATACCCTGAATCGTAATAGGGATCACGAGGAGCCGAGGCCAGAGAAAGAGGCAAGGCCTGAGACTAAAGATAGGTTAGAATCTAAGCAGCAATTTGAGATATAGTTGAGTAGGCCAACAACCTGCTATGCTTTAAGGAGTAGGCTAGTGACCGATAGGGAAGATCAAGAGATTCTCATGGATTGAGTTTAGAGAACTTTTTCATGGTTGAATTTTCCAACCTTTAATGGTAACATGAGAGAGGGGATGCAGAGAACTGGGTTGAGAGGATGGAGACTATCTTCAAGGTTACTTCGTGTTCCTTTGAGCAGAAAGTAGTATTGGCTATAGTGCAATTAATAGAGGATGCCAAACATTGGTGGCATTCGATAAGACCCTCTGGTGGTAATTGACTCAATTGGGAGCAATTTAAAGAAAGGTTCTTTAATTATCATTTCCCTACGGCATTTCAAGATGAGAAGGAAGTAGAATTCTATGCTTTTAGTAGGAATATATGGATGAAGAAGCTTTTATAAAGAAGTTTAACTAGCTTTCCAAGTTCATGTCTTACCAGCACGAAAGGGATGACACTAAATAAAGAGCTAAGAGGTTGATTAAAAAGATGTGACCTAAATATAAAAGATATATTACCTTACTAGGAGAGCTACTTATGAGGAAACCTGCAACAGACTTTGTATAACTGCAAGACGGGGTTGAAAGGTAGATTTCGAGAAGAGAAGAAATAATTATGGATAGTTTTCCACTCTATTAGGCCTAACTGGAGGAATATCAAAGAAGAATAGTTTTAGTGCTAGTGGTTTAAGATTCTTAAGCAGGAGGGTTGTCGGTAGAGGATTATAGTCTCTGGGAATAATTGGCTAGGGTAGGGGGTTTAGTGGGGCTAGAGATTCTAGAGCTCTACAGCAATCGAGTCAGATCACTATTGACCTTACATCTCGCGTGAGCACTGCATGCTTTCTCGTGTGTGCAATATGTAGAAAGAACCATCCTTGAAGGTGCTAGGCATGCTACATTTATGGTGGCATAGGTCACTTTGTGAAGAAATGCTTTAGGAATCGAGCACTTATAAGAAATGATTAATAGTGCTAGGTTGAGTGTACACAGTTACCTGGGAGAAGGCTTAGACAGCATCAAATTTAATCACAAGTATAATTTTTATTCGTGAGTAAAGAGTTAAGGCTTTATTTGACTCGAGAGCTACTCATTCATTTATATCACATGACTTTGTGAAGAATTAAAATTTCTTATGCATGGGTTGTCTTATGTTGTTAAGGTGTCTACACCCTTTGGATTACTAGATAAGACCAATAAGGTGTGCAAGGAAATCAAGTTGTGCTTTGAGGGCAAGACTTTAGTGATAGATCTAATCTTGATTCCTATTTAAGGATTAGATGTGATCATTAGAATGGACTAGTTAGTAGGGAATAATGCTACTCTAAATTGAGCTAGAAAGATGATATTACTACTAGTTTATATG
This sequence comes from Prosopis cineraria, assembly GCF_029017545.1. Taxonomy (NCBI): domain Eukaryota; kingdom Viridiplantae; phylum Streptophyta; class Magnoliopsida; order Fabales; family Fabaceae; genus Prosopis; species Prosopis cineraria. The sequence goes on along the minus strand of NW_026555336.1, from coordinate 8,775,604 downwards.
CGATGCCAACTGTGGTTTCCACAACAACTACCGGTGAGCCAAGGTTATTGTCAGTAGTTCAAGTTGAAAGGTTAGTTTTTTAAGGTTGTCAAGCCTATGTAGTATTCTCTACAATTGAAGGTAGTGGCAATAGTAATATTGATGAGATTCAGGTAATGAACGAGTTTCTTGAGGTGTTTGCGAATGAGGTATCGAGTTTGCCACCAGAGCGAGAAGTGGAGTTCTCCATTAATTTAGTACTTGATATTGAGCCTATTTTAAAAGCACCGAGTGGCTCCTTCAGAATTGGTGAAGCCCAAGAAGCAGCTTAAGGAGTTGTTAGAGAAGGGCTTTTTGTGCCCTGGCATGTCACTATAGGGTTTGCCAGTCCTATATGATATATCTTAGTGTGACTAAGATGTACTATGACATGTAGAAGCATTGGTGGTGGCAAGGCATGAAACGGGATGTTAGCAAGTTTGTGAGCCAATGCTTTACATGTCAAAACATGAAGATTGAGCATTACAAATCGATAGGGATGCTATAACCACTAAAGATTCCTCAAAAGAAATAGGACACCATCTCAACACACTGTGTTTGGTCTATCGAGGACTCAATCAGGATATGACATTATGTGGGTTATTATGGATTGGTTGACAAAGTCAGTATACTTTTTGCCAGTTATGACTACCTGTAGTATAGAAAAGTATGCAGAGGTATACATGAAAGAGGTGGTAAGACTGCACGATGTACTAAAGGACATGGTCTCAGATCGAGATCCCTAATTTACTTTAAGGTTGTAGGGAGCATTACAAAGAGCTATGGCTACTAAGTTGAGGTTTAGTACCTCTTATCATCCACAAACTGATGGGCAGAGCGAGCGCACAATACTAACTTTAGAGGATATGCTTAGATGATGTGCCCTTGAATAGAAAGGTAGTTGGGATAGCCATTTGCCTTTGGCCGAGTTTTCCTACAATAACATGTTTCACTCAAGTATTTAGATGACACCGTATGAGGCATTACAATAGAGGAAGTGTAAATCGCCTTTGTGCTGGGTTGAGTTGAGTGAAAGAAGTGTGATGGGTCTAGATATTATGGATTTGACCATAGAAAAGATTAGACTTATCCGGCAGAGGCTTCTTACTACCCAGAGTTGTTAGAAGAGTTAAGTTGATAAGCGATGTTGACTATTAGAATTTAAAATGGGAGATCATGTGTCTGTCTAGGTTTTTCCATTGATCGGTAGTGGTAGATCTATGCGAGCTAAGAAGTTATTGCCTCGATATATAGGATTGTATCAAATTTTAAGTAGAATAGGTCTTGCAGCATACAGGATTACTTTGCCTTTGGCATTATCTGGGATATATGATGTGTTTCATATGTCATAGTTGAAGAAGTATTAATTAGATCCATCTCGTGTGATTGAGCTAAAAGAGATAGAACTTCAGGAGAATCTTACATATTGGACAAAGCTAGATTGGATAGTAGATGTCAAAGAGAAATAATTGCATAATAAGAATATCCAATTGGTTAAGGTGTTTTGATGAGGAATGGCTCCTGATGACGTGATGTAGGAGACCGAGGAGAGTATTAGGAAGTAGTAAGCTCATTTGTTTTCATGAGATGAGTTTGTAGTTGCATTGAATTTAGGGGGAAAAATTCCTTTAAAGGAGGGGAGAATTGTAACATCCTAGATTTCAAGCTAAGGAACTGGTTGCTAATTAGGGATAAATTAATAATTAGTAGATTGACTATGGTTTGGATGTTGAGTTGGTATTTTATATTGTTTGAATGTTATGTTAATAGGATTGAAGGGTAGAACAACAATTTATGGTGAAACACGAAAGCACAATTGAGATTGGCCTCATTATGCCATGCGCCACGATGGAAGCTATATGCGCTGTGGTACATGGTACAAATTTTTACTTAAGAGCTAAGTCATAGCTCATGAAACCAAAAAGGAAAGGAAGGAAAATGTGTTTGAAGAGGAGGCCTTTTGCTTTGCTAGGGCTTGCAATATCTAAAGCTTGGGAGTTTCCTTCAACTAATGATTTATTAGGTAAGTATCATATAGCCCTAAGCTTCATTTCTACCCTATTTTAATTGAATTTGATCGATTGTGAAATTATGTGTATATATGAGAATTTGACACAAATGGTAAGGCTAAGCCCTATTTGGAAGAGTCGAGTATGTTGTGATTCTTGACCATATGGTGAGGTAGAGCCTCATATGTAAGAGTCAGGTGATTAAAAGTGAAACAAGTCTATGTGAATATGTGTTGTATGTATTATGCCTCATATAAGTCCACAAGTGTGTAATGTGGCGTTGAGGGTCAAATTAAGTAATTATTGTGATTTATGTGATTAAAAGTGTCAATCAGGTGTATGTAGTCTTTTTGGACTTAGTTTAAGACTCAAAGTAGCCTAATGAGACAAGAAATGAAAATTAAGCACTTAGGATGTGAGTTTTGAAAGAAAAAGTAACTTTTTACACCTAAGTATCCAATTTTAGATCAGACCACATTGAATCAAGTTTAAATTTATCTCATTAGATATAATATGTTGTGAGGGTACTTGAATCACTCTAATCAGATGTTAGATGTGGAAATGGGGCGCGATGGATGTTTGTCTTTTGAGCTATCATATAACAGTAAAAATTGTTATCATATGTGCCGTAGCACATTGTGTGCCACGTTGAGGCGCATGACATAGAGAAGAATAGAGTTGTAGCTTTGTATCACATGCTATGGCCCATAGTAGTGTGAGCCACAATGTATTGCACTTTTCTAAGGGAGAGATATTGTGCCTCTTTTAGTCATTGAATTAGGTTTATGCTTTTATTAGTCCTCTTATTTCAACATATGTTTTATGAAGTTGAGATCCCGTGTTTCGAAAATGAATCGAGGGTTATTACTCTGATATTATATCGTGATTGTATTGTGATGTGTGTGATTCAAATGGTGAAGTTTGGATTGTGCAGGGACTTCACACAACTCAACACCTAAAACCATAATCAATCCACTAATTACTAATTTACCCTAATTAGCAGCTAGTTCTTTGGATTGAGATTTAGAATGTTATAATATTACTCTTATTATATGAAAATCATTGTTCTTGAGCCAATATCATCTATATTTTCATTATTTAAGTATTAGAGCTTTATTGTACTCATCATTACTTTTAGGGAGAGTTTGAATTGAGTGATTTACATATTTTAAATTATTGTAAATGAGAGGGAAAGATTTCCTTAGTAATTAAGAAAAGTTATTCTCTTGGAAAAAGAAGCTCACTAATGAAGTGAGTTATATAAAGACTTACAAATGTCCAAACTAAACTTGTAGTTATATTGTGGTGGCAAGAACCCACTTAAGCTTGTGTTATAGTAGAAAAGTCTTAAGTGATTGCTTAGAGATTAGATCTAATGCCTGCCTTGACATTACTAAGACAACACTTTTACACATCATTGTGATAACCAAAATTTATAAATCCTTAAGAAAAGTGATCATAACCCAAGGATTTGGAAGTAATAGTTTAAAATATTGGGATGCTAGGGAAAACCTTTTTTGAAAAGCCATTTGAGCTCAAATCATAGTTTAAAATAAGTTAAATAAGATAGTAGAAGGAAAAGGGGTCAAATAACACATCAAATAAGCCCTAAAAGAGGCATTTAAACATGCCCAACAAAACCACGATCTGCCAAGGTGGACGGCACAGAGAACCAATAGTTCTTACTGTGAGATGTGTCACAGCACGTCGTTGCTATTATGATAGCAAACATTTGTCATGATAGCATTCCATATCCAATATTGGAGCACACCATTTTGCTGTTTGAGATCCAAAATGAGTGATTCAAGTATCCACTCATAGCTCTTCAAGCCCTTAATTATTGAATCTAGTCTCACACCTAAATAATTAACTATTTAAAAGTTGGATACCTAAATGTAAAATGGTTCATTTTCAACCCATAACACACATAAAGGTATAAAAAACTCATAACTTAGTGCCAATAGCCCTTAGATCACTTTGACCAACTCAAATGAACCACACATAACCTGATCACTCAATTATACCACAACAATCACAACCCAAACATAAAATGACCATCAAATCTCCCATTTCTACAATGAATTCAAAGGGAACAATCTAATTCTCAATATCAAATTATGGTCATTTTCATACGCACAGCATTATATCAACATTACTTGTACTAGTTTTTTGGTCGTTCACATTTATTTAATTACAAATACATCAATTATGGGTTGAGATGCACACATTTCACAATTCTTATACAAGTGATTTAAAATATGTATGAAATCCTAAGTTGGCATAATTTGCATGACATATTCATTACAAAACTAAAATAATAAGGTAAGAGAGCTATATAAACATAGCCCTCAGTCCTTGGTGGTCCCTTTCTTTCCCTTACCCTAACCAGAGCCCTCATGTATAAAATATAACCACGGGGTGAGATAAATATCTTAGTAATAAAATAATTTACATCTATCAATTAACATGCATGACTATAAGCAAGTAAAACTAATATATGCAAAAATATTCGTTTAGCATAATCAACATATTCTTTTTAAAAATTATGATTCATTTCTACTCTAGCATGATCATTCCACCTTCCAAGCCTCCATATCACCTTAATTGAAACCATAGGCTCTATTGGACCAAGTGCAAATTCATAATGGCTCGAGCTCACCTTTAATAGTAAGATCACCTAGCCAAAGGCGTCCTATTCCACTTCCAAACTATGGTTTCCCCCTATCATACATAAATTGAGGTGTCGTTACTCTAACATCACATGATTGATGCTAAGGAGTGCCAATCTCCAACATCATCAATAAATATCCATTAAGGTTTTGACAATAACTTATTCAAAATTAATAACAATTTATTTAAGTTTTAACGAGCTAGAAAAATTGATAAGATGAGCTTAATTATACAAATGTTAGTCTTTCATCAACAAGTATCCATTTAGATTTTGACAATAACTAATTTGAAATTAACGACAATCCACATGGTATTTAACAAGTTACAAAACTAATAGGATAGGCTTAATTGTAAAAGTGTTATTTCTTTATCAACAAGTATCCATTTAAATTTTGACAACTATCAAAACCTCACTTTTAACTCTTTTCCTGTGTAATTTGGAGTAATATGGTTCAGAAAAAAAATACAAATTGAAGCCCATAACTTAAAATCTATAAATTAATCATTAGGTTATTGTTCCTTTAGTAAGTCCATAATTTTTTTGCTGAACTTTGAAAAATCATAACAAAATCTAGAAATTTCATATGATAATGATATAAAATTATATTGAAAAATATTGAATCCTTTACCAAAAAAAAAATTTGTGGCCTTTGCTTGTGATAAACAATACAGTCTGTTGCTTTTCTATAGTTGCTCTGTTTCTTAGACAAACTCTATACCTTAACTTTAAAACTTCATAACTCACTCTAAAAAATTGATTTTGATATGATTCTTGGCTTATTGTAAACCTTTACAAATTCTCTACAAGATAAAAATAAGAAACAAAACTTTAATGGAGACAAATGGTATAGTAAATACATTCCCTAAGGTTGCTCTGTTTTCAAGACTGATACTGACCCTTCTTGTGGAAAATTAATAACTTAAGATATAGAGATCCAATTGATTTGATTTTGAACTTTTTAGAGAGCTTATGATGTCTAGATTATGCATACAAAATATCAAGGTCAAAAGAATCCATTTGCTATAAACATTTTAATGGAACAATAATAGACTTCTAGAAAATCCTGCATCAAAATAGCTTGATACTTATTTGTATAAATCATAGCTCTAAGGGATTTCTAAAGCTTCAAATCATGCTTTATCACTCTAGACATATCAAGAATGCATAATATTGTTTTTTATTGAATTTACATATTTCAAATAAATTTACATATGATTTAAAATATAAGTCTTTAACTTGGCAATCTAGTGCCATGAACTTCTTTGAGTTCTTGTTATCTTTTCACATAACATAGTTAGTAATTGGGAGTGAGACATAAAGTATCAGTTGCAACATAATCATTACACATAGCATGACCCATTTAAACATTGAACATAACTAACAACTATGACATGTTATTCAATGTACTTACTACTGAACTTGATGACATAAATGCATATCATAGTACTATGGAAGAACTTCATATGAAACATTTAGCAACTCATATCACATGACATCAAAAATTCAAATAAATCATACCATAATCAAGGATAAAATCATATGCAAGGGAAAAGATTAAGTTGCTACCTTCTAATTCTTGCTTTTGCTCTAATTTCTCATTAACCTTGGGATTGTTCCAATCAAAGCTTCCACAATTGATATGTCTTTCTTTCAAATAATCTAATGACAACATTCAAAAACTCCCATCAAATAAATTGTTACAAAAGAACTGAACCAATCTTCTTCAATTCCTTGAACATCTCATTAAACTTCATCGCCTAAATTTGACTTGTACTTCAAATGGCTCTAAAATTGATAATCCAACTATACCTTACATCACATGTAAATTAGTAAATTATGAAATGATTGACATTATGGCATGTGTATATATTTGGACTTGAGAAAATTTAAGATGAGTATTGTGACATCCTAAATAGAAACTAATTACTGATCAAGAATAAATTAGTAAATTTGTGGATTAATTAATTTGATTGTGATTTTGGACTGTGAATTGACATTTCAAGTCCTTGGGTAGTTGCTTGAACAAGATCACACGGAGGTACATCTATCCAAGATCGAGTAGGTGAGCTAGAGTGAGAAGTGGCTCATATTGTGCCACGCATTGTAGCATGGCATAGGAATCAACTTGAGAAAAAGAGAGGAAAAGGGGAAAAAGATTTATAAGGGAGAAGAAGAAAAGGAAGCTTTGTTAGGGCAAGGATTTATAGCTACTTGGGAGTTTGTTTTAATGTATTGTCTACCAAGTAAGCTTAGTACATTCTTACTCTCCTATTCTACCTTATTTTCTCTTAGTTTGAGATATAGAGAAACTTAATTGTAAGGTTTTAAAGGGTTGATTTTTGTCTTAATAGCAGTAAAAAGGTTATTGAAAATTAAATTAAGGGTTTGTAACTAGTTTAATGGTAGTTAGTGGAGTTTTTAGGCTTTGGTTTAGTTTAGTTGGAAGGTTTTAAAGTGTGACAAGTCCTACATTGATATTATGGGAGTTAGCAGACATTATAGAGAGGGTATAGAGATTGATTACGACTTAGAATTATCTTATGATAAGAGTTAGAAGTTTAGATTTGCATAATCATGCTAATAAATGATTGTGCAAGTTTGGAAATTTGATATATAGTGTTTAACTTTGTAAATTGTTATGGCTCAAGTGTTTATTAAGCAATTTAAAGTTAAAAGAACAAAAGGTACCATGGGTAACCCTTTTTGGTAATGAAAGTATAGAGATAACTTGATAATTCATTCTATTTATTAGTTTATTAAACTATTTGCAAATTGCTTTCAAAAGTAAATTTGATACTACATGTTGTGTGATTTAAAAGTTAAATGATTTTGAATTGATAAAATGGGAAAAAGGTTTTAATCTATAACATGTATTAATCATTGTATTTTGTTTGAAAAGCTAAATTGATAATGAAATGCAAATAAAGTAAAGTATATTAATTGCATTATGTATATGTGTAAAAGTCATTACTATGATAATGCATGGGAGTTCACCCTGGGTGGAGTAGTGTAAAAAATTCATATGGTTAGTTGGCATCATAGGACATCTGATGTAGCAACATGTGATGGACTATTACCATGGGACATTCAAGCAGTCATGATATGATTATGAGCTCCTTAGTACTAGGAAGAGTGCGGCGTCGAAGAATATGACACCCAATTATTTGTGTAATTGGGGAAATCTATAGTTTGGAAGTGGGATAGAACATCTTTACCTATGTAGTTCTCCTATAGAAGGTGAGCTAGGATCGGTATAAATAGAATTGGTCTAGTATGTAGCCTACAAATTCAGTTAGAGGTAGATGTAGAGGTTCGGATGGATAGTATGATCATGCATGTAATATTGATTATATATATATATATATATATTGGCATGTGATTGATAATCTCATTTTACAAAATTGTTTATGGTTTTACTCGTTAATAGATATTTGTGAGTTATTTTAGTTATTATGACTCTATCTCACCCCATAGGTAGTATTTTACAAGTTTAGATTTTAATAAGAGCAGAAGGAAGGACTTGGGCTATGAGAAGTAAAACTATTGTATCATCCTTTGACTGAATTTATGTAAAGAAAATGTATGTGTGTGTATGTATTTGTTTATAAGTTGCCTAAGAGGAACGCATTCACATGTTTTGGTTGCACTGTATGATATGTTGAGATGTGTTACGTATCTTAGCCTTAGATAATGTCTTTGTGATAAATTTGGTTAATGGATATTTTATAAGAAATCAGGGTGTTTGCGTAACATTCTAAACTTCAATCCAAGAAATTAGTTTCTAATTAGGGATAAATTAGTTATTAGTAGATTGATTATTATTTTGGATAGTGGATTAATGTTAGTGTTGGTTGATTGGTATGTTAATAGGATTGAGTGGCGGAATAAGAAATTGGAATGAAACATGCAAGTAGCAATAAGAGTTGTCTTACTGTGCCACACACTGTGGCATGTGCTGCATGCACCACAACGCATGGCATAGACTTTAAATAAAGCTAATGTGAATCAATTCATGAATTAGAAGAAGAAAAGGAAGAAAAACATGTGGGAGGAGAGAAGAAGAGGTTGTAATGTCATCCTCAACATTACTAAGTACATAGAACACCAAACACGAAACAAAGTTATGATAATTGAGGTTACATTAATCCCATAAATAGTTATTATAACTCAAGGTTAAAAGCATTTAAGAAAAATGGGATTGTATGAAAACCCTTCAAAAGATTGTTTGAGATCAAACTATAGTTAAAATCAATTAAATAAGACAACAAAAGCATAGAAAATTCATCATATAAAAATACTAAACAAAACTGAAAGATTTTCAAGAAACAAGGCATAGTGCGCTATGGCACAGTGTATCATTCGCTATGGTAGACTGTATAGAGGGAAACATCCTTCTCTATGTGTCATATTGCAATGTGTGACCATTGTCATGATAGCAAACTATTGTTATGATAACTATCCAGCCAACTTTTCGAGTGCGCCATTTTAATGTCCAATGTCTAATTCGAATGTCCACACGTAGCTCTTAGGGTCATCTAGTTATTGATACCGGTCTCTCACACCTAAACACTAAGCCAAAAGAGATTTGGGCACCCAAACTCTAAATGGTATTTTTCTTTCAAAACCACTATCAAGGTGTCTAAACTCCTTACCCAAATGGTAATAGCTGTGGAACCACTTGAACTAACTCAAATGGATCACAAGCAACCTCTACCAACATTTAAACCACAATAACAATAGTCCATATAAGATTTGGCCACTAAAACCCCAATTTTAACATAATTTCCATAAGAGGTGACAATTTCTTATAAAAATCCAATGGCTAATCTAACACATAAATTATTACAAAACTAACACTTACACTAGTATCTCATCCTCTTACATTCATTTCAACATAGATACAGCAAGCTTAGGCTAAGATACCTACAATTTATAATAGAAATCATGTAAGTACATCACAAAACTATATTTGTCCTAAGTTGGCATATGCATACAATATTTGTTACAAATTAAAAGAAATAAAGAGGCTGTACAATTCTAGTTAGTCCCTTCGATGCTTGGTCACACATTCCTTTCCCTTACCCTTATCAAAGCTTTAGCCTATAAAATGTAATCATGGGTTAAGTCAAGGACTTAGTAACCAAATAGTCTAATTAACTACTCATGTGTGAGAACAATTTGTGCATATGTGAAGTGGCATTCAAAACATGTATCAAGTCCTATATATATACACATGTGATTCTAGTATGAAATGTATGATCAACACACCACCTTATACCCTCCTTATGTCTTCTAATTGAATCTGTGGGTTGACAACTTGATAGGACCAAGTTCATGTGACTCAACTGGCCCAAGCTCACCATTACTAGGAGGAAGCCATAGCTAAGAATTCTTTTTCCCATTATAGATCATAGATTCCCCCTATCTCCGAATACTAGAGGTGTTGATGCCTACTCTACCTCCTGTAATACTGAAACTTTCAAATAATATAATACTGAGCATCATGGCCTCCATAGTGCTAGTATACCATATGAAATTTTAAACAATGTCCTAACAATACACTAGGGTGAACTCCCACCCTCTCATAATGATCATGTTGAATATGCTTAAGGATTCCAACACATAGCTATAACATAGATTATTCATGAAAATGCTCATTTGTATTTAAATCATCAAGTTTCATAAATACTTATACTTAAAATAGCATTCAACTTTTCATAATCAACAACATTATTAAGGTACTTATGTAGGATATTTAATAAGAGTATAATGAAAAAGATATAAATTTTTTGGGTTAAAATGCATTTTCTCCTCGTACTTTTCTTTAAGAAACACTGGGTATCCTGTATTAATAGGTGGGACTTTTTTTTATAAACTATTTTATAAAAGAGAAAAATTACCCCTCTATTTGTAATCTATTAACTTTGCATTTTCCTGCTAATGTGGGATGTCCTTTGGCACTAAGGTGTTTTTGAACTCTTTTTCTAAAATCATTGGGCACCATGAAGTTTTGTTAAACTAAAATTTAATAAATATCATAAAAATATTTAATATTTATTAAGAAAATAAAATTTTATAAAAATTAATATTGATTAAGTCTCTTAAATTTTCTAGGCATTCTTTGTAATTTTTTTTATAATGAAATATGTTTTCAATTTTAAAACTAGGAAAATGAGTTACAAATTCAACAAGACAATTTAATTTTATCTGTTTACTTGGAGGTATCTTCCCTCTTTCTTAAAACAAAGTTGCAAAATACCAAAATTTTAAATTTGGGTGATACAATATTTGGAAAAAGACTATTAGTTGACCAAAAAAAAATATAGAGAATGACTTAACATATTTAAAGGACTTAATCATTATTAATTTTCTTATATGGTCATTTTCTATAATAAATTTGAAAATATAATTATTATCATTATTAGGGTTAAAATGTATTTTTTTTCCTTATACTTTCCTTTAACAAGTGCTAGGCACCCTATACTAATAATGAAAGGGGCTTTTTGCTTTTATGGAAAATTGTTTAGATGGTATAATGACTCACTTATTAGTATAAAGTATCTAGTACTCGTCAAAGAAAAGTATAGGGAAAAAAATGCATTTTAACCCAAGCTTTTTTAAGAGTTTAAGGTTTCACCTAATATTTCTTAAGAATCATAAAGTAGATACTAATGCCTCATGTTAATATGGTTAAGAGGGAGTACATTTTTAGAGTTTGATTCGAATTTTGATGAGCCAATATATGGTTAGTTCATACTTTGTATTACAAATTGTCAAAACAAAAATATTATCAACTATGTGTTAAGATATTAACAAGTAAGTATTCACGTTTAACAAGTAAATGTTCCCTTGTTATATTCTTTGAAATATTTTACCCTTTAAAATAATTTTTATACGTTATATATGATATTATCAACTACAAGTTCTGTTATTGACGAGTATATGTTCATTACTGCTTGTCATATTTAACATCTAAGCCATTCAACTCTTTTTATAAATCAAATTATAAATATTTTATAAATTTACCAATATACATCCTACATTAATAAGACAATATTCATTTTTTTACAACACAAAATTCAGTTTTCCTCATGTGGGATTTGTAACATTCAAAAGGATATCCATTAAAATTAGGGGCATTTTTTTTTTTTACCAAACAATAATTTCACTTGGATCTTTTGGCCCATACAAAATTCCAAATTCTGTTGTGCCTTCTTTGCAATGTTGTTCCTTCCAAGGACCCTATATGCAACTCTCTCTCTCTCTCTTACACAGCTGAAGGAATAAGCTCCAGCAACGGGACAGAATATCTCCTAGATCCATCTTATTTTAGTAGATATTTTGAGCCAATGGGTGAACCAGGTTGATTTCTATTAGCTTTTATATGGAAATATATATATATATATATATTTATCATTTTTATTTGGGAGAATTCCATTATAGAACTATAACAGGGAGAAACTCTGCCTCAAGGATTACGAAATTCTAACATATCTCCGGGATCAAGAGATCAAAATTATTTAAATTAAACCACAAATATTTCCAAGTAAAAAAACCATAAACATATATTATTTGAACTAATTAGAATAAGTTGTGTGTGTGTGTGTGGTTGTGTTGTGGTTACATGAGCAAAGATATATTTAAGACCTAAATCTACTTACTCAATAAGTATCTTAATTATAATTATTGGATTCCATCGACACTTTTTTTTTTTTAGTGAAAGGACAAATTTTATTTAAAGAAACAAAGTATGAGCTGGCGACCAATTCTAAGAAACATCTCTTGAGAATTCGCCTGAAGTAAAAACAGAAAAATAAATTTCAGAAAAATTACAACCATAGTAGAAAATATCCTGTTCAATGGGATTGTGGGAGAAGTCTTCTTTGATGACATTGGATGATCGAAGATATTTCTGTCAACATTTGAATATGAGCAAGATATACTTTTTTTCAAAAATTGAAAACAATCTTCATTATCAAAACGCCTCTAATTACGTTGTCCCCTCCAAAAAAATTAAGATTTAATGCTTTCTGAGCATTGTATAAATATATATATATATATATATAATAGCCATTAAATTAAATCAATGATAGTTATCATACACATGGAACATTTATTTGTTTAGGCCAAAAATATGGAACACTTATTAAAGACAATTTCTGAGCATTGTATAGAAAAATCTGTAAGATTTGTTTTCATGTGAAAATTTTATTTGATTTACTAGCTATCATTTTAAAGCAAGGCTGTGTTTACTGTTAGGCCATCAAGGCCATTGTCTTAGGCCTAAAAAAATGTTTGCACATACCTTATATAATTAGTCATTATTATTTCGGTTAAGCATTGATTTTAATTACATCTTCCCACTAACAAATTATTGTTCCGCGTTTTATTGCACCTATCACTCACATCTCCTGATATCAATTAAATTGGTTTGAACAAGGGTAAGTTCAAAATTTTTCATATCAATATTGAAAAATTTCTAAGTTTTTATGATCATTATGATATTTATGGTCTTGACTTATTTTGCAAATTGAAGGGCGTGAGAGAAAAATCTTAATAGAAGAAATTAATATTAATTTCAATTAAAATATTGAAATATATTAAAAGATTAGACTAATACACGCATTGCTCATAGAATATTTATGTCGACAATAATAGTAATAGTTGTTACTACTAAAATAAGTTTTTCAAAATTAAAACTATTTAAATCTCATTTAAGATGAAACTATATCACAAATAGATTAAACGAATTAGGTTATATTTTTCATTAAAAGTGAAGTGTTAGAATTACTTAATACAAAATTTTAACATGTGGTTTTGCAATTTAAAAAACTAGAAAAGTGACATGAAAATAGATAAATTACAATGCATTAAACATCAAATAATTTTGTCTAAAACCCCAAAACTTCTTCAAATATATTATCTTTTTTATAGCATAAAAGTAGACTTTGCCCACAACACAGATTATCTCCCTCGAGGTATGGAAAACATGTGATAGACCTTTCTCAACTAAATTGTGTGAATACTGTATTTCATTTGGACATTTTTTTAATGTAATAATAATCATGAATTTAACCCAAAAAATGAAATTTTAATAATATAGATAAAATGAAAAAATTAAAAATATTTTAAATAGGACTGATTTTATTTTAGCCTAGGTAATCTTCTATTGGCTAGGATTTTATTTCTTTAGTTAGTTAAAATAACCAAAAAATATAAAAATAAAATTTAATTCTTTTTAAGAGTTAATTTTCAAAAAAAAATAAAGAAGATAAATAAATTTAATTTATTTTTAGAATCAATTTTGAACATAGAATAGAAAATATTGCTTAAATCTTTTAAAATTTCTTTATCAAATTATCTCAACAGCCAGAAATTTATGAGAATCAACTTTTTAAAAATTAAATCCTTTGCAAATCTTTTCAATCTAGTTGGTTCCCTTAAAACAAATATAAATGTTTATATACCTAAAAAAATCTAAAAAACAATTATAATTAAAAATAAAAAAAAATAAGGGATGGTGAAATGCTATTTGCTTCAGCGTTTCACTCAACCCTGAAGTCATCTGGGCAGGGGAAGCTGACTCTCAGACAAAAGGCGCAGAAGAGCAAACAAAACACAGCACGCACATGCAGAGAAAAGACACCAAACAAAAATGCAGAGGGCGGCCAGCAAAAGAAAAAGGAAACAGAGCAAAAACGCAGAGGCAAGAACGCCGCTAGATGCGGCGACCAGAGAGAAGTGAAGCACGCAATCGGTTTTCCATCTCCCATGCAAGCCTCTGAAGCCAAATCTGGTAAGATTTTAGAGATTTATGAATTGCAATCTTCGTCTATAAAAGGAGCGAGAGGATTTTCTGGAGAAGGAACCGGAAGGGAGATCTTCGAGGATTTTTCAATTGAGTGTGGAAGAGAGACCGAGAGTTTGAGAGGGGAAGAAAAAAAGGAAATCTGGGTTTTTGGGAGAGATAACCGAGAAGAGGATTTCTGGAGAAAGAACTGAGAGCTGAGTTTGAGAGTTGGAGAGGACCGAGAGCCTGAGAAGGATCGAGAATCAGAGAGTGATCCAAGCAGAAGCAGAAGAGGCAACCGAAGGAGAGATTGAAGGTGAAGAAGGCACTCATTTCGATAACAACTTCGGGATTAATCCAATGCCTTAAGTTTTCGTTTCTGATTTCAAACCAAGCCTCGCGCACTACTTTGTAAAGTTTAATTAGTTTTGAAATGTACTACTCTTGTCTGTGAGCCTGATTCCGAAAGAGATTAGTCTGCATTATTTGAATAATATATATATATATATATATTTGGTTTTAGGATACAGACTTGGTTGGATGTATGATTAGGTGTTGAAAATAAGGTTTTATCGTGAGATTGATTCTTGCTTACAGCTGTAAGAACCATGCTGGATTATATAATTTGTTCATATGATATATTTGCCTTGCTATGCGGTGGATGAAATTTAGTTCAAACTATGCTTCTGATTATGACTAAAGTTTGGTTTCACAGTCTAATAGCTAGCACTTTGTTGAGGATCTTCCAAGATGTTGATTATATAATTACATTTACTTGCATCCTACTTCTGTCAAGATTAAAGTGTTATCTAGAGTCGCTTTGTGATATATAAGCTTGAGTTAGCATGTGCTTGTATGTGTGGTCCAGAGGAAATTGATTTTTGGGTTTTAGATGTCATGTGTTTAGCTTCATATTGCAATATGTAGCTTGATAGAAATTTTGTTGTTGTTTTTTTAATAGATTTGAACAGCCCCTTTTGTTTGAGTTTGATGGATTTTTGTTCAGGGCTATAGTGTAGGCTATTCTTGAGGGTGGCAAGAAATATATGTAATTATTTGAATAATAGGGATTTAGAGTTATCATAGGTTTGGCTTTGTTTTAAGATCTTGCTTGGGGCTGTTTATTTAAACATCTTAAATATGCTCCAATATATGTTTATTTGCTTACACAAATGAGATTGATTTAATTATAACACTTTTTCATAATGTTTTTGGTACTAATATTTGCAAAATTATTGTTGAGCTAAGTGATAAGTTATATTCAAGTTTGTCTTTTAGCATGAAGGAATATTAATCAACCTAAGTTTGATTTCTATTTCTTTGTTTCTCAAAGTCATACATTATTTTGCATTTAATTTTCATTTGAGATTAATGGAATAATTGTTGAAGATATTTTTAATTTTAAATGACATCATTTTCATATGGAGATTTTAACTGTGTAGTTAAATGAACAATTTTGTTTTTATTATTTTCCAAATATAATCAATTAAAACATTTAATGGTATCATGAGAGACTTAAAAAATCTCCATAGATATTCAGCGTAATCACCTCATTGTAAAAGATAATAAGTCCTCACAGATGACGTGGTTATTAATTTATATAATAAGTAAATAAATGGATATTGTAAATAATAATATAATAAATGCTTGTTTTTCTTTAATTATTAATTAATTAAATTAAGGTATTTAAATTATAATCATACTTAGATGGTTAGATCCTCTTGTCACATGAGATTAAAAAAAAATCTCTACAAACATTTAGGATAATCATTTTACCGTGTGAGTTTAATAAGACTTTACTAGTATAATGATTGCGATTTTTATCATACTTTTTGTCATGAGTGATAAAGTCCTCATCGGCACATTGAATAAATTTTCAATATATAAAAAATATTAAAATAAAATATTTTGTAAATAATCTAAGATTTCATGTTGTAAGGAAAATATAAAATTTTAAAAGGCATTAAGATCATTTAAATGTCCACGAGTGACAATAAGTCTCCATAAATACATTAGAAACTTTCCCTTTTAAATTATTTTTCTATATTGACAAAGTGAATCTTTAAAATAAGAGAAAGTATAACACTAAAAACATTTTCAAAATATAAAATGGGAGTAAGAAAGTAAAACTAAATTATCTTTGCAAATTAAAATACAGCAACTTAGAAAATTGTTTTGTTTGCAATCGGTAAGTTTTCTCTTTTTATTAAAATTATAAATAAAGAAAACCATTGACACTAGTCTTTATCCCAAACTATGTAGACTTTAATCCCCATCATAGGATACGTAGGCCTCAGACTCTGATTCTGAGTCAAGTCCTCCCTTATAAATAAATAAATATTTCTCACTTAATTATTATTATTTTGTATATCAAACTTGTGAATAAGAAAAGGATAATTAAAATAATTTTAAAGCTATATTAATTTAACACAGCAAACTTTAGGTAACCGCTCTTACGAACGGGTGTTGTGGGGTGTCTAACATCTTCTCCATACTCAATTGACTCTCGAACTTATTTTTTGATTGCACAAACCATCCTTATTCTTATTTAAACAGTTTTCCAAGATTTTTTTCTCAAAATTTTGGTGGCGACTCCCATTTAACTTTCATTTTGCAAGTTCTTACTCTGAAGGCCAGAATCTCTACTCTTACGTGCCGTTTGCATCGCATTTTTGGGTGTGACAAATTGTTACATGCATAAGAGTTGAAATTTAAACTCTTAACTATTTACTTAAATGATAATAACTCTTACCGCTCATGTTAATTTTAGTTAGTTTTTCAAAAATATTCTATTTCGGGACTTCAGAAATTCATATGACTCCGTGAAAATGTTATCTAGAGATAAGGTCAAAAGCCATGTTTTGTCAAGGAAAAAAGAGACATGGGATAAGTCAATCTGTCTTAATGAATAATGTACATATATGATGGTGCATGATTTGTGTTCATTATATCAGTTTGAATATATTTAGTTTATTTTGCTTAAATAGATACATGTTAGTTTGATGAGATGTTTTTTTTTTTTTTTTGGGGCATCCAGAGCTATGGAACTCATTCTCGCCCAATTGCACCCTGCACAGAGTAATGACCTACTGGTTCCATTCAATTTGATAATATTTTTTTTAAAATATTATGTTTAAAAATTACAAGGCATTTTAAGTCTTTCAAAAAAAATAAATAACATTTTTTTCAAAAATATCCTTAATTACAAATATAATTAATAAGATTGATTTTTAAATTAAAATATTTCATTAAATAAAAATAAATACGAAAAGAGTATTTGGCAGTCTGAGCAAGAAAATAGGACCATAGATCACATCAAGACGTCAAGCATGAATGCAAGATTTCCGAGTACGGGTAGTTTAGGGAAGATCAAGCTGAAGAAAAACAAAATCCAAAGTTATTTATGTTAAAGAACTAGTGGACTTTTTTTAATAAAAAAAATAGAAAGTTACAGAAAAATCATGTAAATAGATAGATTAAGCATATCAGTGTGTAAAAAGATTTTGCAATTAGAAGATGGGTTATCAAAAATCTGAATAGTTGAATTGTTGGGAAAAACTTGATCAATCATCTAATATACACATTTGTTAGTCTTCCTAAAAACGTAATTGAAAATGACTGACCAATCACTCATAAGAAGATCTTTGATTTTATTAATTATTGAAGCAAGCATATGAGTATTAGAAAACTCATTGCATATTAGCATAATTGAAACTGGCAGACCTTTGAAATTACCTGGAAGGATCTAGGTCCTTCTCTGTAAAACAATAAACATAAATAGATAGATAAATAAATTATGACGACCAAATTATGCTTATTGTTATTTTTATATTTGTGATCTCTCAATGGGAAACCACTGTATTAGGATTTGTATTTTTATATAGAGAATCTGTAAATTTCATAAAGCTTATCTTTTTAAGAAAGAAATAGAAAATTTTATGTTTCATTAAAAATTATAAAATGAAAAAAAAAATACTAAAAGGAAAAATTCACAAAAAATCATGAACTTCAACTTTAGGAGATTTAAATAAGTAAATTTACCTTCTTTAAGTGGTAAATACTTGCAACTTGTGAATTTGCACTTTCTAACAAAAACCATGTTCAATACTTAAACTTAGATAGCATTTGGATTGGTACATTTAGATTTGAATTTTAGATTTAAAATCTTATATTTCAAATCTCACATTTAAAATTGATGTATTCAAAATCATTTATTTGAATATTTTAAAAAAATTTAAATGAAGAAGAGAGTTGAATTGAGATAAAAATTGAAAATAATGAGTTTATTTATATTTTTTAATTGATGAGAGATAAGTAATTTTATGAGTCATAAGGCATTACTAGTAAGAACACAAAAAGAATGAAGTGTTTAAAATGATTGAAATTTCAAATGATTAGGGTATAGAAAGAATTTAAAATTATAAAGGAAATGTACAAAGAGATGGATTTAGATTTTAAGCAAATCCAAATTCATAAAACTCTATTTATTCAAATGAGGGATTTGATCCACACACCGTTAGCACCTAGAGCCAGAGAGCGAAAGTCTACAAGTATCAATATGAGAATTTAATGTTGGCCAAATAATAATAATAATATGAGAACTTAATAAGTACTCAGAGATCACTAACTTAATAGTAAGGACAATTCAATCATATCAATTTATTTATTTATCTTTACAAAGAAGGACCTTGGTCCTTCAGAGTTACATTTTAAAAATTCACCATCCTTTAACATATCCGAAAATAACTTCTAATCATATGACTGTTTTTTGTGATAGATTTATAAAATTGCCATAAATAATTAGTCACAAACTTTTATGACGTATTATTATTCACCAAGAACTTTTTTTTTTCATGATAAAATTTGTCACAAACATTCGGGTTTTCTTGCAGCAAGTTATCATTATCAATACCGACAATTTTGAGTGAATGAGTGTGCATGGTGGTTATCAAGTAAATGGGTAACTGCCTAAAATATCCTGATCGTGATAAATAGGGTGTGGGGCTTTTTCAGTATTGAGACATACAATCAAAGACCCCAATGCTTCTCTCACCCCCTCTTTGTAATTTGGTGTATGTACTGTGAAACTTCGTATGAGGTTCGTGATTGTAACGCGGCTCCCACTTGTGGTGTAACATCCTGATTCTTGTTTTAGGATTTAAGTGATGTAAGAAGTTAATTTATTGGATAAATTGAAGGCAGTAAACATTTATTACACTACTACAAAAAACACTTTTGGGAGCACGTATTTCAAAATACTTAAAATAAAGCCCTATCAAAAATAAAAGTGAAACCTACGGAAGCATTTTTTTTTTAAAGCACTTTAGTATGTCAATCTTTAGGAAAATTAAAAAAAAAAAAATAAAAAAAATTACATAAACCTTTAGGAGCACTCAAAGGAAGAGCACTCTTAAAGCAATGACATTTCAAAGCACTTTAATTTTGAGCACTCCGAGATGGATTCATTAAAAAAAAATTTATTTGGCCTTCATTTTGGAGCGCTCTTCATATGAGCACTTCGAGCCTAGAAATCGATCACTGATCCAATTTGAGTACTTGTACAGGATAGGCCTCAATAAAAAACTGAAGAGTAACGGCAGCAAGTGATTGAATTCAGTAGTTCCTCATATAAAATTATTGACTCTAGAAATATAGTAATATGGAGAAAACAAAATTATTTCAAGCACCGATAGAACCAAAAGCGCCCCTTGTTTTAAAGAGGGGAGGACGGGTTATTCACATTTCATTTGATGATTAGAGGCAAATTAAAAGCTAAGCAATGGTAATTCTAAGGATTCCCCCCGAGGGGAAATAGAGATGTCTCCTACGTTAACCGTAATATGTGAAAGTATCGATGTAATTTTATAGAGTCATTCGGTCTGAATGGTACATGAAGAACATAAGCCAGATGAAGGAACAAGAAGACCTAGGATGTAGAAGATCATAACATGAGTGATTTGGCAGATTTGGATTCCTATATATCCACTCATGCGATACTTCATTGTACGATATATATATATATATATATATAAGATCTATCTGTATAGATATCATCATCTACATCCAGAAAGTCGTATGCTTTGGAAGAAGCTTGTACAGTTTGGGAAGGAGTTTTGATTGATCAAAAGGGTTTGGTTAACTCTATTCCACTAGTACCAATGGGCGGCATAGGGGAAGAAGCACTACATTTAGGAATCAACAACATGAAAACTTTGTTAAAAAAAATATCCCCCCTTCCTTATCGGGATCGAAACTAAGAAGAATGTTTAGGACAACAAACATCCATCTCTTTTGTATTTTAAATACCTGTATAACCATCAAAGACTGTTGAAGTGACTAATTCTAGGAAATTAAGTAGCGTTGATGACAAACAAATTGTTAGAGTTACCATTTTTTTTTATCCAGTACCAACATACTTGATGTTAAGGAAAGATCTTTTACAGGAAAGTTGGCTAGAAATTTATTGTAAAAACACTAGCCCTGCTCAGTTCATAATGAGAATATTGCAATCTTTTTTATTCTATGTATTTTTATCATTATGCACATAAAGGAGGAGCCGTATGAGATGAAAATCTCACACATAGTTCTAGAACGGAGATTCTTTGAATCGAATGACGACCGTAACGGATGTCGACTCAATTCGAAGGAAATTATGCGGAAGCTCTATAGAATTATTATGAAGCTATACAACTAGAAATTGATCCTTATGATCGAAGTTATATACTTTATAACATAGGCCTTATCCACACAAGTAATAGAGAACATACGAAAGCTTTAGAATATTATTTTTGGGCACTAGAACGAAACCCGTTCTTACCACAAGTTTTTAATAATATGGCCATAATCTGTCATTACGTGAGACTATCTCCACTATAGAAAGAAAAAAAAAAAGAATTGACTGGGTGGTACAATCGTGGAAACACTTGTTTCTTCCTTATTTTGGACCTTAGCTCCATGGAACAATATGCTACTGTAGAAACATGGAAGAATTGAAATCTTAGATCAAAAAATTTTGTATGAATGGTATGAACTGCCTAAACAAGAATTCTTGAAGAGCGAACAACTAGAGCTATTACTCACTATATTAAAAAATTTTTATTAATGAAAGATGTAAATCCATTGAAAAATAAAAAATACATATGCGAGATAAAATGATTGTTGCTATCTGCTCCAATAATAAATCATTGGTTTAACTAAATAATTAAATAAAATAAATAGACCTTTCTTTCTTTTCGTCTCAGATCGATGGATCTTTTTAATTGAAAGATCTCCTATATGGATAATACACATTTCAATTGACCGAGTTTAATTTTAATTATTTTGTTTCAAAAGGCCTTCATTCCAGAGTACTCTTTATATTCACGCTTTGAAAAGAATTCATATAAAAAATTAAAAAATATTTGACCTTTCAGAGCACTCATACGTGAGTGCTTTAAAAGGTCATTACAAAAATATATATATGTAACTTTTGGGGGCACTCATGTATAGAACACTTCCAAAGGCTCAACCTTTCGGAGCGTCATCTAGTATGCACTCTAAAAGATGATTAAAAAATTTTCATTTAACTAAACTCGTGCATCATTTTGGGTCATTCCCTTCCCTATTTTTATAATTTTGACTTTGCCCCACCAGCTTTCTCATCAGTCACCAAAGGTTGTCAGTAAAGAGCCAAACTGTTGTTTTCGTTTCCTCTCTCTGTTACGTCATTACCCATCTTACTATCATCGCCGATATGCTATTTTCACTCTCTTCTGATTTAGCATCGTTGAGCATCCTACAAATCTGTTCGCACATCACAGATATAGTCATGTCGTTGCAGATTTGATATCGCCATCACAGAGTTGATCTAATCGTGCCGTCACAAAATGTCACTATTCATTTTGCCACTACTCTTGCCAAAACTCGCTGATGTCATTGCCCATTGTCAAGCCGTTGAAGTCGCCACCTTATCGCTACTGCACTCACACCATCGCCTTGTTTAAGTTTTTTTAGATAAAAATTATATATAAATATTATATATATATATAATTTACGATTAATAATTTTTTGTTTAGCTGTGATAATAACGTACATTTATAGTTGTAATAATAACACATGCTTATATACTAGTCTTCATGTCAATAAGCGCACACTTATATATTAATTTTGCTATGATAATAACAATGGAAGCTAAGTGTGATAATAATAATTTGTCATTATGGTTAATTTTGTTATGACATTATATTATTCTCATTATATTGAATGTAGTGATTATTGAAGAATAGGAGATTGAAATTTAAGAGAGGAAACTCTTGCATTAATTTTTTTATTGTATTTGTTAAATGTTTTATTATGTTTATATTGGTATTCTTTGTTTGAAACTATAATTGTATTAAGCTAATAGATAAATTAAATATAAATTACGATATTATTTGATGAATTTTAGTTACATTATACTTCAAAATTTTTATCTAAATGAATTGATATGCTATCGTATTGGATTTGATTATTTGGGATGTTTCATTTTTAGGGGGGATTTTGTCAATTTTTTTAAATTTTAAGTCATTGTTTCTTCAATTTCTATGACTACATTAGTGATATGGATCGTAAGTAAATATCAGCTAATCGACTATCTAAAGAATATTAGAATAGTGTGGATGAGTTTACTTAGCTCTATAAGAACAACACTTATGCTATGAGCTCCCCTCTGCATTTGTTCTTCACTGTAACATCAGTTCTAAATCATAGTAACACTGATACTACTTTAGATCTTTGTGCTCTCTTTTTTGTATCTCTTCTGAAGGTCATGAGAACTCATTTTTTAATCCTTTTTTTCACCTAAAGCCAATTGTGTTCACTCTATATCCTTACCAAATGATATCTAAACACAATTATCTCCTTGAAATTCTTCTAGTTGCTAATATTTGTTTTGTTCACCGAGCTTGCTTTTTGTTATATCAAAACGTATAAACTTCAACCACTTTTGTCAGAAGCATTTAATGTTTTTAGCTATTACTGTATAAAAGAGGAAGTCTCTTCCATAAAGCATTGTTCTATTGGCTAGTCCACCAGAGAACTTCAAAAAAGCTCAAATATCCAAGGAAACTCAATGCTAGAAGGAAATAGATCACAAGCAACCTCTAACAGAAAAATTTATGAGTCTAACAGATCATTTATGATTCTCAACTGTAAATAAAGCTCACTTATGAAACACTGAAGAGTAAGGAAAAACGAGAACTACGAAAACATTCTGCCTTTATTTTGAGTATTAAAGTTTACCTACTTTTTGTGTATCATTTATTGATAGAGAGCTTTATCGATTATATATCTACTCTAAAAGAGAGTTTAAAAGTAGTAGTAGTTCACTATTGAACTTACTCTATTTATTCATATTTTACATCTTCAAAATAGAGGAACTTAAGTTCAAGGAGCTTAAGGAGATTTATTATTACCTTTGTAAGGGAGAGAGTTTTAGACTTATTGAAAAGTTTGTTTATGTACTATAGCAATCAAGAGCCCAGATTAATATTGTTAATATAGTTGGGAATCTCAAGAGGTTTTGAGGACTAGATGTAGACTCAAGTGGTAAGAGTCGAATCAGGAAAATCATCTGCATCAAGCTCTGTTCATTCAACTCTCATGATTGGTGATTTCATTCTTTTATCTTACTTATTATTACTGTGTTTTATTTAAATTTTCAATTAGCTCAATTCACTCCTCTCTCGAGGTATTTACACTTAAGTCCCAGTCAGCACTTTTAATGGTCAATTTTGGGTTATTTAATATTAGGGGCAAATATGCTACATTTTAATTATTTTTAGGGCGAAATTGCTATGACAAGTAGTTTAGAACACTGAATGCTTCTTAGAGAACAGTTCGGGGGCAAAAATGCACATTAACTTATATGGATTTGAATTTGATAGAACTATTTCATGGTAATTAGAATATACCATATAATTATATGAGAAAGGAAAATTTATCCAAGAGGAATTAAATTTTAAAGGCATAATACCAAGTCACGATTATTAGAAGAAAAGTAAAATTGATAAGACTATTTACAAGAAGCACTCTAGTAAGGAAACCTACGAGAGCGCTTTCAAAGTACTTTTATATATATAAAAGAGAGCATTGGATATGAGAATGTTTTAAAAGTGTTACTGTAGGTCAAAATTAAAATTAGCATAATTTTAGTTAAGGATCAGAGAAAAGACTTAATTACTGGTCCCAAAATATTATGAAACTTTAGTTCAATTCAAAGGAGAAAAGTTAAAATAATTTTAACATTGAAAAGATTAAAATACCCTTTACTTGTTATGCAGAATCACTGATTGTTATTTTTCTTATTTTACTTATTAATTTACAAACATCACTTGTAAATTATGTCTATTTGCCAGACAACCAGTAATATTAACTATTTATTTACTAACTTCACTTATTAATTTACTAATATCAATTGTAAATTAAAAGATATGTTAGTAATTTACAACTAGTATTAGTAAATTATAAAACTTGTTAGTAATTTATAACTAATGTTAGTAAATTACAATGCCTGTTAGTAATTTATAATTGATGTTAGTAAATTAACATGTAAAGTTGGTAATTTTATAACTAATATTGTTACTTATGATTAAATAACTAACATGAAGTCTTATTATTGACATGTGAATTCATGTAATTTGCAACACAACTTCTTATTGTTCATCACTATGAATTTTCCCTATGTAAATAAAAAATAAATTGAAATAAAAACAAAATATTAAGTAAGTAGTATTAAATAATAATTAATAAGTATAATAAATAAATGAAATAATTAATAATTTTTAACTAACAATTAACAAATTAAATAATGTTGTTACGTTCCCAGTCTGATTGAAAGCAGCCTCATGCTTTGACTACTTCGGCACATGTGTCCAGATCCTACAATCGATGAGGAAACTGGTCCAATTAGCGCCAAGCATGTACAGGAACAAATAGAACACTGAGTGACTAGCCAGCCTTGCTGGTTCCAGCTTAGCAGCACGTGATGACCTGAAGG
The DNA here is from genome assembly GCF_029017545.1 of Prosopis cineraria. Taxonomy (NCBI): domain Eukaryota; kingdom Viridiplantae; phylum Streptophyta; class Magnoliopsida; order Fabales; family Fabaceae; genus Prosopis; species Prosopis cineraria. The sequence goes on along the minus strand of NW_026555336.1, from coordinate 8,750,102 downwards.
CGAGGTCCACAGCTCACCCTCAATCAATACCCTCTTCTATTATAGGTATTATTGCCATTACAAAAATTTAATTACATAATTAAATTAAGAATTTAAATTAACAAATAATTAAAATTAGCAATTAACAAAAAATTAAATTATGTTATTTAAATTATCAACTAATTAAATTAACATCTAACAAATAAGTAAATTAACAATTTAATAAAACAACTAATTAAATTAAATAAAGTAGTCACATATCTTCAAACTAACCCCTTCTTTTTAATCGGTATTTTATTTTAAAATAGATATAAAGTAATTTATTCATTATGGACACTTTAAGAAAAAGTACAACGATTATATTTTGAAATGATAAAAATGCTTTACATTTTTTAATATCTAAACTTTTAAAAAGTGCCTCATATTTATATTAATTTAATTATTTACATAACTAAATTAGTAAATTTGATTATGTAAGTAAAATTTTGTTACCTTGGACTGCGAACCTGTACCCCTTCCCCTAAGTGCTATTTTGGTTGTTGGACCCCCAAGTGTGAGTGATCTCATCATTCGGAAGCTACTCCGTAAAACTGCCCAAGAAGAGATTAGGCTATCTAAAATTTCAAGTAAATAATGCAAGATTTAAAAGATAAGTTAGGAATGATATTGCCAATCAATAATAGAGAAAGGAAAAGAAGCTTTTACATGAGTGTTTATCCCAATTTAGTTCCACTTGTGTCTATGTCCAATTTCCTTGTTATACTTGAGATTTTTTTCCTAACTCCACCAAAATCAAGCCAGGCTCTTGGTTACCTCAATACAATTTCATACTTCTACTTAAATCTATAACTCTCCCTCTTTATAAAGGTAATCACAAATCCCATTAAGGTTTCTGAGTTTAAGTTCTTTTGTTTTAGATACAAAAAAATAAGAATAAACAGAATAAGTTTAAAAATAAACTACTATTGATAAAATCTCTGTCAAAGAGTAAATTTACAATCAATAAAGCTCACAAACAATGAATATTATAGCAGGAAGTTCGTTAGAAATAAATGCATATAATTGAGCTATAACTTCTCTATATTTGCTTCATAAATGAGTCGTATTTATAGTTAATGTTGAGAATAGATCTATTAGACTCATGAAGTTAGCTGTTGGAGCGTCATTCTTCTTTCCTTCTATTTTTCTTTGAGAATGAAGCAATAAAATAGTGCTTCATGTGCAGAGTTGCATGTTTGTGGCAACTTAAGGGAAGTAACAGCCATATTCATTTAATGCTTTGATAAAAAGTAAGTAAAATTATATTGTAAGAGGCAAATGTTATATGGGTGTATAAAAAATAATCAAAAATTAATAAGTGTTTAATCTAACTCGAAAAAGTATTTAAGATAGATAGAAAAAAAAAGCCCAACCCTAGATTGTGAAAGAAATGAATAAAGAGTGAGCTTTGAATTGCACAGAAATTGGGATCCAAAAACATAGTACAAAACTTCATAGCTGTACCAATATAGGCTACTTGTACCGGCAAAAGCATGAACATATTAATGAAGAAGTGCTAGACACTATACAGGTATAAATAAAATGCACCAGAATAGCTCTATGTAAAAGACAGTTTTTGGAATGGAGTTATACTTAAATAATAAGGTCACGTTTGTTTACTAAAATAAAATAAAATAAAATTGATTAACAAAATAAAGGTAAAAGTAAGATGATTAAGGGGGATAGGTAAACACATTTATAAGAGAAAGAGATAATTTAATTCATAGAGTTAAAAATCATGATTTATGAAATTTTTAGAGGGTTTGGTAATTCTCATATTTATAATATATATTAATGAGTTTTATTATGCTTATCTTGATAGAAAGGTGATTGAGTTTTTTTTTTAAATTTTTTAATTTATTTTATTCTATTATATTCTATTATATTTTAGTAAACAAACGTATCCTAATATTATACCCAACATGGGTTTATACCCCAACAGTGAGTTTATACCCTAAGAAATAATTGTATCCGTATAAGGATAAAAGTCAGTCTGCGAGAACTATACCGGCATAAGTTGTCTGTACCGGTGTAATTTGAATAAATTTCTTGTCAGTGAGGCTACACGTACCAATTGGAATAAAGTGTTAATTATCATGAATGAAAAGAGAATTAACCAGATACACCAACCTTCGAAGATTTACCTCATGATGTTGCAACTTTATATCAAGGCTGAAAATGTTGCAATTTTGTATTTTTTATATTCTTTTAACTAGACTTTTTTTTTCCTTGAATTTTAACTAAGCAGCTCACAACTATAAACTGTACGCCATCAATATATTAAATAAATAAACTTGAATAAATTTCAAACTGTTAAATTTTTAATACAATGGATGAAGATAAGATGAGGAGAAGAAAATGAGAAAAAGAATGAAGAGAGGATCCACATCCTTCCTTTCCTAAATGAAGATGAATATATAATTGTAACTTCAGAAAATGACAATTAAGTACCCCCTAAAGTTATTAATTTTAAGTAAGCATTATAAAATATTAAAATTTCAATTAAAAACTATGGTCCTTAAATAAAAAACATACATAACTTTATAAAATTGTCATTTACTAAACACTAAAATATATATAACACTGCTAAAATCAGTGTCGTAGCAAGGAAATATTGTTAATGTCAATTGAAAAAATGAAGAACCAATCTTGAAAATAAAATTTTTCCTAATATGAAAGAAACAAACTTCTGAAACATTCCAAGGTCATTTATGAATATATAAAAGTGATTTGAAGATTTAATAACTTCATTCAGAAATATAAAGCTAATGACTTGTCAAATTTTTTGCATGTTAATATATAGTTAGACTACTTGAAAAATAAGGAGATAACACTGCTAAAATCATTATCATGACATGAGAATACTGTTAATGTTAATTGGAAAATAAAAAAAATCATACTTGGGAATATATTGTTTCCCAGTATGAAATAAGCTTACTTTTGAAACATTCTAAAGTCATTTATGAGTATACAAAAGTGATTTGAGAATTTAGTAACTTCACTTTATGATTTTTTCTTGAAGTTTAAGACAATTCACATTGTTTTTAAATTTCAAATAAGAAGCATGATCCTTAATTAGGATTTTAATATTTTATAGTCTTCAAATTAAAATTAATAACCTTAGGGGCTCCTTAATTGTCATTTTCCCCAGTAACTTAAAACAGACAGCTACTGTGATACTAGCTCTAACGTAATAAATGGCCTATCATGACTAAAAAAACATTAAAACATTGCTCAATTTAGGTTGGTATATGATATTAGATGTAGTTATACAAAAAATCAACTTATCAAAAATTGTATTTACTTTTCAAAACATTTAAATTTTATCAAAGTATAATTATAAATATTTAGTGAATAACAAAAGTTGAACAAAAATTGACTCTTAAATTAATTTGATGTAGAAAATATGTCAATGACATGGCATGTATAGTTGACTAAATAGGAGTAAATTGGCGCTTAAATCAGTTTAATTATTATTAATATATTTTCTTACATAGTGTTTTATTCATTCACGTTATTAAAATTTTTGAGTCTATTTGTTCTACCGAGATAATTAAATTTTTTTCATTTATTGATATAACTATCAACTCAATATTTTGTTATCCATATTAACAAAATTTAACAGCATTACCTCATCTTGTTTTTTTTTTTAATTACGAGGCCATGGTTAATACTATACAAATGAAAACGCAATTACATTAAATTTGAGTATGTTACGGAAAATTGTGACAAATTCAAAGCATTAAATCGATAATTAAATTAAACTTAAAATATTAAATTGATAAAAACTAAATTTGAGAAATTAAATTAATGAATTAGACAAATTTATTCAAATTTAATCGATGTATAGTTTATTTCGTGATAATCATGGAAAGAGATATGAGCCATGTGACGAGATCGCTAGAAGCAATTGAACAAGCTGTTCCCCTATTTGTACCATACACTTACAATTAATGTAAATGCTGATATATTTGCACATCCTTCTTCCTAACAAGAGTACTGCATTCTTGACAGAAAATTACACAAAAAAAAAAAAAACTCAAATGCTTTTAACGGATTCGCCACAGTACAGTCCGGAATTAAATTACCTTCAACTAGCTAGTAACTCTGCATTTTCTAATCATAGAGAGCTGGGTTGGAAAATCGTGGCGTGGGGATGGCAATTAGAGGCGTTTTCTTTTTCAGTGCGATACTAAACTTCTCTGATATATCCAACTTTTGGTCTTGTGGTACTTTCAAATCAAATAAATGTATCAGTGTTGCAACACAATACAGAAAGGTCCTTTCTGCCACAGATCTTCCTGCACATGCTCTTCGTCCAAAACCAAACGGTAAATAACTAAAATCACTCCCTTTGTATTCATATTGAGCATCCAAGAACCTTGTAGGATCAAAGTCTAGAGGATTGTCCCAAATGGACGGGTCTCTATGTATTGCCCACACGTTCACAAACACACGAGAGCCTTTTGGGATTGCATAGCCTCCCACACTTGTGGTTTCACTTGGACAATGAGGAACTAAAAGAGGAACAACAGGGTGTAACCTTAGAGCTTCTTTCATGACAGCAAGCAAATATGGTAGCTTTTGAATATGTGATTCTTCAACCATGTTATTCTTTCCCACTACGCTATCTAATTCTTCTCGAACTCTTTTCATCACCTCTGGCTCATTTATTAAATGAGCCATTGCAAATTCAATTGTTTTAGAGGATGTGTCGGTCCCACCTATCACCATATCCTGCACATATTAAAGTTATTAATAAATATCAATAATTAATAATTCAATAATATTTTTTTATTTAAGTTACTTGTCGAGCCAATAATATGGATTGAGCTCATGGGTTGAGTTGAGAAAATCCTAACTCGCCAAAAAGTGAGCCTTTTCAACCTACACCACCAACTTGCAATTAGTCATAGGCCAGCTTACAACCCATGAATTGATTGTATATTGGACTTCTAGTTACTTGTTAATCTTTTGAAAAGCATAAGAAAAAAATTATTAAAAAATAAATTGTTTAATATTTATAATTTTAACTCAATTATAATTCAATTTTTAAAATTTAAATTGTACAACTCACTCATTTTCAAAAAAAAAAATCTAAACTTTCAAGAACTAAATTATAATTGAGTGTAATGAATGATCAATGAATTAAAAGGCTAAAATTTGAGGATCTGATATTATATTCACTAAGTTAAATTCCAGGGATAGGTTCTAGCCGAGGCAAAACTGATTAGGCAATTAACTTTTCAATTTAAAGGAAACAAATTTGTTAAGAAAGGCATTCTCTGAATACAAATTATTTTTAAAATATACAATTTATAATTGAATAAATCAATTAATTTAGGTTTTTTTGGATCAATTTTTACTAAAAAAAAAATTGAAGGTTAAAAGAAAGATCATACCACCAGGAGGGCCTTGATGTTTGTCATGCTGAGTGGCGTCATAGAATCTGTTTCATCTTTCATTTTCAATAAGAACTCCAAGAAATCCTTACTTCCTTCAGCTTCGCTTCCATTGATAAGCTGCTGCTGCTGCTTCTTCAACCGCTGCTTAATTATCTTCTCGAAGATATGATCGAACCGCTGAAGCACCATGCGCATTTGTTTCTCCACACCTTGCAAATCAAACCAAGCCAAGCAAGGAAAGAAGTCTGAGAGGTTAGGTTTCCCAATTAGCTCCATGATAAGCGTCATCACTTCCCTGAACTCTAATCCCATTACAGTCCCTTCATCCCCTTCCCCCGTCTGACCCAAAATCGTATGCGTGTTCGTGTTCAGTACTGTCAGAAACATCTCCTCCCCAACATCCACCGGTGACCCGACCCGATTATACAGATGACCAACAGTCTTGTGGACCTCCTCGCGACGGAGCTCATAGACGAAATCCATGGTGGTGTTGCTGGACATCCATTGCAAAAGCACTTTTCTCAACATTCGCCACTTCGATCCATAAGAGGAAAAAACTACGTCGCATCCATCGTAGGTGATCACCCTGCCGGCGACAGGGACATCACGATTGGCGAAAATAACGTCCTGGTCTTTGAGAACTTGACGTGCCATTGAAGGGGAGGTGATGACGACACCGTGTTTGGATCCGAGCCGGAGCGAGAAGATCGGGCCATAGGTTTGAGAAAGAGAGGCGAAGTAGGAGTGAAGATTGGGATCGAGAGATAGAAGATTGCCGAATATGGGAAGGCCTAGCGGACCTGGGGGTTAGGTTGGCATTAAGTTTGATGAAGAAGATGCATGCGTACCAAGTAACTGAGAAAATGCTCCAGAGAGCAAGAAACAGAAGGGTGAGAGAGAATCCCACTGGTTTATGAAATCCGTGAGGTTCTGGAAGTTTTAATGATCATTATGATATTTATGGTCTTGATTTATTTTGCAAATTGAAGGTCGTGATAGAGAAATGTTAATAGAAGAAATTAATATTAATTACAATTAAAATATTGAACTACAAAGGAAATGTAAGAAGAGATGGATTTAGATTTTTAAAAAATCCAAATTCATAAAACTCTATTTATTCAAATGAGGGATTTGATCCAAATTTAAATTTTTAACAAATCCAAATTCATAAACTCTATTTATTCTAATGAGGGATTTGATCTAAATCCCCCTTGATCCACACACCATTATAGAATTTAGCACCCAGAGCCGGAGGGGGAAAGTTTGCGAGTATCAATTTGAGAATTTAATGTTGGCAAAATAATAATAATAATAATAATAATACAAGAATTTAATAGCTACTCAATGATCACTAACTTAATAGCAAGGGCAATTCGATGATATCAATTTATTTATTTATCTTTACAAAGAGGACCTTGGTCTTTCACAGCTTACATTTTAGAAATTCACCGTCCTTTAGCATATCCATAAATAACTTTTAATTTTTGTCCTTTAAAATAATTTTCCACAAGTTATTATATGACTGTTTTTGTGATAGATTTATAAAATTGCCATGAATAATTAGTCAAAAACTTTTATGACGGATTATTGTTCACCAAGAACTTCTTTTTCATGATAAAATTTGTCACGAACATTCTGGTTTTCTTGCAGCAAATTATCATTATCAATACCAACAATTTTGAGTGAATGAGTGTGCATGGTGGTTATCAAGCAAATACGTAACTGCCTAAAATATCCTGATCGTGATACATAGGGTGTGGGGCCTTTTTAGCATTGAGACATACAATCAAAGACCCCAATGCTTCCCTCACCCTCTCTCTGTAATTTGGTGTATCTACTATGAAACTCCATATGAGGTTCGTGATTGGAACCCGGCTCCCACATGTGGTGTAACAACCTGATTCTTGTTTTAGGATTTAAGTGATGTAAGAAATTAATTTATTGGATATATTGAAGGCAGTAAACATTATTTAATATTAATTGCGTTAAAGTACATTTTTACCTCTTGACCATTCTCCAAGAAGCATCTAATATTCTAAATTATTTGTTAAAACAATTTCACCCTTAAAATAATTAAAAAAGTAGTATATTTGCCCTTGACATTAAATACTCTAACGTTGACAACCATAATTAAAAATGTTGCCGGGGACTTAAGTTTGACTAAAGATACCACTTATCATGCCAAATAAATCCAAGTTAAGGTGCATTTTTGTACGTTTAATTACCTTAGGGGGAAAATTGTTATGATTTAAGATACTGGATGCTTTTTAGAAAATAATTTAGGAGCAACAATGAACTTTAACTTGAATCCATTTGGCAAGCATGTGGTATTTTTTTGTCAAACTTAAGTCCCAGTCGACACTTTTAACTGTCAATGTTGGCTTACTTAACGTTAGGGAAAAATATGCTACATTTTAATTATTTTAAGGATAAAATTGCTATAACAAATAATTAAAAACACTGAATACTCCTCAGAGAATACTTTGTTAGGGTAGGCTAGCACCCAAAAAGGGGATGAATTGGGTGACACTTAAAATTTTTTGAAAACTTGAAAAGAGTGAAGAGCTAAAGAGTGAAGGATGAAGATAACACATTCAAGATTTATATAGGTTCAGCTATAAACTTGACCTACATCTAGTTCTTAAGATCACACTTGAGATTTTTAACCAAGATTACAAGCTTTAATGGGTGCTTGCCACTAAAATACAACTCTCAAGACTAAACTTGTATTGATTCACTTAACAAACCTTGCTAAAATCTAGCAAGTTATTACAAACACTTGAAAAATCTCTTTTTAAGATTTTTGAGAAATTAAAATAAGCTTTTTGCATAAAACTCTCTTAAAAAGTATATGAGAGTACAAATAAAAGCTTATAAACTTTTGAGAGATTTTCACAATGCTTTTCAAGAATAATAAGTGAATGCTAGATGTAAAAGCACAATTTAAAAGCTTTTTCAATACAAAAATGATAATTTATTCACTCAAAAATCATTAGTTCTAGTTCTGGTTCAAAATGAATCACTTAGATAGTTTTTAAAAGTTGATAGATTGTTGAAATAGTGATTCTATCCATTGGTGAATTTTCTTGTGAGTAACTAGTATAATCATGCATGAATTTGCACCAAAGAAGTTCCAGAAAACTAAATGTGATGAACCACTAATGCCCATAAAAATTTAAGAGACACCATAAGTGCACAGGTCGCAATTAAAGCTAGTAGTAATCAAGGTCAATCCCTCAAAGAATTAATTTAAATGGCAATTTGGCATTAAATTTTTAAATTCATTCACATTAAGCTAATAAAAGTAGAAATTGATTTTAGAGCAATTAAAATGAAAATATTAAAAGTAATCAATTAAAAATAACTTTCAATCCACAAACAACTAAAGTCAACCAAGAGAAGAGTGTTCTAGAGTCCTAATCCCCTATTTGCCTCTTAACCCCCTCATTACCATATTAATTGTCTTGAAATTCAGTTTTAATAATTCATGAATCTAAATTAATTCAAAGTATTTTCCGATTACTAAGGATCCTAATTAATTCAATTAAAGCAAATTATTACTTTAATTAATTAATTGCATTAGAGACCCTAACCCATGAAGATTACTTAGGTCTATTAGATACATTCTTGTTCTAATGGCAAATTAGTTAAACTAATCCTAGGCTACTAGTTTTCAAGGTCCAATTTGAGTCTTCTTTTCCAAGGTTCAACCCAAATGCCTAAATTTCACCTAGTGATGGCCAATCACTAAATAAGAACAAAATAGCTTAAAGACAAGTAATCAAAACTTCATTTCTCAACAACTAAATGGTAAATCTAAGGTTAATTACACAAATAAGTTCATAGTCCTTTAGAATAAGAAAATTTAGCTAGCTAAAGTAAAAACTATAATAGCACAAGAAAATTTTGAATCTATTAGCATAAAGGACAAGAAGAAGAGAAAACACTAAAAAACTGAAGTAGAATGAATATTTGCTCTACTTCTTCTTGATCCCAAACTTTCAAGACTCCTCATCTTACTCTCCTAGGGTTTTCTCCAATTGTAGCAGCTCAAAGGTCCCTTTTCCAGTCTAGAAAAATGAGATATATAGGTTAATTTCGCACAAAAAATAAAATTATGCGTTTTTGCATTTTCGTCTGGTGCCATGGCACTCTTTTAGTGGTGCCATGGCACTAGTTAGCAATTCTAAAAATTATGATAGGCGCAAGAACTTTTGCTTTTATATTTTAAACTAAAAAGCACTTTCTCTTTGTCTCCTTTCTCTTTCTTGCTTTGATATAGATATGTCTCACCTATCCACAATTAATAAATATGAGTATACTATTTTCTTACTTCAATTTTCATCATTTTAAACTATTTTCTTAAAAATACTACGATAAATCCATATGAGGCACTTAATTTTTCTTTATAAAAGAAAGAAAATGTTTTTCTTTTCCATTAATGACTCCCAAAAACATAATAAAAAACAAATCAATTATAGCACAAAATAGGGAGTCATCACACCCCCACACTTGAGTCAAATCTTGTCTTCAAGATTTTTGAAAACAACTAAACACAGAAGAACTAACTGAACACAAAGATTGCAAAAAGAATGTGAGCAACAAAGTAACTAACTGGGCAAGGATAAATCAAATAGGTTGTCCCTTATCAGTTAAATATTTCCACTCTACGCTCAAAGTGTTTGATGGATTGTGTTTCACTCAATTTTACCTATTGCAATCTATCTACCATAGGCTCATTTCTCATCTCCATTTCCACTCTATTATCCCAATGCATACACAAATCACAAGGGCTTTATTAAGGGTTGTAATATATAAGGTAGGATGATGGAATGAAATAGGTACAAGACAAAAGAAACCAATTTCAATTAGTGCTAAGAATCATCAAATAGATCCCAAGGAATATGAACTATCATCTTAGACATTGATCAACTAATCCATTATTATTCTTATACTTTTTTTTATATGCATCCATTGCTTGTTTCTTCTCTTATTTCTTTTTCTTTTCTTTTTCATCGTCATCATTTTTCTTCCATCTTTCTCAACTCTTACAGAGCATTTACATATTCATTATTTTTTAAACAAATATGGACTCTCTTTTTTTCCCTTATCAATTCCTTGACTAGTTGCCCCACTTAGCACCAACTAAAGTGATTAGAATGGATAAAATATAAAAGGATATTTAGATTCAAACAAATGGTTATGAATTTTTTTTTTTTAAGAAAAGGCTAAGGCTCAAAGGATAAAAAAGGATTAAATGTGAATAGGATAGTCATTTAGCCAAACGAGCTTTGAAAATAAATGCCTAAATCATCTTTGTGCATGCAAAAAGGCATTTAAAGTCTCAAAAGAGATTCAAGACAAATTCTAAAGATGGAATCACAATAAGTAAATTCTCTTGTGAAAGAAATAAAAATTTAGGTTTAAATTCCTCACAAACCTTTGAACTCCCTAAGATAAGTTATCCAAGCTTTATTCTTTACCTAATTGCAAATATCTAATGAAAAGGTAAAGTAGAATCTCAATTCAACTTAATACCTTCAAGTTCAAGCACAACTGATTTTGACAACATTCACAAATAAACTAAAGACACAAGACTGAAAAAAAAATTTTGACTGAAAAAAAAATATACAAGAGACTCAAAGCACTAATATTTACAAGAAAATGAAGATACACAAATAAAGAAAGATGGACTAACAAGAAAACACAAAAATTTGAGGGCAAGCAAGGCAAATCAAAGTTAATTTTGACCTCTCCCACACTTGAACAACACATTATCCACAATGTGAAAATTAGATGAACAATAAAGACAAGAGAAAGAGGGGGAAAGAAACTGAAACTCCCTTGACAGAATGGAGAAATATAAGTGATCCAAATGTAGAAAGAGAGAGGAAGAAAACCCTGTAATTTACAAATATCACAAGGAGACATGGAATAAAGACATAAGACCTCATAATAATTTTTTTTTTAATGTAAAGCAAAAGTAAAGAAAATGCATAAGTAATCCTATAATCATCCAAAAGAAAATTAATTAAGACAAATTAAGGTCCCTCTGAATGGGACAAACTAAGGTGCAAGAGGCAGTCGTCGCTTAAGGCCGCAGCAATGTCTCGAAGTATGGAGACGTCATGTTAAACTTGCTCTAATCGCACCATAAGAGTAGCCAAGATGTCAAGAACACACTCCTCAAATGGCATAGATGGCCCACTTGGCTCATCATTAGGAGGTGCCACCTCTTGTTCCATAGCAGCATTTAAATTCCAATCTTCAATGATTGCATTCCCAGGGGACTTTAGCTTGAAGGGTTGTGGCACCTCCAATTAATCAATAGGGAGTGATGCAACCCCTTGTTGCACACACAAGGCAGAAATGAGATGAGGATAGATCATTGTAAATTTTATAGCCTTGGTGTCCTGAATCATAGCTTGTATCGCCAAAACTAAATTGTTGTAGATAATGGCTGCTAAGCCTATCGATTGCTTTGTCATGATACAATAAATTAGCATAGATCTAGCCTTTGAAATTTTATGAACATGGGAGGTAGGCAAGACATTATAACTGACAAAATAATGGCAAAACTTAGCAGCCTCACATAGGTCTGAATGGTGAAGTCCTTGATTTCATTTAACCTTTTGTGAAGTCAAACGCTTGGTAATCAACTCATAAGGGCATGTTGACTTGTCCTTCATCAACTCTTGGTAGCAACAAGAGTCAATTAATAGAAGATCATAAAAAGTTCTTATGGAATCCGCAATGAATTGAACAAATTTTCCTCACACATAAGATTTTCCCTCTGGATGGAACAGAGCGTTAGCAAAGAACTCATGCACCAAAGATAGATAACCAATTATTAAAAGGAAGCAAAGCAACTTCCACTGGTTATCTTAAATAATCTCAAAAGCTGGGCACGGGTCATCATAAGGGAATGCGTATTCTTGGATGAGGCGATTGTTAGAAAAACTTTATGCATATCTAATCTCAGCCGCTGGTGCACAAAAGGTGTCAGTGGGCCATGGCACAGCTTGATCTTCAGCCAAAGGTAGGGAGTCCTCATGATCAGGAGCAAAAGCATGTGACTTTGTAGATCGCTTGGTTTGGGATGAAGTGGCCTTTAATGAAGCTTTGCATTTGGTGGTCTTTTGCTTGTTGGAAGGTGCCATTGTGTACTTATAAGAAACCAACCAACGTAAAAAGAACACAAAGCAATACACACATTTGAATTTAGTCACAAGAAGTGGAAGAAAGTCAGCAATCCACTTGAATCAATTAGCTAAAAGAAAGAACAGTAGGGAGAGAAAAACAGCAACTCCCTTAACTTTCAATATAAAAACCAAGCTAGGTAATGCATCAACAGTAATGCATTATGACTCAAAACTTCAGAAATAAATCACAATGAACTCCATCAGTGAAGTTTATAAAATCTTGAGTAGGACACAAAATAACTCCAGCCAATTCAAGAATATTGAAATGCCTCACAATCATACAGTTAGTAATCAACCAATATCAACATATCTCAGAAACACAGAAAAGACATGGCAAAAAGAAAAATCAATTCAAAATATACCCAGTGCTGAAATAGTGATCATGAGCACCCATTGACGATGGAAGTCTGCCACAGTGAAAGACCAGTGCTAAATTAATCAGAGAAATTAATATAAAACCCATTTGATCAAATTTGAACAGCATAAGAGCATATGCAAAATGACAGACAGCCAAACATTATTTCAAAAATGAAAGCTATACACGAGGGAAATTCATCAATGAATTCTCTGTGGCCATATGAAACTTTCCACAATAAAAGCCAAGTTTGAAATTAAGCGAAGTAATTCACAGAATAACCAATTCAAAATCACAGAGCAGTCACAACAATTTAATAGATATAGGTGAAGAACAGAACCAGACCACAGCAAAATAGTAATCAGACAGTGGAGCATGCACAACAAACACGGATTTGGAATTAATCATCAAGGAAAAAAAAAAACACAGAACAGCCCCAACTTAACAATGAGAATGAATGAGATATCAAGGAGAAACAGTACGCACCTAGAGGGTAGTCACACGGAAAGCACGAAGTGAGTAGGAAGAGCAAAGAAACGAGTAGAAAACAAGACTTAGGAAACAAAGAATCAGCAACCCGAAAACTCAGCACAAAATCACAGCACACAAAATGCGTAATCCAAGTCGAAGGAATGCGTTAATGCAACCACATTGAGGATTAAGATGCACGGCAATGGATAAAGATGAAGACGGAGGTGAGGTGATGAAGAACAGGGGAAGAACAGAAATGAATCAACAGTGAGGACGCTCATAAATGGTGTGAGTTGTGGTCGTCTATGGTGAGAACAAAAATGGATGAAGAAATGCAGAAGAAATGGGCGACAATGAGTGGCGCTGGTGGAGATTTCTCAACGGCGATGTATGACGAGAATGGGCTCCTAAAAACGAATGGAGTGAACGAGAAATTAGAGGAAGCCAGAATGGCTAGAAGACGATAGAATCTCGGGTTTAGGTAATGAAGATGACGACGCCATAGCAGAAATGGAAGGTGACGGCGGAGGATTGTGGAGGAGAATGGCGCAGATCACTGACGGGGCTGAGCTCACTAAGAGGATAAAGGAGGCCCGTGACAGCAGAGGAAGGTGGACGATAGAAGTTGGCGGAGGAAGAAGAGGAAGACGCGGTGTGGCAGTGTGGAACACGGTGGAGGGACGGTGGAAGACAGTGGAGGAGTACGGCGGAATCACTGGGCGGCTATGAACGACAATATTGGTGAAGAAGATGAATAAGCATAGGGTCCATAAAGGCTGAATGCTGAACGCAGGAGAGTTCAAGAAAAAATAAAAATAAAAATAATAATAATAACAATAACTCAGCTCTATTTTTTTTAAAAAAAATTAAATCTAAAATTTCTTTACTTTTATTTTCTTAAAAAAAGAAAAATATTGACAAAATAATTCAAATTGATTTTTTTAAAATGGTTTTTTATAAAATAATATATATATATTATTAACATAATATAGAAATATATTATTAAAAAATAAAATTTTTCTTTTGTTTCTCTTTTTTTTAAAAAAAAAATACTCCTCCTAAACCACGATGCCATGGCATTAAGATCTCAGTGCCATGTATGCCCTGAACTCTAGTGCTTTATTGCAATAGGTGTCATGGCACTCAACTGGAGGTGCCATGGCACCAGTGGCAAATTCGTAATATTTATCAAAACCAATAAAAGTGTATTTACACCAATTTTACTCCTTTAAAACACTTTGAAATCTCATTTTCACATGTTTAAATACTTTCAAACACAATAAACAACCAAAAATAAATATCAACACTCATTAAAATCATAAAACATGCAAAATCATACCTTCTAGAATTAAAATTGTGTATCAACTTTACACCATAAATCAAATCAGATTTTTTTTTAAAACATTGCTCATGATCAAATAATAAGCATCATACAAACATGCAAGAATAATAAAGTTAAATAGCCAAACACCCAAGACCATCCAAATCATCAAATAAATCATAGAAATCAATGTATATCAGCAAAATATCAATAATTTATTAGCAATTTAGCAGTAAAATAACATCAATCATATGCATTAATTAGAGATACTCCCTCTTGTTCACTCAAACAGCTTTCTTCCATAATGTTAGTCTTAGTTGCTAGATAAGTCACACTCGAGGGGATCCAAAAACCTACAAAACACTACAAAACACATGAAAAATTAAGCAATCAACAGAAACATGAAATTAACTAAAAAGCTAAAAACCAAACACTTGGATTGCCTCCCAAGAAGTGCTAAAGTTATAGTATTTAGCCAGACTATCTCTAGGGACTACGGAGGATTTGAGAGCTTGACCGATACCTTCATTTGATCAAAATTACCACCCAAGTACAATTTTAGGCGTTGGCTGTTAACTTTGAAAACTCTTCCATAATCTTCTTCCATAATCTCAATTGCTCCATAGGATGTAACAAAAACCACCTTAAATGTTCCAAACCACCTAGATCTCAGCTTCCCTAAAAACAACTTCAAATGAGAATTATATAACAAAACAAGTTGTCCAGGTTTGAAATTTCTAGGTAAAATATGGCTATCATGCAATTTCTTAGTCTTTTCCTTATAAATCTTAAAGCTTTCATAAGCTTGTAACCTAAACTCATCTAGCTCATTTAGTTGCATTAACCTCTTCTCACCTACTTTACTCATGTCAAAATTTAATTTTTTAATTGTCCAAAATGCTTTGTGCTCTAGCTTAATGGGTAAATGACAAACTTTTCCAAACAACAATTGATATGAGGGTACATCTATTAGAGATTTATAAGCTATCCTGTAGGTATATAATGTATCATTGAGCTTATCCGCCTAATCTTTCCTAGTAGGACCCACAATCTTTTTCAAAATTATTTTTAACTCTCTATTAGACACTTCACATAAACCATTGGTTTGGGGATGATATGCCAAAGTCATCTTATGAGTGATTCCATATTTGGCAACCAAGCTTGAAAAAAACTTATTTTTAAAATGAGTCCCCTCTTCACTAATGATTGCCCTAGGTATGCCAAAGCATGTAAAAATATTCTTTTTCATAAAATGCACAACCGTTTTAGCATCATTAGTGTAGCAAGCCATAGCTTCAACCTATTTACTCACATATTCAACAACAACCAAAATATATTGATGACCTCTAAATGAAACAAAAGGTCCCATAAAATCTATTCCCTAGACATCAAACACTTCAACCTCAAGAATACCCTAATTGAGGCATTTCATGCCTTTTTGAGATGTTACCTATTCTTTGACATGCATCACAATGAGAAACAAAGGTATTAGCATCTTTAAATAGAGTTGGCCAATAATAACCACATTGTAACACCTTACAAGTAGTATGAGAACAACTAAAATGGCCTTCATAAGGAGCAGCATGACAAGCATACAAGATATCACATTGTTTATTTTGAGCCACAAACTTTTTTAAAATTTGATTAGCACATCTCTTATAAAGAAAGGTTCATTCCACACAAAGAATTTCACATCATGCCAAAACTTCTTCTTTTGGTATGATTTTAAATCCGGTGGAATCACTCCACAAACCAGAAAATTTGTAAAATGAGCATACCAAGGCAATTCATTACAATTCACAGCAAACACTTGTTCATCAGGAAAGTTATTATTAATTTTAGTTACTTTCAACTAACTCTCTAACCTAGATAAATGATCAGCCACATGATTCTCACATTCCTTTCTATCAATTTTCTTAATGTCAATTTCTTACAATAATAAAATCTATCTAATTAGCCTAGGTTTAAACTCTTTCTTATTCATCAGATATTTAATAGTTGTTGCTCACTGCAAGTGCATGAGTCATAACAAGTAATATAATGAAATTAAAGTATCGTTTCCTAAAGGATTTGTTTAAAAACAATAATCAAATAAAAGATTGAGTAATTTCAATCAAGTTGAGTCACACATGGTTAGGTGAAAATGATTTTGCAAATGAAATTAACACTAGAAAATAAAGAATAGCAATTGATTCACACACTTCAATCACAAATTGAGACCTAAGATTATTTATCCCCTTGCATTTCATAACACCAAAATTACCTCCTCTCATTAATGCTTTTAATGAAAATAAGTGCTAACCTAGCATTCTAAAAATACTTGGACATGCTCTCTCAAGTTATGAAAAAGTGTTTAATTAAATTAATTGCCAATTTCTTGTTATAATTAATAAAACTCAATTTTAAACACCAACTCTAATGTGGCTATGCAAGACTAACAAGTATATCTCTATCTTACCAGTAAAACTATCCATTCAACATGCAAATATCAAGTTCTTGGACAATTTTACCCAAGTTCTACACTCAACCTAGCCCTCTCAAGTATCAATTAAGTAAACTCAATATCTAAATGGTGGCCAATCATTTAAAAACATTAAGAAAAGAGTAAAATAAACACATATATATCATTAATCACAAAAAGAGAGGAGGAACATAATGTTAACCCATACAAGAGTTTAAAATAATCTTAAAGCAAAGAGTTTAGCTACTTATAAACATAAAAAATCTATAAATACACAAGATATTCATAGCCATTACAAGATTACAAGAAGAGAATGGAGAAGAAGCAAAGGAACTGAAGAAATGGAGTTTCAAATCTCTTCAAAGCTTCAACTCTTGGACCTAACTCATCCAAAGCTCAAACCCTAGCACAACAAAGCTCCCAAAGTGTCTTCAAGTGTGTAGAATGACTTTTGGGTCAAGCTCTCTAAATATATGTGTCCTACCCTATCAACTTCAGACTTAATAAAACGCAGAGTTTTCTGATAGTGGTGAAAGTCGCAAACGAAAGTCACGACTTTAACAGTTTTACACAGTTTTTGCAGCTAATGAAAATTATTCAATTTGTACTTGATTTCTTCATCTAAACTCCTTCCAAAAATATCCACAAAGCTCTAGAAATGCTTCTAATCAAGTCTTCAACTAAAATAATATAAAATTAGGCAAAAATAATATCAAATCAAAGCCAACATTACAAACCCAAAGCAAAATGCATATTTTTCTAATTTGGACAATAAAAACATATACAATTGAGCCAAAATGAATTAGAACCTAAGGAAAATTTGATGAAATAACATGAAATTTTAGAGGTTAACACACCCGCAAAATTAGATTTTTACTCGTCCTTGAGTAAAATAAGTAATAAAACAACTAGATTGATCAATTATATATTTACTAAGCATGCATGAAAATATCCTTACTAGTTGCTCCAAATGAATATCAAAGAGGATAACAGTGGAATATAAAGGAATGCCCAATTCACAAATTAAAATCTTGCTTTCCAACAATTTGGAAATGTATGTGTGTAAGACTAGAAAATGATTCTCTTACAACTATCAAGTCAAGATGTAACAACTCAACATGCATGAAACAAGCTCAATATCAAGACTTCATATGTCTAAACTTTTCCTCTCTCTCCACTAAAAGATCACTTCACATAATCCAAAATCAATGGGACTTTGTAAGCTTATAGCATGGCTAAAGGTTTTAGGCTAATTGAACGGAAAGGATAAATGGAATTCAAATAACTTGAGATAAATGACAATGAGAAATCAACCATTCCATCCTTGCTAGCCAAATACCTTCCCCCAAACTTATCTCAAAAATAATTCCTTGTACTCCAAATTTATTGAAATTAAAACTCCTCTTTTTTTTTCATTTTATTCATTCTTTTTTTTTTTCATTTTTTATGTATATCTCTATTTTTTTAGGAGCACAATTAGTAGTATTTCAAACTTCATTTCCATTCCTCATATCCAAATTTACAATAACAACACCTCCTTTACTAACAAAACCAATCTTCACTACTAACAATACTTTATCACTTATCTCAAGAGTAAAATAGTTCATGGTTTTTCAAGTTATAGAGGTTAGGGTCTAATGTGGGTTTCAAAAAGAGAATTCACATAGTTTTCAATTCAACGATTAAAAGGGGATCAAATAGAAATAATGCAATAGGTAGATTTGAAAGGTTCAAATGTATTTGAAAGAATGTCCAAATCATATTTTAATATTATGCAAAGTGATTAAAATGACTCAAGAGATTCTAAGATAGGTTTTAGAGTCTCTCAATTGAGGAAAAAAATTTCCTAACAGAGGCATTCAAATCATTGTCTGATTTAAAAGTGCAAAAAAAATTTCACATATTGCCGCAAAATAAGCCTTAACGCTGCAAATCAAGCATGCCAAAATATTGATCACAACTTCCTATAAAACATACAGTCTAAGTAACATTCTATCATTGGATCAAACATTCAGTTTAACAAATAATTTCTCAATCTTGCTCAAATTTTAGAAAAAAAAGGAATGGTAAATATCTAAGTTTCAAAATTGAATTTCATGTCAATTCAGCCAAAATAATACCCTTCACCCCCAAACTTAAATTGAACGGTGTTCTAACTATCAAAAAGGCAAAATAAGGGTCCTCTCTCATGCAACTTAATAACCAAAAAGAAGTTACATGAGAAGCACAAAAATTAGAACCAGTAACAATATAATTGAAATATATCCATAGGTAGCCCAAAAATACAACTGACTATGCCAGCATGTACGATAGGAATCAAGTTGTCACAGAATAATTAGTTGCAAGAGATCAATCAAGGTATCACAAATGAACTATAAAAAGATCAAAGTTAGCCCTATACTAAAGATATCAAAAGATAACGACTAACTATATTTACCTAAAAAGAGATCATTAATAGCTAATTGGAATTAAAAATAAAAATAAAGGGCAGTAAAATAAAGAAGGGTGAAGCTAGTCAGCGTGAGCGTCTGAGTCTTAGTCAACATCAGGATTGGCCTCTTCTTCTTCCTTTGGCAAGTCCATTTGGAATCTCTAATGTAAGAATAGCTCAATGTGGTAGAGCCTAAAGTCAATTCAATCAAGCTGGCTTTGGAGGCCCTCATACATATTCTAGATGAGTGCTATGAGGTTGCTCAGTGTAGGTTTAACATGAGGTGGATCAATATGCCTCATGCCATCTGGCACATCTCTTGGTCTCTCAACACATCGAATTTCTTTATAATTGAACTTTGGCAAAGGAGAGAGCATAAGATCCTTTGAGTAAGTAGGAACCTCCTTTTCTAAGCACACTTGAGTAATCAAGTGTGGGAATCTAAATGCCTGCTTGCGATATCTACTTCTGGGCAAATTTTGCATGTGCTCAAACATGATCCTTAGAAAGTTGACAAGTTGCCTCATCATCAAAGTATACAAGAGGGCAGCTTAATCAACAGTCACATCACTTATATGGGTCACTAGGATAACATTAAATGCCAAGAAGTGCCACCATATATGATTTGTCTTGTTCAGATTATAACAGAATGCTCTTGGGATTTCCATGAGTGTCATGTTGCCAAATATTTTTATCAAGGAGGCATAGCATTTGAACTACATCATCAAATGGAAATTTATTTCCGTCATTTTATAAATGATATATTAGTACTCTTCTATTGTAGAAAGGTTGCACACCTTTCAAAATGTGTCCTCAGTGATCTCTACCCATTTGCCCCTTATAAGTAGCATAGGCATAGAAAGCTTTAACAAGTAGCTGAGAGGCATGGCTCTGTTCACGGATGAGGCTCTATCATGCAAATCATTGTAAAATTGTTCAGACCATCTCAAAAGGAAGGGTCTTTCTTGGACTATTTTTCTCTCCTTCAAATATTGCTCAAAATAATTTTGAATTGTAGTAGTGGCAAATTGGGTTTTATCCTATCTCGATGCCTTGAAACTTTCACCAACCTCAGTAACCTTAGCTTTTTTAAAAAGTGAGATACTTTTCTTACCATGGCCTATAAGAAAGTGCATAATGTAGCATCAATAAGCAACAGTTAGCATAAGTAAGAACAAAGGTTTAAACCAAAATAAACAAGATTCACTGAACCCAGCATAAAACAACACTTTGCATAGTATGTTTAAATGAGGTCTAGCTTCCATATAAACATATTTGAACTCAGTAAAAAATACAAAACATGAAGAGCAAAGCCAAGTCTAAAATCAAGAGGCATGACAATGAGTGTTAAGCATGAATCACAATCATAAGCTCAAGTTAGACAATAAAAGAGACTTACAAAACAAATTCAGCTCATTTATGTGCAAAGAGACACTTTTAATTATCGATATTTTAAAATAAAAAATTTTCCAATCTCAACACCCAATGTTAAAATTCCTAATGTGATGCTCGGATAATAACTCTTAAACTAAGATCTTCAAGCATGAATTTTTTTTCAAGGAAAGCAAAAATTATAACCTCAGTTAAGACTAAACTTTAAAGCCAAGACAATCTTTCTAGAACCTATTGCTAGAAATTCAAACAATCTAAAGGCATGAAAACAAACACTTTAGCAAAATTAGTTATCATAAAGACCAAAACAAAATTTCCATAAATGTAGTTCCCTAATCCTCAAACAACAAGCTCTTATCAAAAAGCTTTCATTGAGACCAGGAATAAAAAATTTATCAATGATTATGTTATTCAAATCAGAATATCATTCTAGAAATTCCTCAATCTACCCACAAAGGCAATACTAAAATGCCGCAGTATTATCCTTAAATTAAAGGTTTCATTATCTAAATTTTAGCACAAATGAGTTTAATTCCAGCAATAAACTCAAAATCACAAAGCCCAATATTAATTGATAGCTAATCTAAAGCAAAGGAAAATAATGGCTCAACATGGTAGTATCCTTAAAATAGAGATTTCATTTTTAGCAAAATTTTTTTAACTCAATCAAAATTAATTCTAGCAGCAAAAATGGCTTAACAAAGTGACATACCTTAACAAGCTACAAAGTAACCAACAAAGAGTAGAGAGGCACAACAAATGATCAAGAGAGTAAAGGGTAGAGCAAATAGCTTAAAGATGAAGACACTGTTGTTCCGTGAGTTAGGACTTGAAACCAAAAAGTGAAGTTCTTTGAATGAAGCTATAGACTTCGATTGGTGAAGGGAGTAGACTGGAAATAGACCAGCTATAGTGGAAGAAAATAGAGATGAAGAACTGAGTGAGTGAAGTTGTAAATTGTTGGGAATGTGAGGCCCAGCTACAGTGGAGGGAAGGATAGTGAATGCAATGAAATGAGATGCTGTGGGTGAGTAGACCAAAGATAAGGGTTGACAGCGACGATCTGGGTAGAGCTGAGATTGAAGCTCATGAAGAAGAAGGATGAATGGTAAGAATCGAAAGATATGATGGTAGCTTAAACAAAAATGGAAAAATGAAGGAAAAATAAGGAAGAACAGCAACTACTGGTGGAGAATGATGAAGTGACCAAGATGAAATAGGGACACCGTGGGTGCTGGTGGCGGAGGAGAAGAGATGCAATAGTGAATGGCTATAGCTCTCGTGGATGACAATAGAGGAAAATAAGAGTCAGAGTAGACACAAGGCAAGGGAACTAATGAGGGGAGCTGAGAGTTTTCAAACTTGGTCAAATTAAATTAAAAACAATATTTTTTTAGCTGCAAAATGTAGTACCTAAGAAAGAAGTAAGACAACATATTATTAGCGTTATATATGTATATGTATATATATTTTGAAGGAAATTTTTTTTTAACAGGTCCAGAGAAGATGAAAGTCATGACTCTGGATTTAAGCCTGAAACGAAAGTGACAACTTTCATCATCTTCAGAGCCCCAAAGTCGTGAGCCTAAAGTCATAATTTTTGTCAGAACTTTCTTGATAGCAAAATTTTGCAGCACTTTGTTTTCAAAAATTTGATTTTTTTTACCCCTTAAAACCTCTCCCAAGCACTATATTCACTCTAAAATCAATCTCTAACCAATTTCCTTCAATTAAAATGCAATTAACCCCTAAAAAGAACTATTTTTTGTGAGAATCAAACCACAAAAATTTGCATTCACTTCAATAAGTTTAAAATAATTGCCAAGATAAATTCATAAGCAAAAAAAAAAACAATTTAAATAGCTTGACTTCCCTAAAATTTTCCCTTCTCTTAGAATCTTTTGGTCTTTTGCCACACTTCTTGCTTCTCAAAGGCTCACACTTCCTCATATCTTCATGTTAACCTTCAAAAGACACAACATCACACATAATTTCACCAAAACAACTAAACTATAGAGGAAAAATTAAAAGATAAGGTTTAGAACTTAGGTTGCCTCCTAAGTAGCGCTTGTTTTATAGTCATTCAGCCTAACTCTTCTTTTCTTCAAGAGGCATTAGATAAGGGCAAGGTGACTACTTTATGGTCTACCTCACCACCCCAATAATGCTTCAATTGTTGCCTATTAGCTTTAAATCTTTCTCCTTCAATGCTCTCCAGCTCAACAGCACCATGATTGAAAGCTTGGACCATAGTGAACGATCCTGACCATCTAGACTTGAGTTTGCCAGGAAATAATCTCAATCTAGAGTTACATAAGAGTACTTTTTGGCTTGATTCAAATTTTTTGCATAGAATTTTATTGTCATGCCATCTCTTTGTCTTCTCCTTGTACTGCATAGCATTCTCATAGGCATTGAACTGAAATTCATCAAGTTTATTCAGTTGGAGAAGTCTCTTTTCACCCATGGCCTTAAAATCAAAGTTGAGCTTTTGGATAACCCAATAAGCACCATGTTCTAGCTTTACAAGAAGATGACATGCTTTTCCAAAAACTAATTAATATGGAGACATACCGATAGGAGTTGTGTAAGCTGTTCAATAAGCCCACAATGCATCGTCAAGTTTAGTAGACCAATCCTTTCTTATCACTCTTATTGTTTTCTCAAGCATCTTTTTGATTTCTGGATTAGAAATTTTAGCTTTCCTATTAGTTTGAGGATGGTAGGCAAGTACAAATTTATGCTTGACACCATATTTCTTCAAGAGATTGAAATTGGTTGTTACAAAAATGAGTACCACTATCACTCACAATGGCTCTTAGTGCTCCAAAGTGGGTGAAAAAATGCTTCTTTAAGAACTTGAGGACCACTTTAGCATCATTAGTGGGAAATGCTACCACTTTGACCCATTTTGAGACATAGTCTATAACAATAAGGATATATTGATTGTTAAAAGACATGAAAAATGGTCCCATAAAGTCTATGCCCCACACGTCAAACAATTCTACTTCAAGCATGTTGTTGGGTGGCATTTAATTTCTTTTAGATGTGTTACCCATCCTTTGGCATCTGTCACACTTTAGTACATAGTCATATGCATTTTTGAATAAAGAGGGCTAATAAAAACTATTTTGCAAGATTTTAGATGCTATTTTGTCACCCCTAAAGTAGCCTCCATGGTCAGAAGAATGGAAACATTTAAAAATTTCTTGTTGCTTATACTTAAGAACATACTTTTTAATCATTTGGTTAGCACATTAGCGAAATAGATAAGGTTCTTCTTAAAAATACACTTTACCATCATAGAGAAACTTTTTCTTTTTATGAAACTTCAATTCAAAAGGTAAGATACCACAAACAAGGTATTTGATAATATTTGCATATCATAATGTTTGAATGTTGTCAACCTTGAAGAGTTACTTATTAGGAAAATCTTCATTAATAGTTATAGTAGATTCAAGTTAAGCATTAGTACTCAACCTAGAAAGATGGTCCGCTTCTTGATTCTCAATACCCTTCGTATCAACAATCTCCAAGTCAAATTCTTGTAGAAGTAGTACCTATTGAACTAACCTTGCCTTATATTCCTTCTTGTTGAACAAATACTTTAGAGCGAGTGGTCAGTGTAAACTGTCACCATAGCACCCACAAGGTATGATCTGAACTTGGTAAAAGCAAACATTACTGTAAGTAACTCTTTCTTAGTCATGGTGTAGTTTTCTTGAGCATCATCAAGTATTTTGCTAGCATAGTAGATTAGGTGAAAAATTTTATCTTTCTTTTGACTAAGCATCGCACCCACAGTAAAGTTGCTAGCATCACATATCACAATGAAAGGCAAACTTCAATTAAAAGCCATCATGATAGGTGCAGACACGAGTCTTTTCTTCAACTCTTCAAATGCCTTTAAGCATGAATTATCAAATTTAAACTCAACATCTTTTTCAAGAAGAGTACAAAGAGGCTTGACTATTTTAGAGAAATCTTTGATGAAGCGGTGATAAAATCCCGTATGGCCAAGAAAGCTCCTCATACCCTTAACATTAGTAGGTGGAGGAAGTTGCTTAATCACAAAAATTTTAGCTCTATCAACCTCCAAGCCATTTTTGGAGACTTTATAGCCAAGAATTATGCCCTCCTTAACCATGAAGGGGCATTTTTCTCAATTCAATACCAAGTTGGTCTCTTCACATCTTTTCAACACATTGGCCAAGTTGATCAAGCACTCATCATAAGTATCCCTAAAAACTATGAAGTCATCTATGAAGACTTCTATAGTGTGCTCGATCATATCAGACAAAATTGCCATCATACACCTTTGAAAAGTGGCTGGTGCATTGTATAACCCAAAAGGCATATGCTTGAAAGCAAAAGTTCTATAAGGACAAGTGAATGTCATTTTTTCTTGATACTTTGGAGCTATGGCAATTTAGTTATAGCCCAAATATCCATCAAGGAAGTAAAAGAATTCCCTTCTAGCTAATTTGTCAAGCATTTAGTGGATAAAGGAACGAGGAAAGTGATCTTTCCTTGTAGCCACATTTAGCTTTTCGATAATCCATGCATACTTTCCATCCAGTAACAGCGCGGGTAGGAATTAGCTCATTATGGGTGTTAGCCACAACAGTGATGCCTCCCTTTTTTGGAACGTACTAGACCGGGCTCACCTAATAGCTGTCAGAGATAGGATAAATAATTCCTGCATCAAGCCATTTTAAGATCTCCTTCTTTACTACTTCCTTCATAATTGGATTCAATCTTCTTTGATGTTCCACGGAAGCTTTATGATTGTCTTTAAGGAAAATCTTATGCATGCAAATTGAAGGGCTAATACCCTTTATGTCGACAATAGTCCACTTAATAGCTCTTTGTGAGTTTTCAAGGCTTCTATAAGTTGATCTTGTTGTACATTCAAGTCCACAATAATAATCACTGAGAAGGTGTTGTTGGCTCCTAAATAGATATACCAAAGATGAGAAGGTAATGTCTTCAACTTAAGAGATAGTGGCTCTTCAATAGAGAATTTCAAAGTGGTCTATCAAGAGAAGATAAATCTAGAGATTCAAATTGGACACGATTTCTAGAATAAACTAGTGATGCATTCATGATAGCTATACACTCATCTCCATCTTGAGTCTTTAATTGAGCTCCTATTAACAAGGCTTCTAAAAAATCATTAGGAATTGCCTCATTGAATTCTTCTTGTACAACTTGATCAAGCATATCAATAAAGAAGCATTGTTCAAGATCATTGGGAGATTCTATCAACTTGTGCATGTTAAAAGTGACTTGCTCATCATCCACCCGTATAGTAAGCTCACCTTTTTCAATGTCAATTAAGGTTATAACGGTTGTCAAGAATGGTCTTCCTAAGATTGTAACCTTTTCTTATATTCACTTAATATAAAAGAAGATTATAGTGTTACCACTACCTCACATCAATCATATTAATCAAATTTCATTTCAAAAGCTTCAGTCCGAAGACTTATTTTGTAAAACCAATCAATCCACAATATAATTAGAGAAAAACATAGTAGAAGTAAATCATACACTCCTCAAATACATAGTGGACATAACTTATAAGCATTCTTATCCCAATTGCATACATTTCAACATAAAAATAAACTTGAGAAATGGTACGTACACTGCGGCGAGCGGTCCGTGCGCTACGACATATGGCACAAAGCCACACGCTCACCCTTTCTATGCCATGTGTTGCGGCATGTGTCACCATGCGTCATTTTGACAAAAAAATGACGAACTTTTAGTGTGTGCCATTTTCACATATGACATTCAATTGGAGTGATTCAAGTGCCCACACGAAATTTAGCTCGTATACTAACTAATGAGATAGGTTTGGACATGATCTAATGGTCTAATTAAAATATAGACACCAAGGTGCAAAAAGTTACTTTGTTTAAAAATTTTGCACAACCAAGCGCTCAAATTGATCCCTTTCTCTCATTAGACTATACCAGGTCTTGAACCAAGTCCAAAAAGATCTAATACACCTAATTGACCATAATTAATCACTACCATACTTATATATCAAAATTTGACCCTTCTACAGTCAATTTTTACAATTTACTAACTTAACATACTTTACCATTTTTTAGCATAACTTAGCCCACTTGGCTATTTCTCAAACCATACATATATAATCATATTTACAATACAATCTTAGTCCCCAAATTACTCATTTCATTATAATTTGTCCCTTAGCTTAAGATTCACACCACCAACCATATCAACACAAACATACTCAAATCATAGCCCCTTTGTCTCATTTCAACACATACACATAATCGGGCTTGATTTCTTAAAAAAATCAATTCAACACATGCATGCAACCCTATGGCACACTCATATACACTTATATATACAATTTTAGTTTAGTTCATTACACAACCTTAAAGTACACGGCTTCACACTCAAGCTGGTCAAGACTCTCTTCCCTTGCCCTAATCACTTCCCGATCCTATGAACATGTAACCACGGGAGTAGGATAAAAATCTCAGTAATAGAATAACTCACTCTTATTCACTGTCACATGCAACAATATGAAAGTAAACATAGTATATTATCAAAAATTCATAAAATAGAACTTATATCATATCTCATTTTCTTTCTTAACTTTTCTTCAATCACAAAGGATTCCATGTTATCTCAAGATATTTCATCATATTGCTTAATATACTAGCATGATCTCAACCATCCAAACCTCTAAATTACCCTAACACGAAACTATAGGCTCATCTTAGACCAATGTATACTCTCATTAGTCTTGAGCTCACCTATAGAGGTAGAATTACCCGGCCAAAGATGTTCTAACACACAATACAGACTATATTTTCCCCTATTACACACAATGGGGTATCGTTGACTTCAATACCGTATCATAAGGATACTAAGGAGTCTCTCATCTCTAACATCATACATCAATAGGCACTAAAAAGATTTTCTCTAACATTGCACCTTTCAAGGTACTAAGGAGAATTGTTTCCAACACTGCATCCTAAAAGGGTACTAAAGAAACCTTACCATATGGTCTTTATCATCTCCTATACTCAAGTGAACTCCCACCCCTATGATCATGCTTTTTCAAACCATTTAAGGTTCTCATTTACCACTTCACACTTTCTTGCACATAAAATATATAAATAACACTTTACATTACAAAACACACATTTTAATGCATAATTCAACCAAAAGTTACTTCACACACAACAATCACTCAATACTATAAAACATGCTTAGTTTAAAATGATTTCATGTACTACATAGCATACTAACATATAGTTATAATAAATAGTCAAACAAAGAAAGTTATTTAGTTACCTCAACTTTTTTGTCACTAGAAAGGTTACCTATGAATTCAACTATCACACAAGCTTATCTCAAGCTTCATTTTTCTATTCACGCATCAAATATGCCAATCTGAAAACATCTGGCACATTTTAGTCATTTGGTCCATTTTGAACAAAAACTCATTTTTTACCACTTAGAGCTATATTTTATCCGTAAACTCTTTTACATCTATCTATTCTAAGTCTATGACTACCCAATTACTACTTTATATCACCTCAACTGGTCTTATTTCACTCAAATTAAATTTTTCCCTAACTCTCTCTCTCTCTTTAAAGGCTAAAATTGAGCTTACGAGTTCAAAGCTCTATCGTTCAACTCTAAATCAGTTGCAAAACTCTAATTTAACTTCTGAGAATTTTTTATTACTATTGGGTAAGAATCAAACCCCTCAAATTTCACCGATTCAATTTCCCTACAACTCATTTTTAGAGAAATTTGTGTAGAATGGAAGGTAAGAGTTATATGTAGCTTACCTGGCAAGTTATCGATCCAAATCACCTTCCACCGCTCTAAAATAACTTGTCTTAGCTCCTCAGCCCTTCTCCTCTCTCTGTCTCGTGTGTTTCTCAATTTTTGCTCTTGAAAATCACCCCATTTCACGACTTAAGAAGTGATTTTTTGGTTTATATGCCGCAACACATGCAGCATGAGCCATAACGCATGGCACAGTAAGATTTATTTTCACCACACGCACTTGTTTCGACCCGAAACGCACTCCTATCACCCATATTTGCTCATACAACACACAAACAAGTCAAAATACCAATTAATCATCTAAATGTCTAATCCCACACTAACTTTCACTTCACCCTCAATTAACCTCTAACTTAAGATTAAGAAATTCAGGATGTTACAAAGATAATAGGAATGTCACAATCCACCTTACAATCAAGGACAATGAAGTTAATCGAAAAAATAAATTTATCCACCTTCACA
Organism: Prosopis cineraria; assembly: GCF_029017545.1. Taxonomy (NCBI): domain Eukaryota; kingdom Viridiplantae; phylum Streptophyta; class Magnoliopsida; order Fabales; family Fabaceae; genus Prosopis; species Prosopis cineraria. The sequence goes on along the minus strand of NW_026555336.1, from coordinate 8,720,742 downwards.
AGAACATCTTCAACAACATCACGTGAATAAGCTAAACTTCTATCTGCTAATTGCAAAGTCATGATTGTTGGTCTCACCTCACCCAACTCTAATTTATTGAAAATAGAAAGAGGCATAAGATTGATACTAGCACTAAGATCACATAATACCTTACCTAAAAATTTATTTCCAATGTGACATGGAATTGAGAAGCTACTGGGATCCTTCATCTTTTGAAGTAGTTGCTTAATGATATCCGTATAACTCTTGGTTAGAGCAATCATCTCAAACTCATTGAACCTTCTTTTTTTAGAGAGCACATCCTTCATGAATTTGGCATACTTTGGCATTTGTTCTAAGGCTTACACAAAAAGAATGTTGATATGCAATTGCTTGAAGATATTAAGAAATTCTTTGAATTAGCTATCTTCTTATTGGTTCCTAAGCCTTTGAGGAAAAGGTGGTAGAGACACATATTTTAGCTTGGCCTCTTGTTGCTTCTTCTCATCACCAACCTTTTTTGCTTTATCATTACTCTTTTTCTCTTCTTAATTCTTCTTTGAGTTGTCACTCTCTTTAACCATAATTTCTTCATTAATCACTTCATCATTAACAACCATATTAGTAGCACCATTACTCACACTACTTGAACTTGGCATAAGAACTTTTGATAATTGCATCCCACTTCTCAAAGTGATTGCCTTGCACTCCTCCTTACCATCTCTTTTAAGATTTAGAGTGGGGTCACTAGGGAGATTTCTTCTTGACATAACATTCATTTGTGAAGCCAATTTCCCTATTTGCACTTTGACATTCTTAATTGTGGTTTCATGAAGAGAAAGAGTTGCCTTAGTTTCAACTCTTATAGACTCTTGATTACTTAAGATTTGTGATAAAATCTTTTTCATTTTAAACTCCTATTCCTTAGCCGACATTGGCTTTGGCGGAGTTTGAAAACCTAAAGGGTAAGTTGGCTTGACATTAGAAGAAGGTAGATTTGATGAATTCCCTTGACTCTATGAAAAGTTAGAAATATTCCTCCATCCTAAGTTGTATGTTTGAGAGTAAGGGTTGTTGTGAGGATTTTGAAACTTGCCCATGTAATTAATAGACTTAGTGGTCATGTAGAGAGGACATTGATCGAGCATGTGAATATTATTACATTAATTGCACACAGTTAGAATGGCTTAGATAGCATGTACATTATGAGGATTTCCCCTTTGTATTTAAGACTCCAACACATTAAAAAACTTGTTCATTGCATTTAAGATGGCTACAATTTAGGAAGAAGAATCATCTTTAGCACTAGTCACCATTGATTTATTCCTTCTATCCATGTTTTGAGTATTGTTTGTAGACAATTGATCTAAGAGGCAAAAAACTTCATTGACAGGCAGATTCCGATATCCTCCATTTATTATGGAATCAACCATGGCTTTAAAAGATAGATTCAGATGATTACAAAAATTTGGAATCACTACCCATTTATCCACCCCATGATTGGGGTATTTCCTCATCAACATCTTGTATCTCTCCCAAGCTGCATAGAGATGCTTATCTGCTAAGAGATTCATCTCTTACTTTAACAGTTTTATGATCAAAGAAGAATTGAGCTCTAAACTTGTTCTCAAGATCCTCCCATAAACTATTAGAACCTTTGGGAAGATTGTTGAACCATTCTTTAGCCTTATCTTGTAGAGTAATAGGAAATAATTTCAAGCGCAAGACATCTTTAGGCACCCGTTTTGTCTAAAAGAGTCACATACTTCCATAAAAGACATCAAATGCTTGTGAGCATCTTTATTGAATAGACCATGAAACACCCCATTTATTTGAAGCATTGTGATTATGGCAGGCTTGATCTCAAAAGTATGTGCTTGAAACTTTGGCATCCAAATACAAGATTAAGTACCCCTGAAATTTTGATTAGAAAAGTCTTTAACTGAGGCAGTGTCATACTGGTTTTCTACCATGCTTTCAAGTTAAGTTTCAAGAGTTCTTTCAAAATTTAGAAATTCGGCTTCTTCAAAAATTGTTAATCCTTTAAGTATAACTTCCAATCCTTCTGAGTCTATGGCTTGCATATGCCAAATGGGTACTGAAGAAGAAAACAACTAAAGAAGTATTAGACTAAAACAAAAATACTAAACAAAGACAAAATAAAAATCTAGAACTACTATCTATAAAGCTTAAGTGAAATCTACTATTACTAGCCTAAGATTGATCAAAATACTTTTAAAACCAAATCTTTGGCAACGGCACCAAAAACTTATTGCTCACTGCAAGTGCACGGGTCGTAGCAAGTAATATAATGAAATTAAAGTATCGTTTCCTTGAGGATTTGTTCAAAAACAATGATAAAAAAAAAGATCGAGTAATTTCAATCAAGTTGAGCCACACATAGTTAGGTAAAAATGATTTTGCAAATGAAATTAACTCTAGAAAATAAAGAAAAGAAATTGATTCACACACTTCAAACACAAATTGAGACCTAGGATTATTTATCCCTCTTCCATTTCATAACACCAAACTTACCTCCTCTCATAAATGTTTTTAATAAAAATAAGTGCTAACCTAAGGTTCTAAAAAAACTTGAACAAGCTCTCTCAAGTCATGAACAAGTATTTAATTAAATTAATTTCTCAATTTCTTGTTACAATTAATAAAACTCAATTATAAACACCAACCCTAATGTGGCTATACAAGGCTAGCAAGTATATCTCTATCTTACTAGCAAAACCATCCATTCAACATGTAAATATCACGTTCTTGCATAATTTTACCCAAGTTCTACACTCAACCTAGCCCTCTCAAGCTCAATTAAGTGAACCCAACATCTAAATGGTTTCTAATCACTTAGAAGCATTAAGGAAAGAGTAAAATAAACACATATATATCATTAATCATAAAAAGAAAGGAGGAACATAATGTTAATCTATATAAGAGTTTAAAATAATCCTAGAGCAAAGAGTTTAGCTACTTGTAAACATAAAAAAGCTACAAATACACAAGATATTCATAGCCATTACAAGATTACAAGAATAGAATGGAGAAGAAGCAAAGGAACTGAAGAAATGGAGCTTCAAATCTCTTTAAAACTTCAACTCTTGGACCCAACTCATCTAAAGCTCAAACCCGAGCACAACAAAGCTCCCAAAGTGTTTTCAAATGTGTAGAATGACTTTTGGGTCAAGCTCTCTAAATATATATGTCCTACCCAACAAATTTTAGACTTAATAAAACGTAGCGTTTTCTGACAATGGCGAAAGTCGCGAACGAAAGTCACGACTTTGACAGTTTTACACAGTTTTTGCAGCTAATAAAATTATTCAATTTGTACTTGATTTCTTCATCCAAACTCCTTCCAAAAACATCCACAAAGCTCCAAAAATGCTTCTAATCAAGTCTTCAACCAAAATAACACAAAATTAGGCCAAAAAAATATCAAATCAAAGCCAAGAATACAAACCTAAAGCAAAATGCACATTTTCCTAATTTGGGCAATAAAAACACATACAATTAAGCCAAAATGGATTAGAATCTAAGGAAATTGTGATGAAATAATATGAAATTCTAGAGGTTAATAATAGCAACATGATAAGTAAACATAGAGACTTTAACACCCATCAAATAAACTCTAAACTTATCACAAGCAAACTCAATAGCAAGAAATTCTTTCTTAGTAGTATTGTAATTTACCTGAGCATTAGCAAGTGTCTTACTCGTATAGTAGATGGGGTAGAAGATCTTGTCTTTCCTTTGTCCAAAGACAGCTCCGACCGTATAATCGCTTGCATCACACATCACCTCAAAGGGTAATGACTAATCTGGAGCAACAATAATAGGATTAGAGATCAACCATCTCTTAAGTTCTTTAAAAGCTTTGATGCACTTTTCATTAAATTTAAATGGAGTGTCTATCTCAAGTAACTGGCATAAAGGCTTAGTGATCTTTGAAAAGTCCTTGATAAATTGCCGATAGAAACTAGTGTGACCCAAGAAACTTCTTATAGCTTTGACATTTGATGGGTAAGGGAGTTGCTTAATAATTAAAGTCTTTACTCTATCAACTTCCAAACCCTTCTTGGAGACTTTATGCCCAAAAACTATGCCCTCTATCACTATAAAGCGGCATTTTTCCTAATTGAGCACTAGATTAGTTTCCTCCTCTCTTCAAGACTTTCTCCAAATTCATCAAGCAAACATGAAAAGATTCACCAAACATCAAAAAGTCATCCATGAAGAATTCCATAATCTCCCTTATCATATCTAAAAATAGACTCATTATGCACCTTTGGAAAGTAGCGAAGCATTACAAGGCTAAAAGGCATTCTTCTAAAGGTAAAAAGTGCCATATGGACAAGTGAATGTAGTCTTTTCTTGATCCTTAGGGGCTATAGTAATTTGATTATATCCTAAGTATCCATCCAAGAAATAGAAGAATTCCTTACTAGCCAACCGATTTAACATTTGGCCAATGAATGAGAGAGGAAAATGGTCCTTTCTTGTAGCATCATTTAATTTTCTATAGTCCATGCACGCTCTCCAAATTGTGACTGTACGAGTAGGAATGAGCTCATTTTGCTCATTGGAGATTACTGTCATGCCCTTTTTTTTTAGGAACACATTACACAAGACTAACCCATGAGCTATCAAAAATTGAATATATAATCCCAGCATCCAACCACTTGATCATCTCCTTCTTTACCACATCTTTCATTATGGATTTAAGCCTTCTTTGATTCTAAACAGATTTCTTGTGATCATCTTCCATTAAAATCTTGTGCATCACTATAACCGAACTAATTCCCTTTATGTCAGCAATAATCCAACCCATAGCTTTCTTGTGGTTTTTTAACACATTTAGCAATTATGCCTCTTGTTTTTAAGTGAGTGATGAAGATATAACCACTGGTAGTGTCTTAGAATTCCCAAGATAAGCATATTTTAAATGAAGTGGGAGTAGCTTTAACTCTAATAGAGGAGGTTTCTTCAAAGAAGGTTGAAGAGTAGAGTAGTGCATGATTCTAACTCTAAAGATTCATATTGTCAATACCTCTTAGGAAATGATAAAGAAGCATTTAGAGGTTGCTCAACTTTCACATTGTTTACCTCTTCCTTCTACTTTTTCCAATTAGCATAGCTTCAAGAGGATCTTTGAAAGTATGAGATTCAAAAGCATCTTGGACACACTCCTCCACTTTATTTGGATACTTCATGGCTTTATCCATACTAAATGTGATTTGCTCATCGCCAAGCCTTAAGGAAATTTCTCCCTTTTCTATATCTACCAAGGCTTTAACTGTATCTAAAAATGGCCTACCAACAATCAATGGCATTAGTAGGGTAGATGAAATTACCCACTTTTACCAAGACATTCTCAATAATGCCATGAGGATATGAGAGACTTCTATCAACTAACTGTAGTATGATAGTTGTAGGATTTGCCATCTTCTAATTGAAGCTTCTTAAAGATAAATAAAGGCATGACATTCATAGTAGAGCCAAGATCAGATAATGCATGACTTTTAAATTTTCACCAATAAGACATGGTATAAAGAATGGCCAGGATCCCTATACTTGAGTAGAATATGTGGCTTCAAAAGACTAGTGGTTTCCTTAGTCAGAGCTACTATAGCAAATTTAGTAAATCTCTTTTTTTACTCAACATATCTTTGAGGAACTTGGAATACTTAGGCATTTGCTCTATGCCTTAAAAAATGGAACATTGATATGAAGTTACTTGAAGATATCAAGAAACCTAGAGTATTATTGATCCTCTACTTTCTTCTTATATGCTTGAGGAAAAGGAAGTGGTAGTACCACTTTAGGATGTTCAATTGTCTTATCCTTCCCCTTGCTCAATTTACCTTTTTCACTCATAACTAGAGCATTTTCAAAATTCACTACTTTAGATTGCACATTTTTTTGAGGTAGGTTAGCAACTTCATTAGATGAAGAATCTAATGGATAGGATATCTTTAGTAATTTCTTTCTACTTCGTAAGGTAATTGCCTTACACTCTTCTTTCTCCTTCCCATAAGGGTTAGACACGGTATTGCTTGGCAATCCACCTTGAGACATTGTATTCAAAGTAATAGCCATTTGAGTCATTTGTACTTCAAGATTCTTGAGAGATGAATCTACTCTAACATTTATAGTAGCTTGTTCCTGAGTGTTATTGATCTAAGATTTTACCAACTTTGCCATCACTTTTTCCAAGTTAACTTTTGACTCTTGAGTTGGCATAACTTGCTTTCCAACTTATGAGAAACTGGGAGGATTAGTTGGCCTTGCAACTAAAGTAGATGCTTGGTTAAGAGATGTACCACTCTTCCAAGAAGAATTAAGGTGATTTCTCTATATAGGGTTATATGTATTTGAGTAAGGATTTCCTTGTCCTCTTTGAAAATTCCCTACATAGTTCACTGTCTCAGCTTGTATAAACATAGGACATTAGTCAGGCATATGCATATCCCACAATGATCACAAATAATAGAAGTCAATTGCATAGAATTCATATTCATCACATTATTTTTCTTTACTTGACTCTTTAACAAATCAAACCTCTTATTAAGAGTAGACAAGATAACGGCCAACTGAGTAGAAGAGTTTTCATTGGTGCTTGATTTTTGAGAACCAATTGTCTCTTATCCCCTATATGTGAGTGGCTCTCTAATAAAATGTTCAAGACTTGCATAATGTCATCAACAGGTCTTTGATCATAACTCCCATTCAAAATTAAAGTTAACATAGAATCAGATTGAGGATTCAATCTTGTGCAAAAATTTTAAACAATGGCACAATCATCCATCCCATGACTTGGGCTTGCTCTCATCATTTGCTTGTACCTCTCCTAAAAGTATATAAGTGCTCATTCAGTAGTTACATGAAATTGATTAAATCACACCTATCAGCAATCTTGTTATTTGTAATGAAGCGAGCTCGAAATTTTGCTTCCAAATCATCCCAATTGCTAATAAACCCTTCTGGTAGATTGAGTAGCCACTCTTTGGCTTTGCCTTCAATAGAGATTAGAAATAATCGAAGCCTTAAAACATCCTTTGGTACTCCATTTTGCTTGAAGGAATCTCACACATCTAAGCAAGACATGATGTGTCGATTAGCATCTTGATGTAGAGCATCACTAAATAAACCAGCAATTTGAATCATGATAATTATCACCGACTTGATCTCAAAGTTGTTAGCTTGAAATTCCAGCACTACAATGCTAGGTTGAGTACTCTTTATGGTTTGCCCAACAAAATCATGAATTGACCAGTTGTGATCTTCCTCAGCCATCTTTGTAACTACAATTACTTTATCCTTGTGAGATGAATTCAAAGATGATGTTACGTCTAAGAGTTCTTGGATAGTCTTCATTCTTATAGGTGTCTTTTTACCCTTAGCTTTATGTGGCATAAAGTATAGTCCTGTAAGCTCAAAAGAGAAAGGTCAAGAATCTAATTGTGCAACTCACAAGTAAAATAAAATAAAATGCTTAATCGAAAACTACTAAAAGTCCTTTAATGCTAATCACCAATTGCCTTAAATTCCTTGACAATGGCACCAAAAACTTGATGCACACAAAAATTTAAGAGACACAGCAAGTGCATAGGTTGCAATTAAAGCTAGAGATAATCAAGGTCGATCCCTCAAGGAATTAATTAAAATGGCAATTAGGTAGTAAATTTCCGAATTCATTCATGTTAAGTTAATAAAACTAGAGATTGATTTTAGAGCAATTAAAATAGAAATATTAAAAGTAATCAATAAAAAATAACTTTCAATCCACAAACAACTAAAGTCAACCAAGAGAAGAGTGTTTTAGAGTCCTAATTCCTTACTTGCTTCTTAACCCTCTCATTACCACATTAATTGTCTTCAAATTCAGTTTTGATAATTTAAAAATCTAAATTAATTCAAAGTATCTTTCGATTACTAAGGATCCTAATTAATTCAATTAAAGTAAATTATTGTCTTAATTAATTAATTGCATTAGAAACCCTAACCCATGAGGATTACCTAGGTCCATTAGATACGTTCCTGTTCTAATGGAAAATTAGTTAAATTAATCATAGGCTACTAGTTCTCAAGGTCCAATTTGAGTCTCATTTTCTAATATTCAACCTAAATGCCTAAATCTCACCTAGTGGTGGCCAATAACTAAACAAGAACAAGTAATCAAACCTTCATTTCTCAACAACTAAATGGTAAATCCAAGGTTAACTACACAAATAGATTCATAGTCCTCTAAAACAAGAAGATTTAGCCACACATAGCTAAAATGAAAACTATAACAGCACAGGAAAAATTTGAACCTATCGACATAAAGGAGAAGAAGAGAAAACACTAAAAAACTGAAGTAGAATGAATATTTGCTCCACTTCTTCTTGATCCCAAGCTTCCAAGACTCCTCCTTTTGTTCACCTAGGGTTTTCTCCAGTTGCATCAGCTCAAAGGTCCCTTCTTCAATCTAGAAAAACGAGATATGTAGGTCAATTTTGCATAGAAAATGAAACTATGTGCTTTTGCATTTTTGTCTGGTGCCATGGCACTCCTTCAGTGGTGGCATGGCACCAGTGAGCAATTTTGAAAATTCAAACGGTGCGCAGGAACTTTTACTTTTATGTTTTGAACTGAAAAGAACTTTTTCTTTATCTCCTTTCTCTTTCTTACTTTGATGTATACATGCCCACCTATCCACAATTAATAAATATGACTATAATATTTGCTTACTTCAATTTTCATTATTTTAAACTATTTCCTTAAAAATATTACAATAAATCCACATGAGGTACTTAATTAATTTTTCTTTATAAAAGCAAGAAAATGTTTCTCTTTTCCATTGATGACTCTCAAAATATAACAAAAAACATATCAATTATAGTACAAAATAGGGAGTCATCAATTACGCGTGAATATCTTGTCTTCTCACGTGTGGTTTTGCACTTATGAATATTCATTCAGTTTTGTGTGCTAAAACTCACATGGTACCTCATTGCTCTCTCGCGACGTTTTGCACTTATGAATATACTAACATATTAGAGTGTTAAAACTTGCGAGTGCACTATTAGCTCTCACGCATTGTTTTACACATAAGAAACTATCATCAGTTTGATAGAACATATTTGTTACCCACTTTTATTTGTCAATTAGGACCATTTTATTAATGATTTATCATCTTAAAGTGCACACATTGCATTAGATTTAGAACTTTACCTAAGTTTCTAGGTTCAGTGCACTAGGGGCGTTTTGGTCCAAAAAATGAACTTTTGAGAAAATGTACAAGAAAAATTAAAAAAGTGCATTTTATGTCCAGTTGATGAATGGTGAAATTATATTTTTAAAATTCATTTTAGTTTGGGAGTAATTAAATAAAAAAGTCAACACTTTCTTAAGTGTTTTAGTTTGTCCTAGTTTTCGGTTTGCTTTTGTGTGAAAATTTTTATATAATTTTGTACAGCCTAAAACTTGGTTAATTTAATAAATTCTCCCTTCTAATTATGAATTTAATTCTGGACATGAATTAGATTTTATTATATCATATGCTATTTAATTGAATTATGTGATTTATGTGACATAGGTGGCATGTGACTTGTGCATCAATTGGGCAATTGAGGTCAACACTCCTTGAGGTCAATGGCTGATGGTTTGCACGTGAATTATGATTATTTTGAGGTATTAGATCAGCTAAAATGATGTGGATGACACATGGGAAATTAGGCACACATTGGAATCATCTACAAACCAATAGGAAGTTGCCACCTTGCAAGTGTGACAAGGCTCCCATTTACATTTTAATTTCTTTTTCTTTATTTTAATTAAGCTTCAGCTGATGGGAGACACCAAGGAGCACGCCATTTTAAGCCCAAATGGGATCCAACACATATCTCATTCATCTTCCACATTCTCTCTCTCTTGTTCATAGTGTTCTTCATTTTCTCTCTTTTGTTCTTCATTTTCCAGCACCCTAACCTCCATTTTCAGCCACCAAACCTCCACAAAACTCATACCATTCTTCTCCTCTCTTCATTGTCGTTCCATCCCTTCCATTTTCACAAGGATTGAAGCTCATTTCCATCATTCAAGAGCTATAGAGTTTGGCCTTCACAAGCAATCACTAGGGTTCTTGAAGATGAAGATTGGCTAAGTTTCTTTGTGGAATCCTAAAGAGATGGAGGATGAGTCTTGAGCTTTAAATTGACTAAGTTCTTTTGTTTCCTATCCTCTTCTTTTTTTTACTAGATGGTTAGATTCCTTAATCTAGGGTTTAATCATCTTAGCTTATAAATTCTAATTTGAATTTGATGTTGATGTAAAGAGAGAGGATTGTTTCATTTAATTTCTTCCTTGGACAGCCATGACTGAATTTTGCCACTCTTTGTTTGGCACATAATCTTGTGTTTTTCAATAAGTGAATTTCTTGTGTTAATATTGCATAATCTTGTGGTGTTAATGCTTGTGTTGTTGAGTAGCTTGACATAATCTTGTGGTTGCTCAATTTATGTGTTTGACCATGGCTGTTGAGAGAGGATTTTGAGTGAATCAGTTGGCTAATGTCTTCACCAATTGGTTAATTGAACTAGGGACTTTAATCTAAGACCTAGGGAGGTTAGCTAATTAGGTTAATTGGCTTAGGATAATTTTCTTAAGTCATGACAGCTTTAGTCAAGAAGAAAGGGAAGCTAAACTTAACCTAATCATGAGAAGATAATGAGTCCAAAATCGACTAATCTCTAGGGTTCCATTATTGTAAAAAGGGAAGTTCATTTCACTCACTTTCACTAGCATTTTAATTACTTGCACATTAGGTAATTAGTTTAGATAATTAGCTAGGTAACTAAATTCCTACAAACTTTGGTTGATTTATTTCACTAAATAACTTTCAATTAGACTTAAAACCATTCCTTGGGAGATGACCTAGGGTTGGCCCTATATTGCATTAGGGTTAGCTTTAGTGTAATTTTGAGGATAAGCGACTAATTTCCTATCAAAAAACATATCAATTATAGTACAAAATAGGGAGTCATCAATTACGCGTGAATATCTTGTCTTCTCACGTGTGGTTTTGCACTTATGAATATTCATTCAATTTTGTGTGCTAAAACTCACATGGTACCTCATTGCTCTCTCGCGACGTTTTGTACTTATGAATATACTAACATATTAGAGTGTTAAAACTTGCGAGTGCACTATTAGCTCTCACGCATTGTTTTACACATAAGAAACTATCATCAGTTCTACATGATAAATCACATGTGGAACCTCTACTCTCTCACCTGTGAGATGGCTGACAGAAAGCCAAAGCCATTCAATGTGATCAAAACTCACATGGAACCGAATGGCTATCACGTGCGAAATTGCAAGTACTAAAACACAAGCTTGTCTAGTGCATTTTCACACATGGAACTTCACATAACTTGAGTAAGATTTTGCATGATCAAGAAATATAGATTTATGAATCAATAATCATACAAGCGAACAATTTTAGCTTGGCTTGACAAGACTTAAGACTCAATAAGGCAAAATAAGATTGTGTAACAAGTGACAAATCACGCGTGGCTACATCAATCTCATGCCTGGTTTTACACTTCGACATAATGCAATGAAGCACAGATGCTAAAACTTGTGTAAATAATAAAGCCTTCCACACGTGGTTTTGCATGCAGAAACAAAACTTAAGGCATCACACAACATAAGTTCTTAATCACACATGAAGCACTTCTTCACACTCGTGTGATTTAGCTATCAGTATGCCTAACACGCAAAAACTCATGAGTAACCTATAGAATCTTGCATAATTCTGCCTCTCACCATACAAACATCTTCTATGGAAATTAACACGTAAGAAAGATATTGTTTGCAAGCTTCAACATACTTAGATGAGTCTTAATGCATATAAATAAGACATATGATGCATTCATTTTATGATTAAGAAAAGTAATTAAGCTCTTAAGTTTTCACAATAAATCTAAAAGAATTTAAAGTGCTTATCCTAAACTTCTTTATTTTCTCTTAATTTTTTATATTCTTGAGGTTTTGTCTTCATTCATAATTCTTTATATCTATACATATAACAAATATCTCTTTTCTAGTTTTGTAATCATCAAAACACACGATCTAACATAGTTCAAGAGCAAAAAAGCACCTTAACCCATATTGATTTGAATTTAATAGAACTATTTCATGGTAATTAGAATTTACCATATAATTATATGAGAAAAGAAAATTTATCCAAGAAGAATTAAATTTAAAGACATAACACCAAGTCATGGTTTTTAGGAAAAAAAAAAGAAAAATTGACAAGACCACTTACAAAAAGCACTCTAGTAGGGAGAACCTACGGGAGTGCTTTCAAAGCACTCTTATATATATATATATGTATGTATGTATGTATGAGAGCATTGGATATGCGAATGCTTTAAAAGTGTTACTATAGGTCAAAATTAAAATTAGGAAAATTTTAGTTAAGGATCAAAGAAGAGACTTAATTATTGGTTGGTCTCAAAAAATTCTGAAACTTCAGTTCAATCCAAGGGAGAAAAGTCAAAATAATTTCAAAAGTAAAAAGATTAAAATACCCTTTACTTGTTATGTAAAATCAATGGTTGTTAATTTTCTTATTTCACTTGTTAATTTACCAATATCATTTATAAATTACATCTGTTGGTTAGACAATCAGTAACATTAGTTGTTAATTTGTTAACTTTATTTGTTTATTTGCTAACATTAGTTGTAAATTAAAAGATCTGTTAGTAATTTACAATTAATGTTAGTAAATTACAAGACTTGTCAGTAATTTACAACTGATATTAGTAAATACAAGACTTGTTTGTAATTTATAATTGATGTTAATAAATTAGCAAGCAAAGTTAGTAATTTAATAATTGATATTACTACTTATAATTAAGCAACTGATGTCAAGTCTTATTATTGACATGTCAACTTATATAATTTGCAACACATCTTCTTATCATTAATCAATATGAATTTTCCATATGTAAATAAAAATAAATTAAAATGTAAATAAAATATTAAATAAGTAGTATTAAATTAATAATTAATAACTATAATAAATAAATGAAATAATCGTTCCATCCCTATATATAAGAGGCTTTCTAAAACATTTTTTGTCTCTAATGTAAGAGGTTGTTAGTATTTTTTTTAATAAATGGACCATTATATTATTAATAAATTGGAATGAGAAAAAGATAAGTACTCTCATTAATTTATTTTAAAAAAATTTATTTTTTATTTATAATAATTAAGGATAAAATTAAAATGTTACTATATTTTTAATTAAATAATTAAATTTTATTAATATGTGTGATTTAATTAAAAATATCTTTTATATAGAGAGATGGAGAAAGTAATTAATAATAGCTAACTAAAAATTAACTAATTAGATAATGTTGTTACGTTCACAGTCTGATTGAAAGCCTCTTGCTTTGACTATTTCGGCACATGTGTCCAGCTTTTACAATCAATGAGGAAATTGGTCCAATTAGCGCCAAGCACGCACAGAAACAAATTGAACACTGACTGACTTGCTAGCCTTGCTGGCTCGAGCTTAGCAGCACGTGATGACCTGAAGGCAAGGTCCACAACTCACCCTCAATCAATAACGTCTTCTATTATAGGTATTGCCATTTAGCTCTGAAAATTCAATGACAACAATTTAATTACATAATTAAATTAAGAATGTAAATTAACACATAATTAAATTAAAAATTAACAACTAATTAAATTAATAATTTAAATTAACAAATAATTAAAATTAGCAATTAACGAATAATTAAATTATGTCATTTAAATTATCAACTAATTAAATAAAAAACTAACAAATAAGTAAATTAACAATTTAATAAAAAAACTAATTAAACTAAATAAAGTGGTTACATGTCTTCAAACTAACCCATTCTTTTTATATTTTCCTTATTTAATAAGTGTTTTACTTTAAAATAAAGGCTAAAATACATAAAACTATCATGAACTTTAAAATAATTGCATATAACCCCCCTCACCTTTAAAAGTTTAAAATTAAACCCCTAACCTTTAATTTTATTTTTCAAAATTTCCTATTGTTAATTATGTTATTTTTTCATGAGGGTTAAAATGTCATTCAACTAAAAAATGTTATTAGACAAAAATATTATACTCCCTACATTAAAAAATGTAAGATATTTTTTGAAGAGTTGGATGTTCAAAAATATAAGGCATTTTTAGTCTTTCGAGGTATAATCATTTCCTTTTTCCAAAATTATCCCTATTGACAGTGACTTTATATTTATTGTAGGATGTTTAATAGAGATAAATATAAAAAAATAGAGTTAGTTTGAAAGTAGATAACTACTTTATTGAGAGTGAGATTCAGTTAAAAATATCTTATATTTTTTAATGAAGGGAGTATTGTATAACTATTTAGAATAAATTTATTATATTTTTTGAATAGTTGATGCATTGATAAAAAAAAATATTATTATCACTGCATAATATTTTAAATATTTATGTTTATATTAGTTCTTTCCATGTTTTTTTGTTAATTTTATTGTTTTAAAAGATAAATTTTTATTTATATTTCCATGTTAGATTAATGTAAAGCACATGACTAAAATATTTAAGATTTTAAATATTATCATGTTAGATTAATTTATCTTTTAATACTAGAAAATTATGCACCATTGATAACCAAAAAAAGAAGATAAAACTAACACAAAAGTAAATATTTAAAATTCCATATGGTGATAATAACATTTATTTTGGCTATTATCAATGCCCCAACTATTTAAAAAATATAAAAAATTAATTAGCTATAGGTCTACAATATAATATCTTGTTTAATAATATTTTTTAATTGAATAACATTTTAACCTTCATGACAAAAATAATATAATTAACAATAGGGGGTTTTCAAAAATAAAATTAAAGGTTAGAGGGTTAATTTTAAATTATTAAAGATGAGAAATGTTTTATACAACTGTCTCAAAGTTCAAAAGGATTTTATGCATTTTAGCCTAATATAAATATAAAATAATTTATTTATTATGGGCACTTTAAGAAAAAACATAATGATTACACCTTGAAATACTAAATATGCCTTACATTTTTGGGTAAAGGTGTAAATTTAGTTACAAACTATTTTTCGAGGAGCATTTGGTAGCATAAACTATTAGATGGTGTAAAATAAATTATGTACTTTAAAAAATGGAGCATCAGTAGCCCCTCGTTAACTTAAGCTAACGGACATTATGTGGGGCTCACAATGATACGTGGCACGACACAGGCACGATATGTCAACATGGTAAAGGTACAAATTTAGCCACAAGCTATTTTTCGAGGAGTGCTGAATAGCCTCTACTATAAAAAAATGAATCATTCAACACTTTTTCCTTAATTTTGACCAAACACAATTTATTTTCATACTTATGAGACCTACAAAATATTAATCTCTCATCTTCTTACCTTCGTTCTCAATCTCAACTCAAGAAGAAGAGGTTCAAAGAGTTCTTATTTAAAGATATTCACGAAGACGATGCTAACAAAGTAGAAGAAATAATTCATGATTAAATTAAGCTAGAATCCTGCTTTTCTCATGCATAGTAAAATCAAGCTTCTACTTCATTGGCATCATCCATGCAAATGTCTTCAAATAAAAATTAATTGAATCTCTTCTTCTGGAGCTTATGTTGAAAACGAAGGCAAGAAGGTTGGAGAGATTATTGTTTTATGGGCCTTATAAGTATAAAATAAATGGTGTTTGGTCAAAATTGAGGGAAATGTGTTGGATCATTTTTTTATAGTAAAGACTACCTAGCGGTCCTAAGAAAATAGTTTGTGGCTAAATTTGCACCTTTACCATGCTAACGTGTCATGTCGTGTCACGTGTCATTGTGGGCCTCATATAATGTCTGTTAGCTTAAGTTAACGATGGACTACTGGATGCTTTGTTTTTAAAAGTTCGTGATTTATTTTGCATCATTTGATAGCTTAGGCTACCATATGCTCCTCGAAAAATAGTTTGTGTCCAAATTTGCTACTTTACCCGATATTTTTTAATATCTAACATTCCAAAAAGAGCTTTGTACTTTTATCAATTTAATTATTTACATAACTAAATTAGTAAATTTAAACTACGTAAATAAAATTTTGTTACCTTGGACTGCGAGCCTGTGCCCCTTCATCTAAGTGCTATTTTGGTTGTTGGACCCCCAAGTGTGAGTGATCTCATCACCCGGAAACTACTCTGTAAAACCGCCCAAGAAGAGATTAGGCTAAATAAAATTTAAAGCAAATTATGTAAGAGTTAAAATATAAGTAAGAAATGATATTACCAATCAAGGATAGAGAAAGGAAGAGAAGCTTTTAGGTGAGTATTTATCCTAGTTTAGCTCTAATCACTTGTGCTTATGTGCAATCCCCATGTCATATTTGAGATTTTTTTCACTAACTTCACCAAAATTAAGCCGGGCTCTTAGTTGCCTTAATACAATTCTGCACTTCTACTCAAGTCTATAGCTTTCCCCTTACAAAGTTAATCACAAATCCCATTAAACTCTCTGAGTTTAAATTCTTCTATTTTAGATATAAAAAATAGGAATAAAAAGAGTAAGTTTAAAAATAAATTACTACTGTTAAAATCTCTCTCAAAGAGTAAATTTACAATCAATGAAACTTACAAACAATGAATATTGGAGTAGGAAGTTGGTTAGAAATAAATGCGTATGGTTGAACAATAACTTCTTTGTGTTTGCTTCATAAATGAGTCATATTTATAGTTGATATTGAGAATAATTCATTAGACTTATGAAGTCAGTTGTTGGAGGGTGATTCTTCTTTCCTTCTACTTTTCTTTGAGAATGAAGCAATAAAATAGTGTTTTATGTGCAGAGTTGTGTGTTTTTGATAACTTAAGGAAAGCAACAATCATATACATTTAATACTCTAACAAAAGGTAAGTAAAATTATATTGTACGAGCCAAATGCTATATGGGTGTGCAAAGAATAATCAAAGAATTAATAAGTGTTTAATCTAACCCGAGAAAGTATTTAATATAGATGAAAAAGAAAGCCCAACCCTCAGATTGTGAAAGAAATGAATAAAGAGTAAGCTTTGAATTGCACAGATACTGGGATCGAAAAGCATAGCAGAAAACTTCATAGCTATACCGAAATAGGCTACTTTGTACCGGTATAAGCAAGAACATATTAATGAAGAAGTGCTAGACACTATACAGGTATAAAGAAAATGTACCAGAATAGCTTTATGTAAAAGACGGTTTTTGGAATGGAGCTGTACCCAAATAATAAGGTTATACCCCAACAGTGAGTTTATACCTTAGTACATAATTGTATCCGTATAAGGATAAAAGTAAGACTGCAGGACTATACCGGCGTAAGTTGTCTGTCCCGGTATAATTTGATTAAATTTCTTGTTAGTAAGGCTACACGTACCATTGGAATAAAGTGTTAATTATCATGAAAGAAAAGAGAGTTAACCAGATACATCAACCTTCGAAGATTTACCTCATGAAGTTGCAACTTTATATCAAGGCTGAAAATGTTGCAACTTTGTGTTTTTTATATTCTTTTAACTAGACTTTTTTTTTTCTTGAATTTTAACTAAGCAGCTCACAACTACAAACTGTACGCCATCAATATATTAAATAAATAAACTTGAATAAATTTCAGGCTGTTAAATTTTTAATCCAATGGATGAAGATAAGATGAGAAGAAAATGAGAAAAGGAATGAAGATAGGACCACATCCTTTCTTTTCTAAATGAAGATGAATGCATAATAGCAACTTAGAAAAATGACAATTAAGGACCCCTTAAAGTTATTAATTTTAATTAAGGACAATAAAATATTAAAATTTTAATTAAAGACTATAGTCCTCACTTGAAATAAAAAACATACATAAGTTTACAAGATTGCCATCTACTGGACACTAAGATATATATAACACTGCTAAAATCAATGTCGTAGCAAGGGAATATTGTTAATGTCAGTTGGAAAAATAAGGAACCGCACTTGAAAATAAAATTTTTCCTAGTATGAAAGAAACAAACTTCTAAAACATTTTCAGGTCACTTATAAATATACAAAAGTGACTCAAAAATTTAATAACTTCACTCAGGAGTATGAACCCAATGACTTATCAAATTTCTTGCTTGTTAATATATAGTTAGACTACTTGAAAAATAAAGAGATAACACTGCTGAAATCATTATCATGACATGAAAATATTGTTAATGCCAATTGAAAAATAAGAAATCATATTTGGGAATAGATTGTTTCTCAGTGTGAAAGATACGTATTTTTGAAACATTCTAGGGTCATTTATGAATATACAAAAGTGAGTTGAGAATTTACTAACTTCACTTTGTAATTTTTTTCTTGGGGTTTAAGACAAATCACATTTTTTAAAATTTTAAATAAGGACCATGATCCTTAATTGAAATTTAATATTTTATGGTCTTCAATTAAAATTAATAACCCTAGAGGCTACTTAATTGTCATTCTCCCCAGTAACTTAAAGCGCACAGCTACTATCATACTAGCAACAAATGGCCCATCATGACTGAAAAAACATTAAAACATTGCTCAATTTGGATTGGTATGATATTAGATGTAGTTATACAAAAAACCAACTCATCAAAAATTGTATTTCCTTTCAAACATTTAAATTTTATCAAAGTATGATTAATAATATTTAATGAATAAAAAAAGTTGAACAAAAATTGACTCTTAAATTAATTTAATGTAGAAAATATGTTAATAACATGGCATGTGTAGTTGACTAAATAAGAGTAAATTGGCGCTCAAATCAGTTTAATTTTTATTAATATATTTTTTTATGTAGTGTTTTATTCATTTACGTTATTGAAATTTTGAGTTTATATTTTTACCTAGATAATTAAATTTATTTTCATTAATTTATATAACTATCAACTCAATATTTTGTTATCCATATCCACAAAATTTAACAGCATTACCTCATCTTGTTTTTTTAATTACGAGGCCATGGTCAATAATATACAAATGAAAAGGCAATTACATTAAATTTGAGCATGTTATGGAAAATTGTGACAAATTCAAAGGATCAAATCGATAATTAAATTAAATTTAAAAGATTAAATTGATAAAAACTAAATTTGAGAAATTAAATTGATGAATTAAACAAATTTATTCAAATTTAATGGATGTATAGTTTATTTCGTAATAATCATGGAAAGCGATTTGTGCCATGTGACTAGATCACTAGAAGCAATTGAACAAGCTGTTCCCCTATTTGTACCATACACTATTACAATTAATGTAAATGCTGGTACATTTGCACCTCCTTCTTCCCAACAAGAGTACTGCATTCTTGACAGAAAATTACCAAAAAAAAAAAAAACTCAAATTCTTTTAACGGATTGGCCACAGTACAGTCCGGAATTAAATTACCTTCAACTAGCTAGTAACTATGCATTTTCTAATCATAGAGAGCTGGGTTGGAAAATCGTGGCGTGGGGATGGCAATTAGAGGCGTTTTCTTTTTCAGTGCGATACTAAACTTCTCTGATATATCCAACTTTTGGTCTTGTGGTACTTTCCAATCAAATAAATGTATCAGTGTTGCAACACAATACAGAAAGGTCCTTTCTGCCACAGATCTTCCTGCACATGCTCTTCGTCCAAAACCAAATGGTAAATAACTAAAATCACTCCCTTTGTAATCATATTGAGCATCCAAGAACCTTGTAGGATCAAAGTCTAGAGGATTGTCCCAAATGGATGGGTCTCTATGTATTGCCCACACGTTCACAAACACACGAGAGCCTTTTGGGATTGCATAGCCTCCCACACTTGTGGTTTCACTTGGACAATGAGGAACTAAAAGAGGAACAACGGGGTGTAACCTTAGAACTTCTTTCATGACAGCAAGCAAATATGGTAGCTTTTGTATATGTGATTCTTCAACCATGTTATTCTTTCCCACTATGCTATCTAATTCTTCTTGAACTCTTTTCATCACCTTTGGCTCATTTATTAAATGAGCCATTGCGAATTCAATTGTATTAGAGGATGTGTCGGTCCCACCTATCACCATATCCTGCACATATTAAAGTGATTAATAAATATCAATAATTAATAATTCAATAATTTTTTTATTTGAGTTAATTGTAAAGCCAATAATATGGATTGAGCTCACGGGCTAAGTTGAAAAAATTCTAACCCACCAAAAAGCGAGCCTTTTCAACTTACACCATCAACTTGCAGCTAGTCACAGGTCAGCCTACAACCATGGATTGACTATATGCTGAACTTCTAGTTACTTGGTTAATCTTTTGAAAAGTATAAGAAAAAATTATTAAAAAATAAATTATTTAATATTTATAATTTTGACTCAATTATAATTCAATTTTTAAAGTTTAACTTTTACAACTCACTCATTTTCAATATATATATATATATATATATATCTAAGCTTTCAAGAACTAAATTATAACAGAGACTAATGAACGATCAATGAATTAAAAGGCTAAAATTTGAGGAACTAATATTATATTCACCAAGTTAAATTCCAGGGATAGGTTCTAATTTAAAAGAAACAAATTTGTTAAGACATTGTCTGAATACAAATTATTTTGAAAATATACAGTTATAATTGAATGAATCAATTAATTTAGGTATTTTTTTGGATCAATTTTTCCTCAAAAAAAAAAAAATTGAAGGTTAAAAGAAAGATCATACCACCAGGAGGGCCTTGATGTTTGCCATGCTGAGTGGCGTCATAGAATCTGTTTCATCTTTCATTTTCAATAAGAACTCCAAGAAGTCCTTACTTCCTTCCGCTTCGCTTCCATTGATAAGCTGCTGCTGCTTCTTCTTCAACCGCTGCTTAATTATCTTCTCGAAGATATGATCGAACCGCTGGAGCACCATGCGCATTTGTTTCTCCACACCTTGCAAATCAAACCAAGCCAAGCAAGGAAAGAAGTCTGAGAGGTTAGGTTTCCCAATTAGCTCCATGATAAGCGTCATCACTTCCCTGAACTCTAATCCCATTTCAGTCCCTTCATCCCCTTCCCCGGTCTGACCCAAAATCGTATGTGTGCTCGTGTTCAGCACTGTCAGAAACATCTCCTCCCCAACATCCACCGGTGACCCGACCCGATTATATAGATAAGCCACAGTCTTGCGGACCTCCTCGCGACGGAGCTCATAGACGAAATCCATGGTGGTGTTTCTGGACATCCATTGCACAAGCACTTTTCTCAACATTCGCCACTTCGATCCATAAGAGGAAAAAACTACGTCGCATCCATCATAGGTGATCACCCTGCCGGCGACAGGGACGTCACGATTGGCGAAAATGACGTCCTGGTCTTTGAGAACTTGCCGTGCCATTGAAGGGGAGGTGATGACGACACCGTGTTTGGATCCGAGCCGAAGCGAGAAG
This sequence comes from Prosopis cineraria, assembly GCF_029017545.1. Classification (NCBI taxonomy): domain Eukaryota; kingdom Viridiplantae; phylum Streptophyta; class Magnoliopsida; order Fabales; family Fabaceae; genus Prosopis; species Prosopis cineraria. The sequence continues at coordinate 8,699,313 of NW_026555336.1, read as the reverse complement.
ATCGGACCATAGGTTTGAGAAAGAGAAGCGAAGTAGGAGTGAAGATTGGGATCGAGAGATAGAAGATTGCCGAATATGGGAAGGCCTGGCGGACCTGGGGGTAGGTTAGCATTAAGTTTGATGAAGAAGATGCATACGTACCAAGTAACTGAGAAAATGCTCCAGAGAGCAAGAAACAGAAGGGTGAGAGAATCCCACTGGTTTATGAAATCCGTGAGGTTCTGGAAGTAAGTTGGTAGAGTCATCATCGGATCGATACTGAGATATTTAATCTGAAGCAAGAAGGATGTAAGGACTTTGTCTATTATAAACGTGTGAGGTTCATAATGTGGCTGATTTAATTTATAATCCATTACAAATGGCAAGCTGATTTGATTGATTTGAAATATCAACCACTCTTTCGAGAAACAGAAGGCTGAGAGCAGGGTTAGAAAAATTTAACGTGCGCTTTTTTAATACTCCTTATAATATTTTAAATTTTTATTTTTTATTTTTACTTAAATCATTTGACTTCTAAATAAAATAAGAGATATTTAAATATTTTGATGTATTAAAATGATAAAGATTTATATTTTTTTATAATTTTTAAAAAATAAAAGGGTGTATTTAAAAATCATACAAAATGCAAATCTTTACTATTTATTTTTTATTAAGATATCCAAATGTTTATTATTTTATATAAAAATAAATAATTTAAAAAAATATAAAAAATAAAATTAAAAAATTAAAGCATTATAAAGAGTATTAAAAAAGGATACATTAGAAGCGACTAACCAAGAGAGCATCTCTCACTGGTTTATGGACTCCATTAGGTTTTGAGAGAAAGATGGTTGTTGTAGCTAGACTTTTTGAGCTAGAGGGTGAGGCTACTTTAATCTGTTGATTAGTATTTAATAATAGTAATACCGTCTACTCGTCCAACTGGCCAGTATATTTTATTTTGCCTGCGGAGATTTTCCATTGACCAATGCATGCGCAATTTGTCTTTTTCTTTTTTTCCCCCCCTTTAGTTCATGGAATATAAGCTCCATGAAAGAAAATGCTCCAGAAAGCAAGAAACAGAAGGGTGAGAGCATCCCACTGGTCTATGGAATCCATCGTGTTTTCAAAGAAAGTTTGTTGAGGCATAATCATGGGCAGAGATTTTTGAAGCGAAGTGAGAAGAATAGTCAAAAGGAATTCAATTTATTAGCAAGATAAGCAGACTTTTTGAGCAAGCTAAGAGGGTGAGACTTGCTTTTTTGATTGGATAGTAATACCAGCAGCTCGTCCAAGCCTAGTTTGCTTTATTTTGGCCAGGTGGAGATTTTCCATTTGCAATATGCAGAAGACCAAACTTCATGAATAATGGCCTTGACTTACTCTGAAATCACAACAACTCGTAATTTGCCATTGCTTTTCATGCCTTTACTCTCTGCTTGCCCTGACGCGATTTATGGGAGAAACAAGTTCCCCGACTTGGGCCTGTCAAAACACTAACTAAACATGGCTTTCTTAACCACGAATTTGCTAAAATGTTTGCCATAATTTTTGTTATTCCCATGTTCTATGTATTTTTTTACCGGAACTAAAAATTAATAAGGATTTGAATCTCATATGTGGCCTAAATTCATTGATTCAATGAGTGTCGTAATTTTTGTTATTCCCATGTATTTATGTTTATAACTTGGCTTACAAAAAAAAAAGATTAAATGGATTTCAAGTTCACACTAGAGATAATAAGAAGTTCTAGACATAAAATTATTAATATCAAAACTTGTAGTTGATAACATCATAGAAAATTCATATAAGGTATTTCAAAGGTGTCAATATCTTGATATTTACTTGATAATTAATTAGGTCCTGAATCACAATATAAGGTATTTTTCAAAAGTCTAGTCTAATCTAAATTATAGCACACTAGTAATTTTTATAATTTCTTTTCAACTATACTCGTGCTTTATTTTTTTTAGGAAAAAATGTGCATTTAAATTTCAATTGTCATTATTAAGACACATATGTAAGCTATTTAATAAAGGTATAATTGAAAAGATGTTTTTTTTTTTAAGTTTAAGGTTTCACTTAACTTTTCTTGAAAACTGTAAAGTAGTATTAATAGAATGCCTTACATTAATGTGCTCTAGATGGAGTCATTTTTAGAGTTTGACAACTAAATGGCAGTAATTCACAGATACATCTTTAAATTTTAACAAGCAAATATATGGTTATTTCATACTCTGTATTACAAATTGTCAAAAAAAAAAATATTATCAACTATGTATTTAGATTTTAAAATTTAACAATTATATGTTCTGTTGTTATATCCGTTGAAATATTTAATCCTTTAAAATAATTTTTATACGTTATCTTCAATATTATGTTATCAACTACAGGTTCTGATATTGACGAGTATATGTTCATTATTACTTATCATGTCTAGTGTTAACTTGTAATCCATTCAACTTTTTTGTAAATCAAATTATAAATATTTTATAAATTCAGTTTTCCGGGAATTTTAACATTCAAAAGGGCATCCGTGAAAATTAGGGGCATTTTTTTTTTTTACTTCTAACCAAAACATGATTTCACTTGGATCTTTTGGGCTTATAGAAAAATTCCAAATTCTGTTGAGCCTTCTTCGCAATTGTGTTCCTTCCAAGGAACTTATATGCAATTCTCCTTTTTTTTTTTGGGGGGGTTCTCTTAGCTCAAGGAATAAATTCCAACGGCGGGACATAATATCTCCTAGATCCATCTTTTTTGTTTGACTGAAGAAATACATATATTAATCAAAAGAGATTACAAATGAAAAGAGTCAACAAAAGGAATGCTATCAGCAAAATAATTACAATCCCTTCTAAAATGATTAATAGTTACATTCCAATCCCTATGAAGAAGAAATCTGGCAGGTGACTGATATCGCAACCATATATGTATATATATATATATATATATATTTGGGACGAAAAATATCGCAACCATATTGAAGGAACTGGATGGCGTTGATACAATGACTAAACATATTAATATCCTTGAATCCAAGATCCCAACACAAATAAAGACCATGGGTAATCGCAAGAATCTCCACAATCACAGGAGGCAAGTTAACAAGTTTACAACTAAACCCCTTGATCCAATTCCCATTTTTATCCCAAATAACACCCCCACAATCAATACTATCATTTGATCTCACAGGCCAATCCACATCAAGCTTAATCGCATTCAGATTCGTTTGGGTCATCTGATCTTAACAAGCTTACTGTCATAACTTAAAAAGGGTGCTAACCTAATGAGATCAGCATCCGAGCAAGCTCTAGAGAAAGTAGTCATGGCCATGTGATGGAAGTTATCATTGTCACCATGAAAAGCTTTCCTACACATAGCTACCCGCATATCCCAACACATATAACCAAACAAAGTATCCCAATTCACCTTCTTAGTAAAACCACATCCCGCTTCACGTGTGAGGTTCCATCTAATCCACTCTACCCCAGAGAGGTTAGCAAAGGTGTTCCAAAGATATTCTCGAATAACAATTCTCCATCTTTCAGTGGCATGTGTACAATCCTAAATCAAATGCATGGAGTCTTCGAGTGTATATTTTTGATCTATCACCAGACCCCTCCTTTGACTCAGTTTCGCTGTATGCGCTCTTTTATGTGTGAATAACCACATGAATGATTTCATTTTTTTCACAACAAGACATCTCCAAATCATATTCCAAATGCTATTTGAGTTCCTCCTACTACCTATAGACAAAAAAATATATGTAGATTTAACAATAAAACAACGATCTAAGGATGGTTTCCAAAAGTGTTTTTCCTCTTCTATCCCCTCGCAAGGCGAATGGGCATGGGTAAGAAAGGCAACTTGTAACATCTCAATTTCAAAAAAATTGAATTTCCTAGATTTAATGGGGGCAAATTAGTCAAATAACCCATTTAATAAATTAATAGTGTTTTCATATTACTAATATACTTGTTGGAACCATGGACAACCTTAGAAGGGGACTAGAATGATGTTTAGGTGATCAGGTCTAAGAGAGGACCCAAAAACTTGAGGCCTAGTGTCACGACAGACAAACCTAATTTTCATTAAATTGGGCACAGAAGAGACACAAACGAGAGAAAGGAAGAAAAGAAAAATCAAAGGAGCTCACCTTGTCTCTACTAGGGTTTGACTTTAATGCCATTTTGGCAGTATTTTGAGCTTAATTCAAATCGGGTAAATCTCTCCTACATCTCATCTACCTTCTCCATGCATTTTCAGTGTTGAGTGGTGTTGTGGGAATTGACTTCTATTATAAGGGTGTTATGGACGAGCCCATTGGCTTAGATTGAACCATTGGGAGTTAATTTAAGTTTTTATACCTAAACTTAATAATTTTATAGTGATTTGGATTCTTGGACTAGGGTTTGGATGAACCCTAAGTTTGAAGTGGAGGTTTATTGGTAATGTGGGTTGTAATTTAGTGTTATCTATGTTTATGATGTTAAATAGAGCTAGTGGATTGTGGATGGAATGTTGTTAGGCTAATGACAAATTTTGGACAGTGTGGGTAACCTAACTTAGCCTAATAGGGTGTTTATTAGAGTTGAAAATTAATCATTAGTATTTCATATATTATACATTAATTATTGATCGTACACTTTTGAGCTAGTAGAGGCTAAGGGAATAGTTGATTGTCATGGGTAACCCTTTTGTGATAAAAAGGTTGAGGTAATCAGATAATCTAATCTTTTTATTTACTAGTTTGGATGGTTGTGAGTTTGTGAAATCATATTATATTGTTTTTAATTAGTAGAGCGTTAATGCAAATGTTTATTTGAGATTTGGAAATCTATATAAAGTGGGACATGTTTGAATGATTGATTTTATGCCAAAACCCCTATATTTTTATATTTATGGTTGTGAAATTAGTTTTCAAGTTGGAAATTAAATATCAGTGGCTAGTTATGAACTAGACATGTTTTAGTGACTGTGCTTTGATGTGATATACGTATGAGAATGATCATTGCAAGAGGGTGGAATTTCACCTAAGGAAGGAGTATTGTATAAAATCCATACGATACTTACTAGCATCTTGGATGTCTTGATGCTCAGTCTTTCTTGTTTGAGCCAATGACCTTCACCTCCCAAACCTTAAGTCCTCTTGTTTTGTCAGGTGAATTGAAATGCACCTGTAATTATTACTTCCTCTGTTTAAAAAAATAAGGTATTTTTAATCGAATCTCAACCCTAATAAAGTAGTTACCTACTTTTAGACTAATCCTATCTTTTTATATTTATCCCCATTAAACACCTTATAATAAATATAAAGTCATTATTAATAGGAGTACTTTTGAAAACAAGGCAATGATTATACCTCGAAAGACTAAAAATATCTTATATTTTTTAACATCTAAATTTTCGAAAAATGCCTTACATTTTTTAATGTAGGGAGTATATGCAAAATTAAATATATATTGTTTAACTACATACATATATATCAAATAATATATTACTAGAAATATATAAATATATATATTTTATTTTATTTTCATTTATTAATAAGATAAATTAATTTATATGAGTGTGTGTGTGTATTATATTTTTAATAAAATATTCTTTTTTTGTAGAAAATATTATTTTTGTTAGAAAAATGAACTTAAAATGAAATAATTTTTAAATATTAAATAATTTTCTTATAAACATTTTAACCAATTTTTAAATTTTATTTTTATTTTTTAAATAAAAATAATTAAGTATATAATTTATTTATAAGTATGTATTATATTAGTTTACGTTAAATATATATCTTTTATTTTTTTTCCATATTTTTCTCAAAAATTAATAAATAATGATTAAAATTTTATTTTTTTCCAAGTTAAATGCTTCCCCTTCTTTTATTATAAATAAATTTTATCTATAATTTTTCAATTATCTTAAAAAATATTTTAATAAAAAATTTATTTTAATCATATAAATTTTATTAATAATCATTTTGAACAATTATTCTTTATTATCTTTGAGATAGGAAATGAGTGAACATGTGATAAACTAAAAGTAGATGCTAAACAAAAAAAATTAAAAATTAAAAATCTAAGTGGATGTTTCATAATAATCAAAATAGAATGAATCTTGTCTTAATTTATTCTAAATTAGTTTGAACTTGCATTAAAGTATCTTTAATAGAGTCAATTTTAAGATAATAGGGAATACTTTCTAATAACTTTATAATTTAAAATAAATAAATTTTAATAAGTTTATACATGATTTTATCTGTAATTCAAATATTAACATAAATTAAAAAATCAAGTTTACAATTCTCATCCAATAATAATCCCAACAGATTTAACATTAACAAATTAAACAATTTGAAAAGAATAAGAACCAGATGAAGAAACACTATCACAGAATATTCATATATTTGATGCTTATTTTTTGTTAATATTTGACGGTTTTTAATGGTCAAGTAACATTGCGACGTATATTATAGCCAACTTTATTTGATGATCAAAAATTGTTAATTATTCTTCACCTATTTTATTTATTTCTTACTTTAAATAATTATCAGATATGGAGCGTCTTATTTAAATAATCTTATGGTAGTGAAAAGTAGAGCTTAACAGGTAGAGTAGACACCATGTATATACCAAGTCAAGCATCAAATGTGCAATGTGTCAAATAGTCTGTAATGCCATTTATATCTTACAATATCTATATAACTTTAACATTCTAATGCTATTTATATATATGTAAGAGTAAGCGAGTAAGTATTTATGTATAACTTAGTTTGATCCTAATTTAATTTTTTGAAATAATTCATAAAAAATATAAAAAATAATTCATTTATAATTTATATATAATTTAGCTTGATTATGTATACTAGCTTAATAAAATCATTATTAAAAATTAATCCATAAGAAATTTTTTAAATATAATTATTAAAATGAGATCACTATTAAAATACTATCTTAACATGATCATTGTTTTTAAAAGTGATCATTATTGTTCTTATATATAATTTATTTCTCATTTTATATATAAATACCTTTAGTGGCAAAAACTTTTGCCATTGCAAGTAATTATATAAATTAAATTTTATAAAAATATTTTTTAATTTTTTATGAAAATATGCTAAAATTAATATTGCATAAATTATTTTTAATTTTTTTAATTATTTTTTATGAAAATACTTTTTGCGGCTACAGTTTTGTGCAGTCCAAAATAATTACATAAATTATTTTTTAATTTTTAATTTTTTATGAGATACTTTTGGCAGCGACAATTTGTAACTACTAAAAATAATTACATAAATTATTATAATTTATTAATTAATTTTTATGAAAATATTTTTGGCGGTGATAAATTGTATAAATTATTTTAATTTTTAATTATTTTTTATAAAAATACTTTTGACATTGACAAACTATCGTTGCTAAAGGTAATTACATAAATTATTTTTAATTTTTCATGTTTATTGTTAGAGCATCAAGACCATTGTTTTAGGCCTAAAACAGTTTTGCTTATACCCTATATAATTAGTCATTATTTTTTTTTCCCATTTAAGTATTGATGTTAATTAAATCGTCTTCCTACTAACAATTTATTTTTTTTTTCGTCTTACTGCACCTATCATTCCTATCTCTCGATGTCAATTAAATTAGTTTGAATGAGGATGAATTGAAAATTTTCCATATCAATCTTGAAAATTTTCTAAGTTTTAATGATCATTATGATATTTATGGTCTTGATTTATTTTTCTAATTGAAGGTAGAGAGAGAGAGAGAGAAATGTTGATAGATGAAATTAATATCATTTCCAATTAAAATATTGGACTACATTAAAAGATTAGACTAATTCATACATTGCTTATAGAATATTATATTGACAATATTAGTAATAGTTGTTACTACTAAAACAAGTTTTTCAAAATTAAAATTTTTTAAATCTTATTTAAGATCAACTATATCACAAATAGATTAAATAAACTAGTTATATTATATTTTCTATTGAAAGTAAAATGCCAGAATTATTTAATCATAAAGCTTTAATATATGATTTTGCAATTTAACAAATTGGAAAAGTGAGATAGAAATTGATAAATTACAATACATTAAACCTCAAATAACTTTGTCTAAGACCCCAAAAATTTAGCAATTTTTTTTATAGTATAAAAAGTAGACTCCACCCATAATAGAAATTACCTTTTTGAAGTACAAAAGATAGACTTTAATTTTTGAGCAACCCTCACTGATTTATGGAGTCCATGAGGTTTTCAAAGAAAGATGGCTGAGAGATCATCCTGGGTAGACTTTTTGACAAAAAGATTGAGACTGCTTTAATTTGTTGATTAGTATTTAATTAGTAATAGTGATACCGCCTACTCATCCAACTGCCCACTTTGTTTTATTTTGACTGCATGTGGAAATTTTCCATGTGAGCAGTTCATGCACAATTTGTCTCTCCCTGTTTTTTCCTTTTGCTCCATGGAATAAGCTCCATCAGCGGCAGAAAATATCTCCTGAGATTCATCCTTTTTAGTTTGTGTATAGATTAAAAAATTTACAATGAAGGTTAGAATTAATTGGGGTTAATAAATTAAGGTTAGGTAAAAAATCTATGATTTTAACATAATTTATGTTTAGATATACTTTTTTCATTAGTCAGTTAAACGAACTTAAATTTGTTTAAATAATTTGATAAAAAACTAGTTAAGATGTATAATGACAAAAAATATACATGAATTTTTTTGTATATGTTTTTCTGAATAATTTTATATTTTTAGAAAAAATATTAAATTTAAAAATAATTTTTTAAAAATATATTACAAATATTAAAAACATTGATAAATCAAACATCTTAATTTTTATAAAGGTAGAATTAAATTATAGAATTCAAAATATTCAATTATGAAAAGAAAAATTTTTTTTAAATTATTTTGACAAGCTGAAATTTATTTGAATGATATAATTCAAAAGCTAGTTTAGATTTATATGACAAAAAGGATATGAATTTTATGATATATATATAATTTTTGTCTAATTTAATATTTTTAAAAAATATTAAAATTTAAATTATATTTTTCTTAAGAACAGCCTTGAAATAAAAAATAAATTGATAAATTCAAAATCTTAAATTTTAGAAAGGTAGAATAAATTGATAAATTATAAAATATTCAATTCTAAAAAAATATCATAAATTGATAAATTATAAAATTTTTAATTTTTAACTAATTGGTTACTAGTAATTAAAACTCAAAACTTCGTCCAAAAAAAAAAAAAAAACTCAAACCCCTTTTGAAAAGACAAAAGAGAGGCAACAACTCCACGGGCGATGAGGAGAGATGAGGCAATTACACTTTGGCTTTTATTGAAGATAGAGGGAAGAGGAGAAATCTCGAGTTGAGTGGGTGAGACTGATGAGAGAGAAAACTTGATAATATTCCTCTCTCCATTATGCATTCAAGAAGAAGCCCATTTTTCTAACTTACGTTTGAACGATCATTTCTCCCCCAATCGTCTCTTGAATAATTATTTTTCCCAAACAAGATTTTTAGCTTTCTAATGGGCTTTTAATATAGGTTAGAGCCATGGGTAGCGCTACATTGAAGCCAAGAGGAGCAAATACACCTCTTATAATCCACCATTAATTACCTTTTATTCACATATACAAAAAAAAAAAAATAGTATGCATTTATTAAAAATGTAAGTGAAATTTTCATTTAGTAAAGTTTAATTGTCAATTTTATTTAGTGAAATGTACTTCCTCTTTGGAAAATTTTAGAAATAGTAAAATTTTTAATACCTCAAATTTTCTCAATTATCAATTTGGTTTCTCAAGCTTTATTTTTTTTAATTTGGTCTTTTATGGTTACTTAAATTATTAAATTAGTCCTTTCAATTTTAAAATATAAATTAACTTTCAAATTAATCAATTTAATGTGTAAAGTATGTTGATAATTTGACTTATATATGTAGTTAAATGTGAATAAATTAATTCTTAAATCAATTTAATTTTTATCAATATAATCCCTAGAGCTACATTTTGTCATTTTCTTTTTAAAATTTATGAAATTTTTTATCTAAATAATTACACTTTCTTTTTTTTAATAAGCAATTAGACTTTATTAATTTATATAGTTGCCATCAATAATCTATAGTTTCCGTTGGCAAATTTTAATTGTCATATCTTTGCTTTCAACAATAAGGATTAGATTAATAAAAATTAAATTTAAGAAATTACATTAATAATTGAAATAAATTTGAGGGATTAGAAGTTTTATTATCCCAAAAATTTAACAACTAAACTTTATTAAAGTGATAACTTCATTTATGATTTTAGTAATTCAAGTAATAAAGAGTCATACTCTGCATATATGAGCTTTTCGGAAAATTGACAACTAAATTTTTTTTTTCCCAAACATTAACAACTAAACGTTACTAAAACCATCATCTTATTTTTATTTTTGACAGATACACTTTATGTTGTACAAAGTCTCCTTTTGCATACTAAACATTGCCGAGAGCGTCCCATAGTTTTACGGAATCCATAATAAGGTTTTGAAAGAAAAGATGGTTGAAGCATCATCCGGAGTTGACTTTTCGAGCAAAAATGGTGAGGCTGCTTTAATTTGACTGATCGGGAAGCACCTCGTCCACGTCTAGTTTGTTTCATTTTGGTTGTGGATATTTTCCCTGTGCGCAGTGCACAAGTACAAGGGGAAAGGATGGTTAAAGATTCCATAACACCATTAATTATAATTAAAGACATTAAATTATTAAATTTTTAATAATTGACCATAGTTCTTTCTTGAAATTAAAAATATATATGATTTTACAAAACTGCCTCAAGTTTCTCTTGAAAAATTAAAAAAATATGCTACTAAAATTATTATTATGGGTTAGGACTATTGTTAATCTTAAATAAGAAAACTAGGATCTACAGTTGGGAATATGTTATTTTCCAATATAAAATTAAAATTTACTTGTAAAACTTTCAAAAAGAACTTGTGAATATACAATAATCACTTAAAAATTTACTAAAGTCACTTATGAAAATGAAACCAATCAATTGTGAGTTTTTATGCTTGTCAATATATAGGAAAATCAAGATCCCAAGTGTTATGGGTTGGGACTACTAAAATTATTATTATAGGTTGGGACTACTGTTAATCTCATTCCCAATATATAGGCAAACTATTTGGAAAATCAATAAAAGACACTACTAAAATTACTATCATATGTTTGGACTATTGTTAATCTCATTGGAAAAACTAAGATCCCAAGTGTTATGGGTTGTGACTATTAAAATTACTATTATAAGCTGGGACTATTATTATTCCCATTTCCAAGTGTGTGTATCCCTAAATTTCCCAACTGAGATTAACAATTGTTTCAATCTATAATAATAATTTTAATAGTTTTTTTTATTTTTCAAGTGAGACTTGGTCAGTTGTTTTAATTTCAAGTAAGAACTATGGTCCATTATTGAAATTTCAATAATTCATGATTTCTAATTGTAATTAATGATCTTCATCTTGTTTGGATAGCATTATAATTGATTATTTGAGCCAAAATAATTGATTTTAACAAAAATGATCCAAACAGAAAATTTCTCTAATAATTGATTATTGAGTCGGAATTACATTTTGAAATAAACTCTGAAAGGTTACTTATAGATTCAATTTTACTGTTAAATAATATATTTTACTTCTTAAATAAAATTTAACAAATTCAATAATATTAAATACAACTTTATCCATAATTTAATTTTAAAAAACAATATCTTTTATGTTAATTTGTATAGCTAAAATTAATTTTAGTACATAAACAGATTGCATTATAATATAATTAATTATAATTAAAAACAATCATATTAATTAATTATATTCAACTGAAATCCAAACAGGCCTCTTATGTGGTCATTAATAATTGTCATTTTCCTTAGGTACAACTTGTCTCCCTATTAATTTTTTCCTTTAGTGTAAGAAATAAGCTTCCTCGGCACAAAATATCTTCCAAAGATTCATTTGTTTTTTTAGTAGACATTTCGATAAAAAGGGTGGGGTTGATTCCTATTAGTAGTTTCTGGGGAGGATGACTGACATTACTGTCAAATAGTATCAAAATTAATAAAAATTAAATTTTACAGTAAAATATAATCTAGGTCGTCTTTCCAAGAGTTAATGGATTAACTACTTGAATTATCATAGTAAAAAACTAAATAATGGGGGGGATTTTTTATGATGAAATTACTTTTAAAAAATAAAAATAAAAATAAATAAATAAAACAAGTTCAATTGAGAAAATTACTAAATACAAGGAGTGCAATCAATTACAACCTAATCACCTAAACGTAATCTTCCTCATCCACAAAATAAATTAATTTTATTTAACTTTATTATTTTAGTTTTATTATATATTTTTTAAATTATCATTCAAGAATTAAACAAGATTTGTCCCTGTATTCACAACTATTGTTTAGCCATTTCCAAGTCCTCAAGTGCAAGCTCAGACAAGCATTAGAGTTGGAAATTTGCAGGTTTTCGTTCACAACTTTAGTTCCAATATTAACAAGTTTTGTCCTTATATTCACAATTATTGTTTAGCCATTTGCAAGTCCAGACAAGTATCAGAGTTGAAAATTCGCAAATCCTTATTCACAACTTTGGTTCCAATATTAACAAGTTTTTCCCCTATATTCACAACTATTTTTTAGCTGTTCGCAAGTCCTCAAGTGCAAGTTTAGACAAGCATTAAAGTTGGAAATTTGCAAGTCTCCATTCACAACTTTGGTTCCAGTATTAACAAGTTTTATCCCTATATTCGTAACTATTGTTTAGCCATTTGCAAGTCCTCGAGTACAAGTCTAGATAAGCATTAGAGTTGAAAATTCGCAAGTCTTCATTCACAACTTTGATTCTAATATTAACAAGTTTTATCCCTATATTCACAACTATTGTTTAGCCATTCGCAAGTCCTCGAGTGCAAATCCAAACAAGCATCAGAGTTGGAAATTCATAAGTTCCTGTCCACAACTTTGGTTCCAATATTAACAATTTTTGTCCTTATATTTGCAATTATGCAACAAGTAATTGCAAATTAGCAACACCTTTTGAAAATTGACTGAATCAACAAAAAATGAAATACCACTCTAATCCAACAAATAATAACTTTCCTTAATTTAAATGATAAGAAAACCTTAAAAAGTGACATAAACGACTCCAAAGTTTCATTATCAATTACATGATCCACAACTTATATCAAAATACCTTATAACCCTTTCGACAAAAATATATGAAGGATTGAATCTTCTATACATAACAAGTTTCAACTTCATCATATTCACATTCCAAAAAAACAATAGTCATCTTTACATACTGAACAAGACAAAAGACAGATGAATTCAAAAAATATGCACAAAAAGGATGTCATATCTACATCATATCCTAGCTTAAATTAGGATTCCTACAAGTCTTGCATGTATGACCTAGTTGATGGCATAGTGAACAGTGATAAATCTTCTTGTTCTAAAATTATGACTCCTTCTTAGAAGTTCATGGCCTCCAAGAGGAAGATTGGTCCTTAGAGGTTGGAGGAAGACTTGGCCCCTAATATTTGGAATGTTATAGTTATTTGGATAAGGCATGTCTATTAAAACAACAGGAATCATGCTACAACAATATATTTTCTCTTGTGTGATGATTTTGTAACAATCTTCCACAAAACTATATACATCGCCATGTGTTAGCTTGATGGCAGAGCAAGCATGTGGACAAGGAATCCCTAACATTTGCCATGTTGCATAGCTACATTCACATAAGCCAAGATTAACACGCAAATCCCCATATGTAGTATGTACACAAACCTTGTTTCCTTCATAATGCTTTGTAAACATTTGTTCATCTTTACTTGCATGGTCTCTTAGTTTTGCCTCAATCTTTGGACCAACACCATTTCTCCAAGTAGAGAGAGCCATTTTGGATGCATGCATTTTGCGTGCTACCTTTTCTTTATACTTATGGATCAATTGTGTAACATCATGCCTTCTCTCAGTGACCATCCATGATTAAATGACTCTACAAGATTTGTAATTATATTATCCTATCTTTTATATGAAAACTTAAATAAAAGCCACTTATCAATGTCTCCATGATTTTCAAGCCATTGAGCCAATTATGGACTGAAATTTCTCATGTTTTCCATTGTTTTATTAAAGTCATCCTTAAGCCTTGCATATGTGATGCCATCAAGTAAGTTTAATGCATCATCTTTGCCCTGCCCACTTGTCCTTCTCTTTCCTCTATTAATTTTTAAAAATTCTACAATGAAATTCTTCTTCATGTGACGAAAACAAAATGCATATTGTTTACCTCTAAAGATAGCTTGAACAACACCTATTATGGCATTGTATCGGTCTAAACTATTGTGAGTTGCATTAAACCTATTATTTCTTTCACCATGTACAAGAACTAAGTCCGATCTTCAAGTATCTCCCCTTTCACAATGGCATAAGCAAAGGGAAATAACTCATTATCAATGTCATAAACAAATGCTGACAGCAAAGTCCCCTTATAAGGGCCACTTAAATGACTACCATCTATGTACAATATATGTCTTGCACCATGCATGAACCCCTCTATACAACAACGATAAGCTATAAAGGCACGGTCGAACCTGTTACTATCATCTGTCGCCTACTTAGCAATTGTTTTTAAGTCTGTTTCCATTAACCGGTCACAAATTTATGGAATTAACATATAAGATTAGTCGGGTCTGCCATAGATCTCTTCCAATGCCTTCCCTTTGGCTCTGTATGCTTGTTGGTAAGTTAAATTGACACCATATTTTGTTTGCAACTCTTTTCTAATGTCATTAAGACATTTGTTTACATGAGATCTCACATCCTCAATTACAATACATGATGTTAGACTTGAACTTCCCTTATGGGTAACAATCAGACTGTGTTGTGCATAATGTATGTGTTTATTTTTAAATGTCTTCACATGTAGAAATGAAGTTTCCCTTCCCACTACATATGCTGTGATCTTCTAAAGGCAACCTTTAATGTCACATATCACTCTCATCTTCTTTGTACTATTGTTCTTATATTTATATGAAAATTAATGGAAAATGCTATATTTGTACAATGCTTTTATGAAGACTTCAGCATGGGGAAAGATCTACCCTACACCTGACAACAAATCCATCTACTTAGAAGAATCACGCTCTAACATCGGTATAGGTACACTTTCTATTCCACATGGTAATGTTAGAATTTCTCCACACGTTTGGTAGGTTACACATTCTACCCTACTTTTAAAGGCTACATGTTTGAAATCATGATCTTCAATAGGAGGAGAAGGAGAGTTTAGATCTAAAAGTGACAAGAATTGCTCCATCCTGCATTTATAATCCATCTAACTTCATGTCTCATTTATACTTGCATTGACAATCATAACTTCAGTTACTAAAATAACAACTATGCTATAGCAAATGACAAGTTTCTTTAGAGGAATTAAATATAGTAACTTACATTGGTGCTTCCTCAATTGTTGTTTCTCTACTGCTATTTCCTTTACAACCTATATATACATGATTGTTTCTAACATTATGCTTAAATAGGATAGCAATTCCACCATCATCAATAAGGTCTACAAGGGTCATTTCATCATATCTCACAGTATACTTCATGTTACTCAAATTAGAATCAATGCCAAAATAAGATGATATTATTATTCAAAATTCTTTGAGTGTCATCCATTCTCTTATCATTTTCACCCTTACACTCCCCCCATCATATTATATTTTACCTTCAATATTTTTTACAAAATGTCCTCCTATGTGGAAATAACAAAATAGTTCCTTTCCAAAACTAGAAGAAGAAGAAGCCATTTCTCAAGCCAACCTAAAATAATGAAATAGTTATTCATCAACATGTCTATTTTTTAAACATCATGATCACATATTTGTTATGTTTTATCTAATAACAACCACTATTTTTGTATTCACAACTAATATATACCCACATGTAGTAGCCAATCAAAACAAACAACCCATGTATAGAAACTTAAAACAAAAAGAACGCTAGAATGAGAACAAGGAGAGGAGAAGAAGGAGAAGGAGAAGCAGAAGAGAAGGAGATAGAGAAGTAGAGGGAGAGAGTGACAGACCAATACCACAAGGCAAAGAAGATGAGAACATGAACAGCATGAATTAGAGCTTAAACAAACACGTGGGAGTTTTTCTTCAGTGAAGATTGGGATTTTATTTACTTTGAGGGCAATTTGGTTATTTCATTTGATTTCTAATGACAAAAAGATCCTAAGGGACTTGAGAGAAATTATATCATTTCATGAGACCAATCTGTCAATTAACTATTTTAAATGGATTTTTCTATCATTTATCATTTTATCTTATATATTATTAAACATAAAGTATTGATATATTTATATCTATATATAATTATTTATTTAAAAAAACCTAGAGGTGACTGTAGATGAAATCGACGACGTGCTTTAAGCAAACTTCAATGAATTGTAGTTGCATCATTTAGTTTCATGACAAAGCTTTAGTGCTTTGTTTTGGTTTTTCAGCGCTTAAGGCAATAATGCTTCCAATAATAGTGCTTTGAGCCAATGGCACATGGCTTCTTCAATGGATGTTTGGCTTTTTCAATACTTTGGCATGTGGATAAGAGAGAATGAGAGAGAAGCACTAGTACAAAAATAACTTTTTACAGTGGTTAAAAATAATTTTTTGCAGCGATTAAAGAGGCAATGTTGCTTCAAGGGGTGTAGAAAGTCTATCTTCCTACATCGGTTATAAACCCGATGTAAAAACTAAAATTTTTACATCGGTTATAAAGCCGATATTGAAAATTATATACAAGAAAATAAAAAAAATTACTTTAACTGTTAACATCGGTCGGACTACCAACCAATATTAAAAAAGGACTTTTAACACCAGTTATTAAAAGATTATATTCTACAGCAGTTATGGAGATAACTAATAACTGGTGTAAAAAGTATTTAATTTTTTATACTGTATTTATTTTATCAATTTTACCCATTCCTGTGCATAAAAATTGCCTTTTTAGACAGCTCAATTCATTTATAATTGTTTATCAAGTATCTATCAACTATACAAAACTATTTAACTATCAAGAAAACTAACAATTGTCTAAATTGTCTAAATTGCCATTCTTGTGCATAAAAATTGCCAAATCAGACAGCTTAATTCATTTACAATTATTTATCAAGTATTTATCAACTATACAAAATTATTTAACTATTAAAAAAACTAACAATTATCTAAATTGTGTCAACTATCAAAATTAAAACTTGTCTAAAACTAACAAAAAACCTCACAAGTTCTCCACAAAATAAGTTGCCTAACGTATGTATATGTTTTCAATTTTAGCTTTAGAAAATGCATCCGAATTATCAAACATCTTAAATTTGATTCATAAGATAGGCATATTAATCAATCTCAAATAACATAATAAAATAAAACTTTTAAAAATATATTTACCTCTTTTGTAAATTCGATCATGCCCAATGTGATGATATTAAGTATGTGTCTCATGACATATAGACCACACAAGTTTATCCTCACCGGTTGTCTATGAATCTGTATAAGAACAAATCATAAGAGATTAGTAAGACATCTTAGTAACTGAACATATTAATAAAGTATAGCATCTTCTTTGGCTCAATCCATGTGGGATTCTTGAGCTCATATCCATGCTTTTGTAAAACTACATTTTGATATGTTCTCATTGCCTTATAATCAAGATCACCAAGTTAGTAAATAATATATTCAAAAAAATTAAATTAAATAATTTAGTAAAAGTATTCTTACAAGTTTATCATCTTCTTCATTTCTTTTCCAAGTTTGTAATGGAGGGAGTATAAAAAGATGACAGTGTTGCTCTTTATTAAAAGAACAAATAACTGTTAATATTCCCTGCTAAATATGATACAAGTTAAAGTATATCCATATTGAAAAAGAACTATTAATTATAAATTGATCCTTACGAGTGCACATATAGAGCCATAAAAAATCTTTTTGACTTCACATATTTTCTATTGGAGGTACTCGGCTCTTGACTCTGGAGTATTACCTTTCTCTGTCATGTGATGAGGGCAAAGGAATCCAAACTTATCACCTTTGCCCAATGTAATGCACAAATGATGAAGGTACCTATAACAATGCAATTATATTAGTTTACTAAACTTGATGATTAAGTTTACTTACAATAATGCAATTATATTAAAGAAAAATATACTTACATCATAAATGTTCAATGTGTGGTGTGGTAAGCTGATTATTCGACAGAAGTCGAACCAAATCTTCCCATTCAATTGTTACAATCGTGTCTTTCTTACCCACAACCTCCAAATCCATTTCTAAACTCTTAAATTTGAATGATGAATCATATGCCATTAAGATCATTCGCTGATGCGGAGTTAATGAGGGTTGTGGAAGTTTTAGGAGATTCGGTGAGGAAAGCTTCTACATAATAAAAAGGCAAGAAATAGCTAATAAAAAACATATATTAAAAAGCTTCTACATAATAAAAATTTATGAAATTTCATACCACAGCTTGAACCAAATTCACAAGTCTCTTAGGCCATAGAATAAAATTGCCAATAACTTCAACCATAGTCTTCACCTCATCAGTAGGGAATGGAACCAAAGCATTTGGCACTTTTAGATCTGCAACCACCACTCTCACTTGATCATCTTGAATTTTCTTGTGGTGGATGGTTGACCCCAAGTTGTAGATGCTACCAAGAGCAACCAAGCATTTATTAGGATCTTCCAGAAATATCTCACATGGTTCACCAATGTTGTCACTAGAAGGACCTTCTGACACACGCTCAAGAACATTATCCCTTTTGTACTATGAAATGCAAGAGACGTATGAATTTTTTTAGCAGTTGTCTCCTGTCGTGAGCTCATCATGCTTATTATCTCCTCCTTCATTTCCTCTTTCATTTGTGGAAGCCGAGCTATAAATGAAGCTTTAAACTCATCCTTAGTTTACTACCTCACAGTGGATATCAATGTATCAAGCTCTTCTCTAGTCATTACACCTCCTGAATTGGGATGTGCAGGTGCTCTAAAATAGTCCTTAATGCCCACACCATATCTAACGCCCCTCACATGACTCGAATGCTCTAGTTTGCCTGTAGTAACTGCTAAGATATCATTTCTGCCCTCTAGAATGAAGCTTCTTTAGGCTTGTTGCTTCTTAAGAGCACCTATAATATAAAAATAAAAATATTAATTAATAATAATACAATTGTATAAAAATTTAAAGGGACAAGGAATAATAATTTTACTTACAATCCTCTCAACAATCTCCTATGCTATCTCACTTGTATAGCCTCCTTTCTTGTATTGATGTCCATATCTCTATTTCTCTTCCCGAGAGACAGGTGATGGTAGAGAAAGGAGTATGGAAGGATCAGACTTAGCTTCTTCTTCTCTCTTCTTATGTTTCTCTACCATCAATATATCATTAGCTCTAGCATAACCTCCACGAGACAGGGTGTGGGGGCGTTGATTCTACTGAGTAATTTCTCGCCCTTTAGCTTGTTTTTCTTATTAATAAATTGAATTTTAGATTTTATAGCTGAAGTAAATCTAAATAAAATTTAAATCAATTAAAAATCAATAGACCAAAGCTTTTTTAGAAATTCAAATCCTGACAAATTCTTCCCAAGTATTTTCATCAAGAAACTGGTATGTATCAAGAGGATTGGGATGAGCCTGACCCTCTAGCACCTTGATAAAGATATATCTTCTAGTAAGATCAGTCTAAAATTCCTCCAACATCTTCCATAGTAAGAAATCAACTTGTCTCGACAATTTTGATTAGATTGAACATTGTATGTGAGCTACAATGAAAACATAAGATAATAATCAGTAATTGCCTAATAATATATAACCATAAAAATTTTATTTTTTAATTATTTACCTAAATACTTCCCTAAATTTTTTCCTTCACATGTTCTAGCACATCAGGCCTATCCTCAAACATAATAGGAGGATTGGTATGCGATAGGAGGCTAAGAAAACTAACAAACTTGGCTTTATGTGGCCCTATTAGATTCCATCTCTGGTCAAATTGAATTGGTAACCTATGCCCAGTACTCCTACTTAAAGTCAAATCTCTCAATCGTGTGCCACGTCTCCCCCTTCCTCACAGACTGGCTCTAACTCGGCTCCTTACTAGGGTTGCCCTGACTTGGCTCCTTATTAGGAGCAACATCACTAATTGATTGGCTTGTAGTGGGCTAACTTTAAATGTCATCACTTTAATTCTCCATATTTTTATTAATTCAAATAAATGAAATTAATTAAATAAATAATTAAAGATAAGATAATTAAGAAAACAACCCCACAATATAAATTTAATTGAACTAAATTAACATACTTTAATTTCAAAACTAAATTCATATAGGGATATCTCCCATATCCCTTCATGGTGATCACTTCTTATAGCATGTTCATCATCTACTTCATCTACCACATCCAAAATTGGTAGCCTAATTGAGAAGTTAGGAGTTTCAGAAATATCAAAATTTGATTCATGATCGTCATCACTATCAATCACCCTTTTTCCTTTAAATGCTATTGACCAATTTTTATTTACTGGATCCATGACATAAAAAACTTGTTTAGCTTGGTTTGCCATAATAAATGGCTCATCTCTAAAAGTTAGTTTTTTGAGATCAACCATTATAAATCCTAACTTATCATCACGAATACTATTGATGTCAACCCACTTGCATTTGAAAATAGGAACTCTAAATTTTGTATAATCAACCTCCTAAATCTCTTTAATAACCCCAAAATAAGTCTTGGATGCTAGTTTAGGTTTCTTATCTTTTGAACTAGAAAAGTGTACAGCTTCAACCATTATCATAACTCTACTATTTTCTACCATACTCTTCTCAACCAAAGACTTTGTATAAAAGGAATACCCATTAATACCATAGGCACTCCAACTTATAGCATTAAAGTTAGAACCTCCAGCCAACCATTTAACTATATTAGAAGCACTACTTTCATTCAAAAAAATTTACTTGAACCAATCTACAAAAGTCCTATTGTGCTCTTTCAATAACTTTTGTTCAGTCATTCTCAGTCGATAATTTTTTGCCTTTAGAAGTTCTTTATGAGAAGATATGTAATCTTTAACTTCATCAATATTATTCAAGATATATAAATGTAATTCTTGTAATTCATCATGATTCCTTCACTAATACTTCACGTGTGCCTTGACCATATTTCCTTTTCTCATGACAAGATTTAGGAAGTCCAATTGATTCTGTACTTGACAAGTAATCAAAATAAAACTCCATAGCTTCTTCAGGAACATATTTCTCAACTATCGATGCTTTCTTGACATACCCTTTTAGTATTTTCATATATCTCTCAACTGAGTACATCCATCGTAACTAAATAGGACCGCACAATTTTACCTCCCTTACTAGATGCACGATTAAGTAAATCATAATTTCAAAAATGTAGGAAGAAAGTACATCTCAAGTTGGCATAAGATAGTACAACTTCTTGTTCTAACTCTTTTAGTTTACAGGGGTCAAAACTTTTCTGCATATAGCATTGAAAAAGAAACAAAGTCTAGTTATTGTAAGTCTTAGATCTTCTTTCAATATGCCTCGAATAGCTAAAGGTAATAGCTATTACATCAAGACATGGTAATCATGAGATTTTAAGCCTACCAATTTCAACTCTTTCACAGATACAAGCTTCATAATATTTGAAGAATACCTTGAAAGAACTTTAATTCTACATAAACACTCACAAAAACTTGTTTTCTTAGATTTGCACAATGTATAAGAGGTTGGGGGACAATAAGTTTGTTTACCTTCTGGTCTTAGGTGTAAGTCTTCCCGTATTCCCATTTTTTTCAAATCTAATCTTGCATTCACACCATCCTTAGTCTTACGTACCTGGTATGTTCATAAGTATTCTAATAATACTTTCACACATGTTTTTCTCCATGTGCATAACATCAATACAATGCCTCACTTTAAGATTATGCCAATATAGGAGGTCAAAAAAGATAGACCTATTTTTCCATATGCTTTTTGCACCAGTATTCTTTTTAATCTTACCGAAGACAATATTAATTTTTTTCACACGTTCATATACTTGATCTCCAGTCAAAGCATCCAAAGCACCATTGTATTCTTAGTGACCATGAAAAGCTTTCTTTAATTTACGATATGGATGATCTCGTCTAAGAAACCTCCGATGGTCAAGGTAGACTATCTTTCTTCCATGTTGAAGTTGATGGTAGTTTGTGCTTTCTTCACAAATTAGACAAGCTTTATGACCTTTCATACTATAACTAGATAAATTTTCATATACAGGAAAATCATTTATAGTACAAAAGATCATAACACGTAACTTAAAATTCTCCTTCTAATTTACATCAAACACTTCTAGACCTACCTCCTACAATACTTTCAAATCTTGAATTAGAGGTCTTAGGTAAATATCAATATCATTTCTAGATTGTTTTGGTCCTGAAATCAACATGAATAGCATCATGTACTTTCATTTCATGCACAACCTAGGTGATAGGTTGTAAATCACCAAAAGAACAAGCCATGAATTATGTATACTACTAAGACTACTATAAGGATTCATTCTATTAGTAGAAAGTCCGAGCCTCAAGTTCCTTGGCTCATTACCAAATTTGAGAAACAATTGATCAATTTTCTTTCATTGAGGAGAATCAACTGGATGTTGAAGTTTTCCATCAGATATCCTCTCATTTGCATGCCACATCAAGTTCTTTACATCATTAGTATTTGCAAACAAATGCTTGAACCTTAGTATAATTGAAAGATATCATAAGACCTTTGTAGGAGCCTCCTTCTCTTTATACCACGATGCCTCACATTTTAGACACTTCTCCTCCCCTTCAAGTTCTTTTCTGTATAACACACAATCATTAGGACATGCGTGTATTTTTTTATACCTCATACCCATTGGACACAAGATCTTCTTGGTATCATAATAATGATTTGGTAATGCATTGCTTTTTGGAAATATTATTTGAAGTAACTCTAGTAACCATATGAAACTTTAGTCACTCCACCTAGTTCTTGCCTTTAAGGTAACCAGTTTTAACACCCCAGATAACAAACTAAAATTAGTGCACTTAGGGTATAAAGGCTTCTCTGCATCAATGCACAAGTTATCATACACATGTGCTCATTCAAAAGCCTCTTCCCCAACATCACGAATCATGTTCTTTAACCGATCTTCATTCATTTTACTTCATCATCAAGATTATCAACTTTCACATGTTGCGATGTGTTACTATAATTTTCCAATCGTTCACCATGCCAAATCCATATTGTATAATTTTTGCAAATCCTATCACAAACCAAGTGCTCTCTTATTTTGGCAACACCTAGCCGCCTCTCATTTAACAATTAACACAAGGACAATAGAACCTTTCACTACTGTCAACAGTATTTATCTTAGCAAATTCCAAAAAGTCTTTCACCCCATTATCATACTTGTCACTCGTTTGTCTACCATTCATCCAACTACAATCCATGTGTCACCTCCTAAAAAATATAACTAATGTTATTACCTTCAAACTATTTCAAGAAACTAAATTTCTAATCAACTTAAGATTTAAAAAAATTTTGACAGAGTTTCCCTTAAAAATTAGATCTCCTAAGACTTTTAAAAAAATTTACAAGAGAAAATTGACAATTTTAAACCAAATAAATGATTACATGCAACAAGCTAAGACCTCATGAAGCTACTAACAGCACTCCTAACCACAATCAATATCATTAAAAACTTAATTTAAGTAATTCAAAGGAAAGAATGAATTTAAAAAAAAATTGACAGAGTCCCCCTAAAAATTGGACTTCCCAAAAGTTTTAAAAAATTTTACATGACAAAATTAACAATTTTAAACTAAATAAATGATCACCTACAACAACCTAAGGCCTTATAAAGCCACTAACAGCACTCCTAACAACAATCAATACTATTAAAATCTAAATTTAAGCATTATAAAATTTAAAAATTCATATTCAAGACATACCTAGGTGGTGGTAGCTGCAGCAACGACTCAGCACTAAGAGAGTGAGGAGGCAAGAAGGAGTGGTGGCAAATTGATAGGGAGAGGTACTAAGGACGGGGAGAGGGAGGGGGCGGCAAGAGGGTGGGCAGGGGGAGAGGGGCAGGCATGTGAGGGGTGGCGGCCTAAGGGAAAGGGGGCGACTGAGGGGGCCATGCGAGGGAAGGGGGTAGCTAAGGGGGCGTGTGAGTAGGGGAGGGAGGGCAGGCAAGGGAGGGGGAGGGGGATGGGGAGGATGGATGACGAGGGGGAGAGGGAATGGAATGACAGGCAAATGAAGGGAGGAGGGGGAGGAAATAATGAAGGAGCAAAATGAGAGAAAGGGAGGGGGTTAAAGCAAAGCAAATGAAGGGGAAGGAGAAATTATGTTTGTGTGGGAGAAAAAAGGAGGGTAGTTTAAAAAAATTTCTACATTAGGTGAAAAGCCAACCATTGTAGAAAGTGTCATAGTCCACTCGGTGTAGAAAGTGTCACATACTTTAACATAATTATAAAAATACCACCGCCTTAATTTTTACACCGTTTTCCTTCCAACTGATATAAAAAGTGCCCTACAAATTTTATATTTTATACTAGTGGAGAAGAAAAAAATAAAATGTGAAAACTGATAAAGAGGGGTAGGGAATTGAGTTGTTAAAAAATATTAATTTTTAATTTTTTTATTCACTTTAGGAGTACTCAGAAAATGAGCACTCCTAAAGAGAAAGTAAGAAAATAAAAAAATATTAGCCTTTAAGAGTGATCGTTAAATAAGCACTCCTAAAGGCTTAGGTTTTCTTTATTTTTTTTATATCTCCTTAAGTAGCACTCCTTTAAAGAGTTCTCCTAAAGGTTTGTTGATTGTTTTTTAAATTTTTTCATTTAAAAATGCTTTGAAAGGTTTTAATTTTTTTAAATTTGTTTTATCCTTTCATTTAGGAGAGCTCATTAATAGAATTCCACCTCCCTTTTTCGTAATGCTTTTTTTTTTGTAAGCACTTTGAAAAGCAAATTTTGTAATAGTGTAGATGTGGGAGCACTACTACAAAATAATTAACTATTCTTCTAGAGTGGTCAAAATCTGAGTGCTCCGAAAGGCTAATGTTCAGGAGCGCTCTATTACGAGCACTCCTAAAAGCTTAATGCTTTTGGAACGCTAAAAAATTGAGCACTCCAAAATATTCCAATATCTTTTTATTTTTTTAGTTATTTAGGAGCGCTCATTTAACAAGTGCTCCTAAAGAGCGACCTTGTAGGAGGGCTTTTTGAGTAAAGCGCTCCAGTATGTTCCACATCTATCTTTCAAGAGCATTTTTTTTGTTAAGAGCTTCTAAAAAATTACTCTGAAATACATATTTTGTCATAGTGAAGGCATGAAATAGTGTTAATAAACTAATATATATATATATATATATAATCTATGTTAGAATATTGTATGATTATATAATATGTGATTATGATTTATATAATGATATCAATATTAATTTGTCATACATTCACTAAAATCAATAGTATATAATAAAGTTTACTAATAATAACATATAAGATAATAAGATAATTTATTTAGTTTTAAAATATACAAAATTAAGTGACCGTAAAAAATAACATTAAGTTGTAGTCTTATTAATTGCAAGAATAATGTGCAAGCATATTGTTTGGGTTCACAATTTTTTATAGGCTTGGTAGAAAATTTATTTCTTTTTTCTATGGAAAACATTTTGGCTACTTATTGAGTTAAAAAAAAGTTGTTGTCTTTTCGTTTAGTAATAATACATTGTTCTATTAAAAGTATTTTTCTAAAAAAAATAAAAATTTACATAAAATTATAAATTATATTAAATAAATTTAGAAAAATATTTTTAAAAGTTGATAAAAATATTTAAATTGAAAATTTTAAAATTAAAAAAATTATTAATTAAAAATTAATATAATTTAATTTTAAAATTTGTTAAATTAAATAATATATAAAATTATTGATTAAATTATCAAAAATTTTGAAACTACTCCCTCCATTCAAAAATGTAAGATTTTTTTGAGGAGTTAGATGTTTAAAAATATAAGGCATTTTTAGTCTTTCGAGATGTAATTATTTCCTTTTTGATAGTGACCTTATATTTATTATAAGGTGTTTAATAAGGATAAGTATGAAAAGATAAGGTTAGTTTGAAAGTAGGTAATTACTTTGTTAAGAGGTAAGATTCGATTAAAAATGCCTTATATTTTTGAACGGAGGGAGTATTTTTAAAGTTCAAATAAATTAAAATTATTCAAAAATATGCTATATTATAAATTAATTTTTAAATAAAATAATATAAACTTTATAAATTGTATAGTTTAGTAATATACTCCCTCTATTTCTATTTATAAAAGAAACTATTACTTTTTACTTTTTTTATGTAAGTAAAGTCACATTTTTTAATAAGTATTTATTATAAACTTCCTAAGTTACCCCTCATAATTTTGTCATTTATAGACATAAGAAATAATTAATGAAGGCCTGATTAATACAATTAATGAAGGGTATTATAGTCTAATTTTTTTATTTTCAGATATAATTAATATAGCTAACCAATTTTTTTAAATTTTGTGATACATTTTTCTCTTACAAATAGAAACAAAGGGAGTATATATATAAATATAATTTGTTAATTTAAGATACCCAATTCATTGCAGCTCCATTGACAATAAGATAGGTACTAAAAGTAAAACCTAAGGTCATGGGTTCTACTCTAAGATATGTCATATATTTATAAAATAAATACATGCTTGACATGGCGTATACATGGTAGGTGATGTGGACACTCACATGGTAGATGACATGGCATGATGTGGCCCACATATATGTCTCAAAAATTTTTTGAGAGAAAGATCTCATAAAAATTTTTGAAAAAATATTCCTTTAGACTAAATCTTAAAGAAGCTTTTCTCATATTAGTCTGTGGCAAACATTTCCTCTAAAATTATTCTAAGAGAATTTTTTTTCCTTTCAAAATATCTTGAGAGAGAGAAAAATTTTCTTGTGAATTTTAGCTTGCTTAATTTTTTCAAGAGAAATCTCTTTTTTCTTGAATTTTTTTATGTTTCGCTTGAAATGATTCGAAGAAAAATGTGTTAGTTTGTTATGGTGATATTTGAGCTCATAGTATGAGGGTTTGGGATCAACAAAGACTTGTATTTGTTGATTCGCAAGCCTAATAGAGATCAATAAATTTTCAATACATCCTTGGCCGCTTCAAGTTTCCATGGGTGCATTCGAAGAATAAAAGTAAATCATCAGCATAAAACATGTGAATGGCTCTACATTAATTATAGCAAATTTTAATTTCTTGCCAAATTCTTCCTAGTTCCTTTTGAATAATGAGTTAAAGGTCATTTTTGCTTTTGAACTATACACGAAAGGTCACAAATACTTTTAAATTCAACTATGTGTCAATTTTGTCCTCTAATTTTAAATATTCCCTCCATCATCACCTGCCATTTTTTCATCAATAATTGATCCTAGTGAGCCCCACATTATATTTTTTTAATATTTTTTAATTATAAAATATTTGAATTGACGGGCAAAAATGACCCTTAACGTGGTTAAAAATATTAAAAAATAGTAGAATCTATTAATGACTAATGGATATTAAATATTTTTAATGTTAGGGTAATGACAGAGGAAATCTTTGAATTTAAGGGACATAATTGACCCATGGTTGATTATAGGGGCATTTGTGACTTTTCGTGTACAGTTTAAAGATAAAAATGACCCTTAACCCTTAATTAATTAAACATGAAATGACATTGGCTGCCAAAATATATAAATAAGGTGATAAAGGATCACCTTATCTTATGCCTTTGCCAGGTGTTATTACAGGACTTGAGAAATAACCATTGAATAGAATATGATACTCAAATGTTGAAATGCACTGAAAAATCCAATTTAGTCATTTCTCAAGAAATCCCATAAGCTTCATGACAGCAATTAGGAAATCCCATGATAAATTGTCAAAAGCCTTATAGAAATCAACTTTGAGTGCATAAAGCTTGGTTTTCCTATTGCAAACATGATGGATTTGGCTTATGATATCAGGAAAAAGTATAATATTGTCAATAATGAGCCTGCCTTTAATAAAAGTGCTTTTATGAGGATGAATAAGACCAGTCAGGATAGGCTTCAATTTATTACACAAAACTTTAGAGAACATTTTGTAAGCTAAGTTGCAAATACCAGCATGCCTAAGGTCTTTAAAAAGTTGGGCATGCCCAGATTTCAAGGTTAAGATGTGATGTTTTTAGGGATTTAAGCATGAATTCTGAGTCTCACTTATACTTAACCATGCCAACCACATCATTCGTAACCAAATTTCAAGTTTTCTGTAAAAAGGATGCATGAAAGCCATCCAGTTCAGAAGCACTATCTTTAAGGAGACTGAAAACCGCTTGCCTTGATTTCCTTCACAGTAAGTACTGGGAGCATGAGGTTGGGTATGTCTTTAGCAGACAACTTCGATACGTCCATCGTAGATAGTTCACAATTTTCACACAAGTGTATTCTTTGGAGAAAAAAATGATCCTATGCTATCGATTGAATTTCGTCTAAGTCATCTGTCCAAAAGCCATATGGTCTTTTAATGGAATTGACAAAAAAATTGCTCTTCTCCGACTGACAACACTACTACAGAATTCAGATATGGTGGCATTTAAAATTTTAGTTTTGTAATGATTATAAAACATTATAAAATTCAATACTATAATAGGTCTTAGGTGATGTTTTATTAATTAATAAAATGTTATGAAATTGATGTAAAAGTGAGGGCATTTTGTTTGACAAATGCCACCTCTTTCAGTTTTTTTAATTAAAAAGTCAGAGAGATAACATTTCTTACTTAATGAAATTTCACTTCTCTCACATAATTTGATTAATAGAGGTGGCATTTCTATGAGTTATAAATGCTACCTTTGTTATTTATTCTTTTAAAAAAATTAATGTCAAATTAAGTGGCATTTTATCTTTCTAGAAACGCCACCTGTTATGATTAATTTTTGTTATTAAAATTATAATACATAAGTGGCATTTCTTTACATTTGAAATGCCACCTATTTGATTTTTTAATTAATATTTTAGAGAGGTGGCGTCTTTTTGCTAATTTTTTTTTATTAAAAGTAACATTAGGTGGAGCCACCTAGTGTTCATATTTTTTAAATAATTTTTCCAAAGTTTTGTGTACCCACATTTTTCACCTTTAAAAAAAAAGGATGCAGCAATATAATTACACCAGTCCAACAATTTACAAATAATCTAGTTATAATACATAACATATCTTATAGCAATACAATGAACAAGCTAGTCTATACAATTACATCAATATATCTAAGTTCTATGAGAAAGTAAAAACATCTAATGAAGAGTTCCAATAGTTTCTAATCTTACAAAACTATTTAACAATTAACAAAGTTTTACCATCCTAAATTCAAAACTGATGATGACTATTCTTCAATTAGATCATAAATTTATTTATCACTATATTCCAAGCACTTTTTATACTCATAATACTGCAAAATACATAAATAACTAAAATTAATCAAACTCAAATGCAATTAAATGAAATTAAATTTTCATACCTCAAATGGCACAAAAGTTTGACCATGAGTAATCACATCCTTCATGAATTTCATAATATAGTATCCACAATCATCATTATTTGGTTGGAAATGGCACTAAAAAATCACCAAAAGGTAATGTAAATTTATGAATGAAATAAATTTATTTTTATTAAATCAATAAATTCTTTTAAATATAAATATACCATGATCTTTATCCATTAATAACTTTTAGATAAGTCTTTATTTGTAGAAAAGGCGAGCTCTTTTGTGACCCGAGAAACTACTCAATGCCATGCCAACACAGAGAAAAATTAATCAATAATAATTAATATAAATATATATATATATATAATTATGTAAAATAATTATTCTTATAAATACAAATACTTACTTAATGAATAATCTCAACATATTGGGCTGATCTATTGCCATACCTCCAAATCGAGGATCTAAATAATAAATTAAAAGCAAAAGAATAGCAATAGGATTATAACAATTAAAATTCAATGTTTTCTAAAAAATTTAGGGTCCGTTTGGTTTTTCTTTGTTTCACATTCAGAAAGTAAAATTTTACTTTCAAAAAGTTGAAAGTTGTTTGGGTAGAATATTTTGTAGAAAAGTACATTTTGAAAGTATATTCAAACAATAGCTGAAAATAGATTTCTAAAATGTAACTATTTGAAACTTTTGAAAAGTGAATTTGAAAAGTAGGATGTTATTTGACCATACTACCCTAAGTTTAATCTCTTATTTTTATTTAAAAAATAGTTAATTCATTAAAAATATAATTATTATTTTAATAATAATGATTAGGTATCAATTTTTTTAGTATTATAAATTGAATAACTAATCATGTTAATTTTTAGCATTAATGTATAATAAAAATTACAAGTATTTATTACATCTTTTAAAATTACAAATTAAAAAAATACAAATAACTAGAGATCAAATTTTTAGCATTATATATCAAAATTTATGTTATTTAAAATCTTTATTACATTTTTTAAATATTTTAAATATATTACATTTGTATAATAAAAATTATAAATCATTATAAATTAATGTCTTTTTTAGTAATTGTACATTCAAAAAAACATTTTACTATCACAAACCAAACAACTTTCAATGTTTCAAACTAACTTTTGAAAAAATATATCTAAACATAAATTTTGTTACAATAACTGACTTTCACTAAACTGACTTTTACCAAATGAATTTTTAACAAACTGAAAACCAAACGCACACTTAAACTTTGATCATGTCTTAATAAAATTAAGGTATCTAGCACATTAAAAAAGAAATAATTAATAAACTACTTACCTCGAATTGTAAGGTATTAA
Organism: Prosopis cineraria; assembly: GCF_029017545.1. Taxonomy (NCBI): domain Eukaryota; kingdom Viridiplantae; phylum Streptophyta; class Magnoliopsida; order Fabales; family Fabaceae; genus Prosopis; species Prosopis cineraria. The sequence continues at coordinate 8,668,291 of NW_026555336.1, read as the reverse complement.
ACCATCTATTTAATACTTGTAATAGATAAATAATTGTAATAACCAAAAGAATTAATTTAACACTTTTTATTGCATGCCACATGTTATCACGAGACGTGGGCGAGAACTTAAGGATGAAAGAGAAGCTGTGGGTGAAAGAGACATTGGTGGGCGAACGAGCTGAAGGAGAAGAGACACTCGGATAGCATGAAAGTAGCAAAGGGAGATGGACATGGTGTGGGAAAACACGAAAGAGAGCTAAGGCACACTGGACAGGGCATGAAACAGGCAGGCAACACAAAAATGCACCTTTACCCTTCTTATTTTTTAATGCTAATTATTTATTATTACTCGTAAATATAACTTCATGTATGAATTAATAACTATAAAAATAATTTAACACAAAATAAAGAGGTGGCGTTTCAAGAAGCTGAAAACGCCAGATGTATTATTTTCAAAATAAAATAAATATTTATATATATTAATTAATAATTATAATAATCCAAATTAAAAAAATAAATAATTAATATAATAAAATAACTTAGCTAATTAAAAAAGATACAAAGGTGGCATTTCAAATACGAGGAAATTCCATCTCTCTAATGTTATATTATTAAATTATAATAAAATTATTATTTATGTAATGTAATAAAGAATATTTATTAAATATAATTTAATTATTTATTAATATTAATTAAAGTGTCTACATTTATTCATCAATAAATATAATAAAAATTAGACATAACATGCAGAGGAATTTGGAAATGATACCTATATTATTTTCAAATTATGATAATTATTAATTTTATCTCTATTTAAGTAAAAAAAATTCATATTTATACTACACTGTGTGTTTGTGTATTAGTATATTTTTATGTACATTCCTAACATACCTAATTATACCATCTTTTAGAACCGCAATTTCATCTATCATGCATACATTAATTCTGGCAAAGCTTCTTATTGTTTGTTTGATTGTGAAGAAAAGTCAAAGCACATGCGTTGATTTTTAATAGTTGTGATATGAAATGTAAAGCTTGCGTATGAGCATTGTCATAGACCATGTTATCAATTAGAAATTGAGAGATTAAGCCAAATCGTTTATTTTTGGGTGATGGAACCTTCATCTCTATCTAATTTTTCATACTAAACGACAAAAAAGTCTGTTAGTTTTATGAAGAAGAGGGGCTTCACTTGAGAGAATAATTCCCCGATTGGGAATTGACCAATAGAAACTTGAGACAAAGCCTTTAATCCTACTACAATGAATAGTATTTGCCTCACTAATATATGTCGTAAATAATATAACCGACGGAGAAAAATGATTGGCGGCATTTTTATAAATATTTTGGATTTCAAAATAGAATTTCAAAGTTAGTTTTTTTTTTGTCTACAATATGCAAAATAAGAAAAGATAGTCAAGTCATTAATCTTGCTTGAAAATGGAGTAAATTTTTAATTTTATTCCCATTTAAATGGAAAATTTTCATATTTATATTACATTTTCTAAACATATATATATATATATATATATTTGTATATTCCTAACTTACCAAATTATACCATCTTCTGGAATCACAATCTCATCTATCATGCACACATTAATTCTGACAAAGCTTCTTATTCTTTGGATGATTGTGAAGAAAAATCAAAGCAAATACGTTGATTTTGAATAGTTGTGAGATGAAATGTAAAACTTGTGTGCAAACATTATCATAAACTTTGTTATCGATTAGAAATTGAGAGGTTAAGTCAAATCGTGTATTTTTTGGTGATTGAACCTTCCTCTCTGTCTAAGTTTCCATACTAAACGACATATCTGTCAATTTTATGAAGAAGTGGGGCATAACATGAGAGAATAATTCCTCGATTGGGTTGATCAATAGTAACTTGAGCCGAAGGCTATAATCCTAGTACAATGAATAGTATTTACCTCAGTAATATATGTCATTAAATAATATAACTGATGGGGGAAAATGACTGGAAGAATTTTTATAAATATTTTGGATTTCAAAATAGAGTTTCTAAGTTGTTATTTTTCTCAACAATATGCAAAATAAGAAAAGATAGTCAAGTCATTAATCTTGTTTGAAAATGGAGTATATTTTTAATTTTATTCCCATTTAAAATGAAATTTTTCATATTTATATTATATTTTCCACACACAGATGTATGTGTGTATACTCCTAACATGCGTAATTATACAATCTTCCGGAATCAGAATCTCATCTATAATGCATAAATTAATACTAGCAAAGCTTCTTATTGTTTGTTTGATTGTGAAGAAATGTCAAAGCACATGCGCTGATTTTGAACAGTTGTGATAATAATAACAAGAAATTTATGAAGTTTTTTATTTTTTAACTTTCCAACATATAAATACCTCACTATAACTCCTGTTGCCTTTGCTTGTGGTATACCTAAAAATTCCCTTTTGTTATCAAATTTTGTACTGCAGGAAGAATATGTTTAGAAGACAGAGGTGCTTCAAGTTCTAATGGGGATGATTGCCTATATTTTAAGTTCATATAAAGAAAGACAAACTCTGTTAGTTTTCCTTCTAGATGATCACTAGCCTTATTTATGAGAAAAAAAAAATATACAAAGACAAAAAATGAATTTTGGTATTCTAATTCTAGCCAATACACTCACATTGATATGTGTTTATGACGTATTATATTTTAATTTTTCAATTTACTTTTAACTTTCAAAACTCTATCTTCAGATTTTTTTTAAAGGTTGATCTTTTCTGTCTTCCTATTCTTTTTTTCCTCACTTTTTCTTCTTTCTTTCACCCTTAAGCATGTATATATATGTATGTATGTATGTATGTATGTTTGGAAAATGAAATATAAAATTAAAAATTTACTCCATTTTCAAACAAGATTAATGACTTCACTGTCTTCTCTTCTTTTGCATATTGTTAACAAAAATAAAAACTTAGAAATTTTATTTTGAAAACCAAAATATTTATAAAAATTCCTCCAGTCATTTTTTCCTATCGGTTATGTTATTTAACGACATACATTAGTGAGGTAAATAGTTTTTTTTTTTGAATTGAAGGCCACGGACAAACCGTGCTAATTGACAAGATGAGTCATGTTAGCATACAAGATATTATAACAACCAGGCGGTGGGATATCGAAGATATGAATACATAAATTGTTAGTGTAAACTTGATGAGATAAGCAATTGGCACATTTGTTTGCCTCCCTGAAAGTGTGGTCAAACGTTATTGTCCAATCTCGCATAGTGAGTTCTCTGATTCTATTAATGATAGCAGTGACTGAGTGGGTAGTAGAGAACTCATTACGGATTAGTGAGAGAACTTCTGTAGAGTTAGTGTAGACATTAACTTTCTCAAACTTCTCAGCTTAGCAAATGTTTAAACCTTCCAAGATGCCCAAAAGCTCGGCTGTTGTACTTGGGTAATAACCAAGGTATTTGGAGTAACCTTTGATTCAATTTCCTTGGTTGTTCTAGGCAAGACCCCCACATTTAGCTGTACTATGAATGTTGACGGAGCCATCAGTATCCAATCTAACCCAACCTTCTTCAAGAGCAGACCATTTAACTGTTGCTTTATCACCCTTTTGAGTTAGGAAGTTAATTTTATTTTGAAGATATTGATCTCTGAGAACATCTTAGATGCTAGTAAAAGCAATGTCTTTGTCTTGGGTGTCTTCTTCTGAATGTAAATTTTTGCACCTTTCTTTTCAAATGTTCCAACACACGTGGGCATAAAGTTTCTGCTAAGAGGTTTTCCTTGCATAAGCGTTACCTATATCATTCCTCGCATTCCAAATTATCCAATCCTGTAAAAGAAGAGAAAAAAAGGTGTTAAATTTAGATTGTTTAACTATTTTTGTCCAAACCTCTTTAAATTTTTTGTAATCTCTTAAAATATGAATAGCAGAATCTAAAGAGTTACAACTAAAGTGGCATATCTTAATACAAGGATTTCCTTAATCAAAAAATGAGAATTTGGGTTGAAGTCAATCCTAAACTGCTTTGCAAAGGAAGGATTTGATTTTCTCATAAGTCAACCATTTTCAGATCTTAGACCATATTTTGGAGCTTTTATTATCGTAATGATTTTCAATAACCTTATACATAGATTTAGTGGTAAAGTTACCGTCGTTAGAAGGCCTCCAACATAAAGTAACATCATCAACATTGGGTTTTGGAGGTTGAATGATGGTAATGTGATTAATAATATCCTGGTGTAAATCTCTACGTAATTGATCAATCTTCCATCTACTAGACTCAAAGTAAGAGTTAGAAACCTTTACATGTAAAATAGAATCAACATTAGGCAAGGCATACTTTACAAGTGGTTTTGGAAGAGGGCACCATTTGTCAAACTAAAAAGATGTTTGATCCCCTTTTCCTACCTTCTAGACTCAAAGTAGGGTTTTGACATTTATACTTATCACGTAGAACTTAAACCCGGAGACAATTAGGCTTTGTAATGATACCCTAGCAAAGCTTCATAATATATGCCATGTTTTGACTTTTCAATTTTTTGAAGCAAAGCCCACCATGCTTAGTATCCTTGGTGATATGATCCCAAGACAAGAGGTGTGGTTTCCTGGAGCCATCACTAGAATGTCAAAGGAAGTTGTGAGAGTGAGTTTCCATATCAAATAAGATATTATTAGGTAAGAGTATAGTCTGCATAATATAGCTAGGAATAGAGGATAGAATCGATTTTATGAGAACAACTTTCCCTGTAGTATCAAGATAGTGACTTTTCTAATCGGATAGTCGAGAATTGATTCTATCAAGAAGGGGACTGAAAGTTAGCTTAGAAACTCTTTCATGTATAATAGGAATTCCTAAATATTTGCCAACATTTTTGGTCATTAGGATTCTTAATTCTTTGCTAATCTAGATGACTCTATTGATATTGACATTTTTCGAGTAGTAAAGCTTGGATTTGGAATTGTTGACTTTGTGTCATGAGGCTTTACGGAAGTTATCAAGGCATTTTTGGATGTTCCTTGCTTGGTTAAGGGATGCCTTTGCAAAAAAAAAAAGTCATCAGCAAAAAATAGGTGAGAGATAGGAGGGCCATTAGTGGTTAAGCTAATAGGCTTCCAATCCTTTTTGTCAATGCTACTAAGTATGCTATGACTTAATCTTTTGATACAAAGAACAAAGAGATAAGGAAAAAGAGGATCTCCCTGTCTAATTCCACATGTTGGAGTGAATTCATTAGTTGGTTCACCATTCCAAAAAACTTTCATGCGAGTAGTAGTGATGGCTGCCATAATGAGTTTTCTAAATTTCTTATTTAGCCTGATGGTATGAAGAGTATCATCTATAAAATCCTAAGAGAGTCTGTCGAAAGCTTTTTCTAGATCAATTTTGAGAGCCAAGAAGCCCTTTCTCCCAACACTAGTACAAAATATAATTTTAACTACATATTTTTCACCACAGTTTATAGAAAAATTGTGGTAAAATAAGGTAAAGTGGCAAAAATGTAAATAAGGTAAAAAATGTAAGATTTATGGCTACAAACATACAATCCACTTGTCACCGTAAATGATTTGACAAGCCATTAAACAAATAACATAATTAAAATAAATCATTAATTCAAATTTTAAATTTACATTATCAAGAAATATATATATATATATTTAAATTTAAATTATTAAGAAATATATATATATATTTTTAACGTGTCTCAGTTTAGAATTCAAATATATAAATTTTAGTTATTTTTAAAACAAAGATTATTTTTATTTTTATAAATATTTTATCATAAATATATAAATAAATTTAATTTTTTTGATTTCATGCATAATTAATATGGTTGAAATCAGAAACCTAAGAATGCCTGTCGCCGTAAGTATGTCTGATTTTAGGCATATCAATTATGCCTGAAATCATGCAAACTTATGGTGACAGGCATGATAAATGCTTGTCACTATATGTCTGATTTAGGCATTAAATATGCCTCAATTCCATTAAAAATAATAATTAATTAATAATTAAAAATTTTACATAAATTTTTTAATTATTTAAATTTTTAATATGTCTAAATCTAGACATATTAAATGTGTCTGAATTCATACATATTAAATTTAAACTATCAATAAAATTTAGATTATTTTAATTTTTATAAATATTTATTCATTATATATATAAATTAAATATGTCTAATTTTAGGCATATTAATTATGCCTAAAATCAAGCAAACCTACGGCGACAGGCATGATAAATGCTTGTCACGTATATCTGATTCAAGCATTAAATATGTCTCAATTCTGTAAAAAATAATAATTAATTAATAATTAAAAACTTACAAATTTTTTTTAATTATTTAAATTTTAATATGCTTGAATCTAGGTATATTATATTATATTTGTCACAGCTCACCCCCTTTTCCCCTAGCTCCCTCGTCTGCTGTTAGCTCATCTGCCCATAGCTCCAACTCCAGCTTGTCTTGGCGTCTATAGCTCCACCGTCTCCTGCTGTCTCCTCCGACACTAGCTAAAGGTTTTCCTCTCCTTTTTTTTACAGTTTATTATATTTTTTTTGCAATTTATGTCATTTTTTTGGCTTAATTTTCATCCTTTTTTCCAGTTTATTTTTTTGCAATTTATTATTATTTTTTTTTGCAATTTATGTCATTTTTAGCTTAATTTTCATCCTTTTTTGCAGTTTATTTTTTATTTTTTGCAATTTATAAATTTTGTCATTTTTTAGCTTAATTTTCATCCTTTTGCCTGGAATTTTTCATTTTTGATTTTGAAACTTGATTTTTATTTTTCTAATTATAATTATGCATATTTTTTGATTTTAATTTTGTTAAATTTAATTATAATTCATCATGCCTTGAGTTTAATTAGTTTAAATTTTGTTTTAAATCTTGAAGCATCAAAAGTTCTCTGATTTTGCTGTCAAATAATAGCAAAATCAGTTGAATTTTCATGTAACACATCACAGCGTGTGGCACAGTGAGCAACACGCCGCCACGCAGCATGCACAAGCCACAACACACTGCTTTGTCATATATTATAAGATTCATTTTTCACTTGTTTTCGATTTCTTTCACTCCTTTGAGGTATCCCATGCTTCTGTAACTTATTTTTACTCTGTTACAAAGGATTTGATTATTTTAAACTCATTGTTATTTAGAAAACTTGGAATTCTTTGAATTAGAAATAAAGCTTAATAATCACCTTGTTGAGTTAAGTCTTTGATTATCATGAATTATATTGGTTAATTGTGTTTAGCAAAGTAAGGATATTACAATTTCCACTACACACACACCACACACACACACACACACACACATCAATCCAAATCAAAAATCTTCAAACTTCCATTTTATAAATCAATTTCATATTAAAATTGTTCACAATATGATTTTTCATAGTGCTAGTCTGACCATATGGATTTATTCACTCACATCTTCACACATACACATATCCACATACCATGGGTAAACTCCTACCCCTTATGATCATGCTTTTCATACACTTGTCAATACTTTCTTTCATAATTTTCACCACACACACATATATCAAACTAAATCAAAAATCTTTGAACTTCTATTTTACAAATCAATTTTCATGTTAAAATTGTTCACAATATGATTTCATGCATAAAAAATTCACAAGATAATAATATCTTTTACTTCTACACAGTTATATGAGTTAATAAATATAACAAACTATATGGTTACCTTAACCATTCTATTCAATAAAAAGGGTTACTCATGTTCTAAAACCCTATTCAAGCTTCTCTCACTATTCAACTCATCACATGCAATAATCTACACTAAATTGGCAAAACAAAGTCAATTCTCATCGTTGACAAAAGTGCCAATTATCATAATTAAACATCTAATCATTACTATTTTCCTTATTTGTGTCGGTAGCCTCTATCTACTCCCAATTACTATTCAATTTAAGACTAACACATCTATTATCAAATTTCTCCCACTATTCTTTCTTTAAACTTGGTCAAATTGCATTTATCACTCCAAAACTTTATCATTCTGATTCAAACCAGTCACAACATACTAGTTTAGTCTCAAAGAACCTTTCTATTACTATATGATAAGAAACCATCTCCTTAAAACTTCTAAATTTAATTTCTCAATAGTTAAAACTATGAGAAGATAGGGTAGAATTAGAGGTTAAGGCAGTACAAGATTTACTTGATAAGTAATTGGTTAGAAACATCATCCTTTCTCTTGAAACTTGATGCCCTAGCAAAGCTCCCTTTTCTGGAAAATGCGCCGCAGTGCATCTATCCTTTACTATAGCGTGTGGCATAATAAGGGAAATCCTCACTGTACTCACACGCTCTACTTTGGGACTCCACTCTTTTGCTCATATCTATTCATATAACATCCCAATAAGTCAAAATGACATTTCACCATTCAGAATGCTAACCCCACTTTAAATCACTAATTCAATTCCTAACCAGTCATTAATGCAGGATTAAAAATTTAGGATGTTACACACAATACAATCATCCATGTAGTTCAATTATGTTTAGGAACAAAAGGCATGCATTCTGCTATAGGCATATAAAAGATAACTTCAGTTCAAAATATTCAAAGGTATATAAAGGCCTAAACGGGAATACTAGAATTAGGAAGGATTATGCATTGAAGATGTTGGACGGGATTGCATATACTAGGATTGAGGATGATTTCTGAAGAGCTATGGAAAACATGCGAGCTTATAGTTCTCCACTAGCAAGGTGGGTTAAGATAATTGAATAACTTTCTTTATTTGAGTATTTATTGTAATTGTGTATTAGTATGCTATGTAATGCATGAAATAGTTTTAAACTAAGCATGTCTTATAGCATTGTGTAATTGTTGTGTGAAATGGTTTTTGGTTGAAATAAAGTATTAAAATGTGTGATTTCAAATGGAATGGATTATAGATGTGCTATGTTTGAGAAATGAGTAAAATGATAAATGGAAACCTTAAATGGTTTGGAAAGCATGATCATAGGGGTGAGAGTTCACTCGAGTGAAGGAGATGATAAAGACTATATGGTAAGGTTTCCTTAGTACTCAATAGGGTGCAGTGTTGGAAACAATTCTCCTTAGTGCCTATTGAGGTATGGTGTTGGAGAAGATCTTCTCGGTGCCTATTAAAGTGTAATGTTGGAGATGAGAGATTCCTTAATGTCTTTATGATACGATGTTAGAGTCAATGACACCTCATTATGTGTATTAGGGGAAACCATAGCCCGTATGTGCATTAGGACATATTTGGCTAGATGATTCTACCACTACAGGTAAGCTTAAGGCCAATGAAAGTGTACATTAGTCTAAGGTGAGCCTATGATTTTGTGTCAGAATGATTAAAAAATTCGGTCGGTAGTGATCATGCTATATCATGCTTTATGATGCTATGAGATGTTATGGGATGATATGTGATATGTTATGAGATATTATGAATGTTTTGTGAAAGTGGTGAAAAGTTAAGAATGGATATGTGTTATGGGAAAAGGAATGGAAATGAGATATGTGATATAAATGCTATTTTAATGAAGTTTTAAATGGTATAATATGCTTTACTTTTATATTGTTGTATGTGATAGTCAATAGGAGTGGCTTATTCTATTATTGAGATTATTATCTCACTCCTGCGGTTACATGTTTATAGGATCCAAAAGTAATTAGGGCAAGGGAAGAGAGTCTAGACCAGCTTAAGTTGTGAAGTCATGTATACTGTGAGTTGTGTAATGAACTAAAATAAGAATTGTGTATGTATGTGTAAATGAGTTGTCATAGAATTGTATGCATAACTTGAGTGATGATTTTGTGGAATCTTAGCCCGATTGTATGTTTTTGTGATGAAACAACTCAAGGGGCTGTGATTGAGTATATTTATATTGAAATAGTTGTTTGTGTTAGTGAATCTTAAGCCCAAGCAAGAAATTATGATGAAATAAGTAATTTAGGGTTAAGATTATGTTGTGAATATTGATATGTGTTTGTGATGAGAACAAGGCAATTGGCCTAGTTGTGCCAAGAAATGGCAAAGTGTGTGTAAAACTGTGAAATTGATTGTAAAAGGGTCAAATTTATTATATATGCATGATTGTGATAAATTATGGTTAATCAAGTATATTAGGTCCTTTTAGACTTGATTCAAGGCCTTATATTGTCTGATGAGAAAAAGGGATCGATTTGAGCGCTTAGGTGCATAAATTTTTTAGAAAAAGTGACTTTTTGTACTCGAGTATCCAAATTTTGATCGGATTGTTAGATTGTGTCCAAACCTATCTCATTACTTAGCTTAGGAGTAAAGCTTTATGTGGCGCTTGAATCACTCTAATCGGATATCATATGTAAAAAGGGCACACACCAGAAGTTCATCATTTTTACTATCAAAATGACAATAGAAATTAGACATGTGCGCCACAGTACATAGTCTCACATGCCGCAGCACATGAAATAGAAAAGTTGAGCGTGTGGCCTTGTGCCACATACCATGGCACACATATTGCACATTGTAGCACATGAACCAAATCTTAATTTTAGTTGTTAATAAAAATGTATGCAATTGAGATAGGAATGCTAGACACATTATGCATTAGAGAAATGTATGATTTGCTTTCGATATGTTTTTTTCTGATTGTATTGTGATTTTTGATGGTTTTATAAATGAGTATTGGGCCCAAGCTTTTCAAATCAAAATATTTGATTACTGATTGGCAGTAAGTAATGTGGTAATATCATAATCTTCTCCTATATCTGGAGGATTTAGGAGGAGGTTACATAGTGCCCTCTATCTTACATGTAAACTAGAGTCACAGAGAGGGCACCTCTGTGAAGGTCGAGTTTTACATGGAAACATATAAGGTTTACATGTAAATTAAGAGGTGGATAAACTCGCACCTAAGCTAGAAGGCTTACACCCATACTACATTTTACATGAAAACATTACAAGATTACATGTAAACTATACCATAAGGCACCACACACCCTTTATATCCAACCCATAACCCTTGCTCATAAAGCCATATGCCTTGCACCATAAGCCAAAGACTTATGTGTAAATATTTGGTAGTTTCCTCCCCTATTTATTTCCCTAGAAGTTTATCCCTATTCACTATCATGTCTAATTTGCACATTAACTTTATGGATTACATCTAATTTAACAAATCATAAAGACTAATCATCAGAGTGTGTGAACAATTCTATTGAAATATACATAAAAATATTGAATTGCCACCTTAAATACTTGATCCTCTCTTGTTTTCGCACCTAACACCAAAATCTAAAATCTATAGCTGAAGCATCCTAGTTGCCTTTGATATCAATTTTTTCTCCTAAAGCCTAGCCTGGAATGTGTTCCTAGCTACTTCCACCCACTTTAAATGCTTCTGCATCTATATACACAATGCTTTTGTGGATTGAAGCTCATCCTCTACCTCTTTAATCCTTTGCTCCAGCCTACCCTTATGCTATATAAGTAACACAAAATGCCCTTTTGTTGCTTCAAGTACTGCTATCATGTCTTGATACATCTTGTTTAACGTTTGTATCTATGCTATGGTGTGTTATATGTTGTTCTTATCCTTCTTAGTCATGTATTGTGGTGTTAAGTTAGAAGGTTTATTCAACTTCTCTTAGAAGCACACGCATAACATCATGAAATTAGAGGGTAACCCTAACCTGACAATAAAATGGGTGTTACCTTGTGTAAAGCATTGATCTCCATCATATGCACTATATAAATGAGGAAGATGAGTGAGGCAGATAACTGCTTGCTATTGAGTCTAAAAGGATGGTTATGAGATAAATAGAAAAGCAAAATGTCCCATCATACTGAGCAAATAATGGGTGAGGGACTCTGCAAAATTTAAAAATGAACTACAGCTTCAAAAAGTGCATTATAGCATTTTAAACAATTTACATGTAAATCTAACTCATTTTCATGTAAATCAAACACAATGACTGCTAGCCACTGGGGTGTCCCTCATTTACATGTAACCCTAATGCATTTTTATATAAATTGAACACACCAAGCACATACCACTAGTGGTGTGCCTAGTGGTGTGCCTTATTTACATGTAACCCTAATGCATTTTCATGAAAGCCAAACACATCGAGCACATGCCACTGGGGAGTGTCCCTCATTTACATGTAAATCGAAGGCATTTTCATAAAAATTGAATAGGCCCATCGCATTCCACTGATGGTATCTGTTGTTTACATGTAAACGACATCTAATTACATGTAACTAACATATTTTACTTGGAAAACACTCGAGCCAATACTCACTACTAGTGATAGCACTCACCCACCATTGATGAAAATTTTAATAAATCATTCACACGTTCTCTATCCACTTAACATTAATGAAAAATTTGATAAACCTCTACCTTAGCGAGTGAAACAAAATGCAGAAATGAAGTTCACTTAGTGCACGAGACAATCCATTAGCTTTAATGGCTAGGATGAAGCAACTAAATGCAGACTAGGATGAATTAGGGGGCAAAAATGTAAAGGTAGAGTAGAACCCTATCGAAAGGTAAGGGCTGTACACCCCAACTAAAGGGAGCATCCACTCCAAAGCCTGTGTTAGGTCAAAAGAAGGGGTCTTCTTTTGCAAAGGCTGACTCTTCTGAGAAGAATGAGGTTATGCCTTTATCGAAGGTATTGAACAAGGAAGTCCTCTAGAGTGGGGACTAAGTAACCAACTACCTAAAACATTACATTCAGAGGGATGTCATTGTCCCTCACCATGTGAGCCTTTATACGTTCATTTCCAACTACTTCCCTCAAATTAAAGAGTATCTGGGTCCATATAAGAAATTATTAGAGCTGAACCTACCATATTCAAAAACTGTGGTTTGTGTTTTCTATAGTGACTTGAAATTAAAGCAATCTATATGGAAGGCCATAGTCACCCTTCAAAGGCACATTATGGACTTTAATGCTAGTTTTTGGGTAAAGATTCTAAGGTTGCCTAGTAAGAATGGGTACAAGCTTTTTGTTAATGATAAGGATGAAAATGTAGAGGCTTTTAAGCCTAATAAGCCCCAATTTTCCTACTCTAAGAAGGATTGTTAGAAGTTATTTATAGGAGATGTCGCTCCTCTAGAGGACTATGCAATTAAGCCGTGTGAGTTACCTATCTACTTTAGGATTTTACATTGTATTATCACAAGGATGCTATTCAATAAGTCTAACAGCTATCAATGCATCTCTCAGTTTGACATTGAGGCTATGACACTGATATTAAAGGAGCAACACATTAACTTGGCTGACTTCATATTTTGTAAGATGCTCAGGGTAACCAATCTCAAGAAAGCTCTCCTACCCTTTGCATCCATTGTCTCTGCCATTTTATAGCAACATAATGTATACTATTTAGAAGGTGCAGAGGAGGAACAGTTAACGAGCTTAGTGATAAAGGCATGCATAAGATACATTACAAGCTAGAGAAAGAGACTAACACATAGGTTATAAACCTTTATAGAGCGCACATAAAGAAGAGAACCTCAACGGCCACTGTTGGCCCTCCTATCACCAATGAGACATTGTATAATATGATACTTAGATTAGAGGGAAAGCTTAATGCTATGATAAAGCATCACAATATTGAACTCCCTATTGATGATGTCATAAAAGTTCTATAGATTAATGAACCTGCTAGAGATGGTATGCACATTAGGGAAGAGACAATGGATAATGTTGGGGAAGGCAATGCAATTGAGAGTCAAGATAATATCGATAGCAAAGAAAAGGTGGGGGGTAAACTAGATGTCAAAGTCTAGGAAAGTACTATAGAAGAAGGTAAAGGTAGCGAAACCCATAAAGATGACATTGTTAAAGGAGCTAACACAGGTGGTAGAAATATGGGTGATAAAGGTGAGGAAGATGTTGGGGCTCAAATTCTATAAGTCTCCCATGTTGTGGTAATATAGCTTATTAAGTCTCAGATTATGGACATCCAAGGCTACCATAAGATGATCCATAAACTGCTGGTGAAGATAAAGTAAAAAGAGGAAGTAATAGCTTAAGATGAGGAGTTTGTTCAAAGTTTGAGTGAAATTTGAGATGTATGGTACCTTGTGTTATTTTTGTAGTATTTTCATGGACTTGTGTAGTAGACACATTAATGTCAAACATGTTGGTGCCATTTTAGTTGTCTGGTTATGTATAGTCCATTTTGACCTTGGATCCACTATGTTTACTAATATATTATCCATGTTAGTTTCATATTGTTTTAAGCTTACATATAAATGATTGGTACTTACATGTAATTTCACTCGGGCATGTTTGATTTACATGAAATTCTTTAGTTTTCCATGTAAATAGGGATCTATTTTTTTTACTGCAACTATTAAAAGGATTTACATATATATAAGGTCATTTCCATGGAAGCTTATGACACATGTCAGGAGCGTGTCCTTTGTCATGCTAGCTTACACATAAACATGTGGTATTCACATGTAAACACAATGAGGCCTATCTAATTTACATAAAATTCTCTAGTTTTTCCATGTAAATAAGGATCTATCTTTTTTTTTTCTAATGCAACTCTTAAAAGGATTTACATGTAGTGAGGTTTATTTCTGTGGAAGCCTATGACTCATGAAAAGGGTGTGTCCTTTGTCATGCTAGCTTACACGTAAATATGTGCTAGTTACACATAAACACAATTGAGCCTGTTTGCTTTACATTAAAATTTCTAACATTACATGTAAAAGAGGATCTACCATTATTTCCTAATGCAAGTCCTCAAATGATTTACATATAAGCAGAGTCATTTCCATGGAAGGATGTGACGATAATTTCTAGTATTACACGTAATTACGTTAGTCAAAGGGCTAATACAATGTCTTTAATAGTCCAAAAATATAGATTGCACATAGAGATTGAGGGAAGTAATGAATCTAGACTTAGTATTAATAATTTTAAATATTTAATTTTTCAAGTACATAGGAACTAAATTGTGGCTCATAGCAACATATGCCACACAAAATGACTCAGCATAAGAAGACTGAACAAGCTAAATGCACAACTAGTCAAGCTATGAAAAATAATTTCTACTTCTAATGTAGCTTTGATAATAATGACATCTGCACTTGGTTCATGTTTACTACTTATCACCTCATCTCTTGAGGTAGTATCTTAAGGCCTCTGCCATTTGCAGACTTGTTTAAGGCATACACCACTGTCAAACTCAAACTTTTTAATCTTATATCCACACTTGCACCTTTCATTCATGTATGGTTTATACATCATACAGTAAGTCTTGTAGTATAATCCACCATTGTCTAAAGAGTTTATGATTTTGCATCCACACTTGCACCTATCCTCCATTATCATGACTTGGAAATTAGAACAATCTCATATAACAGAGTATAAATCTAGAGCAAGCATAAAGACAATAGCTTTATTCTTTATAACAATATGCAAACATCATCAATTGAATACACATGCATCTCATTCCATCTCTGTAAACTAGTATTTTTCACAAAATTTCACAATGCTATTCTAAATCCACTCATGATCAGAACAGTCTAACAACGTGTAAACATAATCAATTGAATACATATGCCTTACATTTATACCTTTTTAACTTAGTGTTTTTAACAATTCCTCCTAATACTTAACTTAGTGCACTTGTGGACACCACTAAGTAAGGACTATAATAAGGTCAGAGTGAAATAAGGTTTCACAAGGACAAATTGTACAGGTAAAAAATCATAACCTACATGATGATTTAAACATGGTAAAGTAAAAGTTCTTACTGAGTATGACCATAAAGAAAGAGGATAGATAGGAGTCTCGCCATTAATGGAGTCCTCAAAGAATGATGATTAAAATGGTGGAAAAATTTTATGCCCAGTTGATGGGTTAAATCGTGGGAGTGTAAATACAAACCTTATGGCATAGGTGTAAGGCTTCTGGCTCGACTGCAAGCCTTCTAGTAAGGGTACAAGCCTATTGTCTTGGGTGCAAGCCATCTGAGTAAGGGTGCAGGCCATCTGGCTTGAAGTAGATGTCTTTTGTTTGATCTCATCCTAACTTACATTTACATGTAAATCTACTGTGTTTACATGTAATTATGATACTAAAGCAAGCCTTTTAGTAAGGGTGCAAGCCTTCTAGCTTTGGGTGCAAGCCATCTAGCTATAGGTGAATGTCTTCTATTTAGTATGATCCTAACTTACATTTACATATAAATCTATTATGTTTACATGTAATTATGATACTAGTGCAAGCCTTCTAGCAAGCCTTTTGGGTTTGGTGCAAGCCATCTAGCTTAGGGTGGATGTCTTCTATATGGTGTAATCCTAATTTATATTTACATGTAAATCTATTACATTTACATGTAATTATGATATTGGTACAAGCCTTCTACCTCTAGTGCAAGCCATCTGGCTAAGGTACAAGCCATTTGGCTTAGGGTGGATGTCTTCTATTTGGTGTGATCCTAACTTACATTTACATGTAAATTTATTACATTTACATGTAATTATGATACTAGTGCAAAACTTTTTCCTCTGGTGCAAGCCTTTTGGTAAGGGTGCAAGCCTTCTGGCTTTGAGTGCAAGCCATCTAGTTTTGGGTGAATGTGTTCTGTATGGAGTGATCCCAAGTATAGGACATTGCTAGAGGGTGCTCTCTGCATGTTTCATTTACATGTAAAACACTAAGGATTACATGTAAATTTCTCATTAGGCATGCTCGTGCATGTTATCCCCATAGTGATTTACATGTAAATGCGGTGGTTTTCATGTAAATAAATATAAACTCTTCCTTGTGTATGCTTGCAAGATTTTTCTCATATTGTTTTACATATAATCCCTGGTGTTTTACATGGAAATTAGGGTCATTAACAGTTGAAATTACACAAGATTAGTTAGTCTGAGGGTAGAATTTTAGAAGAGTCATATTGGAGACATAATGGTATTCACATTTGGCATCACAAATAAGAGAATATTTATGTACATACATAAAATTTATACACTAAATAATCTATAACAAGCTTTGTACATTGAATAATTTATACTAACGTCTATACAATAAAAACTATGTCTTCTTTCTAGCTTTCTTTCATCTTAGACCTCTATTATGTTCTAATTCCTTCATGACTTCATCTTTGCTTTTCATTCCATGAATGGGTTAACAGCCACCAAATTACTTAAGCCTATGTGTAGGTAAATCAACTTGACAATGTAAAGAATATGTAATGTAAAGCACTGGTTCAAGATGTCAAATTATTATACATGGGTAATGCAACATACCATAGGTAGTTCAAGTGTGTTAGTGCATTCTAGAATAGGGTTGTTATCCCACCCTTGAAGCTAAAATATGACGAACATACCACAGTCATATCTACTCATAATGGGAAATATGTTATCATTTATAAAATTCAACAATGCAAATGACATGAACATGAACGTGTGATCTGCTAAAATACTTGACGTGTTCTTCTACCGTGGAACCCTAGAAATTTTAAAGTTAATGAATGAAATATGCATAAATTTGTCTGGCAACAAGTATGCAATAACTCTTGCAAAATGTGCATCCTATTAAAAATGACACAATCATAATAATTATATCAAGCTAAAACTATCAAGCGTACACCAAAAGTAAAGTAATATAAAGGTTGCCATAAGTGCAATACTACTTGTCTCCCCTAATCCATCCTTTCTTGGATCAAATGTTGTCTCGCTAAACCATTGATAGCAGGGACCATTGAATCTAAAGGTATAAGGTCATATCCCTCTTCATGAAATTATAACAAGACCAGTGATCATCTTTGCATGCAGGTAAAAAAATGATGTCAATAAATCATACTAAGATCAGTTGGAGGCAATCAATCATGTGTGGTCTTCCAGCCTCTATTGCTCTACATTCCATAGCATGCCACCCTACACCATATATGGTGATACTTGTAGCTACTAATATCCCATAAATTGTAAAAATTCAAGAGGTAAATTACATAGTAAGCATTCACCACCAATGAAGGATCTAAAATAAGGCATCTCAGAGGCCCATCATGACTCTACTCAGATTTCAGCATCTTACTAATTACCAGCATCACCTATAACCAATCATAAAGTGAGAGATTTACACATAAAGAAACAAAAGATAATGGATGCACTAGAGTACATGACATTTGAATTTACCCATGAACTTATCCATTGTTTAAGGGCAAGGTAATACATTTCTTTTCGGGTCAAATATAGTCCAATAACTTGACAAACAATCTCATCCTCATGAACAACTTTAGGCTTTCTAGTGTATATATAGTGCAACCTCTCCTATTTTAAAGGCAACCATGTATTTAAGAAGGGTGAAAGCAAGAAACATGAGGGCTTTACATTTCTAGAGGACTTCTTGGAATTGAAGGGGTGGCCATGGTAGTCTTGCCATGAATTGCTCCATGAAAAACATCTTCCTCTTCTAACACATCCAAGTAAGAAGGCTCCACCACTACCAACTGTAACCCATATGTAACGTCGTGAGTTTTGCTTGGGTTATTACTTTTCATATCTACCCCATATACATCTTTCCCTTCACTAAGGTTATGTTTATCTTGTACATTTCTTGCCCCATCTCCTATCGACACCTCCTCACATTTACATTTTATCTTTTGTAACTCAACCTCTAACACAAATTGGACAATATCTTTTTTATTTAATTTGTCAATGGATAGAGCAATACTGTTGCCTAACTCTAATTACAATTACAACATCCTCTTAGCAATAGCATCACCGAGTAATCCCATTATACGGCTATATGCATGAGACATTTTCTGCACAAGAGGCACAAATAAGGCCATGGAATATAAATGAAAATGACATATTAACTACAATACTCAATTTAAAACAAACTCAATCATTAAATGTTGGGTGTGAAAGATCACCGGCTTAGTTGTCCTTCTACTGCCTAAGGTTTATAAGTGATGCTTATAGGGTAGATTTTATGGGTGCCTTGACTATTCTGAGCAATGTGGGTCCTGTGCATTCCACCTCAGGTGCAAACCCTGAATACAAGACCCCTTGGACACTCTCTCTTTCCCTTATAGGAGCTTGCTTTATCTTCTCATCATCCCAAAAAAGTAAAGCATTACTTGGCTTAGCAACCTCACTTCCATCTAAGGGAAAGTTTTGAAGAAATATAATTTAAAATCACAAGGCAGAAAGGATGTCATATACACAAGTTAATCAACATGTAAAAATAATCAAATAATGCTACTTAACATCAAGAAATAGAGGCAGCCACCAACGTATGATTTTTTCTTGCCATTGGTTGTAGCCTTCTTGTATTTCTCGACCTCCCTCATTAGCTCTTTAATAACAAAGTCACTCCAGTTGTAAGACATTAGAGCTATTTTCTCATAAGAGATGATCTTTACCAACTGTAAAGTCACTTCTCCTCTTGCAGGAGGGTACACAGGCGTACGTAGTATGTATAAACAATCAATACCTCAAACAATTCTTCATCATCACCTTTAATAATCATGTTTTTAATGTCTAAAACTCTACACCCAACATACTTCCTTTTCAACTCATTATATAGCTCACCAACTTCTTCAACTACCTCTCTTCTTTCTTTTGGAAGACCCATAAGCTTGTGCAGCTAATTGGTATCAACTTGTTAATCAATTTGCCTTATTGATAGCGTTCTTACTTTTGGGTCAATTTCTCTCAACAAACTTCCATAAAGAACATAATTTATTTAATTGCACTTGATGTCAAGGAGCTTCCCAAAACCAATTACGTTGGCCCTTACCATTAGACTTTCACTTTGCGTCACATGTTGAGCCAATTCCATAAATTGCTTAGGTGAGTAGTATATAAGCAATTTCTCTTTCAATGCTTCATTAGAAAAGGACACGCAAGCTCTACAATGCCTTTCATCCTCAGCCACTTGTTGAAGTGTTTCCTCTCTCTTTTCAAATAGATTTTTCCATGCCTTTCTTGCTTCCTCTTTAGCATTTTTAAGACCTTTTATCTTTCCTTTATTTTTCAATTCGTGTAAATAAACATGCAATTTATTAAGCCTTAACTGACATGCATCCCTTCCCTTAACCATGTTTGTCAATTGTTAAGTGTAAAAAGTACAAGTCCTACACAATTGTGTGACATAGGGTTAGGTACTACTTGACATTCAACACAATTCAGTCACAATGTAATCATGTGTGTTCTGTGTGTTAGCATGATCATTGGCATGTGATTGTCCCATACGCATGTTTGTTAGCATGATCACACATTATTTTACATGGTATCACATAATGGTTAACATGGAAGGTAGGTTAGGCTATAGGCAGGTGTATTCATTTTACAAGAAATTTAGTGCAAGTAACATGTAATCTTCACACATCTAACTTTGTTCATGGGTCAATTCACATGAAATTTTGCAACAGCATAAGGTTTGGGCAATTGAAAGTTCACGGTCAATCTCATTTTCATGTTTTCGAATAAGCCTAAACAACATAAAGAACAAAGGGAGAAACAAACAATAGGAAAACAGAACAGTGCTTGCTTGAACAAAAAGGAAGCTTTCAAACAAAATGCATACCTAGACGTCATCACTTAGGTCGCCACCACTTTGAAGGCTCAAGACTCTTTCTAAAGGAGCTCAAAACCTTTGGCTACAAACTTATCGATCACAAGCCGTGCAATTGGGGCACCATGTGAATAGATGGGATTGCCTTTCTTCATGCTCATATCCCACAACTTGGTCACACCTTACACTGCTATTGATTGTCCATTGGAGGCATCCCTCACCATTTTCTCTCATTCAAATCGCACGAAGAAAAGAAGGAAAGAGGGTAACTTCTTTTTTCAAAATCTTGGTTTCAACAAGGGCATTTTGGTCCAACCATAAATTGTAAAATGAATAAAAAAATCATCTTAGTCCTTCAATGGAATTTGATCCCTGAGACTAATTTCAATTCCAACCTGGTCCTTTTGGCCAATTTTCCTAAATAATAACTTAAGATATAATAATTATGAAATATATTTATCTAATTTATATAAATAAATAATTAATATTATAAATAAAATATGTAATGAAAAATATAAGAGAGGTGGTGTTTCCAGTATTTGGAAATGCCACTTCTCTTCAAATATTTATTTAAACTTTTATATTTTAACAAATTATTAATTAATTAAATTAAATTAAAATATTTATGTATACAAATTATTAATTCATGATAAAATAAATATCTTTTATTTGTTTAACTATTTATAGAGTTTCTAGGTATTACTATGGGAATATTTTCTTTTATCTTACAGGACCTCCTGTAAGATAAAAGAAAATCCTATAAGATAAAAGAAAATATTCCCATACTAATACCTAGAAACTCTATAAATAACTCCAGTATAGGATACACATTAGCAGGAGTAGATTTCACACCAAATATACCAAAACCAATATATAAAGCAAAAACCTCTAAAATCAGAGATGAAGAAAATTAGAAGAAAATATAAAATTAGAAACCAAATCACAAATAGAAAAGAAGGATTTGAATTAGATACAGAAATACTTAGAAAAATGTTTATGTACCTAGAAAATAAAGATAAGAGAAATTGTTACTTTAAGAATTTTTCCTCAAAAGAGTTAGAAGAAATAAAAGAAGATTATTACACAAAACTTTAACAACTTAGAGAACATATAGATTTTTTTAGATGGTTAGAAACTTACACCTACAATAATAAAATGTTTAACCCCTTTAGTAAAAATAATCACCCTTCGGTAAATGTTAATACAGTAAGAACAAGAAATTGGAGAGGTAGAAACAATACTTCAGTAATAGCTATACGTCCTCCTTTAGAAGAAATAACTTTTAAGGTCTCTGAAAGGGCTTTCTAGTTGATCACTAACCTTGGCATTCTCCTTTCGAGCTTATTTCTATTAGTGACGTATTTTGGAGCACTGAACCATGGACTCTTACTTGGCTTAATTGGGCCCTTCTTCAAGAAATCATCCATTTATTTCTAATTCAACTTTAGGAAAAAGTGATATTGTACCTCACCCTTAAAGTTAATAAACCTTCAAGACCATAAAAAAATTGCCAAAAAATAATATAGCAAAATAATTATACCAATACAGCCACACATACTATACCAATACAGCCACACATAATATAGGACAACAACTTAATAGATTAGAAGATAGATTAGAACACAAACCAATAGAATTAGAACCCACAGCTATAAATCCACAATGACAAGTATTTAAGTACAAAGCTATTCCCATAGAACTAGAGCTGGTAATTCAGGGCGGGCTTATTCGGATCAGGCTTGAAGTATCTTACCTCTTCTAAAAAGCCCATATAATCAAGTCTGGTCCTAACACCTTCGGGCTTCAGGCTTATTCGGGTCGGCCTAAATACCAGAAACTTTTGAAAAATATTTTTTATTTTTAAAACTAATTTTAAATTTTAAATAATTCTATTAAGCATAGAATATTATTTTAACTTTAAAAGAATAAAATAAAAAATAACTTATTAACTTTGTACTTAAGTATCTTTTTTGTTGTTTTGTTATATTGTGTGTAATTTTTTCATGAATGTTTCATTTACTTGTAAATTAATGTCTTAATTATTTAAATATTGCTTTTATCATAGACATATATAAATATTTTATATTTTTTAATTAAATTATATTATTTTAATTATGATTAAGTTGATCTCAATTTAATCAAGGTTAGACTACTAACTTAAAATTATTATCCTGATTAGTTCAAGGTTTTTAATAACTTTTGAGTACATTGTACTTTTCATTTTTATGAATATAAGAAAAATAGCCAATATTATATTATATAAAGCAAAATTATTTAATTATGAGTAAAATATTATTCTTTTGAATTGTTTTTCTTTAACTTTTTATATTGTTTAACTCTTAGATATAAGGGATTTTTACTCTAATTTATTTTTAATTTTTAACCAAGTATAACATGGATAATAACCAAGTAATTATTCAAGAATATTATTCTACTTATTATGTTTATTTAGTAGTAGAGTCAAGAATTCGTACATGCCTAAATTTTATTTTTAAAATTATTTTTACTTTAAAATTAATTACTTTAATTGATAAAAATATAAAAATAATTTTTTATATGAAAATCATGTATAGGACTCAAATTTGAAAAAAACATTGGGTCTTAAAATATAAAAATTAATATTAAAATATATTTTAAATATTATTTTGAGATATTTTATTGATTAAAAATAATAAAAATATGAAAATGTAACTAATTTTAATTTTTTTAAAAAATAACTATATTAATACACTCAAATATATTGTATTTTGGTGTGAAATGATATAAAATTTAAAAAATTAATTAATATTTATCATATTTTATATTTTTAAAATTATTTTTTATTTGGGTATTCGGGCCAAGCTTGAACCTGATCAGGCATGGTCCAAATTTTTTCAAGCCTATTTACACCGCTCAAATAGGCTCGAATAATAAAAAATTAATATTTTTTTGGGATTAGCCCTAAATTTTTTGGACAAATTCAAGCTGGCCCAATGATGTTAAACCTGGATTAGACCGGACGGTCCAACCGGTCCGACCGTCACCCGGTGACTAAAGCGGTCTGGTTCAACCAATTGAACCACTTAAGCTATTGAACCGGATTGAACCGGGAAGAACCGTTCGATTTTCATTGAACCAGAACCCGAGTCCGGTTCAACATGGGTCAATCCGGGTCAATTTAAAAAATGAAAAAAATTACTTTAGGGCTTCTACGGTTCTGACTTCTACTTCTACACTTTTTCTTCTGCCGTTCTGCGCCACTGAGACTGAGTTGAAGTCTGAACTCTCAAGTCTCAACTCTGAAGGCTCAAGCACAAACACTGGCTGCTCTCTCCCTCTGTCACGCCATCTCGCCTCTCGCGCCTTTGGTTCTGGTAGACTCTAAACTCCATAAAAGAACAAACGCGAGCTCACTCTTGCCGTCTCAGATCAAGGTGATCAGTAAAGTGAGGAGGAATAATGAAATACTCTCTGCTGCTCTCTTCACCTGGCGGTCCATGAAGCACTTTCGTTTTGTAGCTCGCCGACCGTCGCATTCCCCTGTGATTTATCACGACTTCATTTTCACCACTGTGGTGCTCGGCCTCAGACTCAGTCTCAAAGGCTAGAGATCGTTTTCCTCCAATCTGGTGAGTCTGGTCTCTCTCTCGCTTTTCTCTGTTTCTCATCTTCAATGATCAACTGATCAAGCTTAAAATTTGAAATTTTAATTCATATCCTTCTCACATCTTGCTTGTTACTCTGAGCTCGTGCCTCTGCCTCTGCCTCCACTCAAGTTGCCTCTAGCTCCTCCCAGCTCCAGCTCGTGCCTCTGCCTCTGCATGATTCTCATTTTACTCCAACTTGTTTGATTCTTGGTGTGCTCTACTCTCCTTCCAGGTTCAATTTTTAGCTTATATGTTCTATTTATGTATTTGAGTTTGTAATTTGTATAATGAGTAGTATGTATGCACAATTCGTCCAGGACTCCAGGCAACTTGTTTGCTTTATTTTTCATTACTTTGTTATTTATTGATATGGAATTCTGAATATGATCTAATTTCGCTCTCTTTTTCACGTTTTATTTGTGCTTTCAATTTAAATTTAGAAAATGTCATCTGAACAAATATCTAGTACTGCATCTACATAATCTGTTAGAACTAAGTCAGATCCTACATAGGAGCATTGCACTGAAATACCAAATGAAAAAGGTGGCAAGCCTCGCTTAAGATGCCTATACTGTGGAAAGGAATTTGGTGGTGGTGGAATACACATAATGAAACAACACCTTGCTGGAAAAAAAGGAGATGCAACTAGTTGTAAAAGTGTGCCACATGATGTTCGCTATCGATTGGAGGAAAACTTGAAAGAAATTGATCAAAAGAGACCAGCTAAGAAATTGAGAAAAGAAGAGGACAATCCATTGGAAGTGGATGATGAAATTGTGCAAGAAATAATTCCTTCAAGTTCCTCTCAACTAGCCAAAAAAAAGGCATCTACAGCTGGAGACAAATTCTTCGCCCCAAGGACAAGTTCGGGAGCACAGCTAGGAATTCGAAGTGCATTTGCAGGTAAAGAAGCTTTACATAGAGCGGATTTAGCTGTGGTTAGGTGGTTGTATGATTGTTGCATTCCTATGAATGCTGTAAATTCTATTTACTATCAGCCCATGATAGATGCTATTTCAGCTATTGGCCCTGGTTATAAAGGACCAACTTACCATGCTGTGAGAACAAATTATTACAAGACATGAAAAAGGAGGTGCAATTATTAGTTGATGAATGTAGAAGCTTTTGGGCTGAGACTGGATGTACAATAATGGCTGATGGTTGGCAGGATCAAAGAAATAGACAGTTGATTAATTTTCTTGTTTATTGCCCTAGAGGAATGGTTTTCATTAAATCTGTTGATGCATCGGATATTGTTAAGAATGCTCAAAATCTTTGTAACTTATTCATGGATATGGTTGCTTTTGCTGGTGCAGACAATGTTGTCCACTTGGTAACTGATAATGCAGCTAATTATAAAGCTGCTGGAAGGTTGTTAAATGATAAGTTTCCTTCTATTTTCTAGTCTCCTTATGCTGCCCATTGCTTAAATTTGATTTTATCAAATATTGGCAAAATGGAGATTGTTAGTAGCTTAGCAACATGATCATCCATGGTTTCGAAATTCATTTACAACCATGTCTTTTTGCTAGCTTGGTTAAGGAAAAGAGAAGGTTGGATAGAAATCATCCAACCTGGTGCAACACGGTTTGCCACTACTTTCATTGCCTTGAAAAGTATTTATGAGCACAAGCATGATATTCAAGCTTTAATAACAAGCAAGACATTTGTAGAATCTAGATACTACAAGGATTCAAAGGTAAAGGATGTGACAATGATTGTATTAGACAATCAGTTTTGGAATTTTGTTGAAATTGTAAAACCACTTGTGAGATTGTTGAGAATTGTTGATTCTGATGACCGGCCTTCACTTGGGTATGTTTATGACAGCATGTACAGAGCAAAAAGAGCTATAAAGAATACTTTCAGGTACAAAAATCCTTATACAAGCCTTACACAAGTATTATTAAGAGAAGGTGGGATTCTCAACTTCGACAAAATCTTCATGCAGCAGCATATCTCTTTAATCCTGCTTTCCTTTATGATAAGGAAAATTTTTCTAGAAAGCCAAAAGTTATGCAAGGATATCTTAATGTGATAGATAGAAAAATTTCTTCTAATAAGACCAAGTTTTTGTTAGAAGGCACACAATACTAAGAAAGATGTGGAAGCTTTAGTCATCCATTGGCTATAGAATCTGCAAAAACCATACGACTTGGTATACTTTTATCTTTGATATTTATTATTTTTATCTTTAAAATATATTCTAATGACTTATTTTTTCTCATGATAGATGAATGGTGGAAACATTTTGGGAGCAGCTGTCCAAATGTTAAAGACTTGACTGTTAAGATATTAGGCCAAACTGCATCTTCCTCGGGCTGTGAAAGGAACTGGAGTGTCTTTGAAAGAATACACTCCAAGAAAAGGAATAAGTTGGAGCATGAAAGATTGAATGATCTTGTCTATATTCATTACAATTTTCGATTAAGGAATAGGTAAATTATTCAAAATTTTTCTTTCATTTGTAGTTATAAAAAATAAGTTACATGAATCCTTATACTTTATTACTATCGTGTGTTTTTATTAGAGTTGCTAACAAGAAGAAAGCTTTGGACCCTATTGATTATGAAAGTATTGATCAGATTGATTATTGGGTAATGGAAGAAGATGATTGTTCTTTGCTCAATATTGATGATATAGAATGAGATCTCA
Organism: Prosopis cineraria; assembly: GCF_029017545.1. Classification (NCBI taxonomy): domain Eukaryota; kingdom Viridiplantae; phylum Streptophyta; class Magnoliopsida; order Fabales; family Fabaceae; genus Prosopis; species Prosopis cineraria. Next base: position 8,641,504 of record NW_026555336.1, on the reverse strand, counting down.
TTTATGATGACACAGTGCTACCAAAAGCTATTATTCATCAAGAGGATGAGGAAGGTTTGGTATTTTTTACTTAATGTTTTCACTTTTTTTTATCAATTATCATGTGATTCTCATTAATTTGATTATATACATTGAATATTTGTTTGTGAAGATAATGAGCAAAGAGGCAACGTGGCACATGGTGAAACTATTAGTGGACTTGATTTACAATTATTTTCTCAAGAGGATGTTGATAGCTTTAGTGAAGATGTTGATGCCTTTGAGCCTGCACATGCTTGGATTAACCAAGATCCCCCAATATTTGATAAGCCATGAAAATTTAAACTTATGAGTAATGATGTTGTGAACTTGCAATGATATGTTTGAGACATATCTTTTGGATTTGTGGTATCTTTGTTTGAGACTTTGAGCAATTAAAACATGTTTGAGACTATATTTTGAATTCGTGATGTCATTGTTTAAGATTTTGAGCAATTAAAACATGTTATGCAATGTGAATTTATGGTGTTGCTTGATATATTATTGTTTTTTTTTGTCAAATCAATGTCTTATATATATATATATATATACACATATAAATATTATTTTTTATTTAATTTTCATGTCACTGGTTTGACCGCCGGTCCAACCGGTTGAACCGTGAGAACCGTGACCTGCTGTCCTTTCCGGTTCGATGTTCGGTCCGGGTTTCAAAATATTGAGTTGGCTTGTTGGGCTTAATCTAAATTATCAGCTCTTCATAGAACAAGATAGAAACATAACTTGTATAATTTTTTAAAAGTATACATACATCATGCTTAGAGATAGTTAATTATCAAGCCATATAAAACTAATTAATTAAGTTAAATTAAGATTGTTATTTATCTAACAACATACAAATTAAAAATATTATCATTAATTATTATAATTAATAAAATTAACAGAATAAATTAATTACTAAATGAAAGAAAAATTTAACATTAAATATAGAGGCCACCTGCATTATTTTCAAATTATGATAAATAATAATAGATATTAAATTTTAAATTTATTTTTCTAAATTGCATAAAATAAATATTTAATTTTATAAATAAATATGTAACGGCAATATAAGAGATTATTAATTAATTCCTTCAAATATTTATTTAAAACGTTACATATTTATTAAAGTTATAATTAATTAAATTCAATTAAATAATTATATATCTATAAATTAATAACTGTTGATTAAATAAATTTTATTATGATAATTATCTAAACCTATAAAACTAATTAATTATGAAAATTAACTAATTATTGAAAATAGTATAATTAATTATATAATTAAGCGAATTAAAATAAATTAATCACTACATGCAATTTAACATTAAATATAGAGGCCACCTAAATTATTTTCAAATCATGATAAATAATAATAAATATTAAATTCTAAATCAATTTATCTAGATTACGTTAAAAAAATATTTTACATTCTAAATATAATATGTAATAAAATATAAGAGAGGTGGCGTTTTCTATATAGAGAAACGCCACCTCTCTTCAAATATTTATTTAATAATTAAATATTTATAGAATTTTAAATTAAATTAAATGAAATAATTATATATCTACAAGTTAATAATTTATGATTAAGTAAATTATATTATGATAATTGTCTAGCCATATAAAACTAATTAATTAAGACAATTAATTAAGTAAGTTAAAGTAACGTTATTATTTATCTAATAACATATATAATATAGATTAAAATTTATCATTAATTATTATAATTAATAAAAATATAGTAGACTTATCATTAAATATAGTGGCCCCCTTGCATTAATTTTAAATCATGATAAATAATAATAGATATTAAATTTCAAATCTATTTATCTAAATTACATAAATAATTATTTAATTTTGTAAATAGAAAATGTAATATAAATATAAGAGAGATGGCATTTCGGGTACATAGAAATGCCGCCTCTCTTCAAATATTCATTTAAAATTTTTTATAGTTACTAAAGTTTTAATTGATTCAATTAAATGAAATAATTATATATATCTACAAATTAATAACTATTTATTAAATAAATTATATTATGATCATTATCTAAACCTCGAAAACTAATTAATTATGTAAAATATTATAATTAATAAATATAACTGAATAAATTAATTAGTAAATGAAATAAAAATTTAATAGTAAATACAGAGGTCACCTGCATTATTTTCAAATCATGATAACATTAATATTTAATATTATAAATGTAATATGTAATGAAATATAAGAGAAGTGGCATTTCTAGTGCATAGAAATGCCACCTTTATTCAACTATTTATTTAATAATTTATATATTTATATAATTTTTAATTAATTAAATTAATTTAATAATTAGATATCTACAAATTTATAATTTTTGATTAAATAAATTATTTTATGATAATTTTCTAAACCTATAAAACTAATTAGTTATGAAAATTAGTTAATCAAGTTAAAGTGAAATTTTTATTTATCTAATAACATATAAAATACAAATTAAATATATTATATATAATTGATAAAATTAACAGCATAAATTAATTACTAATATATAGTAAAAACTAAACATTAAATATAGAGGCCACCTGCATTATCTTCAAATCATGATAAATAATAAATTTTAAATCTATTTATCTAGGATACATTAAATAAATATTTGAAATTATAAATAAAATATGTAATGAAAATATAAGAGAGGTAGCATTTCCAGTACATAGAAACGCCATCTCTATTCAAATATTTATTTAAAAATGTATATATTTATTAAATTTTTAATTTAATTAAATTAAATATCTTCAAATTAATAGTTGATGATTAAATAAACTATATTATGATAATTATCTAAACCTATAAAGCTAATTGATTATGAAAATTAGTTAATTAAATTAAAGTAAAATTGTTATTTATCTATTAACTTATATTACACTGATTAAATATAATATAATTAACAAAATTTTCAATATAGATAGGTTTCATTTCGTAGGTTTGGAAATGCTACTTTTCTTTTTTTTTATTTAGGAATACAAATATATATTAATTATTTATTAAAAATTAATAAATAGATAGAGAGTTAGCATTTCCTTTTTCTTGAAATGCCACCTCTTCGCTAGTGATTTTACCAAAATAATAATATATATTTATTATTAATCAAATTTAATAAATTGTAATAAAACAATTTTTAATCTGAAATAATAAACAATATTAAAGAGGTGGCATTTTAAAGCACCGAAAAACGTCACCTCTCTTATTTTAATTTATATTTGAGTAAAAAAGTAGATAGATAGCATTTTCAAACTTCTAAAACGCCACTTATCTGAATTTAATTTATTAATTAAGAATATATATTTATTATTAGTTATAATTAAATAATTACGTCTAAATTACTTTATGATGTAATAAAACAATTAGACAAATTAGATAGGCAATGTTTCATTACTGAAATGTCACTATGTGTGGGATTAACTAGAAGCTGTGGCACTTAATTTTAATAAATGCCACTTATTATTATTTACTAAAATTTAAAAAAATGAGTAATTTATAAGTAGTGACATTTGATATAAAAAACACTACCTAAAACCTTTGGATTTTAATATTAGTAATGCTTTGTTTTTCATTATTATAAAATGCATGCTATTAAATTTCATTTCTATAATAGTGCAACATAATGAAAGTATTTATATATTGAACCTTTAATTAACAAAATGTCCGTCGTTTGCCTATGAAATAACCTTATTTATAATTAATTTGTGTTAAATTAAAATATATATACAATGATTTTTGGCTTTAATCTCATCATTTTGCATAATTTGATGTTTTGTGGCTTTACCAAGCCTTCTCATGGGCTTTGAAATCACTCTGTCATTCTCTCCTCCTTTCTCTTGTATGGTTATGATCAATATGCATTCACAACTTTTAGGAAATAATGAGTATAATTTGAGAGAGGCTATTCCCATGAATCATGATTATTTATAGCAAGCCAAAACATAATTACATATACTTGAACATATGATGATTATTATAGAAAAAGATTATTATTGGGAATCTTAAAGAATTGAAGCAAATATATCAGCTATGTCACGCCCCAAAATAGAGGGTGACCGGCACGGGTGTGAATTACTTTCACATTCCCGTAAGCCTTAGAATGAATATTTATTTCATTCCTCAAGAAATGCAAAGTTCAATTAAATCATATGAGAATTTAAACAGCTTTTTAAATTCATTATCATAAAAACTGTCAACGTTTTTGTAGAAATTTCGGCAGAACCTCCCCTGTAATTAGGATCTCCCAAAAATTCTACAACAAAATTTTTTTACAATAACAGTATAATTCAGGAGCATAGCTCCTCCCAGCCATCAACCAATATACAGACCATAAATAAGGTTTATTCACCATCTATGTGGAGCATCTACTTTTTCTTTCAAATCAAAATGACATACCAATCATATATTTACATTAAAATTACAATACCAATCAAAAAGGGTCCACCCACTGTAGCTAATTGCCCTTTCTGAGGTCGTTGGTGGGATCAGCGTCAGCTAACAAATCTGAGACCAAAATAATTTTTCCAGTGAATAGCATTCCCATAAAATTTCTTAAAATTTTTAATCAATAAATTTCAATAATAGTGTCAGCTAGTTAAAAACAATGCTATCAAAATTTATAAACACATGAATCATAACCATATTTATGAAATAAGAGTAAATTAAGAATAATTTATGTTATCATGCTTAAAGAAAATGATCTGTTCTCATATAACTCAAAATGATACTAATTATTAGTTAAAACCAGATAATTTCGAAAACATATATTAATTCACATTTAAAATTTTGAGAACTCAACAGAAAAAGTTACAAACGTGAACACTCAGTTCACGAGGGTAAATAACCAAACACGGCTTCTGCCACGAAAACAAACGTGGACACACCAGTCCACGAGGGTAAATAACCAAACGCAGCAGTAGCTACGAAACAAACGTGGACACACAGTCCACGAGGGCAAGTGACCAAACACGGCTCAAGCCACGGAATCAAACGCGGTATGAAGCCCATGAATACCAAACGTGAGAATAAAACTCACGAAACAAACTAGCTAGTGTTTAACCACAGCGCGCTACGGGCTAACGGAACTGCCGTTAACAACAGTGTTCTGATTTGAGTCCTCTTAAAAATCACGTTTCAAACATACGAGAAGAATAATTGTTGCTGTAATAAAATTACCATTCTCAATGCCAAACTCGCATGAACTGTTTCAATTCTCAAAATTTGCAAAAGTCATATTTTTATGGCTAATATACCAAACTTGCAGTAATTGGATAGCCAATACATTCCGAAGCTTAACAACCATACAAAAATACTTTCATCAATCCGGAAAATACACTTTTGAAAATAATAAGTGCACATATCATAACTCATTTGTCCTTCATTGTCATTGCATAATTTTCAAAACTAATATAATTCATAAGAATAAAATATTCCAGAAAAAGGCTATTAAAATAAATTAAATGGAATGCTATTCACTTACTTGTTGAAGTTTCAAATTCTTAAAATATTCCTTGCCTTTAATTCTGGTCAGGATCTCGTTCTTCCTCGCACCCTATCAGAATATATATATATATATATATAAATAAAAATAAAATTTTTAACATAATTCCAAATCAATCACCATTATAATTAGAGTTGATCCAAGTGTTATCGTTAACATCACTAGTCCCCATCAATTTCGTTTTAGTTAAACCATCCATTCATGATTCCATAGCTTGCATACTTATATACTTCTCCCACCAAACTTTATCCTTCATACTTGCAACCTTCCCCATATATATATACATTTATTTTTATAGGTTTTGCACCAATTACTTTAGGTGCATAAATTCTACTTAATTAAATTAATTATCCAAATCACTCTCCTCCTCCCTTACCTTAATAGTTTCTTTAATCATATTCAATTCAACTCAAATCCATTTAGCCCATAAAATTATGACCCAGACCCACACACATATATATAGCAAGTCTTTGAACAAACTTCCAACTTAAATTTGAATCTTCTCCCTCCTATAACAGCATGGCATAATAGTAACAAGAAGCATGCATGATATATATACTCCTCTCTCTCTCTCTTTTTTTTCTCAGCCACGTACAGCCATAAACAGTCACAGGGAAGCCAAGTTCTTTTTTGTTACCGGTTCACATATATATTGAGTAAAACGTGAAGCCTTCTCACCTTGACTCACCACAACAGAAAACCAGGATGAAGAAATTGAAACAGCCGGTTGAACAGGGGAGATATAATCCAAACACTGTCACGATGCACAGCAACGAAAGGAGCTTGACTCCACAGCACCGATACAAGCTTACAATAATAGCTCTACTCTAGTTTTGATGCTTTGTGATTTTTTCAGCTCAAAACACACGGACTGAACAGCATACAGAAAAATGCAGAAACAGGGAACACGTAACGGTAAAGCAGAGCATAAAGCTCACAGTTGAGCTGGGAAAGAAAAGAATCATGAATCCAGCTCCAACAACTAAGTCTCACAGTGGCAGCAACCCAACTGACGATAGAAACCGAGCAGCGACCGAACTCAATGAAGACAGCCAGAAACAGACAGAGAACGATAATAAAGACAGGGAACACAGAAAAAAACAAACCAGAGAAACTTTAGCTTCGACTGCACCAGCCACCACCGTGAACAACAAGGAAGATGAGTCGGTGATCTCTGAAACAAGAAAAGGTCAGAGGTATAGGAAGGTTAAGTCGGTCATATTCTCAGGCTCTCATTCTCTCTCTGTTTTTCTGGAATGGCCGAGGAAGAGAAGGAAGCTTTTATCATTTTTTGAAAAGGGAAATTTTGTAATTTCAAAGAAGCTGAAAAAAATAAAATTCCCTTTTTGTTGCATCAGGGATTTGAACCGGAAACCTTCAGTTGCTTGGCATACATTCTTCCATTCTACCAATACTCCTTATTGTTATAATTATCCCTAACATAACTAAAATATATTCATATAATTAATTCAATAAGTATATATATATATATAGATTATTTAAGGCTATTACATTCTTCCCCCTTAAAAAAATTCGGTCCTCCGAATTTAAATTTATACTTACCTTAATCCTCAAAAAGGTATGGATACTTAGCATGCATATCCGTTTCGACTTCCCACGTAGCTTCTTCTTTAGAATGGTTACGCCATAGCACTTTCACCGAAGCAATTTCTTTCGATCGCAACTTTTTAACTTGTCGATCCAAGATAGCCACTGGAACTTCTTCATAGGACAAGTCTGGGGATATTTGAGTCCCCTAAATTTCAATTACATGAGAAGGGTCATATAAATATTTTCGTAGCATTGATACATGAAATACTGGATGAATACCCGATAGTTCAAGCAGTAACGCTAAACGATGAGCAACTGCACCAATTCTTTCTAAAATCTCAAATGGACCCACATACCTTGGGCTAAGTTTACCTTTCTTTTCGAACCTCATAACCCCTTTCATAGGAGATACTTTAAGGAATACTTTATCCCCGACTGTGAATTCTAACTCCCAACGTCGATTATCAACATAAGACTTCTGTCGACTTTGGGCTATTATTAATCTTTCTCTAATTATTTTTACATTCTCAATAGCATCTTGCACCAAATCTGGTCCCAACAGCTTAGTATCGCTAACATCAAACCATCCAATAGGAGACCTACATTGCCTGCCATAAAGTGCTTCATATGGGGCCATTTGTATGCTAGATTGATAACTGTTGTTATAAGCAAACTCTACCAAAGCTAAGTAACGGTCCCAACTGCCACCAAAATCCAGAATACAAGATCTTAACATATCTTCAAGTATCTGAATGGTTCTCTCAGACTGGCCATCAGTTTATGGGTGAAAAGCAGTACTGAGATCTAATCGAGTGCCCAAAGCTTCTTGGAAAGATCTCCAAAATCGGGAAGTAAATTGAGGACCTCTATCAGAAATTATGGATATTGGAATTCCATGCAATCGCACAATCTCATCAATATATAATTGAACATATTTATCAACATTATATGTTGTCTTTACTGGAACGAAATGAGCTGATTTCGTCAGTCTATCAATAATAACCCAGATAGAATCATACCCCTTAGCAGTGCGAGGTAACCCGGTGACAAAGTCCATTGTAATATTTTCCCACTTCCATTTTGGTATTTCTAACCTTTGGTGTAGCCCAGCTGGCTTTTGGTGTTCTGCCTTAACTTGCTGGCATGTCAAACAGCGTGAGACAAAGTCTGCCACATCCTTTTTCATGCCATCCCACCAATACAGTTGTTTCAAATCTTGATACATTTTAGTTGCTCCTAGGTGCACGGTATATGCAGAATGATGAGCCTCTTCCATAATAAATCGCTTCAAGTTTTCCTCTTGTGGTACACAAATTCTACCCTTGCACTTTAATATTCCTTCTTGATCAATTTCAAACTCAGTGTTACTTCCAGCTATGACTGCTTCTTTTAACTTGCATAATTTTGGATTTGAGAATTGAGCGCTCTTAATTTGATCCATTAAAGAAGAACGAACTTGTACATAAGCCAGAAATGGTCCCTTATCAATAATTTCAAACTTGACTCCACTCTGCTCAAGTTTATGAATTTCTTGCACCAAAGGCCTCCTTGTCAAAGTCATATGCACCAAGCTACCCATCGATTTTCTACTTAAGGCATCAGCCACCACATTTGCTTTGCCAGGATAGTAAAGAATTGTACAGTCATAATCCTTCAGTAACTCTATCCACCTTCTTTGTCTAAGATTAAGATCTTTTTGTTCAAAAATGTACTTTAGACTCTTATGATCAGTATAGATTTTACATGTCTCACCATAAAGATAGTGACGCCAAATTTTTAATGCAAAAACAACTGCTGCCATCTCTAGGTCATGGGTTGGGTAGTTCTACTCGTGTTTCTTAAGTTTCCTTGAGGCATAAGCAATAACTTGTCCATGCTGCATTAAAACACAGCCTAAACCCACACGAGAAGCATCGCAATAAACTGCATACCCTCCATTGCCTGATGGTAAACTCAAAACTGGTGCCGAAGTCAAACACTCCTTTAACTTTTGAAAACTGTCTTCACACTTGTCACTCCATTCAAATTTCACATTCTTTTGAGTTAGTCTTGTCAGTGGAGCAGCTATTTTAGAGAAATCCTTGACAAAACGACGATAATATCCTGCAAGACCTAAGAAACTACGAATTTCTGTAACAGTTGTTGGTCTTGGCCAATTTTGCACCGCTTCTACTTTGCTTGGGTCCACTTGAATACCATTTTTAGAAACAACATGTCTTAAAAAGGTAACTTTATCGAGCCAAAATTCACATTTAGAGAATTTGGCATAAAGTTGTTGTTCCCTCTTTGTCTGTAAAACCATCCGTAAATGATGTTCATGCTCCTCTAGGCTCTTTAAGTATATCAGAATATCATCAATAAAAACAATCACAAACTTATCAAGAAACGGTCTAAACACCCGATTCATTAGATCCATAAAAGTTGCCGGTGCATTAGTTAACCCAAATGACATTACTAGGAATTCATAATGACCATATCGGGTTCTAAATGCAGTCTTAGGTATATCCTCTTTCTTGATCTTTAATTGATGATAACCTGAACGTAAATCTATTTTGGAAAAATACTGAGCTCCTTGCAACTGATCAAAAAGATCATCTATTCGAGCCAATAGGTACCTGTTTTTCACCGTCACCTTATTAAGCTGCCGATAATCAATACAGAGTCTTAATGACCCATCTTTTTTCTTCACGAAAAGTACTGGTGCTCGCCAAGGGGATGTAATAGGTCGAATGAATCCCTTATCTAACAGTTCTTGCAATTGAATCTTTAGTTCTCTCAGCTCAGAAGGTGCCATTCTATAAGGTGGAATAGAAATTGGTTGAGTGTCCGGAACTAAATCAATGGCAAATTCAATCTCTCGATCAGGTGGCAATCTAGGTAACTCTTCTGGAAAAACATCAGGAAATTCCCGAACAACAAGAATTTGATCCAAACTAACAGTGGATTTATCAATGTCCCTTATCACCGCTAAAAACCCTTGACAACCCTTCTGTAGTAATCGTTGGGCTTTTAAAGCTGAAATAAGATTAGTAGGTCTTTCTATAAAACTCCCTTGCAATACAAAAGGAGTTTCACCTAGAATATCAAATTTCACTACTTTCAAGTGACAATCAACGGTAGCATAGCAAGAAGCTAACCAGTCCATGCCTAAGATGGCATCGAAATCAATCATATCAAGCATCATCAAATCAATAAGGGTTTCTCTACCCTCAAGAGACACTTCACAAGACTTATACACATGAGAAACAATTAAAGATTCCCCTACTGGGGTACCAACTACAAATGAATTATCAAGTTCGGTAGGTTCTTTGCTCAACCTCTTAGCAAAATAAGCAGACACATATGAATGAGTTGATCCAGGATCAAATAATGCATAAGCTTGATTGGAACACACAGTTATAATACCTGTAACAACAACATTTGAGGCTTTAGCATCCTATCTTGTCATGGCATAAACTCTCGCCTGCCTTTGTCCTAAGGAAGATTGTCCTCGCTGACCATTTCCCCTTCCAAATTTACCCCTGTTAGCTGAAGTAGAAGCAGTTCTAGCAGGTGGGATTGATGAGGAAGTAGGGTGAGGAGAAGGTTGAATTGATCCGTGGCTTGACACAGACTGTAGATATGGACAATTTCTTCTCAAATAGCCCGTCTGTCCACACTCAAAACATACATCAGACACTCTATAGCACGGTCCCAAATGATATTTTCCACAACTATTACAAGGGACTCTAACATAACCCGATTGATTCGGCACTAACTGGGCTCGAGGTCTCACATTACTAGAATTTGGTCTCACGACGGGAGTGCTTACTGATGGTGAACCAAATGATCTAGGCTTAGATTGTGAGGCACGAAAGTGAGATTGACTTGAAAATTGATGACTCTTGGAAGAAGAACTGAGAAATTTCTCATCATGCTCCCTTTTACGTTTTTTAGAAATTGCTTCCTCTGCCTTATGTCGATTCTCAATTCTCAATGCACTATCAACAATCTCAGCATAGGTGATATCACGACTCAACATAGGTGCTATGTTGTCATGTATGTCGACTGGTAATCCTTGTACAAACCTGCTAATTCGTTCCTTTTCAGTCGGTATAATATGAGGAGAAAAAGAGGATAATTCAGTAAACTTCTGGTCATATTCTGCTATAGACATTCCTTTACTACACTTTAAAGTCAGAAACTCTTCAACTTTTGCGTCTCTAGTACTCTGAGGCAAATAACAATTCAGAAATGTAATCTTGAATTCCTCCCAAGTTAAAGAAGGTACTCTAGTCGCATGCAAACCTGGGACTATTTTTGCCCAAGTACTTGCTACTCCCTAAAGCTGAAACACTGCAAACTCGACATACTAAACATCAGGGCATCTTAAGGCCCTACATCTCTTCTCTATTCCTTCAAGAAACTCCATCGGGTCCTCCCGTGCATTGGTTCCTGAAAAAGATGGTGGATTTAACTTCATAAACTCTGATAACTTAACTGTGGGATTCTCCTCTGTTGTATTATGTGTTGAAAGAACGGTCTACTCCTCAGATTGAGGACTTACTTGTTCACTTCTAGAAGGAATATCTTGTAGGTGCCTAAGGGTTCGACCACCCCTAGCCCTAATCCTACTCTGACGCCGTCCTCTACCTCTTAAGGGCATATCATCTGTCAGAGAGATTCTGCCAGAGGCTCTACTGCTAGTGGAGCTCCTGGTAGATACTCGACGTCTGGGTGGCATATTTCACTATATAAAGAAATAAAAGAAATATTTAATTCAAAATACAATTCCTTTATATAATAAAAAGTCAATAACAAAAACAAACATCGTTCGAAAACTTCCTATGGAACTCCCAATGATGTCTCAATTATAATTATACCCGGGTTCATAATGATAATTGAAACCTCACTGGCAAGTTCTTGCTCCAGATAGTTATATATGTAAAAACCTTGGCTCTGATACCAAAACTGTCACGCCCTAAAATAGAGGGTGACCGGCACGGGTGTGAATTACTTTCACATTCCCGTAAGCCTTAGAATGAATATTTATTTCATTCCTCAAGAAATGCAAAGTTCAATTAAACCATATGAGAATTTAAACAGCTTTTTTAAATTCATTATCATAAGAAACTGTCAATATTTTTGTAGAAATTTCGGCAAAACCTCCCCTGTAATTAGGATCTCCTAAAAATTCTACAACAAAATTTTTTTTACAATAACAGTATAATTCAGGAGCATAGCTCCTCCCAGCCATCAACCAATATACAGACCAAAAATAAGGTTTATTCACCATCTATGTGGAGCATCTACTTTTTCTTTCAAATCAAAACGACATACCAATCATATATTTACATTAAAATTACAATACCAATCAAAAAGGGTACACCCACTGTAGCTAATTGCCCTTTCTGAGGTCGTTGGTGGGATTAGCGTCAGCTAACAAATCTGAGACCAAAATAATTTTTCCAGTGAATAGCATTCCCATAAAATTTCTTAAAATTTTTAATCAATAAATTTCAATAATAGTGTCAGCTAGTTAAAAACAATGCTATCAAAATTTATAAACACATGAATCATAACCATATTTATGAAATAAGAGTAAATTGAGAATAATTTATATTATCATGCTTAAAGAAAATGATCTGTTCTCATATAACTCAAAATGATACTAATTATTAGTTAAAACCGGATAATTTCGAAAACACATATTAATTCACATTTAAAATTTTGAGAACTCAACAGAACAAGTTACAAACGTGAACACTCAGTTCATGAGGGTAAATAACCACACGCGGCTTCTGCCACGAAAACAAACGTGGACACACCAATCCACGAGGGTAAATAACCAAACGCAGCGGTAGCTACGAAACAAACGTGGACACACAGTCCACAAGGGCAAGTGACCAAACACGGCTCAAGCCACGGAATCAAACGCGGGTATGAAGCCCATGAATACCAAACGTGAGAATAAAACTCACGAAACAAACTAGCTAGTGTTTAACCACAGCGCGCTACGGGCTAACGGAACTGCCGTTAACAACAGTGTTCTGATTTGAGTCCTCTTAAAAATCACGTTTCAAACATACGAGAAGAATAATTGTTGCTGTAATAAAATTACCATTCTCAATGCCAAACTCGCATGAACTGTTTCAATTCTCAAAATTTGCAAAAGTCATATTTTTATGGCTAATATACCAAACTTGCAGTAATTGGATAGCCAATACATTCCGAAGCTTAACAACCATACAAAAATACTTTCATCAATCCGGAAAATACACTTTTGAAAATAATAAGTGCACATATCATAACTCATTTGTCCTTCATTGTCATTGCATAATTTTCAAAACTAATATAATTCATAAGAATAAAATATTCCAGAAAAAGGCTATTAAAATAAATTAAATGGAATGCTATTCACTTACTTGTTGAAGTTTCAAATTCTTAAAATATTCCTTGCCTTTAATTCTGGTCAGGATCTCGTTCTTCCTCGCACCCTATCAGAATATATATATATATATAATAAAAATGAAATTTTTAACATAATTCCAAATCAATCACCATTATAATTAGAGTTGATCCAAGTGTTATCGTTAACATCACTAGTCCCCATCAATTTCGTTTTAGTTAAACCATCCATTCATGATTCCATAGCTTGCATACTTATATACTTCTCCCACCAAACTTTATCCTTCATACTTGCAACCTTCCCCATATATATATACATTTATTTTTATAGGTTTTGCACCAATTACTTTAGGTGCATAAATTCTACTTAATTAAATTAATTATCCAAATCACTCTCCTCCTCCCTTACCTTAATAGTTTCTTTAATCATATTCAATTCAACTCAAATCCATTTAGCCCATAAAATTATGACCCAGACCCACACACATATATATAGCAAGTCTTTGAACAAACTTCCAACTTAAATTTGAATCTTCTCCCTCCTATAACAGCATGGCATAATAGTAACAAGAAGCATGCATGATATATATACTCCTCTCTCTCTCTCTTTTTTTTCTCAGCCACGTACAGCCATAAACAGTCACAGGGAAGCCAAGTTCTTTTTTGTTACCGGTTCACATATATATTGAGTAAAACGTGAAGCCTTCTCACCTTGACTCACCACAACAGAAAACCAGGATGAAGAAATTGAAACAGCCGGTTGAACAGGGGAGATATAATCCAAACACTGTCACGATGCACAGCAACGAAAGGAGCTTGACTCCACAGCACCGATACAAGCTTACAATAATAGCTCTACTCTAGTTTTGATGCTTTGTGATTTTTTCAGCTCAAAACACACGGACTGAACAGCATACAGAAAAATGCAGAAACAGGGAACACGTAACGGTAAAGCAGAGCATAAAGCTCACAGTTGAGCTGGGAAAGAAAAGAATCATGAATCCAGCTCCAACAACTAAGTCTCACAGTGGCAGCAACCCAACTGACGATAGAAACCGAGCAGCGACCGAACTCAATGAAGACAGCCAGAAACAGACAGAGAACGATAATAAAGACAGGGAACACAGAAAAAAACAAACCAGAGAAACTTTAGCTTCGACTGCACCAGCCACCACCGTGAACAACAAGGAAGATGAGTCGGTGATCTCTGAAACAAGAAAAGGTCAGAGGTATAGGAAGGTTAAGTCGGTCATATTCTCAGGCTCTCATTCTCTCTCTGTTTTTCTGGAATGGCCGAGGAAGAGAAGGAAGCTTTTATCATTTTTTGAAAAGGGAAATTTTGTAATTTCAAAGAAGCTGAAAAAAAAATAAAATTCCCTTTTTGTTGCATCAGGGATTTGAACCGGAAACCTTCAGTTGCTTGGCATACATTCTTCCATTCTACCAATACTCCTTATTGTTATAATTATCCCTAACATAACTAAAATATATTCATATAATTAATTCAATAAGTATATATATATATATAGATTATTTAAGGCTATTACAAGCTAGGGATCTCACATTCAATCCCCTTTATTTAATATACATTCATTCTACTCATAAAGAGCTAGGTTTGATAATCGTGGCGTGGGGATGACAACTAGAGGTGTTTTCTTTTTCAGTGTAAGACCAAACTTCTCTGATATATCCAACTTTTGACCTTGTGGTTGTTTCCAGTCAAATAAATGCATCAATGTCGCAACGCAATACATAAAGGTCCTTTCTGCCATGGCCATTCCTGCACATATTCTTCGCCCTGACCCAAATGGTAAATAGCTGAAGTCACTTCCTTTGTAGTCATATTGAAGAGAACCCAAGAACCTAGTCGGATCAAAGAGAAGAGGATTGTCCCAAAATGAAGGATCTCTATGTAAGGCCCACACATTCACAAAAACACGAGAGCCTTTTGGGATTGTGTAGCCTCCTATAATGGTGGCTTCACTTGGACAATGAGGAACCAATAATGGAACTATAGGGTGTAACCTTAATGTTTCTTTCATGACAGCATGTAAGTATGGTAGATTATGAATATGCGACTCTTCTACCTTGCCATTCTTTCCCACTACGCTATCCAATTCTTCTTGAACTCTTTTCGTCACCTCTGGTTCGTTTATCATATGAGCCATTGCAAACTCTATTGAGTTAGAGGATGTGTCAATTCCACCTATCAGCATATCCTGTTCATAGTGAAGTAATTAATAAATATAAAAAATCAATAAATTGAATTGATAAAAATTTTATCAACATTAAAAATGATGTGCAAAAATAATTTTTTCAAAAATATAATCTACATTACTTGAACACATAAATCTTTAAATAAATTAAAAGAAATTTAAGGTTGAAACTAGAAAGAAAGATACCACGAGGAGCGACTTAAAGTTGTTCATGGTAAGTGGCGTCTTAGAATGTGGTTCGCCCTTCAATTTCAACAAGTAACCGAAAAAATCATTACTGTCTTCTGATCCTTCGCTTCCATTCTCCTTCTTCACCTTCTGTCGTTGCTTAATCATCTTTTCGAAAATCTGATCAAACTCCCGAACCAACAGACGCACACGTTTCTCAACACCTTGCAAGTCAAACCAAGCCAACCCAGGAAAAAAATCTGATACGTTAGGCTTTGCAATTAGCTCCATCACAAGGGTCATCACTTCTCTGAACTCTGCTCCCACCATTACAGTCCTTTCATCCCCTTCCACCGTTGTCGTCCCACCCCAAATCATCCTTGTGGTCATGTTCAACACTGTAAGAAACACTTGCTTTCCAATATCCACCGGAAACCCGACCCGATTATAGAGATAACCCACAGTTTTCTGGAACTCCTTGCGACAGAGTGTAAAGACGGAACTCAAGGTGTTGCTGTTGATTATCCATTGCACAAGCACTTTTCTCAACATTCGCCACTCAGGTCCGTAAGAGGAAAAAACTACATCGCTTCCGCCATAGGTAATGATCCTGCCGGCAACAGGGACGTCACGGTTGGCGAAAACGACGTCATGGTCTTTGAGAACTTGTTGAGCCATTGAAGGGGAGGTGATGACGACGCCGTATTTGATACCGAGTCGGAGTGAGAAGATTGGACCATAGGTTTGAGAGAGAGAGGCGAAGTAAGAGTGAAGATTGGGATCGAGAGAGAGAAGATTGCCGATCAAGGGAAGACCTGGTGGACCCGGTGGTAGGTTGGGATTGGGTTTGGTGAAGAAGATGAATACGTACCAAGTGAATGAGAAAATGCTCCAGAGAGCTAGAAACAGAAGGCTGAGAGAATCCCACTGGTTTATGAAATCCGTCAGGTTCTGAAAGAAAGTTGGTAGTGGCAACATCATTGGATCGATACTGAGATTTCTGAAGCAAGAGGGATGCAGCATAATGGTAGAGGCATCAATTTTATAAGAATAGTGAGTAGATTTCTTAAGCAAAATGTTGTGATTGATTAGTAATACCACACCAACTTGTGCAAATGTAGCTTGTCTTATTTCTGTTGGGGAGATTCCATTTGCACGATGCAAATAAAATTCTTCGTCTTTATCTAAACCAGTTTCTGGACCAGAAAGGATTGTGTTCAGTTTGTACCTCAACCACACACATACCGCTCGTTCCTTGCACAATCAATATCATGTCAAATGAAACTAAAAAAAAGTTTCTCTGGGGAGCATTCAATTTTTTAAAGAAAAAAAAAACATAATTTGGAGAATTATATAGTCATATTATTTCATTAAAAATAACGTACAAGTAAGAATTTGATTTAAAATTTAATTTCATAATAAGTAAGATTAATATAAATTATTATAATTTTTTTATTTTTCATAGGTATCGTTTTATTAAAGGTAATTGTGTTTGAAATACAATCCATACATATTTATATTAGTTTTAATTAGAAATCTACACGTCATTTTGTTTTATTTTATTCTATTTTTATTTTGTTATGGTTATAATTTAAATTATAATATTATGATGACACTTATTATGAATAATTCAGGGATGCTCACATCAATAAAATCATGGAAAAGTGGTGCCAACACATATTTCAAGTATGGATCATGCAAAATTCATGCATTAATCCTCAATGAGTGCACATTTGATCTAGAAGCAAAAGGAATGTGATTTAGGATGGGATTGTTTTGTTGTTTCATTTTTTAGGATAGGATTGTGATTTAGGAATCAGATTTGTGACTTTTTAAGCAAAAGGAATAAGTATTTTGATTGAATTTTGGTTTCTTTGCAGTGAGAGAGAGAGAGTGAGTTTTCTTTTAATGTTGAAACAATGTTGTTGATAATAATGCTTGCTGGATTGTCTGGGATTGAGTAAGTTTTGATTGTCTAGGATTGTTTTGGCTGTAAATTGTCAATTCTATTATAGGGGAACTGCTTAAAACGTAGCTTCCACATTAAAAAAATACTAGAATATATTTGACAGTTATTTTAATAACTATCAAATATATATATATATATATATGGGCATATTTGATGGTTATATACATAATAACCATCAAATATGCCCTTCTAACTTTGCACTAGATTCTTTTTTAGTACATTATACTTGACGATTACTAATAACTATCAAGTATAGGTGTTGCTCACCGTAAGTGTATGGGTTGTCGCAAATAATATAAGATAGATAAAGTATCGTTCTCTCAAGGATTTGTTCAAAATAATGATGATCAAATAAAATACTAAGTGAGTTCAATTAAATTGAGGCAAACATAATTAGGTCAAAATGATTTTGAAACTAAATTAAAACTAGAAAATAAAGAAAATAGATTGATTCACAAACTTCAAACACAAATTTGAATTTAGGATTATTGATCCCCCTTGTATCTCATAACACCAAAATTACCTCCTCTCCTAAATGCTTTTAATGAAAATAAGTGCTAACGTAAGGTTCTAAAAATACTTGGACAAGCTTTCTTAAGTCATAAACAAGTGTTTAGTTAAATTAATTGCCCAATCTCTTGTTACAATTAATAAAACTCAATTTTAAACACCAACCCTAATGTGGCTGTACAAGGTTAGCAAATATATCTCCATCTTACAAGCAAAACCATCCATTCAACATGCAAATATCAAGTTCTTGCACAATTTTACCTAAGTTCTACACTTAACCTAACCCTCTCAGGCATCAATTAAGTGAACCCAATATCTAAATGGACACCAATCACTTAGAAGCATTAAGAAAGAGTAAAATAAATACACACACACACACACACACACACACATCATTAATCATAAAAAAGAGGACGAACATAATATTGATCCATACAAGGGTTCAAAATAACCCTAGAATAAAGTGTTTAGCTATCCATAATCATTCAAAAGATATAAATACACAAAATATTTGGACCTATATCAAAATATAAGACAGAAAAGGGAAGAGGAACAGAAAAACCTAAGAAAATGAGCTTTAAATGTCTTCAAAACTCTATTCTCTTGGACCCAACTCTTCCAATGCCTAAACCCTAGCACAGAAAGCTCCAAATATTATTCAAAATTTGAAGAATATATTCTGGGTTGAGCTTTCAACATATATATATCCTAGCCAATCAATTTCTAATAAATGAAGCATAGCATTTTTCTGATAATGGCAAAAGTTGTGAATGAAGGTTGCAACTTTCTAACGACTTTGGCATTTTTGAACTGTTTTAACAATTAATGAAATTTATCCTTTTTACACTTAATTTCTTCATCCAAAAACCTTCCAAAAATATCAACAAAGCTCCAAAAATGCATCTAATCAAATCTTAAACTAAAATAACACCAAAATCAAGCTGAAAATATTAAATTAAAGCTAAGAATGTAAACCCAAAGTAAAATACACATTTTTCTAATTTGGGCAATAAAAGATATATACAAATGAGATAAAATGGATTAAAATCTAAAGAAAATGATGATGAAATGACATGAAATTTTAGAGGTTAACAATAGGGCCACATATTTGATGATTGTTTAACTGTCAAGTGTATAAATGAAGAGAGCTTATTTGGCAGTTTTTTACTATCAAATATAGGAGAAAATAGCTATCCAATATGCTCAATTCCGTATTAGTGCCACTTCACTTGTGAGGCTCCCAATATAGGAGCCATGATAGAAATAAAATGGTAAGAACATGCATCAAACTAGTTTTTATGGAATAATCCAACAGGTTTTAAAAGAAAGTTGGTAGAGACATCATCCTTACTAGCTATATATTTTTAAAGCAAGAAGGATAATAAAAGAACTTGATGTGGAAAAAGGTGTTTTGGATTACTAGAAAAATAAGGTACAAGGTTATAATAATTGCAACTTATGAATTAAAAATGAATCTTAGACTAAATATGGAGTATAAGGTAATCTGATCTAAGCTATGGTTGTTTCTAACATCGATGATTGATGCTTGATAATGCCACCCCTGTTGCTAGTTTAGGCTCCTTTTATAATCGTTTGCTTGAGACTATTGTGCCATAAGAATTCATAGCTCGTGTGTGAAATATCTATGATCACTTAGCATGGCCTTGCGAGATTCATAGCACATAGATAATGCTCTCATGTCCACTCAATGGTCTCTCATACCTAGTCGCTCTAAGTCTTAAGGATCATGCTGAGCACATGCATGGCACAACTCTTTTTAGGAACGAGCCAAGCCTTATCTTCATTTGAGCTCCTCATTTCAATTTTCCTTCCTTTTTTCCACTTTAGGCTAATGCTTTATTGAGTTATAGGGTTACTTGCATAGTGTAATATCTTAAGTTTTCAAGTTGGGAATTATAAATATTTACAAAGGTATTTTAGTCAATTTAGATAAACTATTGATTAATAAGAATTATAGGAGATTAATATAGTTTTTGAATCCTTAGATAGCTTTAGGAAAAGACTAGGTCAATGTTTGAGCGGGCTATGGCACAAAAGAAAGTTTAAATTTTAGTGGGACTTTCTGTGCCATGCACCACAGCGGGCGTGTCAATGCATCGTGATGCATGTACAAAATCAGCACTTATCAGTTTGCAAAAAATAGACCAGAATTAGAGAAAGAAAGAGAGATATCATGATGAGGGATAGAGAAAGCTCATGGTCTATTAGGGCTTGACATTGGGAGGGATTTGGAGGCATTTGGAGCTTTAATAATTATTGGGTAAGTTTCACATTCCCTCTTCTCCCTCTTTTATGCAAAATTTATGACTTAAGAGGTATTGCGAGCTTGTGTTCAATTTTCTTAGGTTTAGACTGAATCCATTGGCTTATTTAAGATCTTAAGGAGTTAAATCAAGTCTCTAACCTTAGGTTTATGAGTTTTATGGTGATTTAAAATTTTGTTGAGGGTTTGGATGAACCCTAAGCATAATTTAGAGGTTTTAAGATAATGTGGGGAATTGAATGAGGACTTTGGTATGTTGGGATGTTTAATAGGATGGTTAGAATGTTTAAAACAGGTTGGTATCATTAGGTAAGGAATTTGGGTGTTATAGGTACTTAGAACCTAGTGAATTTAGGGTTTATCTAGAGTGATAATTAATGATTGTCACTGGATTGCATAAATTGAGTGTTGCTAGAGCCTTATCGTGTGTATAGAGTGTGTGGAGCTAACGTTGAGTGACGATAACCCTTTTGTGTGACAAAGAATTGAGGTAATGGAAGAATTTACACTAATTAATTATATTGCTTAACTATTTATGAGTAGGTAAATATATTTGTTTACATGCATTTTGAAAGCTTAGCATGTTGTGAAAAATGATTTACTTGTGCATTAGAAACTACTTTCAAAATGGTAAAGAATCTTAAGTCTTTATGTGAAAAGTGTAGTGATATTTCATAAGAGTAAAATGTGTAGTAAGAATGAGCATGATCATGTTAAGGGGTGGGAGTTCACCCATAGGAAGGAGTAGTAGAAGTCCATATGGCATGTATCTCCTTAGTGTCTAGTGAGGCATGGTATTGGAGATTTTCTCCCTAGTATCCATGCGGGATATGGCATTGGAGAGTGACACTCCTTAGTATCAGTGATGCGGTATTAGAGTAATAATACCCCAATTCATGTGCGATGGGGAAGACCATAGTCCTGAAGTAGGATAAGACATCTTTGGTCAGGTGATCCTACCACTGAAGGTGAGCTTAGATCATTGTGAATGTGCACTTGATTCAAGAGCCTATAGTTTCAATCAAGATAATATGGAGACTAGGATGGTAGAATGATCATGCTAGTAGTAAATGATTTATATTTATGAAAAAGAGTATGATGTGATATGCTAAAGTATATTTTGATGCTTAATAGCTTTACTCCTTATGGTTGTGCATGTTAATTAATAGTTAATAGTAGTGAATTATTCTATTATTGAGATGTTTATCTCACCTCATGGTTATATTTTACAGGTGAGGGCTCTGGTAGGGGCAAGGGGAAGGAAGCAACAAATGAGGAGTAAAGAGTATTGTTATATAGCTCTTCCCTTTCCTCTTTTTGGGTTTGTAATGAATATTGCCATTATATAATGCCAACTTAGGAGCATGATATTATTTTGTTATTACTTGAATGAATTTGAGATATGTGTGCATATCTTGGCTTAAGATTGATGTTATAGTAACTGAATGAGTGTGCTTGCAATTACAAGTGATATATTTGAAGTGATTTATATGTCAAAATGACCTAATTGATATGTGTGTTAAGTTTTAGCCACCCCCTTGTGTTGTTGTGAATTGGGGGTTGGGTGATCATTTTAAGCATGAGTGCTTAATTATGTTATATGATTGGCTTGTTATGTTATGTGTGTTTCAATTGAGGTGGTCAAAGTGTTCCTAAGGCTAACGACATTTGATATTATGAGTTAGACACCTTTGAAAGTGTTTTAAGGTGAAAACAAATTACTTTGGGTTTGGGTATCCATCTTTTTAATGGATGATTATTTGAGTCTGAGACCAATGCCATTAGCTAAAGTACTCAAAGAGCTTCATGTGAACACTTGAACCGATCAAATCGGACATCGGATGGCAAAACAGTGTGCTCTGGAAGTTTGGAGTACTGTCACAGTAGGTGCGTGCCACGACACAAGTGCCCTTCGAGGGACTCATCCCTCTATGCCATCCACCACGGTAGATGTTGCTTGTGCCGTAATGGACAAATCATATCTTTAGAAAATAGCTTGTTTCAGCTTGTTTTAAAGCACTGTTTGTTTTTCATGCTTCCATATTTGTATTTAATTGGCTTTTAATTACGGTTTGAGCTCAAACAATAAATTTTAAAAAGGATTTTCTTAAGATTCTTGTCACACCCTAGTATTTAAGGTGTGACCGGTACGAAATATGAGATAGACTCACATTCCATAAGCCTTAAATAACTAGAAAATTTATTCAAAGTAACAATATAATATCTAAATTTAAAGTTTATAAAGTTTTCACTATTTGTAGAAATTTTGGCAGAGTTTTTCCTGTAATTAGGACCTCCCTAAAATTTTATAATAACAAAAAAAAACCTTTCAGCCAAACAAGAAAGGAAATTTAACTTCACACTAGCAAATTTCACAACAATAAACTAAGACTAGGACCTAACTACGGTATACGTGGAGCATTAAACTGTAATTGTATAATATAATGCACATTTACATCACACTAAATATCAATAAGTGCTTCCACTAACCAAAAGCAATAGTGCCCCTTAATGACTAGCAGGAGGTGCAGGGTTAGCTACAATGTCTGAGACCAAAGAAATTTCTAGTGAGTACCGTTCCAATCAAAATTATAATTTTAAAACAATTTAAAAAAATAGTAACTAATAAATTTAATTCAAAATAACTTCATGAAACAATGAAACATATACTTAAGCTAACAATAGAGAATCAGTTTTCTCAATAATATAAATATGAAATTAAACAATGCTGTTAGAATAACATCAATGTTTAAAATCTATACAGCTCATAAAATATAAAAATTTCCAATAATAGTGCAATTCGACAAAATACTTTCAGAGAATTAATAGAGAAATGAAAATTTTAGTTTAAATTTAGGAGGGCTTTATCGAAACAAGTAACAAGTGTGGACACACAATCCACAAGAGTAAATAACCAATCAAGCATGGACACACAGTCTACGAGAGTAAGTAACCAGTCAAGCATGGTTGAAAGCCACGAAACAAGCGCGACAAGAGGCACGAATCAAGCATAGGCATGAAGCCCACGAAAAACAAGCGTGAGTGCAATGCTCACGAATAACTGTCCCTCTATTCCATGTGCGTTGGCCATTGCACGGGACTAGCACCTCCTATAAGCACCCTGCTAGTTAGGTGCACCATGGCGCGCCAAGGGCTAACGGAACTGCCATTAGCATCCAGCGTTTCTGAACTCAGTCCCCCTCATTAAAATCAAGTGTGTATGGAGAAAGAAAAATAGTTTCAAAATTCTCACTTTCAAATATTCAAGTGTGTATGGAGAAAGAAAAATAGTTTCAAAATTCTCACTTTCAAATATTATTCAACTATCATTTTCCATTGCCTAAAATCCTCATCATTTCCTCCATACACAAATCATTGCAATAAAAATTTTATATTGACGTAGAATTAAATAATTAAACTACTTATAAGAAATAATACCATTAACATGGAAATAAGATTAACAAGAATATGTAAACAATTTATAAAGCAATAATAATAATATTTAAATGAAGAAATCTTTATAAACACTTTTCTGAAAATATATTTAGAACGCCACCTACTCACCTGAGAATTTTCCAAAAATATTAAAGCATGCTTCTCCTAACTTTTTCACTTTAATTTAATGATGCCCTTACTTTCCTAACAAATAAATTATAATGCTAAAATCATCCATCAAATAATTTTTTCAAGCACTTGGCGAGCATTTAAATTCAATCCAAACAATATTAAAGATAATATTATAACTAATGATGTTTCAGAGATTCTTGAGTTAGTTAAACCTTTACCAACTCTTAATTCATCCTCATATCTCATTGTAACCTATTCTCAACCCATGTCATAATAACTCGTATCAACTAGTCTCATGCTTTCTTTAGATTTAATAACATATCATACCAGCATCATTTGTATTCCTTTCTCTCACTTTGATATTTTAAATTTTCAATCAATAACTTGAGCTAAAATTTAGATAGGCTTCTTCAAACTATAACATGGAAGCTTAACAACACTTAATTCACCAATTTCTTCTTTCATACTTTTTTTTACCCTTTTTTTTTTACAATTACCTTGAGGGCATGCATTTATGATTGACAAAATTATAAGATAAGGAACCAAGAAATTTCTACAACTTCCAAACTTTTACTTTCATTAATTATACTCCACTCAACATAATCAAGCAATTTCCAATACCAACCGAAACCACACTTTAATCCTCACTAAAATAGCACATCAATAATAAGGAACAAGGACCACATCAATCGACTAAAGGAAGAAGAGAATATTGTTGTATTGTTGATTCCATCGAAGAAGGAAAAGAGAGGATCAATGATTTACCTCATCCTAAAGTACAGCAGCGATAGCTCATAACAAGTAAGTGGTCGATACTGATGAAGAAAAATTGAAGAAGAAAGAGTTCTGATCTGAACAGAGAAGCGAGAAATGACAGCAAAGAACAAAGAGATTCCAGTGACTCCACTCTTCTAGCTGCAAAGATGTACTCAAACAAAACTCAGTAGCAACTACTAGGAATTGGCACATGCTCTACTTTGAAGAAAGAAAGGAGAAGGGCTTTGGTCTTCTGCACGAATAGAGGAAGAAGACTAGAATTTTAGCTAGCAAACAGAAGAATTGAACTATCATACACACACACACACACAAAGAGAGACGGGACCTTCGACAGCTGAGGAGGACGAGAAGAGGAAGCTAAACATGCACATAACTCTTTCACCCACACAACAGCGAAGAATAGAGCAAAGATTTAGCCACAGCACCAAACAAAAATGAACGAATAGTAGAAATGAACTAGTGAAGCTAGAGGCACGCCGACGATGAGGAGAAGAACAAGTCTGAGGTGAGGAGGAAAGGTTCGACAATGACAAGAAAAGAAGTTTAAGGTGGTGAAGAAGAGACGAGAATGCTCTACTTTTCTTTCTTGCAAAAGGATAAAATCTAATTAAAAAAAAATATTTGCAAAAATTACAAGAAAAGGCACAGGAAAATTACTAGAAAGAGCACAAAATTTTTAAAATTTAAAATCAAACTTTTGCTCAAAAAATTTGAACTTTGGACCCTCAAGAAAGTTTCTAACATAAATTTCTCTAAACTGCCAATTTCTATTTGCTATAAATATTATTTAAATAAAATATCCATTGGAAGAAAATTTTGTTCAATGTAAAATTTAGGGTCATTACAATTCCATTATTTTAACTAATCATCTTTTAAGCCTTTCGGTTGTGATAACTTTTTCTTGAGATTTTATCTAATCCTAGTTATCATAATGATGTGTAAGAGTGTTGTCTTGGTAATGTCAAGGTGGACATTACACATAGCCTCTATGCCTTATGCTATGTCTTCATACCCCTCAAACAATAGAGCCTATTTTTACCATATTGACAGTGGTGAATGGCAAAAATGGGTCCTTATTTACCACAGTGGTTTCCTCTTTCCCTAAGAACTTCAATATGCCCTTGTCAATTTGGTATTATACCATATTTTTGAAGGCCTAATAATTGTTAGTATTGTGGCTCTAAGAATGATGGAATTTTAATCCTTTCCCTTGTTGTTCCTCCCCAAATAGGATTTTACGGTCTACGGGCAACAAGATGAGCCTCTCCTTTAATAGGTAATCAAAAATCTCCTCTATCTTAGAGGTGTCAAAGGTGTATTAAAGGCCTCTTTGGGGCTTCTATTATGGCCTTTCGTATCAAGGCCGAAGACACATAATCCTCTGCATTCTTCAATTGGCTATAGCCGCATCAAGCTTGCTGAAAGATGTACCTGTGGTACTACATTTTTAATAGTCCACTTCTTTTAGTAGTTCTTCATACTCATAGACTTTTGCTGTGAACTCATAGAAGTCCCTAAACTCCATTCCCTAAAACTTCTCCCTTAGTTTGATATCTAGTCCTGACTATGCCAGCTTGACAAATTCAGCTTCTAGAAGAGGCACATTGCATATGCCTCTCAACCTCTTGAACTTGATGAGGTATAGGTCTGCTGTCTCACTAGCTTTTTGGGTTAGTTTACATGATTTGGTAATATAGTACTAATTTCTTGCTTAGCTTTATAGAATTGGATGTGAAATTTTTGTTCCATTTCTAGCCATGTAAAAATGGAATTACATGCCAACATTGTGTACTATGTAAAGGCGGGGCCAATTAGGGAATTCAAGAATAGCCTCAACTTCAAATTGCCAAAATTGTCATAATTGGCAATTTCTCCATACTAGATGGTGAACTTGCCAATATGTTTCAGAGTTGACTGTATGCCATCTCCTAAAAACAAGGTAAAGTTAAGGATTCAATAGCCCTTGGGATAAGGATTCTCTCGATTTATATACTCAGGATATGGCTTTGTAAATGTAAGTTGGCTAATTGGCCTTAGCCCTAGCTTGTAGATGTCCTGTATAGTATCCATTAATGTTTTTGTTGCTACCAACTAGTTTTGTGGCTCGTTCGATCTCTCTAGAAGTATACGCATGTGCCTCAAGCCACCAACATTTTAGTTCCTATAGATAATATAAATTAAAGTGTTATTCACAAGGTTAGTAGTATTAAATGTATGAGGGAAAGGGATCCCTTACATGCACGTTGCCCCTAAGGCCTACATTTAAACTACTGCTAGAGGTTTACCCCTTATGTAGCTCGAAGGTTGAGCTTGATTCTGTGAATCCTCCTCTCAGTGATGCAGCTATATTTTTTATCCCTTCATTAAAGGCCTGCATAATTGCTTGCTGACACTTTCTTTCTCTATGCTCAGACACTTTGAGAGAGAGTGAATAAAAGTTTTGGCTTTCCTCTAGTTGTTTATCTATGTGATCCTGAATCCAGTGCAGAACCTCTGCAACTAGTTCGTTGGATACAATCAGAGGATTAATATTCTCATTACCATCTCTTGATCTAAGGCTCGCACTACTACTACTTGTGGTCGTTAGTACTACATGCTCATGATATGCACTTATTCTAGCATTGGGCAATATTAGCTCTAACCCTATGTGTGTAAAGTTTCCTTTTAGTTTGTAAGAACCAACACCTATCTCATCAATCTTTTTTTCCTTATATGTCCTTAGCATCTTTGTCACACTTGTCCTATTGGGTGTGCCAAATTGCTCTTCACAAGTTGAATGTTGTGTTTGAACAACAAAAACTAAGCATATTAGAGATACTGAGTCTCAAAGATAACTATAGGGTTCTTGGGCTTCCTTACCTCAGTTCACTCAAATGTGCATGTGTAAAGATATTGGTTAAAAAAGATGTTTTTAATTACTGGGAAAATAAGGTACAAGGTTGCAATAATTGCAACTTACTAACTGAAAATGAATCTAAGACTAAATATGGAGTGTAAGGTAATCTGGTGTAAGCTATGGTTGTTTCTAATGTGGATAATTGATGCTTGATGATGCCCTTATCATTAGTTTAAGCTCCTTTTATAATCATTTTCCTAAGACCATTGTACCTAAAGAATCCAGAGCCCGTGTGAGAAATATTTGTGATCACTCAGCACGGCCCTGCGATCTTAATGGCATCTTAGTTAATGCTCTTGTGTCCACTCCCATACCTAGTTACTTCAAGTCTTAAGGGTCACGTTGAATACGTGCATGGCACAACTCTTTCTAAGAATGGGCTAAGCCTTTTCTTCATTTGAGCTTGTCATTTTAGTTTTCCTTCATTTTTTCCACTTTAGGCTGATGCTTCGTTTTACGCCCAAATAAAACTTTAATTTATTAGCAAAGTGAGTGGATTTTTTTTTTTGACAAAAGGGTGAGGTTGGTTTAATTTGATCGAGTAGAAATTACACCAACTTGTCCAATTCTAGTTGCTTTATTTTGGTTTCAGAGATTCCCAATGCACATTGCAAATATAATTCATCTTTATCTAAACCATCTTGGACATGCATTGAGTTGAGTTTGTACTTGGTACTTTTGTAGTTCACAAGCACACATATACTAATTGTTCCTTCTATATTTAGATATTATTAGATTGTTCAAGTGTAAGTGGCCTAATTCAATGTGAGAAATCTCACATTTAATAAAGTTGGTCTTAATAATTAATATATAATAAAGATGAATGATCCATATAAACTTGAATATTAAAATTTTGAATTAAAATGTAGTGTCCTTCAATTACTCTTGCCCATTTGTACTTTCCTCTATTTCTAGGCAGTTGCTCCCAATTTCTAGCAAGAAATGTGGTAGTCTATTTGCACTTTCCCTTTTTCACTTCCTGTCATTTAAACCTTCAATTTTACCTTCACAATGGACTTAAAGATCATTTTTTTAGACAATAAAGTAGATTTTACATAATTCCCCACAGTGGACTTTAAGATCATTATTTGGTTATTGCATGAATAGAAAGCTCTATCAAATAAATACTAATAACGGTATGGATTTTGATCTTGTCGGCCATATGATCACCAAACTATTATGTCCCTTCTGTTAGGTGTGCGTCGCAATTAAATGCATGGTATGGGTTATTTGGTCATGTCCACTACACCTTTTATCTAGGAAAAATTACATTCAAGTCCCATACAATGAAGTTTGTTACTAAGAGGTCCCATGAATTTCACAAAATGCTCCCAAATTTCAAATTATGTGCATTGACAACATGCTATTATAAATTATTTTTTTTCTTTACAAGTTGTAAATGGCAATTACTTAGTTGTCAATGTTTTTAGTCAAGTTGTTAATGCATTGGATTTGGGACTTAAGGATATTTTATAAAATTCATGGGACCTCTCAGTAATAAATTTCTTTATATGAGACTTGAATGTAATTTTTCCTTTTATCTATATTACACGTGTGAACATCAAATTTTGGACCATATATCAGACATCTCGATGAGTGAAACTATTAAGATTTAATTATTTATTTTTTTACAGGCTTATAAGATTTTTACGAAACATTAAATTTCCATCATTTATTACAGGGCTAAATATAAATGCAGTGAAGGTAAAGCACTGGATAAAAAGTATATACTATAATATTGTTTTATTTCCCACGCAAGGCCTGTTTGTTATGACAACTTTACCCTAGCATTCTTATATATTACAAGTAAAATGATGAACAAATAATTTGAAAATAGATAATTTAATTTTATTCTTTTTATAACATTTATTCAATCTATCAAGGAAGAGTTCAGTTAGTGTAATACGAGATCATTGAACCGGCAAAGTATTATTTATCAGGATTTTAAAATTCATGTGATTGGCAAAAAGTTTTTAATAAACGAGTGTTGATCTCGTGTTCTTGTGTTTTTTATATCTGTCCATGTCAATTTATAGCTCTTTTTCTAAATTACAATGCCCAAATTACTTCCTAGACAAATTTATAGATGAAATTAAACTGAACTGCATAATAATGTATCCAACAAATTGGTATTATCTCTATCACAACAATTTAAAAATTTATACTATACAGCAAAAATGCTTATTCCTTCATTTATCCAGTACTACTGACCCAACTCTCCCACCATTAACTAAGAGACAAGATTCATGACATTGTTTGAAACTACATTTAATTTACTTCAGAGTTTGAGAAATGAAGCACACTAATCATATATAACTTAAACGCAAACATATTATACTCATAAAGAATTGGCTGGATAATCGTGGCATGGGGATGGCAACAAAGGATGTTTTCATTTTTAATACAAAATCAAACTTCTTAGACATATCCACCTTTTGTCTTTGAGGTATTTTCGAATCAAATGAATGTATCAATGTTGCAATAGAATACATAATGTTCCTCTCAGCTAGGATATTCCTGGACATATTCTTCGTCCAAACCCAAACGGTAAATAGCCGAAGTGATTCTCACTGTAATCCCACGTTCAGCATCTAAGAACCTTGTAGGATCAAAGTGAAGAGGAACGGCCCAAATGGAAGGGTCTATATGCATGGGCCACACATTCTCAAACACACGAGAGCCTTTTGGGACAGTATAGCCTCCTATAGTGGTGGTCTTATTTGGACAGTGTGGGACTAACAATGGACTATTAGGATGCAACCTCAGAGTTTCCTTCATAACCGCAAGCATGGATGGTAGCTTGTGAATATGAGACTCTTCTACCACATTTTCTCTTCCTATTATACTATCCAATTTTTCTTGGACCCTTTTCATAACCTCTTGATTGCTTAAAATGTGTGCCATTGCAAACTCCATTGTGCTAGCAAATGTTTCTGTACTGTCATCACATCCGATCCACAAGAAACAGGTTAGTAACAATAAAAGTTAGCGACTTGGTTCAAATTGAATTAACAATATTGAGAGGAGAGAAAACTAAAAGAGAAAATTTTTACAAATAGTAATTTAGGAGTTTTCCCTCCTCTCTTCCCTATTTTTCTTACTATCCAGACCAAGGGTGAAAGTATAAATCGGGCATGGGTCTATAATGCCTCATCTTTCTAATGTTATGATCCTTTTACTATTCCAACCTTCTAATAATTTTTTCTTTTGATCATTAAATTTTAAATAAACTGAAAAATATTTAAATATTTTATTGTGATAAGAGGTGCATTTTAGAATTTTTTTTATGATTTTTAATAAATAAATAAAAATAGATAATTCTTGTAGTATTTTTAAAATATTATAAAATATGTAAAACTGTTCCGTTTCATTATCATAAGATATTAAATAAATAATTTTTTTTGTTGGTCAAGAAAATAATTGGAGAATAAAAGAAAGATACCATGAAGAGGGCCTTCACATTAGAGCTAGGAAATGGGCAGGCTTGGTCCTTATAGCTAGGCCGAACTCTTAAGCCTAGTTTTTCATTTTTCACCCCTTTTTTTGAGGCCCAACCCTTATTTGAAGAGTGTAACATCCTGGATTTTAGTGCTAAAAAACCAGTTGCTAATCATAAGTAAATTAGTAATTAGTGGATTATATGGTTTGGATGTCGAGTTAATATTTTGTGTTAGTTGGATGTTATGTTGATAGGATTGAATGGTAGAACAACAGTCCAAGGCATAATGCGTGAGTGGCAGTGAGAGTTTCCTCACTGTGCCACACGTTACGACAGAAGCTATATGTGCTGTAGAGCATTATACAAAATTCACTTAAAGCTGACATGATCAACTAGTGAAATCAAAAGAGGAGATTGAGGAAATCGTGCAAGAGAGGCAGAGAAAGCTTGGCTCTATTAGGGCACTAGTTTGCGAGAGCTCAAGAGTTTGCTTCTATTAGTGACTTGTCAGGTAAGTATTGTGTAGCCCTAATCTTCATTTCTACCCTATTTTCATTGAATTTAATTGGTTAAGAAATCAAATTAGGATGTTTTAAGGTGTTAAGATCTAAAAGAATGGTTTAAAAAGGGCTTTCAAATAGAAACTAAGATTTTGTAACTAGTTTGGAGTTAAATGATTAAATTTTGAGAGTTTAGGCTCAATTAACCTAAAGAGTTAGGTTGAAATTGGGAAATTAGTTGGTAAAATGAGTTAGGAGGTTGTTATCATCATTTAATAACCTATAAGGCTAATGACTATAAATAAGGGACTTACAAGTTTGAAAGGTGTTAATTAAACCGTTTTATTTGTTAAGGGATTCGATTTAGCCAAATCAATGCCTATGTTGAGAACTGAGAATTGACTGAAGACATTATGTTGTGTAGAATGAGCATTTAAGAAGTTGTTCATGAGAATCTGCACCTTGAAAGTCCTCTGTGATTGGTAACCTTTAATAGTAAAGGTAAAAGGTAACTAAAGTAACCCTTTTACTTGTTTGTTTGTAAAATTATTTATAAGCATTTTGTATAACTATATGCATTATGTTATGAACTGATAGAGTAGCAATATTGTAAAAGAATATACATGAAAGTGTGTGAGTATTGATTGAAATGTATGAGGTGAGGCATATGTATAGACATGTGCATAGACATGTACATTACATCCATGAGTATACCCTAAACTAGGGTAGGGGGTTGCGACCCTACTCTTTGTAAGTCTAAGAAGTCCTAAAAGTCTTGAGCATAGAGCTTGACTCTTTTAGGAAGGACTTAAGAGATTTGAAGGTCTCGAGCATAGATCTTGACTCTGCTATAATGGACCTAGGATAATGATCTATCAGTGTACCTAAACTAGAGTAGGGGGTCATGGTCCTACCCTGTGTAAGATTAGGAAGCCTTAAAGGTCTTGAGTATAGACCTTGACTCTGCCACGACGGACCTAGGAGACCACCGTACACAAAAAAGATACCTGGTCTGAACAGTGATATGGTGGGGCCTTATTTCATGAAAGATTAGACGTCTTAGTCCGAGTGTAGAGATTGCTCTGCTAGGTAGAACTATGAATACATGAGCATGAGTATGAATGGATGGATATGGATGAATTCTTGTATACACATATTATATTGCTTTTATTAAAACACATGCTATTTTATCTCTTATTTATAATTTTGCTTACTAACTGGTATTTGAGATATATCCAAGTTACTGGAACATGTGTCTTACTCTATTACTTTTGTACACAAGTGAAGAGAGCTAGAGAAGGTCAGAAAAGGAAGTGAGGACAGAGTAGCTTCACTTGATAGTGGTATGACTACCAATTTTGAAAAATGAATGTACAAAGTTGTATTTGAAATTTAAGTTACCAAGTAGAATGCATAAGCATATGTGAATATAAATATGTGATTGTATGTATAAATTGTGATTGTGAATTTGGTTGGATGTGTGATATTGCATCTCGCCAAGGGTATCACAGTAGTGGATACGCGGGTAAACTTAGATGCCAATCAAGTAAGTATATATTATTGTGTAACTTGTTCCATTATATGATCTTGTTATGTGAATTTATGTGTATATCTGAGAACTTGACATAAATGGTGAGGCTAAGTCCTATTTAAAAGAGTTGAGTATATTTGTGATTTTCAACCATATGGTAAAGTGAAGCCCTATATGTAAGAGTTGAATGATTGAAGTGGAATAAGTCTATGTGTATATTTGCTTTTATGTGTTGTACCTCATATAAGTCCACATATGTGTAATGTAGCATTGAGAGGTCAATTTGAGAATTTGATGTGATATATATGATTTGATGTGTTAATCAAGTATATGTAGTTTTTTTAGACTTGGTTCAAGACTCAAAATAGTCTAATGGGACAAGGAGTGAGAAATAAACACTTAGGGTGCAAGTTTTTGAAGGAAAAAGTAGCTTTTTGCACCCGAGTGTCTAATTTTAGATCGAATTATCAGATTGAGTCCAAACTTATCTCATTAGCTAGATTATATTATAAGCTTCATGTGGGTGCTTGAATGACTCTAATCGAACGTTAGATATGGAAATGCAGCATGGCAGAACTTTGCCTTCTGAACTGTCATATGACAACAAATTTTGCTGTCATATACGTCGTCGCAGCGTATTGTGTGCCATACCGTGACGCATGGCATAGAGGAGAATAGGGCTTGTTTCTCTATACCACATGTTGTGCCACATAATAGTATAAGCTATGGCACATGGCACGTTTCATGGAAAAATAATTGTGCCTTATTGAGTCCTAACTTATGTGTTTGCACTTCCATTAGCTCTCTTATTTGAACATATATTTTATTAAGTCAGGATTCTGCATTTTGAAAACAATTCAAGAGCTATTACTCTAATATTATTTGATTGTTATTTGATGATTGTGTATTCATGAATGGTCAAGTCCAAATTAAGCAGGGACTTTACAAAGAACTTAGGGCCGAGCCCGCAGCCCTGTTCCAAAAAATTAAAAAAAATAAAATAAAATTATGCACTACAAATTAATTAAAAATTTTAAAATTAAAAAAATTAAAATTCTCATAATCTTTTAGAAATTAAACAAAACACATTTATAAGTTTAATAATAAAATTCAAATCTTGGTTAAAAACTAGTTTATTTTTTATAAATACACAAACATAATAATTATAGAAAAATAAAATATATCAAAAATTTTATACTGTATACTGATATTTATTAAATTATATTGAATCAATTTTAGAATAAATTAAATTAATAATAATATAATACGTGCAGGATTAGGGTTTTAGGTGAGTAGGTCCTTGGCTTCATGCTTGTTCCACCAAAAAAATTAATGAAAATATAACAGGGCTTGAAGGGTCACCTAGGTCCGGACTTTTTTTATAGGGCTTATCAAGGCTAAGCTCTCAAGCCCATAATGAGCTAAAATTTTTGTTTGAATTTCTGGAATATGAGCTAAAATATTATATATTTAAAAAATTTTAAATTCAAATATTTTTATCAAGTATTAAAAGGTTTAAAATTCTAAAAATTAGCGGTGTGAGATTGTCAATTTTACATACTCCATAAATAATTTTCTCCATGAGAAGGTGCATTTGCCTAATCACATGTATGTGGCTCCACCATTGATTCATGCCAACATGTCCCTAAATTCTGCTACCACTTTAGCCCTCTCATCTCCTTCGATCGTCCCACCCCACATCATCTTTGTAATGACATTCAGCACTGTGAGAAATATTTGCTCCCCAAGATCCACCAGAGACTCGACTTAACTGTATAAATATTTGATGGTTTTTTCAACCTCCTTGCGATGGAATGTGTAGATGAAATAATCCAAGGTTGTGTTGTTGAGCATTATCCATTGCGTGAACACTTTTCTCAACATTCACCACTCAAACCATATAAGGATTCCAAAGTATGTCGCTGCCATCGTAGAACACCACTCGGCCAGCAACGGGGACATCACGATTGGCGAACATGATGCCATGATCTTTTAACAATAGGTAACAGACCCTAAGATAAAGTTGAAAGATAAAAATAATCATTAATCTGTTAATATATAATAGAGATGTTTGATTTTATATATATATAAAGCATGATTTTACCTGATTTTCAATTCTACTTTATAATTATACTTAAAATTAATTTGATAAATAAATTATACGTCATAATCTAATCAATTTTGCATATTAATTAATTTTTTTGTAACCGATCTATTTTATTGGACCAATGTGTGTCCAAATGTACCCCTAATTTGTCTCCTACTAGAGATTATTCATCAATTACATTAATTAATTTTTTTTCATAATCTATCAATTTCATTGGATCAGTGCATTTCCAAATGTGCCCCTAATTTGTCTTCTACTATGGATTATTCATTATTCAGTTTGTGATTCCCGTTGACAAGCACAACCATGCCACCTGTTTCTTTTATATTTTGATATCTCTGCAACTATGTTTTTTTGGAAAAAAAAATATACATAATTCCAATAATTATGTAATAATATTAGCATGTTAAAAAAATGCACGCAGAAAACAAATAATATTGAATAATTTTACTTAAAATTTATATCATATTAATTAATATTTTATAAATCAGGTAAATTAATTAATATTTTATAGATTATGATCACTCATTTTAATTTTATATATCTTAATATATAGATTAAATATTTTTATTAGTTTTTATTTGAATTATATATTATATATGTCATTTTTTTCATTATCATTCTTTTTTCTTTTATACATAGATAATGGTTGAAGTGATGGGTCGATTTTATCCATTAAAATAACCTCTTTTTTTGGCCAACATAAAAAAAACAAATAAAAATATATAAAATATGTTAAAATATGATGCTTTTGGTCTTTCATGGCGTTATTTTGAATAGTTTATTTATTTATCTATCTGTCTATTTGTGAGCTACAGCTTTACTGGGCGGAAGCATCTAGATAGGTTTTATCTTAAAAGGAAAGGGTTTTATAAGTTGAAGTTCAACCAATCATTTAGAAGGAAATCTTATCAGTAACTCATTGGTTGAGAGAGCTAGTGAATGATACAGCATTGTTAACCACGCAGACAATGAACCATGAGTCACATTATTTCACACACAATTCCTCTTTAAAATTTATTGACAAACTATTTAAAGTAAGTTAAAAAAACTTTATAAAATACTACTAATTAAAAAAAATATAACAACATAATGGCTTAAAAATAAAAATTTCTTCATTTGTCCTCTCTTAATACTAAATTTTATCCCTATACAACCTAACATAACTTAGTACAATCCTACTTAATGTCAACAACAAAATTCCAACACAAAGTTTAAAGAAATTTGATAATATGATTGCTGTAATGTTTACCTTAATATTACCCGAACACACCACATAACACTATCATGATAGCTAGGATTAAATAAATTCTTATATTAAGTTACCATAATATAAAAGTTAAATAGAAGTTAATATTTGATTAAAATATTGGGATGCCAAAGAACTTTTAGCAAAATGTTTGAGCCAAACAAAGAGGAAAAAAAGCACCAAACATTGCAAAAGCATGTGAAAATAAGGGTAAATGAAAGATAGCACAGCGAGTCAAAATGGACTTTTTGCTCATTCAGGCCCATCCACCATAGCACAAGTATTATCCATTGTGGTGGATGACACAAAGGAGAAGCCTTATATCCTCCACATGACCTTTGATTGAATCTATAGGTTAATAATTTAATAGAATCAAATTTATATAACTAGATTGGCCTAAACTCATTTATTATGGAAGGTAGTTGTGGCCAAATATGCTTTCACCCATTTTCATATCATAAATTCCCCATTTATAAATACTCAAAACGTCGTATGCCTAATCTACCACAATGGCAATTTTGGGACTTTTAAACAAGAATGATTGAACACTGGGGCCATCCAAGATTCCAATAAGTATGATATAGATTTATAAAATTCTCCTCTCCCTTAGGTGAATTCCCATCCTCTCTAAATGATCATGCATAGATTTATCCCTACAAGACAATTATAGATATCCAACAAGAATATTCACGTCAAATCAAGCTACAAATCATATTTAACCACACTTTCAAACATAAATTCATTTCTACAAATAAATATAACTAAATTCCCACTTCATATAGATTTTCTAAAAGTACAATATTATAGTTTATATACATTTCATTATAATATTAGTATATCATTTGGCAAACTTCACAACAAACCAAACAAGCAAGTAAAAGAATTAAATCATTCAATTACCTTAACTCTTTTAGCACAAAAGTGACAAAAGGGTAACCTATGACAAAATAATTACTCTTCTAAGCTCTACTAGCTCAAAAAAGCTCAATCAACAATTAATCTATAAGGTTAAATGCTAATAAAATAAACACACTATTGGGATATAATTTGATACTTATACTCTCTAATCTTTATCATTGGTTTAACCAAACCTTTAATAACCTTCTTTTATCCTCCATTAATATCTCTAAACTTAGATAACACCAATTTACAATTCATATTACTCCTAAATTCCAAATTGAGCCTAAGATTCATCCAAATCCTAGCTCAAAACTTCAAACCATTATAAAATCATTAAACCTAAGTATAGAAACCTAAATTAACTCCAAATGGCTCCATCTATGCCAATGGGTTTGTCCA
Organism: Prosopis cineraria; assembly: GCF_029017545.1. Lineage (NCBI taxonomy): Eukaryota > Viridiplantae > Streptophyta > Magnoliopsida > Fabales > Fabaceae > Prosopis > Prosopis cineraria. The sequence goes on along the minus strand of NW_026555336.1, from coordinate 8,603,511 downwards.
AAATATCTCTATATTAGAAATCAACCTCTTACAACCTACTCACACTGTAAATGCTTGGAGAAGATAGATGAGAAGTAGGAGAAGCTTACCCAACTTGAATCAAGCTCAAAATGGTCCTCAATTGACTTGGAAGTCAAGCCCCAGCAAAGACAAGACAAGTTCCCTCTGATTTTCCTTCCTTCCCCCTCTCTTTTCTTGTCTCTTGCATGCCTGATTTAGTTGAAATTGGGTCCTTTTGCTGTAATTTACCAATTTATCCCTATAAAATCCTTAAGATTCCAAGTTCTGAAATTTGAAGATGCTACAATTCTTTGCTCATTTTAGGAATTTCGCCCTCAAAACTAGAAATTCAATACAACACAAGCCTGTGAGAACAAATGGTAAGTATGATAAAAGATATACATATCTTAATTTAATTAAAAATAAGTACCTTAAATGTGTGTGTGTGTGTGTGTAAGGCTAAGCATTTAAGTTTTTCCCTACATTAATTCAAATAATTACAAATATGAATTTCATATATTGTAAAGTAAGAGTTACGTTTAAAATTTAATGTCTTATTTACAATTGAAAATCATGAATTTATAATTATTTAAATCAATATTTGCAACTTTTGGAAAACAAATTATCGAGACCTAATTGTTATTAATTCCTTTATGATACATAAGTGTCATTCTCCCTTTTTTGGGTTTGGTTTACGAAATGTTATGTTTTTAGTAAAGAACTTTGAGAATAATTTAATTTAGAGTTACTGCCGGGAATAGATAGAAACAATCATATAGACTTTTTATGGAATAAGTAGATAGCAGCTAATGGGAGAATAGTGTTTAACACAAGGAATTAATCCCCCACAAGATAATGAATTAAGATTTGAATTTTCACTGAAAAAGATATTCACATTTAATGTTTAACTTATCCTAAAACAAAATTGCTTCTTATTAGAAGATACATGTAGATAGCGAACATCAATAATTTTCCATAGTCATGTTGGAAGCATGCACTACAAAAAATAGACTTATGGTGGCAACAAAAAGTTGTCGCCAAAAGTCCAAAAGTCGCCGCTAAAAGTTTTTAGTGGGACTTTCCGCCACTAAAAGTCGTTGCTATAACAATCGTCGTTAATAGTTTTAGGCAGCAACAAATAGTCTTTTAGCCACTAAAAGTCTTTTTATTGGCAACAAATGTCACCGCCAAAATGACTTTTAGTGGCGATAAACTTTTTTTAAGAAATAATAATTTATTTTATGTCACATCACTCTGCCACATGTGCATTAAGTGATGCCACGTCACCTGCCATATATGCAACAAATGATGCAGCGTCACTTGCCATCTTGTGCCACATCATAGTCCACGTGGTCAACAGATAATACCACATCACCTAACCATCTCATGCCATGTCACATGACATGTGTGCACTTCCTCAAGCCACCTCATGTGCCACGCCACGCCACCATCTCGTGCCATGTCACTTGCCACGTGTGTGCCCCCTCAAACTACCTCATGTGCCACGCCACCATCTCGTACTACATCACTTGTCACGTGTGTGCCTTCTCAAACCACCTCATGTGCCACGTTACTACCACGTGCCATGTCACATATTTGTTGCAAAATATGATAAAGCCAAAGTTTGAACCCTCGACCTCTCCCTCCTCCAAACCTTAAGCCTCCCTTCTTTGGGAGTTGAACTGAAATGCACCTACAATTATTATATGTAAAATTAAATATATATTATGTAACTACATACACATATACCAAATAATATATTATTAAAAAATATACATATATTTTATTTTATTTTCAATTATTAATATGACAAAATGATTTATATGAATATTTAAATTATAATTTTAATGAAATATTATTTTTTTACTAGTAAATATTATTTTTTTTAAGAAAATGAACTTAAAATAAACAATTTTTAAATATTAAATAATATTCTTATATGCATTGTAATAATTTTTTAAATTATGTTTTTATTTTTTAAATGAAAATTATTAAGTATATAATTTATTTATAAATATGTATTATATTATTTTATGTTAAATATATTTTACTTTTTTCTTCTCCATATTTTTCTCAAAAATTGATAAACTAAATGATTAAATTTTTATCTTCTCTCAAAATAGCTAAATGTTTCACCCTCTTTTAATAAAAATATATTTTATAGATAATTTTTCAATATCTTAAAAAAATATTTTAATAAAAAGTTAATTTTAACCACATAAATTTTGTTAATAGTCATTTTGAATAATTTTGAAAAAGAATACTAATAACTTTTATAATATATGATAATTACAAGAATCTCATATGTGATCAATCTAGTTAATATCTAATCATCTTTAATCTCATAGCAAGATAAATTTAAGTAGTTATTCATATTATTGTTAGTAATAATTAGTTATAAAATGTTATTATAGCAATAAAAACCTAAATATACTAGGAAGAATTACATAAAATCTTTGTCTAAAAGTCATTAGAGCTCAGTAAAAGAAGTAAATATCATATGTATATCAAGCTAAGCATAAAGTGCGCAATATGCTAAGTAGTTTATAATATCATTTGCATCTCATGATGTTTATATAACTTTAACTTTTCATGCCATTTATGTATTTAATTGTAAGTAATAATTTATGTATAACTTAACCTAATTATAATTGAATTAATAACCCATTAAGATTTTAATTTATCATATTAAAATACTAGCTTAATAACATAATTCTTAAAAAAATATGAGCTATATATGTCTAAAAAATGATTATGAATAATATAAAATTAGAAAAAAAATTAATAATTAAACTTATCACACTTTGACTATTATTTTTTTTGTTTCACATTCCTATATATAATTTATTTCTAATTCTATACATAAAAAAAGAAATTTAATTTCATAAATATATTTTGAATACTTTTATTTAATTTAAAAATTTTAAAAGAATTCATAATTTTTTTAAAAAAACTAAATTATAATTTTACAAGTATTGCCATCAAAAGTAGATTATATAAATTATTTTTCATAATAATACTTTTGGTGGCAACAAATGTCGCTGTCAAAAGTAAATTATATTAATTATTTTTAATTTTTAAATTATTTTTATAAAAATAAATTGTCACCACCAAAAGTAAATTATATTAATTATTTTTAATTTTTAAATTATTTTTATAAAAATACTTGTGGCGGTGACATATAGTAAATTATATTAATTATTTTTAATTTTTAAATTATTTTTTATAAAAATACTTTTGACAGCGACAAAATGTCGCCACCAAAAATAAATTATATTAATTATTTTTACTTTTTAAATTATTTTTTATGAAAATACTTTTGGTGGCGACAAACCAAAAATAAATTCTATTAATTATTTTTAATTTTAAATTATTTTTTATAAAAATACTTTTGTCAGCAACAAAATGTCACCCTCAAAAGTGGACTTTTAGAGGTGACAAATCAAAGTCACCACCAAAATTAGCGCCGACAAATTGTTGCCACCAAAGTGGATTTGTCGCCACTAAAAGTTCATTTTTTGTGGTGACTTTTTGAGTCACCACTAAAAATCGTCGTCAAAAGTCATATTTTTTGTAATGACGTGAGCAATGAAAATTCCAATACTTGCTTATATAAATAAAAATGAAAACTTGTTGGATTCTTTCATGTCACCTACGCCTATCTTTCTAACACCTAATTAAGCTTATCTCTATATTATCCATGGCTTTCATAAGTTAAATAGATAAGACTGGCATAAAATATCAGGTTTGTGAGCAAGCTAAGGTGCTTGATTGCCTCAATTTCTACATCGGTCTCTATTCCAATATAGACCACTTCTTGAACATATCCCCTATTCGCTTCTAACTCAAAAGCATCATGATTTATTCCCCCTAATTGATATATTCTTCTCCTAAACAGCTAGGTTAGACAATTTGTTGGTGAAAATTTGTTATTTAAAAGTTTCAAGGAGTTAGACCAAAGAGCTCACTAAAGTCAAGACATGCTTTTAAGCTCAAATAATGTTTAAAATTTAGAATAGTATTTTCATATTGTCCATCAAAAAGGTTCTCACATTGCCAAGCAGTAGAATTTGAATACACAATTTTATAAATTATAAGCTAAATCCTTACTAGTTGTTGGTGAAAATTGGTTCTTTCAAAACTACAGAAATAAGAAATGAAGAAAAAAGTTCCTGTAAAATACGTTTCTTTATGCTTAATTCAATTCTACCTATTCCAAATATTAGGTGCAAATTTAGTCAAGGGGCAAATTTATTTCGGAGTACAATAATCAAGGATCGCTTCTTATATTAATTAACAAATAAGCTACTATACCTTACCACATGTTGCCATGTCACCTATCATGTGCCACCCACGTCAACCTCCACATAGTTCTACGTCATAGTCATGTGTTACCCCCACCTCACATTACGTCACCGTGTTATCAATTTACATTTTTATTTCACAAATTGCCTCCTTCATAGTTGGAACTCATGACTTCCATCATTTGTATCCTACCATTTTGTCACTAAACTAAAATGAATCTGCCATCTATTATTACATAACTGAATATATATCATTAAATTAAATAAAAACACCTATATCTTAAATATTAATTTTTATAAAATATTATTACTATCATTAAATACTTCAATTTAATTATTTTAATTTATTAAAATTTTGAATTATTTATTTTGTCTAAAATTTTATTTTTTTTAATTAACACTAACTCCTAAGTAATGTGATTGACTTGTTTTTACATTACATTTTATTTTTTATTTATTTTTATTTTTAGATGATATTTTTATAAGAAAATTGTAACATCCTTAATTTCAAATCAGGTTAACTAAGCTCAAATAGACTAATTAAACGTGTTAATGAGGTGTGTGATCAGAGGGGTTTAACTTGGTGTAATTGATGTGATTTTCGCCCTAATAGTGGGTCCAAATCAATGGTGGGCCACTCAAGCAAGAAAAGAGGAAGAAAAAGTGAGGATTTGCTCTCTGTGCCACATACTGCAGTGCGTGGTCAGTCTGCTGTGGCATATAGAGGAAGATTTGAATCAACGGGTTCCTTTGTGCCATGTGTCGTGACAGAGGGCAACATGCACCGTGGCACACAGCCAAAATTTTGATATATCAGCTTTGTATCTTCGCGAGAGAAACAGAGAAGGGAAGAAAAAACAAAAAGAATGAAGGAGCAATGCTAAGACTTGGGAGAACTAATTATTGGGAGTACTTTAAAGCTCATAAACACCAAAGGTAAGCTTCCTTACTTAAATCTTCCTCTCTTCTTACATTTTTTTGATGGTAAAGGTTAGGGTTTGATTATTAATAGTGATTTTAGTTCATAAAAGCTATAGGTCCAAACTCATTGACTTAAGTAGAGTTAATGGGAGTAGATTGAGCTAAGTAAACTTGGTATTTATGATTTTATGATGATTGGTAGTTGGAGAATATTAAATATCTAAAATTCTCATAAATTTAGTGGTTGGAAATAATGTTATTTTATTAAGGCCCATTTAAAAGCTCAATGTTGTTAATGAGAGTTAAAGAAAGTTAAGAAGCCTTATAGGTACTTTTACATGAGTCAAGAATAAATTTTGAGTACTAAGAAATAATGAAGCATTAGTGAAAAATAGTTCAAATATGGATATTGATGTTTTGCATGGTAAATGCTTGTAGAATAACTACCATTAGCACTATTCAAGCTTCTTGGAAGCTTTGGGAGTGAGTAATTAAGGGATAAAACCTTTGACCTTTTAAAGGTTTGAGGTAACCGAGGAAATTCTATCTTATACTTTATGTGTTTGTTAGTTTATGGATTTATGATTTATCATTGAAATGTGCATAGTAAAAAGTAATGCAAGTGTGGATTGATTTGATAGAAAATCTACTAGATCAAATTTGTGAATTTTACACCTTGTGATGTAAAATTTCCTTGAGAACAAAATCAGTGAATTTTTATATTATATTATTGGGAGTTCAATAATTTTGTGAATTAAGAAGTAACATGATTCTTCATTTATGATTCTTCATTTATGAGAAGTTTAATGATGTTTAAAATAGTGGAGTTCAATAATTTTGGAAGTGTGAAGTACACTGATTGTAAAGTTGAAGCTCAATGACTTATTTGATTTGAAGTTCCATGAAAATGTGATTAAGAAGTCCAATAATTGTGTATTGATGAAGTTCAATGAAAATTGATAATATGAAGTCCTATGAATTGTATATGTGTGAAGTATGGCATGAATGTGTATAGCATAATCTTGAGAGGCAGGAGTCCGCTAAGAAAGAGGAGTAGATGATAAAATCCATATGGTAATGCCCATTCATGAGATGGTTTGCCTAATTGATTATATCTATATCGTCTCACTTGTTCAATGAGGGACTGTCCCACTGGTTCAATGAGGGACTCGAACCTAGCTAGCTATCCACCAAGTCAATAAAATGCTAGTTTAAGGTGGATGACACCTTATAGTGTGAGAAATGAAAGAAATCGTGTTTCATAAGTGAGTTGGGTGCGCCTTAGCCGAGTAATCCCCTCACAAGTATTTAGGCTAAGGAAGTCATGAAATATAGACTATCCCATTGAGTTATAACCCACAATTTCATGTCAGAGGAATAAGGAGCATATAAAGGAGGTGTGATCATGCATATAGTGAGTAAAGGCACCTATTGTCTATATGGTGTCCTTAATGATGATATTATGAGTTGAGTCTTAATTTCTTTCAATGTGTTTGTCAATGAAATGTGTGACTAACTCTCTTTATATGAAAAGTGCTAAAAAAATTGTTTCTCAAGTAAATACTATTTATCTGAATGGAATTGTGAATATCTATTTTTAAATGTTTACATGGGTAAAAGCATTGACATTAATGACCACTTACATTTAAACTAATTGATATACATTAGTATGGGTTAGTTAAACCTTGGTCACTGAGTAGTTGTACTTCACCCTATTATTTTTAATATTACAGGGAATAGTTCAAGAGGTGTGGACAGAGGAAAATACCTAAAGGCTTAAGACCGCAATCCTTTTGTAGTAGGCCTCTTTATTTTGAGAAATTATATATGTATGACAATTTCAATTGCCAATTAGGAATTCTTATTTGTTGCTTACTTGCATTATGTGAATTGTAAACTGTAAGCATATTTTGGGCTCTGGGAAGTGAGTTGATGAATATGTGTTATTGTGATAGGGCCAAAATAATGATGCAAGTGAGAGTAGACCATATTATGAGATGAATTGGGAGAATTTGATGAAAATTGTTGTAAACTCTCCCTTTTTATATTTTTGAGTTTAGGAGGTTGAGTAGTGAAAATTTAATCTGGGAGTATTTCATATGATATGGTGTATTACACAAGTTAGTATTAATGATTTATATGTGATCAAATTGGTGTTAGTGGCTAGCCGCCTTTGATATTTGGCTTGGACACTTAATATTGCAAAAAGTATGGTAAAAGTATAAGTTTTGAAAAGGATGTCCAATTTTTTTTAGATAGAATTAGAGTCTAAGACTAATGCCATTAGTTAGAGCTTGGAAAGATCTTTCTGTAGACACCTAGTTCGTGTCATTCGAATGTTGGATGGAGATTTGAAGTACGTTAGAAGTTGGCCCTAATGCTGTCAAATTGACAGCAAAGTTCACTATCTAAATTCGTACAATTGCACCGCGGCGTATGGCACCACAAGCTGTGGTACATGGTGCCATGAACCACGGCACGTGTCACAAAGGCAAACATGCCACGGTGCATGTTCAATAAGCCGCAGCGTACGCCTCAAAATTTTTCAAAAATTCTCTTGTTGCAAATTCTTAATCAAATGCACTCATTTATGTAATGATCCCTCACTTCCGCATATTTGTGAACTCCGGTTTGTGTAGTTGCAAGATTTAAAAATGATTTTAATTTTAAAAACTTGGGATCCCCATTTTGTTAACCATTGAGAACTTGTATTTGATAATTACTATAATTTCATCCCCTAATTACTTGGGTATTTGATTTTAATTATGGGATTAGAATGAGGTGGATATTACATTATCTATTTTTTTATATCTATGTCTCAAGATAGCATCAAACAAAAAATCATATGGCATCACACACTCAAACACACACACACACTCTTTTCATATACTCTAAAAATTAAAAGTAAAATTTTAAATCTTCATATATTCCAAAAATTAAAAGTAAAATTTTAAAATATTTTATTTCTCTTCTTTTGATCTTCACATTACGTATCACTAGTCATCGAACTAGAAATCTCTAAACTAACATCAAGCTTCAAAGTTACCAGTATTGAATGTAAAATTTGAATTGAAAAATTAGATTAGTTGACATATCATTTTATGGATGAATAAATTAAACTATCATATGTCTAATCATTATAAACAGTAGTGTTATTGTTTAAAATATCAATTTAATCATAAAATATTTAAAAATTGAGACTCATTACCACATTATAGGCATTCCAAATTAAAATTTAAAACAATAGGTTTTTGAATAAATTTATTAGTTCACATAGGGGTACGTATACATTGGTCAATTTTGTTAGATTTAGTGTTAATTAACCAAAACTATTGGATCAAATTGGAATAAATAGTTGGATTGAATCAAATTGAACATTACTTGATAACAAAAATTGATCTAAAATAATATGATTTGGCTTGATTCTTTAGTCTGACTCATGAGTATTAAATAAAACCTTAACCCTAAATATCAATATAACCATAAAATTTATTAAATAAAAACCAATTCCGTTATTTTATATATTCATCACAAAATTATAGTAATATAACAAAATTAAACAAAAAATAAAAAATTATGATGATAAAATCTATTTACCATGAGAGGGAAAGATATTTTATTCATTTTTGTTTTAATTTTTTCAATCCATTTCGTTCATGCCTTTCTAGCAATCAAACCAAACTAATATTATTGGATTTCACATTTAGTCCATCTTTGATGGATTTAAGTTTTGGGCCCAAGCCCAAATTGAATATCAGGGCTTATTTGAAAATAGGTAAAATTAGGGTACTTAACTATAATATACTCATTTGTTTTGAAAAGAGGGGAGCAATTATTTTTTGAATTGAGCATGCAGATAATTGGGCGATGTGATGATAGACATGCCTGCATGAGAGTTAATTAGTTTGTGCGCGCGCATTACCGACAACTCCTAACCCCTCTCAATATCTCAAAAATTTCCCCTCTTTCTCGGTGGATGATTTTTTGTTGTGTAATTCGTGGGTTATTATGTCAGAGGCAGGAGTAAAGGCAAGATATTCTGACCCCTTGAAAAGTAATAAATATAGGATTGTTTTTTATTTTGAAAAATGAAAAAAAAACTATTTCAAAATGTATTTTCCATTCATTCTATACTAAAAAAACAAAAAAAAAGTTATTCTAAAAACTCAAAAAAGAACATCTTTTTAATGTTTTGATGATTTTTATTCTACAAAACTAGAAAAACAAGGAGAAAATATTACATTTTCATTAATTATAATTATGCTAATAAAATAAATAATTCTTTCACTTTTCATTTCACCATTTTTAATGCGTTTTTCACCATCATGATTCAAACAGATTTTCTTTTTCATTTTTTGTTTTCAAAGCTTATTCTACAAAATTACTCTGCAAACATCATTAAAAAAAACTAATACTCTGTAGACTTGTTCTAATAATATAAAAAAAATTGGAATCAAACAAGCTCAAATTTCAGGAGTCACAATTTTAGAAGGGCCAAGATTGGAAATACATAATTTTAGAACCTAGAAGTTGCGTTGAATAATCGATGTCATTATTTGGTTATTGCATGAATAGAAAGCTCTATCTAATCAACATTAATAATGGTATGGATTTTGACCTTGTCGGTCACATGATCACGGAACCGTTTGGTTATGTCCATTTTGTTAGGTGTGCGTATCGACTAAAATGCTTGGTATTGGTTATTTGGTTATGTCCACTACGCTTCTTATCTATCGTACGTCCGTGCACATCACATTTTGGACCATATATCAGACATCTTGATGAGTGAACTATTAAGATTTAATTATTTACTTTTACATGTTTATAAGATTTTCACGGAACATTAAATTCCCATCATTTATTGCAAATTTAACGGGCTAGATATAAATGTAGTAAAGGTAAGTACTGAAGAAAAAGTATATAAAATATTGTTTTATTTCCCATGCCTGGCCTTTTTGTTATATTAGCACTGTTATATATTACAGGTAAAACGATGACAAAATAATTTGAAAGTAGATAATTTAAATCTATCAAGGAAGAATTCAAAATAACTTCAACCAGTAAAGTATTCTTTATCAGGATTTTAAAATACATGTGATTGGCAAAAAGTTTTGGGAGAATTAGATTAAAATTTTACACAAAAAAATTAATTACTTTAAAGTTCAATGACAACTAAACTGAGGAGATTGACAATTTATTAATTCAGTTATTAATGGACTTTATAGTAATTAATTTTATTATATAGGACCTGAATGTAATTCTTTCAAAAGTTTTTAATAACTGAGTGTCTCTTATGTTCTTGATATCTATCCATGTCAATTTATAGCTCTTTTTCCAAATTACAATGCTCAAATTACTCCCCAGACAAATTTATAGATGAAATTATGATGAACTGCACAATAATGGGCTTATTTGTTTAAAATTAAAAATAAGTAATTTTTAGATAGTTTAGAAATTTTATTAAAAGAGATTTATTTTGTAGAAATTTTATAAAAAGAAGACCTTATTTTATGTTTGGTTGCAATAATAAAAAAGTGATTAATTAGTTATTTTTAAATTCTATAATATTTCCCTTAATTTTTGTTTTATAAAAATGATCCATTATTATATTATTTTAAAATTTTATGATATCTTATCGTATCTAGCCTTTTTAAAATACTCTCTCATCTATTAAATAAGATTATTTTTAGAAGCTACACAAAATAGCTTCTTAAAATAATCAAAATCTTCTTTTTTTCAAGTTTTGATTATTTTTAAAAGTTTAAACAAATATCATAACTACTCACAAAATAAATTTAAAAAAATAAGTGATTTTTTCATGAAATAATTAAGCTAAAACTAATGGGCCCAATGTATCCAACAAGTTGATATTATCTCTTTATCACAACAATTTAAAACCTTATACCATGCAGCATAAAATGCTTATTATTCCTTCATTTATGTAGTACTACTGACCCAACTCTCACACCATTAACAAAATAAAATAGAGACAAGATTTATGACATTGTTTGGAACTAGATATGATTTACTTCAGAGTTTGAAAAATGAAACACGCTAATCATATAACTTAAAACCACGCACATATTCTACTCATAAAAAACTAGGTCGGATAATCGTGGTATGGGGATGGCAACAAAAGATGTTTTCACTTTTAGTACTATATCAAATTTCTCAGACATATCCAACTTCGGTCCTTGAGGTATTTTCCAATCAAACAAGTGCATGAGTGTTGCAATAGAATACATAATGTTCCTCTCAGCTACAGTTATTCCTGCGCATGTTCTTCGTCCAGACCCAAACGGTAAATAGCTGAAGTCATTCCCACTATAATCCTATTTAGCATCTAAGAACCTCGAAGGATCAAAGTGAAGAGGATTATCCCAAATGGAAGGGTCTCTATGCATGGCCCACACATTCACGAACACACGAGAGCCTTTTGGGATAGTGTAACCTCCCACAGTGATGGTCTTATTTGGACAGTGTGGGGCTAATAGCGGAATTGCAGGATACAACCTTAGAGTTTCTTTCATAGTAGGAAGCAAGTATGGTAGCTTGTGAATATGAGACTCTTCTACCACATATTCTCTTCCCAATACACTATCCAATTCTTCTTGGACCCTTTTGATCACCTCTTGGTTACTTAAAATATATACCATTACAAACTCCATTGTGTTAGCAGATTCTTCTGTACCCCTGTCATCATATCGTATCCACAATAAACAAGTTAGTGATCAATACAACTTAACGACTTGGTTCAAATGTGAGGGAAAAATTAGAGATGAGAGAAAACTAAAAGAGAAAATTTCTCGAAATAGTCCTTTTTTTTACTATTTTTATGAGTTTTCCTCATAATTTTCTCTCTTCCCTATTTTTCTTCCCATCCAGGCCAGGGGTGAATGTATACAGTGGGCACAAATCTATAATGTCTCATCTTTCTAATGTTCCTTACATTACCCCAACCTCCCAGTAATTTTTTCCTTTGATCCTTAAATTCTATATAAAATAAAAAATATTTCAGTATTTTATTGCAATAAGAGGTGCATTTTTGAATTTTTATGATTTTTTTAAATAAATAAAAATACACAAATTTTGAGTGTTTTTAAAATATTATAAAAATATAGAACTGTATTGTTTCATTATCGTAAGATACTAAGTAAGTGATTTTTTTTTTTTTTTGGCCGAAGAAATAATTGGAAGGTAAAAGAATGATACCATGAGGACGGCTTTCACGTGGGTGATGGTGAGTGGTGTCTTGGAATTTTGTCCATCTTGCAATTTCAACAAGAAATCCTTACTCTCTTTATCATCTTTGTCTCCTTCATTGATCTCTTTATTCTTCTTCTTCTTCTTCAACCGCTTCTTAATCATCTTCTCAAAGATCTGATCTAACTGCAAAACCAACAATCGCATCTGTTTCTCCACACCTTGCAAATCAAATAGTGCCAGATATGGAAAAAGTCTGACAAGTTGGGCTTCCCTAGCAGTTCTGTCGTGCGCGCCAACACGTCCCTGAACTCTGCTCCCACTTCAACCCTCTCATCCCCCTCCATCGTCCCACCCCACATCATGTTAGTGATGACATTCAGTACCGTGAGAAACATCTGCTCCCCAAGATCTAACGGAGACCCAACTTGACTGTATAAGTATCCAACGGTTTTCCGAACCTCCTTGCGACGGAGCGTGCAGATGGAATAATCCAAGGTTGTGTTGCTTTGCATTATCCACTGCGTGGACACTTTTCTCAACATTCGCCACTCAGATCCATGAGGGTTCCAAAGTATGTCGCTTCCATCGTAGAATGCCACCCGACCGGCAACAGGGACATCACGATTGGCGAAAATGACGTCATGATCTTCGAGCACTTGACGAATCATTGAAGGAGAGGACACGACGATGCCATATTTGGTGCCGAGTCGCAACGAGAAGATGGGACCGTAGGTTTGAGACAAAGAGGTGAAGTATTTGTGAAGCTCAGGATCAAGAGATAGAAGATTGCCAATCAGTGGAAGGCCTGGTGGACCTGGCGGTATGTCAGAGCCGTGGTTCTTGTTGAAGCAGAACCATGCATACCAAATGGCTGCGAAAATGCCCACAAGAGCAAGAAGTAGAAGTGTGAAAGGATCCCAATGGCTCATGGAAGGCAGATCGATTTTGAAAGATCAAACTAGGTTTCTAGAGCAAGAAGAATAGCAAAAAGGAGTTTATATATAGGACTTGGGATCTGGTATGCACTTCTCTCTATGGCGTGCCTAAACATTTCGTCTAACTTCTTGTAGGCATATTTGGATTTATAATTGGTTTTACAAATTATAATTTTGAGTTCATAATCAATTTTAATATGGTATTAAAAGTGACTTTTACTTCTTAATTTTTCCCTAAAGTCTTTTGAACGTTTGAAATGCACTTCCACCCATCCATTAATACTAGAGCTGGGAATTCGGGCGGGTCGGGCTTATTCGGGCTCGGCCATAATAGGCCCGGCCCGAATAAGCCCGAACCCGAACAAGCCCGCTTTCTCGAAAAGCCCGAATAGCCAAGCCCGGCCCGAATTCTTTCGGGCCTCGGGCGGCCCGAATACCCGAATTTAATTTTTAAAATTATTTTTAATTATTTTTTTACTTTGAAATTAATTATTTTATTTTATAAAAAATATAAAATATATTTTTTTAATACTTAAATGATGTCTAGGACTCAAATATATGGTATTTTAGTATAAAATGATTTAAAATTTAAAGAATTAATTAATATTTATTATATTATATATATTTTTTAAAAACATAATTTTTTATTCGGGTATTCAGGCCAAGCCCGAACCCGATCGGGCTTGGCCCAAATTTTTTCGGGCCTATTCTGGCCGGCCCGAATAGGCCCGAACATAAAAAAAATATTTTTTTTCTAAACCCAGTTCTAAAATTTTTCGGGCTAATTTGGGCTAGCTCGTCGGGTTTGGCCTGAATTACCGGCTCTAATTAATACGTCATAATGTCCATTTTTAATGGAGCTAGTCCCACCATTTTTTTATATTTTTATAATAACATATTGGGTTAAGAGTTAATTTTTCCTTTGATTTTAGACTGCCAATAGACCTTAAGGAAAAAGTTTAAAGACAAAATTGACCATTAATCCATTATTTTATCATTAAAAAGTAAAAAATGGTGGAACGTACTATACTAGAACCACACATTATGGCCCGTTAATAGCAAGGTGAAAGGGTAGTGCACTTTGAATTTATGGGGATAAAAATGACCAACAATTGAGTTTGAGATACCACATACTTTAAGGTAAAATTCAGAAACAAAAATAAGTTTTAACCTTTTAGTACGCAATTGAGATGTTTGAATTTTTTAAAAAAATCATGATTTTACCTGATTTTTAATTTTTCTTTTTAATTATACTTAAAATTAATTTGATAAATCAATTATACCTTATAATCTAATTAAATTTATTCAGAATTAATTATATTAATTAATTTCTTTTCATAACGGATCAATTTTATTGGATCATCGTGTATCCAAATATACCCCTAATTTGTCTCCCACAATGGATCATTCATCAATTGCATTAATTATTTTTTTCATAATTGGTCAATTTTACTGGATCATTGCATTTCCAAATGTACCCCTAATTTGCCTTTTACGATTATTCATTGTTCAGTTTGTGGCGCCCGTGACAAATGACAAACACACCCATCCCACTTGTTTCTTCTATATTTTGATATCTCTGCAAGTTTTTTTTTTTTGAGAAAAAATATACATAATTCCAATAATTATGTAATAATATTAGCATATTAAAAAAATTCAACCACAAAAAAATAATATTAAATAATTTTACTTAAAATTTATATCATATTAATTAATCTTTTTATAAATCATGTTAATTAACTAATGTTTTATAGATTATGATAACTGATTTTCATTTTATATAATATCTCAATATATTTATTAAATTTTTTAATTAGTTTTTATTTGAATTATATATTATATATGTCATTTTTATATCACTTTCATTCTCTTTTCTTTTGTATTTACATACCCGCTGATTTTATATGTCAATTTTACCCGTATAAAATAACCTTATTTATGCCTTAGTTATTGTTAAAATATGATTTTTTTGGGCTATAGTGGCATGATTTTGGGTAGTTTTATTATTATTATTATTATTATTATTATTATTATTATTATTATTATTATTATTATTATTATTATTTTGTGAGCTATAGCTTTGCCGGCCGAAGCATATCTAGATAGATTTTACCTTAACAAGAAATGGTTTTATAAGTTCAAGTTCAACTAATCATTTAGAAGGAAATATTATCAATAACTCATGGATTGAGAGAGTTTAGTGAAAGAGAAAGCATTGTTAACCACTTAGACAACGAATCATGAGTCACATTACTTCACACATAATTCCTCTTAAAAATGTGCTGACTGACTATTTAAACTAAGTTAAAGAAAATTGTACAATACTACTATATATTTAAAAAAAATTCCGGCAACATGTGGTTTAAAAATAGAAGTTTCTTTTTGGAAAAAAAAAATGAATTTTCTTGGACATTTTGCCCTCTATTCATACTAAATTTTATCCCTCTACAATCTAACATAACTTAATCCAATCCTACTTAATGTCAATAACAAAAATCCCAACACAAAGTTTAGAAAAATTCGACACCATGATAGTATAAAAATTAAACTTTCTCCGACATTTTTCCTCTCTTCAAATTGAATTTAATCAAATTCATTCCCAACAGCAACCTTCACCAAAAAAAAAAAAAACAGTTTAAAACATTTGAAAGTTATATAACAAGACCGTAAAATTTTATTACTATTCAAATTAAAATTCTATTTATCAGAAAGGTGAGTAGATTTTTTGAGTAAAATGGTGTGAGTTTGATTGATTAGTAATACCACCGCAAGTTTAGTTTGTTTTATTTCATTTGCACGATGCAAATAAAATTCCTCGTCTTTATCTAAACCAGTTTCTGGATTAGAGAGGATTGTGTTCAGTTGGTACCTTAACCACACACATACCACTCATTCCTTCTACAATATATATATATATATATATATATATATTAACTGCCAAATGAAACTAAAAAAAGTTTCTGCGGGGAGTATTCAATTTTTTTAAGGAAAAAAAATACATAATTGGGAGAATTATATAGTGATATTATCTCATTAAACAATCACGGAGAAGTAAGAATTGGATTTAAAATTTTAATTTCATATTAAGTATCATTTAAATATACTATTATAACTTCTTTTATATCTTATAGGTATCATTTTATTAGAAGTAATTTTATTTTAGGGACGGTCAATTTAGTTTTTAAGATGTCATATTATATTAACTAGTTATTATTATTTAATTTTTATTTTAGTTTTATAAGATGTCTTCATACACACTTTTTATACATATTTATATTAGTTTTAATTAGAAATGCACATGTCATTTATTTTATTTTCATTCTCTTTATATATATATATATATATTAAGCGTTGATTCGACATGTTTGTTTTACATTATAAAATAATATTATTTATGCCTTAATCTATGCTAAAATTTGGTGATCTGGGGTTTTTATTTCGTCATTTTCTTAGTCTGGTTATTGTTTGTGACTTTACATGACCTTTTTCTGAGAATTTTGATAGATTTGAGGTCAAAGAGTTCAACCTAACCTATTCGGTAAGGTTAAAAAATAAAAATACCTAAATAACTTATTGGATGGACATAGGCAAAAGGATCCCAAGTTCAAACCTTTTATCTTTTTATTTATATATATAAGTATAACGATTAGGTTTTATTAAATTATGTAGAAGTTTAAAAATTAATTTTATGTTATTATATTATTTAATTACCATTGCTCTATCCCTTATATATAGACTCTTTATCCCACCTACTTATTCTCAACTATGAGAGAATTAGAAAGCAAATTAAAGCTTCCAGTAATTTCCTGAACTTATTTAATTTCTCTTTATATAGACATATTTTTCTTCTTTATTCTTCAGTTGATTTATCTATATTTTGTTTTTGAGTCAAATATTTATAAGTTAGCTTTAATTTACCTTTGTTTTTAAAAATGCTTGGTGACTAAATGTGTATTGTTTAAAGGAAAAGACTTAAGTACTTAGCCTTATATGATTAATATAATTTTATTCAATGAAATCAAGACAAGCAGATTTTAATTTATTAATAATATTAATAATAAAAATTTATTATAGAATAAATAATTTATAAATGACACACATGTCTTAATTTAATTTAAAATAAGCACCAACAGTCAAAGCCATGTTTGATGTAAGCCCATTAAAGCCATCACTCAGGCCTCAAAAAATAATTGCTTGTACCCTATATAACCAGTTACTTTTTTCTCGTTAAGCATTAATGTTAATTATATATTTTTATTAATAATTTATTGCTTACTATAACTAGACCTTATTTTTTCTACTAATTAAACATCAGTATTAATTACATTTTCCCATTGAAAACTTATTATCCCACATTTCATTGTACCTATCACTCCCATTTTCCAATATCAATTAATTATTCTTTAATTAGAGAGGCAACGTTCATATACTGTCATTATGCCACAACTTTGTTACAATCTAACTATTCTCATCTCTCCTTCTCTCTCAATTGAATCATTTTTTGTCATTGTTGTCGATTTCTTATCCAAAAAAGAAAATTGCTATGTTGAATTTGTTGATTTGCTTTTGTTACCATTTGCCACGACTGTCAAATCCTTTTTATTTGCTTATTAGATTTTTTTGCTTGCTGTCTAATTGGGAAAAAAAAAAGAGAGGCAAAGAATGCCAATCATAGATCTAAGGTGTCAACCACATCCTATTTTACTCGTTATTTTATTATACCAATAACAATTGCTGCTGAAAGTAGTTTTTCAAAACTAAAATTGCTTACATATTATTTAAAATCAACCATGTTACAAACTAGATAATTAAATGGATTATCTATATTATCTATTAAAATTAAAATATTAGAATTACTTGATTACAAATTTTTAATATCTAATTTTTCTGTTCAAAAAGCAAAAAAAATAATATGAAATACTAGTTTTTCCCTTGTTTAAAACATGTTGGTCTCTGAATTGTGAAAATACCATTTGACTGATCACAAGAGACTTTCTTCAGGATCACCTATTCGCTGATATGATACAGCAAGCTAGATTGATTATGAATAGGAATTGGGATGTCAATTTAAATTTCATGCTTATATATTTTGCTTATAACGTTGATAGTTGTGCTAATTTTGCTCATTCGATGCACCATATAGCTGCATGTTTAACCATATCGTCCACCTTATGGTTAATGGTGGAGGAGGAGGAGAGTGAAATTAAAGAAACTTGTATGTTTTTGTAAACTCTCTGTAATTCTCTTTTGAATTTATGAATCATCTTTGTTGAAAAAAGAAAACTGGTCTTCAAGATTGTAAAAGCTCATTTTTAACATATTTCCAAGCAAAAACAAATAAAAAATAAGATGATTAATCGCCCATGTTGACACCACTACTTCTGGTTTGGGCAATAACACTAACAGAAGACAAAAGCAGAATTAGAAAACAGTGGAGAAGGGAATTCAGAGAAGAAGCCATACCCAGAATCTATCGAAGTTCCTCAAATTTGGATATTGGAAGATAAGGAACACGTTTGAAAGCGGAAGCGAAGATTACATTAAATGGGGTTATCAGGAAGTGAATATGGAAGTCAAGCTCAGGTGTTTTATGTCCTCTGGCGTCTGACTATGAGTTTGTCGAATTTTCATAAGGAGGACCCCCATAGCGTAGAGCTCATTTGCTCACTGATATTAGCTATTCTATAGAAACCGAACTCAAAAGGTAACGTAAGGCGTGGTTGATTTGATGTTTTAAAAAGAAGAAATTTCGATCGTAAAATCAGAGCTGGGTCTTAAAAATGGAAACGTTCGTTGAACTGAATTAGTTACTGTTCACAATTTATTAGTTCAACTGTGATCAAATTGGTTAATGTTAAATTAATATATTTTAATTTATACATTATAATTAAATAAAAAATATATAAAAATATTTATATTTTTCAAAAAAAGATTAATAAATGCTTGATAAAATGTTATATTGTTGATAAATACATGGTTAATATTAATTATTCTAGGTTATTATTTATTTTAATTAATTTTTTAAATTTTTAAATAATTCAGATTAGTTTTTAAGGGACCAGTTCGATTTTCAATCAGTTTTTATGGTTTTTGATTGATTTTTTCGATCAGTGATCAGTTCTCTGGTGGTCAATTTTAAAGGATCAATTGAACTAGACCAAGAGTCAGCCGATTGAACCAGTCGATTCAATATTATTTTTAAAACACTAGCTTCAATTAATAAAAAAAGTTGAATCAAAGTATTTTAAAATATCAAATTAGAGTTCTCTCAAAGAACCTGTGAAGCCACCGTGAGTAATAGCAATCCCACACAATAATAGTTTAGACCAGTTTGGATAAAAGAAAATGATACCCAGCTTTTTTAGGATAATGGTTGCTAGAGTAAAGAAAAAAAAATCAATCATAAATTTAATATACCATTTTTTATAAACTAAAATTAATGGAGGGAAAAATAACTTGTAAACGCTGCGCAGCTTATATATTGATTTACGGATGAAAATGCTCACCCTTGTTCAGTTTTTGATGTTATGATATTAAACAAACGAGGCATCGAGACTTTTTGTTTTGTCAGACTGAGAATTGGTGGATAAAAGCCAAGTGATGACAAATAAAGAAGGATTAAGATATAATTTTTTCTTTAAATTATTTTTAAATAAGTAATGTTATCTCTAAATTATTTATTATAATAATATTACTCTTACCGTTTAAAAATTATAAAATTAAATAAAAATAAAATTAAATAAAATAATATTAAATATATAAAAATAAAATTATAATAATATTAAATAAAAATAATATTAAATGTATATATAAAATAAATATAAGAAAAAAATATACATTATAATTTTATAACTTATCAAATATAAATAAATTTTAGTTAAATTAAATATAAGCAGACTTAAAAGTATCTATATTTACACCTATAACTATCAACATCTTTATAAAAAAAATGGTCTCAAATCGTATCTTATACATAAAAATTATTCAAAAATAAAGTTGGCTTTTAGTGAGATCTGATTTTTGAATATTTTTTAAATTTTTTAAATTTTTTTAACCTTTTGTAATATTATGTTTAAAACCGTCCGATTTTTTTAAAAATCACTTCAGTTTTCAATTTAATTTTAATTTTTAACTTAATAATAGCTTAACTCTTATCCAATTTAGCTCAATCATAAAAATAGTCTTTTGGTTAAAATTGAGTTGTCAATGACAGTTCCGGTCGATAGTTATAAGTGTAAATGTAAATATTTTTGAGTCTACTCATATGTAATTTAATCAAGATCCACTTATGTTTGTTTTTTTAGCCTAAAGATCCACTTATATTTGATAAGTTGTAAAATTATAATTTATAATATTATTAATTTATGACATTAAACTATTTATGATATAAGTATATTTTTCTTTAATATAATTGCATTGTTGTAAGTAAACTTAATCATCAAGTTTAGTAAACTAATATAATTACATTGTTGTAGGTATCTTCATCATTTGTGCATTACATCGGGTAAAGGTGATAAGTTTGAATTTCTTTACCCTCATCACATGACAGAGAAAGATAATACTCCAGAGTTAAGGGCCGCATACCTCCAACAAAGAATATGTGAAGTCAAAAAAGACATTTTTATGGCTCCATATGTGCACTCGTAAGGATCAATTTATAATTAATAGTTTTTTAATATGGATTTACTTTAACTTGTATCATATTTAGCAGGGACCATTGGCAGTTATTTGTTCTTTCAATGAAGAGCAACACTGTCATCTTTTTATGCTCCCTCCATTACAAACTTGGGAAAGAAATGAAGAAAATAATAGACTTGTAAGAATACTTTTACTAAACTATTTAATTTAATTTTTTTTGAATATTTTTACTAACTTGGCAATCTTGATCATAGGGCAATGAGAACATATCAAAATGCAGTCTTACAAAAACATGGACATGAGCTCAAGGATCCCACATGGATTGAGCCAAAGTTGATGCTATACTTTATTAATATGTTCAATTATTAAGATTTCTTACTAATTTTTTATGATTTGTTCTTATATAGAGTCATAGACAACCGGTGAGGACGAACTTGTGCGGTCTATATTTTATGAGGCACATGCTCAATATTATCACATTAGGCATGACCGAATTTACAAAAGAGGTAAATATATATATTTTTAAAAATTTTATTTTATTATGTTATTTGAGATTGATTAATATGCCTACTTTATGAATCAAATTTTAGATGTTCAACAATTCAGATGCATTTTCTGAAGCTGAAATTGAAAACATCCGCATACGTTGGGCAACCTATTTTGTGGAGAACTTGTGAGGTTTTTTGTTACTTTTAGACATGTTTTAATTTTGATAGTTGACACAATTTAGATAATTATTAGTTTTCCTAATAGTTAAATAGTTTTATATAGTTAATAAATACTTGATAAACAAATGAATTGAGCTGTCTGATTTGGCAATTTTTATGCACAGGAATGGCAATTTTGACAATTTAGACAATTATTAGTTTTTTTAATAGTTAAATAGCTTTGTATAGTTGATAAATACTTGGTAAACAATTGTAAATTAATTGGGCTGTCTGATTTGGTAATTTTTATGCATAGGAATGGGTAAAATCAATAAAATAAATATAGTATAAAAAAATAAAATATTTTTTACACCGGTTATTACACAACCGTTGTAGAATATAATATTTTTTACACCGGTTAATATATTCTACAACGGTTGTGTAATAACCGGTGTAAAAAGTACACTTTACTTTTTACACCGGTTGGGATCTGAACCGGTGTAAAAAGTTAAGTAAATTTTTTTTATTTTTTTGTATATAATTTTCAACATCGGCTCTATAACCGATGTAAAAAATTTAATTTTTACATCGGGTTTATAACCGATGTAAAAAGAGGGACTTTCTACGTCCCCTGAAGCAACATCGTCTCTTTAACCGCTATAAAAAGTCATTTTTAACCGCTGTATAAAGTCATTTTTGTACTAGTGATTAAAATATGGAAGGGGATAGGTCAACTATATTCATTAGGGAAAGTGGTATAATTTAATTTATGAGATGGAGAGTCATGATTATTCATAAGATATGTAAAGGATTTGATGATCTTATATATTTGTGATATTGGATATTCATATGAGAAGAGTGATGACAATATAAATGTGCAATGCTTCTGCAATAACTTCATGTTAATTGATTGGTTGCAATTCTCTTATTTCAAAATATGCATATTTTCCATTTTACTTTGATTAAATTTTCCCTTAAATAAAAATTAATTGATATGCCAAATCACTACCACTAATACAAAACAGGGAAAGGGAGAAGAGAAGAGAAAATAATAGACGAAGCAATAAAATTAAAAGAGAGTAGAGAGAATACAGATAGGATGAGAGAAATTCAGAGGCAAATTGATAGTAATTATTATTCAAGGTGTACAAAATAAATGAGTTAAATTAAAACACTATTTATAGGCTCAACCATAACTTTAAAAATAAATATATAAGAAAATATTGTAGAAATTCTAAAATTATATGAAAATATAATAATAAATACTGAAAGATAATAATAATTCAAATATTAATATTTTTATTAATATGACAATCAAAATGAAATATCTTTGATCTTCAAATCTTATTAATATATTCAATTATTTCTTTTTTTTCAACCACCCTTAGGATGCACCGTTGAAATACTTGGAATGTGTTATTACCACAATCCCAGCCACAAACTCACAGCATTGATTTGTCCACCAAAAAAAAAAATCGCTAAATTAAAATTCAAGAAATCACCATACAAAATAATAGTGTAATAGCTTATTTGTAATACTCCCCATACGATGGTGGTCGGGTGGTAGCCAGTCTGATTCGCTCAAGTATGGAACGCAACCTCCACAAAGTAAGAGAGAGAGAGAAAAACACTGTAAGTTCTTGTAGACCTTTACGACATCACAAAGCCATGGAATTGAACCATGCATGCATTAATAGGGTTGTGTAAGTGGGCTAAGGGCTCGAAATGCCTGGCCCTGCTCCACCAATTCGGGTTCATCGGGACGAGCTTGA
The DNA here is from genome assembly GCF_029017545.1 of Prosopis cineraria. Lineage (NCBI taxonomy): Eukaryota > Viridiplantae > Streptophyta > Magnoliopsida > Fabales > Fabaceae > Prosopis > Prosopis cineraria. The sequence continues at coordinate 8,580,088 of NW_026555336.1, read as the reverse complement.
AGCTGGGCATTGTAGGGTTAGGCTCAAATCCCACCCGTATGAATGTAATTATTTTTAATTTTTAGTGAAAAATAATTATTTTATCATATCATATTTTTGAATATATTTTATGTAACATCTTATTTTCATGATTATCATTGATAATTTTCTTATGCTTTTAGTTCTTTAATCCTTTTCAAAATTTTAAAGTAAATTTTTAACCCAGTAATATAAAAAAATAATGAATATTTTGGAGTATATATAATTTAAAAAAATATTGCTTTTCATCCTAATGTTTGTTAGTTCTATATAAAATGTATCTTAAATAAAGAATGTTATATGTTAATAAATAACTTGTTCTTTCATTATTTCTTAAATATTTTAAAAAATATTTGTTGGAAGGCCAAATCCAACTCGAACAATTGGACATCGAACTATTACACCTTGACGCAGGAAATGGGCTGCGTTGATGGTCATCCGGGCCAACCTGTGCGCACCTTTTACATACAATATTGCATCGTGCAGGCACAGACTGCTATCTTCCAAGTGGAACTATCTCAAATCCTCCTTATTACTCGTCTAAATAACTAATCAATGTGTAGGTTTCAAAAAATTTAATTTCCTTCCAATCATAGCGTTGTGAATCAAAGAATCTATAGCATTATATATATACAACTTAACAATAATCCCACTCAAAGAAGAGGAGCAATTACTAGGCCATTTATATTATCCACGGAAAAAGATTTGAAAAAAGACCACAGCATAACATATCATATAACATTACGAACACTCAGGTGAGGATTGACCACCGTCTGAAATTAATTTTTACCTTGCAAAGAGTAACTATGCCTGTAATTCAGATGCATATTCTACTCATAAAGAGCTGGGTTTGATAATCGTGGAGTAGAGATGGCAACCAGAGGCGTTTTCTTTTTCAATGTAAGACCATACTTTTCAGACATATCCAACTTTTGCCCTTGTGGTAGTTTCCAGTCAAAATAAATGCATCAGTGTTGCAACACAATATCAAACGGTCCTTTCTGCCATGGCCATTCCTGCATATATATTCGTCCTGATTCAAATGATAAATAACTGAAATCACCCCTTTTGTAATCATATTGATGAGAACCCAAGAATTTGGTGGGATCAAAGTCAAGAGGATTTCCCAAATAGAAGGATCTCTGTGCAAAGCCCGCAAGTTCACAAACACACGAGAGCCTTTTTTGATTGTATAGCCTCCCATACTTATGGTTTCACTTGGACAATGGGGAAGTAACAATGGAACTACAGGGTATAACCTTAGTGTTTCTTTCATAACAGTATGCAAGCATGGCAAATTCTGAATATGAGACTCTTCTACCATGTCATTCTTTCCCACTATACTATCCGATTCTTCTTGAACTCTTCTCATCACCTCTGATTTGTTTATCATATGAGCTATTGCAATCTCTATTGAGTTAGAGGACGTGTTAGCTCCGCCTACCATCATATTCTGTCCATAGTATTACTTGATTGATCAATCTTTTAAAAATACATAAGCTAAAAATTTAAAAATAAATCTTTTACACTGTGATACAAAAGAATAAAGTATAATTTTTGTCCAATAACTTTATATAAGGTTTTTGTTTAGTTCTTTAATTTTATATAGTATTTTTTTAAAATTTTCTAACCCTCTCAAATGATTACTTTTTATGTCAATCATTGTTATTTTAAAAAGTTAAACTTAACATCATTTATCTAAAAAATTAAATTTAACCTGTCAACAATTGAAAATATTTTTTAAATATTTAAAAATTCAGTGTAAAAATTTTTTAGTTGATAAAACTAATGGTATTATAGTATTAAAGACTAAAAACACATTTTCTAAAATTACAAGACTAAAATAAAATCTTGTATGAAGTTAAAAATATAAAGGTGCACTGTAACCTTTAAAAAAATAAATAATCTATATTATTTGAATAAATTAAATAAATCATTTTATGTATTTTTTGCTAAGCACAAGTGTGATCATTATCGAATTACGGTTGAATATATCTCACAATAGATTCAAACCTTGGAATCATTTTAGATATTTATTGTCAACAACTAGTGTGTGCGCGCGCGCGTTAAAAGAAATTGAAGGTTGAAAGAAAAATACCATGAGGAGGGCCTTAATGTTGTTCAGGGTAAGTGGCGTCTTGGAGTCTGATTCGTCCTTCAATTTCAACAAGAAGCCGATGAAATCATTACTGTCTTGCCACTCTCCTTCTTCATCTTGTGCCGCTGCTTAGTCATTTTTCGAAAATCTTATCAAACTTCCGAACCAACGAACGCATATGTTTCTCCACTCCTTGCAAGTCAAACCAAGCCAACCCAGGAAAAAAGCCTGATACGCTAGGCTTGCCCATTAGCTCCATCACAAGGGTCATAACTTCCCTGAACTCTGCTCCCACCATTACAGTCCTTTTATCCCCTTCCACCATCGTCGTCGCACCCCAAATCATACTTGTGTTCATGTTCAACACTGTAACAAACATTCTCTCGCCAATATCCACCGGCAACCCGACCTGACTATGTAGATAACCCACAGTTTTCCGGACCTCCTCGCGGCGGAGCGTATAGACGGAGCCCAAGGTGTTGCTGTTGATTATCCATTGTACAAACGCTTTTCACAATACTCGACATTTTCAAAAAATTAAATATTTAAAAATGTAAAAAAAATTTAATCTTTTAAAATGTAATTATTAACTTTTTTTCAAAAATACTCCTATCAATAATAACTTCATATTTATTGTAGAGTATTTAATACAGATAAATATAAAAAAATAAAGTTAATTAAAAAATAAGTAACTACTTTATTAAAGGGTATAATCCGATTAAAAATGTCTTTTATTTTTAAATAAAAGGAAGAAATATAAAATTATTCACTTTCATACATACAGACTAACAACCACATACTCATTGTTCAAGCCACATATAACAACATGAAGTAATATATGTCAAACATTAGTTGTTTCCATTTATTGAATGCCTCTACATAAACTACATTCATAATTTATAGTGATAGAATTGTACCTATTTTCACCATCATACAACAAAATCTTCAATCCTTCATACTTCTTACTATTGAAAAAGCAACATATAATAGCCATGAATAAATAAAGGCTTGAATAAATAATATTTAATTGAAGTGAATTGATTATATTTCTTAACATTGAACTTGTCTATATCCATTCTTCTTTGTTCTGAACTTCTGTTCCCAAATAATTACAATCAATTTATACTCCTCCGCCCACTGCACAAAAAGGCCATACATTATGATCATTACAATAGAACAATAATTTCCTAATTAATTATTTTATTCATTAAAATATAAAGTTATTGCATTAGGTTTACCTTTATACAAATTATAGGAAAAAGTAATAGCATTATGATAAATTAGGTAAGCAATTGAGATGTCTAGCGAATTTTTTATTATCATTAATTAATAAACATTGTACATGAAAAATAGGAAAATTAAAAAAAAAATTCCTCATATCCATGATTATACTTACGATTCCATCAAGAATGAAGGAACAAATTGATTAAAAAAAAAACAACATAGCATTTGCTTCATGCCTAAAATTTTATTAAAGGGTTATTGATAGTTGGACATCTATGCTGTGTTTAGTTATTAGGAACTGAATAGTTGGGCTTCAAAATGACGATGGCCATGAAACTTCAGAGCATAAGCCATGATAAGATAGCCTTTTATTAATACACCCCATTCTTCTCAAATGGTGTCTCTAAGAAATCAGAAATTAGATATAAGAATTACAAATATATTAAAGTGAGACAAGAGAGACCAAGTCATACCAGATAACTTCATTTTCTAGTCAAAAAGGAAAGCGAAACAACCAAGACAAGACAAAATAAAATTCTTACCTTGTTTGCAGTAATTAACAGTGTTGCTATAACATCTTCCTCTAATGAATTCTCCCTAGTTAGAAGCTTTTGTACAGTAGCATTTGCCGAAGAACATAGAAGTTGAAGATTGAATATTGCAAGCATTACTTGTGGCTGGAAACAATCACACCATCAGACGACTTGAAAATGCATGTGCACACTCTCACCTACTTGTTATGCTTTTCTTTCTTTATTTTATAACTTTTAGTGGGTTTCTTGATGTAACCATGTAAAATGCAATAGTTGCTTATTCAAAGTCATAACAAATTGCATGCAAAACTTATTTCTCGATTCTAGCATTCTAAATAAATATTATTGGAATGTTAAACAAATCCCATGGTTCAATGGGCTGTCAACTTTAAGTCTTGTCAAAAATTCCAATTTTATTGTTTTTGACATGCTATATGGGAGATGAATGAGGCCACATCTATACAAAGTCTCTGATGCAAACTAATACATCTATAAATCGGAGGCATACAAATATCAAATGACAACTCCCAAAACGTTATCAAGTCTGTCCATAAAAATCAGTTGCAAGAAATCAGTTACTTTTGTTATCAATACGCAACTGCTCTTGGGCCCAGACATGCCAAGAGGGTTGCAGCTCTAATTGACAAAGAAAAATAAAAAGAAGAAACCAAAAAGCTCATACCTTCGCCTCAGCCAAGAGTATTTCCATGCCTTCTGGTTTTTCCCTTCTAATACCTTTCTCATAATGTCTGCAGTCAAAATTGTAAGGCAAATAAGTTCTTCAATGGTACATTGCCATTTGGGACTTGCAACTTTACTTCATTAAACAACAATCTATACCACAACTATCAATTCATATCCTATCTCCGCTTGAATCTGTTTGCTAGCCTTAGATAAAGAAACCCAAAATTATCCGTGAGAAGCAATTTATTTCAGTATAGTACATGGGAAAACGGGTCTTTTGCAAGGGAAAGGAATACATATTAGATTTTAACATGTACTAGTAAGTATAAGTCATGATAAGACAACATCTAGTAATACACCTCATTCTTCCTTATCTTGATGTCCCTAAGAAATCAGAAATAAGATATAAGAATCAAAAGATATTAAAGTGAGAGAGACAAACCAAGTCATGCCTTTTTACTTGACAAACAAATGTTACAAAAGTTTCCAACCTTTACAGACAAATTTGTGGTTCTTTCATGTGCAAACTTGCCCATGAAGTGATGAAGAAAATTATTAGCACAGAAACAAAACCTTCTCAAAATTACTGACGTGTAAAGATAATATTTTACTTCAATTTTAACCAAGAAGCTTATCTTGAAATTACAACTCAAAATCAAGGTGGTGATGAAACAATAAAACACGAGACATGCTGCAAAATGCGCCAACTCATAGGATATTTCACTCGATGCACAGAATGGACAAAAACCATAATTAACACAGAGTTGGAAAGGGCGAGACAGATGTACCAATCTCAGCAGAACTGGTTAGAGGGAGGAGAAAGAAAAATTATTACTTTTGTTCTTCTCAAGAAAAGGAATGAGTACTTCTACCTATGCAAGCAAAGGACATGTGAATTACAATCAAACTCATCCTCACTCTTCTTCTTGTTCCCGATCTTACCACTGTGAGTGACGAAGTTTATCTCTCCAGCCTTATTTGTCAATCGAGTCTAATTTTTCATCGATATCCAATTAACTCCACTCTCTCCGAAAATCCCCTATAATTCCCGTCCCTCTCACGATCTGTCATTGAGAACTAAGAGTATATCGGGCAGAGGAGGGAGGTCGATGGTTCCTTAAGATGGGAAAAGATGAACAGTGGGTATACAGAAATGATAACGAAAAACACAATAGAGAATAGAAAATGATCTGAGTCGAAAAGTTACCGCGGTGGCCTCTCGAGAAGCTGTATACAAAAGGATCAGTTCGAAGTCCCACTGAGAATATCCAACACATCCTTCCCTTCACATTCTGTCTACTTCTCCTCGCCACCTTCGTCTTCCTCCAACCCAGTCTCCTCACTCATGAGTTGCTGACATTTCTTGACCTACTCCAGTTCTGTTAGAGAAGCGTCATGGTGGCCAGAGGATTAAAGAGGCAGCTACCATGCCATTGCGTTGCGCAGGTTTTGTGCATAAACTTCTCTTCAACCACCAGCACCCTCTTGCAGATCACATAGGCACCGTCACAATCGCATGGAAGTTGAGTAATATACGCCATTGTTAAAAGCAGACAAGCTCAACAGAGAAAAATGGAGAGTGAATAGAGCGTGTAGGATGAGAAGAGATAAACAGTGAGTAGGGCAGGGGAGGTGATATGAATTGACATTCACGGAGCTCAAGGTGATCAACTTTTTTTTTTCCCCTTTTTAATCAATAGTACCATGGTAATTAGCATCAATGCCATAAGATACCCTCAATCTGAATTAGGCAAACTAATCCATGAAAATCCCTACTATGAACAGTTACGTCTTGTCTTTGGGCTCCTCTACTGACACGTTGGCTCGGCTTCCCCTTAAACGGCTCGGCTTGAAAGTGACTGGTCAAGAGGAAAGTTGTCTAAATAACAAAAGAGACACTTCTACATGTGATAGGTTTTACACTGGCCTGTCAGGTATGCTTCTCTCTGTAATGCCTGGTTAAGGGTGAAGAGAAACTTGACTCCCTCATCATATTGATGATCTTCTTCAAAGCTCATTCGGAAAATTTTTGAAATTTTCTCTCTTCGCAAGTTCACCATTTTTTTTCCTTTGAATGTTACTGCTCATGCCTTTTCTTATTCCTATCATACAAAAGAATCTGAAGATCTCGTCATATGAAAGCATTGCAATCGTTCAGAAGTTGAGGGGATTATTGATGGTATGCTTCAGTTGACATGAGAATGACTATTCATTCCATCGAAAGGTAAGTTCATTTGTTTAAAGATATTGACTTTCTGAAAATTCGTCTATCTTCTCCACAAACACACTTGCTCTATCTCTTCATCTAATTTATTTTCATGGCTTTACTATTTATTACACCGAAAGGTAAGTTCATTTGTTTAAAGATATTGACTTCAACAAGGTTGTTGGGATGCATAGCCCATGATTTTGTGGTTAATTATTCATCTTTCTGGTTTCATTGAGCGGTCTTTCTTGATGCCTTCAACCATTATGTCTAGTGACCTGTTTTAGGTTCATTCAATTCTAACATTCGGATTAAAAATGAACAATGTACTAGAGTAGTTACATGCATAGGTTTAGTCCATGTCTTCCGTTGAATGGTTGTATATGCAACATAGGAGTGATCTTAACATACGTGTAATCTTTGATCTTTCTTATTATCAATGACTGATCAATCACCTCTGGAAATCTACCAAGTAGATAAGGGACGTATCTCTTCAACTCTTCCATGTAGTCTGCGCTTGGACAAACAGGGTGGTTATCAGCCAAATCCCAATGAATATTGTAGAATCCTAGCATTCTGATAAGGCCATACAAATAACGATGGATCAAATAACGAGCATCGTACCATCCCCATTTTCCTGGAAGAACTCTCCTGCCTTCATATCCATGTATGATGAGGCTGTCTACAGTAGCAGTTGTTCGATAGACAAGCAACGATCCACAGCTCATTCGGATCCATGTCACACCATGATCAGTCCAATTTTGCAGTATTCCATAAAATGGGGAGCTTGTGAACCTGTTGAAGTTCTCCATCTTTCTTTGTGTGTTGGTGTGTTAAACCTTCAATTGAATTGTTGTGGTGTATTTATTACATGTCTAGACTCTATTGATGAGGCACCTGGATATTCTTCTTGTATTGTAATATAAACTGTATTTCTGCACATATCACAATGTCTCCCATCTTATTTTTTATTCATGGTTGTAACCCTGATTATTTCACAGCATTGAAATTTGATTACTCATTGTTTTTGGTATGTACTTTCAGTCAATAAATAAGAAAATTGATATTTCTTCTTAACATTTAACTTCTCTGTGTACAAAATGACATGTTTTAGCTTTGATATTGTCTTCTCATAGACCCATTATATAAATTTTAAATAATTTAGACAATTTTGATCGTCGTACTATGGTTTAAATGTTTGCAATTTTTTTTTTTTGTTTTTAGTTCTGTCAGATAAAATTCAAGGCATATATCCCTTCGTTTTCATCAGAATAGTATTGCTATCAAATGTGTGGATATTAACAGATGTACAAAAAAGTCAAAGTATATGTAGCTTTATCTGACAAGTATTTATTGTTCTATTTAAACGTAATATCTGACATACCAACAGGCTGCACAAAAATAAAACGATACTAAACTTCACCTTAATTCAAAATTCGATCTCTCTCATAAAAAAAATTCAGTTAGGTAACTCATAATTCAATTTTGTTCAGTGATAACTTAAAAATTAATAAGACCGGATTTGGTTTGTAGAACTAGAGACTAATCCTGTCAATCCAATACTCACTTAGCTTTTTTTTTTCTTTTTATTCTATGAGAGGCAATAATTTATTTCAACATAATAAATTCAATTAAGATAGTAAAAATACTTATAATAATAATAAATTCATAATAATTTTTAACAATAAGAAAAAAATATTTCTGTTATAATTCAAATGATTTAAATTTATAACTTTAACAAAAACAGCACTCAATAAAATTCAACAACACTACATTACAACAACAATTTAAAAACAAATTCAACAAAATTTTATACAATTATCTCTTTAGCATCAATTACACTTCAAACATTTGTTAAAAATAAATTAATTATAATTATAATAAAAACATTAATAAGACTGGATTGAACCAAATAATCTGAATGCCTAGTCTCTTATCTAGTCCAACCTGAAAAATTGTCTAACTTTTTAATCTTTTTTATCTTAAAGGACTAGTATCTATACAAATCGAACAAGATTAAAATTATCTTAAGTTAGACTGAATCAAACAGGATTGAAAATTTTGTGCACAGTCCTACCAATAGCAGCCACTTTATTTGTTAAGTCCTTTAGGGTCATCTTTTTAGTTATATCTTTGATATATCTAGGATAGATCTTGATTTGTAGGGTCGATATTTGTTGTAATTTGGTTTAGACTTGCATTACTGCTTTTTGATTCCTTCCTTTATGCCTACCTTCGAGCTATTAATTACCCAAGGGTTAAACTGCTGTCTGATTAATGTTACATGTCAAATTGATTTTAGTTGTTGTCTGTCACACAAGTTCAGTTATTGGTTAACATAAATGGGCACTTATTTAAGTCTTGAAAGTTGAATTGACAGGTGCTTGTGCATATGCTTTTTATTTATTTTCATTTATTTTTTGTGCCATTTTTGCATGAAAAGGCCTCCGTGCGCATGCTATCTATTTCTATTTCCATGTAATCGCCTCTGTTCCATCTTCCTACACCCTTAAGGTTAGATATATTACATTTAGCCACCTGTAATAGACTGATATCATTGTAAGTATAAAACTATATAACTATTTGCTTCTAAGAATTTCTGTTAAAAACTATTTTTTTTTCAAACTATTAATTCTTTGTCATCTGAAGGTTAAGAAGTAGTTACCAATATTTGATTGTAAATATGAGTGAAGAAATATTATTTTTAATACAAAGTTATGAGAAGGTATTGTAACAATGAGTGAAAAATACAAACTTATGAGAAATACAAAATTAGCTATATACTAATTTTAAACATGATAAAATCCATCATGCTGAACTGTTCTACCTATTAAGAGCTATATATATATATATATATCCAACTTCGTTTTGTAAGTATGCCTCTCATTTAGTAGCCACAATACATTACAAATGAATGAAAGATACCAGTTCTCATTACCATATAAATGGCATGCAACAGATTAATTTGCCTGATTCAGATTGAAGATATCTTATGGTATAGATGCTAATCACCATGTTCTAATATGAACCAATCTACCACCTCAACTTCTTTTTTCTTTTTAAAAAATACCAGTTCCTCATCATTATGAAGGCCCTCTGTGAATGCATCTACCTTAAGCATTTATCAATTCATACTTAATGATTATGTAACCCCTAATATTAGCATTTGAGCTTATGAATAACCTCAGGACAAAATATAATAATAGTATAAGTAAGTTGTCTAAATTTAATTCTAGTTACTTTTACATTCCTAGTAAATAAAAAATGAGGATGAGATACATTTTCCTTTGCAACATTGCTTGATCAGTATTAATCAGCCACTCTCTAGTCAAAGTCATGAAAAGTATAACCTTGCATGCTAAGGTTCGGAATTGCTTTTTAAAATTGTCAGAATAAGCTTCAGATGCCTTTCTAGCTATAACAGACTCTGGTTTAGGTTCATATGCTCTGTTTCACCTTTTGGCACGGACTAAGGTGTATACTTGCTTGTGATACATTCAAACTTTTTTCTATAAATCCTAGCACAAGTAATATCTAAAACAAATATATATTCTGAGCTAAAACAAGTAGCCTAAAAGGCAAACTTATCCCTCAAACGTTCATACATCCATGTCCCATAATTAAGACAATTAAAACAAACAAATTAAAAAAAACATTTAATGAAAGATAATGGGGCTTGTAGCAAGGCTCTCCTCGCAAACAGTAGATGAGAGATTAAAACATCCCATAAAAAATATTTAGTGTAGATTTCATTTTTATGCACATCACCGGCATAGTTACTACAAAGCTTTGGCGTATCCTCGGATTGGATATTTACAACAGAATAATCAATAACGTTTCACATGCGAAAATGAATAAACTGCAAAATATCAAAGCAAGACAAGAAGAGATCATAACATGCTTTAATAAGGATTATTCTCAAAAGCAATGAGTAGAAACAAAACATATAATCAATTACAAAGGAAAGGAAACAATATGCTAAGAAAATATCTCAAAGAAGAAGCAGATCCTTCACAGTTAACATCACCAAAAAGAAAATTTTCAAATCACAAACCCTTAGCTCCTTCAAATCATTATAGTTGAAAGTGGTCCTGATATGACAAACCTCACAAAGCCTCTAACATGACCATAATGTATGAGAAGCTTTGACCTATCCATACACCTCCTTCCGTTTTGAGATATACCCTCATCCACCTCATTTCGTTTTGATTTTTAAAAAAGAAAGAAATATTTAATACTCTCTTAATACTTCTATCACAACACAACCATTTGACCAAGAAAGTATTATTATTCATGCATCAAGGACACATGTTAATCTTTGGTTAGCATGTGGGACAACTTCTGCACATATAAACAATCTTACTCATAAGGAATGCAAAAAGGGTAATTGCTTAAATTTGGCAACTAATCTAAGATTGAACGTAAATCAAGCAAAAATAAGTGCAAAGAAATACCTCTGCCATTCTACTGTAAAATAAAAGAATTGAACTAAACCTAAATCCTAAACAGCAATTACCCCCAAAATCATTAATAATTCTTAAACAGAGCATATGGAAGGAGAACCACACCAAAGAATAAAATAAAAAACAAAATGCAAGAAGAACAATGCTGAGGGTTCTTGGTCGCCATTGAAGTCTAGAATCTGGAAGTAGTAGAACAAAGATGAATGGCTTTTCAGAGAAGTTCACAGTACATCAAAGGAAGCATGATTTCAACGTAAAGTTTCAAACATCAAAAAACTCAAGGTGTTTCCTTAGTTCAAGCAATAGTGCAAAAATAAAAATTAACAAATAGAGAACTTAATAGGAATACAAATATTGAGATAAACTATGCAAAAATAAAGAAGAAACCTGCAATGAGATAATTGCTAAAGATGATGCTGCTCCGCCACGGTGACCAATCGCAAAAAAGCAAGAGAATCTGAAAACTAAAAATAAAATTTAAACTTTTAAAGGAAATAACAAAAACGGATAAGTGATAATGTAAAGTGATCTCATAAAGTCAAAGAACCTAGAAGCCAACATCACTTAGTGTGTGTTTGAATTATAAAATTTATAACTGAGGTTAAGATTCAATTGAAATTAGTGAATTGAAGTTAGAAGAAAAGTCAGTGAATATAACGTAATTTATATTTGGATACCTTTTTTCAGAAGTTAATTGGATAAATTAAATTTTGTTTGGATGATTTGATTTAAAAGCCAGTTAAAATATATAATAATTAAAATAGACATAATTATATATATATTATTAAGTTAATATTTTTTAAAAAATATTAAACTTCAAATTATAATTTTTAAAAAATGGATTAAAAATATAAAATAGAATGGTAAATAAAAAATATTACTTTTTGGAAAGGTAGAATGAAATGATAACTTTACAAAATATTCAAATACAAAAAGTTATAAACTCTGAGTGTGGTTTTGACTCTCTCTCTTGGGACTCATGTTTCTCCCTCCTTTAAGCCATGGCTAATTCCGGCTAACGAAAGTACCACCAGACCATCCTAAGATTGATGAACCAAATGACAGGAAGAAGAGGAAAAAAAAAATAGATGTTCCTCAAGCAATCATGGACAACCAAATGGAAGAAAAACCCTCGGACAGCAAGGAGGAATCTCGTGATGATGCCTCTGTTCCTACCACGGGTCCCCCTAAAAACAAAGGTAAACAGACAACTAAGCTACCCACGACCTACAAAGACTCCTTATTGGGATTCAATGGTATGGCAAACCGTGGAGAAATAATGGAAAAAGATGAACTTTTCAAAGATGACAATGAAATCTCCTGGATGCTACCAGAACCATCAGAAGAGGTTAAGAAAATGATGCATCTATACCCCGTTGTTCCCATAACATAAGAAGAATTCAACGAATGGTGCTAGCCATGGAACTATGCATTGATCCTCACTGTTTTGGGCAGAAAATTCCATATATCTCATCTAAGAGAAGAGCTTGCCTATCTCTAGGGCATCTCAAAGTTTGAGTTAATCAACCTGCCAAACAACTACTTCGTAGTTCACTTTCAAGATGCAGAAAACTGGAAAATGCATTACAAAAAAGTTCTATATGAAGGACCATGGGTGGTTAAGCAACATTATGTTCTGATTCAGCACTAGACACTATATTTTAACCCTTATCACAACCCGCTTGGACGTATTGCAACCTAGGTTTGCATACCAGACTTTCCCATGCATTGCTACAACAACCACTTTATCTCTCGATTGGGGGCTCGAATAGGAAGAACATTAAAAGTTGATATGAACACCCTTGAAGATATGCACTCAAAATAGTGAAAGTGGAAAGAGGTAAATTTTCCTGAATTTGCATTGAGCTTGATTTGCAAAAAAAAAAAGCTTGTTCCACATGTCATAATAGTAAGAGAAATCTTTAATGTTGTATACAAAGGATTAGGAGTTATATGTTTCTCCTGTGGTTGCTATGATCATAGAAAAGAAGCTTGCCCTTGGAGAACTAGCTCAAGCACATCTTATGAAAGTCAAAATCATTCAACTCCGATCATTGTGACTTTGACAAAGATGCGGAAAAGCAAACCAAAAGGGATGACAGATTTGGCATATGGATGCTTCACTACTATTAGATGATGTCTCATTATGCGAGAAGGCCAGATCAAAAAGATAAGCCAAGGGTCACATCAGGATATCATATAGGAAGCAAAAATCTGACTACTTTTGTATAGAAGTCAAGGTTTGCAATTATTGAGGATCTCGAGAAGGATGTTCTTTAAGAGCCAAAGTCCAACCTTAACACCACTCTGGCTATCAAAGCGCCTGAAGAAGATGTAAAGTTTAATACCACAAAGATGAAACAGGACCCCAAAAATCCACTATTACCAAGGCAACTAAACCAACTCACCTAAAGGAAAAGAGAAGAACCCACCTCTAAGTCAACCTACGAGCCTAAAGGAAAGGAGAACAAGCACCTTCTTAATGGGCCGTCTGCCAACACTAGTAATGAGCCCAAGAGCAAAAACACAAACCAAATGAAGCCCAGTGATTTAGGCCAGAGATTGAAAGGCATAGCTCAATCCAAAGGGAGAAGGGAACATGTGATGGTACAATGGTCCACTCTGACCCTATTAATGAATAATCCAATCATGTCCACTAACCTCATAAAGCATGAACAGATCAATCACCAAACTAAGCCCTTACCATTACTACTCCCAATCACCTCAAACACTACCACTCAATTAGACTCTTTGAAAACCAAGTCCAAAGCCTCCTAATCCTTTGGACTCTAACTTTGATGATGTTGAAGACTATATGGACGAATATGAATCGATTGTCTCAAAAATGCAGTATGCAAAAGAAGACCTCAACGAAGGGAATGAGCCACAGTAATGCTTTTCACCCTATTAATCCTTCAATTTTTCATGATTTTTGCCTCTTGGAATTGTAGGGGTGCCGGAAGTCATGCATTCCCTTCTATTTTCAAAGATATAATTAAGAGAAATCATATTGACATTCTTTACCTTAAAGAGCCAAGAATTAGTGGACCACAAGCTGAAAAGATAGTATGAAAGTTGGGTTTCAACAATTGGATCCATATAGAATCAAATGGCTTTGTAAGAGGGATTTGGATTCTATGGAATAGCTCTAAATTTATTGTTGATTACTTTACCTCAAATGTGCAGCTCATACATTGCCATGTCACTGACTTAAAAAATGGAGACAAAGTGGCCTTAACTGTAGTTTATGGGGAAAATTCTAGCAATGGTAAGAAAGCTCTCTGGGACTCAATAAGATTGCTTTCTCACTCTATCGCTGAATCGTGGCTTGTTCTTAGTGACTTCAACTCCTTCCTTAACCATGATGATAAAGAAGGAGGCCACCATCTACTTTAACAGATATGACTTCTTTTAATGCCTGTATAAACTCCTCTGGCCTATTCATTCTTAACCACCAAGGTGACAAATTCACCTGAGGGAAGATTGATGTTAAAGAATGTCTTGATTGGGCTTTTGTAAACCTCCCTTGGATTAACAAATTTTCAACTTTATCTCTACTTCATGATCTCTGCTACAAATGAGATCATAAAGTTATTGTGTTTAGCTCAAAACGCCTCCAACCTCTTCCTCTAAGAATAAAAAGATTCTCATATCAAGCTGCATGGGCCATAAAGGTTGATTTCTAAGGACTCATTGCAAAAGCTTAGAATCAACAAAGTTAGACTGATGGAGTCTCTACTTTTTAAAGAACTTCCATTGAATGGAATAATTCCCATGTCGGGAACATCTCGAAGAAAAAGCTAGTGGTTCTCTAAAGACTAGAAGGGATAGATAAGAGCAAAAAGACAAATCCCTATAATAGACTTAAAAGGCTTGAAGATAAGCTTTGGCAGGAGTACATCAAACTCTCTAATCAAGAAGCAATAATCTAGTACCAAAAATCACGTTGAACTGGCTTCGATGGGGCAACAAAAACACCAGCTACTTTCATACATCAACCATGGTAAAAAGGAAATGACAGAAGATTACCTCTCTTAAAAATGATAAAGGTACATGGGTCTCTGACCAATCTATCCTCAAGCAAACGGCAAGAAATTTCTTCAAAAGTCTTTATTGTAAAGATCCTTCTGTGCCACCTCTAAATGGTTGGTTTTCTACTTTTTCCTAAGCTACATGATTCTATTTTATCATGGATTCACAGACAAGTTGATGATATAGAAATAAAAATGCTGCTTTCCCTATAGGTGCATCCAAAGCTCCTGGTCTTAATGGCATTCAAGTCTACCTTTTTCAAACTCAATAGAACATAATTAGAACCTCTATTTTTGCTGACCCTTCTCAAGTCACCAGCATCAACAAGATCAATATTATTCTTGTTCCCAAATGTAACAGCCCCTCCTCTTTAAAGGACTTAGGCCCATCTCCCTTTGTAATATGAGTTTCAAAATTGTGACAAAACTGCTGGAAAACAAGCTTAAGAGTGCTCTAGATAAACTAATTGGGTAAGAGCAATGTAGCTTTATTGCAGGGAAATCTACTATGATAACATTATAACAACTCAAGAAGTCATCCATTCCATGCGATGCACCAAGAGGAAAAAAGGTTTTGTTGCTATAAAAATGGATATGGAAAAGGCTTTTAATAGACTTGACTGGATTTTCATAGAAGATAGGCTAAATTGCATTGGCCTTGAATAGAACCTCATCCACCTTATTATGACATGCATCAATTCAGCAACAATATGTGTCCTTTGGAATGGTAAAAAAAAGTGAAGAGTTCAAGCCATCAAGAGGCATTCAATAGGGTGACCTTCTTAACCCTTATATCTTTGTTTTATGCATGGAGAGGCTTAGACATTCTATTAAAGCTGAATGTGAATCAAAAAATTAGAAACCATTTAGATTCACTTGGAATAGCCTCAAAATCTCATATCTCTTCTTTGCTGATGACCTTATCTTGTTTGCAGAAGAATCAATTGACTAAATGGAAGAAATATGGCATATCATGCACAATTTTTGCCTTGCTTCTAGTTATAGAGTAAATCTGGATAAATCTAAAGTCTTTGCTTCCCGCAACGTCAGTTTTAATCATGCTCTACAACTTAGTCAATCCTTAAGGATTGGACTTGCATCAGACTTGAAAGTACCTTTATGTCCCCATCATCTATAGAAAAGTCACTAAAGCTACCTTCAAACCCTTGGTTTAAAAAGTTAGTAAATGCCTATCTAGTTGGAAAAGCAAATACCTGAGCATGGCAGGGCGATTTGTTCTCATCAAAGCAGTTTTATCTACTATGCCCAGTTACCAAATGCAATGTGTTCTATTACCTAAAGGTACCCTAGCTAGAATTGAACAAATCAGCAGAAGCTTCCTTTAGTCTCAAAATGAAGATGCTAAACACATTCATATAGTAGTGTGGGATACAATGATCAATAAGAAAGAAGATGGTGGTCTTGGTATTAGATCTCTGAGTAATCAAAACAAACCTTTCATTCTCAAGCTTTATTGGATCTTATAGACAAAGCCTGACACTTTATGGGTTCGTTGCTTAAAGGCTAAATATAATTGTGACCCCTACCACCCAAAATTTATGAGGAAAAAAGAAAATCCTCTCTTACTTGGAGATCCATTTGTGATGTCTAGGATATATTCTCACAAGCCTTGGGAATGAAAATTAATAGTGGCAGAAACACTTATTTCTGGCTTGACCTCTGGATGCCTGTCCCTAAGCTACTCTTATGCTATATTGAACAGAATCCTAACCTCTTCAACTAAGTAGCCATAGTGTGTGACTAGCTTCTTTATGATGGGCTTTGGAATATATCTCCTTAGTATAATTGTTTGCCTTCTTGGGTCATAAATGTTGTTAAATCTACCAAACTACCTACTAGATTTAGAACTGATGAGTATTGGTGGAGACCATCTACAGATGGCCAATTTACTGTGAATAACACCTATGATTATCTTACTCAACCTTCTATTGATAATAGGAACTCCCTTTAGGTGAGAATATGGAGATAGCTGGTTTAGAAAAAATCAAACTTTTTATGTGGCAAGTGTCCCATGAAAGAGTTGCTACAAACTCACTCAGAGCCTTGAGAGGTTTCACAAATAACTTTAAGTGCCCTTTTGAGTGTCATCATGAGGAAAGTTTAATCCATTTATTGAGAGATTGTGAACAAGCGAAACAGATTTAGAGAGGGATATTATCACCTAACTTTACTTCATCTTTTTATATTGGTGATTTGTAGGTTTAGCTCAATTAGAACTCTACACACTCTTTAGGATATTTTGTCTTTAAATCATGGCCCTGGATGCATGTGTTCAATTTGGTTTATTGGGGCCTCTTGACCTCTCGTTGCAAATTTGTATTTGAAGGTCAAAAGCCCAAAGTAAGCGAGATAATACACAAGTGCATCCATCAATTGTCAGAATAAGTGATCAATAACCAACTGATTCATAAGGTTTTCCTCAATACTTTATCCACCGAGGACGTTTGGACTCCACCCATTAATAGTCATGTCTGCCTTAATGTCGATGGTTCTGTCAAAGATTAACATCACACTGCTTATGAGGGAGTAATCCGAAACAACAAAAGCGAATAGGCAATAGGTTTTCACAAAAACCTTGGTCCTTATCAAAGTGCAAATGCTGAAATCTTAGCCATCAAAGTAGGTTTAAAGGTTTGCCACCAACTAAACTATAAAAAGATTAAAATATATTCAAACTCCAGGGAAGCTATCCATACTTTGAATTATGACCAGGCCTTTGATCACCCATTACATGATGACATAGAGTTTATTAGGAATTTTCTCTTCCTAAATGAGGGGGTCACATTACAACATTCCCACAGAGAGATTATTCAATATGTAGACTACATGGCTAAAATGGGTCAAGCAAGTCTACTTAAGATAACTTTGCTGCCCTGGGTTCCTAATGAATGTCTTGCTATATACTTAGTAGATCAATGTTTTGTTTAACCCCCATTTTAGTTTGCTAAACTTCTTCTAAGCCTAGCTTACCTCTTGTATTTCAAAAAAAAAGTTATAAATTTATAAATTATAAAATATTTAATCTAAAAGGATTAAATATTATAAATTATAAAGTATTTTTTGGTTGCCTCTACGAACCATGCCTCACTGAAACAACCAGAAGTTATCATCCTTACAAGGTGTGAACATGACGTCAACCTCATTATCGCAAATCCACTAACGTAGGACCACGCTGGACCTTTTCTAATATGGAAGTCTCCTTGCTGCAATGCTACTTAATGATCTTCCGTGAGTACTACCAAAATTGCTACTTAAAGTGACGATACAGGGGAGCATCAGGCCCATGCAGGTCGTGTTAATGTTGGCATCTATTGTGGAAGATTTGGTGGCGGCAACGGTATGTTAGTATATGAAGGAAGGTCGCCGTCTAGTCCTGTCGAGTGTCGACCCCTCTGATTTTGACCTCCATTATTCTTAAAAAGTGAGCCACGTCAATTTGTGTTTGTGTTTTCTGTTGTTTCAGTATTTGTATAGCTATATGAGAGATGAAACGATCTAATTAATTTGGGGTGGTGAACAGGTTTGCAAAGGAAAGAGAAGTTAATTGAGCTTAGATCTAGGAGCTTCTTTTTGTGCCCACGAAAGTACAGCAGTATAAGCCTAATATGAAGCGAGGAATACGATAGGCGAGCAGAAGCAAGAAGAAAGAAGGGACGATACCCTACAAATTCAAACATTGTATGTAATCAACACATAGTCGATGGAAGATTAGAAGGCTACAATGATAGCGAATACAATTTCTAGTCAAAGCTGACTCGTGAAGACTCATGAAAGCTAAGGCAGAGCAAAGTCGATCATTGATGAAGATTATAGAGAGAGAAGACTGATAAAACATTAAAATACTCTCAACGTTCATTAACACTCGGTAAAAAGCTCCATCTAGCAGCTTTGTTAAAAACAAGCGTTTCCCTTCCAAGTTTACTTTTTTTAATCCAAACAAAATTTTGACAGCTTATACCTTTCCAACTTAGGTTGGAGCCATCCTAACCTAAGTTACAATGTTATCCAAACATACTTTGGAGTAGATGTGGAGTCACCCGAAGTTAGTTGACAGTGAAGACGTCTTCTCCTTAATCTAACGAAAGAAGCAAGGAATAGTAAAGCAAGAAATAGAGAGCAACGCGAACAAATTTGATGACACTCTAAGTAGATGACCAGATTTGACAACACTCCATACACTCAGAAAAACATAAGATTGAAGCTTAGGATGCTAAACTCTTTTGGTTGATTTGTGCATCAAAGGTAGCTCAAAGAACTTCATTTCTCCTTTTAGATTGAGGAAATAATAGAGGGCATCTACTCACCAGAAGCTCTATCTACTTACTAAAACATGGCTGACGGACATGAAGAAAAGAGAGAGTGACGGTGCGGCTATTAGAAGAGCAGGGTTGATATAGTAAAAAATGAGGCCATTGATTAAACTAACGGGGGAAGCGAAGGTAAGAAAGAAACCAGTGAAGAATGAGAGGAAAGATCAAATGAAGAAGAGAAAAGAAAAAAGGAAAGAAGGAGAGGGTATGGGAGATGGAGAACAGAAGAGAAAATGGAAAAAAGGAAGAGGAAGCAGACATTGGAGAGAGAAAGGTAAGGAAGAAAAGAAAGGTGAGAGGACATGTAAGAGGGAGAAAAAAGAAAGGGGAGAAAAAGAAAGAAGAAAAAAGGGGACAAGTCATGAGAGAGAGGAAAAAAAGATTGAATTTGAGAGGTCAGCTAGTTAGGTGAGAGAAAGTGAGAAAACTAAAGCATTTTAAATTTTAAAATTTATAAAACTTGAGGGGTAGACCAAGAGAAAGAGAAATAATTAGACCAAAGTATTTGACCAGAATTTTTTTAGAGCCTAATGCTTAGTCAAAGTTAGTTTGTGAAAGGCAGTAAGCCCAATGTCAAGCTAGAAAATATTAAATTAGCCATCACTGTTCATATGAACAATGAAAATGAAAGTAGAGAGAAGCTGAGATGAGCCATTTAGAAGTTGCAGCTTAGGAGGTTTTTATTTTATCGATAATAGAATGGCTATCCACCCAACTCTTCTATGTTGTTTTCCTTTTATAATTTATTTAACGTTTGTAACTTAAAATTCTGCACTTATCCTATCATGTGTTTTTTTGTTGTTTATATTTGTATGGGCATGTATGTTAGGTTAATTGAGATTGGGATTCTAGATTCTATTGTTAAATCTTTTATTAAGTTGTGTTGATTTTATGCTAATGTTGTATTTAATCTCCAGTCAAATATATAGTACAAGTATGGGGTGTGATTGAAATCAATGTTTTAAAGGTTTTGTGTTTCTTCCTTTATTGCTTTATAAAGTTCTTTAGATACAATACAATGATTCTGGTAAGGTTATTATCAATCACAATCCAATATATCATATTGTGGAAGCACATGTAAATAAATAAGATATTCCACAGTTGTATATGAAGTAACTTATTATTTTGTAAACTTAACTATTGTCATTTTCCTTATATGTTTCATAAACATAAATATATTTATTTTGTGATGTACAAGTTATAGAAAACATTAATTAATAATCAGTATATATTTCTAACTATAAAAAATATGAATAAATACCTATGAGGCCTTTACAATTTATAGTGTTTATATATTCTATAATATTTTGAGCAACATATGGAATATAAAAAAAAGAGTGATATTGATAAGTACAAAATATGAAGTCTAGTCATGTATAATAGAAGAAAGGTGCATCCTTATAAATTCATTTCTTAATAGAAAAACGTTAAATAAAAAAAGGTATATAATAATCCTAGAAAATATTTCCTCATTTCCATCCTCAGTCATTTGAAGTTCAACTCCTATTTCAGAAGGTAATGGTAGTGAATAGTGTGGTAACACCAGTTCTACACTGTCAATACTCTCTGATATCAATCCTTTATCATTATAGCTCAATGTCATTGATTAGAGATGAATAGATAGCAAATTGTATAGTATAGGACATATCTTCATATATATGAAGTCATGGAAGTTTTGTATTTTGTGGGATTGATGCAAAAGGAGTGGAAATCAGGCTTGTAAAAAAGGAGTATGTCTTTCCAATTCTTCTAAGTAATAGGACCAATGCACAAATGAGAATAAATCAACCATTTCCTAGCGTAGATTGATGAATCCTATTGCTCTTAGTATTCCATAAAAGTATCTGCAAAATAGATAATGTCTTTTATACCATCCTTATGTGCCTACAAGAACTCAACATCCTTCGTACCCGATGATTTCAAACTCACTGGATAATTAGCCAAATTTTCAATGATAGCTAAAGGCCCATAAGTTATACATACCATGGAGACACCGTGATCCACCCAATGCTGCAACATTATGTGGAATTTGTTAAGATCTAAAACCCTTAAAATTCTCCATCTTTCATATAGTAGAAGAGTTAACAGGGAAAAATCAAAAAGTAATCTAAAGGTATGTTTAACAAGGATGTCGATAAACAGCTTGAGAAGGTTGATTTATAAATCCTTTTACATATTTGACAATTACATTTTGACATGACTACTCATTGTAAAGGTTTGTTCAGCTAGGGCTATACATTGAAAGCTACGTGATTCACTGCAAGAAATTATATAAATCAAATATGCATTGTCATTGCTTCTTATTAGCTTTGATCAGAGCAAAACGTCTCCTTCAAAGCATCATGGAGGATTACACCATTTCCTTTAATAAAAAAATGGTAATTACTTTCTATAACTAGATATAGATGAACTTTCACTATTCAGATATTAATGATATTTTTTGTTGGTCTTTGTATTAAATGAGTTAGAAATCTACCCCTAATATCAAGACATGTATTCCTCAATAATACAATATAAACATAGCATATATAATTAGGGCTGTGCAAAAAAACCTCAAACCCGGTCTGTTTGGTTTAACCCGGTGTGACCCGGTCTCACCCGGTCCTAAAAAAATCAACCCGAACAAAAGACTAGACTAAACGGGCCAGACTACTCATATGGGTCAGACCAGACTAGAGACTACTCTTTCGGACCAATCAGTCTGACCCAGTCCAGGTTAATTTTTTAATATTAAATATTAAATAATTATATTATTTATTTACACAAAAAAATTCTTACGCTGACTAACTTGCTGGACGCTGAGCTTCACATCACGTCTCATGCCTCAGTTACAGTTCCTCTCGCTAGCCTCGGTCCTCGGATTCGGTCTGTGAAGTCTGACTTCATTGCACCACAAAAATATATTATATAGAAAACTTTCAGAGATGGATAACGAGTCTTTCTTCAATATTATAAGAGATGTTTTTAAAAAATATCATGTTAAAAAGTACCAATCATTTTAGGCCTTTTAAAATATAATCAATATAGTTTTTTCACAAATGTATTCATAAGGTATAATTTTTAAAAAAGAAAAGGGATATAAAAAAAGCCTATAATATTAATACAAGTAATTATAGGAAAGGGAATATAAGGGCTTTTTTTTTGGAGTGAGTTGGATTCAAGAAACTAGACTGGTCCAGTAACCCGGTGGACCAAGTCCAACCTGGTCCAGGTCCAGGGTCCAACAAGACTGGACCAGTCCTCGGACTGAAAATTCTAACCCGGTCTCCATTCAGACTAAACTTCGGTTTGCATCCAACCCGATCCAGTCCAATATTTGTGCAGCCCTATATATAATAAAAGCATCTGTTGCATAGTAAGAAGGTCATATCTTTTTTGTTCAAAAGTGAGTTGAAAAAGCATCAGGATGCCTGCTACACTGTACACCGATGTATCATGAGCATTTATATGACAGTAATTATGATGATTGATTGAGAATTAAGTTTACTCTCAATGTTTAATAAACTAAATCTATTTTAAGTTAGTTCATATAAAATCTTTATCCTACATAATTGATTGGATTCATCTTTTGTGATCTTCCTTATATCTACTTAATATATAAGAAGATTACGGTGTTACTACTACCTTACATCAATCATAATAATCAAATTTCATTTTAAAAGCTTTGGCCAAAGACTTATTTTGTAAAATCATTCAATTCATAATATAATCAGAGATATACAGTGAAAGTAAATCATTCATTCCTCTAATACGTAGTAGACATAACCCACTAGCATTTCTATTCTAATGGCATGCATTTCATCACAAAATAAAATTGAGAAATGGTCTGTGCGCTATAGTGTGTAGTCCATGCACCATGGCGTGCAGTCTACACGCTCACCCTTTCTGTGCTGTGTGCCACGGCATGTGTCACTATGTGCTATGGTGTGCCTGTCTGATTTTTTGCTGTCATTTTGACAACAAAAATGATAAACTTGCAGCATGCGCTGTTTTCACATACGACATCCGATTGGAGTGATTCAAGCGCTCACATGAAGCTTGGCTCGTATATTAACTAATGAGATATTTGGATATGATCTAATGGTCTGATCAAAATTTAAACACCCAGGTGCAAAAAGTCACTTTTTTTGAAAATTTTGCGCACCCAAGCGCTCAAATCGATCTCTTTCTCTCATTAGACCATATTAGGCCTTGAATCAAATCCAAAAGTATCTAATATATCTAATTGATCACAATTAATCACAATCATACTCATATATCAAAATTTGATCCTTCTATGGCTAATTTCCACAATTCACTAACTTTACACATTTTGCCATTTTTTGGCATAATTTAGCACACTTGGCTATTTCTTATCACATTCAAACTTATTCATATTCACAATATAATCTTAGCCCTTAAATTACTCATTTCATCATAATTTGTCCCTTGGCTTAAGATTCACTAACACAAACAACCATTTCAATACAAACATACTCAATCATAGCTCCTTAATTCATTTCAACATATATACACACAATCAAGCTAGATTTTACAAAATCTCAATTCAATTCATGCATGCAACTCTATGGCAACTCATTTATACACATTTATACAGTCTCAGTCAGTTCATTGCACAAACTTAGAATGCATGGCTTCACAACTCAAGCCAGACCAAACTCTCTTTCCTTGGCCTGATCACTTTTGATCCTAAAAACATGTAACTACAGGGGTGAATAAAAATCTTAATAACAGAATAACTCACTCCATTGACTACCACATGCAACAATATAGAAGTAAATATAGTATATCATTAAAACCTCATAAAATAGCATTCATATTATATATCTCATTTCATTCTCAACTTTTCCTCAATCATATAGGATTCCATGTTATCCTAACATATTTCATCATATCATATATCATGCTAACATGATCTCTACCAACTGAACTTTCAAATTACCTCGACATGAAACCATAGGTTCACCTTAGATCAATGTACACTCTCATTAGTCTTGAGCTCACCTGCAATGGTGGAATTACCTGATCAAATATGTTCTAATGCACAATATGGACTATGGTTTCCCCCAATACACATAATGGGGCATCGTTGACTCCAACACCATATCACAAAAACACTAGTAGTCTCTTATCTCCAACATCATACCTCAATAGGCACTAAAGAGATCTTCTCTAACACCACACCTTTCGAGGCACTAAGAAGAATTGTGTCCAACACCATACCCTTATGGGTACTAAGAAAACCTTACCATATAGTCTTTAACATCTCCTTTACTCAGGTGAACTCTCACCCCTATGATCATGCTTTCCTAAACCATTTAAGGTTTTCATTTACCATTTCATACTTTCTTACACATAATTTATATAAATAATACTTTACATTACAAAACACATATTTCAATACTTATTTCAATCAAAAGTCATTTCACACATAACAATCACTTAATGTTATAAAACATGCTCAATTTAGAATTGTTTCATGCACTACATAGCATATTAACATACAATTATAATAAACAGTCAAACAAAGAAAGTTATTTGGTTACCTCAATCCTTCTATCACTAGAAAGGTTACCCGTGGATTTCAACTATCACACAAGCTTATCTCAAACTTTCTTCCTCTACTCATGCATCAATATGCCAATCTAAACACATTTGGCACATTTTAGTCATTAGTCCATTTTGACCAAAAACTTATTTTTACTACTTAAGACTATATTCATCCATAAACTCTTTTTCATTTATCTATTCTAAGTCCATGACTACCTAATTACTACTTTACATCACCTTAACCGGTCTTATTTTACTCAAATCAAATTTTTACCTTAAATTTCTCTCTCTAAGGGCTAAAATTGAGCTTACGAGTTCAAAGCTCTATAATTCAACTTTAAACCAATCACAAAGCTCTAATTTAACTTTCAAGAACCTTTTTATTACTATTAGAAAAGAATCAAACCTCTTAAATTCCATCGATTCAATTTTTCTATAACTCATTTTAGAGAAATTTGTGTAGAATGGAAGATAAGAGTTATACGTAGCTTACCTAATAAGTTATTGATCCAAATCACCTTTCACTATTCCAAAATGGCTTGACGTAGCTTCTGAGCCCTTCTCCTCTCTCTATCTCGTGTGTTTCTCAATTTTACTCCTTTAAAATTTCTAAATTTTTATGACTTATAAAGGAAATTTCTAGTCCATGCACCGTAGTGCATGCAATACAAGTCGCGGTGCGTGGTATAATGAGATTCTCCCCATACGCATTTGCTTCGGCTTAAAACGTACTCGTATCACCCATATATGCTCATACAACACACAGACAAGTTAAAATGCTAATTAATCATCCGAATCTCTAATCCCATACTAACTTCTACTTCACCCTTAAGTAACCTCTAAATTCAGGATTAAGAAATTTAGAATGTTATATCTTTTCAATTCTTTCCTTATATATGATAAAATTTGGCAGAAAGTAGTATGGGAAATGAGAAGTGAGAAACAATTCAAGTACCCTATATACTCTAATGAGTTTTTTATATGTTTTTTTGGATTTAAAGTTTATATGACAATTTAAGGTTATAACTTATTAGGGATAAATCAGATTCAATCTGTTTCCAACCTACAATGATCCTTTGTAAGTCAACATGAGTTTGCTCTATGCAGTCACCTGTCTAATGTCATAGAGTGAAAATTAAAGCATATATGGAACAGAGTTTCAAAATTCTATTTACATTCATTGTGGAGCTCATAGGAGTTGACGTTACTGTTGATTGATTTTTTAATATTATACTCAATTTAATATTGATTTTGTACACATTAATGCCACATTATCATTGGCTTCCCTCACTAAGTGGTACTATGATCCTCTTTTTGTCTCTAAGTGATAGAATATTTAAATCCCTTTTATGCACAAAGATAACCTCATTAAGTTATAAGCAAACAAATTAATCTTAAATGGCCATGTTAACCTGACTTTCATATTGAACCGAATAAACTTTTATTTGTACTCCAGTACAAGAATTCTTGACCTTACATGCACACTGACTCTCACACTTAGAGGTTAAGTCCTTATATGTAGAATGGAAGAATAGGCTAATCATGCTTCAATTAAGTTTGATAATTCTTCCTTAGGAGCATGCTAACCAAATCTGACCCAATACTGAAAGTAACAATTCATCTACTTTATTAGACTCTTATGATGAAAATAAGGTTGCTTTACAAGCTTAGATTTATTTACTGGTAGGATTCCTGCGTACATGCAATGAGCTATGCTCTTTAGAGTTTTTAATATTAATCTAAATTTAATATTGATCCTATACCTATTATGTCCACATTATCATTGGCTCCCCTCATTAGGTGACACTATGATCATCTTTTTCTTCATAAATGATAGAATTTTATATTCTTTTTTTGCATAGTTAGATATACTCATTAGCTTCTAAGCCTAGAAATTAATTTTATAGGGAAATGTTAATCTTCAATTCATAATGAAGATCCATATTGAACCTTATAAACTTTTATTTGTACTATAGGACAAGCATTCTTAACCTTACATTTACAGCAATTCTCACATTTTAAGATCACATCCTTGTATCCATGATTGAAAAATAGTTGATAATGCTTCTAATAAGTATGATCGTTCTTCCTTATGAGTTAGCTAATGAAACATGACCAAATACAAAAAATAATAATTCATCTACTTTATTACCCCATTATGCTGAAATTTACAATGCATAAATGAATTGCATGCTTTCATCTTCCTCTTCAATAGCCAATCCTATTTCCTTTCAGTGAAGATGGATATAGAGATGATGTGGATCATAGGGAAGAGACTATTAGCACTATAAAGAAGAAGAAAAGGGTTAGCATGAGGGAGTACTTCTCCTATAGACTTATGACATGAGGACATGAAATGTCAACATTGCTTTATGCACGTAAATTGTTACAATAATTTATTGTTGATGGATATATCATGATTGAATCACAAAGATTACTTTGCAAAAAGACTCATTAAAAGGAGCTTAGAGTTAAATTGTATCAAGGGTTGTCCAATACACTTATTAGTGGAGAACGGAATGCAAATTCTAGTGGTAAGCAAACTATTTTACCATCATCCTTCACAATAGGAGCAAGATATTTGATTCAAAATTATCAAGATGCAATGACAATTTGTCGTTGGGCAAGATATCCAAATATTTTTCTCACTTTCACATGTAACCCTGTATGACTAGAGATCACTAGATTTTGTAATCAAAATTCATTATCTCCATCAGATTGACTAGATATAGTATGCAGGGTGTTCAAATTGAAGTTAAATTCATTAATGAAGATCATCAAGGACAATAAGGTTTTTCAAACTATTTAAGCAGGTTAGAAGTATATAGTAAATTAAATTGTGTGATTTTTTTTCCTTATACATTACCTTTCGTGTTTTTTCATGGTAATATATTTTTCTATAATAAATTCTAACTATTTTTTCTAATGCAAAAATATATACTATCAAATTTCAAAAGCGAGGACTTCCACATGCTCTTATACTTTTGTTTCTTGACCAATGAGATAAAATCAAAGATCTAAATTGTCTAGATAGCATAATTTGTGCAGAGATTCCTAACAATAACTCTTTCCTATTGCTACATGATTTGGTTAGAAGATTTATGATTTATGGTCCTTGTGGTCAAAGCAATCCAAAATCTCCATGCATGAAAGACAAGAAATGCAGTAAGTACTTTCCAAAAAAAATTCAATGACAACATAATCATTGATGAAGATGGATTTCCTTCTTATAAAAGAAGAGATGATGGGTGGATCATTGAAATCAAGGGTATTCCTTTAGATAATAGATATGTTGTCCCTTGCAATCCTACCTTATTATCCATGTTTCAAGCACATATCAATGTTAAGAAATGAAATCATTCTACTTCCATTAAGTATGTATTCAAGCATATTAGCAAAGGAAATTACAGGGTTGTTGCTACAATTTATAACAATAATGATAAGATTCAATAGTATTATAACTTTAAATATGTATCTACATGTGAGGGTTCATGACGTATATTCGGCTTTAACATACATCATAGGTATCCTTCAGTTGAAAGATTGAGTTTTCATCTTCCGAAACAACAATAAATCATTTATTGTAGTACTAATGATGTTATTAATTTGTTGGACAAACAAAGGGTTTGCGAGTCATAATTTCTTGCTTAGATGAAAATGAATAAAGAAGAAGATTTAGCAAAAACTTTGACTATTCTGAATTATCACAGTACTATGTCTATCAAAGAGATAAAAGAAGATGGAAACATAGGGATAAAGGATTTGCTATTGGTAGGATTACTTATGCATCACCATCATCTGATTTGGGCATAAAAATTGTGGATGGTGTTGTCTATCAAACTTTCAAAGATGCATGTTTTGTACTTGGGTTATTGGATGATGATAAGGAATTCATAAATGCAATCAAATAAGCTTTGATTTGGGCTTTTGGGTATTTGCTTCAAAAGATGTTTATTAGTATGCTTCTCTGTTGCTGCTAAAGCCGTCCAGACTTTATTTGAAGTGCCACTTAAACATTTCTTTTCGAGGATTTTTTGTACATCCCACGAAATGATCATAATTTAGCAGGTAATTTCTACTGAAAAACAATTATGAATACAAGTAATCCTAAAATTAAATTTCTTATAATAAATGAATTTTATTTTTTGTGATTTTCTGTAGGCCTAAATGTGTCAATGGATGAAAAAGAACAAGCTGCATTTCGAGAAATTGATTCCTTACAATTTACTTCTATTGCTTGTTGGAGCTTTAGACTTTGATGTTTCAAATCATCTCTTACTACAAGAATTGAATTATGATCATGTTTCCTTACAGTTAGAAGCTACAAAGGTAATAAATTCAATGAATGAAGATCAAAAACAAATCTTTGACAATGTGATCCTATCATTATCTTCATCAAAAGGTGGTTTCTTCTTTATTTATGGGCATGAAGGCACTAAAAAAACATTTTTATGGAATGCATTATCATTATCGCTTAGCTTTAAAGGAGATATTGTTTTAACTATTGATCTAAGTAGAATTGCTGTAACTTTGTTGCTATCAAGAAGAATAGCACACTCAAGGTTTGCAATCCCTATTCAAATTACTGAAGATTATGTTTGTTGCATTAGACAAAATTCTTCATTAGCACATTTAATTCAATGCACGAAGCTCATAGTTTAGGATCAAGCACCGATGGTTCAACATTATTATATAGAAGCTTTTGATCGAACACTTAAGGATATAATGCATTGTAATCATCCATTTAGTGGGAAGTGTATTGTCATGACTAGTGATTTTCATCAGATACTTCCAGTTATCCCAAAAGGGACAAGAGCAACTATTGTTAATGCATGCATTAGTTCTTCATCTTTATGGGATCATTGCAAAATTTTCAAACTAAGGAGGAACATGCAGCTATCTTCATCTTCTTTAAAATATGAAAGCCATGAATTGGAAAAATTCTCAAAGTGGTTGCTAGATGTAGATGATGGAACATTGGGACTACTTGATAATGCAGTAGTAGAGATAGAAATCCCTCCTCATTTATTGATATCTAACTGTAGGGATCCAATGGATGCAATTGTGTCATCTACTTATCCAAATCTGCTGCAAAATTTATACAATACTAAATATTTCAATGATAGGACAATACTAGCTCTTACTATTGAAAGTGTTGATGAAGTGAATGATTACATGTGTTGCTTACTACCTGGTGAGTCAGTTGAATATTTAAGTTTAGACTCGGTGTGTAAGTCAACTTTGGATAAAGATTATTTGATGATCTTTATACTATTGAATTCCTAAACACTATCACTTACTCTGGCTTGCCTCCATATAAAGTGACATACCTGTAATGTTGTTAAGAAATATAAATCAAGCATCTGGCTTATGCAATGGTATAAGATTGTGTGTCACTCGCCTTGGAATAAGTATTATAGAAGGTATAATGTTGAATGGATCAAAGCAAAACCAAAAGTTATTGATTCATCATATAGACATGAATCCTTCTAAGAATAGATGGCCATTTCATATGCAACGAAGACAATTTCCAATCATTCTTTCCTTTGCAATGACTATTAATAAAAGTCAAGGCCAATTATTGAGACATGTTGGGTTGTATCTCACTAAGCCTGTGTTCACACATGGTAATTATATGTTGCATTGTCAAGGGTTAAGAGCATCAAAGGTTTGAAAATCCTTTTGCATGATGGTAAAAGTATTGAGAAATCTACAACCACAAATGCTGTGTATAGAGAGATATTCAAGAACTTAGGATAACTTTTTCTTATTGTAATGTAGTATATTTTTTCTTGTTGTGACGGATTGTATAACTATCATTCTAGTTCAACTATCATCTACTTTTATTAGATTAACATTCCCTTTATTGTTAATTTCATGAAATTGTTGTTATGGATTAACTTTTTTTTATTGATAATATTGGAAGTTGTGAATAGATGAGAATGAATTTTTGTGATATTAAGAATGCATTTTGTTATGTGTTAAACAAATATAAATACAAAGTATGGTATTTAAATCAATATAATTTGTAGTAAAAGCTAGTTTGAAAGGAAGGAGGGAGTTTTGAAATGAAAGAAGTAGGAATTAAAAAGAAATAGCATAAAGCCTCATGCATAAGCCAGTACTATTTACCAAGTCGACACTGTTCAATTAAATAGTAATGAGTGAGGAGTGATATATGAGCCATTTTCTCAGTAGCTTGTGCTAATTTTGTTTTAATATATATATATATATATATATATTAATAGTGAGTGAAAACTCTCATGCTGCTGTAATACAGGCATGTACAGCATGAAAGGGGGGAACATGAGATCATGGCTTCCTCTTATCATTAACTTTATTGTTAGCATCAGACAAAGTTTGATTTTTAGTGTTTACAATTTCACTAGAGATTCATTTGAATCTCAAAATGTTACTTCCTCCAGATTATAAGATATTGTTGGGAAAGATTGTGTGTCCCCATGTATAAGATATTCTGATAAAAATAGAGTTTTATTAATAATATTTTTCTAATATTATCATTCCAATATACACTAGTGTAAAAAATACTTGTTGCCTTAGTTAAAAGCCTATTTTCACAATACAAGATGATGTATAGTAGAAGGTACCAGGGAATGTAATAATATCTGAAGACTTTTCGCCTCAAGTCGTAGCAAAATTGTGGTGGAAA
Organism: Prosopis cineraria; assembly: GCF_029017545.1. Lineage (NCBI taxonomy): Eukaryota > Viridiplantae > Streptophyta > Magnoliopsida > Fabales > Fabaceae > Prosopis > Prosopis cineraria. The sequence continues at coordinate 8,548,280 of NW_026555336.1, read as the reverse complement.
AGAAGCAATTGCGGTCACAGTTTAGATTTTGACCTATAGTCGTAAATGGCTATTTTAAAGCATTTATGGCCACAGGTCAAGCTCGGACTGTAGCAATAATTAGTAGTGCAAATAAAATAAAATAAAATCATATTTACTAGTATTGTTTCATATTAATAACATTATTTAGTCCTTTTTGTTTCCTATTTACTAAAATATATATTCTCTCTCTTTAATATTTTTTCACGAATAAAGTGTTAAATTGAGAATATTTTTGTAAGTTTATAATTTTATTTTGAAAATATAAGATTGTAAAATGTATTTGAATAGCTTTTATTTGTATGTGTTTTTGTCTAAAAGTATTTTATAAAAGTAGTATTTGATTTTTTGCATAGCATCTTCATTGACTTAAAACAATTTTAATATTGTTCCTTAGTAACATCATTTTTTTAATCTGATTTAACATCATTAACTCTATCAAGGAATTTAGCATTTAACTAATGTGCATCTAAACCATTGAAATAAATTTCCCCCACTCTTCATCAAGATCCTCGATTCATGCGACTGAGAAATCTTTTTAAAACGAGTTCAATAAGATCCACACACATTGAACGCTTGAAGTAATGTTTTAAAAGAAATAATTAATGAAAGTTAGGTTCTTAATAAAAAAATTTTAAAGGGCTAAAATTATATACTTATATACTTAATATATTTTTATCCAATCAAATTAAGATATTTAGATTTTAATATATAAATAAATTAATAACAAGAATTTATTATAGATTAAATAATAGGTTAAAGTGTAATTTTAACTTTAAACTATTCTCAAATGAGCAACGTTGCCTCTAAAATATTTATCGTAGCAATGTTGCTCCTAAACTAATCAAATCGGAACAATATTACCCTCACCGTTTAAATGTCTGTTATTGTAGTTAGTGGGACTTACTTTTTATGAGTTAAGGTATAATTTTACCTTTAAAATATTATCAAAGGAGCAAGTTGCCCTCATCATTTAAAAATCATAAAACTAAATAAAAATAAAATTATAATAATATTAGATAAAATAATATTAAATGTATATCTAAATATAAAATTATAATAATATTAAATAAAAATAATATTAAATGTATATATAAAATAAATATAAGAAAAAATTATAGTATGTTAATAAAATGTCATAAATTAATAATATTATAAATTATAATTTTATAACTTGTTAAATATGAGTGAATATTGATTAAATTAGATATGAGTGGATTCAAAAGTATTTGCATTTGCATCTATAACTATCGATCGGAGCTATTGTTAATGATTCAATTTGGACTAAAAAACTGTTTTCATGATTGAGTTGAATTGAATAAGAGATAAGCCATTATTAAGTAGGAAATTGAAGTTGAATTGGAAACTAGAGTTATTTTCAAAAAACTGAATAGTTTTAAACATAATATTAAAAAATTTTAAAAATTTTAAAAAATAGAAAAATTTAAAAATTAGATCCTACTAAAAGCCAACTTTATTTTTGAATAATTCACATGTATAATATATGATTTGAGACCATTTTCTAAATAAAGATGTCAATAGTTATATGTACAAATGCATATATTTTTTATTCTACTCATATCTAATTTAATCAAGACTCACTTATATTTAACAAGTTATAAAATTATAATTTATATTTTTTTATTATATATGTTTATTTAATATTATTATAATTTTATTTTTATATATACATTTAATATTTTTATTTAATATTACTATAATTTTATTTTTAATTAATTTTATAATTTTTAAACTATGAGGGCAACATTGCTCTTCTAAAAATAATTTAAGGGCAAAATTAAACTATAACTCATGAAAAGTGGGTCATACTATCTACTTAACAGACATTTAAAGGGGGGTAATATTGCTCTAATTTAATTGTTTAGGGATAATATTACTATGATAAATAGTTTAAAGGTAACATTGCTTCTCCAAAAATAACTTAAAAACAAAATTACACCTTAATCATTTTTTAAATTACTTAGTATTTATAAGCAATGAGAATCTTAACAGTGGGAATTTGATATTAAAATAGCATCACGTCTTTTCATACTCTTAATATTACTCTAACCCATTCTTTTCATGCTTAACTAAGGATGAAGGTTAACAATTGATCCTAAGTTTGATTTGACTTCAAATTTTATGGGACAAAAAATTGAAATGTTTATTAGCTTTGCTTTGTCTGGCCACTTGTGTAGCCATGGGTCCGTCCAAGTGTCAATTCTTATTCAAATAAACTAACTTCACAATTGCTTGTGATTCTCTGTCTTTTAAAGCGTGCTTTATAATCATAACAAGATGCATGAAATGCTAATTATGAGTAATGTAAGTAACTCGAGCTTTGGCTACATAAAAAAGAGGTCGAGTATTTGATTTTTAATCTTTGTGTAAATCTAATTTAATGGAGTTTATATTCTTTGCTCTCGCCTTAAAATATATTATGTCCTTTGATTGATATGCATGTTGAACGGTTAAAGCTAGCTATCTTTAGTAGGATGGACATTTATCGGTACTTGAAGTTATATCAAGAAGCAAAATTCAGTTATTTGTATTATGTGACAAATGATGTGATCAAATTTTGAATTTTGTAGTCATGTGACTTTGATCGAATCTCGACACTTACTTTTTGTAGATAACAACTGTGTGATAGAAACATAATAAATAATATAGGCAAAATAATTTTATCTACACAGCTAGGGCTTGCCTTGAAGAATTTTTACCAAAAGAAAAAGTTTAAATCATCACTGAATTCTAAGAGGAAGGACTAATGGCCGTGGTTGGATATGGTGTGAAGGATTCACTAGCATTAGCTGCAACTGATATAAGTATCTTTTCTTTTTTTTTTTGTAAAAGACAAAAACATTAACAATAAAAACACAGTTTATAAAGCCAAAGATAAAATAAAAGCTTTAAAAGAAGAAAAATGAGCTAAGACGAGCCATGTGGACCACATTTTTTAACAGTGTAGCTGTTAAATTTGTTCAAAGGCTTTGTAATATCCTAATCTACAAGATGCTATCAATTATAATTAGAGCCGGTAATTCAAACCAAGCCCGACGGGCTAGCTTGAACCTGTTAGAAAAAAGTTATGGTTAGGTTTGGTTATATAAGCTTTTTTAAAAGGGTAAGATACTTTAAACCTGATCCGAATAAACCTAATCCTAATTGAGCCCAACGTGAATGAGCCTGACTACTAGAATTTCTAACTCATATGTATATAGAGTGGCAATTTTGGCCAATCCTGACGGGTCAACTTGAACTCGGCAGAAAAAAATTAAGGCCGAACTTGATTATATGGGCTTTTTTAAGAAGGTATGATACTTCAAGCCTGATCTAAAAAAAGTATATTCAAATTGAGCCTAACCCAAATAAGCTTAGCCTACCCAAATTACTAGCTCTAATTATAATAGAAGCAAACTCACTTGTTATATCTGATTCTAAAATTCCCCAAAAGCTTGCATCCCTTCCAAACTGATTTAAAGAGAAATTCTTGATTTAAAACAATATGTTGCGAACACAAAAGGCCAAGAAGATATGTGGAGAATAAATAGCATCAAATTTGCTAAGAAACAATTTAATCCAACCTTCATAGTTGAGAGATAAAGAAACAACACATTAAGATTTTTGGCCTTTTCTTAAAAACATGTGCCAAGATCTCACAGTGGAGAATATGAGCTTTATTTTGAGAGTAGAAGATAAAAATTCCTTAAATTCTAAGATCAGTGATTTTCCTCCGATGTTGGCTATTATGCCATCAGCATGCACCTATGAGAAAGAGGTATTGCTTATTGAAGTCTCTAATAACTTGCTCGACAGGAGTTATCTTTCTTTTATTTAGATAACTTTTATTGATATCTCGATGGGTTTTGCACTAGCAAGAAAAAACATGAAATATAATTGGGGTGAGTTTGGATGCATGATATACTCCAAATCCAAATACATGTTTTATTATAATTTTTTATAATTTCAAATTCTCTCTAGACCATGGTTATTTGAAATTCTAACTACTTTAATTCTCTTAGTTTTGTTATGTTTTCACTATTGATATTCTATTAGCCTCGCCACTTCTCTTAAATCTCATTGTTTGTTATCAATTGAAAAATAAAGGTAGGTTAGTCACTTCCAAATTTCAATGTATGTTTGCTTTGAATCTCAAAGTGTTTCTCGTTTATCTTTGAAAATTTTTACACTATTCAAACAAATAATTTTGAATACATGAATTTTAAATATGATATTTTAAATCTAAGATTTTAAACATACGTATTCAAGTTTTGTTGTGTTGTGTAGACTATTATTAGTGTGATGATTGTTTGGACTTTGAAGGCTAAATTTAGATGTAACTCTTTAAAATAATGTTTATTTAGATTTATCACATGTTTTAATGTCATTTAATTACATGACAAAGCTTTAAATAGACTTAAAACTTATTTAAAATCTAATATATGTAGGTTTTAGTAGGCTGGAAACCTGTTTAAAACCTTTGTAGTTAAGTATGTTTGAGAGTGTATGATAAAATGAAAACGAACGGTCGTTAACAAAATAGAACGGAATGAGGTGAAACAAAATGAAATATTCAATTGTTTGGAAGTTTTATCAAAAGAATGAATGATCTTATTTAGTAATTATTATAAAATTAATATATGTGAATTAGATATAATCATGTTTTTAGTATCAAAATGAAAGAGTAAGATGGGAGTGAGAAGGATAATGGTAATTTTACAATAATGTTATTTATATATGGTCATTTCATTTAGAAAAATTGGGTTTAGGATGGCTAAGGATGGCTTGGGAAGGTCATCCCAAGCCATTCTACCTCCTTTTAAAAATTTTTTCCAAACAATGGTATGAAACTTTTAGCCATCTCACTCTATTTCGTTTCTTTCCAAAAAGAAAAAAAAAACTCTCAAAAATAAATTTTTAAGCCTTTTAAAGGACTACAGGTAAAGTAGGCTTTTAAAAAAGTTTCAAGCTAGATCAAACTTATCATATATCACAGGCTCACCCAGAGCTTACAAAAAAACATGTAAGCAAGCTTCAACGTATGCTCAAGTCTATTTAGTCAATGGTTGGCTTATTCCCATCTTTACTTGTATCAAAGGAGTCAACTTCTATCCTTTATAGCATTCCTTTACTATGCCTCCTTTGATTCTCTAATGACATTCAAACCATTCAGATTTAATTTGGATTATCCATAGTTAATTTTTTTTATTTTTATTGTTACTTTTATTTATTAAAGTAAAAATTATAAAATTTTAATAAATTTGGTCATCACCAATTTTGATAGTCTATATTTATCTAGATAGTCTAATTTTAATGTTAATTTTTTATAATTTTTACAAATTGATTATGCATCTTTATTTTGCATAATCTAGATTTAATATTAATTTTTTAATATTTTTGTAATTTTTTATTGGGAAAACATAGCTTTGCACCCTTGTTATTTGTTCATATTTTGCTATTGGTCCTCATACTTTTTTTTTATATTTTAGGTCCTTATATTTTTATTTTTTATTGTTTTAGGTACCTTTAAAGTCTTTACATTTTGCTCGTGGAGAGACCTAAAATAATAAAAAAATAAAAGTATAGATCTAGAATATTGAGAAAAATGTAGGGACCAATAACAAATTGCGAGCAAAATGTAAGGACCAAAATTTAAGTTTTCTTTTTTTTTATTTTAGCAAAATACAATATTAAAAATGAACATAATCTCCCAACTAGCACTCCCAATTTTTTTAAAAAAATTACAAGTTAAAATTTTTCAATCTAAATAATTTATAATAAATATGCATGATTAATTCATAAAAAGTATTACAAAATAATATTAAAGTTGGATAATTCAAATTAAATACGAATTATTCATATTGGCGATGACAAGATTTATTAAAAATTTTATAACTTTTTAATAAATATAAAATAAAAATTAAAAATTTCAATTTCAATCATCCAAATTAAATCTAGATGTTATATATATTGTAACATCGCAATTTGAATTTTAATAGTTAATTTAAATTAATAAAAATTTTAAAAACATATTTAGAAATAAGCAAATTAGCAAGAGATGATTATTAAATCTAACTTAGGATATAATTTTAAATTAAAATAAAAAAATTATTAATTAAAAAATAATAATAAAAAATATTATTAAATTATTGTTATTATAAAAAAAAGAAAAGGTATTAAAAAAAAGGAAGAAGAAGAAGAAGAACAAGATTGCTTTCGGCGGCCGCGTAATGATTACATGTAAAATAATAAAAAAAAAAGAAAGAAGAGAGAGGAAAGAAGAAATAATAATAAAAATATAGGACCCACTGAATTTTTATAAAAACTCACCTATTTCCTTCGTTTCTTCATTCTTTCATTCGTGCGTGAGTTGAGGCAGAGTGAGCGTGAATCGCCGGTGCAGGAGATCTGAGTTTTTAAGGTAAGAATTTTAATAGGATATTTAGGATGTGATTTCAAGTTTTTCAAAACTAAGTAAGTGTTCTAAAAATTTTTCTTAATCATCATTCCTCTTTGATTTCTGAGTTTGTGGTGGTAGAAAATTTAAGACTTGGAAGAGGGATGAATTTATGTTGAATAAATATGATTTGTGAGGTTGTTAGTAGTATAGTAAATGTTCTGGAGTATAAATTTGTTGATGATCTTTGAATTTGTGACTTATGGATTAAATTCTACACTAGATTTTTATTAGATCTGAAAATATATGTTGATTTATTGAGGTTTAGATGATTATTTAGGATGAGAAATGAATTATTATGGCTATAGGATTATGATTTTAAGCTATAGACTCAATTTTTAATTTTTGGATATTTTGGGTATGAATTTATGAAATAAAAAGAAAATTTTTGATAATAGAAATTAGTTTAGAAGTTGATTTTTAAATTATTAATGTTTATTGATGAATAAAAGAGGAGTTACAAATTTTACTTAATAGTATTAACTCTAGATTTGTATTAAGATTGAGATTAGGAATTATGTTATATTTTTAATTCTATTATTAGAATTATTTTATTAGTTTCAATAATTGAAACTGATATTTATAAATAATATGTTATTTGTAGATTGTGTTGTTGGTGAAAATTGTAGTAGGAGAGAAATTTGTGAGAAATAATTTATTGAAAAAGCCACGAGGTAACTATGCTTTTAATTTGTGATTAGTGTTACTTCATGTTAATTGGGTGATTATTAAGAAAATTATGAATTTTGTAATATTGTATAATTGTGCAATATTATTATGAATTTGTTTGATTATTGTGGGAGGTGTTGGGAGACTTGCTATTGTTGTTGTATTTATGTGCCACGTGGTACGCCCCTATTGGAGCTTAATAGGTGGCTTGTAAGGGCTCGGGCTAATTTACCTTTGGTCAGGTAATTTAGCACCGAGTGAGGGTTATGGCTCGAGGTTAATGAAGGGATATAAGGATGGTTATTTTTGCACATTGTAATATTTCTTATATTTGTTGGAATTATATTATTTTTGGTTCCCACTTAGTAAGCACACACTTAACTGTTTGTACACACTATCATAAATTGGCTTTGGTTACTGGAACTTTTGAGTCTCATTATGTGGTTAACAATTTTCAGGAGAAGAGCCACGAGTGACACGTGGAGGAGTCTCAGAGGCTTAGTGGCATAGATCCACCGTCTCTTTTGGGTATTTGATTTATAATTTATAATGTTTTATATTGTCAATATTAGGGCTTTTTGTTTATTGACAATTATATGAATATATAAATGTAATTATACCTTTCAAACTATTTCTATTTTTGATACACTTTGGATGATTGTAAATTTAATATTTGGTTTACTTTGGATTGGTTAAAATGGCATGATTATGAAGCCAAATAACTGGCTTGTTTTGAAAATTGACTAAATTATTTATTTTACTTGTTGGGAGTATAAGAATGTACAAATTTGATTTAGTTTACTTGTTGGGAATATAAGGATGGACAAATGTGATTTAGCCTAATGGCATGTGGGAGGTAAAAATTTAACTGAAATGTTGTATTGTGCGAGTTGAAGCTAATTATAAAATATTTTTATATTGAAATTATTGATCTAAAATGTGTTGGGTGGCTGTAACTCAACTATGGTTGAGTTAAATTATTTAAAAAAAAATTTGGTGTGTTACATATATTATTAGAGAATGAGATAAGACGGGTGGAAGTAAGGGTGTTTACAGGACTAGATAGGATTGGGACATCAAAAAATGATCAAGACTTAATTTTTATCCTGTGTTTAGTCTCATTCCAAAAGTCATTCCATTTCACTAAGAATCAAGATGGGATTCAGATGAGATCGAGACATCCTATCATCTCGATAAAGCAAAAAAATGTTAAAGAAAGACTTATATAATAACATTTATTAAAATTTTAAATTACATAACTTCTTAAGTTTAAAACTAAAACGATACAACTACATCAATCACAACTACAAGTGTATAATTTAAAGTTAAGTATAAATAAGGTATAATGCATGATGATACTTCCTCCGTTAAAAATATAAAATATTTTTAACTAAATTTTATCTTTCAATAAAGTAGTTACTTACTTTCAAACTAATCTCATCTTTTCATATTCACTCCTATTAACCACTTTATAATAAATAAAAAGTCATTGTCAATAGGTGTACTTTTAAAAAAAAGACAATGATTATATTTCAAAAGACTAAAAATGCCTTACATTTTTGAACATTCAATTCCTTAAAAAATGCCTTACATTTTTGAAGGAAGGGCGTAAAAATTGTAAGTAATCTCTAGGTTATAAAAGCAACAATAACAGACAAGTCAGACACAATATTAATTCACTGTTTTTCTTCTTTAGTTGAGATATGTTAAGCTAGTGACTCTTCCAAAAATAAAGCAAAAATACAATATAAATAAAAATTATCAAATAAATAGATATAAAAATAAATTATATTAATATACTTAATATATTGTAAAGAAATATATTACCATGTATTACTTACTCTATATCATTAATCATTAATATAAAAAACTTTTAGGTTTAAATAAAAATTACACATATTGATATTATAATTAATATAAGCATAAATTATATTAATATAATTAATATATTTAATGTATATTTTTAAAATAAAAAATTATATATATAATATTTAGGAGGAGATGCCCTAAGAATAATCAGATGTCCCTTCTTATCTTGAATCTCTTTCCCATTTTATTTTATGAAGTTGTGTCTCGATTTTTAGATTAGGATATGATTTGTCTTAATATGATTATAATGAAATTGAGTTATATGAAATGAGTATTAGTTGAACAACTTAAACAAAAGGATGTGCTAGGAAGTGAGTAGAGAAGTTTTTATTATTATTTTTTTGGTTGTCCATCTGATTTACTGGAGCAAAGCTCCAACTATATCTAAATCCGACTCGAGTCGCACTTTGGTGAGTGAGTCTTTAACAAAAATTTTTAACAAAAATGTTCTACATATATAAGACATGAACTCGAGATTTTAGTTAAATGAAATCGAATTGTTTATTACCCAAGATCAACAAATAAGTTGACCCCCACATTGGTGTGTCTCCCCTTGAAGCACTTGCTGGCATGTCTATGTTTTACGCTTTTTTTTTTTCCCGAAAAATTTAAGCACCTTGGCTTGGGGAGCGCGCTCCGGCAGGACCCTCATTAATCTAATTCCAGCAAACACCTCCAATTCATTTGCGTTGATCGTGTTAGGGCCTTCGCGAATTTTCCTCCTTTGGCAACCCTCAGGAAGTTCCCAAAGCTGTCATCCCTCACCAGATCCAAACTGCCGTTCATGAAGTTCCTGCCGCTCCACTGCTCCGTCGAATCCGTCACGCCACACGCGCAGACACTGTTCAGATCCTTCACTTCGCCAACGCCGTGGCTGAACAGCTCCATTCCGCCCGGGACATAGCCGACCAGAAAGCAAAGTATCACAAACTACTTGAAGCTGCCGTTGACACCGTGGAGAAGGCTTGCGTTGATGTAATCCTTTTTTTACTTTTCGCACTTATTTATTTGTTTTCTTCATTAAGAGACACGGGGTTTCGCATAATAAGTTTTAGTTATTCTAATGGAGGGGGTTCTTGAAATGTAATTTGGTTTCCACTCTTTTGCCCTTTTTATGTTTTAAAAGCTTCGAAAGTGGTCTGAGATTCATGGGTTCTTTAGAAAAATGAACAAACTCTAGTTACAGTGGCTGATTTTGGAGTCAAGGCTCAATAGTTTAGGTAATATAGAATGTCAAATTCCTAATTAACTATTATTTTTATGAATTCTTGTGTTATATGTTCAAAGTCAGTATAACCATTTGATTTATATTGCTTTTAAAAACTCACTAATGTTCACAGAGTTGGGCGATATGAGCCATCAGACATTAATTTAATGCACTACAGCGAAGTTTCCTCCTCTTACAGCCACGTGACAACATATTCCATATTCATATTTAGCATTGAAATTTCATTATACCTTTTTTTGGGTTACCCCTCTAGAATATTGAATGAGTAACCTAAAATTTTTCCTCATTCATTCTCTTTCCTGTCTAGAGGATACTTCGCATTTTGTTTCCTTTGAGTATCGAATAGATATGTTTATTTTGCTTCAAATGATCAGAATTAATTTCATTTTCTGGGGATGAAATTTTCTTTATGCATCTGGTGTAGTTCAATGTGATTACGGAGTTAGGTAGGTGTTCCTTCTTTTCCACTAGTGGCTGGGGATGACCCTGCTTTCCTGTGTTCAAGATAGTTGATACTGTAGTAAATGCAGTGACTTCTAAAACAAGCCCCACTAATAAACCATGACACAACCGATATGCTTAAAGAAATTGATAGGGGAGGAAGAATTCTTTTGAATTCAGATCAAAGCCAGCCCATATTCGGTGGGCACATCTAAGCAGTTGAACTGAGTATTCTAAGCTCATGCATACCACTTCAGGATTTGATTTCATGATTAATATTTCTATGCTACGTAGGATGGTCATTCACAATGCTATTATGTACTTATTTGATGCACAATGGTTTGTGTTTTCTGCGATTAGCTTACCAATTACACTTTTAATTCTATTAGGCCTTGAGATCTTTATCTATTTACTAGTTTGCATTGGGAACATGTGATTATTTTCTCTCTTTTTATCATGTACTTTTTAACTTAATAAATCCTATGGATAAATACAGGTGCTTGATCCAATTGATGGCACATTGGATTTTTTAAAATCTAGCAAAGCCTTATACGTGGTACTCTCAATGAAGGTTGATTCAGTTTCTAGAAATATCATTTGAAATTATTTTCATTATATAACTTAGACAAGTGCCTAGCTAGAGGTTCGTTCAGGAGAGCTTCTGGTGGTACAATATTTCTTTGTCGGTGACAATCGCTATGCTCAGAAATAGCCAATAAGTGAACATAGCTTTAATATCTAACAATAAGGAATGGTTGCTTTCTGTTAATAGAATAATCTCTGCAGTTCATCATTTATTATTAGCTTATTAAACTGCATCAGTACTCTTTAATATCTAGCTGGATTTTATGTAGATGATAACAGTAATATGATAAAGAAGCCTTAGGTTGGTAATTTTTTTTTCAACTACTTTGATATTCAACTCTACTTCTTTGTTGTCTTCTTTCAACATCCTTCTTCTTCTTCTTATTATTATTATTATATTTTTTGCCCAAAACTTTCTTCTTTAACATATTCATTGTCTTTAGGAAGGTGAATTGTAAAGAATGATAGATATCGTTAGCTATATGCTTTTGAGCTTAGGATGCTTTAACTAATTTTACCAATTTTTAATATGAAGATTGCTTTACTTCTAGACCTGGTTTAAAAACAAAAGCTAATACTGTGATTCATTAGTATGTAAGCCTCGTTTGCTTCAGTAAATAGCCAGAGGAGCAATAAATCTAATACTTGTGTATTTATTGATGGACCTTTCTCTCCAGGATTGATGTCAGTTGTGGAATCTTTTTAATCATCGTTATTTGTTTGCACTGTACATCAATGTAGGCTTTGTTAAGAAATTGACTTTAAGGATTCAAAGATGATCAATTAAACTTTCAATTCATTATAATTAAAGGATTTGTATGTATCTTTTGATGGCGTAATTGACAAAGGTATTATTTATTCACCCCCTTTTAGTGTAAACTTGTCAAAATTATTTTAGAATATTTAAATTTAATGCCATACTTTATATACTGATGATACTTTATTCTTGTTGTTCATTTACGCTTGTTCTCCTTTGATGCTTTGTTAAGAGAGAAGAAGAATACAGGGGAGAAGAGGCTGATTCATTTCACAAAATTGGCTAGGAAGGCAAAGTACGGCATATATCCTAAACCTAGACACGTGCCTCAATAGGTAGGGTCCTAGACTGTAAATAGCTACCCCTAGTAATCAACAATAACATAAAAGACAGCAATAACATAAAAGAACAGTAAAGACAATAAAGCCCTCATCATAAATTAATGTGTAACATGCTTGGTCTAAGAACTCTGCATCAACGGTATGTACTTTGTCTTGCAAGGCAAACGATATCTCAGGCTGATTGAAAACATCCTTTTGTTGCTTGTTCTCATATTGTTGTTACTTTGTTTATTTGATTCAAGTACCTTTAACTTACCAAGAAGCAAACTCAAGAACATATAATTCCATGTGGTTTTTTAGTCACCTAGGTGGTTGGGCTTGAAATAATTTACATATTTTTTTCACACTATTTCTCATTTGGATATAAAATTGAGATGGGTGAATCAGCGTGAACTTTTCCTAGTTGAACGAGGCACCTAATTGTGAAGTTGTTCTATTTTCTCAAGCACGGCAATTCTGCATTTACATGTTACTGGGAACAATGAACCAACTAGGAGATAGTGTGTGAAGATTGGGTTTGTGTATCAAAATGATGAACCAGCATGGGAAGCTAGGTTCCTTGATTGACCCTGAAGACTTCTCCTATGGGCAAGTCTCTCAGCGGCCTAATTTTATGGTACTCATTATTGCCAAATTGATTTTCTCTCTATATTAGAAGCTCATTTGTTGATTATTATACTTTGTACATTACCATTATGGAGTATATATTTATGCTTCTTAGTGTTTAAGTTTTGCCTTAATTAGTTTTTTGAGTAATGATTTATTATGAAATTTATTAGCATTTAGTAAAGATAGAGGTATGAATATGATTAAGCAAGACGAATATTTTCTTTTTCAAAAGGAAAAAAAAAAAAAACCTGTGGGAGTGCTTCTTCATAGATGGGCTCTTGTAGCCCTACTTATGGGAGCACTTTTGCCTAAAAGCGCTCTTGTAGCCATGCCTATGTATGGGAGCACTTCAGAAGTGCTTTTGTACATATGAGAGTGCCTAATAGGTCAAAGAGAAGTGCTTTCGCAAGCATTTTTTGGTAAGTGTTATAGAGGAGAGTCAAGGATTTTGCACCATGGGAGAGAGGCGAGTTGGTTCCATCTGTTTATGCAAAATGATCGGAGCACAGCTCAATAATAGTATAACCCTTGTAGCTGAAGCAATGCCTATATCTAGTGCTCGACCAAAATTCTATGTATGAAAAAATGCTATAGTTTGGGATAGTTGAGCATATTTAGGAGTTTGATTACATCCATTTTTTATTGTAAGTGGATTGATAATAATAATGGCCTTCAAATTGATGAGTTAGGTTTCATACAAGTGGATAGTGGATCTTAATGGAGAAGTTTATAAACACAAGTTTTTAACTTTGTCTTCGCAATTTAAACAAGTATTCTATGTGCTTGATCTTGTTAAATCAAAATGATCCATTATTTTATTGAGGAACAAAATAAATGAAAATGGGTGATGATTGGAAGTATTAAGATACTACAGTTGTTAATAGGCCATTTATGGAGACATTATTTGAAAGTGATTTCACTGAAGATGATGCCCTTATATGAGAAATGATCACAACGGATGTATTTAGATTTCAAAAATGGGTAAATAAATTTGAGCTAAGAAGGAGAAAAAGATCAGGAATAGAAAAGGAAAAGAAAAAAAAATCAACTTAAATGTGTGTTACTTGTTATGTGTGATTTAATTTTCTAAATCATTATTGTGTGGTTGAATTTTTTTTTTAAATTATTACTTGTCTGATTTGATTTGGTTCTCTTGCGAGTTATATGTGTTTTTTGTTTTATAGGTAAATGGTTTTCTCAAAAGAATAGTGGACCTAGAAGTATTGATCCAAGCAATGTTCTCAGTGTCATGATGAATGACCAGCAACTTTAGCAAGAAGCAAAACAAATAAGGAGAGGATTGACATTAATGACAGAGGTGAATAGAGAAGAGCTAATGGGCAAAAATATGAGATTGAATGGAATTCCAAAGGTCAACCAATCAAGGCCAATAGAAATAAACTGATCAGTTATATAGGGTTGTGGCTAAGGCGAATGTACCCATTACAATTAGGAATTGGCTTGGTGTTGATCAAACAATGAAAAATAATATTTGGGAACAAGTAGAGGTAAAATGCTTTTCCAATAATCCAATTAATTAATTGTAATTACTTGATCGAGAATTTGATTAATTGCTGTGTTTTGCAGTCAACATTTGAAATTGATGCCAGTAGGAAGAAGTATGTCCTCCAACAAGCTGAGAAGGCATTGCGGGCTTTTGGTACTTTGTTGGAATGAAGTATATTAAAAATCTGGTGGAACCATCAGTCCTGAGGTTCCAAAATTATTAAGACCATTGATTGCACAACAACAATGAGACGAATTTGTTGCTCAATGTTCCAAGAGCAATTCCAAGTGAGAACTATTTTTTTATTATTATCAACTAATGGTGTATATGTATAGGTTTATTGATATGAGTCTGCGTTTTTGCACAGGAATTGAGTAACCAAAATAAGCAGTTGCATGAGAAAAACCTAGACTCTTATAAGAAAGGGCACCTAGGGTATGCAGGCATTGAGCAGCAATTGGTATGTAAATATTTAGATTATTCAACTTTATGTTTATTTCATGGATATGTAAGATACTAATTTATATTCAACTTTGATCAAATGCGCAGATAGAGCGAGAGGCTGCAGAACCAAGTTTAGCAAGCCAGACTAGCAAAGAAAAAAATGTAGATGATGAACATTTTCAAGAAGTTAATAACAGATGTGTAAGTACTTAAGTTATTGTCATTTTTTCTATAATCAATCAATTTATTTAACTCTTTTGCTATATGTTGCACAGGCTGTTATTTCTTCTGAAGTCAAAAAAGGCGACTTGCCAAAGGATAAAGATATCTTGGGCAAAGCATTGGGTAATCCTGACCATCTTGGTTGGGTAAGGGGTAACAACTTTACAAAAAAGCAAATATTAAAACAACACAGAGAAGTCAAAGTCCCAAGATAAGGCTCTTGCAACTGAGGTTGCCGAGCTGAGAGCAGAGTTAGCTAGGCAACAGGTAATGATTGAGGCCTTGTTAAAGGCCCAGGAGATGCAGCAAGAGACAATGCACATTAGCGCTAATAAGGAAGACAGTTACACTGTAGATCGGCCTGCTAAAGAGCATCTTGAAGTAAAATATTGCTTATTGATTAACTTAGTTTACGTTGTTTTCCTTTTCCCTGGCATTAATTCAGTTTACAATTTGTAGGATGGGATCAAATATGAGTTGTTGGCAAATAGCCCAAATCGCCACACAGTTGCAATTGGTCGAGTTTACTCGGGAGACATTGCACCTAATAAGCCACTCCCTGCGGACCATGTATGGGTTTATATTGAGAAGGCTATTGATGCCAGCTATAAATTGCCTGTTCCCATCAAGAACAAGGAAACTGTAGGAGAGGTAATAGGCAGCCTTGTTGCATGGCCAACTATTCTCATTAAGATTGCAACTCCCAAACATAAATGCTGACACTCATGTTTATGTATTAAATATGTAATCCCTTTTCTTTAATTGATTTTGGTGCACAGTCCAAAGGGAAGAGCCTATCCAAACAGTTTGGGCACTCATCAAAAATTGTTGCCTCTACGGTGATGCCAACGCATAAGCCTCAATTGTCAAACAAATATCAAACTGCACTTGACGTTTATGCAAAGATGTATAGGTCTAATCCTCCAGTTATGAATATCCAATTTGATCAAGGAATATACGGCACTGAACGAGTGGATATGCTTTCACTTGAGTTGGTAGATGAAGTCTTGAATCACGAAATGACTAGCATCCCTGTTCTTAGTTGTTATATAAGGTAAAACTTCTATCACATATGAATAGTTAGTATTTTAAGTACATATTAAATTATTTGATATATTAATGTTAGGTACTTGTATGATAAATTCATAATTCCTCGTGGCCTGCAAACGAAGTTCCTCTTTGTTAGTCCCCACGATGTAGGTGCTCATGCTAATATTAAGAAGGAAGATTTTGAAAATCAAGTCAAGTATTTATCTGATAATTTTCTGTCAAGGGCTGATAAGGAGACGTTATTTTTGGTACCTTACTCTCAAGGGTGAGTTACTTGCATGTTATTGTAATGGGTTTTTTAATACTTAATTTAGTTATTTAGTTGTGATTTTGTAACACTTGTTAATTCTCTTAGGGACCATTGGATATTAATTGTCATTGAACCAGCTGCTGCAAACTCCAAGGGTATATTATCTCGATTCTCTTGGTGGGAAACCAGAAACGCAAAGGATGTTATTGGAATTAATTAATAAGTAAGTGAATTAAATAATATATATATATATATATGTTGTTGAATTCCTCACTAAGTTTCTTGACTTTATTAGGTCAGTTGTGTTATATCGCACAGCCAACAATCTAACAATACCAGAGTTTAAATCCTACAACCTGACCTACACTTGGAAGACAATAAAGGTAATTAGTAGTTATTGAATTTAATTGTTTATAATTATTTAATTTATTAATATATATTTTTGGGTTTTTTTTAGTGCCCAAGACAAAAGCCAAATACGGTGTATTGTGGTTATTGCTTGATGAGGTTTATGAAGGAGATTGTTACCCATGGCCAGAGTACAATTCCTGGGACAGTATGTTAAGAAGATTTATGTTATAAATGCCAATGAATTTAATTTACTCTAACTAACTTAACTGTGGTATTTTATACATTACAGTATTATGAGGACTCATACACATGTGAATACGAGTAAGTACAAATATGAAGTAATGAAGAGTGGTGTTAATATATTCTCTAAATGTGGGTCTTGCAGAATGCCAGCAATCCATCTTGAGTAAATGGTGTCAAAATTGTGGATTAATTAATGTGTATATATTGTGTAAAACTCACAAGTGTAGATTATGAAGATTTTTTTATGTGCACTTATTACTCTAGATTTGTGTTGATTAGTTGATTACATTGACTTGATATATACTCTTTCTTTCCGTCTCTATTATAAGGGTGTTTATTAGGGGTGTTTACGGACGGAACGGGACCGGACACCCCTCCCGTGTCCTGTCCCGAGAAAAAGATCGGGACTGAAGTTTGGTCCCGTGTCCCGTCCTGTCCCGAAAGTCGTCCCGTCCCGTTAGAGTCGGGACGGGACCGGGACAAGATCGGGACGTCCCGCCGTCCCTATAAATGAAAAGTATCGAAAAAAGATCTGGATAATAACATTCATTAAAATTTTAAATCATATAATTTATTAAGTTTAAAATCAAAACAACACAAGCACATAAATAACAATAATTTAAAATCAATATTGAATCATATTAATCATAACTACACATTATAATAATAAACCAAATGATCTTTATACTATAAGATTAGTAACAATAGACAAGTCAAACATAACATCAAATCATTGTTCTCTACTTTAGTGAAGATGTACTAAGCTAATTACTCTCTAAAAATAAGCAAAAATACATTATAAATAAAAGTTATTAAATAGATATATATAAGAATAAATTATATTAATATAATTAATATATTATAAAGAAAGATATCGCCATGTTCTCCATGCCATTAAATTTATCATATAAAAAAACTTTAGTTTTAAATAAGAATTGAAGTATTAAAATTATATTGATATAAGTATAAATTATATTAATATAATTAATATATTAAAAAAAACTAATATATATAATATTCGGGACGGGACGACGGGACGTCCCGATGGTAATCCCGTCCCGTCCCGAACCTCTTTCCTGTCCCGTCCCGTAAAGTCCCGTCCCGATTATTTTCAGGCCGGGACAAAGACCCGTCCCGATATGATCGGGACGATACCGGGCCAATCGGGACGGGTCCGGACTGAACACCCCTAGTTTTATAGAAGTTTATTATCGAAATATGAGGGTTGTCATGATATTTTTGGATAATTGAATAATTTTATCCTTATATTAAAAAGAGTATATTTTAGTGTATTCTATTACCCACAACTATAATATTAATTGTGAAATTATTAGAGGCAAATCTAGAAAGTTGTGGTTTTATGTGTTTTTAATTAAACAATAATTTTTTATTCAGTTAAAAATATTTTATATATAGGGATGGAGAGAGAATGGATTAGTGAAATTTATTTATTTTTTATTTGAAAGAAATATTAATTTGGATTGAGTTATAGTTCTTTAGTTATGCTAATGAATTTCTGTTATATGCCAATTATATTGGGGATTTTGTATTTGGTTTATTGGTATTTGCGGATGTATATCGACTATTATTTTTGCTTTTCAATGATAGTTGATAACAGTTGTCATTTCTGAGGATCCAACAACCATCATTTTTGGTCATGCCAGAACCAAAATTGCCAAGTCGAGGATGTTTTATATGATGATTGATTTTTATTCCTGATATTTCTGTAGCAGTTGTTGTGATGTAAAAGGGAGGACTATTAATGATAGCTTAATATATGATTGGTTACAAAAATAATCTTCATTTTTGGTGAGTTTTGTTGTAGTAGCATCATTTTGGGGCAGATATTTTAAAAGTAAAAAAATAGAGAGAGAGAGAGAGTTGCATTGAGGACCTAATATAAACATTTTGATATTATTTACAATAATTTTTTTGTAAATTCCACCTGAGTAATTTATACATTTTTGAGTTACTAACTACACAAATAATGTATAAAATACAGACCTAGCGTTGTTAATACATAAACTTTGTTATGTTATTTATGAATATTTTAATGTAAATTCAACTTAAATAATTTGTACATTTCACACCACAGTAAGTATTTTTCAATATACCTAATGCCCTACATTCATTTAAAAAAAGCAATTTCATATATAAAAAAGCAACTTAAGATAGTACAAACACAATTCTAAGACAATTCTAATTGCATTTACATTATAATATTTCTATTAGTTAAGTCATCTTATCATTTTTGTTTTCCTTTGGAAGGTGATATAAGGCTTCCCCTCATCATCACTCATTTTGTTCCAAATTTCAGCTAATATATTATTTGAGTCCATCAATTTTGTATACAATCCTTTATTCTTATCTATATGCAATACTATGTGAAAGCGTTATAAGCTTTATAGCAGTAGATGCATGAGGACATGACAACATCTACCATGCTATTTCTTGTATAAATTTACAATGAACAAATTAATTCAGGAAAACATTTATATATAAAAACTCAACTTTTATTGTCACAGCTAAATATTTAATATAAACAGGTTAATATTCATACTTTCACAACACATAATTCGATATATTTGATAGTTATGAATTTTTCAATTCACATGTGAAATTTAATATGATAAGTAAACCATTATGATTTTACAATAAATAATCAACTCCAAAACATTCACTATCAACTTTAACAAGCAAATCAGATTATACCAACAATCAAGTTAGATTATATTATCAACCAAATTATAACAACAATTTTTATTTTAACACCATTGCAATGCATCTTTTGCAGCAAAAAATCCATCTTACATGCACCCTTATTATATTCAGAAAATGAGCATTCTATGTTGGAAAGAAACAAATGAAGAAAACATGAAATATCTAAAAAGACAAGCCTTAACAAATAATGGTAGATTTGCAGAATATATGAATATAGATTAAGAATGACACTCACTTTTACCAATATTCATGTTTCTTTCTCATCATCCATGGCGGCAGGCATGGAAAGACATACTGTGAGGTTAAGGCATAACATTAAGATAAGACTTAAACTTAACAGACGAGCTTTGGAGTTTTTCTGCAAGTCTACCATTATTTTTTGTGGGAGAGCAAGAATCCAAGCAACAATTAGAGAGGAAATATATGAAAAAAATATCAATTGGAAAGGAAAAAGACCCAACATTCTTTGGGCCCTTCTACCATCTCGTGAAATCACACAAAGTAATCCACCGCTGTCGTTGGCTGTGGCAACACTTTAGCGCCCATTGTTGTTGGAAGAGAAAGAGAAAGAAGAGTGAGGAAGGAGGAGAGAAGAAGAAGATGCAGAGTTGGTAGTAGCTGATTATGTGAGGGATAACTTGGTAATTTCAATGAAAAGTATAATTACAAATAAGGTCCTTGGGCATGTAGAAAAATTTTATAATCTATTAGGCCTTTCTATAAAAATCTTCATTTTGAATGTTATGAGTGTAATTCTTCTTCTCCTTCTTTTTTTCCTTTATTGCACTGGGTATCTTGAAATGTTTGGATATGTTGGGTTCATTACCCGCTCAGATCATTCCAGACTCGAACATAATAGTCCAAGTTAAGTTGTCTAAACTCCTAACCACTTGAACACCCGTTAGGTTTAGCAGTTAAGTTGATCCTGGTGGATCAAATCTGGGCCCAAATCCAAGCCCACATTATTAGATGGAGCCTTATTTAAATATTATTTTTTTTATTCTTAAGTGTAATATTCTTTCTTTTGTTTGAAAAGTGGAGGAAATAGTTTTTTTTCAAAGAAAAAGGATTTTCTCCTTTTCTTTCCTATTCTCTTTTCCCTCTCCTCTTATCTTTTGATTATTCAATCTTGAATTGAATGGTTTATATTTAATCTCTTATAAACTATTTCATTTCATTTTATTTTTATTGTATTTTTTGGTTATTCATATTAAATTTTACTAGTTTGATTTTATTATTTATATGTTTTAATAATTTAACATTTTAATATTAGGGATAAAATTTGAACCATTTAAATCTTAATCTAATGGCCTGTGAGGGAAAAGAATGAAAGAGAATGGGAAGGAAAAAGGAAAGAATCTTGTCCTCTTAAAAACTTGATTGAATTGGATTGAATTAGAAACTGGTCACTGGTCTGATTCGGTTGAGATCGAAAATCCAGAAGTAATTGAACGGATCAAGAAGTAGAAAATCGGTCAACAAACCACGAAAATCATGAAAAGCGAACGGTTGGCTGGTTGATCGGTTTGAGTGACCAAATCAGAAAAAAAAGAAGGAAAAACGATCGGAAGAACCAGAGAGGAGATGAAGACAAGTAAAAGGAAAAAGATTCACAAAACAATTTAAAAAAGAAGGCCTTTTTCAACAAATCACTACTTTAATGCGTTTTTTCCCTTAACAAAACTACCAAACCGCCGTAAAGGCTAAAGCTTTTAGATAGAATCATCGGCCATTTGTGGCATTCTCCAAACAGTCTCACGGCGGTGACGGGGGTAGGGGAAGGAAAGAAAAATACAACGGTAATGGAGGGTTTTTTGGTTTTTGCCTGCTGATTCGACTTTCTTCTCCCGACGTGACAGTATTTAGTTGAATGATTTTTCATTTTATTATTTTGTTATATTGTATTATTATTTATATTAATATGATTAAAGATGGGAAGGAACAAGCGGGGAGATGAAACCGGGAGAGAGTTTTGTTTTGGCTAAAATGGGAGATTAAAACATTTATTTATTTCTACATCGCAAAAGTTTGGATAAAAAATTTACCTTAATATAATTAAATGTTATTTTTTTTAAAAAAGCTACCTTATTAATTAATACTATTTATGCTTATAAAACATGGAGGGAATGAAATAAAATAAACAAAATTATCGCTTTTATGGTTATATAAAATTAAAAGAAAATTTATAAATAATGAGAAAAAAGTCATATACTTAACCTATTTACTTAAGTTGGCATGTGGATTTTTTAAAGATTATATATTCTATAATAAACTATTTTTATTAATATTATTAATACATGAAAATATATTTGTCTTGATTTTATTAGATAAAAATATATTAAGTATACAAGATTGAGTATATAAGTTGTACCCTTTGTAAATTTTCTTTATCTTTTGATAAACATTTTTATTTAAATTTAAATATTGGTTTTATGATTTTAAATGAATTTGTTTTGTGGTTTATATATAAATGTTGTTTAAAAATATTCAATAAATTATAATCAGTTCGACCACAGTTCAATCACAATCAAACTATTAACTTTTAAAGCAGTATCTCATCCAATTTAATGATTGATTTAATTTTTAAATCCTTAAATTTTTTTTATTACCATGCTCTTTTGAAAGAGCCTGTTTGGAAGTTAAGATGCACATATAGGGTGTAGAAAAAAGCAAATGAAACTCTTTGTGCCTTTTAGAGTTGAGGTGTAATGTTCCCTGACACTAACCATGCAATAACTCAAACTTAATGATAATTGCAATAATTGAAACTCATTTTAGTTAAATAAAGAAAGAACCTAAGAAACAAGATCAATTATGGCTAGTTGAACTCCCAAACCTCAATTAAAAGAATTTAGAATAAAATGGGGTCCTGAAAATAGATTAAGGCCCTTCAAACATATAAAATCAGGAAAAATACCAGCATGCTATAGATAAAAAAGGTAATTACCAAGATACTGCAAAACAAAAATATTTCCCTAAATGCTACAACTTGAAAACTGGTTTGATAGAAATTGAGTAAGGGTGAGATGATTTTTGTACACAAATTGGTTTGATTCAAGCTAAGTTCTTTGATAATTTAAAAGTTAGCTTTGATAAAACCGATTTTCATTACTAAAACCTAATAATAGTTATTGCTAAATGATTACTAAATTATTGCTTTTATGATTACTAAATGATTTTCTTCAAACATGGTTGATGAGGTAACTATCAATGAATGATAAGCTACTAAATAATGTTTTATTTTATATCATAATAATTTATTTATGATTAATAATTAATTTAAATTGAAGGGTAAGAAATAATAATTTAAAAAACATAAAATAATAAATGAATTAGTATTAATAAAATGTTACTAACTTTTAATAATATTAACAATAAAAGATTATTTTTTTGACACAAAAGAACAATTTATACGTGACAACTTCCTATGCTACATCTCAGTCTTCTTATAACATGTTGTGGTCATCCTTATCTTGCAGGCTCTTCATATTGAGATTTTGAAGATTCTCTAGTTGGTGCTATTGGTTGTGTATTCAAATAAAAAATAGGAGACTCTAGAGGGAGGGATCAAATGTTGTAGAGTTATGAATACTTAATTCAAAGGCCCTTTACATTTAAATGTGTAACCATTGTATTCAGTTGAAAACATTGTTGGATCATCAAATAAATTAAAGATGTGGAGCAAGGATGATGGGAGCATGCAATGAGTTTGAGCAAACAAGTCAGAAGAAGAAAGGGATCCCTTGTTCTTGTTCCACTTCATCTTCAATGATATTGGGTGGTTGTATAGACAAATAGCCTCCACCTCATCTACTTTGCCGGCCTTGAGAAATATGTGGCTGTGGTAAGTCTATTGTTGGTGGAGCAAGTTGAGGGATCATTGTGAAGCATTGTTCTTTTAATGCAAGTAATATGCTGTGTTGGTCCTAACAAATCCTTTCTTAATAATCTCTTATTGACATTTGCAAAGGATTTTGAAGACTTAATTTATACTAATCTTTTGCTATATTTGCCTACAAATCATAACAAGATATTAATTTATACAAATATGCATTTTAGAATCGCTCTAGAACCTGCATGCTCAATATTTAAGCAGATTTATGGCTATTGAATATCTATGAACTAGATTTGACATAATTTGATTAGAAAGAAGCTCTCATGTTTGCCCAACATCTTGCTTTAATTGAGATAAAGTAATATCAACGTTACTCTTATATCATTAAATTCAAATGTTAGACCATCAAGTCCATTGAAAATTCGTCCATATATATATATATGTTGACTCTTTTCTATTGTCCATTTTTCCCTATATTAAGCAAATTTATATAAAGGCATATAAAAATTATTATACAACCTTAACTAACAAAAAAATTAACCATTTTTTGTCAAAATCAAAATGTTAAATCTCATGATAATCATATAACATAACAATATCATCAAAAATAAAATATCACTTGGCTAGAACTATTGTGTGTGTGTCAAAAGTATGTGTGTCAAAAGTCCCACATTGCCTAAATGAATAACTCTCATAGTGTATAAATACTAAGGAATGAAGTGGGCTAGTGTAACATCCCGAAATTTTAAAACTCAAATTTATAAAAATAAAATAAAATATCTATAATTAAATTAAAATTTAAAATAATTTGATAGAGGTCCAGAGTTTGAATTTTACTAAGCAAAAGTTTGGTTTTATTTGATTTTTAACTATGGGAAAAATTACCAAAGTTGACCCGAGCTTTTGTGCAATAATAAAAAATGTTGGGCTCTTTCTTATAATTTTTTCCAAACTTTTTGACCAGCATTTTAAGAGGCAAACTGGACGCAGAAAATGCAGAAGGAAAGAAGAACAAAACGCAGAGAGAGAGAGAGAGAGAGAGAGAGAAGAGAGGAGAAAGGGAGGGAGTTAGGTTTGAATCTAGGAGTCTTTGCGACCGTTGCGAGCTCGGCTACACGATAGGTAAACTCCCTACTTCAATCCTCTTCCCTTTCTCTTGATTTTCTTCAATTTTTGGAAGAGGATATTTTTAGATTTTAATCCCAAAGGCTTTATTCTTGTAAGCTTTTATTTCTTTGGATCCTAGGGAGCATGTTTTGAGTTTCTATATAGTGATCTAATGTTTTGAGTGAATAATTGGATGAAAAGAGGTGTTTTGAGCACAAAATAAACCCTGAGAAATTGGGTTTTTGCTCTTCAATGGTTTAAGCCTATTGATTTAGTTATAATTTTACTATTTGAGCCCAATAAGATTTAAATTAAGGTTTGGTTTTCATCATAAGGGCTAATAGTGAAAGTTGGTGGCACTAAGTAAAGGTTTTTAATTGATTAAAAAATTATATAAATTGAAAATTAGCCTAATGATGGCTAATAAATGGTTTTGGTGGTTAAGTGATACTATGTGAATGGTTGGTTTAATATATGGACTATTGGGATGGATTATGGCTCATAGACCCAAGTTGTGTGGTATGAGTTATAGTCTTCATTAATGCTATTTGACATGATAAGTGATGTGGATCACTTATATGTTGTAGGAATTGTTGGTAGAATTTATTTAGAAATTAAGGAACAAGTCGAGCCCTATTTTGTACAAGGGGAATCCTTTTGGTACCAAAGGGTTGAGGTAACAGGGAAAATTTATATTTTTTATTACTCTGTTTTAGCTATTTTTGAATAAATATTACTAGCTATCATGCATTACATGTTTTAAAAGATTAAATGTGCTTTATAAGGGGTTATGGGGTATTACTTTGATTATAGTGCAATTATGCTTTTTTTAATTGTTTAATAACAATATTTTTATGGAAACGAGATTTATAAATCTTATACTACTTTAGAGTGTTGAATGGTCAATACTCAGGAAAGATAGACAAGAGTAAAAGGAATGATCTTGGTGGGAGTTCACCAATGAGAAGGTGTGAATTTTTGATATTTTATGACACACTGTCAGTACTCAGTGTTGTCTTACGTATTGTGGGCTTAGTGTACTAAAGTGGTTAGTATATTGAGTGTTCGACACCTCTCAGTGGGGGAGGGAATCCGACATATGAAGTGTGAGGTTGAGTGCCTAGGCCAAGGTAGCACTCACATGGAGAGTAAGTCGAGCTGGCTCTGGGAGGGAGTTAGCTTTGACTGCTCAGGATTCACATCGAAGGGGCATAGGCGGTTCAGTGGATTAGATCATGCCTTAGACTATGTCTTGTGCCTATGGAGGTACAAGTAGGTATAAGGTTTACCTGTGAGTTAAAGAATGCCAGGGGGCATTCTGTTGGTCATGAAAGGCCATACCGGCCTAGGTCATGCATTCATACATTTTAAATGGCTAAATTATATACTATGTTGAATTTATTATTCATTTATTTGATTATGGCTTACTTTGTAATAATCAATGTAGATTTCTCTGTTACTGAGACTGTGGTTGTCTCACCCCTTTCTTTTCAATATTCTAGGTCCAGGCGAAGGATCCAGTGGTGGACGGAAAAAGGAGCAAAGCTAGGGGTTTGCTTGTGATTTGTAAAGAATTGCAACCCCTTTCTTTTGAGCAAATATATTGTAATGTATTTAGGATTAGGGTGCCAGTAGGATATGATTATGTATGTGTGTGTGAATATGTGTGGATTGTGTGCTTGTGTATGAATTTTTGTCTGTTTGCAGACTTGTGACTAGGAAACTTGGTTATGGTGTGTAGTTTTGATGGATTTACTTAGTAGATCAAGTTTCTATTACAAGCAGATATTTATTTTGATATATATGTGATTTTATAAGCAAATGCAAAGTAGTTGCATTGCAAATGATGTGCTATGGGCAAACATACACCTTGGATAGAGAGAGTGGGTGCGTGGGCCCCACAAGGAGCTCTGAGCCAAGTGAAAATGTTTAGCATATGTATTTATATAAATATATGGTATTTAGATTGATTTGTGACCATTCTTGTATGATTTGTGCATTTTGGGGGTTTAGGGTCCATTTTGGGAAATGGCACCCGGGTGGTCAAATTTTGATATATAGGGGTTTTCCATCATTTGAATATTCTATCAGGTGTTTTTAGTCTTATATGACATGTCTAAAGTGTTCCCACAGGTTTGTGACCATTAGGATGAGATTTGGATAATTTTGAAAATGGTTTTTACCAAAAAGCTGCACTTTTGCATTCGGGTGTCCAAATCTTAATCTGACTGTTAGATTTCTCTAAAATTTGGGTCACAAGTAAAACCTTTTATAAGCTTCGTGTGGGCTTTGGAATCACATCGATCGGATTTCGGACGGAGAAACGACGCACTCTGGAATTTGGTCTGGAGGTGCTGTCATGACAGCTACAGTATTGATGTTGTAACCTGCACAAAATTCAATCCGTCTGTTGGATCTTTTAAAAATTTAGTATGCTAATAGTATTCTTTAAAAGTGACATGTGAGCTTTGGAATCACTCTGATCGGAGGTCAGATGATGAAATGGTGCACTCTGAAAGTTGGTCCGGAAGTGCTGTCATGACAGCTAAAAAGCTATCATGACAGCAAAAATAACCAATTTTTTAACATATTTAATTTTCAATCCGACCGTTGGATCTTTTTGAAATTTGGTATACTTATAGTACCCTTTGAATATGACGTGTGAGCTTTAAAATCACTTCAATCAGAGGTCGAATGACAAAACGGTGCCTCCCAGAAGTTGGCCCAGGAGGGCTATCATGACAGCAATTTAATGCTGTCATGACAGCATCTTTTTATTTCACTTTCGTCTAGTTTGCTTCCGCGTGCTATAGGTAGAACCTATAAAATTTTTTAAAGGCTTTAAATGTTTAATTTGCAATTGCGTATTTGTTTAGTGATTTAAATGGTTTGTTTCCTAAGTTGGTTTTAGGATTAATTCCTTAACCACACTTAGTTTATTTGAATTGTGTGATTTTTGGATAACACTCGGGGCAAGTGTTACAGCTAGTCAAATGGACTTGGAGGAAAATTGGGCTTGCACACATGAAAGAAGCTAACTTAGGGCAACCACAGTTGAAATTAGTTGATTCACCCCCTTGCGCACGAGTTCAAGAGGCACTAGATTCTTTTTACTAAATTATTTTTACAAAATAAATAAATAAATAATTATTTTTGAGCTTACTTGAAAAGTCTCAAATTTTCACTGTTTAAATTTAAATTTGAAGCCTTGGCAGTTTCTGGGCATTAAACCACTTCTCAACCAATTTTGTTAGTTAATTTCTTAAACACCCTTATCTGCCAACGGCTCGAGATTAATGGTGTTTTATGTGTGTGTAACTGAAGCCTTAATCCAATGATTATGAGCCAACGTTCATGTCTCTATCTTTAACCTATATATAGCTATGGGTGCGAATAGATCAACTCGCTAGCCTCTTGAGCTTTTGGGGCATTTCTCTCCTCTCTCTAGCTTTTGCTGTGTTGTTAGTCTGTGTTCATTTTTATTTCTATTGTTCTGGTTCCTTGCTCATGTGGGAAGTGCTTGTTTAATCCTGGAGAACTGCCGGTTTGCCGTGTTTGTGTGTCAGACTAGTTCCTAAGGGCAGTGTCTCGAGCACGACTCAAGTAGCTCATGATTTACCTCTGTATTTCCAACAATCTTAAGTACTATTTAAACTGAATAGCATCCAACACTATTGAGAATGTCATCCCTAAGGATGTACCTAGTGGTTTGGCTAGAAATTAGTACGTCCCTATTGCTGTTGCTCTCCCCCTGCTGAAGCCATTCCCAAACATATCAAAGATAGAGGTCTTTAATGGCAGGAACTTCAAACGCTGGCAGGAACGAGTCTTTACCATTCTTGACATGCATGGTGTAGCTGTTGCTCTTGCTCAATCCAAGCCTCTTGCTAATACTAACCAAACCCAGAGAGTTGCATAGACTCATGCAAATAAGGTATGCCGCCACACCATCATTAGTACTTTATCTAATGATTTGTTTGATGTCTATTGTGTCTACAAGGAAGCTTGTAAGATATAGGAGTCCTTGGTGACAAAGTACATTGCTGAGGATGCTGGCAAACAAAAGTTCATTATAGGAAACTACTACAAATGGGAGATGACCGAGAACAAGGATGTGAATGAGTAAATCAATAAATATTATAAACTATTAGAGGAGCTTCGTGCTAAAAACATCAACCTTCCAGACAAGTTCATTGCTAGAATCTTGATTGAGAAGCTGCCAGAATTGTGTAATGATTACAAACAGTAGCTGAAACACAAATAGAAGCAGTTATCCTTAACTGACTTGATCACTCACATCATCATCGAAGACACCAACTGTAAGGCAGTACGTGCAGTTCGAACTAGAGAGATGACATCCAAAGCCAATCTAGTAGAGACAAAGCCTCACAATAAGAGGTATGACCCTAAAACCAAAGACAAAAAGAATAGGAAATTTGATTACAAACCTAATGCTTCTAACCCTTCTTTTAAGAAAAAAGGAGACTATTTTGTTTGTGGTAAACCAGGACACTATGCAGCACAATGTAGGAAGAGAGTAAATCATGATATGCCTCGGAAGCTAAATGTAAATTTGGTTCAACAAGATGATAATAGTGATGATGACATCATTGCTGTAGTGGTGTCACAATCTCTCTTGATTTTTGATGTGAAGAAATGGGTTGTAGACTCTAGGGCTACCAGGCACATATGTGCTAACCGAGAGATGTTCACTTCCTATGATTCTGTAAAAGAAGGGAAAGACCATATTTACCTTGTTAATTCCCGAACTATCAAAGTTCAAGGAAAAGGAAAAGTGGTCTTAAAGCTCACATCAGGAAAGACTCTGGCTCTAAATGATGTTCTGCATGTGCCTGAAGTTAGAGTAAACTTAGTTTCGATTGCTTTATTAGGGAAAGCTAGGGTGAAAGTGTCATTTGAATCTAACAAGACTGTAATAACAAAGGATAATGTATTTGTGGGGAAAGGTTATTGTAATTAGGGATTGTTTGTTTTGAATATTGATGAACTGAATAAGACTGCATCTTCTGAGTATATGCCTATCTATATGATTGATTCCTTTGATTTGTGACATGCTAGACTAGGACACGCTAGTAAAGGTTATATAAATAAGATGCTACAACTTGGACTTCTTTTTGAAATTAAAAATAATAATTTTGGAAAATGTGAAGTATGTGCAGAAACTAAACAAAGTAAAAAAATCTCATTTTTCTAGTCAAAGAAAATCTGAATTGTTGTCTTTAATTTACACTGATTTAGGTAATTTAAAACAAACCATGACTAGAGGTAGTAAAAAATATTATATCACTTTTATTGATAATTTTTCAAGATATATTAAAGTATACTTGTTAAGAAATAAAGATGAGGCTTTGGAAAAATTACTTTTATGCAAAGCAAAAGTTGAGAATCAATTAAACAAAAAGATCAAAAGAGTTAGATCTGATAGAAGGGAAGAATATGTTTTGTTAAATGATTTTTGTAAAAAAGAAGGTAATTATACATAAGAAAACACCTCCTTGTTCTCTTGAGTCTAATGGTGTTGCAAAAAGAAAAAAACAGAACATTAAAAGAAATGATGAATGCTTTGCTTGTGAGTTCTTCTGTGCCTAATAAATTGTGAGATGAAGCTATTTTGTCTGCATGTTTTTTATAAAATAGGATACCTCATAAGAAAATGAAGAAAACACCTTATGAGTTATGGAAAGTGTTTACCCTAAATTTAAAATATTTGAAAGTGTGGGGGTGTCTTGCAAAAGTTTTATTACCTATTCTTAAGAAGAGAAAAATTAGTTCTAAAACTTCTGATTGTATGTTTATTGGGTATGCTGAATAAAGTGCAGCTTAATCACTTTTTAGTTTTAAAAAAGTGATGTTTTAGATCAAAACACAATTGTAGAGACTAAGGATGCTGAATTTTTTAAACATCTTTTTCTTTCAAAAATTGAGCATGTTTCTAAACCTGTTGAGAATTCAGAGTTTGAACAAAATTCCAATGAGAATTTGGTTTTAACGAGAAGTAAAAGACAAAGAAAATAAACAAGTTTTGGAGATGATTCTTACACTTATTTAGTGCAAGATGATATTAAATTTCTATGAAACTATTTCTTCTCCTAATGCTAAATTTTAGAAAGAAGCAATTGAAATTGAAATTGATTCTTTAAGAAAAAATAAAACTTGGGTTTTAGCAGATTTGCCGCAAGGAGCTAAGGCTATTGGGTGTAAATAAATTTTTAAGAAAAAAATATTTTTTAGATGGTTCAATTAATAAATATAAAACAAGGCTTGTGGCCAAGGGTTTTACGCAAAGGAAAAATATTGATTATTTTGACACATTTTCTCTCGTGACTAGAATTTCTTCTATAAGAATTCTTATTGCTTGGCTTCAATTTACAAGCTTTTTGTTCACCAAATAGATGTTAAAAAAGCATTTTTAAATGGTGATTTGAAAGAAAAAATTTATATGGTACAGCCTGAGGGATGTGTGACTCTTGGGTAAGAAAATGAAGTTTGTAAACTTGTCAAGTCTTTGTCTAGCTTAAAACAAGCACCTAAGCAATGGCATGAGAAACTTGATCAAGTTTTGACAATGGTGGATTTTCTACTATTAATGTAGAAAGATGTGTTTATACAAAACTTGTGAATAATGATTGTGTGATAACATGCTTGTATGTGGATGACATGTTAATCTTTTGTTCTAGTATGTATGTTGTTAATGAAACAAAAAATTTTCTTTCTTTAAATTTTGATATGAAAGATATGGGTGGAGTCAAGGTAATCTTGGGTGTAAAAATCATAAGGAATGAAAATTAAATTTTATTTTCCTAAGAATATTATGTTGAGAAAATTCTCAGAAAATTTGGACATCTTGAAGATGCTCCTTTGAGTACTCCTTATGATTCGAGTGTGCAATTAAAAAAGCACAAGGGTGACCCAGTAGCTCAATCTGAGTATGCACAGATCATTGGAAGTCTGTTGCATTTGATGAATTTTACTAGGCCTGTTATAGCTTATGCTGTAGGCAGATTGAGCAGATATATCCACTGTCCAAGCAATAAACACTGGAAGGCTCTGGTGAGAGTCTTGAGATATTTGAAAGGTACCATGAATTATGGTCTACTGTATAGTGGATTTCTCGTTGTATTGGAAGAATATGGTGATGCTAACTAGATCTCGAATTCAGAAGAGATAAAATTCACTAGTGGTTATATATTCACTCTTGGTGGTGGTGCAATAACTTAGAAGTTTGTAGAACAGACAATCAACACCAAATCCTCAAGGGATTTTGAATTTATTGCCATAGAGTTAGCTAGAACTAAGGCTAAGTGGTTGAAAAACTTCTTATCAAGTATTCCAATAGGTGAAAAGCCCACACCATTAGTGTCATTACATTGTGATAGCCAGTCTGCAATAATAATGGCTAAAAATAAGACCTTCAATGGTAAAAATAGACATATTTGATTGAGACATAATATTATAAGGCAGCTGCTCAAAGATGCGGTCATTTCAGTTGATTATGTAAGATCAGAGTTAAATCTAACAAATTCATTAACTAAGTCCTTGGGGAAAAAAATTATTATTGAAATGTCAAGGGGAATGGGACTAAAGCTTGTTTGAAATTAATGGTGATGGCAACCCAACCTTTGTGATTGGAGATCACATGAAGAAGGTTCAATGAGTATGAACAATTCGCTTGTCAGTTCTACAAGTACTGAAGTTTTGTCCCTTCCTATGGATTGAGAAAGTGTTAGAATGCATTGAATGAAGGCTGAGCGAAAGCTCTTAATGTTTTCATAATCCTTATAGATGGTATATTCATTGTAGATACACTTGATGAAAACACCTATACAAATGTAGAGTAGGGCTGCTCCTATGAGATCGTGGCCCCTCTAGAGCATTTGTTAAAATCAGGTACGCGCATGGCCGATAACATGTAAAACCATCATTAACAGCAGAAACTGTGGAGGTATAATCCGATTAATAAGACTTCTAGTACATCCTCAAGATCTATTGGTTCAATAACAAAGTGACACAGACTTTTTTATGTGCTAAGCTTTATTAGTATAGGTTTGGTTCAAGTTAACAGAAACCAAATTCAAAGTGATTATCCTCCGTGTGAATAACTTAAATGATGATAGATCCTTTTGACACATGTAGGGGATTGTTGTATGTGTGTTAAAAGTCCCACATTGCCTAAATGAAGAATTCTCCTAGTGTATAAATAATAAGGAATGAAGTAGCCTAGTAAAATGGACTTGGAGGAAAAGTAGGCTCACGTGCTCGAAACAAGCTAACTCAAGGCAATTGCAGTTGAAATCAGTGATTCGCCCCCCGTGTGCGCGAGTTCAAGAGGTACTGGGTTCCTTTTACTGGATTATTTTTACAAAATAAATAAATAATTATTTTTTAGCTTACCCGAAAAACCTCAAATATTTATTATTTAAATTTGAATTTAAAGCCTTGGCAGTTTCTGCGCATTAAACCACTTCTCAAAACTGATTTTGTTAGTTAATTTCTTAAACGCCCTTGTCTGCCAATGGCTCCAGATTAATGGTGTTTTATGTGTGTGTAATCGAAGCCTTAATCCGGTAATTATAAGCCAACGTTCATGTCTCTATTTTCAGCCTATATATAGCCATGGGTGTGAACATATCAACTCACCATCCTCTTGAGCTTTCGAGGCATTTCTCTCCTCCCTCCAGCTTTTGCTATGTTGTTGGTCTGAGTTCATTTTTATTTTTGCTGTTCTGGTTCCTTGCTCATGTGGGAAGTGCTTGTTTAATCATACAGAACTGTTGGTCCACTGTGTCCGTGTGCCGGAATAATTTTTAAGGATAGTGTCTCTGGCATGACTCAAGCAGCTCGTGATTTACTCCATATCGCCAATAAAAATTACATAACTATCTAATCCTACCAATAAAAAATCTCTGATCATACAAAAAAGAAAAGAAGGCTAAAATATATAAAAAGGGGGAAGGCACGTGATGAAATGAGAAATTGTTTCAAGAATCAAAGTGTAGGATTAAGGATTGGATAAGAAATTATTTCTAAAAAATTTCTTTCTTATTTCTCCAATTGAAACCAAAAGTCGTGGACGAACTTCATCTGGCAGCAATGGTGGCACCTGTGTAATCTAACTTGTTTGTTTATTTTTCCCCCTTTAAATAAGAGCCGTTGAATAAAATTTAAAAAAAAATGAAGGGGCAAAGACCATTAGCAATTTAGTGGCTTTTTAAGGGAATCAGGTTTTATAGATAAAAATAAAATGTTAGGGTGGTCATTAATTAAGTTTTAAATGTTAGGGTTGTTATGTGCATTTCACTTAAAATTTATGGGAGTTTTATGAATTTAAGCCTAAAAAGAATTAAACACTGTTTTTATCATAATTAGTATATTGAGTCATATAATAATCGAGCAAAAGAAATAAAAATATTAAAATCATATGATAATTAAAATATTAAAATATCTGTGCTTGCATACCTTTTAAATTTGATGTCAAGGATTTTTAAGAGGCACAACACTCATTGGACTTCAAGGAAATGGTGCAAAGAAGAACAAAGGAGAAAATGGAGCAAATGCAGCACGGGAAAAAAATGGAAACATGAAATTAAAACTAGTTCATCATAATTCAACCTCTATTTATTTCCAACAGTGGGTAACTGTGGTTGCACATGTCTCTGAAAAAAACTGATACGCACTGTACTCTTGCATGCATATCATTCACATGCATATAAGAATGTGATTTTTTTTTTTTTTTGCCTATTGGTCTACGAAACTAGGAAGAATATATTCTCTTGCACATATTGAAACTTGACACTGCATATATTGTCTTGAACATACACGGTGTCGAGTCTAAATTGTTAGAGCTACAGTGGAGTCACATCCTCAATGCAACTGCAGCAATTTTTTTTAATTTTTTTTTAAATTAAAGTGAAATCTGCCTGACAGAGACCTATTTCACTTTATGACATTTTATTCCTTGA
The DNA here is from genome assembly GCF_029017545.1 of Prosopis cineraria. NCBI lineage: Eukaryota > Viridiplantae > Streptophyta > Magnoliopsida > Fabales > Fabaceae > Prosopis > Prosopis cineraria. The sequence continues at coordinate 8,513,596 of NW_026555336.1, read as the reverse complement.
AACTGGCTTCCATGAAACCGAGTTTAATATATATTAATAAAAAAATTAATTTTTTAATTTTTTAACTTTTAACTCACTTCTAACTCAAATTCTCACTTATTGCGATTCAATCTTTTAACTATAACTCACTGTGACTCAATCCATCAACTTTTGATTCACCTATAATTCGGTCCCTATTTTTTAATTTTTTTAAAAAATTTCTTATCAAATAAGAGGAATAAAAAAATATTCATATGTTATTTTAAAATATCCTCCCCTTACTCATTGATGTGAAATATAAACTAAAAAAAATTAACAAAAATTTAGGGAATAATTTGTAAGTGATTTAAAAATTGAGGGACTAAGTTATAAGTGAATTAAAAGTTGAAGGACTAAAAAATTAATTTTTTTTATATTAATAAAAAAATACTTTTCTAACAAATTGAAATTCGGGGGGCAGAAACCGATTTGCTAATCATAGTATCTTGAGAAATAATTTTCAAACTATGGCATCCAAAGAATTTCTTGTTTTTTTCCCATAGCATTTCGGTAAAAAAGCCTATAAAGTCATAGCAAAAACAATGTATAAAGCATGGAAAAAAGTTTGAGCATTGAAAACAAATTAAATAAGATTGGAAAGGTCTTTTTTACAAAAATTATACCATCTGCAACAACAAAAGAGTGCATCCGATATGACTTATAGTATAGAGACCAGTACCCAATGTGCCAACGATTGTGGCCTACAGCATTATCCACTATGGCCAACAAGCCATAATAGTAACATATAATACAGTCTCTAGATTCCAATTTTTGTAGTGTATAATAGCTCGGACCTTTGATTTAAATAATCTAAACGCTATTTTATAATATAAGTTATCTTGTGTTCCTCAAAAAATAGTTTATGATTAAATTTATACCTTTATTAAATTATATATGAAGGGCTACACATGTTTTACAAATTTTATGATTTTAACCAAAATTATTGAGAGTTCTAATGTACTGTAACTTGTGAATTCTCCTATCATTTCTTAAATTTTTGAGGTGGGGAATGATTTTTTTTTTAAGTTTTATAATTAGATTATATAGTATTTCTGTATGCATTCAAATAATCTTGTAATATAGGTATTAGCAAATAGAATTCAAACAAATTTAATTTATTTTTTTAAAATATTTGCAGCCATCAAATGAATTGTCAATAATATTCTATAATTTTTTAGCCAAAAGAAATAATATTTTATAATTAATAAATGAATTTTAAAAAGTTTAAAGAGAATATAGTCTTTTTAATATATACAAAAAATACAATAGTTGGCCCCCATTGTTACATCCACAAATGCAATGCGCATGGCGTGTGAGGGCAAAGATGTAGCCTTTGGAATCAAAACCAGCCTAAAGAAGTCACCACCAAAATTTTAAGAAAAAAGTTTGAAAAATATGTCTAAAAAAAAAGGAAAGCATAGGCTGTGGCAACAAGATTAAGTTTGAGAGTCGATTGAGTGTGAGAAAAATGTTAAATATTTTACAACACTTGTTCGTCAAAATAGTTATCTGAAGTTAATTATATTACATTAATATAATTTTTAAAGTTATTTTAATTACCCTTTCTCATTCATATGTAAGACATTAAAAAAAATGAAGAAATAGTTATTTAATTATAAGGGTAGACTTGACTAGAATATGACTCTAGGATCTACATACTTTGCAATGGAGATTAAAGTCCATATGGTTTGTTATAAAAATGAGTGTTAGTGGTTTTTAATTTATGATTTTTATGAAAAGAGAAAGTTAAATGAAAATAATTTATTAATTGCAAACAAAACAATTTTCTGAAATGATGGTTGGTGTGTTTTAATTTGCAAAGATAATTTAACTTCACTTTCTTACTCCTATTTTTAAATTTTGAAAAAATGTTTTTTTTTAAAATGAACTAATGTATTTTCTCTTATTTCAGAGATTTACTTTATCAACATAAAAAAGTAATTTTAAAATCTTTTTTAATAATGACTCAATGTGCCTACTGAGACTCATTATCACTCGTGGACATACAATTGGTCTTAATGCCTGTTGAAATTTTATTTTTCTCTTGCAATACAAAATCTTGGTTATTTACTACATATTTCATTTTAGTATTTTTCTCATTTATATATATATTGAAAATTTATTCAATGTGCCAATGGAGACTTTTATCACTAATGGCAAAAAAGTATGATGAAGAATCTTAATCGTTATATTTACGAAGCTTTATTGACTTACACGTGATAATACGATTATCTTAAATGTCTATAAAGATTTTTAAAATCTTATGTGATAAAATGATCTAACCATCTAAGTATGGTTATAATTTAAATACATTAATTCAATTATTTTTTTCAAAAATTTATTATATTATTATTATTATTTACAATATCTATCTATTTATTATATAAACTAATAATGGCGACACCTATGAGGACTTATCATTTTGCATAATGAGGCAATTAATCCGAATATCTATGTAAATTCTTCAAATCTCTCATGATACCATTTAAATATTTTTAATTAATTTAAATTATATTTAGAAAAAGATAAGAACAAAATCATTACTTTAAATAATAGGCCATTGGAACTTCTGTTTAATATATATAAATTGGATCTTTATATCTGCAAAATCTTATTGATTTACACAGCAAATGATCATTTTAAATGCCTATGAAGATTTTAAATTTCTCTTGCAATATTGGTTATTTAAGAATATCCTTGTTATGCTACCCATTGTCCAAAAATTACTGTATTTGACTTTACAAATGAGTTCTAAAAATCTCGTAAATTTTACATATCAAATTGCACATGTAGAGAACTATGGATGCAAAAATTTAGCTCAAGAATGCCTCTATATAAGAAGAGAAAAGTTCACCAATTATAAACTGTAAAATTGACATGAGATTTATTGACTAACTCTTAGAAACCAATGTAATCGAATAGGTAAATGAGATTTAAAAATTCTAAGAATTTTATGTCTCAAACAACAATTAGAGACTGTCGTGGATACAAAATTTTGGACTAAAATGACATCTGTATCAGCATGTAAAAATATATGAATCAAGTTGTAACAACTAATAGAGGAAATCATTTTTATAACCAATCTGCAAAAACCAGCATGTTTGATCATGTAAATGGGCTCCAAAAATTATGAAAATTTTAGACATTAAACCAAACAAGAAGAGGAATATCTATGAAAAATTTCATATAAAGACCAGGTAAGCACAAATAAATAAAAATCAACTAAGGGAAGATGGAATTTCAATCAGCTTAAAATGAAGAATCTCAAAACATCACTTGATATCACATGCCCACTCACAAATTTCTATACAGATTTCCAAACTTCACTTTTCCCATAAGGCCTTAAAGTGATACACAAAGGGACATATATTCAATATTGAATCTTCAGCAAACAAATGGAAGAAAGAGAACTACAAGTGATCTTTCAAAGTGCAATATTTCAAGTGATCTTTCAAAGTGCAATATTTCATCTAGGAGGCTTAAAAGATGCAACTATTAACCCATCATTTATTGATAGAACCAAGAGGATAAAATTAACTATTAGCATAGCTGCTCCTCATGGAATCAAAACAAAAGGCAATTAAGAATAGCACAGCCCTAACAATCCGCTAGCCAAAACTCCATCCATCTATTCTACACCATATATGCACACAAAATCCATCACAGTACTACCAAATCTTCGAGTAGAAAATATCATGCAAACCTTGAACAACAATCTCATGGCTGAAATTTCTCAAATGATAGCTAAAGAATTATGTTCAACATTCAAACAACATGACCATGACTCAAGCTTCCTCAACCCCAAAACTAAAATTAAGAATAGAAATCAATCACAAATATTTCAAATCTATCAACATAGGTAGATTTGGAAACCTCTTAGGCTACTTCTTCCACCTTCCTCGTTGCCTTGATTTTGTTCCTCTTCAATGAGCACTTTGATTGTTCTTCACTAGCTCTCCATGTTCTTTGTTCTTACTCTTTTCTCCATCTCCTCTGTTTTATTTGTTCTTCATCCCCCTCTAGAAAATCTCTCCCCATCTCCCATCAAGCTTCAATCATCTCCCCCTTTTATATAGAAGATGAATACCATACCTAGATTACACAAATCAGGGAACTTTGACTTGACTTCTCCTTCATCACACGGCATTGTCTCTCATCTAATGAGCCACCACCAACCTCTGTTACTTCCTATTTCTGACAATGTTTTATCATGAATCCATAGAAGCATATACAAGGTATTCCTTTTCCAAATCTTTGCATGAGAGATCAGCAAACGCGAGGTGTTTTTCCTCTTTCCCATGTCTGCAACTACTCATTCGTTCGAAGCACCAAAAGAGCCATGGCTTCATCACCGAAGCTAGGGATTTTGGAGTACCCGTGTGTGCCTGAACAATTTTAACCTTTCATATGAATTTTTATTTTATTTTATTATTCAATCTATTTTTAAGATATATTATTTAAAGTATTTTTTGAATTTTTTTAAAGATAAGGATAATCTTTTATTATATATATATATATAAACCATAAAAGGAAAGAAGATTTTTTTAATTAGTTTATTTTGTTAGATTTTTTTAACTATCAGTTTTAAATTTTGATTTTAAAAAGAAAGATTATCTAGAATAGAAAATATTTTCTTAATCCTAGATTTTATTTTTCATTAAAACTTAAGGCAAAAGAAAATGTATCTTTAAATTTTTTAATTTTCAAACTAATTGTTCTAACTAACTAAAAGAAATAGAATTGTAGTTAATAAAAGATTATTCAGGCTAAAATAAAATCAAATTCTTTTAATTTATTTTATTTATATTATTAAAATTTTATTTTTTGGTTAATTTATTATATTTAAAAATGTCTGGACAAAATACAGTATTAATGCCTATAATTAGATTGTGTTTTGTTTTTAATCTTTATAATTGTTTTTTTTTTTGAATTAAAGGGACAATCACTAATAACATGAGGTCACAAGCGGATTGAATCCAATATCTCTTACTTACAGAGAAACTTTCACACCATTATGCTACAAGGCATTGTGTCAGTCCTTGTAATTTTATTTCATTGTTTCCGTCCTTTTAGTTTGATCTATTAACAACATTTGTCTTTATAGTTTTAATATATATATATATATATATATAAGGACCATGAATTGACCTCTATAACCCGACTAAAAACAAAATGTAATTAAAGTAGAGAGACCTCCTATTATATTTTCCCTAATATATATTTTAATACTTTTATTAGAATGTTAGTTTTTCAAAGAACTGAAAAGAGTGGGGGAAATGAAGTTCTTTAAGGTATGTTTAGTTATGGATATTGTAGGGAAGGGACCCTTATTTGATTAAGAAATTTTGGAGGGGCCTCCCCACCCTTCCCTTTAGGGCTTTGCAAAAGTTCAGTAATCTTGTTCAACTTGGTCTAATCCAAGTAGAATTGGTCTATTTTGGTCTTATAAAAAAATTGACCCAAATGACTAAAAGGACTAATAAGACTATACTTTATCTTTGAGTTAGACTGGATAGAGATCGAGTTTTTAGACTACTTAATTTAGTCTGGTCCTATAAAATTATTTAAATATAATTATAATTATTTTTATTTTGAATATAATTGAATGTGAAGTCTAAGACCTAATTGTTGTAATGTCGTTTAGACATTTTGAAGGTTGTTGAATGTTGTTATTGATTGTAACTCAAATAATTTTTTTGTTGAAGATTATTATGGATTATTATGATTAAATTTTAATGGTTTGTGATAAATTTTATATGATTATAAATATTTTTATTATTTTAATTGAGTTTATCAAGTCGAAATGAATTATTGACTCTCACAGATTTAAAAAAAAAACAAGAGATGTACTAAATTACTGTAACATCCCAATTTTTACTTTTAGAATTTACGTAACATTAAAATATAATTTATTAAGTAAATTGAGATTTAAGTTAGCTTAATTTATGTTGTCCAAGGTATAAAGGTACATAGGATTATAATTTAATAAAATAGAATATGAAATTGAGAAAAATTCTGATAAAGATAAATTGATTATAATTGTTTGGGCTAAAAATGAAACATCACTCAAATAGGTCACAAGGCTAGTTAGGCTGAGTAATTAAAGCATTAGGCCCAATATAAATGAAAGGGGCCAGCCCCAAGGCTCAATAAAGGCCACAATAAGTAAACATGCTGAAATTCTATCAGCTGCAAATATTAGACTGTTGGCACGAAGACTCAATCTTAAGGAATGCCGAAATCTACGTCCAAGTATCTCGATGAAACGGGTTGGTTACCAAAACGGAGAGCATTAAATAAAGATCATGCCATGAGTTTCACGAGATCCCTGATTTTTTAGCAAAACATGTTAGGTTTTAAGGAAGAGGCTACTACTACTCTGACACTATAAATAAAAAAAGAAAATACAGAAGAAATGAGTCGACATTTAATCAAAGACTCACAATTTTACATTCATTAGCTCTTTTTATTTTTCAATTTGTAGTTTGTAATCATTTCACATGTCAATAACAATCAAACACTTGTTCTACTAAAGTTTTATATCTTTTTACATCCAAGTAAACTGTGGTAAGGGAGCTCGAGACCCTTTTTGTTATCAATTGAGACTCTGTCTCTAGCATGCCTGGTATTTATTATTCACACATGAACAATTTTTGAGCCCACCACCTTTTTCTTTAATTAATGTATCTTTGCTTCCCTGCATCTACATTAATTTTCTTTACTTTGCATTTTCCTATTTAGGTAAACTGTGGTAAGGGAGCCTAGGTCCCTGCATTTGATTAGAAGTCAGGTTCTTCCATCCTTTTGAGACCCTACGTCTCTGACATGCCTTATGACACCACACCTGACTGATTTTTTTTACAAACAATTTTTGGCATGCCCGGTAGGACCTGTGTAATAAAGATGGCAAGGATGTAAAAAGGTAAAAGGACTGATAAAACAGGTGGTGGTTCTCACCAACCAGAAGGGACCTTTGAGCACGTAGGGTCAGAATGCTTTCGCCTGATGTTGAAGCAGCTAAACATCGTGAGCATGTAGTGCCGATGATAATAGGTAGTAGTAGCATGAGCCCTGCCTCAAAGTCAGGAAGTGGACAACCCAACCCATTGATCATATCCAACGGACTTGTGGCAGAAGTACTGTAGGAAATTCAAGATCAGATGGACAAGCAACTGGAAGAGAACCAAAGGTTCTTCATATTATCCCTGGAAATGCTAAAACACAGGGAGAAAGAATGATAGTAGATCATGATGCAAGCTCTACATGAGGGCATGAAGAACATAGTTGCATTATTAAGAGGCATTCCTCTGGAAGCAAGCTCAAGTTTGAGGCGGCCTGGAGGCCAGCAAGTAGAAATCCATGTAGGTGCTAGCTATCAAGGCAGCACACTTGTAAGAGATATCCCTAACCCCTAAAGATTTGCTCATACTCATCCTTTAAGTAATCCTTTCTATTATTTACAAGAACCCAGAACGAGTGGCTCGGGGGGTAGGGCAATAATCCTAAAGTGTTAGATGAAGCCTCAGAACCAACTGGTGAACATGGAGGCTCTAAGGGACACCATCCAGGATATATATGGACTAGGGCTGAGGCCAATCAGCTATCCCACCTTCTCAAAACCATATTCGAAGTATATAGATAGGGAACCTATACCCTTAGGGATACATGATCCTTAACTTCATGTTGCTCTTAGGTGACAAAATGTAGTCAATACTGGAGCACATTGGGAGGTTCATAATCCAATATGGCAAAATTGATAACTATGAGAACTTCGCTAACTTGGAGCTGAGATTGTTCCCAAATTCTTTAATAGGCCCAGAGTTCATATGGTATACGTCACTCATTTATCAGCTGGATGGAAATGGAGTAGAAGTTTCATGTCTAGTTCTATAAAGTAGAGCTGGAGGTTAGTATAGCAGAACTCTATAAGCTTACACAACGAGCTGGAGAGATAGCGAACCAATACTTAGTAAGGTTTAAATGTCTGAGGAGCAGGTGCCACGTGCTACTTTTGGAAATTGAATTTATCAAGCTGGCACAAGCAAGATTGGACAAGGAACTCTGAAAGAAATTCCAGGGGATGGAATTTCGAGATTTCTACAAACTCATAGCTAAAGTATGGGGTTATGAGGAATTGCTTAAGAAAGAGGACCATCATTAGCAAACTACGGCAGGGACCTATTTTGGAGACTTAGATGTAGTGGTGGTGGAACTAAAAAATACTGGCAACTACACATGCCCATCTTTAATAAGGAAGGCCGAAGAGCTTCCTAAAAGGCCAAATGCAATCTAGTACACCTTTGATACTATAAAAATAGAGGAAATCTTCAATTTCCTCCTCAAAGAAAACTTTATCTCCCTACCCATTGATTATAAAGTCCCTTCGAAGGAAGAATAGAGATGGAAAGAATACTGTAAGTACCATCATTCGTTGAGTCACAACACCAAGGTGTGTTGGGGATTGAAGAACGTCGTCTAGGATCGGATCAACAAGGAATTTTAAAATTCTCTATTGAAGAATCTATGGTTGTAGATGAGGACCCCTTCCCACCATTTGCCATAGTCAACATGGTTGAGATAAACTCTGGCAAACGATGATCTAGGAAAGTGATGGTAGGCAGAAAGATGAAAGACCTTGGAACGTCTCGAACAAGGATAAAGTGACTCAAGAGAACTCCAAGACAGTATAAGACTGTCTGGGGAAACCTATGAGCTGGTCCAATAGGAACAAGTCTTCTAGATGAGATATGGGCCCGGAAAGGCAGTACATCAAAAGCCTGGATGGCTCTAAGGTAGTTTGGGACCGCTTGGGAGAAACTCAGAATGAAGACAACCAGTAAGGTATGAAGAAAAATAGCAAACGACCTTTAGGATGGTATATTGGCCTAAAGGGATTGAAAATGATAGAGCCAGATGGATCTAAGGTGGTCTGAGATCACCTAAGGGAATCGTCTAGCAAATTCAAGTTCTTTGTAAAGTACTTAGTGCTGTGAACACTGCATTTTGTTCAGGTCCCTTTTTTAAATTTAATAAAAATAAAAATAAATTCAACTAAAATATATAAAAATAAAAAAAAAATTGAATTCTTTTTAGGATTATGTTTTAAAAAAATAATCTAACAAAATTTAAAAAAATCTTACTTAAATTTAAGAAAAATCTTTCCCAAATTATTCTAACTATTTAAAACATTGGGAATTAACTTTTGAAAGTTAAGTCTTTTTAATTAACTTTAAAATTAGGTTAATAAAATAAAAAATAATATAATAATAAAAAAATTAAATAAAAATAAAAGGGTGGTTGAAATGATATATCACCCACCCCAAAACATTGCTTTCCATGGCAAAAACAGAGTTAGACGCAGCAAAGATAGTCAGAGCACACACATACGCAGCCATGGCAACAGTTGAACCAAACACAACAGAATAAGAAAGAAAGGAGGAGAAGCACTTGGTCAGACACAAAACAAGAAGGAAAGAAGCAAAGCAGCACCGTAGACGAGACCAGAGGAGACACGACTACATAGAGATGAAGAAAGAGAGACAGAGAACCAGAGAGGAGGAGGAAAACGCAGAGAAAGAAAGCAGAAGGAGCACACACAAAACCAGTTGCAGAAGCAGAGGAAAGATGGAACAAGCTAGACATGCAGGAGCTTTCGGCACACATGCAGAAAGTGCAGTGAAAGAAAGGGAAAAGCATGAAGGGAGAAGAAGCAACCTATGACGATATAGCGGAAAAAGAGGAAAAAGATGAAAGAACGGACGCACGTAAAGGGGACAGCGATCTAAGACTAAAGGAGAAATTGGTAAATCATCTTTCCTTCCACTCTATATAATGCCTGAAACTGAGAGCGAGAGGGACCGAAGGGGGAGAGTGTGTGTTTTCTGAAAAGGACAGAGGGAGGAGGAGTTGTTCTTGCTAGGGAGAGAAATCGAAAGGATAAGGGAAAGAGTTGTTCTAGTTGGAGGAAAAGAGAGAAACCAAGAGGTGACGGAGTGAAAAAAAGGAGAGGAGGAACTGTTACTGCTGAAGGAAAAAAAGAAACCGAGAGGCGACGAGAATGAATGTTTTTTGAGAATAAAAGAGACTGAGAAGGAGGAAGAAGGGGCCGAAAGAGACAAGTACAATCAGAGGGAAGGAGTTTCAAAAAGAGAAGGCTAAGAGCAAGGAAGAAAGAACTGAGAAAGGACCTGCGTTTTCCAGAGAGTGAAAGAGGAAGAGACATTACACAGGTTTCATGATTTATTTGCCTTTTGATCTGGAATATTTCATAGTTGATTTCATTTCAGCTTGCATTTTGTAAATATCTGGGATCAGTTGCTGCTCATGAACACTGCAAAGGTTTTATATACTATTCTTATATGGCTTGGCTATAAAATCATTCTTCTTCGGTCATGAGTTTGGATGGATTAAATGGTTGAAAAACATTTGATATTCATATCTTATGTGAAACCTTTCAATTTAATTACCATATATGTGGCTCAAGATAGCAAAAATGATTTGAGCTTACGCTCTTTAAAAATCAAGTTTGTGCTTGTTTTGCAACCATTTAAGAATTAGTCTTTGTGATTAATCTTTTTTTTTTTAAATTTCACTCTATGTTGTTTGACAATGTTAGCTTCAATTAATATTGCTTATGTAGTTGGTAACTTATGGGGAAGGCATTTTTTAAATTACACTTGGTTGTTTCTTAAGCTATAATTATAAAAATTGCTAGAATGTGACCATGTGTGTTTAATAGACATAGCTTCAGTTGTCTCAAATAAAATTGGTTGTGTGAAAATCATATGGGTCTCTATAACCAATTAAAATAATTTCATACCGTGTACATCAATAAAATTTTGCAAACATGAGGATCATCTTGTGCATATTTACATGGGTTCCAATAGCCCATCATTAAATTCAATTCTCTTTTTATAACTTAGATTAATAATTTATTTAAGTCTTGTGTGAGATTTTAAGAATCTTCGTAGAGATTTAAATTAACCACATCATCGTGGGGATAATAAGTCCTTGTAGATGCAGTGATTCTCAATTAATATAATAAATAAATGATTTTTGTAAATAATCATATAATAAACAATTTAAAAGATTAATTAACCAAATTAATGCATTTAAATTGTAACTACATTTACCGATTATATGTTTTAGTCATGTGAAGTTTTTAAATCTCCATAGACTTCTAAGATAATCGTATTATCGTATGAGTCAATAAGACTCTACAGATATAACAATTAATTTTTTAAAATATATGTATAAATTATATATTAAAGATATATTTAAATAAATTTAACTCCTTTATCGTGTGAGATTTTAGAATTTTCACAGATATTTAGGATGATCATATTACCGTATAAGCCAATAAGGCTTTGCAGGTGATGATTAAAATTTTTCAAAACATGTATCTGCATGCTAAAAAATTACTATTAACACTTAAAAATGTACATAAGAATATAAATGAATAAATTAAATTGCCAAACTCTTTTATCATGTGAGATTTTAGAATTTCTGCAGATATTTAGAGCAATTGCATTATTGTATGAACCAATAAGGTTCTGCAGGTACTGCGATTAAAATTTTCAATCATAAAAGCATAAAGAAAAATATTTTTAAGCCCTTTTCTTTCTTTATTCCAAAAATTCAAAAATGAAGAAAATAATTAAAATTAAATTATCTTTTGTAATTTAAAACACACATATCAAAATTTTAGAAATTGTTTTATTTGCATAATGGTGAATTATTTCTAATTAATTTCACTTCAAAAATATTTTAACCAACAAACTTTGAAACCCGAACTACATGGATTTTGATCCCCATCACAGGGTATATAGGTCTTAGAGTCAGATTCTGAGTCAAGTCCATCCTCCCTTGTAAATAAATAAACATTTCACAATTAATTTTATCATTTTTAAACACATAAATATAAAAGGGATAATTAAAATAATTATAAAACCATATTAAAAGAGCACAACAAATTTCGGGTAACCGTTTTGACGAACTGGTATTGTGGGGTGCCTAACACCTTCCGCACACTCAACCGACTCTCGAACTTATTCTCTGATTTCGTAGACCACCCTTGTTCTCCATTACACAGTTTCCTGAAATTTTCCTAAAATCTCGGTGGCGACTCCTCGTTCATGCAGTTCTGGCCGCGAAGGCTGGGACCTCCGCTCGCACGCCGTCTACATCACATTTTTTTCGAGTGCAACAAGTGCCCCTAGGAGCAAGTGAACCGTTCACGGGGACACCAACAGGCTGGGATGTAGGCCCTGACGGCCTACCTTTACCACCATTAATGACATCAAAAAGCAATGCAGAGCTTCCTTTAAAGCCAAAGTATAATGTCCACCTTGACATTACCAAAATTCACCACACAATCACAACAAATAATCATAATTAGGAGTAAGGATTTGCTCTTAATCTCATATTATATATATGAGGGTTCAAACTAGTAATCCTTTGGAAATAATTTTTTTAGAATAGTTGGGTTTTCATAAAAACCTTTCAAATTAGTAGTTTGAATTCAAACTTAATGATTTATAATGGTATTGGAAGCATGAAAAAGTTTTAGGAGGCAAACTACTTCAAAACAGGGCCAAAAATATAATTTTTAAGTGTTTTGATCCATACATCTCGGCTCGTGGTCCATGCGCAACAGCATGTGGCACAGAAAGCCAAGTTTGCTTGCTGTATCATGCGTCGCGGCTTGCGCGAAATGCGCCGCGGTGCACGTGTCCATGACAGCTTTTCTGGATAAATTTTGAACACGTGCCATTTTCACATCCGATGTCCGATTGGAGTGATTCAAGCACCCATGTGAAGCTTATTCAATAAGCTAACTAATGATATTACAATCTGACACTGTATGAGAATTTTAGACACTCAGATGCAAAAGTCAGTTTTTAAAGAGATTTTCAAGCATTCAAGTACCCAAAACTCATAACTTATATCATTAACCCATTGTAAGGCTTGAACCAAGTCCAATGAACCAAAATACACTTGAGTGACCAATCAAACACATAAAAAACATACCAAACACAAAATTTGGCCACTCAATGGCTATTTTGTCCAATATGGCCAAAATACTCAATTAACACTATAAGCACTATTTGGCCTCTATTGCCACATAATACCTACAAATACATTGTCACCATATAGATAAAATATTCCTTACACTTGTATTAATATTTTAGCTCATCACTATAAAAATTCTCACATATTCACATCATATACAATATTGGGCAAAAATACAAAACAACATAGTATAAAACAAGTGCAACCAATCAAAATGATATGCATTCCTAGTTGGCAACATAAAATATCATATATTTTATGTACACCACTTAAATTGAAATCGAGCTTTACAAAGAGTGTAGCAGATATGCTAGCCCCTACCTGATTCCCTCCCTAGCTCAGTTCACTGGTAGCACCTATAAAATGTTAACCACGGGGTGAGATAAAGATCTCAGTAAGTAAAATAATCTACATTATTGATTAACAAGCCAAGTTATAAACAAACATTAAAATAAGTAACATAATCATATCATATAAGATCACCACAAATTGCATGCATGATCCCTAACTATCCGGTCTTTCAATACTCCCGATCGAACCAGTAGGCTATTTCACAAAACCAAACCACATGTATGGTCCCCAAGCTCACTATCCATGGTAGGACTACCCAGCTAAGGTGTCCTAAACCACTTCTGGACTACTGTTTCCCCATATTACAAGTAATTAGGGTGTCGTTACTCCAATACCGCATCCTACGGATGCTAAGGGGTATAGTCTCCAACTCTGCACCCTTTTGGGTACTAAGGAGAGTAAGTCTCCAACATCGCACCCATTTTCAAGCACTAAGGAGAGTAAGTGCTGCACCTGACGTCCCGAGGTACCAGTAATGTCATATGGACTTAATCTTTACTATCTCTACTAGGGTGACCTCCCACCCTCTAATATGCCACATTTCACTACATATCTCTACTTGACCATGCATAAACAACTTTCCAAACAAATATAACAAAATCTTACCATTTACTTCAAAAATATAGAATTTTACAAACCAATACTCCACTTTTTTTAAAATAATTAACCTTTAAAGAATTTATGCATATATACTCCATAAATCATAGAAAAGCAACTTGAGAATAACTTATACAAGGTAATAAACAATGCAAATTATCTAGTTACCTCAACCCTTTTGTTACTAAAAGGGTTACCTGTGGTATTAATTCTCTTCTTGTGTCAAGGTAAGTCTTCCCATACCACAATCTACAACAACAAGTACTATTTGTTAATTTTCAAGTGACACAAGCACTATTAGCTGATAATAACCTCCTAATTCTCCCACTTCTCACTCATATTCTCAACAAAGAAGCTTGTTAAGATTAAAATTTATTTATACAATTCCTTTAAGCCTCCTTTTACTCTATCACAACATAAAACTTAATATCTCAACTTATCACACTTTAACACCCTATGATCAAGTTGGGGCTTGATCTAAAATTCACCAAACAAGAAAGTAGCTTTCTATTACCACATATCCAAGATCAATAAACCTAAATTAAACCTTTAAAGTCAATAAAAACCTTCAAAACATTGACTCATGGCTTAATCCAATTAGACCAAATTCTCACTCTTCCAAATCCTATAGAAAATAAGATGAAAAGCTAGAGGAGAAGAGTAGGAAACTCACTCAAGAGTTTGAAAGCTCAAATCATCTTCGAAATCTTTCCAAATTGATGCCCTAGTAGTGCCCAAAGTTTGCCCCTTTATGCTCTAGGTTTTCCACCCCAAAATCTATCAATTTTTAATAATTCTTGAAATTTTAAGTTGCCTGCTGTACCGTGCGCCATAGCACATGCCACACAAGCTGCGGCTCACAACGCAGTAGGCAACAAGTGGATTTTGCTCCCCTCGATGTCTCCAAACTTGATCCGACTTTCATCCTATTTCAATTTAGAGCCAAATATGATCCAAAAACCCAATTAGCCACCCAAAAACATAATTAAATAAATTAATTATATTTTTAACTAATTTATCCCTTAATTAGTCAACTTTTCTAGATTTGAAGTTTTAGGATGTTACAGAAAGGTCGCTAAGAGCTTCATTCAATGTGTTGCCTTTGAAATGGAGAGTTGTATGACATAAGAAAATCCCAGCTACCTTAACAAGGACCCAGAAGCAATGGCTTTAAAGAAAGCAGGCTGCACAGAGATACCTTGAACAGTAGAAAACTGAGGTACAGGATAGCCCTGACATTCAACAGGAGGCTAAAAAGTTTAAAAGAAAGTCCACTGAGGAGCAGGACGAAGGAAGTGAGAACAAAAATTAGAAAGATGGGACCATTCACGTTGGAGAGATACCACTTAACCTCTGTTACGTGGTCTTGTTAACACTACCTTCTCATTTTTGGTCCACCACTAATGGTACCCAGGACCAATAGAAACGGGAGTTCTTGGGGCCAACACAGGCGAGCCCGTATCAATATTGCCCAATGGAGCTAAGGGAAGAAGAGGAATATGAACCTTTAAGGACACAGACATAAAAAAGAAGGCTATGGAGCTCATCTACCAAATCACCTTGCAAGCAATAGAAGGAAAGCCAAAGCGGGCTGTCTCGGAGAAACCTAACATTAAGATAACCTAGTACCTGAAGCCTTTATACATCAGGTCACACTTCGACGGGAAGCTAATGACTAGGTCCTCATGAACAATGGCTCGGTGGTTAACATATTGTTAGCCCGGATGATGATCAAGATAGGGTGAAAGGAGCATGACCTGATGCTAGCTGAGGTGTCTATTGTAGGGTTTATTGGGACTGCATCTAAGGTTCTCGACATACTGCCAGTACAGGTTGATGTTGGGACCAAGTCATCACTAATGGGCTTTCTTCGTGATCAGCATATAGCACAGTACCAAGCCCTCTTAGATTAGGATTAGATCCATGCCAGCGAGTGCATACATTCTTCACCACATTAGATGCTCCTTATGTAGAAAGGAGAAGAGGTAGAAGTGGTCTGGACTGAAGACAAGCCATTCACAGTAATTATTGACTTCATTGATGTGAGGTATTACGATGCTGATGTGGGCCCATTTATGTGCCGAAAGGCTCAAGAAATCCTTTCATGTAAAACCACAATGGATGTTATAGTGCTTCTAATAGTATAGAGGCGTGAGCCTATCATAGAACTGGTTGATAACTAAGACAGATAAAAGAAAGGCCATAGCAGTCACGGCTATTCAAAGGCTATGGTTGCATAATATATAAGAGAAACTAGAAGACTATGAACCCGAAACCTTTGGGGCCGAAGTCATATATGAAGATGAAACCAAAGTGTAATATAACTGTATGAGCTAGACCCTACACCTCTAAAATTTAAAGACATAGCTCCAAAGGTCTAGGATCTACTAGAAGAAGTAAACCTCAGATTCCCAAAAGAGCTGATGATCACTTTCATTAGCTCACTATTGGATGAAGAATAATAGAATGCCATCAAGCAAGTATTGTAAGAATTTAAGGATCACTTCATATGGGACTACGATAAAATGCCAAGACTGGTGAGACAGTTGGTCTTCCTATAAAGCCAAACTATAGACCGTACCTAATAGTCCACCAGGAGAATGTCAGTCGAAGTAGAGTTATGAGTAAAGGAGGAGATCAAATGCGTCTTATGGGCAGATTCATACAGCCTTATAGGTATGCTTAATGGCTCTCAAATATAGTCCTAGTAATCAAAAAGAATGGGAAGGTGTGAGTTTGCGTAGATTTCTGAAACATAAACACGGCCACACCTCAGGACGTGTATGCAATGCCTATTGCAGACAGGTTAATAGATGTTGGGGTCGAAAACATTTTATTATCATTTATGGATTACTTCTCCAGATACAATCAAATATTTATCATAAAAGAATAAATTCATAAGACCTTTTTCAGGTGTTGGGACTCTATTAGAACATTTGAATAGGTAGTCATGCCATTCGATCTGAAAAATATTGGGGCCACCTATCAATAGGCTATGAATGCCGTCTTCCTTGATATGATAGGAAAATATCTAGAAGTATACATAGATGATATAATGATTAAATCTAAGAAGGCAAATGATCATATTGATCATTTGAGGATGAGTTTCCTCCGAATGAGGGTGGTCGACGTTAAGTTAAACCCACTTAAGTGTACTTTTAGTGTAACTGTAGGTCCTTAGATTCTTGGTCTATAGAAGGGGGATTGAAGTAAACTGAAGTAAAGCACGGGCTATCTTAGAGGCAAAGGCACCAAGCAATAAGAAAGAACTTTGAAGGTTTTTGGGATAGGTCAATTATCTTTGGCGTTTCATCCCAAACCTTGCAGGGAAGATGAAAGAGTTTTTCAAGCTCCTGAAACTTAAAAGCACCAAGGAATTCACTTAGACCGAATATCATCAGGCGGCCTTCGACAAGATTAAAGAGCACTTAATAAAGCCTTTAGTCTTAGCAGTCTTAAGGGGGAACACCCTATTTTTATTGTATTTAGCTTCTACCGCTAGGTTGTATGTTAGCCAAAAATGTTCATAGGGGACGTATGTAGGCAGTTTATTATTTAAGTTGGTGTTTAAACCTAAAAAGACTAGATACTCAATTGTGGAAATAGTGTGTATGACGCTATATTATGCTTATACTAAGTTAAGGCATTACATAATAAACACAGTTGTGTATATGGGTTCTCATTATGATTTAATTAAATACATGTTTAATTAGCCAATAATGACAGGCTGTATAGGGAGGTAAAGCTTGGCCTTAGTAAAATTTTCATTAATATTTTTGCCTCAAAAATTAATAAAGGGCCAAGTATTAGCAAACTTTTTAGTTGATCACCTCTTAGTCAGGCTCCCTGAAGAGGAGCAAGAACTACCTATGTTTTCAATAGATCTGGGGCCCTGGGTGCTTAAGTTTGGCGAATCTAGTACTGAACAAGCATCTGGGGCTAGGATAGTGATAACCTCTCTTACTGGAATAAAAATGATACTATCTCTTCAATTAGATTTCGAGTGTACTAATAATAGAATACGAAGCACTACTTACAGGGCTCGAGATTCTTCAAGAAATGAAAGTCCATGATGTAGTCATAGAAGGGAATTCTCAGTTAGTTATCAAACAATTAACTGGTGAGTATAAGTATACGAGTCCGACTCTAGTGATATATTATGCTAGGGCTTCTCATATTCTAGAAGAATTTGAGACGGTAATGTTAACTCATGTTCCTTGAGCTCAGAATTGGGAGGCTAATGAATAACCGTCAAGGCTAAGGTTGTCACCTGAACTTACCAGAAAGGTAATTATGGTGGAACAGAAAGAACATCCCTTGGTTGCTTAGCATGGTTTGATAGTACAATACGGTGTGATCTCATAAGGGTTAGCCCAGGATTGGCAAGATGATTTTAAGAGTTATCTACAAGATCCCATTCAATAATACCCTTATAGAATGAGGATACATGCTCAATACTTCATTTTAATTAGAGATGAATTATACAGGAAAGGCCCCAATGGCTTATTACTTAGATATTTAGCCTTCACTGATTATATGAAGGTCTTAAGACAGGTACATGAAGGAGTATGTGAGCCCATCAGTCAGCCAAAGATGAAATAGTTAGTACATAAGCATGGATATTATTGGCCATTAATGATAAGAGATTGCATCGAATATGCTAAAAGGTGTAAGAAATGCCAAACTTACAGGCTAACACAACAAGTGCCAACATCAGACATGCATCCAATCATCAAACTATGGCCTTTTTGAGGATAGGCTATGGACATAATATGGAAGATCTATCCGGCCTTATCTAAAGACCACTCATTCGTCTTGGTGGCCACAAATTATTTCACTAAGTGGGTAGAGGCCATCCCTATAAAGAAAGTAAAGCAAGATGATGTTATTAACTTCATATGTGAATAAATTGTGTTTGGGTTTAGGATTCCTCAAATGATTACAACAGATTAAGGGATAATGTTCACTGGAAGTGGCTTCAAAGCCTTCGCCGAGGAAAGTAGGATTAAGTCATTAACATTCTTGCCATATTACCCTTAGGTAAATAGACAGGCTAAAGCTTCCAATAAGATCATCCTTGAAATTCTAAAGAAGACAATCAAAGAGAATCCTTAAGAATGGCATGTATGATTGCTCGAGACACTATGGGCATACCAAACATCTAAAGAGAGGCTACAGGCACGAGCCCGAATGTGTTAACATATGGGCACAAGGTCATTTTGCCTATGAAAATAGTAGTCCCTTTATTATGCATTGCGAACAGCCTAGGAAGACCGTTTAATGACTACAATAAGGCTATGATGAATGAATTAATTTAGTTAGATGAAATTTGCTTATAAGCACTGGATCATATGATCGCCCAGAAGAAAGAGGTTTCAAGGATATATAATAAATGAATAAGGAGGAAACACTTTTGGGCGGGAGAGCTCATGCGGAAATTTGTGTTGCCACCTGGTAATAAAGACCAGACGCTTGGTAAGTTTTTACCTAATTGGAAAGGACCATTCAAGGTAAATGAAGTACTTAAAAGGAATGTATATATGTTAGCTAGCATTGACAGAATTCCTCATAGACAGGCCATAAATGAAAAATGTTTGAAGAAGCATTGGCTGTCATTATAGTAAAAAAAGTGATAAAAGACCTGAGGCTTAGAATGGCCTCAGGGTATACGAAATACGCACAATAATAAAGAATTGTTTGGTCTTTATTTTGAATCATGTTACAAAGGGTGTAGAGTACAAGAATAAAGAATAAGGAATAAACAATGAAATAATAAAATACATTTTCTATTATTTGCAAAGACTACACATGGTTTCTCATGTCGCCAAAGCTAAGTCCAGCTCCTCAAGAAGGGTCTGATGGCGAGTAAGGGCTGTTTTGAACTCAAGTATGGAATGAAGCTTAGCATTTAATACGGCCGTGCCTCATCTAGAACCTTTGTGGCAATCTCCAGTGTAGATTTAGCTGGACCAACTTTAGCTTTAGCTCATGCCAACTCCTCTTTAGCTGCTGCTAGCTAGCGTCTCAAGTTCGCCTACCTTAGCCCCTAGTGCTTGGAGGTAATCCATATGAGGGGCAATCTCCTGGGCCTGATCAATAGTAGTAGTGGCCTTAGTCTTAGTGGCAAGGTACTTGTCCCTCACAGACCAATTGTTTAAATATTCTAACAGGAGGGGGAGTTCTTTACGACATCAGATGATGATGTCATAATATGCCAAGACTTGAGCTCGCAAGAGCATAAATTCAGACATGGAGATCGCCTTCTCCACAGCCTCAAGAGCTTGGATCATCTCCTTAAAATTATATTCAAAATAACGAGTAGATCGAGGCTGAGTTTAAACTGCACGACCCTCCAAGCATATAATATCATGTTGTTTCAAGGACATAAATGCGGGCTAAAAGGGTACTAGTGGGCACCACCTCCAACGTAACCAACTGAAGAAAACAAAAAATGAGGTAAGTAACAAAAGACAAAAAAAGAAACTAGAAGGATTAGAAGGAAAGAGCAAAACAAGCCAATACTTGAAATGGGTTCACAAGTGCTTTATCTTTGCTCGTGAAAGGGGAAGGTATGTGCAGACCGTGCTGCTAAGTGTAGGGCCTTCTCCACACGACCCATGAACATGAAAGAATTAGTCTGACCCTATATTAAGACACCTTAAGGGGAGGCTAGAGCAACCAGGGAATTATTTATAGTTGTCACCTAAGATCCCTTCAAGGACCTCTCAGAACCCCAGATTTCTTGAGTGCTTAATGAGTTGGGAGGTGGGATTGAGCTAATGGGGTAGACTATTATAAGGCTTTTAGTGAAAGCAGGACCTTGGACTTCAAGCTCCAACTCACTACTCGGGGTTGCGGCAAAAGCCCCTTCCTGGTTGATTTCAACCCCGATATCTTTCGAATCAGCTACACCACCAGGGGCTGTAGTAGACATAGCAACCCCTAGATCTTTAGTAGGCTTTGTCACCTCCTGGGCCACGTCTTGAGAAACTTTAGTTAGATCCATAGGTATTGGCTTAGGATTGGCAGAGGCATAAAAAGTGACTACTCAGGGATCTGGGAGTTGGGTCTCCTTTTCCCTATATTGAAGGGGACTCATCCTACTATCATCAGAATCTGCTGACAAGATCATCATCCATTAGTGCTTGTATGTGTACTTACCCTTTTAGGGAGTGGGGCTAATTAGGAGTGGAGTTGAGGAAGGTTGGTCGAGTGGAGAAGGTGTTGTCTTCTTCCTCCTTTAGCATCAGTTAAAAGAGATGGAGCTTGCTTCCTCTTGTTAGGACCATCTCCTTTATCGGGATGACTTGAGGAGATCTTCATAGCCTTGGGCTTTTTGGAGATCGAGGGGTAGATACTTGAGATAAGGCATCATCTTGCTCCATCTCTTAGACTACAGTCCTTAATGAGGGGGCCGTCTGGGTCTTAGAAGTAGCAGGGGCATCAATGTTTCCTCTCAAGAATGTCATCAACATGTAAGATTGCATCCAATCATGGCCTACAAGAATAAAAAACAAGATTAGACTTGGGTATAAGGTAAAAGAAAGAAAACTAAGCCAAATATGGGAGGTGATACTTACTGGTGTGCCTTTTTATTATGCACCTAAAGCGCTAGGGCCACCATTTATTGAAGCGAAGGTACGCATCTCTATCTATAAGTTTCACCTTACACTACCTCTGAGTAGTGTATAGAATGGGTATAGAATGCGTATCTGGTCGATGGCCTCTCTATCCAGCACCTCTACATTAATTTGAGGGGACAGGCCTTGAGGGATGCACTGGCTCAGTCCAAACTAGCCCACTACTAGTTGAGGATGATAGGACTCTAAGTAAACCCTCAAAGACTTAGAGGAAGAGTCAATATATGACAGCCACATCTTCCTGGGAGTAGTGTTTGAGAGAAAAACTTCATCCCTGAGTAGCTTGGCAGGCTTGTTCTTCCATTCCACCATGTTCTTATACCAGGTAGGGAGGCGGCAGTCCGGAATGTTAAAGTCCTTCAAAGTCCTCCTCAAGGACCAACTTTGCTGATAACTCAAAGAAGTTCTTTGAATCAGTCAGCGGATGACCACTCATAAGACAAGTAAAGGGGTAGTTGGCATGAGAATCGTCTGGGAAAGGCTCTCACTGAAAAGTAGAAAATAGGCAGTCGTTCGTAACTTCAGAAACCAGATAGCCCCGTTGAAGTTGCTGAAGGGTTTCTTCATAGTGACTCCCTCATGCCATCGTAAAGGCGGTATAGTAACATTATCCCCAAGGCTATTTAATTATTGTAGAGCAAGGACTGGGTGATCCTTAAGTGCAGTTGCACAAGCTTCCCTCCCCTCGAGGCTGGCTATAATCCATTGGCTTAATAGGATCTATATGAAGACTAAATGCTTTATGGTAGTGACAGGCTCGGTGGCTATTCTCAGAGAATAACTCCCTAATCTGTGTTAGGAGCTTGCATTCTTGATCTTGCTCTCTAAGTTGGCTAGGAGGGCAGTGTGTATAAGTCATGCTTCTCAGGAATCACGTAGAAGTTTTCCTCCTCGGTGATGGCAGCCCTAAGAACATGAAGACGTCCTATAACATGAGGGACATAAGCTTGAGTTCAAAGATAAAGGCCATTGCAGCTCAGAGCCCCAGAAACTTAAGAGGGCGTTAGAAGCTCAATAGGGATCTTGATATCGCCAGGGATAGCTACATTAGGTCATATAGACCTATCTCCTTCCACTGAGGCATGTACTCTGACTTCAAGCACCTCACCAGTTGACCCAATTATAAAGAGATTGGGGCTAGTTCTTAAGTTTTCTACAAGATGACTTGGGAAAAGGCGAAGTTGTCCTGGCCAAGACCAAGTTGTGAAGGAAGGTTAGTGGCTATGAATTTGGCTGTGTAAGGGCTGTGTGACTTCAGATAGGTCGGGAGAGATATACCCGACGTCACTTTTATTGGAGATTTGGAAGCTTTAAGGAGAAGTACTGGAAAAGAAAAATAAAGCATAGTTAGTATACTTCCGATAAAACAGAAGAAGGCTAAATATGAGAAGCGAGAAACTTACCAGAAAGCTACCGATTCATAGAATGACGAATCCTCCTGTAAAGAAATGAATGACTATTAGAATGGGGAACCTATCTAAAGGGAAAAAAGGTTTTTGGACCATTGAATGCATACTATTATAAACCTGTCTAGTGGGGTAATGGGATTTCAAATAGTCTCCAGGAAATCAGGCAGACCCCCAATGGAGGTGAAGATAGAGCAACAACAGAAGAAGTAGTAGAAGCGGATGAAGCCATTTAAGAGAAAGATAAGAGGAATACAGGAGAGTGAATGCTTGAAGTTTAAGAAATGGCAGAAAGGGCAAGAGAAGTGACTAGAAAAAAAATAAGTTTATATCAGCAAAAGGTGCTTAAAAGCAAAGCGACATTTCAATTTTTTTAAACGTGCTACCTGGCTTACATTACCAGCCATTAGCACACGGGGGGCATTGTTTAAGCTAAATATGAAATGTTGCTCAAATAGGTCACAAGGCTAGTTAGATTGAGTAATTGAATTGTTAGGCCTAATATAAATGAAAGGGCCCAGCCCCGAGGCTTAATAAAGGCTATAATAAGTAAGCATGCTGAAATTTCGTCAGCTACAAATATTAAACCGTTGGCACGAAGAAAAGATCTTAAGTAATGTCAAAATCTATGCTCAAATATCTCAATAAAATAGGTCAGTTACCAAAATAGAGAGCATCAAATAAAGACCGTGCCATGAGTTTTGCGATATCCCTAATTCTTCAACAAAACATGCTAGGTTTCAAGGAAAAGGCCACCGTTACTCTGACACTATAAATAGAAGAAGAAAATACAGAAGAAAGGAGTTGACACTCAATTAAAGACTCACAATTTTACATTGTTAGTCCTTTTTAGTTTTTAGTTTTTAGTCTGTAATCATTTCATATTTCAATAACAATCGAACACTTATTCTATCAAAGCCTTATATCTTTTTATATCCGAGTAAACTATGATAAGGGAGCTCGAGACCCTTTTGTTATCAATTGAGACTCAATGTCTCTATCACGCCTGGTATTTATTGTTCACACATGAACAATTTTATTTATTAAAGCATCACATTATTATTATATAAAAAGAAACAATAAAGGTATAATATCTATTAATATTGTTAAATTTAATCTGATATTTTCATGGTGATTAAAATTTACCATAATAATTATATGAAAAAGAAGAAAATGTATCTTAGAGTTAAACTTTAACAATATATGTCACACTCCAAAAATCAAGTGTGACCAGCACGGAATATGGACATCCCTTAAGCCTTGATAGGAGAAACTCCTAAGCAAATACTTTGAACAAATTAATAGGATGATTAGAAATTTTTAAATATTAAATCATATATTTAATCTTAAAAGAAATATGAGGGTCCTACCTGTAATTTATGTAGAGCACTTGAGGCCAACTCTAACACAAGTACAAAGTTTAAATTTTTATCAAATTAAGATTTGTCTAAAATAAATCTTCCGCTTTAATTCAACAATAAAACTTCTCCATGTAGAACTTGAGATACAAGTTTCGCTATACCATCGGAGACAAAAAAAATTTAGTGTATAACATTCCAAATTAAAATTAAAGGAAATAAAAGAAATAAATATGAATGGAATAAATATTAATTTAACTAAAATAATCATTTAGTATGGTAAAAGTGCATAACTCAAATAAAATAATTTCATTTAACACTTGACTCAAAAATATATTCATAGCATGACAACATAAAAATGATATTTCACTTTCCAACTATCAAGCTCGCATCAAACAGTTAAGAGTAATATGATTCATTATAAAGAAATTCATTCATCAAAACCAGCTGTCTAATAGGTTTAATTTAAAGATAGAAATTTTAAAATTTTCTTTTATAGGACTTTATTAGAACAAATAAGAAGCGTAGACATAAAGTCAATAAGGGTAAATAGCTAACAAATGTAGACACACAGTTTACGAGAATAAATAACCAAGCATAACTAGAAGTCATGAAACAAGCGTGAGTATACTGCTCATGAATATCCATCCCTTTATTCCACGTCTGTTAGCGTACACAAGGGCTAGCACCCCCTATAAATATTCTATTAGCTAGGTATACCATGACGCACTAAAGGCTAACAAAACTGTCGTTAGCAACTAGTATTCTGATTCAATCCATACTTTAAATCAAGTATGTAAAAGTTTATAAAATCAACATTTTTATCATTTCTCGATATAAATAATATCATCTATATTTTCTCATGCATAATCATAATAATAAATCATTTCTCAACATGTAAATAAAATATTATCAATATGTTAAGTATTTAAAAATACTTATTCAAAGAATAATTCTATTTTTCTTTAAAGACATAACATTAATATGTATTTCCATTTATAATAGTCAATATAAGGAATGAAATTATACCAATATAATTATGCAAATATATTCAACAATAATTTGAAAATAAGAACTTGCTAATATTTCTTTTGAGACTTTATCCACTTACTTGGTGTGCTCCCATGTATTACACACTTATTTCAAATAGGTCGCCTTCGTAAAACTTTTACTATAAGATTCGCTAATACTTAAAGCAACACTATTAACATTTTCCATCCACAACTCTGTAAAAGCAAACAAATACTTTTTTTTTAATGAAATTCTACAATCACCATCATTTAGAAAGTAGAAAGGGATTCCTTAACATTAATCTTACCATGAGTTTAATATACCATTTGCCTTAACACATGTATACATACAATATTCATACTTTCCAAGTACCACCACATAACTAAATAACTCTATCACTGCACCTTACTAAAAGTTGTCATTAACCAAACAAATCCTAATTAAGCATATTTGCAAAAATTATCAAGAAAGGAAGGTCTTGGTTCACTTCTTTCATCTAGCACAATCACAACAGAGAAAAATTTTATTTTATAATTATTATTATTATAATTTTTTGTATCAATCTTTTCTTAGAATGATATAAAAATATAACATGAGCTTGAATGCAAAAATATAGACCATATCATCTTAGCATCTTCCTCAAGCAAACCAAGCAACACACACACACACACACACACACACAAAACACTTATGCTTGGATATAAATATAAGGTTTCCATGCACGCGCACGTACGCACACAAAATATAAGGTTTGAACAATCATAATCCTATCAATTTCCTCTTTGAAATATTTTATGAAACACCTTGGTGGCACCCATACCTAACTAAAACACCAAGCTTCTTCCCCATCAATTTTCCATTTAAAAAAATATCAATATTTAAACTATCTGGACTTTCTAATCTAATTTCTTCTACACAAATAATTTAATCTCAATAAAATTAAATTTAATCCCTCCCACTTACAATAATCCAACACACATATAGATGAAGTTATCTACCAATAGTATCATCTTAAATTCAAGTTTTAGCTTAATTGAATCCTAACTACTCCCTTAGTCACGCACAACAACAAACCAAAAATAAACATTCACATCTTTAACATTTAATCTCTTGTGCACAAATAACCAGAGAGGAAACAAGAGGTGAGATTTACTCACTAGCAGAGAAATGAAGGAGAAAAATTGATGCTTCCCACATGTAACATCCTGAATTCTTGATTATAGCATTGATGCTAATTAAGAGATGAATTACTCATTTAATGGGAGTATTATTTTGACTTTTTGGAGTATTATGTGAACAAATTTGAGTGGGAGAATGAAATTTTAAAGTAGAGCATGTGGGCATGGTGAGGAGTTTCCTCACTGTGCCACGCATCGTGGCTAGAATTGGATGCACCATTGTACATGGCACAAAATTCTCATAAATTAGGACATGTTAGCTCATAAAGATAGAAGAGAAAAGAAGGAAAAAGGAGTTCAGGCATGGAGAAGAAGAGGAGCACTACTAGGGAAACAAATTTCAAGAGTAAGAACAACGTTTTCAACATGTGACTTATTAGGTAAGTCTTATACTACTTTAACTTTGATTCTGCCCCATTTTCTCTTAGTTTAAACTATTGAGAAACTGAATTTGAAATTTTTAATTAGATGATTTCTTACCCTATAGCAATAGAAAAGATATCTAGAGTTGAATTAAAACTTTGTGACTTGTTTAAGTCGGAACGATAAAATTTTGAAGTTGTAAGCTCAAGTTAACCTAATTTAGAGAGAGAAAACTGATAGAAATTTGATAATAGGTGTGTTAGTACCTAAATTGAGTAGTGATTGGGTATAGAAGGTGGGAATGGATATGAGTGAATCTAGTGATAGCCATTAGGTGCTTAATTGCTAAAATTGATACTTTTAGTGAATAAGACAATTGGCTTTAGTTGTTAATTTTGTGTAAGTTTTTGTGTGTGACATGTTATAATAGCAAGAAGAAGTTTAAGTAAGGTTGTGAAACATGGATAACCCTTCTATTAGATAGAAGGATTGACATAATTGTATAATTTATTATGTTTATTAACTATTATAATTGTGTAGAAGTAAATGTTTAATTGTGAATCTGTTATTTTTGTAAGTTTCTATACATGGTTTTGCATTGTAAATGGTTTGAACATGAGATTGACTTGTACAATGAAAGTTTGATGATTACTGGATTTGATTGATATATATATATATATATATATGATATAAAATATGGAAAAGTGATAAATTATGTGTGAAAAGCATGATCATAGGGGATGGGAATTCACCCAAGGTATTGTGGATGTGTGAGTATGGAGTTGTGAGTTAATAAATCCATATGGTCGGGCTGGCACCATGGAACATTTAGTGCAGCATTATATTTAAGTTAGTACTATGGGACATTCGGTACAACATTATATTAGGACTGTTACCATGGAACATTCGGGCAATCTGACAACTCTTTAGTGCCAGTCAAGGTGCAAATAAGAGTTAATGATGCCTCTATCACTAGTGAGTAAAATGAGAGAAATCATAGTCCATGGGATAGGTTACCTTTAACCGAGTGTTTTTACCATCAAAGGTGTGCTCGGATCAATATATGTTTGATCCATTGAAGCTTATGGTTTCATTACGGGGAGTTTTGGGGGATCGATGGATATATAATTATGCTAATAAATTTGACTGCGTGAAAATGCCATGTAAAAGGGGAAACTATGTTACTTTTTTCTATAAAAACTATTGATTTGGTTTTGTTTACTTTCATGCAGTTATTTGATTAATGGACATTAAATGAACTATATTGATTATTGAGATTTTATCTTACCTGTGGTTATTTTCATTTTTCAGGTTCTAATAGTAGTGGTGCAAAGGGAAAGGATTTGAGTCAGAAGTAGAGATTTCTCTATAATGCCCATTGTAAGAATTGGTGTAATGAATTTACATCTTTGTAGTTATAAATGTATATATAAGTTGTCATAGAATTTGGTACATGTGCATAATGTCGTGAATGTTGTGTATATAGTGGTTTTGGTAACCTAGCCCATTGTATGGATGTGTAAATGTGATAGAAATGACATTTTGAGCTAGTGAATGAATATTATACACGTGGTTATATTGTATATTTGTTGTATATGGAGAATTTAGCCGTTATTGTGAAAATAGATGAGAAAATGAAATTATGTCTGAAAGTGTGAATTAGGCAATTTACAGGCAAATGTGTGTGTGTGTGTGTGTTATATTGCTTATGTAACTATTCAATTAGGTAGACATTGTTCATTTGGATGTGGTCAATGTTTTAAAAGTAGCCAATCACTTGTGGTTTCAAATGATGGTGCCCAAGTGTTAAATTTTGACTGAAAATCATTAAAATATACTTAGGTGTCTAATTTTTAAACAGAATATCGAATTTAAATGAAACAGTGTCATTGGTTAGATTGTGACACAAGTTTCATATAGGCACTTGAATCACCCTAATCGGACATTGAATGTAAAAACGGTGCATGTCAGAAGTTCACATTAGAAACTTCTATTTGATATCAAAATTTAGTGTATATGGCACAATGTATGTGTCAACATGCTGTGACGCATGGTGTAACATCCTTTACTATTAAACACAATTAACTAATCAAAATCAAGGTAATCAAATGATTAACCCATTTAGGAGATTACCAAGTTTTTAATTTCAAAATAAGGGATCCTAAGTTTTTATAATTGAAAGGAGTTTAAATTAATCATAAACTCCTATATCAAAGTAAAAACAAGCTACGGAAACATGAGATATTTAGAGGAGTGAAAAAAAATGAAAACAAATAAAGGACAACTCATTTACTATAGATTAAGGCAATGCATCATGACGTGTTGCTCTTTGAGCCACGCGCCACAACTCAGGCTCCCATATGCTGCAATGTATTGCATGTAAATGATAGCAAAATTAGGTAACTTCTGACGCATCTTGATTCTCTGTCTGACGTCTGAATGGCATGATCTAGGTGGTTACGAAAAGCTCTTTTTATAAACTAGTTAATGGCATGGGTTTTACTTTCAAAACAAGTCAAACTAGGATGTTAGACACCCAAACACAATTTTACCACTTTTCATAACTTTTCACAAACAAAGGGTGTTCAAAACCCAAAACAAATGCCAAAAGCTTTTCCTAACACCCAGACTATGTCCATAAGAACTAAGACTATCAGCACAATACGTCATACACATTTTATTAATAATATAACATAAAAGCACTCTCCAACCCCCCTTTTAACCAAAAAATAGAAAGGGGAGGCAATTTGCCTTGCATTGCATCAAAACTAATAAAAACATGTTTGAAACATTATTTTTAACACTTGCACTAGTATTTTGGCCTTATCAACATATATCTCATCATACACAAATACTCAGGGCCCATAATACAATTCAAATATTTGCAACAACAAAATAGTGCAAGTGCAACAATATACAACCTAAAATTGGCAATAATATTTTATTACACAAAATAAATAAATACAAGAGGCATAGAAAAGGAATGCACAAATTCCTAGGCCTTAGTTGCTTTATCCCTCTCAATCTCAAAGCTAGAGCCTATACAATGTTAAAGAAAAGGGATGAATCTAGCCACTCAGTAACTAAGGTAACACCTACCCTATAAATTGAAATCAAATACACACATATGAAATCAATTCCTTAAAACATGCTTAACCAATGTCAAAACTTACCATTACACCTTTAACTCATTTCCCATCTCACTTATACTAGGTGCATTGTCACAAGACACTTAGATATATGACCATGACCCATTATCTAGTTGACTTTCCATATCACAATTGTGTGACATGTCATAAATGTACATAGCAATGATAAACTAACCTTATTACCTTCTTATTTCCTTCGACTGAAATCATGGTCTATAACACTGAATAAGGCTCGATCTGTGTGACTGGATTACCCAGATTCACCAATTGTGTGGTGCGACCCAGCTAAAGATCACATGACTCACTCTCAAACCATGACTTCTCCCACTCTCGAATCTTTAGGGTGTCGTATACCCTAAACTATTCTCCTTAATAAACTAGTGGAGAAAGCTAGGTTTTAGTTCCTCGACAAATAATGGGACAAGGCTATACTCCTATGCACCGGAGGGCAGTCTAAATACCATATGAATTTTTCTCTACTCTCAATCCTTAGGTGAACTCCTGCCCACTAATCATGCCATATATGATGCTCACTCATTTTCACATTTTCATTTATTGATTATCACAATCACACGTTAGGCTCATGATCATGCGCTATCCAAATGAGCATCAAGATTTTATTTCCACTTATATCAAATAAACACATCATTTTTAACCTCTTACACTCATCTTTCTCATGTTCATTACCAACTACTCATTCAGAACATAATATGAAGTGACTTTCATTTTGAACATCACATTTGCTAGTGTAAAACTCATTTCACAATCACGTTTGCATGCTTAATACATATCAAGAAATCATGTTGACACAATACTTCATTGCATGTTACACTCATCACAAGTCATAATTCACAAATTAAACACATAATTTACATCATGTGGTAATTAACATATAATTATCCATAGCAGGGTTCCTTCGGTTACCTCAAGCCTTTAAGAGGTTAAAGGTTTATCTCTCAATGTTATAGCTTCCAAACTTAAATTTTCAAGCCAAATTGGTGTCTAAAAGCTTAATCTATAATTTACCAAGTTAATCCCCATTAACATTATCAACCAAATGCATTCAACTCTTATTTTTCTACTTTTAAGTTGCCCAATGCCCCTTTTGTATGAGTTTAGGCATACACATTAGATTTATTAACTCTCTCTAGTCCCCATTAACAATAATGAGCCATTAAACTCTCATTAATAGCATTACCCTCATCCAACAACCCTCACTAATGTCATTTTCACATAATAATAGGACCTAATCACCAAAAGTGTTAAAACTCAATATACTTAGGTTTAGATAATATAATCTACTCCCATTAACTCATTTGAGTCAATGGATTTGGATCCATAACCTATATGGATTGAAAAGCATTTTCACTATCAAAACCCTAACCATAAACTCATAAATGTAGAAGAGATAGGGAGGAATAGAGTTTAAGGTACTTACCTTTAGTGTTTAGTAGCTTCAAAATGTCCTAAATATCCTCCAATGATGAACCTTAGTTGAGTTTTCCACTAGTTATTCATTTCCTCTTTCCTTCTTTCTATTTTCTACCTCAATTTACGACTGATAAACTACAAAAAATGGCCATGCATCGCAATAGATGCTACATGTGCCATGGCACATAACACAGAGAGGTCCCCTTTTCGCATTAGTTGTGCCTGTGTGCTGCGGTGGACATGTTTCATGCCATGATATATGGCACAACAACACTTTATCTTTGTTTTCTTTTCCTTTCGATGCCTGGGTGGCCCGACTTCATGCCAAACCCATAATTAGGGCTAAAAACACAATCAAAACTAGTCATTAGACCTCCCTGGCCATACACCACTACAATTCTCTTAATTACCATAATTAAGCTTAGTAAATTAAGGATTAAAATCTAGGATGTTACACATGGCACAGAGCGTGATGCTAGTATTTCTATGCCACATGCCATGGTGCATGTGGCACAAGCTGCAGTACATGGTTCATAATTTGTGAAAATTTTAGTGAATTGAGTTAGTATTCTTTATCTATTCCTGATTGGTTCTGTTGTGTATTGTTTTATATATCTTAAATCATATTTATGAAGTAATTTCTAAAGTTTTACATTAGGATCCCAAACTTTCAAAGTAAACGATTTTGAATTGATTAGTAGATTATGTGAAAGATTGAACAATAATGCCAGTAAGGACATTACGCCACAACTACACATACTTAACAGCAAAACTAGGAAGAAGAAGAAGAGCAACATCACAAGGGAAAGGGGAATGACTAATAGATCGAACATTTAGCACTTATGAACTAACTCTCACAACACAAAATAGAAGGATATGCTACACAACTCTAATAGAGGAGAAGAAAGAATAGTCGGTGGTGCAAAGCAGGGGAAAGATTGATGCATATAGAGAAGGAAGAATAGAGAATCTAGTGACCTAACTTCATTGTAGCAGACAAACATGGATAGAGAGAAGAGTAGCGGATGAATTGATGGCAACAGGAGGAGGAAAGTGTGACAGGGAAGAGGTGAAGTGTAGTGAAGAACAATCATGATTTTTGTCCCTTTATGCTCTGAGAAGTCGACCCAAGGGAAGAGAAGAGGAAAAAAAAAATATAAAGTTTGTGGAGAAAATTACAAAAAAAGACCCCATTAGATTTTATCATCATTATCATCATAAGAGGGCGAGGGCACATTTAGTAATTTCTCCCAATAAGAGAAAATAAAACAAACCATAAAATTTGAATTTTAAACCTCCATATGAGTAACCAGTATAAATTTCACTAAGCCACTACTCCTCATTTGTTATACGACTAAAAAAATTAAAAAAAATATTAATTGGAAGAAAAATTATTTAATTTAAAATTTAAGGCCATTACATTATTATTATATTTTATTCCCCTTTTTAAAAAAAAATTCTAAATTTTTTGATTACTACAATATAGAACCAATTCATGATATTTATAAAATTGTAAAAAATAAGATTAAGTGTGATTAAAGAAATTATGTAAATTATTTTTCACTTAAGAGATTATTATTATTTAAATATTATGAATATTTAATTTGAACAAAATACCTAAGCTCAATCCATTTAATTTCTAGAGAGTCTACTCTAGGGAAAAAAGTATTAGATGAAATTAAACAAAACAAGAAGAGAATGATAAATGAGTTTTTGAAAAGAAAGGGGTGGGAGAAAGAGAGATTGAGATTGAAATATATATAGGGGGAATGGTATTAAGGGCCTTAAAAACAAAATTTATTGTACTTAGGGCCTAAGTCAATCTGAAATTGCTCTACAGGTCTTAAGGCTCCAATCTTAAAAACAATTCAAGATATTTTTTTAGAGCAAAAAATACTATTTTACCCTTTGTTTGATTTGAATTTAGAACTTGCACAAACCCTCAAAGTAATGGAATAAATCATGCACAAAACAACATTTACTATACATAAGACAATGTCTACACATGCTTAATAGAAAGTCTATGCATTTTTAGTATTTAACTAATCTAGGCTCTAACAAAAATAACTAGGTAGACCATGCACAACACAATATCCACTATGCACCAGACTATGTTCACGCATGCTTAATAGAAAGTCTATGCATTTTAAATATTTCACTAGCCTAGGCTCAATAAAATGACTAATTAGGTAGACCATGCACAACACAACATTCACTATGCACAAGATAATGTCCACACATGTTTAACAAAAAGTCTATGCATTTTGAGTATTTCACTAGCCTAGGCTCTAACAAAAATGGCTAGGCAGACCATGCACAACACAACATCCACAATGCACCAGACTATGTTCATACATGCTCAATAAAAAATCCATGCATTTTGAATATTTTATTAACCTAGGCTCAGTAAAATGACTAGTTAGGTAGGGCATGCATAACACAACATCCACTATGCACAAGACGATGTCCACGCATGCTTAACAAAAAGTCTATGCATTTTTAGTATTTCATAAGCCAAGGCTTAACAGAAATGACAAATTAGGCAGATCATGCATGACACAATATTCGTTATGTACAAGACGATGTACACGCATACTCAACAAAAAATCCATACATTTTCAATATTAAGAAGGATAATTACATCATATATGTAGAATTTCATGTTGATAGTAGCCTAGGTACTAAAACAAGTACCCACATGAAGTTTGACATGATATGTTAAGTCTAATATATATAAAAAGCTAGCCACTATATTCAAAACATCTAATAGTTGCTTCTCTATATATATAAAAAAATATTTGTGATTCCAAATTATCCAAAAATATTACTTGGGAATGCTTTCATATACATAATTATAGTTGCCTATATACATCAAAAGGAATAATGTGACTACTTCTCATGTTGGGTTAGGATTCTTGCATATCTTGCCATTGTGTCCAGCCTCCCTAGATCTTGAACAATGATAAATCTTCTTTTATTTTAATCTGCAATGAACAAATTAATCTAGATAAATGTCCACATATAGAAGCCCAACTTTTATTTTACACAACTCAAAGTTCATTTTTGAACAGCAAATATTTCAACATCTTTGACAGCATATTTTCTTCACATTGGGGGTCATATTTTGTTCAATTCACATATCAAAGTCCAATATGAACAAGTAAACTATCACTATTGTACAATAATTAATTCACTCTAAAACTTTCACAACCAATTTAATAGTTTAGCAACCTTTAGCTTTTATCAGTGGGTTAGGTTTTTACAAAATGCACAAGTAGGCAAACAATGTATAACAATACCCTCTATGCACAACATAAGGTTCATATATTCTCAATTAAAAATCCATACGATTCTACTTTATTAGAAGGCTAAACTTAATAAAATGTTCAAGTTAGGCAAATAGTACACAATACAACATTTACTATGCACAACACAAGGTTCATATATTCTCACTTGAAAGTCATGTGATTTTAATTTTTCATTAGGCTATACTTAATAAAATGCACAATAGCTCAAAGTTCATTTTTGCACAACAAATGCTCCAACATTTTTGATAGGAGATTTTCTTCATACTGGATCATATTTTATTAAGTTCATATGTAAAAGTCTAATATGAACAAGTCAACTATCATTATTATACAACAACTAATCCACTCTAAAATTTTCATGGCTAAAATGGTTTAGCAACTTTTTGCTCAGATCAACAGTAGAATCACAAAATAAACAAGTAAACTTGCAAGCTTAAACATTTGTGCTTCACACGAGAGACCTATTACAACTTCAACAACTAAAAGACACACATGCACTGAATCAATGAGGGAGAAACAAAATTGAAGATCCTTACCTCTAAACAATAATGATAGAAATAGATGACGTCGCTTGAATAAGTAAGACGAAGAAGATCAACAATGGCTAGCGATACGCAACGAAAGAGAGGAAAAATCATAAACTGTGTTTCATCTATCAACACCCATGACTTCTACACTCATCTACGCCGGCAACGATCAACAATGATAGTGCAATGACTGGTGAAATGAGAAAAAAGACAAGAAAAACAGTGAATTATGCTTCATTTGTTTTGTTTTTTTGAGGGTTTGTGCATCATTTTTAGTTCAAATCAAACAAAGAGTAAAATAGTATTTTTGCTCTGAAAAAATATTGCAATTGGGCCTTAAAGCCTGCAGAATAATTTTAAATTAATTTAGACTCTAAATATAATAAATTTTATTTTTAAGACTTTTAATGCCATTCTTCCATACATATATATTGTGTGGGTGTGTAAGGGGTGCCCTTACAGGTCATTTTGCCACCCAATATATTAAAATAATAACGAGCCAGCCTGTGTTTGTTTTAAGCGGGTGGGACTGATTAGAGGTTATCATCCTCGACCTGCCTGTGGAAGCCTCGTCATAGGTGGACGAGTAACTGGGCAAGACTGAAAAAAAAAAAAAAAAAAAGCCTCTCTCTTGCTCGGCGCTCGCTCATGCTCTCATCTGAGTCTCTCGGCCGCTGCCTCTGAGTCATCTCACTCTCAGAGAACCTCAGTCTTAAACTCTTATCGTCGCCGCCATCAATCCCTCATCGTTGAGCTCTCCTGAATTCATGCCATCGCGTTGCGCCGTACCCTCTCCTCCTCTCGCCTGGTCTGTCTCATACTCATGGTGTCGCACACGCACTCCCCGGCAGATCTGAACTCACTGTGACCAAAACTCAGTCAGACCAGGTAAGTTAACTGATTCTGATTCTGACCAAAGCCCCATTAGAAATAAGTTAACTGATTCGTCTCTACTGTTATACTTTTATCTCTACTTATTGTGTTCTTGTTTTGTTTTCCCTTAATCTCTCTTGATTTGTAGATAAGTTAGAATCACTGAATGGAGGAAAATAGTTTGTGGATTCAATCTTCAAACCTTCTAAAATCCTTTTTTCGGTTATGTCTTTCTGCATTATAGTTAGACTAATTAACCTTGTCACCTGGTTACCTTGATAGATCGGAATTATATTATTGAAACATTCTATATAGTTTTCTCCGGTACTCGGTAAATATTACCAGAGATATTCTCTAATTCCTATGAGATGCAAGATATGGATGATATATTACTGGACAGATGGTGTTCTCTGTAGCTTTTCAAGATTTTTATGATTTTTAAATTTTAACAATGTATATCATGCCAATCTTCTTCTTCAATACAAGCTAATACAATAACATAAGGAATTTGTTTACGTAAATAGAATTATGGAGCTGTACTGTTTGGTGATGCAAGCAATTTAATGCTAGGTGCTGGAGGCTGCAACTGCATTTCTAGAATAACAATAGAAACATTCACTTCTCTTTTGGTTTTACATGGCATTTGAAGCATGTAGGGGAAGCACAGTTACGTTAAAGCAACTTGGTCATTGGATTAGCTGGTCCATGTTGATATTGTGAATTGATTTTTAATGTGGAGTGTAGAACAATTTTTACTATTCAAGCTCTTTTTTTTTCTTTTTCTTTTTTCCTTTTTAGATTCAAAGTTGATGCATTTGATCCTTTTCAATATCTATCACTTCTTTGATGATTTCTGCTATTAGCAATTAGTATCTACTTTCATAATTTTGCATCCATTCCCTGCAGGTCGTTGAAGGATAATTAATATAATATACCCTTAATGGCAATTTTTTAGGTAAGTAAATTTTGTTTATATCTTACTGCTTACAAGCTTTGCAGGTATAGGTATTATTTTTCTTGGGACAAATTTTAAGTGCAATTTATTAATACTGATATTTTTTTCAGCTCAATGTTGTATGATTGATGTTTTTAGGGGTTTGTTGATAATTTTAAATTTTTGATTGTCTTCAATGGATCTTCTAGGTTCATGAATTGTGTGATACCTGTATTAATGCTCTTTTCTTCCATAATCTTTCTTCTCTCTCATTTATCTCTTAATGCTGCATATCAGTACCTTCTGTAGATCTACATGATTCAGATTGTCCAATAGTGGAGTCTTGACTTGTCATTATGTTGATAAATACAAATGATTTCACTGCTTCCTTTATTTCATGTAATCAAGTACACAAGTAGCCACTATGATTTAATGAGAGAGCACTGACTATTTAGCCGAAGCCTAGCCTAGCCTAGCCTATTTCTTTCCCTACTTTAAATAATGCTTAATAGGATATGATAGAAATGAGATATGATATGTGTGATGATAGTATACACTTGAGGGGAAAATATAAAAGAAGGACCTTGGGAAACAATGACTCAGGAGATGTGTTTGCATTTGACCATACTGATGTTTCTCAAGTGAAAAAGCAGGTAATAATAGGAAGCCAATGGTATTTTTCCACATCTATGTAAGAGAAAATCAATTGGAGTTCATCAGTAAAATCTAGCAGAGATGGATTTGAGGTCTTGCTGCATGACATAAGCTAGAATTCTTGAGTTTCATATAATTTCATCCATTGTAATCTTTATTTAGCATCACTATACTGCTCCATGAAACATTGATCATTACTTAACTTATCCTCTCATTTGTGCAACAACAACAACAACAAGCCTTATCTCACTAGATGGGGTTGACTGCATGAATTATATGATGCCATTGTGTTCTATTATTTATTAAGTTTTTAGGAATATTATTAAATAAAAGGTCTCACTTAACAACATCCTCTCATTTGTGCAGTTTGTTTGATTTAAATAATGCCTCATCCATTCAGGTTACTAGATATAAAGTTGTGATATTTTTGGCACTTAATGTTGGAGGATATCTTTATGTTTGACAAATTGGTGAACATCTATATGAGCAATTGAAGCAGAACAAAGATGAGTGAAACATCTTAATTATCACTTAGCAATTAGAAGTTTTGGTCCCTGCTGATTCCTCAACGTCAAATGTAGGAAGTGAAATGAGGAGTAGATATTGGCTCTTTAGTTATTTTAAAAGTTTTTCTATGTTATAGAATGGAAGAAGATGAATTATTTTCCTGGATCTAGTATTCGGTGATGAATTCTTTCATTGTGTAAGAGCCATTTGAATAGGAAATCATATTGTTGACTTGATCGGTGCTGTTGTCATTTGAGAGTACTGTTAGATTGTTATGGTAATATTGTATTGTTCAATTTTCATTATTGGCACTACTTTTTTTCTGCTCTGATTTATAGACTACCGTCAATGGATTTATTGTCTGGAATTTATATCTGACATAATAACTCTCTGGGCTAATTTTTATTTGGATTATTAAATTGTTATATGAATCAGGTTTTATTTAAATGACATGTAGGCTTTAAATAGGTTTATTTAAAGGCTACAATGTGTAGGTCTTGAAACCTACTCAAAGTCTGTATTTTTTAGGGAGAATTTCATCTAAGGACTATGGAATTTCATCTATATTTTCAAATTAGGCCCAAAATATTCTGAAATTTCACTACAAGATGTTCGACCTGAATTGAAATAAAATTATAAAATAAAGTGACCAAAATATCCTTCTTTAGTATGTGGCAGCATAGCAAGTAACACAATGGAATTAACAAGTAAACAATAGAAGTCAATGTGGCGATTTAAATCCGTAACTTATTAAATTGTTATCATAACTTGTAAAATCAGCTATATTACTTGTCAAAAGGTTTTTTTTACTTGTTGAGTTCCTTGAGTTTCTTGTTACGTGAAGTACATTGCAACTAACATGACTACTAATCCTTTAGAAGACTTGTTAATTCATTAACTTTACTTGTTAATTCCCTTACATTACTTGCTAACTCTATGACTTTACTTTTGAAGTCCATATGGCAAGTTAAATCTATTACTTGTTAAGCAGTTAGCATGACTTGTAAAATGAATTACATTACTTGTTAAAAGCTTTTCTTGTTAATTTACTTATGTTACTTGTTTTGTTGCCTCATATTGGAATAAGGATAATTTAGTCATTTTGTTTTACAATTTTATTTCAATTCAGACCCAACATCTTGCAGTGGAATTTCAGATTGTGGGCCTGCTTAGAAAATATGTCACATGCAAGGTCCTTAGATGATATTCTCCCTATTTTATTATTAATTTTTGTTTTTATGTTGGCTTTGGTGGGTTCAAAGCCTACCTAAGGCCTTCAAGGCCTAATCCCTTAAGCCTATTAAAAGGTGTATATTTTAAGTAGGCCTTTAAAAAGGCTAGGCCAGGTCTTTTGTAGGGTTAGACTTGAGCCTAAAAGAAAGCCTTACACAAGCTCCAGCTCAAGCTTTAGGCCCCTATTACATGCTCAAGCTTGTTTGGCCAAACCTTAGATTGTTCTTTTCTCTAATTGGCTTACTAAGGCATCTTTGTTAAATTACTTAGAACAAAAATTAAAAGGGTGTGATAATAGCTATGCATATTTCAAATGTTTCAGTGGTGATAGACTCCTACAGAGTGTAATATAGGTCTGTCTGTGCTATATGTCCAGACCAACTAGTTAGATATGATTATGTTGGAGACAGATGATCATGCTCTGATTGTATTCTTATCTTTTATTGTTCTTTAATTATTTATATCTCATATTGGCCATGGTTGCTCGATTGTTCTCAATTGTGCATGTCTGTTTGCTTATTTAAGTATATGTACCTAAAATGCAGTGAGAAATGTTGCAGCCTTAGCTTTCTCCTTTTTTTTTTTTAATAATTATCTCTTTAATTTTCTTCATTACCTACCAAGCTCAAACGGTTGTTAATTGGAGCTCCTTTGTCTTTCACTCTACAGGGTTGGCCATGCTCACTGTGTCAAATTTTTACCCATCTCTGGTTAAACTAAAGCCTTCCTCACTTTCTCCCCCACCTGGTGGTCAATGCCATTTGCATTTCTCTATACCTCCCTCCCTCGATTTTAACCATCGGAGCTTTTCCTTGCGCCAATCACTTCGTATTCGATCTATTGATGCCGCTCAGCTCTATGACTATGAATCAAAACTCGCCAATGAATTTCAGAATGCCCAGAAGCTCAAGATTGCCATTATCGGTTTTGGCAACTTTGGTCAGTTCCTTGCTAAGACCCTCACAAGCCAAGGACACAATGTCTTAGCTCATTCTCGCTCTGATTACACTGACATTGCTCGTAAACTTGGTGTCTCATTCTTCCCTGATCCTGATGACCTCTGTGAAGAACACCCTGAGATTATTTTGCTGTGTACATCAATAATTTCCATTGAGCAAGTGGTGTTGTCTCTTCCGTTGCAGAGATTGAAGCGAAGTACATTGGTTGTGGATGTGCTTTCAGTGAAGGAGTTCCCCAAGAATGTGCTTCTGGAAGCCTTGCCATGTGATTTTGACATTATTTGCACACATCCTATGTTTGGACCTGAGAGTGCCAGGCATGGATGGAGTGGTCTTCCTTTTATGTATGATAAAGTACGAATTGGGGATGAAGATTCAAGAATTGCTCGTTGCGAGAAGTTCCTTAATATTTTTGCAAGAGAAGGGTGTAGGATGGTTGAGATGACTTGTGCTGATCATGATAGATATGCTGCAGAATCACAATTCATCACACATACTGTGGGGAGGGTTTTGGAAATGTTAATGTTGGAGTCAACTCCAATAAATACAAAGGGGTATGAGAGTTTGTTAGAATTAGTAGAGAACACATCAGGAGATAGTTTTGATTTGTATTATGGGCTCTTTATGTTCAACAAGAATTCTTTGGAAATGTTAGAGAGGTTGGATTTGGCTTTTGATGCTTTGAGGAAGCAACTGATCGGGCGTTTGCATGATGTTGTGAGAAGACAGTTATTTGAGAATGCTGGAAAGATGCAAAATGGTAACCACGCAGTGTTCAATAATGATGACAATGCATCCTCCAAAGATACAAGGTAACTTCAAATCTTGCTGCAAGTCTTGTGATATTTTTTTCTTGGTTTACTATATATGTTGAAAGCAACTTTAATTTATAGGCTTTTTTTGCTGATTTACTTTGAATCGGCTTAGTGTTCTTGTGATTAGAATCAGGATAAAGCTATATATAGTTATGCTAAATTGTTAAAGCTAGTATCAAATTGAGTAAGCGAGATGTCTGCTGTTGTTATTTACATGAATCAGAACATTCAATGCACCACAAAACAAACAGTGGTAAATAGCTTTTGCAGGGAAGATTTTAAGTGCCTCCCTTCTATTTTTCCTTTTTGAGGTTGGGGGATGGTGTTATTAGTCTCTTTGACGAGGTCTAATCTAGCATAACATATAATGTTGTTACCCTGCAGAATCCATGATTTTGCTCAAATGTACAACTTCAAGTCAAATAATTCCTTCCAGCTTGATGAGAACTCAAAGCTTAAGATTGCAGTAATTGGATTTGGCAACTTCGGTCAGTTTCTTGCAAAAACTATGGTACGCCAAGGCCATGAAGTGTTAGCATACTCTCGAACAAACTACTCTGATGTGGCCCAGGAACTAGGGGTCTCTTATTTCAATGATGCAGATGATCTATGTGAGCAGCATCCAGAAGTGATATTGATTTGCACTTCCATTCTATCAACAGAAAAAGTTCTCAAGTCTTTGCCTGTGCAGAGACTAAAGAGAAGTACCTTGTTTGTTGATGTACTTTCAGTCAAAGAATTTCCTAGAAACTTGTTTCTTCAACACTTGCCACCTTATTTTGATATTCTCTGCACTCATCCTATGTTTGGGCCTGAGAGTGGGAAAAATGGGTGGAAAGGTCTTCCCTTTGTTTTTGATAGAGTCAGGGTTGGAAAAGATGAATCTAGGATGTCTCGATCTGATCGGTTTCTTGACATCTTTGCAAATGAAGGGTGTCGAATGGTTGACATGTCATGTGCTGAGCATGATTGGCATGCAGCTGGATCACAGTTTATCACACACACTATGGGGAGGATTTTGGAAAGGTTGGGTTTGGAAGCAACACCCATCAACATAAAGGCTATGAGACTTTGTTGAGTTTGGTAGAGAACACTGCCGGAGATAGTTTTGATCTGTACTATGGCTTGTTCATGTACAATGTAAATGCAATGGAACAACTACAGAGACTGGACCTAGCTTTTGAATCATTGAAGAAGCAGCTTTTTGGCCGTTTACACGGCGTCTACCGCAAGCAATTATTTGAAAAAGATGAAATATATGCTTTACCGAAGAGGCCCTTGTTGCCAGAGATGTCTGAAGATAGCAATGAGGCATCATCCTTCTCAGAAACTGCGGACATTAATGAAAATGATTTTCAAGTTGCCATCTTTTGTGGTGGTTGCTCGCTTGAGGCATGGTCTGCTTCGTGGGCACGCGGGCACATGTAACAATATCTCTTCGCTGAAAATACCAGTAGGATGATGTTATTATGTAATGCTTTATTCTAGGTGCGTTATTCCGCTATAAATTCTATTTAGTGGATCTGTGAAGCTTTCTCTCGACTTGCGGAGAAGCTGGAGATCACTAGTCTGATTATTGAGAGCGACTCTGCAGCTGCCATCCAGCTATTGCAAGAGTTGCTGTACACAAGAGAATCTGCTAGAGGACAACGTGGCATACACTTCGCATGTTTAGAGAAGGCAATATGTAGGTTCGATAAGCATAGTTTTTTGCTAGGATGAGAGATTGTGTTGAACCTCTTAGGGAACTGGTCACCTGATTTGTATGGAGACACTATGGGGTTTCGAGTTGCGACTAATTATTCTATTATTATCAAAATGAATTGTTGTTGGGTTTTGCCCTGATTTTCACAAAATTGTAATACTAATTCATCCCACGCCAAGTGTTTGTACAACTTTCTTTTAGCTGAACGTGTGCGCATTAAATTGGGTTTCCTGTAAAAATGTCTTCTCAGTTTAATTTTTTTAACGAAACGCGGTTTCTGAATTTGAGTTATCATGAATTTGCCTTCATACTCAGCTTTTTCAACGAATGGCCAATGATCATTTATACTTGTCCATTTTTTTAACCAGGTCCTGTCACACTTTAAACTTGTTCAAACACCATGGATGCTTGTTAATTTAACATGGTTGCTTGTCAAAAATTAGTAATCATTTGTTGATACATCTACTGATGCACATAAACATATAATGAATTTTGCAAGTGTATGGGTCATAAAAATAATACGTGATGAATCAAGGTCGATTTGCAAAAAATCAAGTTAATTAATAATTAGACAATAAATTTTTCATTTTCATTTAAGTTAAGAAAAAAAATTTGGAATTTAATATTGCAAAATAAGAAATTAAAATTATATAAATGTGTTAAAATTAAAAATTCCAACAACTACAAATAGTCAATGCAATCTAAGATAGTTAATCCCTTCTTCAATTTATAGAGCATATAATTACCCAAATAAATTTACTTAATATTAATTTGCTAATCTAGAGTATTAATATGAATAATTATCTTTTGATTAATTACACCTCTCTCTTGAATTAATATGTTATTCCTAACATAATTACTCAAAAGGCAAAAATGTATAAATCCAGTCTAGTGTGATTATATGGGTCCAATGGTATACTTCTATTCTATTGGTAAATTAGAATAAATTTAATTCCACATTGCTCAATCTAATAGTCAAATTCAAATTTTCCTCCACCGAGGCAAAACTAAACCCCCAAATTCACACTCAATGGTGATCAAGCATTAAGTAGACAAATAAATACAAAATTAAGTAAACAAAACTAATATTAAGTTCAAATAAATGGTTCAAACATGCTCTAATTTAAGAATCAATTCATAGCTACCCTAGATTAAGAGAAAAACAGAAATATATATAGCAAAGTAAAGAGAAAAAGCAAAGAAAAGCTTAATTGGAGCAATTTTAATCTAAACCCTTGATTTTTTACTAAACCCAAGCTTCTCCAACCCTTTTTGGCTCTTTTCCTCTTCCTGAATGTTGAATGCATAAAAATGAGGTGCCCAAACTCTAAAAATTCGCTGAGAGTCAAAACTGTGCGTTTTATTAAAATCGTGTTTCACTACAGTAAATATAACCTGTTTAGATTTTCTTTTTAGATTTAATTTCTTGACTTGGACTCTAAAATTTTCTTCTTTGGGCCCCTAAATTGGGTCTATCTGCATGCATAAA
Organism: Prosopis cineraria; assembly: GCF_029017545.1. Classification (NCBI taxonomy): domain Eukaryota; kingdom Viridiplantae; phylum Streptophyta; class Magnoliopsida; order Fabales; family Fabaceae; genus Prosopis; species Prosopis cineraria. The sequence continues at coordinate 8,469,019 of NW_026555336.1, read as the reverse complement.
ACCCAGAATAAATAATAGAATTGATCCACTAATTTTTAACATATTTTTAAGCTTATTTTCACACACATTCATCCACTTAATTATATTTTTGCTAACAAAATTTAAATAAATGACTTCAATTACATTAAAAACACTAATAAATTTAATAAAAAATTATAAGTCATCATCTACACTTGTCCATTTTTTAATTCCGCCGCGTCACTTTAAACTTGTTGAAACAATTGAGTGCTTGTTAATTTAAAATGATTGCTTGCCAATTCATATGCCTCTTTTTTTTTTTTTTTGGGGGGGGGGGGGGGGGGAGAAGAGACCCAGTCTTTTAGTGTGATTGTCAATCTCGATCCTTCATTGTGATTCCAAAATTCAATTCAAGATAAATCACAAAGAGTTGAGCCCCAAAGTAATTTTTGTATTTAAATATTTCTTGTGGGTCTGTAATCTCTTGAACCATCTAAAGAGTGAGAAATTCTCATGGAATAGTGCTGGTGAGAATTACATACATACATACATACATACATATATATATATATATATATGTATTATGTAAATTTTACAATGAATCATATCCTTTTTAAAAGTACGTGAAAATATAAATGTAGTGCCATTTTATTTTTTATTTTTTGAAAAAATATCTTTTTTAACCAAATTGAAAAAAAAATCCTAAGCCTAATAGTTCTTGCAAATTTGTACAAATAATATTAATTTTATTTTCTTAAGCTGAAATAAAAATTGTATTTGTTTTGATACATAAATAAAATTTATAATCAAATTAACTGAGAATAACTTTTTAAAAAGTCAAGTTAAACAAAAATCGATCGCATCTTTTTGTTCTTAGACAGCAGAAAATATTTACCGTAGATCTTTTTCAACTAAATTACGTATATAAGAACTAAACTTCAAACCTCAAACTATTTGGTTAAGTGGTGAAAACATTTAGCAATCACGCTAACTTTAATTAATAATTCTTCATATGATTTAAAAATGAAAAAAAAAAGGATTCTTATATGATTAAATAAAATTCGTCGAAAGTCTATTTAATTTTATGCTATTCATGTTTGGGTAAAAATTACTATTCTTATTATTCTATCTTAATTTTTTTTAAAGTAAAGAAAAAAATATATCTGAATGCCTTACAGTTTACTCCTTAAAATTTATTTTGCTTTAATTGAGCCATTATAATTTGATCAATAAAATTTTTAATGCCTGAAAGTTAAATCCTTAAATTTTTTCTTTGATAAAAATCAAGAACCTCTATATTTTTATTAAATGATTATATAACTTTCGAATTAATTACATACTTTTTATAACTCAAAATTTATATAATTATATTCTCTTCTAAATATTTTTAATACATGTAGACTTTTTATAAAAAGAATTAATAAAAAAGTAAACAATGTATTAAATAAATTTTTTATTATGGTTAAAAGTATTAAATTAAATTTTGTGTAAATTCCAAGAGTATTTTTTGTTTTGTGAGATTTAATAATTCATTATTAATTTTGATCTTAAGGGGTTCACACACACATAAAAAATCAAATTGTAAGGATTTGATTAAAATAAATAAACTACAAGGATCTGATTTAAAATTGAAAAATTATAAGGATATGTAGATTAATTTTTCCAAAATTAAATTGTGAAATTAACACAAATATCATATGTAGTTGCACGTAAATATTACATGCCGATAGATAATTTCATTTAATGTACCAATGGATGTTAGGTTTAGCAGAAGAGACTAGTTCTTACAATTTAGTGAACAAATGTTTGAATTTTTGATGGGACAACTGCCCCACATTAGTGTCAAACTATACCTCAAATAAGATTGTCTTATCTAACTAAGAGGAGACGTGAACAATTTAAAAATAATTCTATTTAATGTAAAAAAAATTTATGCAATTAAATCCAACTGGAAAAAAAAAAGATACTAAATAATTGGTACTTACATTTGAAATGTATACGCAATTTATCTAAATTAACAGAACAAGCTAACATTGAAGATATTATACCAAATACATATGAGAAGAATTTAGGGAATTACTTAATTAGTCAAACAAGTTCACTGGAAGGAAATTAAATATTACTTTAGCAAAACAATGACCCTAACGGATAGTGAAAAAAATGCCTCATAAACGAAACGGCTTGTAATTTTTTTATTTTTATTTTTTGAGAAAGGTAAAAATTTAAAATTTTGGAGAAAGATGACGTAAGAATTCTCAAAACTAAAGAAACAAAAAGAAAAAAAAAAAATTATGGAACAATAGCCGACTACAACTAGTATAAATTGCCGACTCAAAGTTGAAACGGCCAGTAAAAATTGAAAGTTTTAAAGGAAGGGAGAAGTAGTAAGTGTCTGTAGCCGTTACATCATCTATGGTTTCGATGAATCCTCAAGGGTGGTCCTCACTTGCATCCTTGCTGCTACGGGTGGTTTAATATTTGGCTATGATCATGGTGTTTTGGTAAATGATCCAATCCCTTCTATCTATTTTCTACTTTAATTTTACTCACTTCACTTGGATGGTTGTTAATTTTGCTCATCAATTTATTGAAATGAAACTCTAATGAATTTTGAATCTTTGTTTTAAGGCGTCATCTGTTTGATGTCTGAATGAACTGCATTTCCCTAAAGTCTTTTATTAATTCTTCATATAATCGTAGAAGATATGTGGTTATCTGAATTTTGGTGTGTCGCCAGAGGAATGGCGTCCTTTTGTTTTTTGTTGGTGGAGTTATGTCTATGGATTCTTTTCTCGAGAAATTCTTGCCATCTGTATACTCACGAGAGGCAAATTCAATAGTCAGATCCTGATACTGTTAACATCTTCTCTGAAACTAGCAGCTATAATTTCTGGTCATGGAGCATCCACGATCATACGAAAGCTTGGAAGGAGACTATGATGATCGGTGGTTTCTGCCCTCAAAACTTAAAAAACTTAATTTCCAATAGCGCAAAGAGAGAGGAGTTGTGGAATCTTTTGATCGGAATATTGATTGACGAGGCGGTGATGAGCAGAGACTTTAATGGAGGAGATTCACGAGCGACGTTGCTGGTAACCTTTACGACACGTATCTTTTTGTCTAAAGACAAGTAGTGTAAACAACGTTGAAAATTCGTTTCACAATAACACATTGTTGAGTCTTGATCACCATAAATAGAGTAAACCACATCGTAAATATGCGCTCATTAAAGTCTGATATTCTCATTGTTTGAGCTTTTGTTTGTCTATATTACTCTAAAACTAGTAGCCCGTTATCATCGGAAATATTTTTGGGCGTGTGAGATGAAGACGATATTTGGCGGTCGGGCTGCTCTGCCAAAATGGTCGGCGGCACTTTGTGGTTGTGGACAGAACCCGAGAACATGCAAGGTCTTGATGATACTTTCCTATGTGTAAAAATGAATATTATGATGCATATATGCTGAATAATGAATGGAATTATGACAAGAGAATGAATAATAACGAAGCAGTTAAATCAAGCTTTTAATCTTAAGTTTAGGAGTTTTGTGGTAATTGAAAATTTTTGGTAAGGGTTTGGACGAACACTAAGTATAATTTGGATTTTGAGATAATGTGGGACATTGGTTAGTGAAGTTGATGTGTTGAAATGTTTAATAGGATGGTTAGAGTGTGTGGGAATGGTTGGTATTATTAGAAAAGGAATTTGAGTAGTTTAAGCATTTAGAACTTAGTGAATTCGGAGTTATCCAGAGTGATAATTGATGGTTGTCACTTATTGGTATAGATTAAGCATTGCTCAAGCCTTATCGTGCATAAAGAACGTGTGGAGCTAACATTGAGTCACGGTAACCCTTTTTGTGTGACAAAAGTTTGAGATAACCATATAGTTTATTGTGTTTATTAACTATTGTAACTATGTAGAAGTAATTTTAAATGATAAAGTTGTGGTTTTGAAGAGTTTTGTGCATAATTTGACATTGTAAAAGATTTTTACAAGAAAAAGTGTTTTGTAAATGGTTATTGTTTCTAATTAAAATGTATATACTATGTATATAAGTACGATGTGAAAATGTAATGAAAAGTAGTGAAAATTGTGAAAGAGCATGATCATAGGGAGTAGGAGTTCACCTGAGATATGTGAAAATTTGTGTGTGTAGAGATAGGTGAGTGAAAAATCCATATGATTAAGCTAATGGCAAAGTGTCTCTGGGGCTAATGGCATTGTGTATAGTGAGTTGGACACCATAGTATGTATTTTGTTATGGAAACGAACCATTTGGAAAGTACGATGTGAAAATGTAATGAAAAGTAGTGAAAATTGTGAAAGAGCATGATCATAGAGAGTAGGAGTTCACCTGAGATATGTGGAAATTTGTGTGTGTAGAGATAGGTGAGTGAAAAATCCATATGATTAAGCTAATGGCAAAGTGTCTCTGGGGCTAATGGCATTGTGTATGGTGAGTTGGACACCATAGTATGTATTTTGTTATGGAAACGAACCATTTGGGTTTCAGCTTTCATCTTTTTAATGGATGATTATTTGAGTGCGAGACTGGTGCCATTAGCTAGAGGGCTCAAAGTGCCTCGTGTGGACACTTGAATTCCTTCAAATTGAATGTCAGATGGAAAAATGGCGTGCTCCAGAAGTTCAAAGAGATGCCATGATAGCAGGTGTGCGCCACGGAGCACGATTGTCATGCCGCGGCGCAAGAGGCCCTTGAGGGATTTGTCGCTTTGTGCCATCTACTGCAGCAGACGTAGCTCACGCCACGGTGAAGGGACCAGTATTTGCTAAAAAATGGCGTTTAATCTAGATTTTAGTGTAGTATATTTCCTATGCTTCTGTATTTTCTCTTAATCAATTTTTCACCATAGTTTGAGCTCAAACTATTTTTTTAAAAAAATGATTTTCTTGGGATCCCAATGTGTTAACTAATTATTTTCAAACCCTTGAGTTATGGTAGCATTGGTAAGGGGTTTTATTAAATCTTAGGTATCACAATGATGTGAGTGTTATCCTGGTAATGTCAAGGCGGACATTACACTATGGTAGCTTTATTTCATGGCATGATGCATAAAGAAATTAAAGTATATGTAGATGATGTGGTAGCTAAATAAGCAAAGAATGAGAGTCATGTTGAAGTCCTTAGAAAGCTATTTGCGAGGTTGTGCAAATACCGACTAAGATTGAATCCTAATAAATACATCTTTAGAGCTCTTTCTGGGAAGTTATTAGGATTCATTGTAAGTCGTAAAAGGATAGAAGTAGATCCAGATAAAGTGAGAGCAATTCAAGAAATGCCACCTCCTCAAATAGAGAAAGAAGTTAGAAGTTTCTTAGGATGATTGAATTAGATTGCTAGATTCATTGTCAATCTAACAGCTACTTATGAACTGATGTTCAAGCTTTTAAAAAAAGATTGTAAGAGACAAAGGATGATAATTGTCGAATGGTCTTTGATAAAATCAAAGATTATTTGTTAAATCCCCTAGTTTTGGTTCCTCCATCACCAGGACGTCTATTAATCCTCTACTTGGCAATTTTACCTAGCTCAATGGGAGCAATGCTAGGTTAACATGATGATTCTAGAAGGAAAGAAAGAGTAATTTATTTCTTGAGCAAGAAATTTGATGGCTGTGAAGCTCGTTATCTAATGATTGAGCGAACTTGTTGTGGACTAGTTTAGGCAACTAAAAGGCTAAGGCAATACATGCTTTACTACACTACTTGGCTAATCTCAAGAATGGACCCACTCAAGTACATTTTTGAGAGCCTGCACATTGTAAGTAGAGTATTGAAGTGACAAGTCATATTATTTGAGTACTATATAAAGCATGTAATGCAAAAACCAGTCAAGGGTAGTGTGATAGTGGATCACTTAGGCGATAATCCTTTAAGGGATGACCAACCATTAGATTTTCAATTTCTTGATGAAGGTATATACACTGCAGATGGAGATTGTGATGAAGGAAATGGTGAAGGACAAGAATAGGAAATGTATTTTGATGGAGCCGCTAACATGCATGGAATTGGGGTAGGAGTAGTGATTGTTTCACCAAAAGGGAAATAATTTCTAGTGGCTATTAAATTAGAATTTGATTGCACTAACAATATAGCAGAATATGAAGCTTGTGTTAATGGTCTTTGAGAAGCTATTACCTTTGGCATATGATGTTTGAAGGTGTTTTGGGATTCAGCTCTTATCATTCATAAAGTAACAGGAGAATGGAGAATAAAGGATGCAAAATTGATTCCCTATGAAGAACTCTTAACAGATTTGATTAAGTAATTTAAGGTTGTTAGCTTTCATCATTTGACTCGAGATAAAAATTATTTCGCTGATGCTTTAGCAGCAATGATTCAACTCAATTATAGAGTCCATTCCAACCCATTCAAGTAGAAGCTAGAAGCTTTCCACTATAGTGTCTGAATATTGAAGAAAATCAAGAAGAACATCCTTGGTTCTAGGACATTAAGGACTATATCACTAAGAGGTCATACCCAACTGGAATGATTGAGAATGAAAAGAAAACTCTTTATCATTTAGCTATGACATTCTTTACTAGTAAGGATATTCTGCACAAAAAAGGGTACGATGGTATCTTACTTTGTTATGTGAGTTCAGAAGAAGCAAAGAAAATCATGCTTGAGGTACATGAAGGCATATGTGGTACACATGCAAATGATCAAACTATGGCCAAATAGATTCAAAGGTATGGCTACTTTTGTTTAACAATAGAGAAAGATTACTTTGAGTATGTTCATAAATGCCACAAATGTCAAATATATGCTAACAGGATAAATGCTCCTCCAACTCCATTGCATAATTTGGTATTACCTTGGCCATTCTTAATGTGAGTAATTGACATTATTGGTCTAATTAATCCAAAAGCTTCAAATAGACATTGCTTCATCCTTGTCATGATTGATTATTTCAATAAATGGGTAAAGGCAAATTTATTTGCTAGTATCACACAAAAATGTTCCTCAAATTCATACAGATAAATATTCTTTGTCGATATGGGATTCTTGAAAGGATCATTACAAATAATGGTCCCAATCTCAATGGAATTAAAGTCAGAAGCTTTTGGGAAAAGTTTCAAATCAAGCATCATAATTTAGCCCCATATAGACTTCAAATGAATGGAGTAGTTGAAGTAGCCAATAAAAATATTAAGAAGATCATTGAAAAAATGACAATAACTTATAAGGATTGGCATAAGATGCTTCCCTATTCTTTATATGGTTATCGTACTATTGTATCCACATCCATAGGGGTAACCCCATACTCCCTTATTTATGGAATGGAAGCTGTCACACCCATTGAGATGGAAATTCCATCCTTAAGAGTATTGGCTAAAGCAGAGTTAGAAGAAAATTACTGGGTATGAACTCAATTTGAACAACTCAATATAATTGAAGAGAAAAGGCTTATTGCAATGTGTCATGGACAACTATACCAAAAGAGAATGGCAAAGAGCCTTTTATAAAAGGCTTCACCCATGGGAATTTAATGTTAGTGATCCTACTCAAGAAAATATTTCATAACCAAGAAGACAATAGAGGCAAATGGGCTCCAACCTATGAGAGACCTTATGTTGTCAAACATTCCTTTTCTGGAGAAGCACTAATCCTAACTAACATGGAGGATCAAAAGTTAGCAAAGCCTATTAATGCAGATGCTGTTAAGCATTATTTTGCTTTAAAAAGAGAGAGAGAAAAAGAAAGAAGTACTTGCTAGGTTGAAAATTTGTAAAGGCAACCTAGGAAAAAGTTAGAGTCAACAAAAAATGAAAAGGAAAGAAGAACTCGTTAGGTTGAAAACTTATAAAGACAACCTAAGCAAAAGTTAGAGCGACGAACAAGCAAAGCAACAACAACAAGACGAAGAGTTCATCAGGATAAAAGAATGACTTAGGGGAGAAAAGGAGGGCATAAGAAGTTAAATATCTATATTTGGAAAAGGTGGCTCCATCATCCCTCACACCATGTATATCAATGGTAACTCAGTGAAGTACTTGCTAGGCTAATAAAAAACCCAAAGGAGGGGATGCAATTAAGTGGATTCACACATCCCATTTGTGCTTAAGCCAACCTAGATATTCCCATTTCTCCATGAACTTTTGCATTAAAGAATTAATTTTTCCACCCTTATTCCTTTGAGATCATCTTTCTTCTCTTTTCGCGTTATCATCTTTGAATTCATATCTTATATATTATAGCAAATTCACATTCAAGGAACACTATTTATTGACACATTTACTTGACGTAAAATGTTAGTATCTTTGTTCTTACTTTTCATCCTTGAGGTATCAAGATCATCATGTAGGTGTAAAGCGGCAACAAGAGCATGTGTGCTATTAGTATTCGATCATAAAAGTTGATCTCATTTGCTCAAAAGCAAGATTAAGTGGTGTGAATTTAGTCATTTGAATTTTCTGAAGAGGGGCAACGGCATACTATGATACTAAACCTATTATTGAATAAAGATTTAATAATGGACTTTGAGGTATTGCCTTGCATTCAAAATAATTTTATCCAATATGCATGAGAGTCTTCAAAAAAATATATATTAATAATTAAAACAGTTTTCAACATCAAACTTTCCAATAAAAAAAACTTGCAATACATTTGCATTACGCATACATTAGCATTGGGACAAATAAGCACACATCACCCTTTGCATATATTACAAAAGAAAAAGAAAGAAAAAAGAAGTTTCATGAATTGAGGCAAACAAAGGTTTAAACTTTTTGCATTGCAAATCATCCATCCATAGTATATTGTACATAATTTTTTAGCATCCATTTTGATTAAGGGCAAATAGAAAATTAAAAAAAAAACAAGAAGAAGAAGAATCACGCATTACACATTACCACATTATATTCCTTGCCATAGAAAATACACCTCATTTGGATTGGGGCAAACAAAATAAAAAAAAAATGACAACAAGCCTCATATGTGAATTTTTCACGAATCATCTAGAATTTGTTATGTGGGATGAAACCTATTCTCACACCCCTTTTAAAGCCTTGTGATGGCAGGCACCCTTAAAGCCCAATACCAGCTGGAACAATTCTTTTAAAGCCCTATAACAGCAGGCACTCTTAAAGTCCAATAATGGCTGACACTCCTTTTAAAGCCTTGTAATGATAGGCACCCTTAAAGCCCAGTACCGGCTGGCACAATTCTTTTAAAGCCTTGTAATGTTAGGCACCCTCAAAGCCTAGTAATGGCTGACACTCCTTTTAAAACCTTATAATGGCAAGCATCCTTAAAGGCCAGCATCGAATGGCACAAATTATTTTAAAGCCCTGTAACGGCAAGCACTTTCAAAACCCAGTACCAGCTAGCATAATTCTTTTAATGTTCTGTAACGGAAGGCATTATTCTTTTCAAGCCTTGTAACGACAGGAACCCTCAAAGCCCAATATTGGTGGCACTATTCTTTTAAAGCTCTATAATGGCAGGCACTATTCTTTTCAAGCCCTTTAATGGCAGACATCCTCAAAGCCCACTACCGGCTAGTACTATTTTTTTAAAAGCCTTGTAAAGGTAGGCATTCAACCAAATCTTTTTTTTTCATTCTTGCCTCTATTTCTGCCATCCTTGCATTAAAATCATCTTTAGTAAAAATTTTAGACTGACGTCCAAATTAGGTACCCTGAGAAATGTTGAATCCAACTCCTCTAATGCAACTAGAGACCTCTGGAGCTCCCAATGCCCTACCAAGGATATCCATATGTTCACTTGCATCATCTTGTAATATTGATTGTGATAATGCTTCTTATTGAACAAATTGTAAACTGATTATTAAGTAAATAATGTACATAAAGCAATACACTAAAATATTAGTACTCACACAATCCTCCCAGACTTTTCAAGTGCATTCATTAAGTAATTTGCCTTCTTTATCTTCTCAAGCAGTCTTCCAAATAAGAGCTTGAGAAATTGAAGTATTAGGTCCAACCTCTTCCCTCTATATAAAGAAGATATTAGAATGATTAAAAAATATTTTCTTATATATATATAAGTAATATCAATAGACAATATTAATTGAAACTTACCAAACCATGCTCAATATCTGGATAGCTCTTTCTTCCTGCTCTATATTGAAAAGAAGTACTTGTGGCTCTAGAGCGATTGAACTAGTTGACTTGTTGAAATTCAGGCTACTGGCGCATTTTAATAAATTCATCACAATGCTCTTGTTAGATCTCTAGATACATTTCAGGAGGATGAGGATTGAATTATTCATTTGCATCTTTTAGATGATATGTTGTGAGAGTAGCTCAAAACTTTCTATGAGCATATGATGCTTTTCTCATGATGTAATGCCTATGACTCTCATCCAAGTCAAAAGATATACACTCCCATATATATATATATATATTTTGCTTTTTTAAGTTGTGGATCATTTTTCTTTCTCTAATCTGCAATGCAACGAGGCACATAATGACGAGCTAAGACCCCTATGTAACTGACCAACTGAGGAGACTTAACTAATTGGCCCCTATCATTCCAATTTACTAATAATTTATGACCAACTACTCAAGCTTATATCACTACTTTCATAATAGTTTTACCCCTTGTTATAAATTATCTTGAAGAAGAAATAAAATATAGTAATCATTGCTCGCACCTTCTTCAGCAAAATGGATCTTATACCTACTAGCAACAAATTTTCCATGATAATATGACAATCATAAGTCTTGAAACCTACTAGTTTGAGATCTTTCATGGATATGAGGCTACTTACATTTGAAGAATATCCTTCTGGCACAGTCCCAAAGATCCTCTTCAATCAAGATACAATGGTCTATCAGCATCACTCTTCAACCTCTCAAACATCTCAAGACAATCCCTAAGATCCTCTTCAATCATATCAATCATTTCATTAAGACGGTCAACATCATATGTCCCACCATCATAATCAAATGTTGAGTAGTTCACACTATCCCTCTAATGATTTGCATTATTCCTTGTCTCTCCATGCATGGTCCAACAAGTATAAGTTGGATCAATCCCATTACATATTAAATGATCTTTCAATTCTATTGGCCTTACTTTTTTCCATAGCAACATTTCAAACTAGGACATATGACTTTATGGGGTCTTGATCACGACAAAATGTAAATTCAATGAATTCATCCACACCATCTCAATATTTTCTAGATAATCGATTAGCCGACATCCACTTATGATCCATATCAATAATATGATTATAAAAATTCAAGAAACAAAAGACTTGAATTTCTATAAAAAAAAATTCAACAGCATCTTCCTTAAAAGAATAACCTCTTAAATGATTAAACAATCAAATTCCACAACACAATACATTTAAACTAAAAAAATTAATTCATCTAAATAAAAATTTAGTAGCATAATGCATCCAAATTCTGTCAATTAATTGTAATTTAATTAATAACAATAATCTCCCTTAAAGGAATATTTCATAAATAAAATAAAAATGTTCAAGTAGTTTCCTCAACTTTAATCTAAATTATCAACTACTTTATAATTCAAATATAAATAACTTTAATTCATAGATTATCTATAATATTGATTATTAAAAAATATATATAAAATTTATTCTCAAATATATATATAAATATATCAATATATTACATTATAAATTAATTATTAAAAAAATACCTTCACAATGCAGTCTTCATGATAAAAAATGGCAGTCTTCATAGCAATAACAAAGGTCTTTGTGGCATCGCGTCCTTTGGTGTATAGCAGCGACACATAGCAAAAATAAAGGTCTTTGCGGTGTTGCTTCCTTTGGTGTACAGTAGCAACGTAAATTTGGAACGACAAAGCAGATTTAGAGCACTGATGCAAGAGACTTCATGATGTGATGCAGAAACACAGAGATAGTGATGAAACAAGGATGGCGGTAAAGGCAACACAAAAACCAAGAACGTGTGATGCAGAAATAGATGGGCGACACAAATATAGATAGCACAAAGTAGAAATGGACGATGGATAGTGGTAGATTGATGGAATGACAGATGATAGACTAGGTACAGTGACGAACGGACTACTCTTCCAGCAATGGATTTGAAACTCGTTGGGAATATACGACCATAGTAAATGAGAGAAAGGTTTGAAAGAAACTGAATGAAGAAAATAAAACTAATGGGAAGAAGAAAAATAAAGAGCCATTCTTTCAAAGCATTTAAGCTTGAGCACTCTGAAAGACTAGCTCTTTCAGAGTGCTCATCAATTGAGCGCTCTGAAATACTCGATCTTCTCGAGGGCTTATCCAAGAGCGCTCTAAAAGAGTTTCTCTTCCTGAGTGCTCATCTAAGAGCACTCCGGAAGAGCTCTCTTCCTGATTGCTCATTAAAGATGTCTCCAAAAGATTGCGTATTCCGGAGCGCTCAATTGATGCCTTTCGGAGCGCTCTTACATGAGCTCTCCTGAAGGCTTTTTAAATTTTTTAAGATCTTTTATTAATATTAATTAGGAGTGCTATCTTATTGAGTGCTCTCGAAGCCCTGACATATAGGAGCGCTTATTTAAAAGCGCTCCGATAAATTCCGCATTCACATTTTAGAGCGCTTTTTAAAGAAGCACTCCTAAATATCCACTCCTAAAGATATATTTTATAGTAGTGTATGTTCTTTCGCTCTCTCACAATCTCTCAATATATGAATGATTATTTCCTCACTAATTGCACTCAAAAGGATAGTTCATAGTAGTATTGAAACCTCTCTTGGCTTTGAGAGAATTATTAAGAAGTCTCTTATAGGTTGCTTTCTAGAAGAAAAATTTCAATGTTTCTAGGATAGGCCATTTCCATAAGCTCTTATAGATCTGTTCCCTTATAGTCAATGAATTATGTTCAAGGAACTTGTAGGTAGAGCTAATTAAGAAATTAGCATTACTAGCTGTACTTTACCAAAAGACATCCTTAAAAGTGCTTGTAGAGGTTTTACCAATAAAATCCTACCAAGGATAGCAAGCGGGAAGTATTTTTTAAGCTTAGTGACATTCTAGTGCCTAAATGGAAGGACAATCACAAACTTTAGCTTGAGGATCACACTGATGATTTAAGCTCCTAGCAAACTCGATTAGAGGTTGTTTAAGAGATGACGATTGGTCCCACCAAAAACTGGTAGTCTGGCCATTATTGACTTTTTTTCCTAATTAACTCCCTACATGAAAAATGTTATACCAAGTGTGAGAGGAGGAACTATTTTTTTAGACAATCAGGATAATACCATTCCTAAAATTATATTTAGTTTAAGGCACGTAACCCACAAAGAGTCCAACTTTATCAAAAAACCTTAACAAGGTTTGAATATAAAGGCCTTATTTTGCTTATGAAGGTCCTTGATTCCTAAACCCCCTATTCTTCTGCATCTTCATAGTATCCTAAACAAGAAAATACATTTTCCTTTTATTGTCCTTATCAGCCTAAAGAAATTTCCTACAATATTTTTCCACCTCCTCCAAGACACCTATAGGAATAAGCAACGATTGCATGAAGTAAGAGGAAGGGAGGACAAAACCAATTTAATGAGAATTGTCTTGCCCGCAGTATTAAGAAAAGAACATTTCCAAGAGGAAAGTCTACCTTGGACTCTTTGCATAAGTGAACTAAAAAACCTCTCATTAATTCTTTTATGAAGAAGAGGAACAACCAAGTATTTTCCAAGATCAGATATCAGTCCAACCACTAAATTTTGGCTACACTCCAAAGAATGATTGATATTAATATTTCTAAAGCAAACAAGTTTGGTCTTAGAGAGGTTCATTCAGTGACTTGAGGCCTTATAGAAAACCTCCATAGTATTCTTGATAATCTAAACTTACTGTAGGGAAGCTTTAGAAAAGAGAATAAGATCATCCCTAAAGAAGAGATGAGAAATGCAAGGTCCATTCGATAAAAGTTGAAGGGACTCTTAGCTCTTAAAGATGCATTGTTAGGTAATGATCATTACTAACCTTTCCATACATAGAACAAAAATATACAAACTTAATAGGTCACCTTGCCAAATCCCCCTGGAAGGACTAAACTCATTAAAATCTAGTCCATTCCAAAGCATGTTCATCGAAGCTATAGTAATACAAATCATGACGATGCTAAAGAAGTTTGCACTAAGGCCTAGTCAGTTCTAAGTGTGTCCTTAATAAAACTCCAATAAGCAATCATACACTTTTTCCAAATGAACCTCAATAGCTATATAACCCTTCTTTTGATATCTTTCTATCATAGTATGAATAGCTTCTTGAGTCATAATAATATTGTCATAACTCTGTCGTCCGGTAATAAAACTATAGTTATCGGGTTGGATTAAGTAATCTAAATGCTTTTTAAGCCTAGGTGCTAAAATTTTTATGACAATGTTAAGAATCACATATTGCACAAAGATATAGTACAAAGGTCTTTGGGATAAAAAGGTGGTTCAACCTTAGGTATGAGACATATATGTATTTGGTTGATCTTTTAAATCCTAGAAGGATTGTTCCAAATACCTCTATTAAGCTTGCAAATGTTCTAACCAATTAGATTCCAATGAGTTTGAAAGAAATGTGCTTGAAGACCTTTCAGCTTGAGAGCTTTAAAAGCCACTATAGAGAAGATAGCCTCTTTAATTTCCTCAAAAGTGACATCCCTGTGTATCAAGATTAACTTAGAGTTAGAGATGGGAGGCAATTCTTCAAGAATGTCCTCAAGATAACAGATAGAACCCTCACTTATATAGAGATTCATAACCCACATTCCTTGGTCATCTTTAAGACCTTCAATTTTCTATTTATTTCTTTTCATCACAATAAAAGCATAGAAAAACCTAATATTTCTATCTCCCTATTTCAACTAGTTGCACCATGATTTCTAAAACTAAGTAAGCTTTTTCTATGCAACCAGTTTATGATTTTTTTTAAAGTTGACTCTCTAATATCTTAAGACCATTCCTATCCACCTTCATACATTCTCTATCAATGCCTTTCAAATATCTTAATGTGCTCTCTTCCTCTTTGTGATGCTTCCAAGCTTATAATCATTCCAATTTAAAGCCTCTTTTTAAAAGAGTTTAGCTCCTTCAGACTAATTCTTATGCTCCTAAACTCTTGAAACCACCTCCTTAAAGCTATCCTCAAAAGACTAGTTAAGCATTATTATATTTAAGGCTCCTTAGGGTGGTAACATTATTGACCCCACGTTGAGTGGGTAAAATAATCACTAGATGATTATATTGAAATTTTAATAGATTATGGGTTCTAAATTAGGGAAACTTGAGAATCCAAGAGGAGTTACAAAACACACAATCCAGCTTCTCTTTGACCCCTACCTTTTCCCAAGTAAAATGATCCCTGACAACCAAAACCTCAATAAGATCCTCCAACGAGATACATTGATTAAAGTTACGATAATAAAGATGGTTGAATCTAAACCACCCTTCTTATCATCTTGCTGTCTAAGTGCATTAAAATCATCTAAAATAATCCAAGACTCATCAATGATATTGGACAAATAAATGAAAGACTCCCATAGATTATGTCTTTTGATCTCTTAAGTTTCCCTATAGACAAAAAAAAGCCAAAAATTAACCCTGCGATGACAAATTAGAGATTCTACGTAAAATCATCTGGGTACTGGACTAAACATAATCAACTTTAAAATCTTAACCCAAATGCCACTAAGAAAACTCATAGCCTTAATTCTCATCTAATTTGAAAATCCTAACCTTCTAACAATCCTATCAACATTATTCCTACTCACTCTAGTTTTCAAAAAGCACAAAATGTCAATCTTATACTTAACAACAATATCCTTAATGAAAAAAACAATATTCTTAACAAAATCCTTCATAAGAAAAGGGAATGCTTTGCCACTATCTCCCTTACAATTCTAAGATGATAATATCATAAAATTATTAAAAGAACAAATAAAGACACAGAAGCAAAAACATGCTTACTCGGCATCAACACCTTCTATAGGTTCAACTCCCAGAATCTTTGTATACACATCGCATTTTCCTTAGTTTGCTTCTTGTTTCTTCATAACAAACTTTAATCGACTAGCATCCCTTGGGTCTTGAGGTTTAGGTAGGTGTGTATCTTTTTCTAATACCTAATGGGTTTGAATGAGTTGGATCAAGTTGGATGATTCTTTTTATTTCTAATACCTAAATCTCTCTCACACTTAGAGGCTATCTACTAGACTCACTTATGGGCCTAGGTAGGTAATGGCCTATATTACATGTACTTCTAACAACCACTGAGAGTGAGTATGGTTAATTATGTGGCTTCTTGGATGGGATGGTTTGATTTGGGCTATCATGTGGATTGGACCTTGATTTCTTAGGTATCATTATGGCACCTTTGGCCTTTTCCTCTCTAGATTTCTTAGGTTCGTTTGGAGTAAAGTACTCCTTCCCTATCTTTTTTTTATTATCCTAGGGGAAGTGCTCACCTTTTTCTTATTGAACAAATCTCTCCCCTTCTCATATTGACTTTTCTCTTTAGATTTAACATGGGAACCCTTAAAAGTTAGGCCTTTCTCATCCATCTCTGCTATAGTAGTAAAATGTTAGCACATAAAAGCTCATTTAACCTTTTAGTAGTTGTGAAACTAGTAACATCTGAAAGCTTTAAATCTAGAATAAATTGACTAATTAAGGGATAAATTAGTTAAAAAGATAACTAATTAATTTAATTATGTTTTTAGGTTGCTAATTGGATTTTTGTGTCATATTTGGTTCTAAATTGAGTTAGGATGGAGTTGGATTAATCAAGTGCTATCATGGGGAGCAAAATTGACATTTTGCTCACTGCATCATGAGCACAACGCACGGCACAACACATGCATAAAATGTGAAAATAATTTAAAAAAGTCATTTTTAGTTAAAGAAACTTGGAACTCAAAGGAGGAAGATTTAAGTACTGTTAGGGCATCATTTTGAAAGGATTTTGAAGATAAATTAGGCCTTCAAACTCTTGAGTAAATTTCCTACCATTCTCCTGTACCTTTCCATCTTATTTTCCATGGAATTTGAAAATGGGTGAATTTTCTCTGAATAGATTAAGCTATGAGTCTATGTTTTAAAGGTTTCTATTGATTCTAAAGGTTTGATTTAAGTTTCTTAACCTTAGATAAGTGGTAATATGAAGCTATTTTGTTGTTTGGTAAAACTTGGATCAAGCCCTAACTTGATTATGGGGTTTTAAAGTGTGATAAGTTGAGATATTAAGTGTTATATTATGATAAAATTATAAGCAGGCTTGAGGGGATTGTGTGGACAAATTGTAAACTTGACAAGCCTCTTTGTTAAGAATATGAGTGAGAAGTGGGAAATTTAGGATGTTATTGGTAGCTAATAGTGCTTGTGCTAATTGAAAATTAACATACAGTACTTGTTGAGGTAGATTGTGGTGTGGGAAAAACTTGTCTTGACACAAGAAAAGATTTAGTACTATGGGTAACCCTTTTAGTAAAAAAAGGGTGAAGGTAACCAAATAATTTACATTATTTATTACCTTGTATAAGTTATTCTTAAGTTGCTTTTCTATGATTTGTTATGTAAATATGTATAAATTTTGTAAAAGTTAGCTATTTTAGAAAATGAGTGGAGTATTGATTTGTGAAAATTTCATGTTTTTGAAGTAAGTGGTAAGATTTATTATATTTGTTTAGAAAATCGTTTATACATGGTTAAGTGAAGATGTATAGTGAAATGTGGCATATTAGAGGATGGAGGTCACCCTAGTGGAGTTAATGGAGATTAAGTCTATATGGCACTACTGGCACCTCGAGACACCAGGTGCAGCTCATATTTCTCCTTAGTGCTTGAAAAAGGATAGCGATGTTAGAGACTTACTCTCCTTAGTA
Organism: Prosopis cineraria; assembly: GCF_029017545.1. Lineage (NCBI taxonomy): Eukaryota > Viridiplantae > Streptophyta > Magnoliopsida > Fabales > Fabaceae > Prosopis > Prosopis cineraria. Next base: position 8,451,210 of record NW_026555336.1, on the reverse strand, counting down.
CTCAAAAGGGTGCGGAGTTGGAGGTTATGCTTCTTAGCATTCGTAAGATGCAGTGTTAGAATAACAATACCTCAATTACTTATAATAAGGGGAACCTATAGTCTAAAGTGGTTTAGGACACCTTGACTGGGTAGTCCTACTATGGATTATGAGCTTGGGGACCATACATGAGGTGTGGTTCCATTAAATAGCCTACCAGTTTGGTCAGGAATACTGGAGGACTAAATGATTAGTGATCATGCATTTGAATTGTGGTGATTGTATATGATATGTTTGTTGTGCATGTTTTAAAACTTGTTTATAACTTGGCATGTTAATGAATAATATAGATTATCTTAGTTATTGAGATTTTTATCTCACCCCGTGGTTATTATTTTACAGGTTCTACTGTTGAGTTGAGTAGGAGAAAGAATCAGGTAAGGATTGGCAGATTTGCTACATTACAAATAGTAATGCCCGATTTTATTGAGTGATGTATATAAACTTGTGATATGATATTATGTTGCCAATTAGGAATACATGCCATTTTGATTGGTTGCACTTGTATTATACTATGATGTTTTGTATTTTAGCCCAATGTTGTATATAATGTGAATATGTGGTGATTTTTGTGATGATATCTAAAATACTAATAGAAGTGCAAGGCATGTTGTATGCATGTGGTGATAAATGTATATGAGATGTATTATGTGGCAATAGAGGTCAAATGGTATGTGTAATATTGATTTTGTGTTTTGGCCATATTAGGTAAAACGGGCATTAAGTGGCCAAATTTTGTGTTTGATATGTTTTTGTATGTTTATATACTCAATCAAGTGTATTTTGGTCTATTGGACATGGTTCAACCTCAAAATGGATTAATGGTAAAAATTTTGAGTTTTGGGTACTTGAATATTTGAAAATCACTTTAAAAAATTTACGTTTGCATCCGAGTATCTAAAATTCTCATACAGTGTTGGATCGTAACGAAACTTGTACCATTAGTTAGCTTATTGAATAAGCTTTGCGTGAGCACTTGAATCATTCCAATCGGACATCAAATGCAAAAAAAAAAAAAAGGCGTGCATCCAAAATTTTTTCCAAAAAGCTGTCACTGTCATGGACATGTGCGACACGGTGCATTGTACGCAAGCCGTAGCGCACAGTGCAGCAGCCAAATTTGCCTCTCTTTGCCACATACTGCGGCGCATGGACCACAAGCCATAATGCATGTATCAAAATACTCAAAAATAATATTTTTGGCCCTATTTTCAAGTATTTTGCTTCTCAAGACTTTTTCATGCTTCCAATACCTTTATAAATCATTAAGTTTGAGCTCAAACTACTTATTTGAAGGGTTTTTATGAAATCCCAAATATTTCACAATTATTTCTAAAAGATTATTAGTTTTAACCCTTATATATATAATGTGAGTTTATGAGCAATCCTTAATCTTAATTATAATTATTTGTTGTAATTGTGTGGTAAATTTTGATAATATCAAAATGAACATCATAACACTCCTCTATCCTTGTTTCTCTATCATCTTTTTGCTGTAGTCCCTTCTCGAATACCACGGTTTACACTTGTTAGGTGTCATCATCGAAGCACCAAAGATTTCATTTGTTTCATGGGGTTGATTAGGCGGCACCAGTGGCTCTGCATGCTAAGAATGATTCACCATTGTATTTTTTTGGGCTTGCATTGCTATATGCATGAGCCCATGGGTAGTTCTCTATGTTGCCCGTAACTTCCACATCCAAAGCAAATGAGGCCAATACCTTCATACTTGATCTTGTAAGTGGGATTACTAAAGATGACTTTAGGGACTAACTTCTTTTCGAGATCAATTTCCAGTCACATTCGTGTATTTGCCATGATCAATCTTATTCGACTTTGTTCTGTCTATCTCTGAAGGTGTTCATTTAATTTTTTTTGAGCATGTCAAACCATAATAAAAGGATCTCCCCAAGGGGGAGAAAAGGACTTTCAGAATCTCAAAGGACTTTGAGAATCTGGACAAATTTTGATTTATTCGTCAAAGATATAAACTAACATTTCAAAGTTGAACCAAATAAGAAACTTGTAACAAGCAATATTTTGAGACACTAGTGGCATTAGAATAGCAACCAATGGCTTCATACTACAAACTACATATTTCAGGGAGAATCATGCACAAAAGTGGTACTACTTAATTGTATTATTGACCCCTGATGCTCAACTACATAATAATATTTTTAATGTACTCTACTGATAAAAGGCTAGGTTGGATAATCGTGGTGTGGGGATAACAACTAGAGGTGTTTTCTTCTTTAGCAGAATACCAAATTTCTCAGACGTATCCAACTCTTGGCCTTGAGGTACTTTCCAATCAAATGAATGTATTAGCGATGCAAGTAAATGTATAAAGTTCCTCTCAGCCAAGGCTATTCCTGCACATAGTCTTCGTCCAGACCCAAATGGTAAATAATCGAAGTCATTCCCTTTATAATCTCTTTGAGAATTCAAGAACCTGGAAGGATCAAAACACATAGGATCGTCCCAAACAGAAGGGTTTCTATGTATGGCCCACACATTCACGAACACACAGGAGCTTTTTGGAATCATGTAGCCTGCCAAATTGGTGGTTTTATTGGGACAGTGAGGGACCAATAATGGACCAACAGGGTACAACCTCAGAGTTTCCTTCATAACAGCAAGCAAGCATGGTAGCTTGTTTATATGAGACTCTTCTACCATGTTCCCTCTTCCCACAATGCTTTCCAATTCTTCTTGGATTCTCTTCATTACCTTTGGATTGCTTAAAATTTGAGCCATTGCAAACTCCATTGTGTTCACCGTTGTGTCGGTTCCACCTGCCAACATATCCTGTTCACAAATTATAGTATAATTAGGGATCAATTAAATTATGTTAACATCCATACTATTCCAAATTAAATATACCTACAATTACTATATGTTAATCAAATTTTGTAAACCATTTTAAATATTTATTATATATAAATAACATAGTAGATATATTAAATAACTGACCATTTTGCGTTGACTAATAAAATAGTTACCAGTATATATTTAAACTGCACGTTGTACAATCACAAAGTTGCAAATACGTACATACTCAAGATACATAGATACACATAAATATGTGTGTATAGAGTAATTTGGGCCAAGCCTAACAAATCTTATGATCATGTTTGGGAGTTTAGAATTTTTTATTTTTATTTTGGGCCTCTCAAATAAGTCTAAAGAGAAATTCAACCAAACTCGAACCTAAAAAAGCTTAAGTTCTTTTTTATCATTAACAAAATGAAATTAACATTTATTTTAGCCTTCACTTTGCACTACGTACCCTCTCTCAATCCTAGACTCCCAGTTTGCCCCTTCGCATTCCTAAAATGCAGTTTCAATGTTATGTTATTATAACTGTTCGTTTTATTTTTTTAAAATGTTAAATAAAAATAAACACAAAAAGTTATTTCATTTATTTTCTTCTTAACTCTTTTAATACTTCATCTCAATTTAGTAAGGGTAGAAAAAACGGTGTGGTATAGTATTATATGCTATTTGAGAAACCTTAATTTTTAAGACTAATATTGAAATTGACTTGGAAAAAAAGAGAAAAGAAAATATAAAAGTTATAACAATTTAAGTATGATGGATAGCTTGAATAAGCCTAGAAACTCAATGTGTTAAGTGCAAGGCTGCACATTGGATAGACCTAACTACATTTGAGTTTAACTCAAAATTTGGCTTTTATCAGATAAGGGACTAGGTTAGATAACAATTCAACCTAGTGAGCTTAATTAAGACAATAAAAGCACTTATAATTATACAAAACTTATCATAAGGATAAAACACAAAAATATGGATAAGAATAAATTAACAAAACATAAATAAAACAAATAATTAAATAATTCGCAAAATAAAAGCAAAATACTGCCAGAAAAGTGATGTAATAAGTCATACAACACTTTGATGATTATAATTAGTAATAATAAATCAAAGCGCGAACTAGAAGCTTGTGTAATTTTTATCTTTGCATATAGTTGTCATGTCATCACAACTTTCTCAAAAGCATGTGTTCCTGCTGCCCTTTTCATTATGGACGCCCTTTTCATCAGAGTGTCGTAAGAGTAGCATCATCTGCCTCTCCTTTAATGTAGAGATTTAATCTGAATCATTTAAATTTAATTTTAACAATTTAAATTTAATATTTTATTTTTTATTTTTTAAATAAAAAATATGTAAAAATAGTAAAAAAATAATAAATATATTTATTAATCTAACAGTCCAGATTTAATATTAATGTTCTAAACTTAATATTAAAATTTTTTAATAAATTTACTATTCTATTCAAAATATATTTACACTATTTAAAATATATCTAAAAATTTAATTTAAATTTTTTATATTAAATTTAGAGCATTTATATTAAACTTGAATTTTTAAATTAATAAGTATATTTATTAAAAAATTTTAAATTTTATATATTTTTTATTTTAAAAATATAAATAAAAAATAAAAAAATTAAATTTAAATTGTTCAAATTTAAATTTACCTCTTAAAGGAAAGAAGCTGACTCCGTCTTTTATCACTCCGTTTTCATATAAATATAGCCAGGCACTTCTTTTTTCTAGGAATGCAGCCATGTCAGATTTTAATTAAAATTATAGCAAACACCTAAATGTCAGTTTATAGAAGGTCTTCCATAAATACTGCACAATTCGTACTCAATTTCAGACACACAGAGGACTACTTATTGGCGGTACTGCAAAGTTGATGGATGCGCATGCGTGCACCCTTCTTATGAAAACAAAATAATACTGGAAAACGATGAGATATAACCGATATATTAAAATAAATTATATTAAAAGAATATCTTCCTCGGGCCAAATCGGACCAACTATGGTCTGATAGATCAATACCCTGTCTAGTCTAGCCCGTATAAAAAGTCAGCCTGGTTAATCTATTTTTTGTATCAGGCTAATTTTTTTAAAAAATCAAATTGGAGTTGATTCTTTTAGGTTGAATTAGGTTAGACCGGGCTGGATTGAACTATCGAGTTTTTCTTTATATATTTGGATATTTTAAATTTGGCTTGAATTGAATTGGCCAACTCAAATTATTGGCTCTCTGTGTTTGTGCGAGAGAATATTTACATTTAGGTCCTCATGAAACAACTGAATATCATGAATTATATTGACAATTATGCACTTCAAAACGACAAAATATTCACAACGCAATTAAGTACTATAAGGTCAATTGAACATAGTTTTCATTTTTCTCTACTCAATTATCAATGAATTTTAATAGTATTATTTAATTGTAGTGTGTGAAATCAATTACTTGCCTTTAATTGTTCTTCTATACGTTTGAAAAAGCAAATGTATTACTGCTTTCAACCTCCTCAAGCCAAAGTAAGAGGTACTTTAGGTCTAATTGAAGGGAAAAAGATAGATACCATGAGAAGTGCCTTAACTTGGGTGATGGTGAGAGGCGCCTTGGAATCTTGTGCATCGTTCAATTTCAACAAGAAACCTAAGAAATCCTTACTCTCTTCACCTTCGCTTCCATTCTTCTCATTCTTCTTCAACCGCTGCTCAATCATCTTCTCGAAAATCTGGTCGAACTGTTGAACCGCTGAACGCATTCGTTTCTCCACACGTTGAAAGTCTAACCGAGCCAACCAAGGAAAGATGTCTGATATGTTCGGCGTTCCAAGTAGTTCTACAATACGCGCCACCACTTCCCTGAAATTTGCTCCAATCTCAACCCTCTCATCATCATCATCTTCCTCCATCGTCTCACCCCAAATCATATTTGTGATGATGTTCAGCACCGTGAGATACATCTGCTGCCCAATATCCACCGGAGATCCGACACGACTATACAAATAATCCACCGTTTTTCGAACCTCCTTACGGCGGAGCCTGCAGACGTAATCGGAGGTGGTGTTACTAAGGATCCATTGCACAAACACTTTCTTCAACATTCGCCACTGGGATCCACATGGAGTCCATAGTATGTCACTTCCGTCGTAGAATGCAACCCTGCCGGCGACGGTGACACTGCGGTTAGCGAAAGTGAGGTCATGGTCTTTGAGGACCTGACGAGCCAGTGAAGGGGAAGACACGACGATGATATGTTTGGCGCCAAGTCGAAGGGAGAAGATGGGACCATAGATTGAAGACAAAGAGGTGAAGTAGGAGTGAAGCTGGGGATGGAGGCAGAGGAGATTGCCAAACAAGGGCAAGCCTGATGGACCTGGGGGAGTGTTAGAATGATGATGGTTGAAGTAGAGCCATGCACACCAAGCAAGCAAGAAAATGAGACAGAAAGCAAGAAACACAAGGCTGAAAGATTCTATCATCCTAGATACGGGATTTATGGGGCAAGAAGATAGCCAAAAATAATCAGTGGCGAACGTTTACTTGACTTGCACTTGCTCCCACCTAACATATATAGACACGCGCAGGATAAAAATAGAACATATTTTAAAATTTTACGTTATTGCCATTGACAAAAATACATACATACGTGCATACATCTATGTACGTATATATGCATATATGTATATGTGTATATAAAGAAATATTATAAAAAATAATAGGGTTAAAGATGCCTCTAAACTAAAGGTCAAAAAGTGTCTGTTGAAATTCTAAATTCATGTTTTATGTAATATTATATTTTTTTCTTGACTCTTGAAAATGGTGCAACATAATCACTATTGCTAACAAAAATTAATTTTGATTGTTAATTAACAAAACAAAAAAGACAAAGGAAATTATAGAAAACAAATCTAAATATTACAAACAAGAATCCAGAAATTACAAAAAACGGAACAAGAAACTTTTTGTTGTTGGGATTTTTTAGATCATTTTCTATCTTTTTCTTGTTAACTAATGATCATAGTGAATTTTCATTAACAGTAGGGGTTGCATTAAATTTACTTCATTTGAAAAGTTGAGGAAGGACATTGCACGAAAAATATGCACAGCCCAAATGCTTTTAGACCTATATTTTAAAAGTTAAATTGCTCTTTAACCCAAATAAATGTTGCATATATGTATATTGAATTTATAGTTTATCAAAAGGGGAATGTCTGTTAATAACTATAGCACGCACCAATAATTGACTTTTTTTTTTTTTTACTACAAATACCTGTATAACTTGTAATAATGTAGATAAATATAACATGTGATAGTACCATTAGTTAATTATTAGTATATATTGACAAGTAATATATATGATATCCTATGTGATGCCATATGTTTTGGACTTTTGATTAGAGGTAGGGCCAAGATTTAATAATAGGGGCTAAAATTAAAAAATATATATACTATAAAATTTTTATAAATTTTAGAGAGTTAAAAGTATGTAACACCTATATAATAAAAAAAAATTTTAAAAATTAGAGGGGCCACAGTCCCTGCTAGTCCCCCTCTTCACCACTACTTTTAATAACAAAAGGGTGTTAATTACTTTATATTATTAAATCTTAGAATATTAACTTGTGAAAATGATTTTTTTTGTCACATTGTAAAAATATCTTTAATTGAAAGTTCATCTAAAACGAATGGTCAACATCAATGTATGGTAATCCAAAGGCTACATTATAAAGCTTTTGATAGTTAAAAAAAAACATTATTTTAATAATCAATTTAGGATAACCAATGCTTCTTATGATAATTAAACAATTTCTAACTAACGAAAAAACTCTTTAAATTAATGAAGTTCACTTTTAGGATAATTATAAACTTGGCAACCATATTTATTTTGTTTACTTTTAAAATTCTAACCAGCTTTATTATATTAATAAAAAATAATTTATAATAATTATGATCATTTCCCCCGTCTCTCTCTAATTTTTTTGTACTTCTACATGTGTCCCAGCTATTTGATATGTATCCAGTGCATCGTGCTTTATGTTTCTTTCTCTTTGGCGGAAAGGGGAAAAAGAATCGGCGCATGTAGACCCACCTATTATTATCCAAGGATAGTTTTGTTTTATGGGGTCCTCTGGTTTGTGGAGAAAGAATTTTTTTTTTCTTTTCTTTTTTTGGCAAGAGAAATGGAGATTCCGTTCACACTTCACAGGAAGCGACAAGAAATTAGCATTCGCTTTCAGGTCACGTCCACATTATTATGTGATCTTGTGCATCAGATCAAAAATATCCAAACGTACATTATCAGTTAGGAAATGATAGGAAACTTTATTTAAATTATATAAATGATATATTAATCTTATAAAATAGCATAATTTTCTTAAAAATCTCATGGGATGTTTATATCATTAGAGAATTAAAAAAATAGCAATTTTTTCTTTTATTCAAATTAAAAAAAATTATAAATTTTCATTCACAATTTTTGCTCATAATTAACAACTTTTATTTTTAAATTCGCAATAATTTAATAACTATTTGCAAGTCCTGATCTATAGGTCCTGATATACATCAAGTGTTGAAATTTGTAACTTTTTATTCACAACTTTTGTTTTTATATTAATAATTTTTGTTTCTAAATTCACAATTCAATAGTCATTTGTAACTCCGCATGTGCAGGTCTTGATATGCATCAGATGTTAAAAATTTATAACTTTCCATTCACAACTTTTGTTTTTCTATTTAACAACTTTTGTTTCTAAATTTGTAACAATTCAATAGTCATTCACAACTCTACATATACAGGTTTTCACATACATCAGATGTTGAAAATTTGCAACTTTCTATTCACAACTTTTATTTCTATATTAACAACTTTTGTCCCTAGATTTGTAATAATACAATAAGGAATTGTAATTTATCAGTACCCTCAATAAATTGACTAAATTAGCAAAAATGAATTACCAATCTAATCCAAGAAATAACAACTTTCCTTAATTTAAATGACAAGAAATCTTAAAAAGTGACAACTAAATAAGGGTTTGTTGTCAGTTACATGATCTACAACTTGCATCAAAATACCCTAAAATCCTTTTGACAAAAATGTATGAAGGGTTGAATCTTCTTGTGTGATCCCTCCTCTTATCATTTTTATCCTCACACTTCCCCATCATATTGTATTTTACTTTTAATATTTTTTACAAAATGTCCCCTATGTGGAAAAAAAATAGTTCCTTTTCAAAACTAGTAGCAAAAGAAGCCATTTCTCATGCCAACCTGAAATAATGAAATAGTCATTCATCAACATGTCTATTTTCCAAACATCATAATCACATATCTGTTGTCTTTTATCTAATAACAATTGTTCTTCTTATATTCATAACTTTGTATTGGTCATTCACAACTTTAGTTTATGCATTTATAATACAATTGAAAATGATTTATCATTTATTCATGAGTAAGCATCTATATCATGTACAATAAAGAAAATGAAGACGTTAATCATTTACGCACATTAACCCACATCAACTTCAACTATCACATATGGAAGGAGAAACTTTCAAGGAGGAGAAGAAATTTACCCATGTACAACACAGTTAACAAAGGAAGAATAATTGTTTACATATACCCACGTACAGCTCAACAAAACAAATCACTCATATATAAAACTCAAAAAGAAATAAAATAGTCGAGAAGAAGAAGGAGAAGAAAGAGGAGATGGAGATGGAGAATGAGAAGGAAATAGACCAAAAGAAGAGTATGAAGAAGAGAAAAAGAGGAGAACAAAAAGACAAAGCAGAGGCAAAAATGTGCAAATGACTTTGCATTGAGGCTTGGAATCGTTGTTTTATTTGAGGATAATTTAGTTATTTCTTTTAATTCTTTAATGATAGAAAAATCTCATGTGATTTCAGAAAAATTTTGCCATTTCGTGGGATCAACCTATTAGTTACATAATTTAAATGAATTTTTCTATCATTTTCTCCCATCAATTTATAAGTATCTTTGTTTTTTATTAAGCCTATTTATAAGCTATGTAGTTTTGTTTTATGGGGTCGTCTGGTTGTGGAGAATTGGAGATTCCGTGCACATGATGCAATAAGAAATTAGCATATTAAGTTACATGCACATTATTATATGATCTCGTGCATCAGATTAAAAAAATCCAAACGTACATTATCAATGTATAAATATCTTTGGTTTTTAATAAGCCTATTTATAAGCTATTTTTATTGACTAATGTCTTCTAAAAGATGTTTCAATTTTATTCAAAATTTAGAAATTAAAATTTGCAATTTTCTCAAATAATGTTTTAAGAATAATAACTAAGAGCATATTTGATTAATATAAAAATCTAACATTCACTACCATATAACATAACTAGTGTTATAGCAGTTTGATAAAACTTCTCTTTAAGTTTATTAAGTATCTTATTATTGTAAATAATTCTTTTAGCCTTTCTCCAATTAAACCATCTAACTTATATCTTATGTCAAATGTTCCTATCAATCTCTCATTATATTGAATAATAGCTCTCAAATACCTAAACTTCTTTACTTATGGTATGATTTGATCTCATAATTTAGGATAGAAACTAATGGAACAAAATGCTCTGATTTATTGCTTCATTCTGTGATTTCAATATAAGGAAAACAAGGTCTATTTATATTGCTATAAGTCTTAAATTGAAAGCAAGAAATAAATGGCAGGTTATAAAGGGTTACAACTGCATTTTATTATGCATTGAGGTGGTGTTGCAATGGACGTATGTTTCTTCTGTTCATTGCTGTTATTCTGTTTCATCCTCCCCAGGTTGGATAGAACTCACCCTCAACTCAAAGTTGGCATCATCATCGAGATAGGGTGATAAGTCAGCAACATTAAAGGTAGCAGAAACTCTATAAAGCACCAAGCAATTCAACCTTATAAACATTATTGTTGATTTTTTGCACAATTTTGGATGGACTATCAGCTCTAGGAGATAAATTGGCATTGGGTTGTTTAGGAAAAAACTCTTTCCTCAAATGTATCCAAACCAAATTTCCCACATTAAAGATTTACTCTTTCAATGTTTGTCTCGCTGTGACTTGAGTTTGGAATTTTGCTTATGGATTCATTCACGAACTTGTCTACGCAACTTCTTGACTTCATTTTCCCTTTGATCTGTATCATAATTATATTGCTACTTAGCAAATGAAGGGGTCATATCTAATGGACTGAGGGGACGAGTTCATAAACAATTTTAAATAGGCACTTTTCAAGTGCCTAGTTAATATATTTATTATAGGAAAATTCAACTTGAGCGAGAATAAGGTTCCACTACTTTAAGTTCTTTCCAACAAAAGATCAAAGAAGATTGCCAAGAAATCTATTGATAGCTTCAATTTGATCGTTTGTTCGAGGATGATTAGCACTGTTAAATTAGAGCGTAGTTCTCATCTTCTTCCATAGTGTCTGCCAAAAGTGGCTGAGAAACTTAACATCAAGATCAGCAGTGTTATTCTTGGGAATGCTATAGAGATCAACAATCTCTTTGAAGTACAAATATACTACTTGAATTGCATCATTTATCTTCTGGCATAGAATGAAGTGGGCCATCTTTGAGAATCAATCTATGACTACCGTGATGGAATCTTTATGTCTCTAAGTCTGTGGTAAATGAACCAAGAACAAAATCCATGCTCACATCTTACTACAGTGCTTTTAGAACCGACAACAGCATGTATAATCCCATGTTTTGACTCTTGGCTTTAGCCAAATGCCATATTCTGCATCTGTATATACTAATTGACATCTCATTTAAGCCTTGGCCAATAGAATTTCTCTTTGACTAGATCAACTATTTTGTCTCTATTAAATTGACCAGCTAGTCCTCCATCGTAAGCTTCCCAAATTATGACCTCTCTTAAGGAACCCTAAGAATGTATAGGATTTTGCCACAAAATGGAAACTCATCATGTTTGTAAAACTGGTGAAAAGATTGATTTGTAGTTGCTTCCCACACTCCTTAAAAATCAAGATCATCCTAATACAGCTCTTTGACAAGTTCAAACCCAACAACTTTAGTCTACATTGTTCTAGTAGTATATGTCGACAGTTAAAGCATTAGCTATATAGTTCAAAGTTTTAGCCTTATGCTTAATAAGGAATAAATAAGAATGTAAGAGTTCACTCTAACGAGTATGCTTGTGGTTGATCTTTATTGAGAATTCAAATACTTGAGGGCTTCATGATAAAAAAAAGGATGAACTCTTTGTTTAAAAGATAGTTACTCCAATGTTGGAGAGCTTGGATAATGGCATATAATTTTTTATAAAAAATATATGAAAAAAATTAAAATAATTAAAAATTTTATATCAAGTTAAAAATTATGCATATAAATTTTACATCAAATTTCTATTAAAAATAAATAATTAATTTGATAAAAAAATATAAAGGAAAAGGCGGAATATAATAATGGGTGTAAAAAATTATTCCTAAAAATTTTAATATATTAAAAATAAATAATTAATGCCATAAAAAATATAAGTAAAAAGAACTTAGTTACATGTATTTGGAGAAAAACATGAAAAAAAAATTAAAAGAAATACATGGCTAAACATGCGAGAGCTTACTTGGATTAATGCACTAAGCTAGAGGCCAAAGAAAGATTAATGACAGTCACCGCGAGCTAAAAGCGAACAGGAGAAGCTGAAGGGTAGAGAGGAGGAGTTGAGGGTGGAGAGAAAGAAGCTGAAAGAAGAGGATGAGCTGAAGACGAAGGGCGAAGAAGCAGCTCGAGGGAGCTGGAGCTATGATAGAGCTGACAGTAGAGGGAGACGAAGGCAAGCTGAAGGCATGAGCTGAAGGAAAGGTAGGAAAGGCGCGAGAGCGAGCTAAAGGTTGCAAGAGAAAGCTAAAGGTTTTATGAAAATAATAATGAGGGGATTAAATACGTAACATATAACAACAGTTTTCACTAAAATTGTCATTTTATATTGTTCACAGTTTCTGCAAATTCAATGCTACTATTTTGGAAATCGTGCATTGACATAACAATTCCCATAGAATTAGCTGCCTTCTGAAAAAACCTTACCGATAGTGTAAATAATATTATAAATATTATCATCAGATATATAATAATAAATAGTTGAAATTATATTATTGCATATAATAATATAAAATAAATTATATCTTATAATATTTATCTAAAGTTATTATTAATAATATTATTTATACTAAAATTAAGGAAATATAGACTATATTAACGATAGTTTTCAATAAACCTGTCGTTAATATATTTTCTAAACAATATATATTGATATAATTTTAATTAATTATTATAATATATCTAATGATGCTATATATAATACTAATAATATATAACTATTAATATTATTTATATTAATATAAATAAAATTTTTATGTATAAATATTTACATTAATATTAAATTTATATAAATATAAATACTATTTAGTGAAGGAAAACCGAAAGCATTAACGATAGGTGTTAATATACCCATCTTTAATATACATAATATTAATATTAAATTTAAATAAATGTACTAAAATTAACAAAAAATATTATTTATATTAAATATAATTATTATTAATAATATTAATGACAGCTTCCAGTAAACCTGTCGTTAATATCTTCTATAAGTTATATATATTAATAAAATTTTAATTAATTAGTATAATATATCTAATGATACTATTTATAATACTAATAATATATAACTATTAATATTATTTATATTAATATAAATAAAGGTTTTATTTATAAATATTTATATTAATATTAAATTTATATAGATATAAATATTATTGGGTGAAGGAAAACCGAACACATTAACGACAGGTCTAAATATACCTGTCGTTAATATACATAATATTAATATTAAATTTAAATAAATATACAAAATTAAAAAAAATATTATTTATATTAAATATAATTATTATTAATTATATCAACAATAGCTTTCAATAAACCTGTCAATAATATCTTCTATAAATTATATACATTAATAAAACTTTTATTTAATTAGTATAATATATCTAATGATATCATTTATAATACTAATAATATTTAACTATTAATATTATTTATATTAATATAAATAAAAATTTTATTTATAAATATTTATATTCATATTAAAGTTATATAGATATAAATATGTCCCTAATTATCATTTAATAATTCAAATCAATAGTTTATTTATACGATATAATTAAAATGAAAATATTAATTAATAATATATGTATTAATAATATTATGAATAATCACGATAGGTGTGAAATGAACTGTCGTTAATTAGGATAGATATATTAATTATTTTTTTTCTTCAGCTAAAAGAAAACAAAGATAGATTGAGAGCACATATAACGATAGGTTTTCATTAAACCTGTCGTAATAAGTGTTTCAATATTAATTAATTTTTTTAATTAATTTTTTTCTTCAGCTAAAAGAAAACGAAGAAAGATTAAGAGCACATATAACGACAAGTTTTCATTAAACCTATCATAATATGTGTTTCAATATATTAATTGATTTTTTTTCGCAAGCTGAAAGCTAAAAGAGATAAATTTAATAACACCATAGCTTTTCATTATTAAACCTATTGGTAATCCATTAATTATTAATCTTTATTTTCTTTACAATAACATTAAATAATATTAATAATAAAATTATCATTATTTATTTTCTATGTTAACATTTATTAATATTCATATTATGACTTTGAATATTACATTATCTATTAATATTTATATTAAATTAAATATATTAATGGGTATATTAACGACAAGTCTGTGGAATGATGTCGTTAAATGGACATATAAATTTCTGATGATAGGCCTCAAATGGAAATGTCCTGGAATTATTAGTATTATAATATTTTTTTATTACTTACATTGTTTATATTAATATCATTTATTTTTTTTGTCATTAATATTAATGGTATATGAACTGGACAATTAATTAACGACAGGTAAGATAATGACTGTCGATATATATATATTAATTTCAAGATTTTATTAATTAATTGTAAACATTAAAATAATTAATATTTTTAGTGTATCTTTAAATTTTATTTAACACTTTTTAATTAGCTAAAAACATTAACAACGACAGTTTTATTAAAGCCTTGTCGTTATAAGGTCACAATTTTTACTTGAAATTACTAGTCTTGCATTGAATTCATTATAACAACAGTTAAACCTGTAACTGTGAAGAACAGGTTGTGGTTAAAACTATATTTTGTACTAGTGTATGCCTCAGCCTATGGTTTCTAAAAATAATGAGGTGGTGTGGAAGAAAGATTGTAATGGTAAGTATGAAGTGAAGTATTTTTTGACTGTTAAGAATAGCATAAGTGTGGCTAGCATAAGGAAATCACTTCTATTGATATAGCATGAGCTTTATTTAAAATGGTATGGAGTATGAAGGTCTTACCAAAAATCATGCATTTTGTGTGGAAATGTTTGATTAGTGTTATTCTTGTTGATGCTGCTTTGTGTAGAAGTAAATGGAGTAGAATTGACCTTTATCTAGTTTCCAAACATGAGACTAAAACTTTAGAGCATGTTATTTTTTAATGTCCTTGGACAATATCAATGTGGTTTGGATAAGATTTAGCTTTAAGATTTGAAAAGGAGAATATGTTGGGTTTTGATAGGTGGTGTAAAAAGTTTTTTTTTTCGAAAGATAAGATGTTTGGTGATTATCAGATAGCTTATTTTGGTTGGGTTTATGTGGTTAATTTGGAAAAAGATGAACAGTGTGGTGTTTGACTAGAAGACTCCAAATCCCTAAAAAAATATGTGATATTAATAAGGCTATGCAAGAGCTGTGGAAGGTAAAAAGGGAAGGATGAAGCTATGGCCATTGATATCAGTAGGAAGAGATAGACTAGTCTAAAGGAAGGAAGAGTTAAGCCAAACTATAATAGATAATTTATAGATGCATATGAAAGTGTTGCCATTGGGCTTATCTATAGAAATTTTAAAGGTGAAACGTTGTGGGGATATGTTGTGTTATTTAAAGCTGATTCACCATTTGTGTCTAAATTTTTAGCAATTAAAAAGGCTATTTCTTTGCTTGTGGATCAGAATGTAATGGAAGCTAACATTGAAACTGATTGTGTAGTTTCTTATCGATGTTGTTAAAAGAATTCAGTTGATGGGGCATATTGGAAGGGAAGGTGGGAGATGCATGAGGTAAATGATAATTTGGCATTGAGATTTGGTCTTGCAATTACTCTTTCTCCTAGGAAGAGTAATGTTGTAGCTGATTATATGGCTATGTCTTAGAGAAAGGGGTTGTTTCCTTTAGGATGGGTGATGTCAACAACGCCCCCTCTGATGAGTATTTTGGCTGCTAACACAAATGGTTGTGGCAATGTCTTTGTTGATTCTAGATTTTGGTAACATGATAAACGTGGAATTGCCTAATTATTGTTATCTACTACTATGGTAGTTGTTTTTAATTTGTTGTCTATTTTTTTTTCTCTTTGGCTTTTGTTTGTTGTCCTTTTCTGCATTATTTTTTGTTATTTTGCTTTTTTCTGGATATTTTGGTCTGTCCTTTGGTTTCTATATAGGATATTGTGATTTTATTTTCTTGGCTTTGATTTGTAATATTTGATGTCCTTTTGTGTCATTTTTTGGTCAATTAATGATGAAAGTTATATTTTGTTAACAATAGAAGTTAGATTGTATCATTTTTAAATGTTGAAAGAGATCATTATACTAAAATAAGTTTAGAATCCTATATACTCCTAGATTTATAGTTTAGCTATTTTATCCTTTAAATATTCTTCAACTATATATTTCACTAGGTTTTTCACACTTTTTTATTCATTCAACATTTTTTTATACATTTTAATAAAATTTAAGTGCTAAAAATTAAGTAAAATATTCCAAAAATTTTTAAATCACAAAATATCACTTATATCACTGAAAAGAATCTAGTTAGCTAGATTTAATATCAATGTCAACATCAATTATTTAATCTACGGGAAATTATGTAGTTTCGAGTATCAGCATTCGACATCAAGATCCATTAGTTAAATGATCCTCATCATCTATGCAACATCAATGTTAACTTTATTATAAATCAAAAGACAAGATACACATGTAACTTCCCTGGCCCTCTTGTTTCCTATTGATTTCTTTGTTGTATTTTCCAGTCTGATGTACAGTTTTTTTAATCAATATAATTTAATCTTTCACTCAAAAAAAGACAAGCAACGAAATATTACCTACAACAATATCTAGCAAGATGATATATATGTTTATCCTGTCGATTTAAAGAGTTGCAACAATATCTAGCAAGACGAAATATTATCTGCAACAGTATTTAGGAACAATATCTGGCAAGATGAAATATTAAAAAAATTAGTTGCTAATATTAATTTAAATAGTTGCAAAAAAGAATCTCAACTCTAAATTAAAATGTTATTTAAAATTGAAATATCTTATATACAATTAAAATTCTTAAATCTAATTATTCATTTTTTTTTTAAATGTTGTTGAGAACGTAATAGTTATAAATTTTAAGTTTTGGGATTTTATTTGTCCTTCTCCATTTTTATAACTTTTTAAGAAGATGATAGATTACAATGTTAATCATAGCATCCTAAGCTTACATGAGTTGGATTTAAGGAGAATGATAAATAAGGACTTTATAAAAATATTAATGTTAAATTAAGAGTTTTAGTTCTAAGACATGAGAGAAGGAGTACTAATATTTGAAAACGTCAGTATTAAAAAGTTTCAATTTAACACTAGTATTCTTATAACATCCTGGCATGTCATTCTCCCTTGGATCTACCCCGTTTAAAAAAAAAAAAAAAAAACCAGCCGCACTGCTCTGGCATCTTCACTTTCATCCATTCATAGACCAACCATAAAAGATCTAGCCTTTTACGTAATTACCTCTTCACTTTTCAAGATTTTTTTTTTTATTTTTGATAATCACTTTTCAAGATTGTCTTTAACTAATCAAGCCACCCATATTGCCGGGCAAAAAAAATAAAAAATCAAACCACCCAAATAATAACAAAAAGAAATAAATAAAAAAATGAGAATAATAAGAGTTATTTCAATTTTTTCTGCTTTTAAAATTTTTTTTGAAAAAAGAAAATTTAAAAATTTACTTAGATAAGTATTTTTTTAAGTTGTTTTTAAAATTATTTTTATTTTTTGTTTTTAAAAACAAAAAAATAGAAATAATTTTAAGTTATTTTTTTATTTTTATTATTTTTAAATATACTACATTTGATTATTGAAAATTATAGTTACTTTAACTAATTTCTATTATTAAATATTAATCATCACTATTAACTGTCTATAAATATCACTATCAGTTTATTTTTTTTAATTTTGAAACTATATTTTAATTGACATAATCAAGCAAATTTTCATTCTATTTTGTTTTAAAAATAATTTTAAAAATTATATTATAAAATAATTTTTAAAAATAAAAAAGGAGGGGGAAAAAAATCCAAACAAGCCCATAATCTTCGTGGACTTATTTATTCGCCTGCCACATTGCAATATCGCAACGAGTCCAGGCGCCAAGGTCTCTATCAACCAGAGCCATTGTGGAATTGGGCCTATAATAAATGACAGAATCCCTTTGTCAAAGAGGCCATGCACTTCTGCCATTACACCATATGGGCTGAATGAGAAATGGGACGACCCTTCCATTTCAATGGTCCGCACATGAATCAATGGGAACTAGATTTAGCAAAAGAAATTTATTCCTTACAATGTGATAATTTAATGTTTGAATTCACATTAAAAAAAAAACTTATATTTAATACTTGACAGTGTATCAAATACTTGTGGGAAAAAAAATATCCCCCACCATTACCACGCATTTAATTTGTTGCAGTGTCCTAGTTTGGAGGACCCTAGTTTGGAAGGGCAGGATGGACATTTAATCAGTTTAGGAATAATAAATGAAGAAGTGAGTGAAAAATAATGCCATTATCGCATCAGAGTTTTGAGTAATTTTCAGGAATGAACTTTTAGTCCCTCACAAACTCTCACATTCCTTACATCCCATGGGAAATAAAACACCTGCCCTATTGACCCAATCATGAGAGTGAAGTTTTAATGTCTATATATTTATGATAATTAAGCACAAGCTCAAAGGGAGAACCCATCCTAAAAAATTAGCCTATTAGGAGGGAGAGCCCTTTAAACTTACCTCATACCACTTGTAAGGCTCCTCAATATGTGACCCATGACAATGCCACCCATCAAGAGCTAACGTCCTCAATGGCTTCACTCCATGGCACTTTACTTGACCTTCTACTAGTCAAAACTCTCCATGGGTAGCCTTTTTCATGACATCGGCCTCTCAATAAAAGCACCAATGTGACAAACAAAAGACTAAAGGAAAAGCCCATCCCAAAAGATTAGCCTATTAAAAGAGATAATATATTGAACTTATATACCTCATACCACTTGTGAGGCTCCCCGATGTGGGACTCATGATAGTATTTTCTTATATCTTTAATCATTTCCCAGTCCTCCATCATTATCTTCCTCTTGATATTGTCCTCTTCCTCCAGTCTTAACCCCTCAAGTATGAAAAGTAGGACCACAAAATATTTTAGGAAGAATGACATAAAATTCCTAGTGAAATATGTAAATAACAATGAAATCTCACAAGATGTGATATTTCATTTCAAGTCTCTTAGAACTTTTCTCTAACATTAATATCTTGTGAAATGACTATAATACTTTCAATTTAAGATAAAAAAGAAATGGATGAGTGATTGAAAAATTTACAGAGCAAAACTTGTTATTTGCTATTACATTTTAATCATTACCAAAAATAAGTAATCACTACTTAAACCAAAGGAGTCATTACTTAAATCAAAGTAGTCACTAATATATACAACACTTAAACTTCAATGATTAAAAAAATTGCAAACTAAAACTTGTCATCTAATATCTTGTTTAAGTCATTGTTAGTGGAAAAGTTGTCATTGATATTGATTGTTCCAGCAAGTATATGGGATCAATGTAATAATAATTCCTGAAATATTTTAGGAGTCGAACCAAGAGTAAAGCAATTAACTTTACTATTTTATAAGAGCAAATAGCTGAAAAAGATTATTTAATAATTAATTAAAAGAATGCAAATAAGAAACAACAATAAAAAGCGATGAACCAAATCAATCAAATGAACGCTAAGGATGAAGATTTATCTATTGAGATAGTTTACTCTAATTTAATTAAATATCTTCCCTTTATTTATAGTGATAACAATTGTTACTAAGGTATCATAAATACCTTCTAGTATATTAGGGCTTGTTTCGTTAACTAACATTGAATTAGCTTTCACCTAACTTAAAAAGCACTAATTAGATTTTGAAGCTATGATTTAAATCACCGTAGATCATAAATTATTTCTAATTCAATTTTCCATGTCTATATCTTTAAGTCTAAGTTAGTTTTTTACCTTTCAATTCATCAAACAACCCATAAACATATCATATTGCAGCCATCTTTATAATAAGATAATTAACTCATGAAGGATGAATATAAATAAAAACAAAAATTCTTATAGACAACTCATGTTCAATAGGATAAACAAATAAATTAGATTTTAAAGAGAAAATTCATTCCAACCAAGCCACTTGATTGGAAGTTTAGAAAGAACTCATAAAATTATTGTAAAATATCTCAATAAAAACATAAACTAAAGCCAGAAAATAGGCAAAACACCTAACTCGAAAGATCTGCCCCCTAGCTCTCGGATATGAAATTGAATGATCTAAATTAGGCTCCTTAAGATTTATTATATATGTTTTTGTATTATAAAAACGTAAAAGCCCATTAGCCCAAATCACTTGGCCCTTTTTATTTTAAATCTCTCAAGTCAAGATTAATTCTATAGCTGCCATGCGTTTCTGAATTTTCGTTCACCTGCAGTCATGCCCTTGGCATTTCCACCCGCTCGCGATTGCGTCCCTTGCAATATCATCTACCCGTATGAAGCATGTACCACCATTTTCAGCTTTTTCTCGTTTGCAACTAGACGTAACCAAAGGTGCAATTCATCCTTTGGTGTGGTTTTGGTCTTTTTTTGCTCCCTTTCTCTACAAAACACATAAAATACTTAGTGAGGTAATTTATTCCCATTTTCCCCATATTATAAGCCATAGTTAACCAATTTGGGGGCCAAAAACCTATTATAATCTATGTATAAATTGGCCTTATCAGAGATTTTAAAATGGGGTCCCTATAATCATTTCCCAAAACATTAATGTCAAAAGGTCCCGAGGAATTTGGGAAGAATGATCACATTCCATATAACCTCATTATCATTTGTATATTTCGAGAATTTTTCTAGCATTTTCCCTATATTTTATATATGGAAGTGGAATTTCTATTTTTTTTGTTACTAATACAAAATGTGTTGAAGGCATTTAATTTTGATCTTTATATAAGATTAAGTTAAGAAGTTTTGTTCTTTTTATAACATTAATATATTTACAAATGCTAAAATAGTGAATTGGTTATTCTTTGATCACAATTTAATTTAAATATTCATGATACATTATATACAATAGGATCAAAGAAGATTTTTTGTCTTTCAATTTCGCTAAGGAGTATTTAGTATCATAACCTTATTTGTAATACAATTTCTCCCTTCAATACTTAAAACCATGCATTAGGCTTTTTGTCAATGAAAAACTTAATTGTGACAATTAGTTGATACAAAAATTACAAAAAATGAATAAAAAATTATAGACAAATACTCTATGCAAAAATTAATACCAGTTATGTCTTTACATTGCAAATAAATACAAAGAGATAAGTATTATTTTTTACTTGTGCAAAATATCAAACATATTTTGACTAGCTACCAGTGATTACCATATCAATATTGCTTGCAACAGCAACGATGAGTAATTAAAAAATATCATATTTTTAATAATATTTTATTAAAATATTAATATTTTGATATACATATTAATTTAAATACACTATTGTTTGTGGTTGAATAACAAATACCAGCCGTACCAGAGATGTTGAGTCTCAATAGATAATGAAAGAGTCCCGAGTTTCCTTACCACAGTTCGCTCAAATGTAAAAAGATAGTAGGCTTTGGTAGAACAAGTGTGTAATTTTATTTAAGTGTTTGAAAATTACAAATTAAAAATTAAGAACTGAAAAAGGCTCGTAAATGTAAATTATGCGAGTCTTGATCAAGTATTGACTGGCTTTCTCTGTTTTTCTTCTTTCTATTTATAGTGTCTGATAGTAGAAGCCTTCTTTTTGAGACTTAGCATGTCTCTACCGAAGAATCAAGAATCCCGCGAAACTTATGGCACGGTCTCTCCATTTTTATAAACGGCCTGTTTCACCGAACTACTTGGGTGTAGATTTTGGCATTACTTAGGATCATGTTTTCATGCCAACGGTCTGATATTTTGAAGCTGACGGGATTTCAGCATGTTTATTTGTGGTAGATTTTATTGAGCTTCGGGGCCGGCCTCTTTTGTTTATATTGGGCCTGACGTTTCAATTACTCAGCCCAACTAGCCTCGTGACCTATTTAAGTAACATTTCATATTTAGCCCAAACAATACCCCTATATGCCAATAGCTGGTAACACAAGCCACGTGGCATGTTTGAAAAAATTGACACGTCCCTTCATTTCCTAGTGCCCTCTGCCGATATAAACTCATTTCCAAATTTTGGTCACTTCTTTTACTTTCTTTGCCATTTATTGAACTTTAAGTCTTCAGTCTACTAAAATTTTCCTACCCTAATTCTCAAATGGCTTCATCTGCTTCTTTTGCCATTGTACCTTCTTCCACTTCCACTGGTAGTCTGTTGGATTCTCTGGCAACTATCTGTAACCCAGTAAACCAATTAGGCGGGCTCATAATGGTATGTATTTCATAGTCTGAAAAAACCCTTTTTTTTATTAAACTGGTTTCCTATCCTGATTCTCATTCATTTCTTTTCAGGAAGGTTCGTCATTCTACAAATCAGTGGCTTTCTGGTAAGTTTCTCACTTCTCGTGTCTAGCCCTTCTATTTTATTGAAAAGTGCTTTAACTATGCTCCCTTTTTGTTTAACACTTTACCTTGGAGTTTCCAATTCTTTAACAGAAATGACATCGAGTACCTAACAATTTCTCCCGACCTATCCAACGTTAATGCCCCCACGCAGCCGAATCTATGGCCATTGACCTCTCTTTGCAATCTAGTCTTGGCTCGGATGACATTTCCCTTCCTTGAGTCGTCTTGCAAAAAGCTCAGGAACTGGCCCCGTCCCCTCGTGCTTGGGTCAACTGGGTGAAGTGTTTGAAGTTAGATCATGTGCCCCTGTGGAAGGAGATGGGTCTGTACGACCTGATTCAACTATCTTTGGCTGATGTTGACGTCCCCGTGGACCTTCTGACGGCCTTCATCAGTTTCTAGGCTCTGGGATGTAATGCTTTCATCTTTGAGCTCAGCCCAATGTCCCTCACGCTATGGGATGTCTTCATGTTTCTAGGGCTGCCCATTACTGGGAGGAGAACTTCTATGCAATCCTCGAGAAGCAAGACTCCTACGCTGCCCTTCTTGCTAACTTGGAGAGCAAGATCAGGGTTACGGGCTCCTATACAAAGATTATAGAGCTCTTCTCTGAGAAACTAGCCTCCGAGCCTATCACTATCATGGAGCACCTAGTCTTCTTCTGGATCTTACTCAGCTAATGGATCCTAGCCCCGGGGGGAGGGAAGCCCGTGCAACTGCATCTGAGGATTGCCCAGTCCCTACTTTGTGGAAATCAAATAGCCGTGGGGACTATGTTTCTATGCCATCTCTATGATGGCATGAGGGAGTTGCTGATCAAGAAGCCCTTCAGCAACTTCAGTGAGCCCGTCTGGTTTTTTAAAATTATGGATGATGACCTACTTCCCCAACCTTCTACGGGAGCCTTTCTCAGATGATTCCTGCGCCAACTACCCTTTCACCTGTCTCTTGGGTGGTCATCCGTTGGTGGAGTCGAAGAACTTCTTCGAGTTCTTCTTTCAATAAAGCTGGTCCTTGGGGAAGACCTTAAAAGCTTTGAACATTCTCGACTGCTGCTGCCTTCCCACCTAGTACAATTATATGGTGGAGAAGAAGAACAAGCCGGCCAATCCTCTAAGGGATGAGATCTTCCTTTCAGCCACCACTCCCTAAAAGATGTGGCTGCCGTACACTGGCTCCTCCTCCAAGTCTCTCAGAATATACTTGGAGTCTTATCATCATCAACTGGTAGCGGGCAAGTTTGGACTGAGCCAATGCATCCCTTGAGGCTTATCCCCCCAAATCAGTGTGGAGATACTAGACAGAGAGGCTATCGATCAAATAGCTATTCCACTTACTACCCAGAGCTAGTGCAAGGTAGAACTTGTAGATAGAGATTCCTGCCTTCGTTTTAACAAAGGTGGCCCCAGTGCTTTGGGTGCATAATAAAGAGCCATACCAGTAAGTATTTCCTCCGTATCTATCTTAGTTTTATCTTTTTCATTTTGTTTCCTTAGATTAAACCTATCTTGTTCTGTATAGGTCATGATTGAACATAGTCCCACATACTAGTGACCTTTTTAAGGGGCAACATTAATGCCCCCACCGCTTTCGAGACCCTGAAGGCCCTTTCTGTGAGGACCATGGTTCAAGGGATGGAGCAAGACAACGCCTCCTCCCAACTTTCTGTTCCCCCAGTCTCTAAAAAGTTTGGGGCCAAAAAGAGCTCCTCTAGTCGTCTTGACTGAGAAGATACTCCAAACAAGAGGAAGCGGGCTCTGTCTCCCTCTATGAGGCTAAGCGGAGAAAGAAGATGACACCCCTACTACTAGACCAACCTGCCTTCATCCCACTCCAAATCGACCCTATACCTCAAAAGGGGAGGTTCACAAATAAGTGCCAACTCCGATGATCCTGTCAGCAGACTCTGATGATGGTAGAGTGAGTCTGATTTAACAAGAGGAGAAGGAGACCCAGCACCCTGATCTCCAAATGGTACCTTTCCAAACTGCTGCCACTCTTGAGCCTGTATCTATGGACCCAGTTGAAGTTGCTCAAGAGGTGGCCCAGGAGGTAGCAGAGTGTGATGAAGATCAAGGAGCTGTCCTGTCTACCGCAGCCCTAAGCGGTCCAGAAGATGTTGAGGCCATACTTGATCAAGGGGAAGTTGTTGCTGCCGCCTCGAGTGACAAGCTGGAGCTTGGTATCCAAGAGCTTGCCGCTATTATGGGCCCCCAATGGTCTCCCCACTCAATTTGATCTTTCCCTCCTACTTAACAAATATGCAAGATGGTAAGAGCTCTGAGGGGTTGCAGGCGAAGCCCATAAGTGATGCTCTGACCACTGTGGTCTCTGCTCAAGGTGGCTCAGTGCAGGGTCAAGTGGGTTCTTCTACTTTGATAAACTGTGTGGAGAAAGCTCTGTGCTTTATGGCATGGTCTGCACTCACTCTTCCCTCTTCCACGAGCAAAGATAAAGCTCTTGTAGACCCAATTCAGGTACAGTCTTGTTTGCTTTTATTTCCATTCTTGTTAGCTTGGTTTTGATCTTTTGCTAATGTTATTTTATTTTCTTCAGCTAGCTACATTGAAGGTAGTACCTACAGACGCTCCCTTCTCCCGCATTCACATCCCTGAGACAGACATTATATTGGAAGCATGGAGGGTCGTTCAGTTCTAACTCAGTCGCAATCCCTTCCTCATCCCTGAACAAAATTTTGAGGAAATGATTCGGGCTCTTGAGGTTGTGGCGAAGACAGTCTCCATGTTTGAGTTGGAGCTCCTACGAGCTCAAGTCCTAGTATGTTATTGCATTGTCAGCTAATGCTGCAAAGAACTCCTCCTTCTGCATGAATACTTAAAGAACAACTGGGTAGTGAGGGATGAATATTTTATCGCTAAGACCTGAACTACTACTACTACTACTGATCAGGTCCAGGAGATTGCCCCTATGTTGATAATCTTCGGGCATTACGGGCTAAGGTGGTGGACTTGAGGTGCCATCTCATAATGGTTAAAGAAGAGTTGGCGAAGGTTGAGGCCGAGGACAGTCCAGTAGAACCTGAGCTGGAGGTTGCTACCAAGGTATTGGATGAGCCGCGAACTGTCTCGGATGCTAAGCTTGAAGCTATGCTTGAGTTTGAAATAGTCCTCACATGTCACTAGACCCTTTTTGTGGATCTAGACTCGGCCCTGTCAACGTGGAAGCTTATGTGTAGCCTTTGTAAATAGTGTACTTATGTATAAATACACACATTTTTTTTATTTGTTTATTCTTTATTCCTTGTAACACGATTCAATCATGATAATAAAGAACAAATATTTTTTCTCACTGTGCAAGTTTTGCATACCCGGAGGCCATTCTAGGCCTCGAGTCCTTTATCGCTTTCTTATTATAACGACGGCCAATACTTCTTCAAATATTTGCCATTTATAGCCCGTCTGTGTGGAATTCTGTCGACTCTAGCTAATATGTACGTGTTCCCTCTAATTATTTCATCTACCTTGAACGGTCCTTCCCGATTAGGTGAAAACTTACCAAGTGTCTAGTCTTTAGAATCAGGTGGTAACACAAGTTTTCATATGATCTCGCCTGCCTAAAAATGTTTGTCTTATCCTCTTATTATATATTTTTAAAACTTTTTTCTTCTAGGTGATCATATGATCGAGTGCTTGTAAGTGAATTTCATCTAACTGGATTAACTCGTTCATCATGGCCTTATTATAGTCATCAGACGATCTTCCTAGACTACTCGCAATGCGTAACAAGGGAATTGCTATTTCTATAGGCAAAACGGCCTCGTGCCCATATATTAACACATACGGGCTTGTGTCTGTAGCTTTTCTTTTAGATATCCGATATGCCCATAGTGTTTTGGCCAGTCATTTGTGCCATTCTCAAGGATTCTCTTCAATTGTTTTCTTTAGAATTTCAAGGATGATCTTGTTGGAGGCTTCGGCATGTTCATTCGCCTGAGGGTAATATGGTGAGGATGCCAATAACTTAATCCCACTTTCTTTGGTGAAGGCATTGAATTCACTTCCCATGAACATTATCCCTGGTCTATTGTAATCGTTTGAGGAATCCCAAAACAAAATATGATTTGTTCCTGTATGAAGTTAATAACATCGCCCTGTTTTACTTTCTTCATAGGGACAGCCTCAACCCACTTAGTGAAATAATCTATAGCCACCAAGATGAATGAATGGCCCTTAGATGAGGCCAGATAGATTCTCCCTATTATATCCATGGCCCATCCTCGAAAAGGCCATGGTTTGATAATCAGATACATGTTTAATGCTGGCACTTGTTGTGTTGGCCCGTGAGCCTGACACTTCTTATACCTCTTAGCATACTCGATGTAGTCTTTTATCATCAAAGGCCAATAGTATCCATGCTTACGTACTAACCATTCATCTTTAGCCCTGACTGATGAGCCCCATAGACTCCCTCATATACATATCTTAAAACCTCCATATAATCAGTGAAGGCCAAACACTTAAGTAATAACCTATCAGGGCCTTTCTTATATAATTCATCTATAATTAAAATAAAGTGTTGAGCACGTATCCTTGTTTTGTAAGGGTAATGTTGACTGGGATCTTAAAGATAACTCTTAAAATCATCTCTCCAATCTCGAGCCAACCCTTGCGAGACCATACTACATTGTACTGTCAAACCACGCTGAATGTCTGAGGGATGTTCTTTTCATTCCACCACAATTACTTTTTTGGTGAGCTTCGGTGACAACCTTAGCCCTGATACTATTTGAGCCAGTTCATTGGCTTCCCAATTTTGGGCTCGAGGAACGTGAATTAATGTTACTATTTCGAACTCCTCTATAATCTGAGAAGCCCCAGCATAATACATCACTAGAGTTGGGCTCATACACTTATACTCGCTAATTAACTGTTTGATGACTAATTGAGAATCCCCCTCTATGACCACATCACAGGCCTTCATTTCTTAAAGAATCTCAAGACCTGCGAGCAATGCTTCATATTCCACCTGGTTGTTAGTACCCTGAAAATTTAATTGAAGAGATAATATCATCTTTATCCCTGTAGGAGAGGTTATCACTATACCGGCCGTAGATGCCTGTTCAGTGCCAGATCCATCAAACTTAAGCATCTAGGGCCACGGATCTACTGAGAACACTAGTAATTCCTGCTCATCTTTAGGGAGCTCGGCTAAGGGATGATCAGCCAAGAAGTTTGCTAATGGTTGGCCCTTTACTAATTTTTGAGATAAAAATATCAAAGAAAATTCTGCTAAGGCCAAACTCCATTTTCCTATACGGCCCATCATGATTGGCCGATTAAGCATGTATTTAATTAGATCAAAATGAGAAACCACATACACAACTACGTTTATTATATAATGCCTTAATTTAATACAAGCATAATATAGTGCCAAACATGCTATTTCCATAGTTGAGTATCTGGTCTTAGTGGAAGTGAAACACCTACTTAAATAATAGACCGCCTACTCACATCCCCCATCAACATTTTAGGCTAACATACAACTTATAGACGTGGTGGTAGAAGCTAAATACAACAGAAATGGGGTGTTCTCCCTCAGAGCTGCTAAGATCAAATATTTTGTCAAGTGTTCTTTAATCTTGTCAAAGGCCGCCTGATGATATCTGGTCCAGGTGAATTCCTCGACATCTTTAAATTTCAAGAATTTGGAAAACTCCTTTGTCTTCCTTGCAAGGCTCGGGATAAAACGCTTGAGATAATTGACCTGCCCCAAGACCCTATGAAGTTCTTTCTTGTTGCCCGGCGCCTTTACCTCCAAGATGGCCCGTTCTTTGTTTTGGTCAACTTCAATCCCCCTTCTGTGGACCAAAAATCTAAGGAAGTTACCTGCAGTTACATCAAAAGCACACTTTAGTAGATTTAACTTAAGGCCGACCTCCCTTATTCGAAGGAAACTCATCCTCAAATGTTCAATATGATCAAGTGCCTTCTTAGATTTTATCATTATGTCATCTATATATACTTCTAGGTGCTTTCCTATCATATCGTGAAAGATGGCATTCATAGCCTGCTGATAGGTGGCCTCAACATTCTTTAGTCTGAAGGGCATAACTACCCATTCGAAAGTTCTAATGGAGCCCAAACACTTGAAAGCAGTCTAGTGATTGTATCTGAAGAAGCAATCCATAAATGACAATAAAGCATTTTTAACTCCAACATCTATTAACCTGTCTGTAATAGGCAT
The DNA here is from genome assembly GCF_029017545.1 of Prosopis cineraria. Lineage (NCBI taxonomy): Eukaryota > Viridiplantae > Streptophyta > Magnoliopsida > Fabales > Fabaceae > Prosopis > Prosopis cineraria. The sequence continues at coordinate 8,422,112 of NW_026555336.1, read as the reverse complement.
AGCATACATATCTTTAGGTGTGACTATGTTTATGTTTTAGAAATCTAAGCAAACTTGCAGTTTTCTATTCTTGTTGATTACTGGGACTATGTTTGAGAGCCACTAAGCATACCTGTAAGGCTACATAAATTCAACCCATAAGAGGCATTTGATCTCCTCCTTTACTTATAGTTCCACTTCTACTAACATTCTCCAGGCGGGCTGTTGGTGCGGTCTATAGTTTGGCTTTATAGGAAGCCTATGTTCGATTAGCTACCTAGCCAGCCCTGGCATTTCATCATAGTCTCATATAAAGTAGTCCTTGAATTCCAACAGTGTTAGCTTGATGGTATCCTTCTGTTCTTTATCTAGTAGTGAGCTAATGAATGTGATCCTCAGCTCCCCTAGGGATTTAAGGTTTACTTCTTCTAGTGGATCTTGGACCTCTGGGGTTATGTCTTTGAATTTTAGAGGTGCAAGGTCTAGCTCATGCAGTTGTGCTATCTTTTGAGTCTCATCGTCATATACAACTTCGGTCCCATAAACCTCGGGTCCGCAGTTTTCTAGTTTCTCCTATAGATTATGCAACCATAACTTTTGGATGGCCGCGGCTACTATGACCTTTCCTTCAATTGCTTTAGTTGTCAACTAGTTCTATTATGGGCTCGCACCTCTATGAGGTTAGAGACACTATAGCATCAGTTGTTGTCCTACATGAAAAGATTCCTTGAGCCTTTCGAAATGTGAACGGGCCCACATCAGCGTCGTAATACCTCGCATCCATGAAGTCAATAGGTGCTGTGAATGGCTTGTCTTCAGCCCAGACCACTTCTACCTCCTCTCCTTTCCATATAAGAAGCATTTGGTGTAGTGAAGAGGGTATGCATTCATTGGCATAAATCCAATCCCGTTCAGGAGAGCCTGGTATTAAGCTATGGTGCTGATCACAAAAAAGGCCATCAGTGACAACTTGGTCCCGACAACAACCTGTAATGGTAGTACGCTGATGACCTTAGATGCAGTCCTAATGAACCTAACAACTGATGCCTTAGTTGACATTAAGTCGTGCTCCTCTTGCCCCATCTTGATCATCATGCGGGCTGGTAGAATGTTCACCACTGAGCCATTGTCAACAAGGACTCTAGTCATTAGTCTTCCATTGAAATGTGCCCTGATGTATAAAGGCTTCAGCTGTTAGGTCATCTTTGCACTGGGTTTCTCCATGACAGCTCGCTTTGGATTTCTTTCCATTGCTTGCAAAGTGATTTGGCAGACAGGCTCAACAATCTTTTCTTTCTGTGCTTGTGTGCTTATAGGCTCGTTCTCTTCCTCTTCTCTTAGATCTATTGAGAAATACTGATATAGGCCTGTCTGTGTTGGCCCCAAGGAGTTCTTCTTCTGCTAGCTCTAAGGATTGCCAGTAGTGGATCAGAATTGAGAAAGTAACGTTAACGAGACAACGCAGCAGAGGTTAAGCAGTATTTTTCCAATGTGAATGGTCCCCTTTTTCTGGCTTTTGGCCTCACTTCCTTCATTTTAATCCCTGATGGACTTTCTTCTGAACTTGCTAGCCTCTTATTGAATGTCGGGGCTATCCTGTACATTAATTTTTTATTGCTCAAGGCACCTCTGTGTAGCCGGTTTTCGCTGAAGACATCGCTTCTGGGTTCTTGTTAAAGCAGCTGGGAATTTTTTGTGCCTCACAACTCTCCATTTCAAAAGTGGTATGTTACCAGGCAGCATAACGAACCTACCTTAACCCTGAGCAGCTTTTGGTTTTGAAGAGAGCTATATGTTATTTTCTGATAGCATTAATGGTGGTAACGGTAGGCTATTAGGGCCTACATCCCAGCCCATTAGTGTCCCCACGAAGGGTTTGCCTGATCTAGGGGGTGTTGAGTACTTTATGAAGAAGTTAAATTTGCTAGATGGTTCCCCTAAGCGATCCCAAACCACCTTAGATCCATCTAGTTCTGTCATCACTAATCCCCCTGGGCCAACATCCCATCCTGAGGGTCGTTGACATTTTTCTTCTTTTTCTGCTGACTGTCTCCATTCTGGGTTTCCCCCAAACAGTCCCAAACTACTTTAGAGCCATTTGGGCCTTTTATGTTCTACCCCTCTGGGCTTACATCCCATTTAGAAGACCTGTTCTTACTGGACCAGTCCGTATGAAATAATTCAAAAACATAGAAGGGAGAGTTCAATCACCTTTTTATGAAATAATTCATAAACATCACATAATATGCCTAACTCTTACTTGTATCAGTATTTTAGATCTATTACAAATATCACATTTCACAAACTCACTCCTTAGGGCCCAAAATATACTTACAACTCACAAAACACATAGTGCAAGTAAGAACTAAAATGAATTAATGCTAGTTGGCACTTTCAATCATCATATACACATAATTATTTAAAATAAAAGAAGCCTACTATAAGAAGACAATCCTTTTCCTCTGACTATTCTCCTATATCCAATCTTCTTGAGCTATTTCTTATAATATTGAAAATAATGGAGTGAGCACAACCACTCAATAACTAAGGTCCAACTAGCTTATATTAATGCATGCCAATTAGTTTAAATGCAAGTGGCAAGTTATTAAACGAATTCAGAACATGAAAATGTTCAAGAATATAACTCAATGTATAATTCTCATTAATACATACACATGACATAGTGATCAACAATAATTCATAAAATATGTTTCAAGAGTTTACAACCTCATCCTTAATTCACAATGATACAATTCATAAAATAATTAATTAAATAAGTGCCACTTCATGAAGAACAAGGTTTTTATACAAGTTATTTCACTAGGGTCACAATGTAGTAACCATGTGCCCTTTCTCACTATATGCATGATCACACCTCCTTTATATCCTCTTTATTCTTCTGACATGACACCGTGGGCTATAGCACATTAGGATAGTCTATAATTTGGGACTTTCCTAACCTAAACACTTGTGAAAGGTTACCCAACTAAGGTTTTTCTAACTCACTTGTGAAACATAATTTCCCCCATTTTCTCACACTATGAGGCATCATACTCCTTAGACTAGCTTTCTCATTGAACCAGTGGATAGTTAGCTAGGTTTGAGTGTCTCATTGAACTAGTAGGACAGTCTATCATTAAATAAGTAGGACAATATGTATATAAACAATCCAAGCAAGCCATTAACTCAGATGGAAGTCCTACCATGTGGATTTAAATCTTTACTCGTCTACCTAGGCGAACTCTTACCTCTCAAAATCATGCGATGTATATTCATGCATTAACTTATAACACGCTAGAATTCACTATGCAAATATGCATAACAACATTATTATACCCATTTTATACACGGTAATCAAATCAAGATACATGAGTCAATTATTTAACTCCTCTTTATTCATTGAACTCCTTACACTTACTTATCATTAAACTCCTCAGTAATATGTATATTCATGAAACTTCTCATAGTACACACAATCATATAATTCTATTTATATATAGTCATTGAACTCCTTTAATAAATAATTCATTGTACCCTAATACAATTCACCTTATTGAACTCCAATTTAAAATAAGTCATTGAACTTCATATTTTCATAATCATTGTAATTCATTAGATAACCACCTCATAGAGGGCTTTTCAAACAAAACATGCCACATTTGCATTTCAATAAATCTCACATAATTCAATTATCAAATGTGAGTCACTAAACTAATTAATACACAAAAGTACAAGATAGAATTTTTCCTGTTATTTCAAATTTTTGAGAGGTTAAAGATTTCACCCCTCAATTACCCACTCCCTAAGCTTCCAAGAAGCTTGAATGGTGCTAATATGGTTTTTCTACAAGCATTTACAATATGATTAATCAATATCCATGGTTGAACTAATTTTCACTATTAACTTAACACTTTTTCATGCTCAAGATTCATTTTTTCTACTTGTATAAAAATACCCATAAGGTTTCTTAGATTCCTTTAACCCTCGCTAACATCATTGAGCTCTTTAATGGCCATTAATAGAATCACATTGTCCCAACTACCACATTTATGGGGAATTTTTGGATATTTAATGCTCCCCAACCACCAATCATCATAACTCCATAAATACCCAGTTTCATTAGCTCAATCTACTTCTATTAACTCTAGTTAAGTCAATAAGTTTGGACCCATAATTTATATGAACTGAAAATTACCATTATTAACCAAACCCTAAATTTTAACATCAAGAAAATAGAAGAAGATAGGAAGATTGGAATGTAAGAAGCTTACCTTTAATGTTTATGAGCTCCAAAATACTCCCAATAGTCAATTTTCTCAAGCCCTAGCATAGCTTTTTAGATTCTCTCTCAAATCTCTCCCTTTCCTCTCATTTTTGTGTGCTACACACAGACTTATTTTTGCAAAAAAAGTGTCCATGCGTCGTGGTGGATGCACAATACATCACGGTGCATGGCATAAAAAGGGCTTCCCTGGGCTTGTCAGCATACATGCACCACGGTAACCTAATCCACAAGCTATGACGCATGGCATATAATCTTACCCTTCAATTTTTTCTTCCTCTTTTCACCTCCGGGTAACCTAATTCTCCTTTGAATCCACTTTTAGAGTTAAACACATAATCAAACATGCCTGTTAGGCTTCTCTGGCCACATACCTCGCTAATACACTTAATTTCCTTAATCAAATTTTAATAACTGCATTAAAATTTGAGGATGTTACAGTTTCTAGACAAACTATGTCACCCTTTCTCACGTGGTGGTGTGGTTTCCCAAGCATATGTCTTACATGGTTGGGAAACCACATCCTCCTTTAGTTAGTAGGGGTGTGGTTTCTTTAGAAACCATGTCGCTTCAACCAAATGGGGACATAGTTTATAGGAAACCATGTCCCCATTTGGATACTAGTGACATGGTTTCCCAGATAACACATCCCCCTTTTGTAAAATGAGACATGGTTTTTACTATTTTTTAATATATAGTTTGCATTTGCTTTTACAATCAAAATAGAACCTATAAAAGTATACCACATCAACAGCCATTCATATAGCCAATGTCCAATAAATAGCAGCATATCATCACAACAAAAGATACCAAATTATACATACTAATGGAACAACAAAACCATTGTCACCTATTTAAGTGTCAATATCTACAGCTAAATTCCAAATAACTACCTCAATACACTAGTGTTTATATCCTTCTAACTTTCCTATTTCTCTAGCTAAAATCCTAATTTAATGAACAAACTATGAAATCACTATGTAAATAGCTCATGAAGAAGATAACCTGCCAAATTATTTCAAATCTTACTTATGTCTTCACTGGTATAGGGGTACTCATTGTCAAAAAGCTACAGACTTTTATCAGATATTCATTAGATATCTAAATTCTAAAGCCTCACAAAACTATTATTATTAAAATAAATAACAATGTAACTTATTATGTGTAAATTTTCATTAGTTCCAAATTAAATAATCTCATACATATAACAGATAATATAATATTGGCACTCTGTACTCCTTATTTGGCGATGACACTGGAATTTAAAAGATCAAATTATAAGTACAATATTTCAGTTCCTAAGGCACCCTTGAGATTTTTTCACTAAATGCAACAAGATTAAATCAAGGTCTTCGTAGCCTTAGTACTGTACAAACTGCTTAATAAGTCTAAAACTCTCCCCCTTATAAAGGTGATAACAAATTCTTTTAAGCTCCTTGAGCTTAAATTACTCTAATTTGAGTGTGAAATATAGAGACAAATAAAGTTAGTTCAATAATGAATCATTATTGTAATAAAACTCTCTCTTTAGAGTGAATATATAATTAATGAAGCTCTCAAAATAATAAATGTAACATAAAAACATTGTTAGAGAATAAATGCATGTAGTTAGCTCAATTAATTTCACTAAGTTTTTGCTTTATAAATGAGTCCTCTTTATAATTGATTCTTGAAATAGATATGTTAGACTCATATATTTGTTGTTGAATAATTTGTCTTTGTTTCCTCTAAGTTTTCATTATTTGAGGCAATAAAACGTTACTTTCTAGTGGGTTTACATATTGTTGGTGTCTTAAGGAAAGTAACAGTTATATGCATTAAATTCTCTAACAAAAGGTAAAAGAAAAGTAATACCGATAGAACAAAGATATACAAGTAGAAGTAATTAAAAAAATATTAAATAATAATAATAATAATAATAATATAGTAATAATAATAATAATAATAATAATAATAATAATAATAATAATAATAATAATTTCAACCAAGATAGTATTTAAGAGTGTTCTAGAATGATAAAGAAGTAAATCACAAGTCTTTAAAGTTAAAAATATTAGTGTTTAGGAATCCATCACATCAGTGGAAATTCATGCAGAAATGTCAAGAATACAAAAGACAAAGACATTTTATTTGGATAGGAAAGAATTATATAGATAGGATATTGACATATTGGTAGGAATGACATATATTGGTATGTCCAAGAATTAGTGTAGCATATTTAAATTAGACTATTTCAAGGTGAAACAATTTATGGACAAGAAATAATTCAATTAATTATTTCAAAGATAGAAAACATTTGAGGATCAGGAAAGTCAAAGAGTTTTACACATAAACACCTAATTTCCTTAAATTTGCTAATGATTCTTACTGCAAATACAAACTTTTCCATTTTTATAATTATCAAAACCAAGGTTCAACATAATGTTGAATATGAATTGTCTTTTTCTTTGTGAATTGGCACAAGCTATAGGTTAGTGTAAGTTCAAAGCAGCTACTAGGCAGATGTTCTGCAAACATTGGCTTGAAACATGTTCTAAGTTAATGATTAGAAAAATTAGTCAAAAATAATAAAATTAATTTTTTTTACAAATTTTAAAATTACCCTTAATTAAATTAAAGCTTATTTAAGCTAATAGTAAAATAGAACAAGGGCATTTTTAAAAGAATCACAAATATTACATCAAAATTTATAAGAAGTGTTGTATTAATGATCTATATATAGATAAGGTCTTATAAGTATAAATAAGATTGGAGGTAAGTATATTTTAATAGCCTAAGCTTTTGTGAAACCTAATGAATCATGGGGTAAAATCAACCTTCAACCTTTTTCATTAAACAATCCAAAGTTCTTCACCTTGTTCACTAAACAATCTGAATCTGGAAGCCAAAGTTATTAAACAATTTAAGTTGTATAATTGTATGAATCTTTAAGCAAGCATCAAAATAATTGATCTATACACTTTTAGTCGTGAAATTTGCTATTTTCTAATCCCTCTTTCCTTTTAAACTCTAATCTTCTCTAAATATCGTCCCAATATTTGATTTGAACTCACAGAGACATAGAGAACATACAAAGACAAAAAGGAAGGTCAAATAAGAGACATAGAAAGAGCTTAAAATTGAAAAGACACTAGTGCAGAATTTAAATTTTACAGGGGACTTTTAACATTGATTAACACGCACTCACTATTAAAAGTAGAGACGGTAGCATTTGTATAATTTTAAAGAACTTTCAATAGCAAGTGAAAGCCACCCGCTGTTAAAACTCAACTTTCAACAGCGAGTGCAAGCCACTCGCTATTGAAAATATTAATTAAAAAATAAAAAACCTACACTTTCAACAATAGGTGGCCTCCACTCAATATTGAAAGAGGAATTTAAAAAAAAACGTACACTTTCAACAAAGGTTAGGCCACCTGCTATTGAAAGAGGAATTTAAAAAAAAATAAAAAAAATATAAAAACCTCCACCCATTATTGAATAGCTATAATTAAAAATAAATAAATTGTTTATATTCAACAATGGGTGACATGTCACCGCTGTTGAAAGTCCAACTTTCAATAGTTGGTGATGTGTCATCCATTGTTGAAAATGATTCAAATTTTTTTAAAAAATAAAAAACCCACCCCCTCAATTATTCATCATATTCCTCCTCCTTCCCACCCCTCCCCCTCACCATCGCTCGTCACCCTTACTTCCATCTCCTTGTTCCATTATTCAACCCCTCCCCTATACTTCCCTCATACTGTCACCCCCTCCCCCGTACCTTGCCCCACCTCCCCTCAACCCCCCTCACCCAGTCCCCCCACACCCCATCGCCCCCCAAGTCCCCCACCTTGTTAATCCCCCTCCCCTCTCCCACAGCGCCCCTTAGTCCCCCAACCCCCACTCCCTCAACCCCATTGGCCCCCTCTCCCCCCCACAATGACCCTACCCCATTAAGCCCCCTCCCTTCCCCCTCAACCCCCCTAAGTCTCACCCACCCATCGCCCCCCTCCCCTCCCCCTCAATAGACCTCATCCACTCTCTTCCATTGTTTCATTGCTTTATTGCTTCAAGTACTTTTCTTTTTTTAATAATTACTTTATATAGATTAATTATTATTTAATTATAATTTTATTTTTAATTATTGTTTAAATAATTATTGTTGAATTAATTTTATTATTATTTTTATGTAGAATTGTTGTTGTTGTTGTTATTGGATATCTAATGTTTAGGAAAAATATTTCAAAATTTTATTGATATTAATTGTTGCTAAAAGTACTGTTAGTGGTTTTATAAGGCCTTAGGTGTTGTATGTAATTATTTATTTTGCATAAAATTATAAATTTTCTCTTATAAAATTTTTGGGAGGTCCAATTTTAGAGGAAATTCTACCAAAATTTTTTAAATTTATTATTTTTCCTAAATTAATTAAAATTATAGATTAATTAGGAATTTACATTTTTTGAAATAGTTTGAAGACAATAACATGAACATTAGTTTTATTGTCCTCTAGGTAGTAATATATAGATTATAGTTGGATGAATGCTAGACAAACAAGTGATATGTATGATAATGGTCTGAAGCAGTTTTTGGAATTTATTAAGAAAAATATTGTTGACAATAGTGGAAAATTCTATTATCCTTGTATAAATTGCTTGAATGAGAGGAGACTCAATGTTGTTGAAATAAGAGAACACTTGATTTATGATGGGATTTGCAAGAATTCTACGGTATGAATTTGGGATGGTGAATGATTAGAAAACCGTAGTAGTACGTCTCAATATATGAAAGTTGATAATGATCTTGGTGATGAAGTAGATACGGATGAAGATCAATTGAAGGACATGATCCGTAATGTTAGGAAAGAGGTCTTTGAACGAGCACATGTATATGATAACTTGTGCACTAATGTAGAAAAGCCTTTATATCTAGGGTCTATTGATTTTAGTTTGTTGTTTAGGGTGTTAAAATTAGTTATGTCAAAGGCAAGAGCTAGGTGGAGTGATCAGAGTTTTACATGGTTGCTAGAGTTACTCCAAATAATGCTTCCAAAAGGAAATGTACTACGAAATCATTATTATGATGCTAAGAAGAATGGGTATGAATTTTAAAAAGATACATGCATGTCCTAATGATTGTGTGCTGTATAGAAAAGAGCTTATAAGAGAGGAGAAGTATACAAAATGTGAGGCACCACAGTATAAAGAAAAAGAGGCTTCTACAAAGGTCTTATAGTATCTTTTGATTATACCAAGATTCAAGCGCTTATTTGCGAATACTAATGATGCAAAGAACTTGAGGTGGCATGCAGATGAGAGTATTTTCGATGGAAAATTTTAGACATCTAATCGACTCTCCTCAGTAGAAGAAAATTGATCAATTATTTCCTAAATTTGGCAATGAACTAAGGAACCTGAGGCTTAGACTTTCTACCGATAGAATGAATCCTTATAGTAGTCTTAGTAGTATATATAGCTCATAGCCTATTCTTTTGGTGATTTATAACCTATCCCCTCGGCTATGCATGAAATGGAAGTATATCATACTATCCATGTTAATTTTAGGACCAAAACAACCTAAAAATGACATTGATACTTACTTAAGACTTTTGATTGAAGACTTGAAAGAGCTATAGGAGGTAGGTGTGGATGTATTTGATGCAAATCAAAAGGAGAATTTCAAGTTACATGCTATGATCTTATGCACTATAAATGACTTTCCTACGTATGGAAATTTATCTAAGTATAGTGTTAAGGATCACAAAGCATGTCTAATTTGTAAAGAAGGCACATGCTACCATCAACTTTAACATGGAAGGAAGACAGTCTACTTTGGCCATCGTAGATTTCTTAGATGAGATCACCCTTATCATAAATTAAAGAAAGCTTTTCATAGTCACCAAGAGCACCTTCATACTCTGGATGCTTTAATTGGGGAGCAAATTTATGAACAGGTAAAAGACATTAATGTAATTCTTGGTAAGACTCAAATGAATACAAGTGCCAAAAATATATAGAAAAAAAGGTCTATTTTCTTTGATCTTTTATATTGGTGCTTTCTTGAAGTGAGGCATTGTATTGATATTATGTACATGGAAAAAAAGTGTGTAATAGTATTATTGAAACACTTCTAAACATGCTAGGAAAGACGAAGGATAGTGTGAATGCAAGATTAGATTTAAAAAAAAAGAGAATACGAGGGGACTTACACTTGAGATTAAAAGGTAAGAGGACTTACTGTCCCCTGGCTTCTCAAACATTGTCTAAGGTGGAGAAAATAAGTTTTTGTGAGTGTTTACATGGGATCAAAGTGTCATCAGGGTATTCTTCAAATATTAACAATCTTGTATCGATGAAAGAGTTGAAACTGATAGGCTTAAAGTTTCATGATTGTCATGTCTTGATGCAACAATTATTACCAGTGGTAATTCGAGATATATTGAAAGAGGATTTAAGGCACACAATAACTAAACTTTGTTTTTTCTTCAATGCAATATACAATAAAGTTATTGATCCCCTCAAATTAGATGAGTTGGAACAAGAAGCTTGTATTATGTTATGTCAACTTGAGATGTACTTTCCTGCTTTATTTTTCAACATTCTGATATACTTAATAGTTCATTTGGTGAGGGAGGTTAAAATGTGTGGCCTTGGCTACTTACGATAGATGTACCCAGTTGACAGATATATAAAAATATTGAAAGGGTATATAAAGAATCCTTACCACCTTGAAGCATTTATTGTTCAAAAATATGATGTTGAAAAAGCTATGGAGTTTTGTCCTGATTATTTGTCTAATATAGAACCAATTGGACATCCTAAATCTCGTCAAGAGAGGAGGCAATTAGGTCAAGGCACATGTGAGGTATCAATAAAGAGCATGAAACGTGAAAAGGTGCAAGAAGTATATTTATATATCTTGAATAATATTGATGAAGTTTGAAGTTACATAGATACCCATAAAGAACTTATAAGGGTAGAATACAATTAGCTAAGAATGACTAAATAGAGGTTCTTAAAAGAGCACAATAGGACTTTTGCAGACTAGTTCAAACAACAAGTCTTAAATGAGGATAATGTTTCTAATATCATTAAATGGTTAGCAGAGGTTCCTAATGTAGATGTAATATGCTGGAGTGCATAATATATTAATAGGATTCATTTTATACAAGGTCTCTTTATGAGAAGAGTATTGTATAAAATAGTAGAGTTATGATAGTGCCTGAAGCTTTGTACTTCTCAAGTAAGAAATATAAGAATCCAAAAATGGTATTCATGCCTTATTTTGAAATTATTGAAGAGATTTGTGAAATTGATTATACCAAATTTAGAGTGCTTGTTTTCAAATACAAGTAGGTTGATATCAATAGCATGCAATATGATAAGTTAGGATTTACATTGGTTGATCTTAGAAAACTAACTTATAAGGAGGAGCCATTTATTATGGCAAACCAAGCAAAATAAATTTTCTATGTTATGGCAAATAAAAGTTAGTTAATAGCTCTCGAAGGAAAAAAGGTGATTGATAGTGAAGATAAGAATGAAACAGGCTTCGATATCTCTGAAACTCCACCTTCTCATCAGGACTACCCAATTTGAACGTAGATAAGATAGATGACGAACATGTCACACAAAATGATCACTATGAAGGGATATAGGAGAATATCTCTATATGAATTTAATTTTTAAATTAATGTTAGCTTAGAATTATGCTTTATTTATAATTTTTTGTATTTTATTTATTTTGTATTATTTGAATTATACTTTATTTACAATTCTTTGTTTTTTATTTTTAGGAACATGGAGAAAAATTAGAGTGGACTTATAAACAGTGGTCTGAGCCAACCATCTACAGAGGTTACTCAGAGCTAGTTGATTACTGAGTTTGCTCATAACAGTGACAATGATCCTAGTCAGAGCCAGTCAGTAAGGAGGGGTAGGTGAGGAACACAATTGAGAGAGCTGACCTTAAGTAGGTACATTAGCCATAGATTACTAATTGAATTTGACTGACGGTAGAAATCGTGAGGGCCAAATAAGGCCAAGTTTGCCAGCTATCTTGGACTCCTGTCACGAAACAAGCCTAGTATCTTACATGAAGATTGGCTTGATGTGCCAGAACTTGTGAAGGAATAGATTTGGAAAAGCATTCAGGTATATCATTACAAAGTTATAAACATTTGTAATTATTATGTGTAAAATACTAACTATTATTAATTTTAGCTCACCTACAATGTTCTGAATGATGAAGCATGTCGAAGACAGCTAATAAAATATTATGGGGAACATTGGAGAGGTTTCAAGACTAACCTTGCAATGAAATTTGTCTATATCGAGTTGAAAGAAGGTCAGCCTCATTCTAATCCTCTCGAGACATATCAATTTTTGGATGAACAAACTTAGAAAGAATTCTACAGGATTTAGACTTCTGAAAAAGCTATAGTTAGTCAATTTCTAATTGATTTAATTATAGTTATTTTATTCAATTGATTATATTAATTTGTTAATTTTTTATTAATAAGAAAAACAGGCAAAAGGTAAAGAAATTGCTTGGAAAAATGAATGCTCCCTCACGATGTCTCATGGGGGTTATGATCGTGTTGACAATATTTTGATAGATGAGAAGTTGAAGAAGAGAGAAGAAGAAGTTAAATTCGATCCTTCTATTCTCTTATCCCCACCATCGCTTATTTCTCATGAGAATAAATAGGGATATGGTCATCAATATAAGAAGGGAGGGTATATATTCGAGAAGGCATGTGAGGTTGTCGAAATGATTGTAAGTAACATTTAATTCTTTAATTTTTTTTATTCAATTACTAATATAGAATGTTATAATATTTTTTTTTTTTGTTATAAGAGGCTCTTAAGTAATAACAATCTCAAGGATATTTCATTCTAGAGGGTAGAAATGACATTTTGGTGGTTGCTACTAGTAAGCCAAAGCATCCGAGACACATTAGAGATGTTGCATTTGGTATGGGAATTAGAGGTTACTTTGGAGCACATTATGACAAAGTTTAGAATTTTCACAAGGTTAAAATATTCTAGAAGCTTCTGAAATGATCCAGGATAATCAAGAAGGCATTTGAGTCTTCTGGGATACGCTGGTATGACCTTGAAAGACCTAGATATCTCTAGAATAGTATGGAAAACACTTGATGTATCTAAATCATTCTAGGGATATCCTACTCTTGTACATTTTAGAAGTCCCATTGTAAATATCAAGACATTCCTTATAGATATTTCTATAGAAATATCTAGAGATAGAATATACACCGTTAAATCGAATCAATCCCAACCGTCCATTAAGGAGGTGGGAATTTTCTAGAAAAAGGGGGAAGCTTATAAATACCACCTCACCTCTCATTTGTAACTACTCAAGAAAAGTAGTAAAGCTCTCAAAGTTTATTCACTCAAACTCTCTACTCTCTACTCTCTACTTGTGCATCTAGCTCTCTTAGTCTTTTTGCCTACTTTGTAGGTTCGGCTGACTTAGTCACGATCAAGAGGTTGATCAAGCTAAGGCTAGCACGATTTAAGAAAAGGGAAGTTCTAAGGCTGTGACAATGTGGTATCAGAGCCAAGGTCCTAGGAAGCTGTGGTTTCGATAGATACTCATAGGCAAGGATGTTGGGTGTGACTAAGGAGACTCTTGCTAGCGATGAGGAGAGGGGAAGGGAATCCCAACCTCCACACTAAGGTGGTAAGAAGGCACGAGGCACTAGTAAGGTATGTTCAGAAGACCTTACTGTTCTCTCCATAAAAATTAAGGCTTTAGAAAATAGTGGGTAGAGTAGAGAAGGTTGAGGGTGATATGGGCACGTTGGAGGACCATACTCTCAAAGAACTTGATGAGTTAAAGAGTAGTATGGATACCTTACAAAACTCTGAGGATCAATGAGAGGATGCCATGAAATCCTAGGAGGCAAAGGTGATGGATGCCATCACCACAATGCAACAACAGCTCAACACTCTCAAGACTTCCTTAGAAGAAAGAGGAAGAAACCTACTATTGGATGGAAATGGTGGAATAAGGAAAGTCAAGTTAGACCTTCCCAAGCCTAAGGAATTCAAGGGGGTACGAGATGTTAAGGAAGTTGAGAACTTCTTGTGACAAATGGAATGTTATGTCGACACCTTGGGGATGATTGATGATCAAACCAAGGTGCGTACCACTACTTACTTCCTTACAGACAATGCCATGCTTTGGTGGTGAAGGAAGCATGCAGACATGGACAAAGGGCTTTGCACAATCAATACTTGAGAAGATTTTAAGAAAGAGTTGAAGAGGCAATTCTACCCAAAGAATGTGGTCTATGAGGCACGAAAGAAATTAAGGGATCTCAAACATAAGACCACTATCTCTAACAATGTACGAGACTTTACTTCTTTAACACTTCAAATTCCCAATCTGAGCAGTAAAGAAGCTCTCTTCTATTTCATTGATGGTCTCCAAAATTGGACCAAGCATGAGCTATAACGGCGTGACGTGAAGACCGTTGATGAGGCAATCACAGTAGCTGAAAGTCTCATAGAGTATCATAAGGAAAAAGGTGAGTCCTCTAAACCCAAGTCTTCTAAACCTAAGCCTGGAAAAGGTAGGGAGATAAGGGCAAGGGGACATCTAAAGGGGGTGATAGCAGGTCCCCACAGAAGAAACAACCTGAAGGATAAAAGAAGACCTTCAAGGACCAAACTGGATGCTTTGTGTGCAAAGGCCCGCATCAGATGAGAGAATGTCCTAAGTTAGGTATGTTGGCAGCCATAATGGAGAAAACTGAAGAAGAGGAGCTTAATACGGAGATAGGGTCTTTACGACTCCTTAATGCTTTAAAGGTCAAACCCCTACCAAAGAATTCTAAAGGTAAGGGTTTGATGTACATAGATGGGAAGCTAAACAGATCACCTGTCACCATGATGTGTAACACTGGAGCTACCCATAATTTTATCACTCTGGAAAAGGCTAAGAGAATAGGTCTCAAGGTGGTGCAGGAGGGAGGAAGTCTAAAGGCAGCTAACTCACCTTCTAAGCAACTATATGGCATAGCACAAGGAGTTGAGCTATGTTTGGGGAGCTGGAGTGGTAAGATAGACTTCTCCGTAGCTCCTATAGATGACTTCAAGGTCGTGCTAGCACTTAAGTTCTTCAGGCAGGTAAACGATTACCCCATGCCCTATTATAATTTACTTTGCATACTCGAGAAGGAAAACCCTTGCTTTGTGCTTGCAAGAAGAGTGAATGGTGGACACCAACTCTCGGCCTTGCAAGTCAAGAAGGGATTAAAGAAGGGAGAGGCTACGTACTTGGTGGCACTAAAGGAGATTGACCCTAGGGATAAGGTCAAGGAAGAAGTCCCTCTCATAATTGCCCATATCTTGGTAGAGAACCAAGACATTATGCCTATTGAATTGCCCAAGAAGCTTCCACCACATAAAGAGGTGGATCATGAGATCGAGTTAGAATTGGGAACTCAGCCACTGGCCATGGCACCATATCAAATGGCACCACCCGAGTTGGAGTAATTAAGGAAGCAACTAAAGGAGTTGATCAACACAAGTTTCATCCATCTATCAAAAGCAACCAAAAGAAGCAAGATGGGTCCTTACGCCTATGCATCGATTACCGAGCTCTCAATAAGGTAACCTATTCCTTTGATAGTTGACTTATTTGATCGCCTAGGAAAGGCAAAGTACTTTTCCATGTTAGATCTAAGGTCTGGGTATCATCAAGTTTGAATTGCTAAAAGAGATGAACCCAAGACCACTTGTGTGACACGATATAGGTCTTTTGAGTAGTTAGTCATGCCTTTTAGACTAATCAATGCACCAGCCACATTCTGTACTTTGATGAATAAGATCTTTCATCCTTATCTCAATCGGTTCGTGGTGGTATACTTAGATGACATTGTCGTCTATAGCAACACGCTGGAGGAACATGCTAAACACCTCCAGATTGTGTTCAAGACCCTTCGTAAAAATGAGCTTTATGTGAAGAAGGAAAAGTGCTCCTTTGCTTTGAAGGAAGTCTCCTTCTTGGGACATGCCATCTCATATGATTGCCTCAAGATGGATGAGAAAAAGGTACAAGCTATAAAGGAATGGGAGCCTCCAACATGTGTGGCTGAGCTGCGGTCCTTCCTAGGATTAGTAAACTATTATCGGTAAGGCTACTCGGCAAGAGCTGCCCCTCTCACAGAGTTGTTAAAGAAGAATAAATGTTGGCCTTGGACGGAGGAGTGCCAACAAGCCTTTGAGGACTTGAAGGCGGCTATCATGGGAGAACCAGTATTGACACTTCCTGACTTCTCCAAACCCTTTAAGGTACATACTGATGCCTCTGATTTTGCTATAGGAGGTGTCCTAATACAAGAGAGGCATCCTATTGCCTTTGAAAGTTGCAAGCTAAATGATACCGAGAAGTGGTACACAGTCCAAGAAAAGGAAATGATGGCTGTAGTCCATTGCTTGCGTACTTAGAGGCATTACTTGTTAAGGGTAAAGTTTATCATCAAGATGGACAATGTGGCCACTAGTTACTTCCAGACTCAAAAGAAGTTGATGCCAAAGCAATCAAGATGGTAAGACTTCTTGGCTAAGTTTGACTATGTGTTGGAGTATAAGCCAGGAGCAGCTAATGTCATTGCCGATGCTTTAAGTCGAAAGGCAGAACTAGCAACCTTGACCCAAGTTAGTGGGGACTTGGTCGAAAGATTAAAGAAGGGGTGGCCCAGGATCTCATAGCCCTATAGCTAATGGAACTAGCAAAAGAAGGGAAGAGTAAGAGATTCTGGGTGGATAATGACATCCTCTACACTCTAAGAAGGCACATGTATGTCTCTAAATGGGCAAACCTAAAGAAGGAGCTGATCAAAAAGTGTCACGACTCTAAATGGGCAGGTCACCCAAGTCAAAGGCGCACTTTAGCTTTGCTAGAAGCAGCCTATTATTGGCCTCACATGAGGGAGGATGTGGAACTTTATGTGAAGACTTGTCTTGTATGCTAACAAGACAAGGTGGACAATTAATTGCCTAGAGGACTGCTCAAACCCTTACCTATGCCGGGCCAACCATGGGAAAGTGTTTCCTTGGACTTCATCTCAGCATTACCTAAGTTAGAAGGATTCGGATCTATCATAGTGGTAGTAGATCGATTCTCCAAATATGCAATTTTTATAGCTACCCCAACGGACTGCACAGCTGAGGAAGTAGCTCGAATGTTTTTCAAAAATGTGGTAAAGTACTGGGGCCTTCCTAGAACTATCATCAGTGACAGAGATCTACGGTTCACAGGAAAGCTGTGGACAGAATTGTTCAAACTATTGGGGATGGAGCTACACTTCTCAACTAGCTTTCATCCTCAAACAGACGTGCAAACTGAGAGGGTGAATGCTTTACTTGAGTGCTACTTGCAGTACTTTGTTTGTGCCAATTAGAAGGATTAGGTTAAGTTACTTGATGTGGCTCAGTTCTCCTACAACCTATAGAGGAGCGAGGTGATAGGAAAGAGCCCATTTGAGATTGTGATGGGGCAACAACCAATCACCCCACATGCCCTCGCAACCTCTTATAAAGGTAAAAGCCCTGGAGCTTTTAACATGGCTAAGTCTTGGCAGGAACGGGCAGATAAAACAAGATTATTCCTTATAAAAGCTGCTAAGCAGATGAAGAAGTTTGCAGACAAATAAAGGCATGCAATGGAATTCCAAGTGGGAGACATAGTAATAGTGAAAATTCTCCCACAACAATTTAAAGCCTTCAGATCAGTACACAAGGGCCTCATTTGCAAATATGAAGGTACTTATAAGGTAATTAAGAAGGTAGGGAAAGTCTCATATAAATTAGATCTCCTTACTAATTTAAAGATTTATCTTGTCTTCCATATTAGCATGTTGAAACCTTATCATGAAGATCAGGATGACCTAACGCGAGGAACATCATCACGTGCCCCACCGACCATCATCAAGGTATATGATTGAGGAGTTGAAGAAATACTTAGTCACCAAGTTGTGTGAAAAAGAGGTGTGGCACCAGACACACAATACTTGATCAAGTGGAAGGGATTTCCAGAGAGTGATGCGACATGGGAATCTCAAAGAGATCTTTAGAGATTTGAAGAAATACTTCATTCCTATAGAGATGATGCCGTGACGAGGACGTTACTCGAATAGGTGGGGGAGAATGTGACAAAGTTATAATTTCACGAGGTTAAAATATTTTAGAAGCTTTCGAAACGATCCAGGATAATCAAGAAGGCACCAGAGTCTTCTGGGATACGCTGGTATGATCTCAAAAGCCCTAGATATCTCTAAAATAGTGTGGAAAACACTTGATGTATCTAGATCATTCTAGGGATATCCTACTCTTGTACATTCTAGAAGTCCCCTTATAAATATCGAGATATTCCTTATAGATATTTTTATAGAAATATCTAGAGATAGAATGTATACCGTTAGATCGAATCAATCCCAACTGTCTATTAAGGAAGTGAGAATTTTTTAGAGAAAGAGGGAAGCCTATAAATACCCCTTCACCCCTCATTTGTAACCACTCAAGCAAAGTAGTAAAGCTCTCAAAGTTCATTTACTCAAACTCTCTACTCTCTATTTGTGCATCTAGCTCTCTTAGTCTCTTTGCCTACTTTGTGGGTTCAGCTGACTTAGTCACGATCAAGAGGTTGATCAAGCTAAAGCCGGCACGGTTCAAGAAAAGGGAAGTTCCAAGGCCGTGACAACATGCACGCCCTAGTAGCTCAAGTATTGTTACGAGAGAGGAGCTGAAAAATGTAATAATAAATGTAAGGCAACAAACAATAAAGGAGGCTGAAGCTTCTTTTAAAGCTCACTTGGAAGCCCAACTTGCAAAAATGAAAGAGGAGATGATGACCTTTATGTCCTCACGACAAGAGATGACTACTAATGCACCTCATACACAATCACCTAGATTTTATAGCACAAAAGAGAGTAATGTTCTCAAATGTAAATCAGAGGGTCCTTCAGTGAGAAACATAGGTGAACCATGTGAGCTATATTTAGAGGATCCTGATAGACGTTTGGTTGCTCTTGGCAACGTTCATACTTTGGGACAAATCATCTACTATAAACAAATGCAACAAGATCAAGTCAGAGTAGTAGTAGAAGATGTAAAAGTAGCAGATGCACTCATCCCATTCCCTATTGATGAGGTCAAGACTGTGTCCAAAGCTGTTGGTACTTTTATCATGTGGCCTAAGAGACTTATGAGTATAGTTCAAGATGAGGTACATTTTATTAAATATTTCATACATCTTATTAAATATTTCTTTCTTATATTGTTTTTTAATTAACCATCTCTTGCCTTTTCAGCTTTCCTTGCTAAATAATCTCCTGTCGAAACTTCCATAACTCCAACCACTGCAACCACCGCAGTTGACTCCTCTCTAACAAATAATTTTATTGGCTTACGATAAATTATTTGAAGAAAATTTTTTTTACAAAGGAAAAGGATGTTGTGGGTATGGAGAGTCCAGTGATAATTGAACGAGAATATTTGAATCGGCTTAACTCAAAAAGTTAGCTTACCACAGCATCAATTGAGCTTTTTATGTTGTAAGTATGTTTTACTTAAAAATAATGAACTTATCAAGATTGGTCAACTAACATAGTTGCATTATCGAAGGTAGCTCCACCATTTATGCATTACATCGGGCAAAGGTGATCATTTTAGATTTCTTTGCCCTCATCATATGATGGAGAAAGGGAATACTCCTAAAATAAGACCCCAGTACTTCTAGCAATGAATATGTGAAGTTAAAAAGGATGTTTTCATTGCTCCATATGTGCATTCATAAGGACTAATTTACGATTGATAGTTTTTTTTTGTTAAATGTGGACTTCTTCTAATATCTCACTATATTTTGGAGGGACCACTGGCAACTGATTGTTCTTTTATTAAAGAGTAACACAGTCCTCTTCTTATACTCCCTCCATTACGAACCAAACAAGGACAAAAAAAAAGAAGATAGACTCATAAGTGTACTTATATAAAAACTATTAATTTTTATTGATATATTAGTTACAAATCTCGTGATGTTGATTATAAGGCAATGAAAACATATCAAACGATGGTCCTGAAAAAGCACCCACATAAACTAAAAGATCTTATGTGGATTGAGCTAAAGGTAAGTTAAAACTAACACTTTATTAACATATTCAGTTGTCAATATTTATTATCAATTCTCAATTGTTTGTGTGTGTGTGTGTGTGTGTTTTTTTTTTTATATATAGAGTCACAAGCAACCACTAAAGAGTAGTTTGCGTGACGTATATGTGATGAGGCATATGCTCAACATCATCACATTGAGAATGATTGAATTTACAAATGAGGTAACTATATTTTTTAAAGCTAGTTTTATTGTTAATTGCATTAATTGGTTAATATTTTAATTGTAATTTTATACTTTAATATAGATGTTTGACATTGCAAATCCATTTTTTGAGGAAGAGGTTGACAACATCCTCACACATTAAGCACAATATTTTGTGAATGATATATGAGGTTTAGGTAGTTTTTTAGGAAATTGTATAAGACAATTTGAGTTTTGTATTATTTTGTATAGAATTGTATTGAAATTTGGATTATTTATATGTACTTGAATTAGATGGCTGGCAATAAATTGTATAAAATATTTTTATTTGCAAGAATTGGGAAAATAACTAAAAACAGAATATTTTTTAAAAAAAAATCAACTGCTATTAAAAGTCTTCTTTTAAAAAAAAATTCAGCAAGCAACTTTCAATGGTCGACATAAACCTGCTATTAAAAGTTTACTTTTAACAACAGTTGGATAACCGTTGTTGAAAGTCACATACTTTTAACATCTCATGAAACAATAGCAGATATAGAACTACTGTTAAAAGTGTTCTTTACACGCTGTTAAAAACCTATCTTGTAATAGTTAGAACTCTAAATGACCAATGTTGTCATGAAGTTGAAGAAGCAAATCAACAAAGAATGTTTGCATGTGAGCTGGTTCTGGGTTCCGGATTTCGTTGTAAAATGAAATAAGTTTTGGGTTTTGCATTTTTGGATTTCATTGAATAAGTTGAGATTCTAGGTTTGAAGAAGATCAACACAAGAGGTTTTGGGATTTTGTTCTTGTTTGGCTTTGGGTTCTATTCAAAATTGATGGGTTAGGGATTTAAATTTAAAAGATTATATAGGACAATTCTCTTAAGTAACCATCCTATAAGTTAAAGATGTAGAGGATGATTACTGAGCAAAACTGTCCTCTTTGCATTCATATCTTCATATTTAAAAAAAATTCAATTTTTTAATTTCCAAAAACCATTATAGGATGGTTGCAAAATAAAGCATCCTATATTATTAACTATGTAGGATGGTTTGATTAGTAACCCTCTTATAAGTGTTTTAACATTACACATGCCATAGCCTATACCTGCTCATATAGGATAGTTTTAAATACAACCATCCTATACAGTGACGGAGTCAGCAACCTGAGTCAGGAGGTGCGGAGTAATTTAACAAAAAAATTAATATTTTTTAAAAATAGTAATAATTATGCTAGGCTTAAAATTATAATAATATAAATAAATTTATCATCATTTTTCATTTTAAAAAATCATATTCAATAAGTTGATATGCTCTTTTATTACAAATATGCTCTTCATATCTTATTTAAATTATTAAAATATTATATATCTAATAAGTTTTTAATCCTGAATATCTTTTATTTAGTTCAAAGGGGGCAAAATATTAAAATAGGGAGTGCAAAGTTGTAAATTTTAAATGCCCCACTTGTAATTTTTTTCAAAGTGAGGGGGTGCACATGACGTGGCTCCACCGCTGATCCTATATGAGTTGTTCTATGTTAACAGTTTTGTAGTAGTGTCTTCCTCCATTAACATACATACTCTTTATTTTAAAAACAAAATACTCTAGTATATGTTTAATAACTTTCCAACATTTAATAAAAACAAAAATGTAAAGATAGACACAAAAATCACTTTAGTGTCTTATAAATATGACTAAAATAAATATTCTCTCCATGTCCTATAAATAGGATCAAAGGAGTATATTCTATTTATATAGAGCCATGTTGGATAATCTTGGTGTGGGAATGGCAACAAGAGGAACTTTCTTCTTCAGTACGATACCAAACTTCTCAGACATATCTAACTTTTGGCCTTCAGGAACTTTCCAGTCAAATGAATGCATTAGTGTTGCAACAGAATATAAAAAGGTCCTCTCAGCCATGGCTATTCCTGCACATATTCTTCGTCCAGACCCAAATGGGAAATAATTGAAGTCATTTCCACTGAAATCCCATTTAGCATCCACGAACCTTGTAGGGTCAAACTGAAGAGGATTGTTCCAAATCAAAGGGTCTCTATGTATGGCCCACACGTTCACAAACACACGAGAGCCTTTTGGGACAGTGTAGCCTCCTATAATGGTGGTTTCACTTGGACAATGAGGAACTAAGAGAGGAAGAGCAGGATGTAACCTGAGAGTTTCTTTCATAACAGCAAGCAAATATGGAAGCTTGTGAATGTGTGACTCTTCTACTATGTTCTCTCTTCCCACAATGTTGTCCAATTCTTCTTGAACCTTTTTCATCACTTCTGGCTCATTTATGATATGAGCTATTCCAAATTCTATGGTGTTGGAAGATGTGTCGCTTCCACCAACCACCATATCCTGCCCAAGATTTAAAGTTAGCATGTAGAAAAGTTAATGATCATAAATATTATTCTAGGATTATTTAAAAAAAAAAAGTTTCATGCTTTGCTCAAAATAAAATTCATAAAAGGCTTTTAAAAATAAACGTGTCCAAAAAATTGATTATCTAATTGAGGATATATTCACATTGTTTTGAAAAATAAACAAATTTTAACTAATTTACACAATTAAAAATAGTTTCTTGATTTTAATAATTATGTCTAAAATTTCAAAATTTGGATTAAAATATTTTTATGATTAATGAAATAAGTTTGTATTGTGAAAATAAAATTTGATTTCATAAGAAGTAATTTTAAAAAAATTAACAAATATTTCTTAAATTTATTTTTTTATGATAAAAATTATAAAATACTCATCCTTTCCTAAATTATAGTAAGACAACTTGAGACAATATTACCTATATCAATAAAGCTAAATAGTAACACTTTTATGAACTTATTTTAAAAAAATTAAAACTTTAAAAAATATTCTTCATTTAATAAAGTTTTAAATATATAATTATTGTAATTTTCTTTCTCTACTTAAAGGTTAATGTTAAAAAAATATCTTTAATAAAATATTATTCTTACCAGGCTGTCTTATATTTTAGAATGATAATTTTTTAAGGTTATTTTATAATTTAAGATGAACAAAATATATGTTAGTTTCTCTCCTGATACAAAAACTGGAGAGAAAAAAATATATACGTGAGTTAAAAAAAAAAAAAAAAAAACACGGAGAGTCAAGAGTACCATGAGGAGCGCCTTCAGGTGAGTTATGGTGAGTCGTGTCTTGGAATCCTCCTCTTCTGTCAACTTCAACAAGAATTGCAAGAAATCCTTGCTCTCTTCTCCAGTTTCACCCTCATTGTTCCTCCTCAGTCGCTTATTAATCATCTTCTCGAAGATCCGATCGAATTGTTCTGCCAACAAACGCATCTGTTTCTCCACACCTTGCAAATCAAACCGGGCCAACCCGGAAAAGAAGTCGGACAGGTTGGGTTTCCCCAATAGCTCCGTCATGTGCGCCACCGCGGTTCTGAACTCTGCTCCCACAACATCCCTCTCATCGCCTTCCAACGTCCCACCCCACATCATGTTGGTGATCACGTTCAGCACTGTCAGAAATATCTGCTCCCCAATCCTCACCGGAGACCCGACCCGGCTGTATATATACCCAACGGTTTTTCGGATCTCATTGCGACGGAGCTGATAGACGGAATCCAAGGTGGTGTTGCTGAGCATCTTAAGCACGCACACTTTTCTCAACATCCTCCACTCAGGTCCGTAAGGAGTCCAAACGATGTCGTTTCCGCCGTAGGAAGCCAACCTGCCGGCGACGGGGACGTCACGGTTGGCGAAAGTGACGTCATGGTCTTTGAGCACTTGACGAGCGATTGAAGGGGATGAAACGACGATGCCGGATTTGGTGCCGAGTCGGAGCGAGAAGAGGGGGCCATAGGTTTGAGAGAGAGAAGCAAAGTAAGAGTGAAGCTCGGGATCGAGAGAGAGAAGATTGCCAAACAAGGGGAGGCCCGGTGGACCTGGAGGTAGGTTGGGACTGGGTTTGGTGAAGAAGATCCAGGCGTACCAAGCGACGGCAAAGATGCTACAGAGAGCAAGAAGCAGAGGTGTGAGACTATCCCACTGGCTTATGGAATCCATCAGATTCTGAAACAAAGCTGTTGTGAGAGCCCTCATGCTTTAGATTTCTGATCCATAAGAGAAGGATAGATAAGGCACCAGATGTATTTATGAGGAAGCAAGGTGAAGTTGACTTCGAATATCACCACCACCAATGCACGATTTTTATTTCTTATTTTGTGAGGAAAAAATTAATATTTTATATTAAAAATTCCACCTCCAGTCCCATTCATAAATTTTTTTAAAATAATTTTTGATTTTAAAATACTTTATAATAATTAAATTATTTTTAAATTTTATCTTTTTTAATTAGTGTAAAAATATTTAATATAATTGTATAATTATTTAAAATCAAGTTATAATATAAAAGAAATTAATTTTTCTTAAGATACATAAAACGGTTGAAAGTTTTTTATAATAAAGACCGAAAAGATTAATAATTAATACTCTAGTATTTTTAAAATCGAATCGGACTGATTCGACCGTCGATTGATTTGGTTCATAAGAAAAAACTGTTTTAGAGGTTGAGTTGGGTTGAGCTATTTTGAATCGACGGTCGGATCAGAAATTGAAATCAAGCTGAGAACTAGATCCGATTTTTAAAAACTGAACTGTTAAAAAAAAAATTTTTTTTATCAAATTTTTTTTTAAAAAATGACTACTTGTTTTAATCATTTGATATTATATTGTGTCATGTGACTTGTTAAGTCATGATAAACTGAAAATATTTGATTTTTTAAGTTAATAGTAATTTCATAAGTATTTTTTATGTTTAAATTATTATATACATATATAATTTTTTTAATTTAATTATTACATCACCGGTTTAACCATTGATTCAACTCAATTAAATCATGTGAACCGTGAACCGCTGACTTTTCGATTCAATATCCAATCCGATTTTAAAAATATTATAATACTCCCTCGATCCCAATTATAAACACTTTAAAGTCAGGTTCTATGTTCCAAAATATAAAATATTTTAATAAAAATAAAATTTTATTAATAAAATTTTTTTAATATTGTAATTTTTTATTTTTTAATATTTTTTTATTAAATGAAGAGTATTTTCAAAATTTATATTTTTAAAAAAAAATTATAAAATATATTTAATAAATTTGATTGATACACGAGATTTTATTTAAAAATATATTAAAATTTGTAATAAATAATATTATAGTAATACTATTTCATGGACGCGGGCCTCCTTGGACTCAAAGGCGTCGAATCTTAGGGCCCGATGCCATTTTATGAGATTGAGCAAAAGGACAAGTCGGCAAGTGGAGGAGCATCCAATAAATTTAACTTATATTTTTATAAAATAAAAGGGAAAATTGCATTGCAAGCCCTCATAACCAACATACTTTCCTTAAAGGCCAGAAAGAATCTAATATATTCTACGGACCTAAAGGCCACTTTTGCAGTTAAATTTTTTAGTGAAAAGATGGAATTGCCTATTTGTAAAATAAATGGACTTCAATTATTATTTACTGATATTTTATTGTAAATTTTATTTGAATAACTTAAAATTTTTCCCTCTTCAACAAACATAAACCACGTAAATTATGTAAAACAAAGGGACATTTTGTTTTAAATGAGTTAACTCTAAATATTATTTACATAATTTCTATTATAAATTTTATCTAAATAACTTGTAAATTTCCTTCCCAATAAATATAAACTACCTCAAGTATTTGTATAATATATGTGAAATAAATGGGTTCTTGCTCAATCTTGTTGAGCATCTTTATGATCTCCTTAAACAAGAGATAACAACATCTTTAACAACTAAAAAGCTTGTTTTGATATATCACACATATAACATCTGGTAATGCAAGATTTTTAGTATTTGTATTTGTCATTATATCTGGATTTGAGATTGCCGCTGTAGGTTTCATTCTTGGAGAAGCATCCGGCTGTCATTCTAGGTTTCGTTCCTCCAACAGAGAAACTATGTTTGAACAAAGTGTTTGTTGGGTTTAAATCTCTTTGTTGGATTTAGTCTTTCTCGGTTTCATTCTGGGTTTATATCTCTCTGTGTTCTTGAGTTTATGGGATTCTTCAGCATGCTTGAAGAGAGTTTTTGCTCAAAGTGTACTTGAATTTTTGTTTGATTCATTGCACAAGCCAAGAGGGATCGGAAGATTGCGATTGGCTGAGGAAAAAGAGGAAGAGATGACATGGATTTGTTTTTTTTCTTTTTTTTTTAATTTTTAAAATATTTCATGTGGTTGATAGCTAGGCAAATAACAATTAGAAACCCTAATGACAAGGTGAAATTGTAATAAATTAAAATACATTGAGGGCAACATTGAGTCAAAAAACTTAAGGATAACATTCATGCCTACATTGAAATTTTGGAAGTAAATTTGTACTTTAATCCAAGTTAATATTAAGGTAACTTATAATAGGTAGAAGAGGAAGTGATATCATTAATGAAATTTTGTTTTTGTTAACATATCTTATATGTATTTTAAGATATCAAATAAATTTTAAAAATTTTATAAATTGAGAGGAAGGGAATATTTTTCAAGTGATTTATGTTTAGGACTCATCTTCTCTCCTCTACATCATCCCTCTACCACACCTCCTCTAAATCTCTAATGACATCTTTATCGTTTAGATTTAATATGATGGTTCAGATTTAAAGCTTTTGAATTAAAATTTTTATTTGTTAATATAAAAAATTTATAAATTTTTTAATAAGTCTAGTTATCGTCAATTCGGAGAGTCTATATCTAATTTTGATTATTCAATTTTAACATTAAAATTTTTATAAATTGATTATACATATTTACTCTAAACCATTCTTATTTAAAACTTTTGAATTGTGATTTAAAAAAAAATTGGGAAGAACCAATTCAGAAATTATCTTTTATTTTAATATTTTGTTTTTTAAAATAAAAAATATAATATTAAATTTGGATCATTTAAAATAAATTTATATAGTCAATTTAAAAAAAAATTTAAAAAATTAATATTAAGCTTAGAACATTAAAATTAAATATGAATAATGATATTATTGCATATTCTGTCCCTACCTAGGAGGGTACGGAATATGTAAGCTCCAAACCGAATGTTTTTTTATCCCCCTTTCCCGTGGGGTCAGGAGCCGCCAAAGAAGATCCCATCTTGCAATAGCTGTAGATGCCCCCTGTATTGTCAAGGGCAAAAAAAGACGAGGAGCGTGAGGGGAGAAGTGTGGTTTCCAATTTTTGAAATAAACCAGAAAACAGATAACAGGTAATTGTTTGCCAATGAAAGAGAGAATAAAGGATAATTTTTACTCTCACTATTAAAAAATATAACACATTTTTAATATAATCTCACCTCCTAATAAAAAATTACCTTCTTTCAAGTCAATCTTATTTTTTTATATTTATCCTGATTAAATACCTTACATTAAATTTAAAGCCATTTATCAATAGGAATACTTTTGAAAAAAAATAATGATTACTTTTTAAAAAATTAAAAATGTCTAATATTTTTTAATATTTAATTCTTAAAAAAATATTTTATATTTTTTAATAAAAAAATGAATTTTAACTTTATTCAAAAGTTATTGAATATTTTAAATTTAATTATAGTTAATTTTACTTATATTTGAATTCGGGCCACCATACTTTTTGCCTTAATTTTCAAATATGTAGGTCAGATCTTCGAATTTTTTAATATTTAATAATGAGTCTCATTATTTTTATATTTTTTATAATATAAAAATTATTATACTCTTTCTCCCTCTCTTTCACTTTCTCTCTCTTCCTCCTCTCCCCCGACCTTCTCTTCTACCAATCACCTGACGTCCCATGATGCATTGCTTCTTCAGAGTTGACAGTTCTTCATTTCTTACTCTCTCCTAAGAGTGTTCGCATGATGGGATGAGATGAGATGACATCGAGACATCTTAATCCTATGTCTTATTTTGAAAAAAAAAATTGAGATTAAATTTTGATTTCATATTTTATTCTGTTTTGAAAGTCGTCCCGTTCCATTAAGAGTCGGAATGGGATCGGGATTGGGATAAGATCAGGACGTCTTACCGTCCTGATAAATCGAATAATATGGAAGAAAGATATGAATAATAACGTTCATTAAAATTTTAAATTATATAATTTATTAAGTTTAAATTAAAATAACATAAGTACATAAATTACAACAATTTAAAGTCAATTATTGAATTACATTAATCACAACTACATATTATAATAGTAAATATAAATAATTTTTAGACTATAAGAGTAGCAACAACAGTCAAATCAAGTACAATATCAAATCATTGTTCTTCTACTTTAGTGGAGATGTACTAAACTAATTATTCTTCTAAAAATAAAGCAAGAAATACGTTATAAATAAAAGTTATTAAATAGATAGATATAAAAACAAATTATACTAATATAATTAATATAATATAAAGAAAGATATCACCATGTTTACTCAATATTATTAAAATTATCAATATAAAAAAACTTTAGTTTTAAATAAAAATTGTAAGTATTAAAATTATAATTGATATAATTAATATAAATATAAATTATATTAATATATTTAAAGTAAAAAATATATATATATATATATATATATAAAATATTTGGAATGGGACGAGACGTCTCGATAATAATCTCGTGTCCTATCCCCTAAAGTCTTGTCTCAATTATTTTCGGATTAGGACAAGACCCATTTTAATATGATCGGGATGATATCGTGTCAATCGAAATGAGTCTAAACTGAACACTCATACAACCATCATATTTTTTTTGAATGATTAAGATTTAATATTTTATAAAATTAATCAGGGTCTTTCTTATTTTATGTTGGGTGCTAAGCGATTGGTGTACCTCAAGCACCTTTCCCAAGTTATCTTGCACGAAGTACACTTTAGGTATTGGCAGGCAATCAAGATGGGGAGATCTAGCCCACCTTTATTTGCATCTTTTCTCTTTTTGCAGATGTTTGGTCCTTTTTTCTTCAACTTCTCCGAGCCAAGTTAATGACATAAAAAAGGTTCTCGCTGATTTTGGCACCTCCTAGGCCACAAGTCAGTATCTCTAAAACTAGAATTTTCTTTTTGAAGAATGTAACTCGAAATGCAGCTTTGAATTTTTGTGTGAGTTTGGGGTTTCAGAAGTCAGATAACCAAGGCAAGTGCCTTAGAGTACCTTTGCTTCATGCAAGAGTCTGCAAAGATAGCTACAAATATTTAGAGGAACGGGTTCTGAAAAATCTAGCTGGTTGGAAAACTCAAACGCTCCCCAGCAGGCAGGCTCACCCTTGCCCAATCAATATTGTCTTCAATACCTATTCATGCAATGCAATCAACAAACCTACCCTCCTTTACTTGTTCTAGAATTAAAAGCCTCATTAGAAATTTCATTTAGGGAGGCTCTAGCATCCTTAAAGGCATTCCTCTCGTCAGTTGGGACTTTATGTGCCAACCTAAGAGAAATTGAGGGTGTGGCCTCACTGATCTGGAAAGTCAAAACAATTCCTTTATTATCAAATTGGCTGCTGCCATTGAGACCCAGCCTGATCTCTCTTGGGTGCGAGTCATACTAAGCCAAATATAAATGGGATGACAAAAGCAAAAGCCCATTTAAGAGAAGAAGTTCCTTCTGCTTGTGGAGAGATGCATCTCTAAGGTTTGGGATGATGCTCAGCTTGGTCTAAAATGGGAGATTAGGAATGGGCAACATGTAAGATTTTGGAAAGATAACTGGGTAGATGATCATGGACCCATTAGTGAGAGTGACCTTCAAAAACCCATTAGTGACTTCATTATTGCTAACAAACAGTGGGAATGGAGCTTGTTTGATAGGCTTGTTCGAAAGGAAACTTTGGACCACATTGCTGCTACTCCTCCTCCAGATTTAAAGTCCCCAAACGCCACATGTTTTTGAAGTCTTTTGAGTGTTGGGCCTGCTTTGTCAAATCTGCACATCAGCTTATCATGATGGATAATTGGAACTAATGAGAATTGAATGCAGAGAGAGATATAAGTAATGATGCAACTTGAGCACAGTGTCTTAATGTTATCAAGGATGAGAATCATGTTTTAGGGGAGTGCCCTTTTGCACACCATTGTTGGAGCCTAATTGTACCAGACCAACACTTTCATGGCCTTCTCAATGCCCCTTTCCGTCAATGGCTGATCAGGAACCTTTACCCTCGCACAAATAATAATCTCTAGATAATCACCTTTTGGCATAATGTGCTGGAAACTTTGGAATGCAAGAAATAGAAGAATTTTCTATCATGGAGATACTAATGCTGTTATTTTTGTAAATGGTGTTACATCCAGCACTAATCATACTATAGAGGCTATTGATCTGTATATTGTTCTCAATAGAAGCTAGGCTCTTAGTATTTTTATTTTGGCCTAGCATTTTTTGACTTTGGCCTTGTGCTATCTTTTATAGGCCTTGGCCTCCGTTTTGCGTGCATCATTCCTTGAATGAATGAATTCCTCATTTCCATTAAAAAAATAATTTATTTAGATACTCTTTCTTATGCTATTTACAAGCCACTCTTAACTACTTTATTAAAATAAATAGGGAGTTAAACAGTCTAAAAAAGAAAGATATTTCTCAATAAATTCAATTTTTGTTATTTTAATAATTTGGTGAAAATTTTGAAAATGCCCTAATAGATCTAAATATCTTAAAGGAGTTTTGATACAATTATTACAGTATAAAATTGTAAAATCAAAGAGAAAATAGGACTTATTTTAAACATGAGGACCACCAGAAAGAGGTCAAAATCAAAAACTTGGATTCTCATTTTCTTCAACCAAACGAGCAGTATTTTAATAAGATACTTGGGGGCATTTTGTTCAACTAATGATCTTAAAATTTCAAGTTCAAGTTTTAGAATATACAATTGTATTAAATAAATATATCAAAGGCATTCTCAAAATATTTAAGAGAGCATAGCTGGTAATAACAAAATTTAATAATGGTCAAGTTTTTTGTTAAAATTTATTATGAAATAAATTGTAAATATTGAATTAAATAATTAAAAATTCAAAAATTTTAATTACAAATAAGACATTTAAATTTTAAGAGTAACTTTCAGTTTGTAATTAGAATTACTATTCACAACTATGTGAGCCAATATTTATAATTTATTTTCAAAAAATTTTATATGGGGCCTAACGATTATTAATTTTTTTAAGAATTTTATTGTCATTCTCTCTTTCAATAATATATACTATTTCATGACCCATCAAACACATAAATAGTGGTAATAATTAGTTGCATTGTTATTGACTTGTGAAATTAAGACATATATATGATAGTTGATTCCTCTGAATCAATGAACACACTTATTCTATTCATATAGAATTGGGTTGGATGGTCTTGGTGTGGGCATTGCAACAAGAGGAACTTTCTTTTTTTCCCAATACCAAACTTCACAGACATATTATAAAATAAATGTAATTATAGATGTAAATAATTATAAATTTAGAAGTTCCAATGATAAATAAGACATTTAAATGCTAAAAGTAACTTTTAGTTTATAATTAAAATTCCTAACTACAACTATATGAGCTTATTTTCAAAAACTTTTATGTGGGACTTAATTGTTATTAATTTTTTAGAACTTTATGATAATTCTCTTTTTTAATAATATATATTTATGAATTAAGGTTCAATTTTGTCTCTGCATTTATTTTTTAGGAACACTGGGCATTTTATACTCTTAAGTAGGGCAATTTTACCTATAAACTATTTTTTTGAGTAGCCAAAAAACCCTCCATTAATAAATCATTAATTCTATCGTTATATGCTGATGTAGCATGTCTGTGGGGTCCACGCACAGTGACAAGTTAGATTTTAACTATATTCTTTGGTGCTAATTTATTTTTGAACTCTTTTTTTAAAGAGTGCTGAGTATTCTAAAGTTTTTTTCTAGGAGCCTTGGGTATCGTGAAATCCTGTTAAAATAAAATTTAATAAATATTGTTAAAATATTAAGTATTTTAATATTTAATAATTTAAATATTATTATTTAAAACATTACGCTACCCAATTTAATATTTTAATATTATGCAGTTTTGTATTTAAAATGAAGAGAATGAACCTCCAAATTAATGATGAAATTTTTTCTTTTCATTTGCCCCTTTTTTTCTTGTTAAGTAACATTTTTTGTAGCACATTAATGGAATAAGCGATGTCTTTCAAATAAATATTTTTGTTATCATTTTGTTGGTCCTAATTATAATATTTTTGATATTACTCCTAACACTACAACATACAGAGAATATTAAATTTAGTTAGTGCAATCTTTTGAAGGAAAAACTTTAGTTGACCAAAAAAATTAAGGAACTTAACCAATATTAAAAATATAAGTAAGTTCTAACATACACAAAAAGCGTAATGATATGGGCACTGTTTTGGAGAGAAAATCAAAATATTAAAAAAAAGTCATCTGTAAATTTATAAAATGCTAGTTTGAGTTGTTAATATTTAAAAAGTAATTTATAAATTTTGAATGAATATTTATAAATAATAATATTTAAATTATTATATATAAAAATATTTAATATTTTGGCAATATTTATTAAATTTTATTTTAATAAGAATTGAAGAAAAAGACTTAAGAATGTTCAACGCTCATAGAAAAAAATTCATGGGTTAATTAGCATCAAAAGACATGGTCAGAATCTAACTTGTGACTATGCATGGACCCCATAGACATGCCACATTAGCATATAATGACAGAGTTAACAGTTTATTAACGAAGAGGGTTTTTTGCTCCTCAAAAAAATAGTTCAGGAATAAAATTACCCCACTTAAAAGTATAGGGTGCCAAGCACTTCTAAAAAATAAGTATAGGGACAAAATTAGACTTTAACCTTATATTTATTCATGACCCATCAAACACATAAATAAGTGGTGATAGTTATTGTACTATTGACTTGTGAATTGAAATGTGCTCTTTATCATATATATCAACAAATAATTGACTCCTCTAAGTCAATTAACATACACATTCTATTCATATAGAGTGGGGTTGGATAGTCTTGGCGTAGGTATAGCAGCGAGAGGAACTCTCTTTTTTAGCACAATACCAAACTTCTCAGACATATCTAACTCTTGGCCTTCAACTACTTTCCAGTCAAATGAATGCATCAGTGTTGCCATAGAATATAGAAAGGTCCTCTCAGCCATGGCTATCCCTGCACACATTCTTCGTCCAGACCCAAATGGGAAATAATCAAAATCATTCCCACTAAAATCCCATTTCGCATCCAAGAACCTTATAGGGTCAAACTGAAGAGGATTGTTCCAAATCAAAGGATCTCTATGTATGGCCCACACATTCACAAACACACGAGAGCCTTTTGGGACAGTGTAGCCTTCTATAATGGTGGTTTCACTTGGACAATGAGGAACTAAAAGAGGAAGAGCAGGATGTAACCTGAGAGTTTCTTTCATAACAGCAAGCAAACATGGAAGCTTGTGAATGTGTGACTCTTCTACTGTGTTCTCTCTTCCCACAATATTGTCCAATTCTTCTTGAACCCTTTTCATCACCTCTGGCTCATTTATGATATGAGCTAAGGCAAAGTCAATCGCGTTTGAAGTTGTGTCACTTCCTCCAACCACCATGTCCTGCCCATGAATTGATTTAAGCATACAGATTTTGTTTTTAATAAAACCATGCTTGATTAAAAAAACATATTACGGAAAAATATTTGCTAAAATATTTATGAAAAACATAGTTTTCAACCTAAATTTTTTTTATCAACTTGAATCTAAGTTACTGTAGTTTTTTCATTAAACAATCATTCTTTAAAGTTGTGGTTACTTTTGGTCAAAATTCCTAGGGAAAATGACAATTAGAGACCCTATACAATAATGTTAATTACATATCTTAAATTATTAAAATCATGATAACAGACATTAGTCCTTATTATGTTTTCTTTTCCCACAACGTTGTCCAATTCTTCTTGAACCCTTTTTGTCACCTCTGACTCATTTATGATATGAACTAAGGCAAACTCAATTGAGTTAGAAGATGTGCCGTTTTCTTCAATCACCATATCCTCCCCATGAATTGATTTCAGCATACAGAATTTTTTTTTTTGAAAACCATATTTGATAAAAAGAAAATATTACGGTAAAAAGATATTTGCCAAAGTATTCATGAAAAGCATAGTTTTCTTCCTAAAGTTTTGGTCAACTTAAATATAAGTTATTGTAGTTTTTTCATTAAACAATCGATCTTTAAAGTTGTGGCTGCTTTTGGTCAAAATTCCTACTTACTAAACATTATTATCATATTATACAGACAATATTCCATGTCACTATAGGGATTGCTGATAGAAGGTAGAAGATATAAAGAGAACATCAAATTACAACACTACGTTTTTGTATGCCATGTATCTTAATATCCGGTGATTTATATGGCAGTAGTTAAATGGTTGAAATGAATGCATCTTAAAAAAGCAGTCTTTTTTTGTTTTTTGGGGTACAATTCAAAAAGCTCTCTTTTAACTGTTTCATTTATTTTTGGTGAAGTCCTATTATTACAATGTGTATACTCATCGAGCGAGATAATTACTGATAGAATTCAAATTCCTACGTAGTTGGTGATATATCATTGCCACATTAGTAACATATTTTTCTTTTTTTTTTTATAGAACCACATTAGTAACATATTATTTCCAAAAATTTTGACCAAAAGTTTAATTACTACAATTTCAAATTTCAAAGTTTGGTTTGTTAATTGAAATGTTTAAAGACTTCTTATAAAAAACGAAAAAGGAAAAAAGTTTAAGGACTATAACCCAAATTAATCAAAACTTTAAGAACTAGAAATTATATTTTCCTAATATATTTTTTACTCCAATTTTTTTAACATTTATCATAATTAATTTAAACTAATTAAATTATAAAATAATAAAATAGATGTGTTCAAATGATTATAGAAGGGTGAAAATACCATGAGGAGGGCCTTAACGTGGGTCATGGTGAGTGGCGTTTTAGAATTCTCTTCGTCCTTCAATTTCAACAAAAACTGCAAGAAATCTTTACTCTCTTCTTCAGTCCCACCGTCACTGTCCCTCCCAAGTCGCAGCTTTATCATCTTCTCGAAGATCTGATCCAACCGTGGGACCAATGAACGCATCTGTTTCTCTACGCCTTGCAAATCAAACCGGGCCAAACCGGGAAAAAAGTCTGACATGTTGGGTTTCCCCAACAGCTCCGTCATGTGCGCCACCACTTCCCTGAACTCCGCTCCCACAACCGCCCTCTCATCCCCTTCCATCGTCCTGCCCCACATCATACTAGTGGTCACGTTCAATATGGTAAGGAAAATCTGCTTCCCAATGTCCACCGGAGACCCGACTCGGCTGTACAGATACCTAACTGTTTTTCGGATCTCAGTGCGACGGAGTTGATAGACGGAATCCAAGGTGGTGTTGCTGAGCATCTTAAGCGCACACACTTTTCTCAACATCCGCCACTCAGGTCCGTAACGAGACCAAGCTATGTCGTTTCCTCCGTAGGTGGCTAACCTGCCGGCGATGGGGACGTCACGGTTGGCGAAAGTGATGTCATGGTCCTTGAGCACTTGACGAGCGATTGAAGGGGATGAAAAGACGATGCAGGATTGGGTGCCTAGTCGGAGCGAGAAGATGGGGCCATAGGTTTGAGAGAGAGAAGCGAAGTAAGAGTGAAGCTCGGGATCGAGAGAGAGAAGATTGCCGAATAAGGGGAGGCCCGGTGGACCTGGAGGTAGGTTGGGACTGGGTTTGGTGAAGAAGATCCTGGCATACCAAGCGACGGCGAAGATGCCACAGAAAGCAAGAA
Organism: Prosopis cineraria; assembly: GCF_029017545.1. Taxonomy (NCBI): domain Eukaryota; kingdom Viridiplantae; phylum Streptophyta; class Magnoliopsida; order Fabales; family Fabaceae; genus Prosopis; species Prosopis cineraria. The sequence continues at coordinate 8,385,688 of NW_026555336.1, read as the reverse complement.
ACAGAGGTGTGAGAGTATCCCACTGGCTTATGGAATCCATCAGATTCTGAAACAAAGTTGGTGCGAGGGTTATTATCCTGAGACTAAATTCAGATCCAAGAAGGAAGGATGAGAGAGCCAAGAAGGAGGGTCAGGTATACTTCGTAACTACCGGCGCTGCCAATGCGCTCACGGCAGACGTTATCTTTTCAAGAGTAAAGACAAAAAATTATATTCCATCCATTTATAAATATAAAATATTTTTATTTAAATTTTATCTTTTAATAAAATAATTATTTATTTTTAAATTAATTCTAAATTTTTCATATTTAGTCCTATTAAATATTCAATAATAAATATAAAGTCATTATCAATAAGAACATTTAAAAAAAACAATAATTATATTTTAAAAAATTAAAAATATTTTATATTTTTAAACATGAAGGGAGGAAGTATATTTCTCAACTAATATACCTACTAGGTAGGAGAGAAAAGTATGGGGAAAAAAGTGAACGAAAAAAAAAATAAAAAAAATAATATGTAAGGTCCATATATTTTTACTTCAATTTTTCTCTACAAATGTAAAGAAATTTTAGATAGAATATTTAAGTTTTAAATTTATCCACACATTTTTTTTTTGTTTCATACCTCTTGCTTCCCCCATTTTCATCCTAATTTTTCCTTCATTTTTTCATTTAAATTATTATATATTTAATAAGTTAATAAATAAAAATTAAAATTAGAGAAAATAATTTTATTTTCAAGCATTGAATTAAATAATTCACAATTATATTTTTATTTAATCAGTAATATATAATAAAAAACATATCAATATTATGTAAAAATATTAAATTTATTATATATAAATATTTTTTACAAATAACAAGGTTATTATTATACATATAAAATTAATAATTTTTCTTTTCTTCCATTTTTTCTTGATCAACGGAAAGAAAATTATATCCTTTCACTTTTCTCTTCCCTTTATTTTCTCTTCTTAAATTCTCTTTTATGAGTCAACACAGCATAAGTATTACATATATGAGAAATAAAATTCGAACTTCCAATAAACCACCTACTTAAACCACCATAAATATTGCCTCACTCAACTTTAGTACTGATTATTTACTTCTTGCATTGCATGATATTGTTTTCAAATTTCAATGTAGTTTTTTTTAATGTTTTCAAAATGAAAAGTTAATATTTTATTCAAGAATGATAATAAATAATAAACCACAATATAGTTTGTTGTTAGGAAGAATGATAGTTAAATCTCAAAATATCAAATTAATGATAGATAAGTTTTCAACAGCTTCTTTTTTTTTTTTTGAAAAACTAGTTGAAAATATCAATGCAAATAATTATATATCTAGAAATTTTAATTATAAATAAGTATTTAAATATTAAATGTAATTTTTTGATTGCAACAAAAATTCAGTAACAAATTCAAAACTTTTTGAATTAATATTTATAATTTATTTTATAATAAATTTTTTCAGGCACCTAAGTATTACTAATTTAATATTTTAGGGCATAAATATCATTCTTTCTTGTACTTACTTTTTAACAAGGGCACCCCATAGCTAGAGCTGTCAATTAGGGTTAGTTCGGCCCCAAAGAATCGGCCCTAATAAGCTCAATTATATGTTAGGATTTTCTTTTACAAGGCTTGACCCTAATTTTCAGGGCTAAAGGGCCGGCCCTCAGGGCCTCAACCCTATTTTTAAAATTTTTTATATTTATAATTATAAAAAAAGTTATTATATATAAAATTAAGTTTAAAAAAATAAGTTTAAATCAATTTACACCACAACAATAAAGAAAACTTAAATATTTAAGTCTAATATTAAATAGCAACATCAAAGTTAATACCAATAAAAATTAAACTTAGCTAACATTATTGGCTAAATCTTAATAAATGAATGGGGGATGGATGAATGCATTTAATATATTCATTTTTTTGGGTTATATATTTAATTTTTTATTTTTTATATAATAATTTTTTTAAAAAAATGATAAAAGGTCTTAAAAGGGCCCAAATTATCATTTTTTCTTTTAAAATAGTGGCCCAACCCTAGTTATTTTTGAGCTTAAAAGGGCTGATCCAATGGGTTGGGCCCTAATTAACAGCTCTACTCATAGCCCCAACTAATCTGAAAGTAAAGTTTGGCTGGGCCCAATATGAAGTAGAATTTTTTTTTTTTGGAATAGAAATCTGGAAACATTCATTACAAACTGAATAACAAAATACACAACAAACAAAATGAAAACATCAAGGGAAATTTGCCATAAAAAACCTAACCATCAAATTAATTGCTAAAAAAGAATTGGAAACTTTTGGAGAATGATGTCTTTCACTGGCAATAATTATTGAGGGCTAAATGATAAAAATACCCTTACTAATTAAAAAAGAATGTAAAAATTGAGTAAGGTCCTTCATTGTTAATATTTCACATAAAGTTTTTCACTGTTAATACATTACAATGTCCTTTGCTGTTAATAATTTTATGTCAACACTTAATACAAAGTTTTTTAGTATCAATATGTCAATTTGAAATACTAAAAGCAAGGGTCTTCAATTGTATACAACAATTCTTTCACTATATGTATTTAAACTTCAATTATATGAAAAAAAAATACCTTTCACTTATTCAAATAACATCTTTTATTGATATTATGAAAATTTTTAACTTAGAAATATTTTGGAATACTAAAAGCAGAGATCTTTATTTATGTGCAGTGATTTTTCCGCTATATGCATTAGAACCTCAATTATATGCAAGAAAACTTCTACACATTCAATTAACACTATTGTACATTCAAATATCACTCATTAATTCCCTTATGGATGTCTTTGGAAGCATATGCAATTTTTCTTCCTCGATATGTGACTAATCTTCAATGAAATACAATTTTTTTCCACATATTCAAATAGTAATTTTGCATATTCAGATATCACTCATTAATTTTTTTTTATGGATGTCTTTGGAAACATATGCAATCTTGCTTTTTTGATATGCCACACTGATCTTCAACTAAATGCAAATTTCTTCTATATATTAAAATGCCACTTATGCATATTTAAATATTCTTTATTAATTTTCCTTATAGATACTTTTGGAAGCATGAGCAACATTTCTTGATTCCAACATAAGCAAAAAAATTTTCCATGATATACCACCGATCTTCAATAAAATGTAAGTTTCTTTCATATATTCAAATATTACTCATACATATTTGAATATCCCTTAATCATTTCCTTTGTACGTATACTTTTGGAAGGATATACAACCTTTCTTTCATGATATGCTATTGATCTTTAACAAAATATAATTTTATCTCATATATTAGAATATCACTTATGCATATTCTGAAAAAAATCTTAGTGTCAAAATTTTACATGACATACATCTTATATTTGAATATGATTTTTGCATGTTCTTAAAAAAAAATCTTGGTGTCAAAATTTTACATATAATTTACCTTATATTCGAATATCCATAATGAATATTCAAAGATCCCTTGTTAATACATAACTTGAAGATTAAAAATTTCAAGATATATGGATTCAATATTCAAATATGATTTTGCATATTCTGAAAATATATGTGGATATTCTGAAAATACAAATAGATATTTTGAAAACACACATGACTATTCAAAAAACACATATTATTCTAGAATACTAGAAGCATGGGTCTTCAATTATATGCACCAATTATTCCACTATGTATATTTGAACTTCAAACACATGCAAGAAAACTTCCATTTATTACCAAACTTCAAATGTATGCATTTGTGTTTTTAATACCAAAGCTTCCAACTCCAACTTAAAGCATAAAGAAAAATAATTGAACACTTATAAATCCATTTATCATTAAATAATAATATGTTCTTACATTATTTGACAACATAATAATACACGATACACATAATCATAGCAAAATGATTCATTCATAGGAAATAAATATTGAAAAAAAATATCATCTATACAATCCTTACAAAATGTCATTTATATAAGCTTTGAGAATATAATTTAATGGAATCCTCTTTAGAATCTTCTCATGGGTCTTCAAAATGTCCTCTTCCTCCATCTTCCACCAAAGCTGCAACTCATATGTATAGCTTTTAATGCGGAAAATGTGGAGATCACTCCAAGCTTCAAAATATAGAATATGAGTACTGAAAAAATTTATTCAAGGACCATGGCCTTTTTCAGAATTTTATAAAAGATTCTTACTGGTAATAAGTGTTCTTAAAAAATCCTTAAATGTCATTTTCCCTATTTTAAAGGTGTTTGTATTTAATATATTGCATGACCATTGACAGCTAATATATATATATATATATATATTATTTATTATCCATAAATATCATATATAGTATGGAAAAAATTTATCGGAACACTATTTACATAAGATGAAAAGACGGCCAATAAAAGTTGTTGGCAAGAATTTAATCCGCAATAATTAATAAGAGTGTGCATTTAAATCTTGTCGAATTGAGAATGTTATTAGTGAGCTATTTTATAACATCCTAATTTTTAAAAAAAAAATTTATAGAATTTAAGTTTTATTAAAAAAATAATAATAATAGGAATTTATATTATTTGAGATTATTTAAAAATAATAATATCGTTAGAAATTTAATTGTGAATTTAAAACTTAAGTTTAAAAATTATATAAGAAATATTTTATTAAGATATAATTTTAAAATTTAAAATAATAAAAAAATATATGTGTGAGTGTGAGTAGAAAAAAAAAAGAAAGGAAAAAAAAAGGAGGTTAGTCCCACATCGATTAGATGTGAGAATGAAATGCGCCTCCTCATGTATAAAAAGAGGAGGTGCATCACGTAGGAAGTGTAAAAAAAAAAAAATTTATGGAATTTGTGAAAATTGTAACTAATGGCCCAAGATGCAATTTGTGAAAATTGCAAGTAATGGTCCAAAAATTTGAATAATTAAATTCAAACCTATAATTTTTTTATATATAATTGTGGGACTCACAATTTCATTTATATATTATTTTTTTTCTCTCACGTTGCTCGGTGTTTTCTCACAAGGGGGGATTATTTTCTTTTTCTTCAGGTATGTTCCAACTTTCCTGTTTAGATTAGTATTTAAAAAAATTATTTAGTTATTTTCTAAATAATATTAGCTTTCTAGTGATATGATTATTTTGTAGAATAGAGTAAATATTCTGATTAGGATTTTTCTATAAGATAGTTAATCTAATGATATGATGGATTAAAAATATAGGTTAAAGCTCTTAGAGATATAATAAATATTATAGAATATTTTTTTGAGGTTGAAACTCATGTTTAAGAAATTTTGAGTTAAAATCTAGATCTATATGGTTGAATTTATGTGGAATATGAGATGTAAGGATGAACCTCTGATTATTAAATATTTATTTAGGTATGAATAGATATTTTTGAGGTTATAGAAAGGTGATTTGAGGCTTCAAGATAATTCTAAAATTTTTAATTTATTTTTAAACGAATTTTTAGAATATAGATGGATGAAATTGTGATACTAGAAGTAATTTGAGGCTTAAAAATAGTTTATTAGGGTACGAGAATTTTAGAAAAGAATTTGAAAAGTTAAATGAGACATAAATCTTAAATTAGTGTCAATATGGATTTTAAATCTAAGACTTTCTAACTCTTTAATTTAGAGTTATTTATTAATTTCAATGTAAAATTAATATATAGTATTGTGAAATAATTATGTAGATTATATTGACAAAGATAGTGGTGAAAGAGGAGTTGTGAAGGGGAACTTATTATTCAAGACACAAGGTAACCATTATTAATGTGTTGTGATGGGTGTGTTTGTGAATAGTTATATGTTGTTTTATTGTTTGGAAAAATTATGAATTAATGAAAATAAATACTGTATATATACTTATTTGAAATTATTGCCAAGTGAGTCAAAAATTTATTTTTGTTTATCATGATGAGATATTATTGTTCGGATATATTCCTGTTTAGATATTTGAATGATGCATGACTTGTCAGGGTATTTTAATATATGGTGTTAATGGAAATTTCTGTTCGGTTAATTATTACCATGTGGTAAGCCCTCATTGGACCCAATGAGTGGCGTGTCGCTTGGTCCAACTCACCTTTGGCCGGGTGATTTGGCGTCCGAGCATGGCGAAAGGAGGATATAAGGTGCAGTCATGCAAATTAAATACTTGTTTGATTTGTTTGAAAATATGGTTCTGTTAAATGTTTTGTGTGTCCACCTAGCAATCACATGATTAGTTACAACCGCATGCATCATTACATATTAATTTTTAGTTACTGGGACTTTTAAGTCTCATTCCCCGTGGTAAATATTTTTACAGGAGTGAGTCTGGCCGAGAAAGTACCAGAGGTGTAACTATGGTGTGTGAGACACCATCTTTTATGTTGCCTCTTATTTTGGATTATACAATGTATCTTGTGCCAACTTAGGACATATCTTCTTTGTGAAGCATGTAAACTTTAATCCTTTTTATTAAAAGTATTTATATGACTAAGAGGATTATGTCTGTCCCTCTTGATTTATGATCTGATTTGAATATCATGTCATGAGGATTATGTCTGTCCCTTATAGTTTTAATTGCCTTTTTGAGATATTTTAAGACTTGTGTTATGTCTTGGATGTATCATGGTAAGAAAATTTTCTACCATGATAATGGTTTTAATAATTTGCGAAAAATTGGTTTGTAAATTTGAGGGTGTTACATATTGGTATCAGAGCATCATGTTTCGAGCCTCTATTTTAGTAATACTTATTTAAACTTTTGTTTGAAACTATTACTTGTTTGAATTTAATATGTATTAATATGTGTGGTGCATTGCATATAGTCGGTTGGCAATATACATTGTTATGGTGCTTCTCATTGTATGGTTAGGCTAATTTTATTCTTTATATCTTATATCCTTTAGGAGGGGAGAGAAAATGCCTGTTACTCGCGGTAACTTAAGATCCTAATATGAGCACCTACCACCGCCACTGCTAAATGAGGAGCTTGACTTGGCGGAATTGAGAATGCTTGTAAAAACATTAACAGACAAGGTTCAAGGATACGAACAAGAGTTGACGGAGATAAAGAGGCAAAAAGTAACTAAAAATGGAGATAAGGCTCATGTTGAGAGTCATGTGGAGGAAGGTAATTCCTCACATCCTGCCACTCTGAGAGATCATGAGTCTAGAAGGGAGGAAATTAGGCAGAAGGAACAGAGAGCCCCACCGACCATTACTGATGTGTGGGAAACTGTTAGGAAGTTTAACCCTCCTACATTTGATAGTAACCTTAAACCATCTGTGGTAGAAGAATGGGTAAAGAGACTCGAGTCCATCTTTCGAGTAGTCACATGCACCAGTAATCAGAAAGTGCAAGTAGCATTAGTACTCCTAGTAAAGGGAGCAAGAGATTGGTGGGAGACAGCAAGGCCCAGGGATGATTCTACACTCACCTGGGAGGAATTCAAGGAAAAATTATTCAGGCATTACTTTCCATCAGAGTTAAGGTCTGAGAAGGAAGCGGAGTTTCATGCCTTCAAGCAAGGGAACCTCGATGAGAACACATTTATTGCTAAGTTTCAGGAGTTATCTAGATACTCCACGTACCTGCAGTATAGGGATGATTCTGAATGGAAGGCCAAGCGCTTATTAAAGAAGGCTAGACCAGAATTGAGGGAGCAATTGGCTCATCTAGATATCCGAGATTATGATGAAATGTGCATAAAAATACAAGTAGTAGCTCGCAATAAGAAGGAGGTTGAGAGAGAGAAAAGGGGTTATTCATATAGTAGACCCCCAACCTACCCTCAACCCACCGGAGGCATTATGAAGAAAAAGCATCAGGGTTCGAGTAGCTCATGAAACCAAGGAAGGCAGAAGGGTCCATTTCAAAGGGGCCAAGGACAGAGGAGCTATCATAGTAGTTATCACGGGTCACAGAGGAGCCCAACAGTATCTACCCCTGCCCCAAGTACAGCGAGCTCTCAGCAGTGCACTAAATGCGGGCGCCGTCACTTCGGACAGTGCTGGGTCTGTTACATTTATGGCAAACACGATCACATTGCAAAGTTTTGTGGGGACAACTAGGGCTCAAATATGAAGAACCCTTCCCAACATCCTACTGTCTCTGGCCGTGTGTTTGCTCTTACTCAGGACACCATGAACTCCCCAGATGCTATTAGAGGTAACATCAAAATCCTTCATCATGATATTATTGCACTATTTGATTTAAGTGCTACACACTCTTTTATTTCTGAAACTTGTGTAAAGAACCTTGATTTGCCTGTGTGTATTTTACCTTTTGATATGAATATGTCTACTCCTGCAGGAGAATCTGTGAGGACTGCTAAGGCATGCCTTAACCTAGTAGTCGAGTTTAAAAATAGGAAAACAACTATGGACTTAATTATCCTACCACTGAGAGGTATGGATGTAATTGTGGGAATGAATTGGATGGCTGTAAATGGTGCTATCCTAGATTGTAGAGAGAGGAGTGTGTCTTTATCTTCTTTGTCGGTGACTCCAGTCGAGACTCAAGATCATGTTTTCTTGTCGGCGGCGCAAGTTGATAGATATATGAAGAAGGGTTGCCAGGCCTACATGGTTTTCTTCTCTATCCAAGCTGAGATTGATGAAGGCATGAAGAATATCCCAATTGTTAAAGAATTTGTGGATGTATTTCCAAACGAAATCTCCGGTTTACCCCCAAAGCGCGAGGTAGAGTTCTCAATTGAATTGGTACCCGGTACAGGGCCAATTTCTAAGGCTCCTTATCAGATGTCCCCCTCAGAGTTAGCAGAATTGAAAAAGAAAATTGAAGAGCTACTTGAGAAGGGTTTCATTAGACCAAGTGTTTTACCTTGGGGATCGCCAGTCCTTTTTGTAAAGAAGAAGGACGGAAGCCTCCGATTGTGCATTGATTATAGACAATTGAACAAAGTAACCATCAAGATCAAATATCCACTTTCGAGAATCGATGATTTGCTAGATCAGCTTGTAAGATCAGCAGTTTTCTCGAAGATTAACTTAAGGTCAGGGTACCACCAATTGAGAGTAAGAGCGGAGGATATACCTAAGACAGCATTTCGAACGAGATATGGGCATTATGAATTCATGGTGATGCCATTTGGACTTACGAATGCTCTTGCAGTATTCATGGATTACATGAATAGGATCTTTCGACCCTATTTAGATAAGTTTGTAGTAGTGTTTATTGATGATATTCTTATTTATTCAAAGGATGAGGAGGCTCATGGTGAGCATTTAAGAATCGTCTTGCAAGTTTTGAGGGAACATAAGCTTTATGCCAAATTAAGCAAGTGTGAATTTTGGCTCCAAGAAGTAAAGTTTTTAGGCCATGTTGTGTCCAGAGATGGAGTTGCGGTGGATCTTAGCAAGATTGATGTAGTGATGAAGTGGGAACAGCCAAAATCTGTTACAAAGATATGAAGCTTTCTAGGTTTAGCAGGTCGCTTTATTAAGGGATTTTTGCAAATTGTGATGCCCTTAACTAAGCTGACTAAGAAGGATGCCCTGTTTATTTGGACTGACAAATGTGAAGCTGCTTTCCAAGAATTGAAAAACAGGTTAACCACTACTCCAGTGTTGACTATTTCTGACCCTATGGTGCCGTACACTTTGTACACTGATACTTCTTTAAAGGGTTTAGGATGTGTTTTAATGCAAAATGACCGAGTGGTTGCCTATTCTTCCAGACAGTTGAGGCCACACGAGGAAAATTACCCTACACATGATTTGGAGTTGGCTGCAGTTGTGTTTGCTCTGAAGATATGGAGATGCTACTTGTATGGATCTAAGTTTCAAATCTTCAGTGACCATAAGAGCCTGAAGTATTTATTTGATCAAAAAGAGCTTAATATGAGGTAGTGACGATGGATGGAATTTCTGAAGGATTTTGACTTTGAATTACATTACCATCTGGGTAAGGCTAACGTGGTAGCTGACGCCATAAGTAGGAAGACTATTCATGCTGCACATTTGATGGTTCATGAATATCATTTGTGGAACAGTTTTCATGATGTTCCAGTAGATGTGATTGAACATCAAATGGCCACACTCCAGGTAGTAGACTTTGAGAGCAAATTCTGGGAAGATCTCAGAGTCTCACAGCAAAGTGATGACTACTTGAGGAATATAAGGAAGGAGAAAAGTGGCAGGTAAGGCCCCAAATTTTACCATCTCTGATGACACAGTGATGAGATATAAAGATAGAGTTTGTGTACCTAATGATCCAAGATTGAGGAATATCCTTTTAGAAGAGGCTCATAGGAGCAAATATACAATTCATCCCGGTATAACTAAAATGTACCATGATTTAAAGCGAGGTTGGTTGTGGCCAAGAATGAAGAAAGATGTAACCGAATTTGTTTCTAGATGTTTAACGTGTCAGAAGATAAAGATAGAACATCAGAAGCCAGCTGGAACACTGCAACCGTTAGATATTCCAAAGTGGAAATGGGATGATATTTCCATGGATTTTATCACTGGACTGCCAAGAACACCCTCGAGTAAGGATGCTATTTGGGTGATAGTAGACCGACTCACCAATCGGCTCACTTTTTAGCGATCAAGTTTACCTTTACATTAGAGAAATTTGCTGAGATATACATTAAGGAGATAGTCGGACTTCATGGTATACCCTCTAGAATTGTGTCAGATCGTGACCCAAGGTTCACTTCAAACTTTTGGGGTGCACTACAGAAGGTTATGGGTACTAGACTGAGTTTTAGCACCGCATACAACCCCCAAACAGATTGACAAATAGAGAGGATGATCCAGACTTTGGAGGACATGTTGAGAGCTTGTGCCGTTGAACTACCAGGTAGTTGGGATAATCATTTGCCATTAGCTGAATTTGCTTATAATAACAATTATCATTCTAGTATTGGGATGGCGCCTTATGAGGCCTTGTATAGAAGGAAGTGTAGATTGCCTTTGTGTTGGACAGAATTAAGTGAGAGGAGTATCATTGGTCCAGAAATTGTAGAGCAGACCACTCAGAAGATCGCTATGATTAAACAAAAATTGCTAACAGCTCAAAGCCGACAGAAGAACTATGCCGATAAGAGGAGACGGCTGTTAGAGTTTGAATTAGGAGATCATGTATTTTTAAAGGTTTCTCCGGTGATAAGCATTGGTAGATCCATTAAGGCAAAGAAGTTGACAGCTAGATTTATGGGCCCATATGAGATCTTGGAGCAAATTGGACCTGCTGCATATAGAGTTGCATTGCCTCCACAGATTGCAGGTATCCATAATGTGTTCCACGTATCACAGTTGAAGAAGTACAACCCGGATTCCTCCCATGTTATTGAACCTAAAGAAGTGGAATTGAGGGAGAATTTGACCTTTAAATCTGAACCGGAGCGAATTGAGGACTTTAAGGATAAACAACTGCGCAATAAGACCATCAGACTCGTGAAGGTGATTTAGAAGGGTGGAGCCCTAGGTGATACTACCTGGGAGACCGAGGAGAGTATGAGGCGAGATTATCCACATTTATTTGCTTAGGTACATAGTTTCTAAGTTTATCTATTAAATTTTGAGGACAAAATTTCTAAAAGGAGGGGAGAATTGTAACATCCTAATTTTTAGAAAAAAAATTTTATGGAATTTAAGTTTTATTAAAAAAATAATAATAATAGGAATTTATATTATTTGAGATTATTTAGAAATAATAATATGGTTAGAAATTTAATTGTGAATTTAAAACTTAGGTTTAAAAATTATATAAGAAATATTTTATTAAGATATAATTTTAAAATTTAGAATAATAAAAAAAATATATGTGTGAGTGTGAGTAAAAAAAAAGAAAGGAAAGCAAAAAAAAAGGAGGTTAGTCCCACATCGATTAGATGTGGGAATGAAATGCGCCTCTCATGTGTAAAAAGAGGAGGCGCATCATGTAGGAAGTGTAAAAAAAAAAAAGTTTTATGCAATTTGTGAAAATTGCAACTAATGACCCAAGATGCAATTTGTGAAAATTGCAAGTAATGGCTCAAAGATTTGAATAATTAAATTCAAACCTATAGTTTTTTTTATATATAATTGTGGGATTCACAATCCCATTTTAATATTATTTTTCTCTTCCTCTCACGTTGCTTGGTGTTTTCTCGCAAGGGGAGATTATTTTCTTTTTCTTCAGGTATGTTCCAACTTTCCTGTTTAGATTAGTATTTAAAAAAAATTTATTTATTTTCTAAATAATATTAGCTTTCTAGTTATATGATTATTTTGTAGAATAGAGTAAATATTCTGATTAGGATTTTTCTATAGGATAGTTAATCTAATGATATGATGGATTAAAAATATAGGTTAAAACTCTTAGGGATATAATAAATATTATAGAATATTTTTTTGAGGTTGAAACTCATGTTTAAGAAATTTTGAGTTAAAATCTAGATCTATATGGTTGAATTTATGTGGAATCTGAGATGTAGGGATAAACCTCTAATTATTAAATATTTATTTAAGTATGAATAGATATTTTTGAGGTTATAGAAAGGTGATTTAAGGCTTCAGGATAATTCTAAAATTTTTAATTTATTTTTAAACGAATTTTTAGAATATAGATGGATGAAATTGTGATACTAGAAGTAATTTGAGGCTTAAAAATAGTTTATTAGGGTACGAGAATTTTAAAAAGAATTTAAAAAGTTAAATGAGACATAAATCTTAAATTAGTGTCAATATGGATTTTAAATCTAAGACTTTCTAACTCTTTAATTTAGAGTTATTTATTAATTTTAATGTAAAATTAATATATAGTATTGTGAAATAATTATGTAGATTATATTGACAAAGATTGTGAAAGAGGAGTTGTGAAGGGGAACTTATTATTCAAGACACAAGGTAACCATTATTAATGTGTTGTGATGGGTGTGTTTGTGAATGGTTATATGTTGTTTTATTGTTTGGAAAAATTATGAATTAATGAAAATAAATACTGTATATATACTTATTTGAAATTATTGCCAAGTGAGTCAAAAATTTATTTTTATTTATCATGATGAGATATTATTGTTCGGATATATTCCTGTTTAGATATTTGAATGATGCATGACTTGTCAGGGTATTTTAATATATGGTGTTAATGGAAATTTCTGTTCGGTTAATTATTACCATGTGGTAAGCCCTCATTGGACCCAATGAGTGGCGTGTCGCTTGGTCCAACTCACCTTTGGCTGGGTGATTTGGCGTCCGAGCATGGCAAAAGGAGGATATAAGGTGCAGTCATGCAAATTAAATACTTGTTCGATTTGTTTGAAAATATGGTTCTGTTAAATGTTTTGTGTGCCCACTTAGCAATGGGACTTTTAAGTCTCATTCCCCTTGGTTAATATTTTTACAGGAGTGAGTCTGGCCGAGAAAGCACCAGAGGTGTAATTATGGTGTGTGAGACACCATCTTTTACGTCGCCTCTTATTTTGAATTATACAATGTATCTGTGCCAACTTAGGACATATCTTCTTTGTGAAGCATGTAAACTTTAATCCTTTTTATTAAAAGTATTTATATGACCAAGAGGATTATGTCTCTCCCTCTTGATTTATGATCTGATTTAAATATCATGCCATGAGGATTATGTCTGTTCCTCATTATTTTAATTGCCTTTTTGGATATTTTAAGACTTGTGTTATATCTTGGATGTATCATGGTAAGAAAATTTTCTACCATGATAATGGTTTTAATAATTTGCGAAAAATCAGTTTATAAATTTGAGGGTGTTACATATTTATAAATATTTTTATATTGGATTAAAATATAAAAATATTTAAAAATTATTCTCTAGAAATTTTTAACATCCTTAAGACAACAATAATGTACAAATATTTATTAACTTTATTGAAAAAGCTAAGCTTTCTCAATTTATTCAATTGTTTTTTTAAAATTTGATGGTCAATGTCATGTTATTATATTAAATTAGAGAATGTTTTTTTTAAATTAATGAGTACTTATATATTATTATTGAATTAATGATATAAAAAATTATTGAACAAAAAATTTGATATCTTGCACCTAATTTTTTGTCAAGGCTGTCTAGAGTATGGCCGACCCTCGATGATTTCATGAGTTCCACTCACCTGGATTTTTCAGATGCCAAACCTTTCTTGTGGGACCGTAGACATCCCAAGAAGATCCGAAATCATGCCATAGTTGTAATGCCCTCTGCATTATGCAATTGCGAAGGGCCATAGCATCACATATGGCAAAAAGATGAGGAGCGAGATTGGATAGCTGTGATTTTCAATTTTTATTTTTAAATTAAAAGTGGTGGTCAACAAAATTTTACAATAAAAGAGATATTGATTGGCATGTCAATGGGGCCAAAAAGGAAAAAGAATAAAATATTGACACTGTTTTGCCTTAATTACGGCTACTTCTATATCTTTTGGCTTTTAAACCAACTTACTTACTTATTAAAAAGAAATAAAATAAATAAAATAAATTAAAAAATAAAAATAAAAATAAGATAATTAAAAAAGATAGGTGGATGCATGCATAAAGAGGATAAGTAATTTAATTTATAGGGTTATGAATTATAATTTACAAAATTTTTGAAAAGCGTGATAATTTTCACATTTATAATAAATATTAATAAATTTTGTTATTATGCTTCCCATAGAAGAAATAATGATTTAGTTTATTTTTTATCTCGATTTTTTCAAAATATTTCATTTCATTTTATTTACTTCTAGTAACCAAATGAACCACATTGCTCACACCATTACAAGTATTTTAAAAGATCCTAAAATAATATTTTTTCATTGTATGAAAACCTGGACTGGACCAGCCAGTTTAACTTGTGAATCAATGACCCGATTTCTTTTTTGGTTTGGGTTTCCACCTAAACCGACCATCTACTCACCTGGTGTGACCCAGCTGACTCGGGGTCAACCCGGGATAACCCGACTAACCTGGTAGTTGGGTTGTTGGGTCAACTTAGTCAATTTTTAATTTTTTTGTTTTTAATTTTTTTTAAATTGTAAAAACTAAATAAAAAGTAAAAATTTAGCTTGGAAATTTAAAAAGCGAGGCAATGGAGCGCAAGACAATTAAACTAGATTTTACTGTTTGTAGTTTGAACTTTAAATAGAAAGCCTTAATTATACATTCAAACTTAAAAGATTCAATATTCTTTTAAATTAATTGTATCTTAATTGTTTTAATCTTTCATTATTTCTTGCTGTTCATTTGATTAATTGTTGCTTGACATTTATGAATTATGACTATTATTGTTGATGCTTTTAGTATTAGTAATGATTAGTTTTGAACTTTTTAATAATTGAAGAGTTGTAAATTGTAACTATAAGAATAAATAATCAAAAAGTTATATTTTATTATTGTTAGATTTTTGGATGATTATAATTCTATAATTATTATTGTATTTATATCTTATATTAGAAATTAATATTAGGTTTAGTTGAATATTTTCATGATTGATTTTTTTATTTAAATTATATTATTTTAATCATGATTAGTTTGCCCTCCGAGTTGACTCCCGATTCAACCCAATTAAACCACTAACCCATCACCCATTAGCTTGACCAGTTCAATAATCGATCTAGTTTTCAACACCTTGCATTTATTCATTACAAAGGAATAAGGCAAAGTATAGATTATGCTGGAAAAACAGAACTCACTGCGCAGCCTGATTACTATTACATGTTTATTCAAATGAATTTTGACCACGACCTCTATAATATACAAAATTATACAACATCATTCAATTTTATTATCCCTTAATTTACAATTCTAAGGACTTCCTTTGCATTCTAGAGGCAAATCGTCCAACCAGGAATCATCCCAAAGAGGGCCTGATGAAGATTCCATTTCAGTGAACCATTCACCACCAACATCTATTTCATCATAGATAATAGGTCCAAATTTTGATTCCCTACGTTGGGAAATGGCTTGTAACCACAGATTGCACTGCACAAAAACCAGATCGTTGAATTTTTCCAGCTCCACGTTGTTGCGTTTCTTGTTATGTATACTCTCGAAAGTGCTCCAATTCCACTTGCACCAATGTGAACTACAGGGTTGGCTTAATATCCGGATTGCAGCTCTCTGAAGTGTGGGGATTTCATAACCATATCCTGCCCACCAGTCACCTGGAGATCCACAAATTTGACTAAGTACTTGAGTTTTAGAACAAACGCACAACATGCATGTTCGGTTCAGATAAACACGAAGCCAGACTGTCCCCAAAACACACAGACTCGTCAAAAATTTTAAGGCAGTCCACCTCCGCCCCATTCATTTGAAGGGGAATGATAGTTTAGTTCCAGAAGTTCAATTTAAGAACAGTTAGGTCCCAAAAAATTTTTAGTGAAAGATGAATAATAAATACTACAACAATAAGCTTAGTCTCACTAGGTAAGGAGCTGAGGGAAACGAATGGTAACACCAGAATGAGTAACAAAAACCAATTTAGACAATTGTAAATATGAGAATCTCAATTGCAAATCACTAAGAGTGATTTATGAGACTTGAATACTTGATTTGCAATTTAAACTCTCACATTTGCAGCTCATCTTTCACGAAAATTTCTTGAAGTCTAATTATTATTAAATTGATCTTCTGGGATCTAAGTGTTATTTTCCCACTATTTGACACGTTGCTTATAATCATCATTGTACCTAAAAGTTGAACTTTTTTCCAAGCTGCAGTGTTGCACTCATTATGGCAGCAAAAATTAAAATATACAATTCTTTTTTATTCCATCACTAGATATCCGAGGAAACCTAGGATATTATCATCTTTTACGCAAACTAATCTAAACCGCATTATGTGAGATTTTTATTACTAACAGCACCCTAATGAGTACTTCAAAAATGTCTGTGGTATATTTATTTATTGTAACTGCATATCTTAGAACTTGAACTCGAGACTCCAAAATAATACGATTTCAGATCATTCAACTAATTGGATCAAATGCCCTTCGGTTGAAAAATATTAAAGTTCCAGTGACAGAATGCAACATAAACTAATTTTGGCATAGACTAAATGATGAAAAGCAACTTGTGCAACAATAACCACGTAGCAAAAGACGTATAAACCCATTCCAACAATAACCCTGACAACAAATTGTTCGGCTGCTAGAGATGACACATACCTGGGGCGTTTAGTGTTCTGCCCAAGATAGCAAAGTCAGTTCCGAGTGCGCCTTGTGCATTGATGTAAATAGGATGTTCTTTAGTGATTTCCATTTTATCTATATCTGTAGTGGCCATCTTAAGCATCACTTCTTGAAATCCATTCCTCATCCGCAAATCCATTTTGAAGTTTGGACTGTAGAAGATTGAAGGATTAAGAAATGCAGCTGCAGCATGTAATGATGAATGAAGTTGCCTGTTCCATCTCCTATCAATTATATCCCAGATTGGCAAGTATTTCTCTTCGATTCCCTTATAATAGGACTTAATCAGAACCTTTGTTCTCTCAATTCCCTCATATATATAACCCATGGCAGGCATGTCCCCATCAACCATCCTTAGGATTTTAATCAAGGGATCAGAAACACACACAGCTTCATGTGCATATTTCCAAAAGCTATCTAAAAATAACAATGACTTGATAGCTTGTGCATCTGGATGTCTGCTATATATGGAAGATAACCACTCTGCATGTGAAAACATATGCTTTAAATTATCCTCCTGTACCACTACAGACCTCAAGGAAAGAAAATTAGAGACAAATCTATTAATTCTTGGCCTGATCAATTCCCTTCCGCCAGTGAACTTTCTCATCATATTCAGAATCCATGTATGACTATAAATATATTGGGTGATAGTCTTTGCCTCCTCCAGCACTGTACCTACCCAATCTTGCCTACCAATGTCCTCTAACATCTTATCAATACAATAAGCAGCACAAGGAGACCAAAACAATGAACTATACTTTGACATGAGAAGCCTTCCAACATAAACATAATTAGCAGTGGTGTTAGTTATAACCTGAACAACATTTTCTACACCAACCTCCAAAACAACAGACTCCATCAATTCAAACAAGTAAGTAGCATCATCTTCATGACCAGAAACGTCAACCAGCTTAGAGAACAGTGTCCCTTTCAAACATGCAACAGAAAATACCAGTAGTGATTTTGTCCTGCCATCGGACCAGCTATCACACAAGATTGTGCATCCTGTTTCTTTCCAATTATTTCTGTATTTCTTATGGCGATCGTGAATGTCACTTTTCACTTTTTCCCAAAGACTAGACCTCAATCTCTCATAACTCGGACCCTTGTATCCTTCCCCACAGGAGGCTACAGCATCCACCATCTGCTGATAATACATGGATTTAGCTGCACTAAAAGGAATACAGTTATGGAGGAAAAATATTGCCATCTTTTTATCAGCATCATCCTGCTTTTGCTTATCAGGATCATCCACTAATGGTTGGGCAACTGCGGAAGGATGTGGAATTAATAAAGATGGACATGCACTGTCATTCTGCCCGTTAGATACCTTGTTAGGATGAAAGCCACCACTAGCAGAAGAGCTATTCTGTTGACCATTTGCTGCAGCTACTTGATCCACCTTTTGTTTTTTTGGAGCCTTCTGTTTCTTCGGAGTGCTTAATATATTCAAAATATGGTCCCGTACATCAGCAGGAACTTCAGTGCAGGGAACAATGTCCTTGTTTTTTACTTGAGCCAAGTGAAATTTCATCCTGTATACTCCTCCACTGAACTCCCGTTGACAATAATTACACCTGACCTTCTGTCTTGTTGCATCAACAAGAACACAGTGTTCCCAACAGGCATCTCTTCCTCGAACCATTATCTTGGTAAGCATGGTAAAGACAGTAATATTGTTATAAAATGAAAATCTGGAATCTAAATAGGAGTTTTCAGAAAATGAGAAAAAACTAATAATGAATGAAGATAAACCGCAACTAATGCTATCAAATCAATGGGAAGTTTTACCATGTTAAGTAAGAAAATTGCACAGTTCTTGGAAGAAGACATTGAATAAAATCATTAACAATTTTCAGAAGGGACGCACTTTCAGATTCATTCCACTATTAAATAAAATTTGAAATCGCCATAATAAACTATGCAAAAGATTCATGTGCACAGTGAGACAGGAAGATTGTGTTAATGCGGCTGTGTGTTGTGAGAGAGTAAGCGAGGGATGAATCTTTTATGGTAAGCAGATAGCAAGATGATCCAAGAGAATCAAAAGCATTAAAAATGAAAGAAACCACCATTACTTCATTGATTCTTGCATATTTCCTTCGGACAATTTGATGAAAGTAAGTGGTCCATAAAATAGTTAATCAACTATCATACCTAATCCAAGTTGCAGATTCCAACAGCTATATTCTTGATCTATTCTTACATTCTTCAAAAAAAATAAGCCGAATGTAGTCATCACAACATAAGTAAGAATGACTTATCTATGCTTTCTCAAAAAATAAGCCGAATGTAGACAATTTAAAAAAAATACAAAGGAAGTAATATTTCAAAAGAAGCTGCGAATTCAAAACCTGTCAAGCTGACTGTTGTGAAGATCCCTCTAACTGACGCAGAGTATATATCTGGAGTAAATGTGCATGGCAACACAAAAAGCTACTAGGTATCTTGAGCAATGTTGATTAATCATCCCTAAATACAAATAGCAGAAGTTGAATGTAAATGCTTAGCCATTATAGAATATTCAACATCAGCCAGGACAGGATGCTAAACCACAAACTACGGAAAATTAAATGGTATCAAGTTGATTAAACAAAGGGTACCAGGTTTCTTCGCATATCGTTTCAGTTCCCCATGATTTCTTTTCCCATTCTCAGTCGCGTCATTGTTTTGACAAAATGGTCAAGGCAACAAATTGGCCCAAGTTACTGCTTCCTTTTGCACAAGAAGGCACCTCTTGAACACTGGAAATGTACAGTAGTTTATTCTTATGATAAAAAACCATGGTGCAAATGAAAAGCATAGAAAGTAAAGGGCAAACTAATAGAATTGGAATTCCCTGGAAATTTACTTGAAGAAAAGAAATGTCAATGTTATTATCTGCGGCCAAACGGAGGCATAGAGCAGAATATCGAGAAAAACAACGGGAGAGAAGGTACCTGCTCGCTGTGAGAGTGAGAGAATCCAAAAAGAACTCGTCAGTATGCAGGTCGGAGAAAAAGATTGGAGTAGTCGGACGCAACAGCAATATTGATCGGCGGCTATCGGAGGGAATAGAGCCAATCCGAGGAAATGGAAAATCACGCCGATAAATTAGTGGTCCTCGCCAGGATTGCTTCCGAGGAGGCGTGGAGATTAGAAAATCGTGTAGTGGGAATTTTTGGTGCCCATAAAAGATCGTTTCGTTTCCCCCATTTTTAATAATAATGAAACTTCCAGTCCTCTAAATTTATTAAGTGCTCCATTTAATCATTTAATTTTAATTTTTATTAATTTAACTTTTTTGATTTATTTAAATTATCATGTTAGATGTTGGTTCTTTTAAATTTTAAAATATAAATTAATTCTTAAATTAAGATAATATATAAAAGGAACAATTTTATTAAAGTGTCTTAAATGTAACATAATTTCAAACGCTACCTAAAAAAAAAATAAAATTTATTGTAGGTTTGGGGGATTGAAATAAAATAAATTTAGTTAAATAACTAAAATGTTCTTTACTTATAATTAACATTACATAATAAGTCAAGTTATATTTTTTATAAATAATATTATTAGATTAACAAGTCAAGTTATAATTTGTACGAGTAATATTATTGTAATAACAAATCAGGTTATAATTTTTACAAGCAATATAACTAAAATAACATGTAATATTATAGTTTTTATAAGTAATATTAATAAAATAATAAGTTAAATTATGATTTTTATAAATAACATTATTATAATAAAAAAATTAAGTTATGATTTTTACAAATAACATTAGTAGAATAATAAGTTAAATTAAGGTTTTAACAATTAATGTTAATATCATAAGAATAACAAAAAATTATTTTATTCTACTAGTGTTACTTGTAAAATCCGTAACTTGACTAGTTATTTTATTAATATTACTTATAAAAATTGCAAGTTGACTTATTATTTTAATAATATTAATTTTAATTAAAGGGCATTGTGATCATTTAATTAAGAAAATTTATTTTATTTTAGTCCTCTGAGCATCCAGTAAAATTTCAAAAAATGTTGGATTCCATTTGAAATTACATCACATCCTAAAGACTTTAATAAAATTCTCCCCATATAAAATATATTAATAATTTGACACATATATATATATATATAAATGAAAAAAGATTACTTCCAAATTAGTTTAATTTTTATCAATCAATTTTCTCGCCATCTGTTTTATTTTTTTTAATCTTGAGTTTTTTTTCCTACTTAAATAATTACTCTTGCTTTTATTAATATGCTGTAAACAATTATTTGTCTATATCAGCAAATTTTACAAGTGTTATTTGCTCTCCCACTAATTAAGACAAAATTAATAACTAAGACAAATGTAAGAGATAAGATTAATAAAAATTAAATTTAAAAAATTAAATCGATAATTGAGGTGAATTTGAGACACTAAAAATTTTATTATTTTTTATATATTAAAAAATAGAATAACACTTGTTTTCCATAAAAAAAAGATTAAGATTTAAACTGTCCCGTGAAAAGTTAATTTGTTTAACATATATGAAGTATTAAAATGTACAACTAGGGAGACTTGCATCTGCTCAGGGAACTCGCACACTTGAAAAATCAAATTAAATCGTTTTTACGAAAATATTAAATTATAAATTATTCTTTTAATGTACTAAAAATAGTACTAAAATCAATAAAAAGATTACAAGCTAAGTAAGAAATATTCCCTCTTTTCACCACCACCACCAGTAGCAGCAGCAGATAATAAGGTGGTGGTTGATTAAAGACACCATAAAGGGCTTGAATAGCTAACAAATAAGCACATTGGTTAGCTTCCCATTACATGAAGATTCAAATTAATATTTCAATTTGTAATGCCTTCATGACATTATCATATAATCCTACACTGATTCTACTAATCATTATAAAATTATTTATTTTAAAAGTTTGGCATCACAGATAAAACATTTTTAAAATTATTTAATAATATATCCAAGATATAAAATATTACACAGCAGAAGCATCATGCAATGACACTTCAAGGTCAACTAAAAAACATGTGCAATCAATCAAATTAATTCAAGCAAGGGCCACGTGTTGCGGCTCGTGCCACATGTGCCGCGGCATGTGGCACAGAGACCTCAACATCACTCTTTGTATTGTATACCGTGGCATGTTATCCCTTATTGTCACACGCGCCGTGGCGCACATATTAGAATCTGCTGTCAAATTTTAGATTCTGATATGAATTTCAGATATGTACCATTTTTACATTCGATATTTGATTGGGGTGATTTAAGTGTCAACACGAAACTTGTTTCAAAATCTAACCAATGACACTGGTTTCATTTCAATTCAATATCCCATTTAAAAGTTAGACACTCAAGTGTACTTTAACCATTTTAAATCAAAATTGGCCACTTGAGTACCTCCAAATGAAACCATATGTCATTAGTCATTTTTAGGGCCTTAACTATGTCTAAAAGGACAAATACCACCTGATTGAATAATTCAAATCCTATCATCACACATATACACATGTTTGGCCTGTAAACTGCCCATTACATGTAACTTGGGCAAAATTCACATTTCTTAAATTTCATTCATACACAAGGCCAATTTCACATATATACCACACAATCGTCATATTCGCACACATTATCCTTCATCTACTAGCCCACACTCATTTTCACCACATATACACAAGTTCATTGGGCTAGAATTCAAAAGTTACCACACACACGTTCACAAGTTATGCATAAATGCTGATTCCTATAAAAACTTTTACACAAAACCAGTACTATTATACTCAATTTCATTACACTAACTTACAATAGGCTTTTCAAAGAAATCTCTACTCAACTCGTTTTCCTTTCCCTTTGCTCTACCACTACCAGGACTTGAAAAATATAAATAACCATGGGTAAGATCAAAATCTCAGTAACCAATATAGTTCATTTAATGCCTATTAGCATAAATAACCATGTCAAAGTAACAAAATTATAGTAATAATATATATACATCAAAACATATTGAATTTCCTCTTTTAAAGCATTTCCACACAATTTCCACAATAGCATGATTATCTAGCCACCGAACCTCTAATGCTCCTCGACACAAAACCATAGACTTTATTAGATCAATCGCACATTAACTCGAGCTCACTTTTAATGGTAGAGACACCTAGTCAAAGATAATCTATCCTACTTATGGACTATGGTTTCTCTCTTCTCACATACTTGTGATTGAGGCGTTGTTGACTCCTAATCATATCCTAACAGGTACTAAGGAGTTGTTTGATTGTTCGGATGTCTCATAGTAATAGTCTTAATATAATGTTGTACCAAATTACCTATGGTACTTGCCTATATAATGTTGCACCGAATGTCTCATGGTGCCAACCTGACCATATAAATTTGTTCACTCACATTTCCACACACACACATCCACACATACCTTGGGTGAACTCCCACCCCCTCTGATCATGCTTTTTGCACATATTTCCCCAATTTTTCACAATTTAAACTACATACATATATGCATGCATACAATACATACATACATATATATATATATATATATTCAATCAAAGCTAGAAACCATCAACTTTTATCTCACAAAATTGATTTCATGCTAAAAACCATTTACAATGCTAAATCATGCATAAAACTCATGGAACAACAAGTTTCAAAATTTTATATTTACTTTTACACAGTTATAATAGCTAATCAACATAACAAACTATATGGTTACCTCAAACCTTCTGTCTAATAAAAAGGGTTACCTGTGTTTCACAACGCTATTCGAGTTTCTTTCACTATTCAACTTGTCGTATGCAAGGATCTACACCAAATTGACAAACCAAAGTCAATTTCACCATTGACAAAAATGCCAATTACAATAACTAAGGACCTAATCACTATCATTTCCAGTATTTATACTCGTTCACGCGTATTATAACCTATTATCACTCAATACAAGTTTTTACCTTTACCTAGTCAAATTTCTCTTACTACACTCTCTCTAAATTAGGTAAATTGAGCCTATAGCTTTAAAGCTTTATTGTTCCGACTCAAACCAATCACAAAGTACTAATTTAGTGCCAGAGGACCTTTCTATTACTATAAGGTAAGAAATGATTTCCTTAAAACTTTTAAATTCAAATTCTCAATGTTAAAACTAAGAGAAAATAAGGTAAATTAGAGGTTAAGGTAGTACAAGACTTACCCGATTAGTAATAGTCGAAAATGTCATCCTTTCTCCTGAAATCACTTGCCCTAGTAGAGCACCTACTCTTCTCCACGCATGAATCCCTTCTTCCTTATTTCCTTTTTGTTTTCCATGAGCATACATGTCCCTATTTGGCCAGATTTTGCACAATGAGCCACTGCACATTCATCCTTAGCCGTGGCGTGTGGCACAGTGACGAAAACCCTCACCATACTCACATGCTCCTCTTCGAAATGCTATGCTTCTATTTATATCTATTTATATAATATCCTAATGTATCAAAATAATATTTCACAACCCATTATCCTAATTTCATATTAAATCACAAATTCATTCCTTAATTAGCATTAATGCAGGACATTAGAAATTCAAGATGTTACATAATCTCTATATAAAAATAATATAAGCTTGGTTAATAATATGCATAAAAGGTCTTAAGTAGCATCAGGTCTCCTTGTCACACTCGAAACGATGCAAAAAGTGTGTGAGAGTAAAGATTTCAATCTTTGAGGTGAAAACCAATTGAATGGGAATTGCCATCAAAATTTTAAGAAAAATCTTTAAAAACTATTTAAAGGCATTAAGGAATGGTTTGTGTAATCAAAGATTGGGTCCGAGAGTCAATTGTGTGTAGGGAAGGTGTTAGATGCACCATAACATCCGTTCGTGACAATGGTTATCCAATATTAATTGTACTAAATTAATATAATTTTAAAGTTATTTTAGTTACCATTTCTTATTCACATGTTTGATATCAAAAATGATAATAATAAAATGAGAAATATTTATTTATTTACAAGATTGAACTTGACCCAAAATTAAAGTCTGGAGCCTACATATCCTATAATAAGGATTAAAGTCTATAGGGTTCAGGATTGTAATTTTGTTTGTTGGTATTTTTTTTGGAAGAGAAATTAATTATAAATAACTTACTACTCCCTCTATCCCAAATTATAGAAAACTTTTGAGGGAGTTTTTCCATCCCAAAATATAAGACACTTTAGGTAGATTAAGGTTTCATTAAATGCACCAATTTTAATATTACCCTTTCTCTCTCTATAATTCATTTCTGTCCCTTCTCTTTTTAATGTATTAAGTGATAGGTATTTTTGGATGTTTATATTTTTGTTTTGGAAGGATAAAATTGCTAAGTGTATTTAATGAGTTTTATTAGTATGTAAGATTTTGTTTAAAAGTATCTTATAATTTGAGATAAAGGGAGTATTTTGCAAATAAAACAAGTTTATGAAATTTTGAAATAAGAAAAAGAAGAAGAAAGGAAAAAAAAAAACACTCTATTATAACAGATTTTAAAATCTTTTTCTTTTTTCTAGATATTTTGTAAACTTAATCATTGTACCTGCAGAGCTTTATTGGCTAACATGATAGTATGATTATTCTTATTGTCTACAGAAATTTTAGAATCTCATAAGATAAAAGAATTAAATAGCTTAATTTACTTATTAATTTATTAATTATATATATATATATTAAAAAATTTTAATCATCATATCTGTGGAGTCTTATTATTTACATGATAATATAATTATCTTAAATATCTGCGGCGATTCAAAAATCTCAAGAGACAAAAGGATTAAATAATATTTATATACTTTTGATTGGCTAACATGATAGTATGATTATTCTTATTGTCTACAGAAATTTTAGAATCTCATAAGATAAAAGAATTAAATAGCTTAATTTACTTATTAATTCATTAATTAATATATATATATATATTAAAAGAATTTTAATCATCATATCTATGGAGTCTTATTATTTACATGATAATATAATTATCTTAAATAGCTGTGGCGATTCAAAAATCTCAGGAGACAAAAGGATTAAATAATATTTATATACTTTTGATTAATATTTTAATCATATATATTTTTTAATTTCTTAAAAAAATTCTAATTGTTATACTTGTAGAGCCTTATTGACTCACATGTTAATAAGATTATCCTAGATATCTGCAAAGATTTAAAAATCTCATATGACAAACAGAGTATCCTCTTATATTTACTAATATATCTTCAAACTCCTTAATTTGGATATCTCATGATACAAGCAATGCAATCATGATATCATAATTTTTGAGAAAGGAATAAATTTAACCAAGGAAGCCATAGATTGCTAATCCATATTCAAGCATTTAAATGGTTTTAAACATGCATAAATCATGAAGCCAGAACAAGCACTCATTCAGCACATGTACATTCAAAATTAAACAAGTGAGCATCCCTTGCCAAATTCCCCATCCATCCATTCTACAGGATAAATGCACACACAAAATCCATTACAGCACTACCAAATCTTCAAGTAGAATATATTATCGAAACCTTTATTGAGGTAGACATAAATCTTTTAGCTGAAAATTCTCAAATGAAAACTAATGGATCATTTTCAACATTTAAACAACATAATCATGACTCAAGTTTCCTCACCCCCAAAATTAATCTAACCTTTGCATGCTTAACATTAAGCTTGCTTAGAAATTAAGAATAGGAATCAAACATAAATATTTTAATCTACCAACATAGGTAAATTTGGAAACCTATTAGACTACTTCTTCCTACCTTCCTCATTACCATGATTCCGTTCCTCTTCTATGAGTGCTTTGATTGTTCTTCACTAGCTCTATGTCTTCTTCATTCTCTCTTTCTCTCTCTCTCTCATTCTATTGTGTTCTCCAAGCTCATACCACACCTAAACTCGAATGCTTTCTCTAAAGTTGGACTTCTCTTTCTCTCCTGATTTTCTCCTTGCTTTTAACCTTTTTCTCTTATAGCTCTCCTCTCCCTTATTCTACTTTTTTTTTCTTCTCCTCTTGAATTTTTTTTCTTCACATCTCAGACTTCCCTCTTTATATAGAGGATAAATAACATACCTAGATTCCATAAATCTATAAAAACTAAAATGATTCAGCCTTCTCCTTCATCACATGGTGTCAAATTTCATCTCTTGCAAAGCCCTTCTTCTTCAACACATGACTTTGGTCTTTCCTCTTCTTGCTAAACTTTGCCATCTAGTCTAAAAAGTAGAAGCAATAAAGGATTTATTAGAGCTTGCGTGTGAGGTGATAGATGCCTATGTGCCTAACTTTGCATTTTGACCTCTGAGAAGTGACCATGGAGAACTATGGAGGTGAGTCGTTTGGTTCACTATGAAGACTCGAGGGATTTTGATTTGAAGGTTTAAATGTTGAGTTTAACCTCTTATTACTATTATTTATTGCTTTTTTTGTTTTCTTCTTCTTTTTTGTTTTATCATTTTGCAAAAATAACCAAAGTATCCTAAAGATTTATTTGTTTAAATGGATTTTATAGAGATAAAGATTTATGGTGATTTTCCTTAGCTATGTTTTTTAATGATTTTATGATAATTTTTCCTTTAATTTTGATTTTTAAAGAAAGTTTATCTAGATTAAAGAATCTTTATTAGTCCTATATTTTCTTACTTCCTAATTTTTTCAAAAAATAATATTTTCTAATTTTTTTTAATTTTCTAAATTCATTATTTTAACTAACTAAAGGAAATAAAATTATAGCAAGCGAAGATTATCTAGGTTAAAATAAAATTAAATCCTATTAATTTTTTTATCTTTTTATCTATATCTTTTAAAATTTTATTTTTTGGTTAAATTAAATTATTATTATTATTATTTTAAATGTATGGACAAAATAGAGTGTTCATACTTATAATCAAATTAATAGCCTCCACATAGCTAGTGAAGACTTTTACATTTTGAATATTCTTATCCCAACATAACTAGAGTCCATAAATGATACCAATCAATTAATGATAGCAGAAGTGTAAATACTCATAGTAGCATTAAAACCACAAATCTATTATTTTTAAAATACTTATAGTAGCATTAAAATACATCATACAAGAGAAATGATGGGTATTTTTAAAACCCACCATGTAAAGTTTAAAATTTAGATTATAAAAATATTATTTGTAACAAGAGCATAATTTTTAAGATGGTATGTCAACAATATTCACCTTTCAATTACAAAAAAAATTAATGTATTAAAATTAATTTATAGTGGATCATTTATATATTACAGTACTATGATGATTTTTATATTATAGAATTCAAGAATGCAAAAATAAATAAGATAATTGAAGAATGGTATCAATATATGTTTCAAGTATGGATCTCGCACAAAAAAAATTAATAGAACTATTTAGAAGAAGTAGCTAGGATGTTTATAGTTTTAATACGTAGTTTACTTTGGAAATTAGTTTACTTTATAAAATTACATTTGTTTAGTTGATAAATTAGTATAAGAGATGTTTCATTGATTAATTTTGCAATTGAATATAATTTTATTATATTGATATTCGAATTTGTAAATGTTTGAATTGCTGTCTACTGCTATTTTAATTTCCTTAATTAGGGGATTGATATACATAATAGCCCTCGTATTAAAAAAATCATATAATAAATTATGATTATTTAAATAATCATCATTTATCTTATAATATGTGATAGGTAAATGATTTACTCATCATTTATAGTGTTAATAAACGACGAGTAAAATATTTACTTGTCATTTATTCTTTCATTGACAGTTTGGACGTTTAAAAATTATATTTTAAATGATGGTTTTATAACCTTCATTTATTAGGGAACTTTAAATGTTAGCCACATAAATGACATTTATTAGCAATCATTTATGGGCTAAAATAACTATCATTTATTCTTTTTCTTTTTTTGTAGCAGTGAATGAAAGCTTGTTCTTGGCCAATAGCCATAGAAGTACTTTGATATTCTCAAGACCTATACATTGCTGAAGTTTACTCTAGATTGGATCTACTAATGATTTCATTACCTACAAGAAAACAATAAGTAGACTGAACATTAAAAGTTCCATCTTTAGAGGGTTTCCAAGTAAAAATGTCCTCTCCACTCTTAGCTCTTAAAATAGGGGTATGAGCAATAGAGTAAATGACATGGTTAGATAGCCAAATCCCTTTCCTCCTCACATCCCAATTACCCCTTGAGTCAACAAAGTCTACAACTATCTCAGTTGCATTAAAAGAGATATCTAGCTAGATTAACCAGGGTGTATTTATAACATCCTCTAAAAAAAGACCAAAATTCATTAAAACTAACCTAAAATTTATGCAACTCTAAAACTTAACATGGGATTAAGACCAAATCAGGATCCTGCCTTTATGAAATCTACATACAATGCCAGGCAAAAACAGTCCATCCAGAAGAAAGGGCTTCTTTTGCAATGAGTAATCCTACTACGAACCAACTCCACAGGACATACTAGATGATAGCTCCACAAACTAATAAAAAACATAATAGAGGGGTATAACAATTTCAATGATTTATAACAAAAATAGAAAGGATAGTTAGCTAGAAACCACATGCATAAGAATAAGGATAAATGACTATATATCTAGATCAAACCAACCTCACCACTCATATAGAAAATGTGTTATAATGCTCGCCTAAAAAAATTTAAAATAAGGGGAGTAAGGCACGAAATCCCAATAACCAAAGAGTAATTCTAGTCTAAACAAACATACCATAATATAATATAATTTTCTAAAAGGGGTGCATGCTACCAATAATATCATATATGAAAAATAATTCCAAATCAAGTTGTTAACTTTTAACAACTAAGCAATAGTTTCAAAAATGAGTTTCCAAGCTTTATCCATTCATAATTCAACATATAATTATGTATGATTTACATCTATTTCTCATCCCTACTATGGCTGTGTAAGCTTTTAGGCCATTAAGGCAATTGCCTTAGGCCTCATAAAAAATTATTTATATAAGAAATCTATTGATCTTTCCTCTTATAAATTAATTATATTATGATATTAATTGTAGTATGATATATTGGGAATATATGTTATAATATTATTTGTTTTTTCAATTAGTAAAATCTTATCACTCATTCATGGGAAATTTATAAGAAAAAATGATTTTACAAATGTTATGAAATTAAATAGATTATTGAAATGATTTTTTCAACAAGCCGCTATTAAAATGTATGTAAAACCTAATCTTAACGAAAATTGTATAATTCATAAATTATAACACACTAAGCCTTTGTGATAATTTTGCCTTAGGTTTATAATATTCTTCACATAGCCTTGATTCCCTACACTAACACCTTTCTTCTATAACCTATGGGCTATAGTTTAGAGAGTACGCCCATGACTAACCTTATGCAATTCTTGGTTAGAAGTTCTCTACATTCTAGAGGGGGATCATGGAGTGTATCCAATTTACATAGTCTAGCAACCATGATTTAATAAATATCTCACCTACTTTCTCTTTCTACTTTTGAGCCAAGGATATTGAATAAGGAACAATAGGTCTTATATATGTGCCATAACTATAGGCCTTCTTGGTCATAGGAATAGGGATTTTAGGAGCTAGCAATCACTATGTGATAATAAGTGATCATCGATATCCATCAATTCACAATAGTCACATCCCATCCAAAATCATAATAATAAATTTAGAAACACAATATAACATCAGTTATAATTAAAATTCATCATTTACTTAAAAGGATAAAATCCATCACCAATTATACAATTAGGGATAAGAGACTTCCTAAATATATTCCACAAATACTGGGTAGGGTGTACAAAACCGTTTATCAAAATATGATTCCCATAATCAATTCCAACAAGGCAAAACAAACCATTTTCTTAGTCTTCCTTTGAATCCAAACAACTTTAAAACACTAATTTATGCTTCCCAGAATTGTTCTAAAATGTCGAAACAATATCAACTTTAGGCACCATTTTCCAAACTTTTGAAATCATTTTCTAAATCTAGAGCATCCTAATATCAACATTAATATATATATATATATATGTATATATGTATGTATAATTCAAAAACTATTTCATTAAACCTATATTCATACAGTTATCATCAACTCATAGAATTTAATAGCAGGGTTCCATACCAAAAAAGAGGAATTATAATCAAGAAATATAATTGGAAACTCACATGCACAAAAACTATCTATTACACGCACATGTCATAATAAGAATTAAACCTTCAAGTTAAAAAGGTAATAGGGCTGGCTAGAACCACCTTACGTAGCTAAACAATCCATACTTCAATCCAAACAAACAATCCATACTTCAATCCAAAGGTAAGTTCCTGTCTAATCAAAAACCACAGCAAAGCCTACAAGGCCCACAACAACAACTATACTGCAAGGTATGGATCATCACAACTAGTAACATCCTTCTAAGTGTTTGAACTTTCAATTTTATTCTCACCAACAAAAATGATCAAATCTTATACCAGTTTCCTTAATTATATCCCAATAAGTTCTTTCAAAGCAGAAATATCTAGTTCAAAATGACAAACCAAATAAATTCCAAACCCAATGAATCCTTATTATCTTAAGTTTCTAACTGAATAAATTCTTTGGCCAAACCATCATCTAGTTAACCAAGCCAACAATCCCAAGAACATCTAAAATAAATACATCAAAAATCTAAAATTCAACATATATAACCCGATCATACTTTCACATTTCAACAAGTATAACTAAATTATCTTAACCCAATAATCACATTCTTAAACCATCAACTGACCAAAAATTCAAATTTCATCTGCTAACAACCTAGGTTTTCTCTAAACAGTTGTAATATTTAAAATCAATACAAGATTTGGACCTTTGGCTGCCAACAATCAAAGCCATAATAAATCTCAAGTTTATACTGGTAAATAGAATATGAGAAGCAAGAAGAAAAACCACATACCTCAAATCAATATTTGGACGTTTAAACCTCTTGGATTTTCAGCCAAAACCTTAGAAAAACTTACCCCATAAGTTGCTCTTTGTTTCCCCAAACTAAAACCTTCCCTTCTAATTTGATATTCATGCTTTAAAATTATGATTTGTCTTTTGTTTGCCCGTGATCAAACCCTTCACAATTTTATCCACCCCCAGTTGAACTTTGCATTTTGACCAGTTAATGTGAGGCTAATGTCCACGAATAATAAACTTAAAAGCAAACTTCATCCCTTATCTAACATGGGTAGAGGCTCCAATTTCCACTAAAATTACCCTATAACCACCAGAAATAAGAGAGATAACCCTTAATTCATCAATTAATTATATTTTAGACAATTAGTGTTACCAACATCTATTCTTGCAAAAACACCTTGATTTCACTAGAAAAAGGACACTTAAACCCTTAATCAATACTTAAGCCAAAATGTAAGATATTAGGGTGTTACAATATCACTAAAAGACCATTTATCAGTCCAAAAATGTGTAGATTAAAGTTGAAAATATAGATTAACCTTACTAGCACTATAATAAATTTAACCATAGAGGACGAATGCTTTTCCCAATAGACCTCTATTTAACCATCCTCTATATCCAAAGCCATATAGGATGGTTATGTAACCGTCTTATATCGAGGAAAATATGCGATAATTGTTTTCAAACATATTGCTCTTAATTTCAACCAAATGAAAAACCATAAAGGACGATTATTTCCATAATCATCATCTATGTCATCACATAAAGGACGGTTATAGTAACAACCATCCTATATTACCAAGTTTTTTTTAAAAAAAATAAGGGAGCTTCTTTTCTAGTAGCCCCTCTGTAATATAAAAAAATAGAGATACCTAAAAATATTTTAGAACAGCCCAAAAATCAGATTTACACTACTCAATTCAAAATTATAATATTTACATTTTAATTACATCAAAATTATTCTATTTACAGTTCAATGATATAATAAATCAATCATTTTGAACTAAACTAACAATCCCTACAATATCTAAACTATATATGGAGAACTTAACTAATTTATTCCGAAACTAACTATATATTATCACCTCATATTGGATGTGACCTAATTTTCATATACACATTCACTCTAGTCTTTGAGAACTTCATTGATATGTGCATCCTTGAAATGAGTTGTAGCACAATCATTACTACAAAAAAGAAAATAAATTACGGTTATTTTATTATATAAATGACGGTTAATATGTGTCATTTATTCAGTTGACATTTAAAGACCACCAATAATTGATGATTATAAAAACGTCATTTAAAATAAATTTTTTACAAAAGGACAAGCAAAATGAGAATATAAATGATGGGTAAATAAGTTACTCATCATTTAAAGTAAGTATAAATGACGAGTAAATTAATTACACTTTAAATTTACTCATCATTTAAAGTAAGTATAAATGACGGTTATTTATATAACCGTTATTTTTTATGTAATTTTTTTTATACGTGAGCTATTTTTATACCAGCCCCATGTAAAAAGAAATTAAAATAGCAGCAGACAATCATTTCAGATTTGAATATTAATAAAATTTATTGTATTCAATTTCAAAATTAATCAATAAACAAATATAATTACATAAAGTAAACTATTTCTAAAAATAAACTACCCATTAAAAAAAAATTCCTAGCTATGATAATGATGTCCTTCATGAACCTCATGATATAATAGCCATAATCCAAACTTTTTTTTTATCTTGGACACTAAAAATTAAAGAATTGATGAATATGTATTAATGCATTAAATTTCAATTTAATAAATGATTCCAATTACCTTAATTATATTCCAAGTGTAGGCTACATCAAAATTTGTAAAGGACCTTGGAATTGATTGTTTTGTGTTAAAGCGGTATAACACAATCGCCCTAATGAAATAGTAAAAAATATGTCAGTATGAAATTTAAATAATTAAATAAATATGTAAAATACTTTATGCACTTATGTATTAATCAACTCCAATAAAATTTATCTCCTCCCTAGTTCTCCTCTAAGAGAATCGAGATAATATATCTTTGGAGTGTTACCGAATGGTTCGGCGGTGATCAACATCCAATGGTCCCTAATAGTATGAACAAGTGTTGCAAAATTATAATTAATCTATTAAATTAAAAATAAAAAATTTATTAAGATAAGTGAGAATTTCATTACCCTTGACAGTATGGTATTATGAATAATGTTCCCTTTTGAGCCCTTGCTTTAAAATTTTCGCTTAATGCCTTTGCTTGTTCTAAAATTTTGTCGCTTTTAATTAAGACATGTGCACCCACTTCATGAAGACTAATAAAGAAAAACTTCATTTATAGATCAAAAGGGACAACAAAATTCTCATACAAGCACCTATCATAAATACAAGAAATGGATTAGTTTATATTTAAAATATTAACTATTCATATATGGAAAAAAATTACCATATATAGAAGCTGAGAACAGTGAGACTGGTCATATCATGTTGAAGATTAGACCTATGAACCGTTGCATGTGCCTGGAGCAAATTTCTGTATTGGCTTAACAATTAAGGCTCTTATTCAGAAACAACTTTATGGGAGACTTCCTTTTTAGAGGAGAGCCTAGATTGGGGTACCGTCTTTTTTTTTTGACTGTGCATCTTTGCTAGTTTTTTTAAGACTTGGCGTCCTAACTTGATTAGCTTGCCATCCAACAAAACTACCCATCGCCTCTCCAACAATCCCTGCATCCTTAGTGGGAATAGGTAGTGAATAGTTCAAATCCTTTGGCACATCAATAGCAACACGTACATAGGATGCAGGGAGTGGCATATTATGTAACATGTCTCCCGATAAATTAAACACCCGACCGACAGCAACCACATGACGATTCGAGCTATTTGCCAACAACTCACATAGATTCTTACCCTATATTAATAAGTAATATACTATATTAAAGTTATGGAAAATAGAAATAGTGAAACAAAAGTGAAATAAATTAATAATGTTTTACCTGAGGGAAATTTTTAATAGGCTGCATGACACTGTAACTACCTTTCCCATTAGGACTAATATGAAACTCTACCTCTCGCCTCTCCTTGTCCTTTAGCAAAGCTTCAATCATGTTCCGTTGCCTAAATAGCTCCTCTTTTAGGGTGGCAATCTCAGCCCTTACACTCACATCTTCTATTGACCTTGCTTTCTTCTGTGACCTGAATATTTTTTTTTCGAGACACTAAAGTCATATCCCCTAACTCGACTAGGGTGTTTGGGATTACCCAATGCCTTGTCCAAGATATCATCATCAGGTGTGCCACTTTTTTGGATCCCGGCCTGTGCAATATATAGTAAGAAAGTTACATTAGTTGATTGAGTATAAAAAAGAGTATTAAGTTAATGTACTTACACACTTGTTAACAAGATCTTGAACACGTTCATCAATAATGTTTCCTTCTTTATTAGTTTGGCCTTCTGTGAAGAGTTTGTGATGTGAAACTGAGCTTGCTCGATCTACGAATTTAAGTAAATTTAAATGTGAGTATAGTACATATATCTATAAAATAAGCTAAAATTATATAGTATAAATATTCACTTACCATTTGTTGCTTAATTCTTGCATATCCTATATGCTCCTTCTTGTAATGGTATAGATCTTTTTCATGCAACTCTTTCTTTTTGTGGCTCAACTCCTGTGCAACACATAGATTCATATCAATAAAATTAAATATATTGATAATAATAAAAAATTAATTCACCTCATTATTTTTACTTGAAATTGTCCCTCGAGATGTTGAGAAACAATTCATCCCATTGTTCTTGTGAAACTAATGGCCTTATCAAGTCGGGGACCTCAGCACTAATGTTTCCTCCTAATTTTTTTAATGTATTTCACTCCCATGAAATACCAAAATGTCTGCATTGCCTTTCCAGCTTATTGGATGACAAATTTCATCCGACTAGCATCAATTGCAAACGATGACAATAAACAAAGACAATTAATTAGATTTTTGGTCAAGTAATTTTAATTAATTACAACAATATGAGTAAAGTATTTTACCTCTACTTGCTTCCAAATATAATTTTTCGTAGCTGGACTAATATCGTTCCAATGCTTAATTGTAATTGGCACATTTGCTTTTGCCACAACCCCTATGTAGTTGATGAATTTTTTTTGTTGTTGGTCTTGATATGTTGACCTTTGAAATCCCATTCAACTTCATATTTCTGTCTAGCAGCCCTTCTTCTATTCACCTCGGTCATCAATGTCAATCCTCTTGTTATTTAATTTGCTTCTTGTTGAATTTCCTGGTCATTCATCTCAATACTAGGATCAGCACTACTAGGTCTATTGAGACCAGCACTCCTTTGAGAAGCCATTTACCTACAAAAGTAGAAAAACAAAATAAATAATAATATAAAAAAGTAAAGCACATAATAAGTAATTCACAGGTTTAATGTAAATCACACATTACAAAACAAATATAGCACATAATAAATAACAATAAATTTTTAAATCACACAAAACAAGCAACCTACAGGTTTAAATTGTTCTTTTTCTTTTTCTTATACATTCCTTATCTTTGCTTTCCTTCTTTGCTCGAATGCTTCTACCTCTTTTCTTTGAAATTTAAATACCTTCATTGTGATCATTTCTCATATAAAAGGCTTCATCCTCAATGAAGTAACTTTCAAATGATATCCCCATAAAGGGATCATCTTCAGCTGTAGAATTATTTATTTTTTCATTTATTTTATTGCTCAATAAAATGATAGACCAATTTACTTTAGCCAGATCAGGAACAAAGAACACTTGATGAGCTTGTGAAGCCAAAATGAAAGGCTCATCTTTATAACATTCTCTATTAAGATCCACTATTAAGAACCCCAAGTCATCAATTTTAAGATTATTTTTTCGATCAATCCACTTACAACCAAAAATTGGAACTTGAAATTTGATGTAATCTAACTCCCAAATGTGCTCAATTACCTCAAAGTATGACATTTTATGTGCAAGGAATTTTTGTCTTTAGTACTAGACATATGCATTGCTTGGGCTATAAGAGTTACACCACTATTTTGCATTGTGTTTCGATCATCTTGCTCTTTGATATAAAATGTGTACCCATTAATGAGATAGCTAGTAAAGGAAAGAACTTATTTATCTGGACCTCTTGCCAACCATTTTAATTTTTCATAAACTGAATCAAGATCAGCAATTAACTTTTCAAGAATGTATTGTTTCAACTAAACTGTAAAACTTTTATTATGCTTGTTTGCATACCAAATCTTTGATTTATTAGGGTTATCCCACTTAAGCTCAGTCATATGCATCTCTACATACTCCTCAACCTCTATAGAGTTGTGTAGTACATATAAATGTGCTTGTTCCCATTGTAAGTTAGAAATTGTAACTACTTTATTGCCCATAATTCCTTCTCCATCAGTTCCACTATCATGCTGAGAAGTCGGAAGACCAATATGGTTGACATTTGATAAGTACTCAGTACAAAATTCAACTGCCTCCTCATAAATATATTGTTCAAATATACAACATTCGGGTCAACTTTGATTTTTCACATATCTTTTTAGTATCTTTATGCAATGCTCAAATGGATACATCTATCTCAAGAAAACTAGGCCATATATTTATATCTCTCTAACTAGATGAATAGTGAGGTGCACCATTATATCGAAGAATGCAAGTGGAAAATACATTTCAAGTTCACACAAGATTAACATAATTTAGCTTTGCAACCTTGGCAATTTTGTTTGGTCAATCACTTTACTACATATAGACTTGAAGAAGAAACACAATTTTATAATCATGGCTTGAACCGTATTAGGTAAAATAGAACATATAGCCATTGGAATAAAATTTTCCATCAATACATGGCAATCATGCAATTTTAAACCCTTCAACTTCAAATCCTTCAATG
This sequence comes from Prosopis cineraria, assembly GCF_029017545.1. NCBI lineage: Eukaryota > Viridiplantae > Streptophyta > Magnoliopsida > Fabales > Fabaceae > Prosopis > Prosopis cineraria. The sequence goes on along the minus strand of NW_026555336.1, from coordinate 8,347,628 downwards.
ACAAAAGGCCCTTAATATTTGAAGAGTACCCCTTTGGAACTTTAATAGTAGCAAGCGACTCATAAAAAGTCTTCTTTTCTCTTCTAGATAATGCATGAGCTGCTGCACGAAGAAATGTATGACTTTTCTTCTCTTGTAGAGCCAACTCTTCCCTTATCCCTATAGAAATCATTTCAAGTCTTGCCTTGATGCCATCTTTAGTCTTTCTTGGAAGATGAAGTAATGTACCAATCAAACTGTCACACACATTTTTTCTCAATGTACATAACATCAAGAAAATGTCTCACATATAAAGATTTTTCCAATATGGTAGGTAAAAAAATAAACCTTTTCTTCCACCCACATGTCCCAAGATGCTTTGCAAAAGTTTTTTCAAACTCGATATTCAAATTCTTTGCCTTGTCGAAATATTGCTCACCTATCAGTGGCAAAGGTGCCTTACGTTCTTCTGAATTCTTATTGAAAGCTTTTTTTAGGCATTGATAATAATGATCAGGATGTAACCATCTATGATGTCTAAGATAGACATTCTTTATCCCATATTCTAATCGCACTGAATGTATGCCCTCTTCACAAATAGGACATTCGAGTTTTCTGTTAATACTATACCCTGACAAATTACTATATACTGGAAAATTATTGATTGTACCAAACAACAATGTTCTTAAATTGAACCTTTCATCTCTATGTCTATCATATACCTCAACACCGTGCTCTCACAACAATTTTAAATCTTCAATTAAAGGAGCCAAATATATGTCTATGTCATTTCCTAACTGTTTCTCACTTCATACATAACCATGGAGGTAAGTTGTAAATTACCAAAATAATTAGCCATGTACTGCGACTGCTACTTCAAAGCCCGTGTGAATTCATTCCATTAGTAGATAATATGAGGTGAAGGCTTCTATCTTTTGCTCCAAAGTCAGGGTAATCAAGATCAATTTTTTTTCATTAAGAAGGGTCAGCTGGATGTTGAAGCTTCCTATCTTTGATCTATTTATCCGCATGCCATGTCAAATTTTTTGCATCCTCTGCACTGCTGTACAGCCATCTAAATCTAGGTATAATGGGAAAGTACCATAACGCCTTCTTTGGACTCTTTCCATTCTCTTTGTAGCACAAAGCATTACATTTTGGATACTCCATTAATGATGCATATTCATTGCTAAATAATATGCAATCATTAGGATAAGTGTGTATTTTCTCATAACTCATGCCAATTGAGCATAGCATTTGTTTTACATCATACATAGTCCTTGGAAGCTCGTTGTTCATAGGTAGAAGTTATTTTATAAGTGTAAGATTTTCTGTAAAGCTCTTATCACTCCATCCATTGCTCACTTTCAAGTTGTACAATTTCAACACTACTGACAACTTTGTGAACTAAGCGCAACTAGCATATAAGGGCTTCTCTACATCACTTTTTAACATCTCTAACATTTCAAGACAATTCTAAAGTTCCCTTTCAATTGCATTGGCCATCTCTTCAAGACAGTTACCCTTATAAGTATCTGTGTCATGATCATCTGATTCAAAACTTCCTTTATACTCCTAATTACTAGTAGACTCATCCTCTCTAGTCTCCCCATGCTTATGCCAACACTTGTAATTTTCATCAATTCCATAGCACACTAAATGGTCTTTCATCTTAGATGCACTAATTTGCTTCAAAAGACCACATCTTACACAAGGACACACTATTCTTCTAGGGTCTTTTATATGCTCAAGAGCAAACCTCATAAACTCTTTTATACCATTCAAATACTCTTTACTTAATCGATTGAAAGACATCTATTCTTTATCTATAACTTTTTAATCTAAAAGACAATTCTTTTAAGGAAATATGATTAGTGACCCTTGAATATGGAGAGGAAAGGAATGATAGAAAGATTATTAATAAAGAAATTGACTACTCTACATATAATATAAAGTAATTAATGAATCACGAGTCACAATGCATGAGCATTCACATACTCCTTCAACCGCCGATAAAAATTTGACAGTATAAAGGCATAAAGAAAGTATTTCTGAAGCTAAAACCCTCTTTTCAATCTTGGCATCTCACTCAACAAACTAATTCCACCCATATATAGTCACAAAACTAATGAAATTTCCACAAAATAGCATTTTCAAATTAACTCTAATTATTATAAAATTATATATAAAATTCATTCAAAAATCATAGGAAAAAAAACACTATAAACATCATTTTGAATTAATATTTTCTATCTCATTGATCACTATAAGGTTATACATATCCTATATTAGCAATCTCAAGCCAAGAACAAATTATTCTTTACCAAATATAAAAATATCAATAAAATAGCAATGATTTTTATAGAAACTGCGCGTCAGTTTTTATCATTAAAATGAACTCTAATTGTAATGAAAATTGGTACACTAGTACATTTCAATATGTAGTTTTGAACAATGAAACTACTCTGATCAAACAATGCACGAAATTTAAATTAAAAATTATTGAAATAAATCAGTCAAAATTCATAGAAAAATACAATCATTATAAATATCCCATTTTGATCACTAATTTTCATCTTAATAATCATCCTAAGGCTAAACATATCATCTACAATCATTCTCAAGTCAATAAAACATTAAATATTAGCAATTTGTCGACACCCCACAATATTAAAATGGGCGACAAATGAGGAAAAATTTAAACAACAAAAATCAACTAATAAAAAAATCCATAATATTAAATAAATCAATCCCATAATCTAGAAATCTAAGCATATTGGAAGAAAATGAAGAAAAACTATAGAAATCACAAACCCATGTACCTTGGAGAAGAGAGGATCAAAGACAAAGAGGAAGCAAATGAGAGAGGCAACGGATGGCGTAGGAGGAGCACTTTCACATCGGAGAGGGACTAAGGTGGTCGACGGCAACAATGGAGGCAGATTGAGAGATTTCTACCGATTTCGTGTAGAAGTAGAGAAGAGACAAAACAGAGACGACAAACGGGCAGAAATGAAAAAGTGAGTCTGGAAACTAAATAAAAATGAAAACAAATGACAAGTATTCTAATACCTGTCATTTATTCATGAATATATGACGGGTGTTTTAAACACTCGTCATATATCACTGAGGCAAACAACCGTCATTTAAAGCTTAAAATTTTTTATTTTTTTTAATTGAAGAAAATGAAATGTTGGCCCTCAATATATGATAGGTGTTTAAAAAACCCATCATATATTGTTCTGGACTTTAGAACACCCGTCATTGAAATTTTTAAAATTTTTTATTTTTTTTAATTTAAGAATCTGAAATGGCGATCACCAATATATGATGGTTGTTAGTATAACCTTCATATATTGTTTAAATTTTATATGACGGATATTCGAAATACCCATCATTTAAAGTTTAAATTTATTTTTTATTTTTTTCCTTCCAGTAAATGAAACGTTAGGCTAAAATAAAGAAGGGTTTTTTTAATACCTGTCATTTAAAATCTAACAATATATGATAGTCTTTTGAACACCCATTATTTATTTTCTTACCATAACCCACCTCTCTCATATATGACGTATTTTTATTTGATCATCATTTTTCATAGCATCTTATATTTACGTTTTTGTAGTAGTGAGTATGGATAGTACTACAAAAAACATGAGAACAAAGTTAGCTGATGACAATTAAAATCCATTGCAATTTATGCAAAAAGATAGATATCATGAGTAGGATTGTAGGCTGCCCGTGAGTGATGATGTCTTTAGCATACTTCATCACACAGTAGCCACGATCATAACTGTTGTCGATTTGCTGGGGGTACTATATGAAGAAAATAATAAATATATATGCTATTGATCTAAAAATTTTAAAAATAAAATAATTGGTGATAATTTAAACACAACTATATTACATTCCATTCAATGGCATCCTTATATTTCTTGAATGACCTTTTGTTCAAAAGATTTGCATTGATATGATATAGCACAATAATGCTAATATAAGGAACACAAAAATGTTAGAGGTAAGAGTTTGGAAAAAAAAAAAAAATCTTAGTTACTAGATGTATTTACCTATTGAATAGCTCCATCATATCCATTCGATTAGTTGGATCCCTACCATGAGGAGCTGAATCTAAGTAGTACACCTTTAGAGCTTTAGGATATGCTATCTCGATCATGATAAGTATCCAGTGTCCTATAGAAGAATTAGACATTGTGTGTTATAATTGGAATTCTAAAAAGACAATAGATTGCATAAATTTTAATAGAAAACCAAGTAACTCACCCATTTAGATAATGAGTAAAAAATAGCATCCCTTTCAAAGTTGGTCTTTCCTTAAAGTACGTGGTTAATGTTTGAGATTGCTATTGTAAACGCTTATCCTTCTGAACACCTTCAAAACTTATGAACTCATAAGGATTGACAAACACGAACTTTGATCCCAGGTTACCAAGGATAATGAAGGTATCATACAAGTACCTAAATAACAAAAGTAAATATAACAAGAGTAATTGAATACATCATATAAGTGTTAATTGGGTTATGGACAACCTCATTATGTGTCAGGATGGTATTGACGATGTCAAAGTCAATGATCTAATCAACTTCTTTTCAATACATGTCATCATTTGGTAGTTTGAACTGCGCCACCATGTGCTTGGCCAATTGCACATATTTTGCTCGTATGTTTTGATTTGTCTTTAGTAAAGAAGGAGGAAAATCTATTGGTATTAGCTTGGAGATCAATTCTTTTTGGTTCTTTAATAGCTGACTTAATTAGCCAGAGGTCATTACCTTTAAACTAGGCACCAATTAACATCAATTACTATAATTTAAATTTGAATTGACTATAATTTGAATTTGAATTGAGATAGTGTAAATTAATGGCATACCTGTAATGGATTTTCTTTTGCTCCAAACCAAATGAGATGCTTAGGCCACATAATATAACAACCAATTGTGTCTGCTATAATGTTAACTCATAATTTGATTTGAGTAGCTTGTAGTTGGCATTGTTAGGCTTAATAATCAATCCTTTCACCCACCTCTTAGGAACAAGCTCACATTGAACTTGTTGCCCTTATACGTTGTACATTTTTCTTGTGGCAACTCTGTGTCTACCTAGGCTATTTGCCCAAAATGTATACTTGGCCTTGCCCTGAACACAAATAAGTATAAGTTAATTAGGAAATAATACTAGTGAACTATAATCAAGAATCTAAAAATAATTCAAATACCTCCAGGGGGTGGCGAGGGGAAGGATGAACCACAGTGCAGCTGTCTTTTTGAACATGGATAGTTTCTAGGATTGACTTTCCAAGTCCATGGGTCTTTACTATTATTGCTATAAATTCTTCTTGCTATGCTACTTTTGCTCTCAATGCTTCAAGCTCAATATCGATATCCTTTTTTAGAGCCTTTTTTTGTCCATAATTTGCTTTCTAGTGATGCCTATATTGACACCCTCTAACACGATTGGGGTGATCCTTATTGTCTAATGCCTTCTCTAAAATATCTTCATTCTCTAAAAGCTCACCTCTAGATACTTCCTCTGAGAGGGCATTCTATAAAGATATATAGGTTATTTAAGTAAGGAAATATGAAGTTAAAATATTTAAATTATTTAAAGATTGTACTTACAACTTTTTCAACAAGTTCCCAAACATGTAGAAAAGTGATTGTGCCCTTTTTAACTTGTGCCTAATCTTATGAGCTATAACAATGGATCAACGCAATAACAAGTTAGTAATAAAAAAGATTTGCATATTATTTAATATAATAAAAACTATTAAATTACACATACGCACACCCCTTCTTCTTGCTTAATGTCTGAATAGCCTACGTGGGATCTTAGGTAGGGCATATCATTATTTTTGTCCCTTAAATCCTTGTTCTACTGGCTTGGTGCTTGAAACTCATTACTGATCTTGTCTAACAATTTCTCTCAATAGTTTAGGAATCTCACCGCTAATTCTTTCAACTAGTCTGATATATTTCATTTCTATGTAGGACTAAAATTGTCGATGTGCCTTGGCTGCCGAATGAAAGACATATTTCTTTCAAGTAGTGTCAATATGAAATGTCACCTGTTTAATAGCACAATCACAGCATAAGTTATATGAAATACCACCAATTCAATAACATATTCAATTAACTAAGAATTTTAATTTTACCTCAACTTGTACCCATATCAACTCCCTCATTGCTTTATCAATGTCATGCCAGTCATTAATTGATAGGCCCAGTTGTGACTGAGTCACTGCATTGATGTAACTACTAAATTTATACTTGTTCTCTTTTATTGCTTGACCCTTTGGGATTCCATTCAAGGGAATACTTAAGTTTGACTAACCTCTTCTTAGACACTATCTCTATCATCAGGAGACCTTTCTTGATTGTGTTACACATTGAAGCCTCCTCTTTCTCATTCATGCCAATGGGAATAATAGAAGGACCCTTATTGTTAGGACTGTAAGTGGCATTAGGAGGATTGTTTAATAGGTCTATGTGCTAAATGTCAATAGGAGCAGTGGTAGTAGGAGTAGTGTTACAAGAGTAGTGGCAGCGAGAGTAGTGTCAATAAGAGTAATGGTAATGGGAGTAGTATCAACAGGAGTAATGAAAGCAAGAGTAGCGTTAATATGAGTAGTGGCTACAAAAGTGACTTTATGTCCCTTTGGAGCTATTTTTGGAACCATTTACCTATCATACAAGTTACAAACAAAATTAATTGATTGAAATGCAAATAGCATAAATGATTAAAGCATACAAATCACAAATAGATTTAATTAATTGAAACAAAAATTATTAAAGCATACAAGTCACATAAATAATTGAACACATATGTTTAAGTTAATCCTTTTATTTTCATTATCTCCTTCTGAATCATTTTCAACTTGGCATCTTAGTTTAATTTCTTAATCTTGTCTTTTATTGTTTTTCCCCTATTTGAAATTCAAATACTATCTTTATGATCACTTCTAATTTAGTTGATATCATCTTTGATGAAATTACATTTGAGTGCCGTCCCTTCATATGGATCATCCTCAACTGTAATATGTGATGGCTTGATGGTCTTTCCAAATTCTTTATTTCACAATAACACAATTGACCAATTGAGTAAATCAGGATCAATGATAGAAAATACTTGTCTAGCTTGTGATGCAAAAATGAAAGGCTCGGTCTTATAGCTTAGCATATTTAAATTCACTTGTATGAAACTTGAATTGTCATTTGTGTGAAGGCCACTCTCATTATCAACCCACTTGTAACTAAAAACAAGAATCTTGAACTTACTATAGTCCAGCTCCTAGATGTGCTTAATGACTCTGAAGTATGACATTCTTGTATACATAAGATTTTTGTCTTTCGTAGATACATACATTGCTTCATCAATCTCAGTTACACCATTATTTTGCTTTATGCTTCTTTCATCTTGCTCTTTATTATACAATGTGAAACCATTGATTACATAACTAGTATAAGAGAGGACTTGTAATTTGGACCCCTTAGACAAGCATCTAAACCTTTCTAGTATCAAATATTTGTCCACATTGTACTTGGAAGCAATGTATGCCTTCAACCAATGTCCAAAGTACTTATATGAAGTTTGGCAATTAGTATCATTTCTTCTAGGGTTGTCCTTTCTAAGTTTGGCATTGTTCTTATCAACATACTCAAGAATCTCATTCGAGTTATGCAATATAAAGAGGTGTGCTTGCTCCCAATGTTATGTGTTATAGTGACTAATTTTTTTCAAGCTGTCCCTTCCCCATCTTCCCTTCCTACATGCCTATTCATTGGAAGCCTAATATTTTTCCCATATCTTAAGTACTCCTGATAAAATTCAACTGCCTCTCTACTTATGTACCTTTCAGTAATGCAACACTCAGGTTGACTTTTATTTTTTACATACCCTTTTGGAACCTTCATATTACACTCAATAGAGTACATCTACCTTAAAAAAGCTAGGCCACACTTTTTAACTTTCTTAACCAAGTGAATAGTTAAGTGAACCATTATCTCAAAGAATTCAATAGAAAAATGCATCGTGACCTCACGTAAAGTCCCTATATTTTGGCATTGCAAACTTTCTAACTTTATGGGGTTTGTTACTTTACTACAAATCAAATTGAAGAAGAATCATAGTTTAGTGATTGTAGCTCACACTTCATTTAGTAAAATTAAGTGTATGCCCATTGAAATAAAGTTTTCCACTTACACATGGCAATCACATGTTTTTTAAACCCTTAAGCTTCAAGTCCTTCATAGACATAAGATTTCTAATGTTAGAAGAGAAACGCTTTGGAACTTTAACCCTAACTAAAAACTAACAAAATTTGTTTTTCTTTTTTAGAAAGTGTGTGTGCTATTAGATGAAGGTACGTATGACTTCTCCTCTCGTCTGATGCCAAGTCTTCCTTATTCCCATAGCCACCATTTCTAACATCTCAGTAATGACATCTTTGGTGTAAGATCTTCCTTACTAATTCACAATTAACTCCAAAATCAAGATAATCAAAGGACTAACCTAAATGAATTATCAAGTTTGTAAAATTTATATAAATGTGATCCTAAGTTTTCAAAACTTAAAATGTTATAAAAACACTTCATAAACTAAAATCAAAGCCAAACCAGTATATAGAAGCATGGACATTATACAAAGTAAGATAACATCAAACTAGGGTTCAAAAAAGCAAAAATAGTGATTCTAACACAATACATTATCATAACATTTGGTCTTACATTCATTCTCATATTTTAAACCAAATGGATTTTGACAAAATCAAATTATTTACACATTTGATGCTATTTTAACCTTGGCTATTTAAATCTTTTAGAATGAAAAAATGTTCATTCATATTTGGTTTCAATGTGTCATAAGTACATTTTGCTATATTTCTACAATGTCACTATCTATTTTTTAAAATTGAATTCCTTTAACTCCTTGTGTGAAAATTAGAATCAATCCCTTGAGATAACTAAGCTAGTACACTAAGTACTTTATCAACTTATCACAAAATGGTGTCACTAAGGGAGAAGAATCATCTTGAAGGAGAAATTCGTAAATCAAAAATATCAAGAAGTCTCATGTTCATATTTCTCCATTAGAGGGAGAAAATTCTAAAATAAGGCCACCTTGATGTAGTTATATAGGGAAGAAGTCAAATTCAGATTTCAAATTTCTCCACATGACAAATAAGAGAAGAAGTCATATTTAAGGGGAAGCTCTAAACCTTATCTTATTCTTGTACTGCCTTGCATATACTTCAAAGCCTTTTTGTTAATGACAAATAGGGGGAGAAGTTATCATAACAAATATGATTTTCTAAACACTTAATTTCTATCAAATAAGTATATTTTTCATAGGTGATTTGTCATCATAAAAAAAGGAAAGATTATTGGACATAATGGCTTGTGACATTATATTTAGTTTAAGTTTTGATGATGACAAATATAGATGAATTAACTATATGCATAGTACCATAAACTTTATAACTGTACTTATATATATATATATATATATATATATTAATACTTAGACTAACTATTTTGTTCGTGATATATCATTTAAGATTGTCCAAAGTAAAGATGAGAGTGAACATGAAGAGAAAGAAATGAAATACATCATTAGCATGCATGCCGTACTCAAGATGAGACTACATAAAGAGAAGTATAATTCAAGAAGAGCTTAAAAAGATTGAAGACATCCATACAAACTTGGATGCATCTTGAAAGCCTTGGACTTGATAGGTATAATATCATTAGACTAGAAGCCTTTATGTTGAACTTATTGATTTAGATATGTAATATTGGCTCAAGATATTTTAAATCAAAACATGCATTTTTGCTTTTGAGAGAAAGAGTGAGATATATTTTTTTTACAATCATATTTTTTATCTTTGATCATATATATCTCACAACATTAGTAACTCCATAAAATTTTCAAAGCTAGTCTATTTATTCAAAATAGAGTTAAATTGAAAAAAGTTATGAACATTTGAAGTTTAAACTTTAAAATGAGAATTGTGAAGAAAATCAGATTTGACCTTTGGTAATATTTCTTATCATATCTCTCATTACATATATCATCTTAATATGAATCATATCTCATATGAAAATAGACTCAAACTGTTTTTCAATTATAGCTTATTTATTCAAAATGGAGTTCTATTGAGAAATATATGAGTTTTAAAAGTTGAGTTTTGAGATATTGATTCTACATAGCATTTAGAGTTGACTTTTATTAACTCTTTTGATCATATCTCAAAAGTTACATTGAATTTAAGTGTGAAACTTTTTTAATTAAAAACTAGACTTCAAGAGCTTTCCAATAATATATAGTTTGTTATATTTGAAGTTGTATTGAGTGAGTTATAGTCTTATGAAATTCTATGCAGTGGTATCCTTCAAAACACACATGAATGAAAGAGGGACACATGTGTGAAATGTCCTTAAAAAGCTTCAGTGTCCAAATCACGCGTGAATCACTTTCCATACATATGTGAAATGTCACCTAATATGTTGACTCAATAGCTTTTGTGGTCAAAATCAAGCGTGAATCACTTCCTATCCACGCGTGATTTGTCACCTATGTAATACAACATGATATTTCAAGCGTGATTTATTACATTTCAAGTGTGATTTGTTACCCATGCTTATGAAATGTCTATTTCACAGTGAATAATTTTTGTTCCACACGAGAAATGTTATCAACGGCTATAATCATTATGCAACAATTATAAACATTCACATTATGTCTCCAACACCTATTTTACTTCATAGGCTATAAATATAACACTTCAAAACTTATCTTAATCAAGTAATTAAGGTAAAAATATCAAGTTATGAAATTCATGTTCATATTACTCTTATTATATGAAAATTATTATTCTTGAGCCCATATCATTTATATCTTCATTATTTGAGTATTAGAACTTTATTGTACTCATCATTGCTCTTAGAGAGAGTTTTAACTGAGTGACTTACATATTCTAAATCATTGTAAATGTGAGGGAGAGATTTTTCTTGTAATCAAGAGAGGTTGTTCTCTTGAGAAAAGAAACTCACTAGTAAAGTAAGTTGCTATAAAAGCTCACAAGTGCCTAAACTAAACTTATGTTATAGTGGAGAAATCTCGTGTGATTACTTGGGGATGTGATGCAGGCTCAAGTGGTGGGGTTGAATCAGGATCAATCATAGTTTGCAATCTCTCTTTCCTTAACTCTTTATATTTCTAACAACCTAAGTTTATGCTATATTTTAGTGTATAAAATTGAATTTGATATATCTACATGCTCTTAAACTTTCACATAGAAATTGATTTTATGTAGTTATCAGAGTTTAGATTTTGAATTTACTCAAACTTTTGCCTTACAGTTTTTGCTAAAAAAAAAAATAAAAGAACCAAAATTTTTACAAACACCCAATTCACCTCTTCTTGGACGTATTGTTATATCTAACACAAACGTCTTCTCATTTGATTTGTTTATTTAAATCATATCTTTTCCTTTTATCGTCCTATAAAATTGCTGAAACGGGCGCACGCTGAACTAGTCCAGATTATCCAACGAGCATAGAGCATCTTGCCTCTGTACATTTTCGGAATATACCACCCTGCTTTTTGGCCATGGAATATACCACCCTGCTTTTTGGCCATGGAATATACCACACTTACTACTACATGATCTTGCCAAATAGTTGGTGGCAAAGGGGATGGATAAGTTTTAGTGTTTGTTTGGGATTCCATGTAATCTAAAAACTAGTTGGGAGTAATAATACATTTATGCTTACCTCCATTTTAAAATGTAAGAGAAAATAACCAATTCACATAGTTTAAGAAAATAGGTTGAGTATGATTAATGACCAATTCACATGTATCTTAAATTAAAAAAAAAATGAAATACGGCATTCCTATAGACTTTATGATGTATAATTTGAGAAAAATGTATAAATATTTTTTGAAATTTATAGTTTTTCTTATAAATAAAAAAATAGGGTAAATGATATATCAAATTACCTATTGAATTTTAGGTTTAGTAGTATTGTAAACTTTGAACTTGTTATTGTGCAAATTGTTTTCTCAATTTTTAAAAACGGTGTAATTTGGCTCTAGCCTTTAACAAAAATTAATTTTAACTATTAGTTGATTAGAAAATGATAAAAAAAGACCTCATAAATTATAGAAAAAGGCTAAAAAAATTTTGATCCTTTTTTCTAGCCGTTGTTTGTAATTTTTAGGTTCTTTGTTATAATTGTTTGACCTTTTTCTGAAATTTGTGAGGCATTTTTATATTACTTTCTAATCAACTAACTGTTAAAGTTAATTTTTACTAATGATAAGAGTCTAATTACACTTTTTTTAAAAGTTGAGGAATAATTTGTTTAATAAATAAGATTAGATTTTATTGTACTACTAGATCTAAAATTTAAGAAATAATTTGCTCATTTACCCTATAAACAAATAAATATATGATAATTTTTCCTATATTTAAAAACTTTAGGTGTATTTTTCATGATGCTCGCTAGTTTAGACGCCTCCTGCAGGACAACCGTAAAAAGGAAAAGAAAGTCAACTTGACCAGGCGACGCCATCTTGAGATTGATCTAAGCTGTAATATTATTACATAATCGATTAATGATTGATTCATTACCTGCCATGGATTATTCCCACTTCCTATACTTCCCAGAACCCCAAAAATGCTAAATTGTCTTCATTGTTTGGACACAATACAAAGGCCATTCGGCGAAAGATTCCATTCCTTTCCTGGTAAACTTAACTCACGACAAGTTATATAGTTTTCGTCTTAACACATCACACTGCAACAATATAATAGCCCCATACCACACTACCAATCTCCACAGATCCTCAGTTTCTGAGAAGCTCCTTTAATTTCCCAGTTGAAGCTGAAATCTTCACATTCATGGATTACATTAAGCCTGAAAATAATGTCACTCTCGTCGCTGTTTGGGCCATTTTTGCTGTGACATGGTACGTCTGGTTCTTCTTCTTCAAACCTAATTACAAGCTACCACCAGGTCCGCCGGGACTTCCTTTGTTCGGGAACCTTCTATCACTAGACACCGAGCTTCACTCTTATCTGGCGACTCTGTCTCAAACCTATGGTCCCATCTTCACGCTCCGACTAGGAACCAAATACGCCTTTGTCCTCACCTCCCCTTCAATGGCTCGTCAAGTTCTCAAAGACCATGACGTCATTTTCGCCAACCGAGTAGTGCCGGTCGCCGGCAAGAAAGCAGCCTACGGTGGGAGAGATATCGTTTCGAATCCTTACGGACCTGAGTGGCGAATGTTGAGAAAAGTGTGTGTATCCAAGATGCTCAGTAACCCCACTTTAGATTCCGTTTACACCCTCCGTCGCCGTGAGGTCCGGAAAACCGTGGGTTTTCTTTACAGCCGGGTCGGGTCTCAGGTTAACATAGGTGAACAGATATTTCTTACGGTGCTGAAAGTGATCACGAACATGATGTGGGGTGAGACGGTGGAAGGTGGAGAGAGGACCGTCGTCGGAGCAGAGTTCAGGGAAGTGGTGTCGGGCATTACGGAGATACTGGGGACGCCGAACGTGTCGGACTTTTTTCCCGGGTTGTCATGGTTTGACTTGCAAGGTTTAGAGAGAAAGGTTATAGTCTTGGCGAAGAGATTGGATCAGATCTTTGAGAAGATGATTGATCGGCGAATCAAGATGAATAAGGAGAGTGAGAACGAAAGAGAAGAGAGTAAGGATTTCTTGCAATTCTTGTTGAAACTCAAGGATGACCGAGACTCAAAGACACCACTCTCTATGATACACGTTAAGGCCCTTCTAATGGTATGTTTCCTTAACCTTCAATCTTCTCATTGAAAACCAATAAGCTTGATCCTAGCGGAGGAGATTAAGAAACAAGGTCTCAAATTTGCGTATACCTGTCAATGTAAAAAACTATTTTTGGAAGAGCTTACAATTGAGCTTGATAATCCTTAAGACTGACCTAGTCAGATATTAAAAATCTTTGAATTGATTTTTTTCTTAATATTTTATATTTAGATTAGTTTGTTTAAACTTATTTAAAAACTTTATTTTCTTATACTGTCTAGAAATAGTGATTTTTTTTTTTTGTTTACCCATATTTATGTTTTGAATAAAGGTGCAGTTTAGCTTTTAAAGTACCAGCACCCTAAATTATTAGTCAGCAAAATTTTGTCCTTAAAGTATTAAAAATAGAGTATGTTTGCCCTTGCTGTCAAATTTCTAATGTTAGACAATTAAAAAATGCTAACAAGAACTCCAGTGACTGTCAGGAAATTTAATAACAAGAGCAGAAATACTTCGTTTTAATTATTTTAAGAGTAAAATTATTTTGACTAATAATTTAAAGTGTTAAGTGCTCCTTGAAAAGTATTTCAAAAATAAAAATACACATTTACCCTTATTTTATTAGTATAATAAAAAACACTTCTTTCTTGAAAGTTCTTCTCAAAATAATAATCAATAGCTAATCAAAATAACATGAATAGAATTTACTAAGTTTAATCTTTTTTAAAAGCTTATATATGTATCCTAAACTTTGTCAGAGATTTATTTTCATTAAAAAAAAAATAAAAGCAGGAACAACCTAAGTACCTGACCCTCAACAAAGTAATGAGAATTTAATTTTTACTAAAATTTAATTATGTTGAAAAGTTTATGTAAATCAGATCTAAAAAAGAAAATTTTATATAAGTATCCTAAAATTTTCAGGGAGTTTTATTTTAACTAAAAAAAAATCCGGCACAACCTTACCATTAATTTTTATACGACATAATTTATTATTATTATTTTTGAAATATTGTATATATGAATGAAAATTTGGAACAGGATATGGTGGTGGGTGGAAGTGACACATCCTCTAACTCGATAGAGTTTGCGATGGCTCATATTTTAAACAACCAAGAGGTGATGAAGAGAGTCCAACACGAATTGGATAGTGTAGTGGGAAGAGAAAATGTAGTAGAAGAGTCTCATATTCACAAACTACCATACTTGCTTGCTGTTATGAAAGAAACTCTAAGGTTGCACCCTGCTCTTCCGCTACTAGTACCTCACTCTCCAAGTGAAACCACAAGTGTGGGAGGCTACACAATCCCAAAAGACTCTCATGTGTTTGTGAATGTGTGGGCCATTCATAGAGACCCTTCTATTTGGCATGATCCTTTAAAGTTTGACCCTACAAGGTTCTTGGATGCTAAATGGGATTATAGTGGGAATGACTTCAATTACTTCCCATTTGGGTCTGGACGAAGAATGTGTGCAGGAATTGCCATGGCTGAGCGAACCTTTTTGTATTTTCTTGCAACGTTGATGCATTCATTTGATTGGAAACTACTCCAAGGCCATGAGTTGGATATTTCTGAAAAATTTGGTATTGTACTTAAGAAGAAAATACCTCTAGTTGCTATTCCCACTCCTCGATTATCCTGCCCAGATCTTTATGGTTAGAAGAATTTATGGGATAAATTAATCATATAGTGTTTGATATGAGCATCTTTCAAAATCACAAGTCAATGTTGTGAATAAATAATGCATTTATATTGTCATGTTTGGATATTTTATATTATATTTTCTCTTTCTTTCCGGTACATGAAAATATAACTCCATCACATCTTTTTTTTTTTTAATTCTCTTGTCACATTTGAACAAAAATTTCTAAGCTTCAAAGTTCGTTATTTCTGTAAGTTAATAAAACAAATGTTTTCTGAACTAACCAGTCCCATCTTGAGAATACGTATGGAGTGTGCAAAATTTTCCAACCTAATCAAGATATCAAGAAACTTGTTTCCTTTTATCTACTCCCTCTGTCACCACTAATCAAGTCCTTGGTGGAGGGGGTTTCTATGCGAAATAGCAACCTTCCTACGCCATTTATTTTTGCCTGCGTTATCATGAATCTTGTTTTGACATTTTTGGCTTTTATTTATTTTAGGAATTTTGAATGTTTAATTCAGGATAAAACAACTTTTAGTCCCTCATATTTAGAAGTTTTATCAATTTGGTCCATCAATTTTAATTTCTATCATTTCAGTCCCTAATATTTGTTTCAGTTATATGTCAAGTTACTTCTTTAAATTCTATAAAACAAAATAATCCTTAATAAAACGATGTGGAAATTCGATAGTAGATGTGGAATATACTTATATACACATGAATTAAATAAAACACATCAGCTAATGCCAATACATTTTAAATCTAATAAATAAGCACTACTACAGAAAAAGAATTTAATATCATGCATTTTATAGAAATTAAAAAAATGCCATTAACATAAACTCTAAAACACCTCAGGTGGCATTTCCATTTTCAAATTATGCCACCACTTCACAATTATTTTTTTATTTATAAACTTAAAGAACAATAAGAGCTAGTGTTTCTTATATGAAATACCAGAGCTTGTTGTTACTAAACAATAAAGTGGCATTTCAATAAAAAATGCACCTAATAATTATAATTTTAATATTAAAATTAATAATTATATATTCAAACATTACTAATTCTAAAAGTAACAATAATTAGTAATAATTATATATCTAAAAATTTTAAACCTTCAGTTGACTATTCTCAATTTCTATAAAAATAATTTAAAATAAGATAGCTCAATTACCAAAATCTTTAAAAGTAATTTTGTTATAAATATTTAATTAGTACTAATTAGTAAATTTTATCATTATATATTAATTAAAAGATGAGATGTAACATCCCACAATTTAATTCCAAGGTTAAATCAATTAGTTGAGTGGGTCAATCAATCAATCAATTAATTAATTAAGGTGATTAGGAGTTAATAATATGGTTTGGATGGCCATTTAGGTCTAGCGAACTCTCTAATGGGTTGAGAATAGGGGTTGGTAAGTCATAGTTTTATTTTAGGCCTAGATTTTTGGGCTAGAGATGGCAAACGGAGCAATGCACCACGACGGACACAACATAATTTTAAATCCAGAATTTGCTTAATGAAATTGCATACTGAGAAAATTTCTTAGAGTAAGAACATGTAGAATCAATGATGTCCTACTAGGGTTTTGTTGGGAGAATTATTTGGAGCGTTTGGAGCCTCTAAATCTTTGGGTAAGTTTTAAATACCCTTCTCCTACCTCTATTAGTGCACTTTCTATAATTTTTTTCCTGTGCTTAAGTTACAGCCCTCCCTATGATTTAAATGGAGTCTATGGATGTTATTTAATGTTCCTATCATTAGGTCTTGCTGGTTGTTGGTAGCTCTAAATGTTATTAATGAGGGGTTTAAGTTAACCCTAATCTTAAATGATTAAATTTAAGTTAATAAGGGTAGCTAGCATTGATTATTAAACTTATTAGAAGCTAAATAAACTAATGCAAGTTAGTTTTGGTGTTAGTTAGGCTTAATCATACTTAAAGATGGGTTTAGGCCTTAATAATGATTAAGGGTTGATTAATGACAATTAGTCCTTAATGCTATTTTATGGCATTATTTGTAAAGCATAATGTGCCAGAGCTCACACCAGAGGGAAGCTCCCTCAGAAATCCAATGTTACACTCTTAAGGCGGTAAACCTAAGAGTTAAAATAATTGAGAATTTAATTATTGTATATTATTTTATCTACAACTGTGATTATCTGCTATGTAGTCAATAGCTTGAAATGAGAAGCATGGATTTGCTATGGGTTCAGTGAGCTTGAAATTATTCTTATATGATAAGGATGTCTAACCTTACCTTTATGCCATCTTTTGTTTTTGACACTTGGAGTAAAGTGTCAATAAAGCTCTCACAAATATTTTTCTCAACATACATAATATCAAGAAAATGTCTAACATCCAAGATGGTTAGGAGTTTAAAGAAAATGAATCTCTTTTTTCATTTGCTTGTCTCAAGGTGCCTTGCAAAATGTTTGTCGAAGTCAATATCCAAATCCATTATTTTTTCAAATAGCTCATTACTTCTTAACAGCAAAGGTGGCTTGCCTTTTTATGGATTTCCATTGAAGGCTTTTCTTAATCATTGATAATGATGTTCTTGATGTAAAAACCTACAATGTTTGAGATAAACATTCTTCATCTCATGTTGTAGCCTCATGAAATGTGTGCCTTTTTCACAAATGGAGCATTCAAGTTGTCTTTTAATACTATACCTTGACACATTACTATAGGCAAATTTTTGTGTATCTACAAACATCTAATGCCAATACATTTCAGATTTTTAAGATTGGATTTGGGAGGGAGAAGAATTACATACTTGATGCATGAAGATGGAGTCTGGAGTTGAGAGAAAGAAGCATCCACAGACATTGTATCAGACTTAGTTTGAAAGGGATGGAAGCACGTTTAATCCAAATGGTTGTTTTATTTTCTTAAAAATGTTTTTTACTATCCATGTCAACTTACTTGTCACATCATTATTCCGTTAGCCATGTCAGCATAATTTAGATATGTTAGTTTCTATCATAAGATTAAGAATTATTTACATAAATTCATGAAATGTTAAGGACAGAAATAATAGAAATTAAAAGTTGAGTAACCAAATCAATAAAAGGAGAATTTCATTATAGGACCATTGATTGGACATTATATCAAATTAGGACCAAACTTCAAAAACTCACTGCAGGACCAAAGGACTTAATTGAAGATATGTTTTGAAGGGAAATGACCATAATGCCTTTTATGGTTTTAACAAATAGCATTAGTGAATTAACAAGTTAGGATTTTAACAAGTCATTAAAATTGAATTTACTATTAGGATTGAATATATAGAGAGTAGTATCAACAGGTTTTACAATTAAATTAACAAGTGGCATTAGTGAATTAATAAATAAAGTTAAGATTTTAACATTGATTAATTAAGGATATTGGCAATGAGTTTTGCTAGTGAATAATTAATAAATGGCATTATAGTCATTTTCCTTTAAAAACATATTTTCATTTTAGTCCCTTGATCCTGCAGTTGTTTTATTCCTTTAATTTTACAATTTGATTCTATTTAATTACTCGGTCATCAGTTCTTTTGTTGCCTTTTCTTTTTTAATTTTGTTGAAATAATACCTTTGCTAGAGATGCAATGATGTAATATACATTCATATTGATTTATGGGATGATGCGTATATTAAGGGATAACATTCTTCTTGGTGATATGAATAAGTAAAACCGAGTAATTTGTCTCTCCTTAATTAATTGAATGCTAATTGATCAGTTGGTTGATTTCTTTCGTAAGGATATCTAAATTAATACTACATTCTAATTAATCAGAATGTTTAATGTATCTCAATAATTATATGAAGAAGCATCAAACGAGCTGATAATTTTGTAGATGAGTTTATCATGTTATACTTATAGGGTATACGTATCTAATATGATTGGAGGTAGAGAGTAACAGTAGCAGAGCCCAGCTTGAAGAAAATTACACATTTAGGAGCACAAGTTTTTCATATTTTGCATTAATATTTTAATCCAGATGGCGAATACCATGCTGCAAATATAGGAATGTGTTCTTCGAATTGGGTCTCTAAGGGCCTGCTTGTTTTTTTGTTTTTAAAAATTGTTTTTTGTTTTTAAAATTTTTTTTATTTTTAAAAATAAAAAAATTTAAAAATTTATTTGAGTAAGTGTTTTTTATTTAATTGTTTCCAAAATTGTTTTCAGTTTTTTACTTAAAAACAAAAAAAAAGAATAGAAATAATTTTAAACTGTTGTTGTTTATTTTTTATTTTTAAAATACATTACATTTGATTATTAAAA
Organism: Prosopis cineraria; assembly: GCF_029017545.1. Taxonomy (NCBI): domain Eukaryota; kingdom Viridiplantae; phylum Streptophyta; class Magnoliopsida; order Fabales; family Fabaceae; genus Prosopis; species Prosopis cineraria. Next base: position 8,327,913 of record NW_026555336.1, on the reverse strand, counting down.
ATTATAGTTACCTCGACTAATTTTTATTATTAATTATTATCACTAACTGTCTATAACTGTCACTATCAATTCATCTTTTAATTCTAAAACTATTTTTTAATTGATATAACTAAATAAATTTTCAATTTATTTTATTTTGAAAAATAATTTTAAAAACTGTATTACAAAACATTTTTTCTTTTTTAAAAAAAATGAGAACAGAAACGAAAGAGACCCTAAGCCTCCATCTCCTATGGTTTCTTTCTTTGATTAGGATATGATCACGATGTTGATGCATGCATAGAGGACTCATTTGCCTTTGGATTTCCTTTCTCTGTTGTCCATTTATTTTTGTTTTGATGGGTTTGTGTTTAACCTTAACTATTTGGTACTTCTTTTATTAATTTCTTTTTCTTTGGCCAATAAAAAACTAAAAGAACAAGTAATCTTTTCTAAGCGCCATTGGCGAACATTTTTTCTGGCCAGTAATAAACATTTTCATCTAATATATGGAAATGGCATTAATATTGATTGATATAAAATGATTTTAAATTTCCATTGAATTAATAATGGCATAATTCAGGGCAAAAAAATTGACACGATTTTAAAAAGTGCAAGTAAAAAAATAATTTAGAATGCAGTTTAAATTTTATTAGTAAAATACAGGCAGCCAGGGTTGGAAAAATCCTACACCTCTAAAGAGTGGGCCTGGTTTAGTCTACACCTGCTAGCCCGCAACCTGTGAGCTGGCCATTTTTCTAGCTCTAACGTGCTTCATGGCAAAGCATAAGTATGAAATTGATAAGACAATCCACTAAAAATACAGAAAAACTGATAAAAAGTTTCAAAAGAATTAATTAATTTAAGTTAGATTTTAAATATTAAATTTTAAAAATTTATAACTTAATTTTTTAATTTTATAATTTTATTGTAATGAATTTGTAACTTATTTTTTAAATTTTAATATGGTTGAAGAATAAAATAATTATTTTTTTCTATTAAAATTTGATATACAAGTTGCAAATTCATCACTATAGAGTTGTAAAATTGAGAGATTGAGTTTTAAATTTATAAAATTTGACATTTGAGATATAACTTAAATTAATTAATCCTTTTGAGACCTTTCTATCATTCTCCTAAAAATATATCCTTCAAAAGTGAAGGAAAGATGCTGGATTTATTCATTAGTATTTTTTTAAAAATTTATTATACACACATATATATCAAATATCAATGGTCATGGGCAATTAGTTGAGGGGGAGGAGTTATTTTTTAATAGAGATAAACTCCACCACACCTTAAATACCCTTTCCAGTCTATAAATTATGTTTTTAGTAAATTATAAATATCAATAAAATCAATTAAATACAGTTTGAAATTTTAATTTTTTTTATAAATTTTTAAAAATACACTTTATTTAATAAGAAATAGAGAGAAATAAATATTTTGAGGAGTAAAATAATGAGAAAAAATATTAAGATAATTAATCATTAAAGAAACTTTAATTGTTTTTCAAAAATAACTGTATTTTAGAAAACTAAATTACTAATTTTTTAAAAAAAAAATCTTATGACATGGAGCAGAACAAGAACATACGAACATCCCATTCTCAATATAATGTCATAATTAACTCCTTGGCATGCCGTGCCATAACAAGAAAGCTATGGAGTTCAGGCAAGTATCAAAATCTTCAAATGTCATATTGAGAATTTGGAGTTTAGGAAGTGAGTAAAGCATTCTGAAATATTTGAAGAGTTTTACAATGATCTTGAGACAAATAATGGTGAATGAAAAATTTATAAGATTGCAAAAAGTAGTGAAACAAAATCAAGATGCATAAAACATGAAGAAGGAAAAATTTTGGTTATAGAAGGTTCTATTAAAAGCAAATGGGAAGCCTACTTTTATGAGCTTTAGTGGAAGAGACTTGTCTTGGAGAATTTAGTAACTCAAGAAAGAGAATAGAATTTGATGTTTTATCGAAGGATTCATGATAGTGAGGTTAAGGAATGAAGCTCTTAAGAAAATTAAAAATGGTAAAGCCATTGTACCTAATAGTATCCCTATTGATGTATGAAAATGTTTAGGTAAAGCGGGGATGTTGTGGCTAACTAATTAAGTTACTTAATGAGATCTTACATTTCAAGAAAATGCCTTATGAATGGAGAAGAGAAACACCTTAGTTTCTATTTACAAGGATAAAAAGGATATTCAGAATTGTGCAAATTGTAGAAGGATTAATTAAACTATGAAATTGTGAGAAAGAGTTGTTGAGCATAGGTTGCAACTAGAAATGTATATTTTTGAGAACCAATTTCATTTCATGCCAAGAAGAGCTACCATAGAAGTGATATATCATTGAAGGGATTAATGAAGAAGCATCGAAGCAAAGGTAGAAACTTATAGATGGTTTTCAATAATTTAGAAAAAGCATATGACCATGTATTAAGAGAAGTACTTTAAAAAGTTTTAGAAAGGAAAGGAGTTTAGGTTTCTTATATTAGAACTTTGCAAGATATGTATGAGGGGTTAACAATTAGTATAAGAACATTTGACAGTGAGATAAAGGACTTTCCTATAAATATTGGCTTATATTAGGGATCATCTTTGAACCCTAACCTATTTGACTTAGTTCTAGATGTTTTAATTAAGCATATTCCAAGAGAAAATCTCCAACATACTTTTCGCAAATGATATAGTTTTATTGTGGAGTCAAGAGTAGATATTAAATCCAAACTTGAGTTATGGAGGACGACATTTGAGTTGAAGTGTTTTTGCCTTAGTAGGAGAATATATGCAGATCAATAGTAATTTAGAAATATCAAGAGCATTAAGTAAAAAAGTTTAGATATTTCAATTATTCAATATGGTGAAATTGATGGGGGGTATTTAGGATAAATGAGTGATCAAGCTATTGGAGTCATTTATGATCAAAATATACCTAATAAGCTTAAAAAAAGTTTTATCAACTGGCTATAATACTAATCATGTTATATGATAGTAAATGTTAGGTTTTAAATGAACAATAAGAGTATAAAGTTTGAGTAATAGAGATGAAAAGTATATGAATGTGCAGGCATACATAAAAAGATAAAATTTAAAATGAATATTACAATAAAAAATGGGTGTGGCATTTATTGAGGGAAAGATGGTAGGAAATCATTTGAGGTGGTTTTATCATATACAAAGAAGAGTGGAACGTATAGCTTTCAATTTTGTAAAAAAGAGTAAAGGAAAACAAAAAAGAACACTCTAGAAAATTGTTAAATATGGCATCTTAGTTAATAATATTTTTAAAAACTTAATTAATGATAGAATGCTATAGCATCATGCAATCTATGTGCCAACCCCATCAAGAAAGATAAAGTTTGTTGTTGTTATTGTATTATTACATATTATATTAATTCATGATTAGAAACCTGCCATATGAATAAAACGATCACCTAACACCTCCCCAATAATGGGCCCAAAAAAAAAAACTTCCCAATATGTATGTGTATATATATAATGCTAATTTGTCTTTATTGTTTGGCCATACAAGGCGTTTGGCACAAAGATCAGATGCCATTTCTTCCTTGGTCGCCCACGCTAAGTTATGCTAATTTGTCTTTATTGTTTGGCCGTACAAGGCGTTTGGCGCAAAGATCTGATGCTATTCCTTCCATGCTCGACCACGCCAAGTTATACAGTGTAATTATTGGATTTGCATTGAGTCATGAATTAAGTCCACTCACTAGTGTTTCAATTTTAATAATTGAATTCCATCAATATTTAAAAATTAATCAGATAATCTTTCCTAAAAAAATTTAAGACATTCCTCACTATCAAAACATTCGTCACGTATGTTGTATATCTTCTAAAAATTTGAGATTTTAATACTTTTTAAATATTATATGACAAAATCTCTTATAGTCATTACATTGAACAGTTATTATCATCCACATGGGACACTTATTGAGTGAACATACTTAAACCACTAATCACTGGCTAGATCTAAATTTTTAATTATTTTGCCTTGACATATGACATAAATTTGGCATTTCTCTATTTCCTTTTCACTCCACTCCCTCCTCACTTCTCGTCTCAACTCTTAGATCAATTTTCAAATGCTTAGTATTTAACATTTTATGAAGTTGTTTTTATTTTTAAATTACAATCCTAAATCTTGAATGGTAGTTTAGATCATATTTGTTTATATTTTAATTTTATTTATTTATTTTTTCATAAACTAACTATTCAAAATTTGATCCAAGAGTTGAGATCAGAAGGTTGATCAAGTGGAAAGAAAAGAAACTGAGAGAAGCCACGTCCATTGCAAAGATATATAATAGTCCTACATGTACTCCAATCTCCGCACAGACCCAAGCAAGATCTCGTGTTTATGCATGAGAAAACTCATTTAATTCCCGGTTGAAGTTAATTTTCATATGGATTGCATTCCTGAAGATACTGTCAACTTTCTGCTCGTCACTGTATGGGCCCTCTTCGCAGTGACATGGTACGCTTGTTTCTTCTTCAAACCTAATTACAAGCTACCACCAGGTCCGCCGGGCCTACCTCTGCTAGGAAACCTTCTCTCACTTCATCCTGAGCTTCACTCTCATCTTGCGACTTTGCCTCGAACATATGGTCCCATCTTCACGCTTCGACTTGGCACCAAATATACCTTTGTACTCACCTCCCCTTCAATGGCTCGTCAACTGCACAAAGACCATGACGTTACTTTTGCCAACCACATCACGCCGATCGCCGGCAAGAAAGCATCTTATGGTGATAGAGATATTGTTGCAAGCCCTTACGGATCTGAGTGGCGAATGTTGAGAAAAGTTTGCGTATCCAAGATGCTCAGCAACACAACGTTGGATTCTGTTTTCACCCTCCGTCGCCATGAGGTCCGGGAAACCGTGGGTTTTCTTTACAGTCGGGTCGGATCTCCGGTGAATGTCGGCGACCAGAATTTCTTACGGTGCTGAACGTGATCACGAACATGATGTGGGGTGGACGGTGGAAGGCGGCGAAAAGGACCGTCGTGGGAGCAGAGTTTAGGGAAGTAGTTTCCGGCATTACGCAGTTATTGGGGATACCTAACGTGTCGGACTTTTTTCCCTGGTTGTCATGGTTTGACATACATTCACATACTCCTTCAACCGGGCATAAAGAAAGTACTTCTCGGGCTAAAACTCTCTTTTCAATCTTTACATCTCACTCAACAAAACTAATTCCAACCATATACGATCACAAAACCAACGAAATTCTTAAAAAATATCATTTTCAAATTAACTCTAATTATTATAAAATTATAAATAAAATTCGTTCAAAAATCATAAAAAAAAGAAAAACACTAAACATCATTTTGAATTAATGTTTTCTGTCTCATTGATCATTCTAAGATTACATGTATCTTATATTAGCAATCTCAAACCAAGAACAAATCATTCTTTACCAAATGTAAAAATATCAATAAAATAGCAATGATTTTTACAAAAACCGCACATTAGTTTTTGTCATTAAAATGAACTCCAATTGTAATGAAAATTGGTACAGTAGTATATTTCAATATTTAGTTTTGAATGATAAAAACTACTCTAATCAAATAATGCACGAAATTTAAATTAAAAATTATTGAAATAAATCAGTCAAAATTCATAGAAAATACAATCATCACAAATATCCCATTTTGATAGCTAACTTTCATCTTAATAATCATCCTAAGGTAAAGCATATCATCTACAATCATTCTCAAGTCAATTAAACACCAAACATTAGCAATTTTTGACACCCCACAATATTAAAATGGGCAAAAATGAGGAGAAATTTAAACAACAAAAATAAACTAATAAAACAATCCATAATCTTAAATAAATCAATCCCATAATCTAGAAATCTAAGCATATTGAAAGAAAATGAAGAAAAACCATAGAAATCACAAACTCATGTACCTTAGAGAAGAGAGGATGAAATGTAAAGAGGAAGACAATAAAAGAGGCAACGAACAGCGTAGGAGGAGCACTTTCACGTCGGTGAGGGACTAAGGTGGTTGACGACAACAATGGAGACAGATTGAGAGATTTCTACCAATTTGTGTAGAAGTGGAGAAGAGAGAAAACAGAGATGACGAACGGGCGAGAATGAAAGAGTGAACCTAGAAACTGAATAAAAATAAGAATAAATGACGGTTATTCATATACCCATCATTTATTCAAGAATATATGACTGGTGTTTTAACACCCGTCATATATAAGCAAGGCTTTAAATGATAGTTGTTTGAAACAACCATCATTTAAAGTCTATATTTTTTTTTATTTTTTTAAAATCAATAAAATGAAACATTCGCCACAAATATATGACGGGTGTTTAACAAACCTGTCATATTTCATTCCGAACTTTAAATGACGGGTGTTTAAAACACCCGTCATTTAAAGTTTTAAAATTTTTATTTTTTTTATTTAAGAATTTGAAACGGTGGGCACCAATATATGATGGTTTTATGTATAACCATCATATATTGTTTGAACTTTATATGACGAGTATTTAAAATACCCGTCATTTAAAGTTTAAATTTATTTTTTATTTTTTTCCTTCCAGTAAATGAAACGTTGGGTTGAAATAAATGATGAGTTTTTTTTAATACCCATCATTTAAAGTCTGACAATATATGACAGTTGTTTTAAAAACCCATCATTTATTTTCTTACTGTCACCTACCTATTTCATATATGATGTGTTTTTATTTGACCGTCATTTTTCATAGCATCTTATATTTACGTTTCTGTAGTATTGATTTTGTAAATTCTCTTTTTTCATATTAGCTTAGATCTCATATTAAAGAGCAAGAGGAGGTTATTTTAGAATAATATATGGGTATTTCTTTTATCCCTCTTACTTGATAAGAAAATTTTTTAAAAAATTGAAAAATAAGGATTGAATTATAAGTAAATCAAAAGTTGAGGAACTGAATCAAAGTGAATTATAGTTGAGGGACTGAGTCGCAGTGAATTATAGTTGAATGATTGAATTACAAGTGAGTTACAAATTAAGGAATTAAAAGATTAATTTTTCCTATTTTTATTTTTTTAATCTATAAAAATATTAAGATAATAATTAAAATATATTTTAGTATTGATTTTTAAACTTTGAGACCCATAAATTTTTATTTTAAAAAAGTTAAGTCTTCTACATTTTTAAGTATTTAAAATATATTTTATATTTCTTATGTTAAAGTAATTAAAAATATATAGTTAATTTTAAAGTAAAAGTTGAAATTTGTCTTTAAAAAATTAAAAAAAATTCAACAATTTGGGTATTCAAACTAGCCCAAATAAGCTCAAAACATGAAGAGGTTCTAATGTTGCTTGGCTATATGGGATTTTTTATAAGCTTAGGCTTATTTGGGCTATACCAAATAATCCTAGCTCTCTTGAATTACTGAAAAATAAAGTTTCATCAATAATACTTTTTTTAATATTACCCTTCAAGTGAAAAAAAATTAAAATGATAATAATGCAATGATTGAGTGTATAAATTTTTATAAATTTATATTTTATTTAAAAAAATTTGTAAAGTATTTATTAAACTTTATTGATATGCAAAATATTATCTTAAATCATCTTATAATTTTGAACCAGAATAATACCATTTGGTATGGATTTCAAATTTATTGTGAAAATATAAGGGTGCACACTTTTCGTGCCGATTTTTTTAATTATGTTTTTTCCATCAATCTTGTCTCATCTAAGCCTGATGTGATCGGGACATCGTACCCTTAGTTTTTATTATTTTAGACAAATCTACCCAAATTAGTAGAAGGAATAAATTTTGTTAGCCCTGAAAAAAACAAGACAAAGGAATAAATTTTAATAGGTATTGTTGATTCCTCTTGTAACTTCCACACAATTACCTATTCACCCCTCTCTAGCTGAAATTGTAAGCAAAGTATTAAAAATTGAACCAGTTATTGAACCAATTAAGCCATTAGTTTAAAGTTTAGTAGTCAAAATCATAATCAATTTGATTAAACTAATCATAAACAAAATATTTATCAAACTGGTTAAGGCACTGGTTTAACAATATACTCCTTCTAGTTCTATTTATAAATTATTTCTACCAACCTCATCAATATTAATACAATAAAAGTATAAAGAATAAAAGTAAATAAAATTTCAAATATAACCCTCAAATAAAAAGCAAAAACCAAACAAATAATGTAATATTATTTTTTATCTTTCTCTCTCTTACTTTTCAAGGTAATTTGTGGATTTCAATTTGAAATAAAATAATCTCATCAACTAGTAACTTATAAAGTAGACCAGGTTATGCTTTTAGAGAGTGATTAATATATAGGATCAGAGAAGTACATGTTTAAATGGGCAGGTTGATCTTATTTTTATATTGTAATTTTAAGTACAAATTACATGACAATGGTCGAGGATGAGAATCATGTCTATTAATTTTAGGTTTAATGAGCATCTTAAACTCTAAACTATTACACAAATAGCATCTTGGACTCTAAACTCTTGAAATATGCAAAAATCTGTCAATTTTTAAATTCTGAGCACTTAAAACCCCATCTTTAAGATGGAGAAAATGACCATTATTTTTAAGGGCTAAGATAAGTGTCACATCAGCATACAACTGATCCCTACAACTACAAAAGTAACAATTGTTTTCTCAAACCTAACGGCAAGTTTTAGACGCTCAAAATTTGAAAGTTGAGGAAAGTTTTTGCATATTTTAAGAGTTCAAGATCATGCAATAATTTAAGGTATATGATGCTCATTAACTCTTAATTTTAATTTCCCAAATGGCAAGGATGATGATCAATATAAAAAAGTGTTGAGAGATCAATTGTGTGTGAGCAATGGGTCTTCTCTTGGGCTTATACTTTAATTCTCAGAACATCTGCTTATGAGAACATGAATAATGTGTCAAAATTTTTTAAATTAAATTATTTATTTTTAAATTTATTTTAAAATAATTAAAATATTTCTAAAAGTTATATAATGAAGTTATATAACCATATAATTAGGGAGAATTTTAAAAAAAGACTCTTGGAGCATACTTATTTAAATTCAAAACTTTTAAATTTTAAAATTTTATTGTAATCCAAAGGTATTGATTTGATATTAAATTTACGAAGAAAATGATAAAATTGCCCCTTATTTAAATTAATATGAAAACTTCCTTACTTCAATTGTTTATTGTACAACTTCATTTGTTAATTTACTTATGGAATATTGTCTATCGCTCAACTTAACTTTTTTATTTTAGGTTTTTAAATCATCTTAAAACAACGTATTGGTTCCTATATCATATGTTGTTCATTTACTTACGAATTATTGTTCATTGCCCTACTTTACTTGTTCATTGTCCTACTGTTTTTTGGTAACCATACATTCACTTGATTTCATTCTAGGAAAATAAACAAATGAAGTATGGCAATTAACAGCATTTCATAAGTAAATAAACAAGTAAAGTAGGGCAATGGGCAAGTGAAGTAGGGAACTTCTTATATTAATTTAAATAAGGGGCAATTTTTTTATTTTTCATAGAAATTTAACATCAAATCTGTACCCTTAGACTATAGTAAAATTTCAAAAATTTAAAAGCACTGGATTTAAATAAGTCTGGTTTAAGGATATTTATTGAAATTCTCTCATATAATTAAGTCATGTCAAAAAAAATAAGGGCAATATTTTATTTAGAGACTTAAAAGTTAAAACCAAACATATAAATAATTTAAAGCAAAGTTAATAAGTTATCATTAACCAAGTTTTTCTTGCTTATTAATGATTATTTAAATTTAATAAAAATTTGATAAATTGATAAATTTATCAATAGATAAGTTTATCAATAAATAATACATCTATTCTTACTATAATATTTTTGGTTAAAGATTATTTTTTTCTCTAAACTTTTTTTTAGGAGTACCGGGCACTCTGTACTAAAGGATGAGACAATATCCTCCTAAACAATTTTTTTTAGGAGAAAAATTGTGCTTCCATTAAAGACCCGTCATGTTTCTATTATTTGTTAACGCAATATAGTTGTAAGGCCCATGCACAGTGACAATAAGACATTCTGATCCATCTTGACTACTTGACGTGAGTTAAAGGTGTTGAGACTTGTAACATTCTGAATTTCAATCCTAAAAACTATTTTCTAATCAGGGATAAATTAGTAATTAGTGGATTGATTGTGATTTGAATGCTGACTTGATGTTTTGTATTGTTTGGGTATTATGGTAATATGATCAAAGGGTAGAATGACATTCTAGAGCATAACACGTGAGCACAAGTGAGATTGACCTCACTGTGCCATGCATTGCGGTGCATTGTGTAGGAATTACTTAAAGCTAACATGAACAGATCGTGAAATCAAAGGGAAAAAGTGAAAAACACATCTAGAGGGGTGGAGAAGCTTAGCTATGTTAGGGCAAGCCATATGGAGGTTTGAAGTCTGCTTTGATTAGTAACTTGCTAGATAAGTATCATACAATCCTAAGCTTCATTTCTACCCCATTTTTTTTTAATTTCATTAGTTGGAAAATTGAATCACGAAATTTTAAGGTGTTGTAATCTAAAGGAAAGATTTAAAAAGAGCTATTGAATATGAAACTAAGGTTTTATGAATAGTATAAAGTTAAATGGTTATGCTTTGAGGATTTAGGCTCATTTAGCCTAAGAAAGTTAGGTTAAATAGTGAAATTAGGTGAATAAATGTGATAGGAGGTTGTTGTGGTCATTTGAATAGCCTATAGAGCCAATAACTATAGATAATTGATAAATGAATTCAAAAGTTCTAATTGAATCATTTTGTGTGATAAAGGATTCAATTTAGCTGAATCAATGCTTTTGTAAAGTGTTAAGAATTGACTGAGGGAAACTATGTTGTGTAGATAGAGCACTTGTGAAGTTGTTAGAGAGAATCTACGCCCCTGGGAGCTTAGTGTGATTGGTAACCCTTAACAGTAGGAGTTAAAGGTAAATAGAGTAACCCTTATATTTGTTTGTTTATGAAATTGTTTACAAGAGTTTTTATACAACAATGTACATTATGTTGTGAACTAATAGAGTAGCCATATTGTGAAAGAATGCATGAGAGTATGTGAGTATTAATTAAAATGAATATGAGGTGGCATATGCATTGCCTTGCATCACATCCACGAGAATACCCTGGATTATGGTAAAGGGACCCAGCCCTACCATGAGAAGGTCCAGGAAGTCCTGATGATTTATAACGTAGAGCTTGACTCTATCAAGATAGACCTAAGGGAAGAATCCTGATAATCCAAAGTATAAAGCTTGACTCTACCATGACAAACCTAGGATATGAAATGATCTATGAGGTTACCCTAGACTAGGGTAAGGGGTCGTGATCCTATTCTATATAAGACTAGGAAGTCTTGATGATTTAAAGTGTAAAGTTTAACTCCATCATGACAACTTAGAAGACCACCCATATATGAAGAGGATTACCTGGTCTGAACAGTGGTATGGTAGGCCCTGTTCTATATAGTTGGAAGTCTTAGTATGAGTATAGAGATTAGTTTACTAGATGGAACCAAGAATGCATTGCATGAGCATGATGAGATTAATGAAAATGAATTCATATATATGCATATGATATTACTTTTACTGAAACACATGCTACTTTATCTTTTGTTTATGATTTTTCTTACTAACCAGTAATTAGAGTTACCTCAGAGTTATTAGGACATATGTCTCACTTCGTTACTTTTAAACACAGGTGAAGAGAGCACGAAAAAGGTTGGGAAAGGAAGTGAGGAAAGAGTAGCTCATTTGGTAATGGTATGACTACCACATGTATAAATGAATGTATTAAGTTGTAGAGAGAGTTTGATTGCCAACTAAGATGCATAATTGACTGTGTATTGAATTATGTTGCGAACTTGCTTATATATATATATATATATATGTTGTTGCATCTCTCTAAGGGTGCCCCAGTGAGGGGGTATGTGATAGGTCTAGATGCTAAACAAGCAAGCATGTGGTATTGTATAACTTATTCTAATTGTGTATATATATGAGAACTTGACATAAATGGTAAAGAGGCCTATTTGGAAGAGTCAAGTACATTTACGATTCTTGGTCATATGGTAAGGTGGAACCCTATATGTAAGAGATGAAGGGTTGAAAGTGAAACAAGTCTAATTTCATATGTGTGTGTATGTGTTGCATATGTTGTGCTTTATATAAGTCCACAAGTGTGTAATGTGCTATTGAAAGGTCAAATTGAGTAAATGATGTGATATATGTGGTTAGTAGTGTAAAACAGGTGTATATGATCCTTTTGGACTTAGTTCAAGCCCAAAGTGATCTAATGGGACTAGGAATGAGAATTGAGCGCTTAGGTGCAAGTTTTTAAAAGAAAAGTGACTTTTTTCACCTGCGTGTCTAATTTTATATCAGACTATCAGATTAAGTCCAAACTTATTCCATTATTTAGTATATGTTGTAAGCTTCATGTAAGCACTTGAATCATTCCAATCGGATGTCGGATGTGGAAATGACATGCGGTGGAAGTTTGTTTCAGAGATGTCATATGATAGCAAAAATTATTGTTATATGTGCCACGACGCATGACATAGACAGAAACAAAGCACGTTGCTCTATACCACATGCCACGATGCATGTGGCACATGCTGCGGTGCATAACCCTTTTTAAGGTTGAGATGTTGTGTCTTATTGAGTCTTATGAATATGTTTGCACTCCGCTAGCCCTCTTATTTGAATATATATTTTAAGAATTTAGAATCCCATGATTTGAAAACAAATAAAAGGCTATTATTCTAATATTATTGTGTTAGTATTTATTGATTGTGTGATTGGGAATGATAAAGTTCAAATTGAGTTGGGACTTTACAAGACTACTGTGATAGTAGCAAGAACTGGGCCTAATTTTAGGGGCAAAATGATGGTAAAATAAGTCAAAATGTCTTATTATCATTGTGCATGAGCTCCACAATTATCACACATCAGTAAAGAACAAAGAAGATGATAGGTCTCTAATGGAAGAATAATTTTGCTCTTGAAAATTTTTTTGAGAGGATATTGTTCCACCCTTCAGTGTAGGTGCCTAATGCACATAAAAAAAATTTAAGGGGATTGATTTTTGCCATCTCTTTACATAATATAGGTAGGTTAAAGGTATACTCACTTATGGTGCAAAGTATAGGCATTTCTCCTCAACTAATCTTAGATCAAAATATAAATAATCTAGTACATATAATTTTTTTACAATTTTACCCCTTGTATTTATTAACTTAGATATTTGTGTAAATATATCTTTCACTCCTCATGAAGTGCATTGGTAACTAGGACTAAGAGTAAAAAGAAAAAACAATATGTATTTTTATGAAAAACTTTACTGATAAATAGATTTTTCCAAATTTCCTAAAAGCTGCTTATATTTTAGACCAGAGAGAGTATATATATAGATATCATCCAAGCACTCATTCAAAACTCCCCACATCCTTTCACATACATGGACACCTTCTCACTTATATGTTACAGGCACACACATATACACTATGTATATTTATTTATTTGTGTTTGTTCACATATTTCTTACCATGCATATTGTGTGTGTGTGTGTTATTTTTAATTATTTTATAGGAACAAAAAAGTAGTTAAATTATTGGTATTACTTGAAAAAAAAATATATTTTTGGGTTTTCTCTAATGAAATGTATCATCTTTAAAAAATAATTGCTCTCTCATGTGTGGATTTGAATTCAATGAGTGGTCCAAGTTTACTTACTCAATAAGTGTCTCAATTATAACTATAAGATTTCATCAGTATTTGAAAATTATTAGCATATATTTTTTCTCTAAAAATTTTAAAAAAATCCTCTTTGTTAAAACACTTTTCATGTGTCCTCCAAAAATTTGAATGAGTAGACTCAGGTTATTGATTAAATCCAAATATTTCATATGCTGCCTCTTAGTCTATTTATAAGATATTTTGAAAGAATAAAATTAAAAAAAAATAATCCATCTTTTTATATGAAGTGACTTACAAAAAATTATCAATCTATTTTAAAAGATAATTTATATATAGGATAGGCTGGAGTGTTTTTTTTTTCATTATTATTGTTTATTCACTCAAAAAATAGAATAATACTTAATAATTGCATATGTTAGACCCTTTTTTAAATATATTTAGAAGAGTATATACCATTTATTATTATCAAAATGTTAAAAAAACCTTAAATAATATATATGCGTTGATGATTATTTAAAATTAAATAATATATATACATATATTTTTAAAAAATAAGGTTAATAAGTAAAATGGATACTGAAGTATTACGTAAAAAATACCCTGGACCCTAAACTCTTAAAATGTGTAAAATAAACCCTAAACTTTTAAATTCATAACAAATTAAACCCTACTGTTACTTTTTTGTTAACCCTGTTACTGTTCACTATAGGCCATAGTTAAATGCTAATATGACAGTCCATTGCTGATGTGTTATTTGTTAATTAGCACCACAGAGTCTAAACTATTACGTGAGTAGTGTCTTAGACCCTAAATTTTGAAATTTTGAGCAAATTACCCCCATCATTTATATATAAAAAATTAACTATTATGTGAACTAAATTAACCTTAGTGTGATCCACCACAATGAACGCATCATTGGCTATGGTGAACGATCCATAATTTTGTAAAATGATATTTTTGCCTCTTTTTTTTGTAATGTTTTCCAAAAAATTGGTATCACAAACTTCTACATACTCTATAACTATGATTTAGTCTTGTTTTGAATAATATTTATTGATTTGATGGTGAAAACTTGGGATCCCATTTGAAAAAAAAATTTAAGTATCATAAGATTTTATAGACGATGGATGCAAAAGCTGATGATTTTATCAAAGAATTTAAAACCAAATTAACTAGGTAATTAAAATCCTCTAATATTTAAACTTCTTTTTTCATGGGATCCCAAATTTTCACCATTAAATAAACAAATATTATTTAAAATAAGACTAAAGCAGAGTTATATAATATACGAAAGTAGGAGATACTAATCGTTTGAAAAACATTGCAAAAAAAAAGAACAAAAAAGATCATTTCACAAAATTATGGGTTACTCACCATGACCAATGATGCATTCATCACAGTGAATCACGCTGAGGCTAATTTAGTCTATATAATAGTTAACGTTCTATATATAAATGATGGAGGTAATTTGCCCAAAATTTTAAAGTTTAGGGTTCAGGATGTTACTCCCGTAATAGTTTAAGGTTTGTAGTGCTAATTAACAAATGATACATCAGCAAGGAACTGCCATGTGAGCATTTTACTGGGTGCCCATAGTGAATAGTAATGGTGTTAATAAAAAATTAATGGTAGGGTTTAATTTATTATGAATTTTAAAGTTTAGAGTTTATTTTATACATTTTAAGAGTTTAGGGTTCATAGCGCTTTTTGCACAATACTTCAGGGTTCACAAGGGTATTGTAATAGTCAAGGTTAAACTCGTAGGAAAATAAACCTTAAACAATACCTTGATTGTTACAATACTCGCATAGACAGTAACGGTATTAAAAAAATTAACGATCAAAGTTTATTTTACTATGAATTTAATAGTTTAGGGTTTATTTTGCTTATTTTAAGAGTTTAAGGTCCAATGCAATTTTTAAGTAAGAGTTCAGGATCTTATTTGCTCATTAACCCTTTTTTAATAGTTTAATTATAAAATTAAATGTTTAAAAAAATCACCAAAAAACCTTATTATTTAAAGATGAAATCATATAAATGATTGAAAACATAAATAAACTAATCGTGTACTTTAATTTATTATAGTGAATTAAAGTATTACCTCCATCTCAAATTATAAAACATTTTTAGAAGAGATTCAACATCTTAAAATATAATACATTTTGATAAAAATAAAGTTTTATTAATAATATTTTTTCAATATTACTTTTCTTTTCTTTTTAGTATTCTTTTATAAATGAAATATTAACTGAAAGATATTTTTAAAAAATTTATATTTTTATTTTGAACAAATAAAATTCTAAAATGTGTGATATTATTTAAAAATATCTTATAAATTAATATAAAAAAAATATAAAAAAATAATTTTGAATTCATGCATGTTGCTCATGTTTTAATATTAGTCCTTACACTTTTATTTTATGTTTTATATTCCTATACTTTTATTTTTTGATATTTTAAATTCTTCATAAATAAAATATAAAGACATTAGAAAAATTTAAAATATTAAAAAAATATAAATATAGAAATTTAAAATATTAAAAAATGTAAGATTTAATAATAAAATGTGAGTAAAGTATGAGAATTTAAAATTATATTTTTAAAAAAAATATATGAAAAGAAAAAAGCTGTTGGTTGTGTGTGTTAGACGAGTGGGGCATGTGTCAGTTGTGCGTGTGCGCGCGCGCGCGCGCGCGTGTGAGTGAGAGAGGGAGAGAGAGGGGGGGAGTGAGCGTCGCTTCGAGTTTCCACTTGTCGCTCCTTGACTTCTCTTCACGGCACACCAAAGGTTCCTTGTGGGTAAACCACGATGACTTTGATGCTCTCGATCGTCTTCATCCTTCTTCCATGGGCCATTGCTTCTATTCTATTGCCGATTGTGTCCTCCACAACGGAGACGCCAACTCCGACCCCATGGCCTCACCAATTTCACTCCATTTTGTTCATGAACTACAGTGGATCCCTTCAGAAGATCGATCTCTGGTACGACTGGCCCAACGGTCGCAACTTCAACATCATACAGGATCAGCTCGGTGATAAGATTCTCTACGACCTCGAATGGAACAACGGCACCTCCTTCTTCTATACTTTGGACTCCACCCAGGAGTGCAGGTCTGTTCAGCTCGAGGTTGGTATTCTTCGTCCTAATTGGTTGGATGGTGCTCACTATTTGGGTCAGCAAACTGTGGATGGCTTCCTCTGCAATGTTTGGGAGAAAGTAGACTTTATTTGGTACTATGAAGATGTTGTGTCCAATAGGCCTGTTCAATGGGTCTTCTACACTGGTATGTTCTGTATATGCATCTGTTCGTCTTTTGATTCTTGGAATTGTAGAAATGAAAATAATACGGTAATGCAATATTTGAGCTGAAGTAATTTGCTTAATGCTTACAGGTAGACAGGCACATGTGATGACATTTGAAGTGGGTGCTTCGTTGGAGGATGCTAAGTGGCAAGCTCCTGTCTACTGCTTCGATAAGAAGAACAAGTCTCTTGACGACCCTGCCACTTTCAGGAATTCTCTTCTAAGGAGTAAGGAGCATGCACTTGTGATTGATTAACTTGACAAACAGTCTTCATTCTGTTCTTCTGTTCTGTGTTTGGTGTCTGATTGTTTGTATTTTAATAAAATGTCAATTGGCCCAGAAAGAAAATCTTCTTCCCAATGTTATCTTAACAACATCTTTTACCGCTAGAAAATCCTTGCTTGGATAAAGCTTGTATAACATTATCATATTGAATCGCCTACTTGAAGAGGCTGATCAGAAGAAACCAACTTCAGGTATAATAACCAAAAACATTTCCCCGCCGCATTCTAGTCTTCGAGACCAATTGACAATGTGAGGTATTAGAGTCCAATTTAACACTCCTTTGAGATTTTCGGATAAATGACATCATACAACGTTATATAATATACGACAGTGCGAACTACTTGATTCTTAACAGATTCTTTCCTCACTTTAGTCACTAATGCTTGGATGAAGGGAAAAGTGGGAAGAAAATAGAGGTGAAGGAGAATTGGGAGGGAAATTTTGCAGTTTTCTCTCCTGATTTTCTTTCCCCACTAATTTTTTTCCCCATGCAAAGCAAGAATAAGTGTTGTACAAATTAGTCCCCCCGTATGTTCCGAAGTTTATATGTGCATCTTAGTCTCCTTGGTCAGGGGCGTAGAATTTGCACATGAAGTGCCTGGTTAGCATGTTAAAATCTCTCGTTCCTCTAGAATTTTGATGGGGGAACGCCCTTTCTTGGCCTCAAGGAAAGCCGAGGACATTTAATTTGTATAGGACAAAATATTTTAGGGACTAGAAAAGAAGAAAGATGAATGTTATGATTATTAGTACCATTAAGTAAAGCTAAATGGGATGATATCTAGTCTATGGATATAATGATTCAGAAAGTTGCTTTAAAGCACAACTTGTTTAACAAGCGAGACCACCCTGCTTAAATGTGCTTTTTCTCGGGTGATGCCAAATAGTGTTAAAATGTGAATAAATATAATTAGAAGATACTCTTCCAAAGCAGGGTGCGTTGTCCATTGAACTTAATTTATGAAAAGCTAGTTAGTTAAAGAGCATCATTTTCTCGCCACATTCATCTGTAGCACCACAAGAAGAGAACGGAATGTCACCACTATGTTCGGGATATTCCATACTGTAACCATGCCACTTGGTTAGTGACAATAATGAAGATAAATTAATTTCAATGAATCTGATAAATTGAGCTCTCGCACTTCAATCTTATACTAATAAATAAGTATATCAATAAAACCACCTGCTTTCTGTATGTCTGGATTTCCAAGTGTCTAATGGTAAAACGGCTTGAATTTGATGATTTAAATAGCTTATCGCGGATAATTTGGTACTTTGGCTTGTACGTTGTAGCTTCCATCTCTCTAATTTATTGCTATCTAATTCGATTTGTTGACAATTTAATTTTCCAGTGAATAGATTTCATCAGATACAAAAGATAAGGTTTTCTATTTTAATCCGGGAAAAGCGACCCAACTAGCAATAGATTATGCTCGTCGGATGAACTTTACTTCTCAGTGGGAATATTTTTTTTAAGTTCGAGAGCTGCTTGATGGAATGTCAATACTCAATCATTGGACTGTCCTTTGATGACAACTTGATGGCTGTCAGATTATTTTAGAAAAGCAAATGAGAATAAAGTTTAAGGAGAGAAAAATGGGGAATTTGGGACACCCAGAAAGCGAGAGAGATGCAATGGAATTAAAAAGCCTTTGATAAAAGTAGAGCGATGTTTATGGTTCTCCCTGTCTGACTGGTTCTGTCTATCTAATTTAACGTGACCTAAACCAGGAAATGTATATAGTACTGCACAATTTAAAGCCACGAATCCACAATGAAATAACGTTTTCAAAGTAAGCATCTATGTACACAATAGGTTTTACAATCACAAAGAACCACCAGCACTCTTATATTTCCTATCGTTGTAAGTTGTCTCCTACCATTACAACATTTACAACGCAGCAAGTAACATTGTAGAATCTGATGGCATGGTTTTGTAACATTTATATGCAGATTGACGATGAATGATCAGGAGCCTGATATAAGGATGTGTTCATCTTCCACCTTTCAATAGCATTCTGTAACAGCATCGCTAATGTTCCTTCACCTCCATTGCTGGAGTCTGCAGGGCCTGAGGCTCAATCTCATTGATGCAATTAAAACTAAAATCATGAACACCAAAGTCCTGAGAGTCTAATAACCAAGAACTGCTATCCTCGCAAGATGACAGTGCCAAGTCATAATTAGTGTTCTGTGCATCAGAAGATATGCTTTCCCATAATGCATCCACTAGTGAAGTTTCATCTGGCCGCAAGTCGTTCGAGAGAAGGTCGTCGCTACGATTGATGTCTTGTGAAAGATGTTCATCTCCACATATATTTTCGGTCGGTGATGAGATTGAATTCTCCTTTGAATTGTGAACAATCAACTGATGATGATCTCTGTCAGACTGTGACAAATGTTCTGCAGGGGATGAATTATCCTGGGAAGTAGCTTCTTTGTTGAGAGGCTCATGGGTAACAGGATCAATACCCATCTTAAGCAGCTTTTTCTTGATGTGAGTGTTCCAATGGTTTTTAATCTCATTGTCTGTTCTTCCTGGTAATTTTGCTGCAATCATAGACCACCTGTCACAGAGAAACCCATCATTTACATGCTGATATGAGATTAAACAAGGGGATTTCTTTTACACCTTCCACTGGATTACTGCAGCGCAAACAAAGGCCATTTTGAGTAATCAAAGTTAAATCTGAAAGTGACCAATAATCTAAATTTGATGGGCTTAACATGCAAGTCTGAACTGTTTATCATTTGCAGGTAAGGAAATAAAGAAGAAAAGCTTAACCTGTTGCCAAGGCGGGAATGGAGATCGATGACAAGGTTCTCTTCTGCATCAGTGAGGAGGCCTCTCTTCAAGTCAGGACGGAGATAGTTAGTCCAACGAAGCCTACAGCTCTTGCCACATCGCCGTAGGCCGGCCAACTTTGGAACTGCTCGCCAGCAACAGTGACCATTGGTGAGAATGAAGCTGATGAGCTTCTTGTCTTCTTCAGCAGTCCATGGTCCTTTCTTCACTTCAAGTTTGTCACAGCAAGGTTGCCTCCCCATATTCCCCACTCAACTTAACACTAGCTGCTACTATGACCCAAAACCTATATATATACACAAGTCAAGCCCTCTCCTACACTTACCGGCTATTTATTACTCTTTCCTGTCCTTTGCAAAATTTAATGAAATATTCACGACATATTTTCAAAAATACCCTTTGTCTCACAACTAAAGTTTCTGTGAGTAATAGAGTCTCTTATCATTTAGGTAAGTGATTGAAGGTTTGAATTTTAGCTTTTACGTATATAAATTTAGAAGTCGTCTGTATTTTATTCTTGGTATCTCAGGAAGATAAATTTATGTTGTCAATAGAGTCTATTTCTTGTGTTACCCCAAAAAAAAAAAAGAAAAAGAAAAAAACCTTTGTCTCATTTGAAATTTTTTTACCTTCAACTGCTTTTAACTATTTTTCTTAATCTCATAGAAGTTTTCAATAGGGTCTTATAAAAAGGACTGAAGGAGGGAGCAATATATTACATCTGAATACAGATAAATATGCATATGGGTTGTGAAAGATATGTGGGAACTAAAATGGGATGTTTCTGGTGTTTCGTGGATCCAACGGCAGAGCTACATGAAACATGTATGAAAGGAAGAAAAATTTAATCATCGTTGTCCTTTACAAGTCCACTGGTTTAATGCAATCTGACTCAACCATTTCGTCATCACTACGTTTATCAGGAGTGGATTATGATAGGGTGTGGACGATTGCTTGAAGTCTTGGTGCGGATGAACAAGATGGTCGTTTGATGCCTTGAATAAGAAAAGAAGCTCATGACTATGTCACTAATCTTGTGTAGGATCCAATCAACCTGACTGATATTGCTGTACGGTAATGTTTCTAGTATAGCAGCAAGGCATGATGGCACATTAAAAGTACATAGCAGATATTCAATATACATGCAAATATAATATTTCATGATACAAAGACATTATTAATAAATTAATTAATATTAATGTCACTGTTTTTCAAATCTTGTACAATATATAGATTTCATGTTTTTCAACTAATATATCTATTAAAAAGGTTATGAAGAGCATTGTTCATAAGTCATGGACAATGCACCTCCGTGCTTGGTCTATCTATTTTTGTAGCATACATGGTGTTTATTTTAAATACTCCATCTGTTTTTAAACAATCATTTTTTTTTTGGGAGGTTGAGCTTTGTTTTGAGACAATTTCTACTTCAGGTTTTTAAAAACATAACATTAATTACTATTTTTTAATAACTTTACCCTTGAGTAGTCCAAATTTATTTTAAAGCCTCAGATTTTATTAAAAAAAAATACAGTTCTTTTGTTAAAATGTAGGCTATTTATTAGCTTTCTCAATAAAATTATATTAACAACTTCAAAATGACAATTGTTTTTGAACCAAGGGAATTCATTTAATTTCCCATGCAATTATTGGAGGTAATTTGTCTTGGAGAATGATCATTAAAGATCTCATAAGAAAGTTAATAATCCTTTGATTATATTTATAGGGTAAAGAGAGAAAATTAATTTTAGTCCTATTTATAAGGTATTTCATTATTTTCTATATTTTTTTACCCTTTTTAAATGTTAGAAAAAAATTATTAAAAATAATTTTTTTCGTTATTAATTATCAAGGGATAAAGGCGAAAACTTATAATTTTAAAACAAAGTTCATAAAATTTAAAATTTTTGTTGATTTTGGTAAAATGTGTTAAAAATGACTTATAAATAAGATCAAAAGGAATACCAAATCTGAATCTTATCATAATCTAAGTTTCTAAATTATTATTTATTTTTTGATGAAAAAAAGCCTTCATAAATCAAAAGAGATTGCCCAAGAGTAGAGAACCTGCAAGATAACTTTCATCAATCACCACCTCTTAGGGAAGAGGTGGGAATTGATCAAATGTATAAAAATTAACGCTTAAATAGTGAGAGAAAAAAAAACCTAGCTAATTAATCAGCAAAGAGCTTCTATGAACATGAGGGATAAGCAAACTCCAGTCCTTATGAAACGAAAATTGAACATCATTGCTAATGTCCTTGAAAGGGTGAGTTATCACAGGCCTTAGTGATTAGAGTGATAGCTTCAATGCAGCCACAGTAAATGCCCATATTTTGCAATCCAATATTCAAACATAAAGATAAGCCATCAAGACATGCTAATAATTATGCAACAGCCGGTGGAACATTGATAAGCTTGCAACTGAATCCTCTAACCCAGTTACTATTTTCATCCCGTGTGTTACCGCCACAGCCACTACTACCATCAGGAAGAACATAACCATCCACTTCCAATCTAACAGCATCATTTATCAGAGCAAGCTCTAAAAGAAACTAGACAAGGCAATGTGAGGATCAATATCATTTACCTCATCAAAAGCCTTCTTGTATCTGTCAATCCAAAGATCCTAGCATATGTACACAAATAGAGAAGCCCATTCTACCTTTTTAGTGAACCCTTCACCAGCTTCATGACATAGGTTCCATTTAAGCCAATCCACACCGTTTAGAGTAATAAAGGAATTCCAAAATTTCTCATCAACCACTGCTTTCTACCTCTCCCGTGCATCAAGACAGTCATGAATGAGAAGCATTGAATCTTCAATTGCCTCATAGCAAAAGGGATAGTTCCCTCTGCTTACAAGACCTCTCTTGTATCTTAGCTCGTATGTATGCATCACGTCATGAGCAAACAACCACATAAAAGATTTAATCTTTTCCGATATAGGCTATTTCCAAATCATCTTCCAGATGTTATCTGCCCCCTCCTTGTTACTGTAGACAAAAAAGAATAAGCAGATTTAACAGTAAAATATCTGTTGGTGGATAGTTTCTAGAATTTTTTATCCTCTTCTCTCTCCTCACTAAGTAGGTAGGCACAAGTAAGATAGACAATTGTATTAGCCTAGAACCAATGATTCGACTTTTGAACATCCTACTGTCCACATTGATCCACATAATCTGAAACCCTCTCATCTTTGTCAATCAAGCTTTATATATCCTGGCCACCAGTTCAATTAAAGGGACATTTATCATAGACCAATTATCAAACTAGAAACTGGTAGAGTTACCGTCTCCAATCTTCTTTCCTACTCCTTCCTTAAATCTACCCCAAACTCCACAAATCCCTCTCGGAGTAAAGGATGAATTTTGTATTTTAATGACTCTTGGTGTAGAATTATTTCCACGTTTGTATTTTTGTCTCCAAAACCTTGACCCATAGTGCATCCTCATTGTAAAGAATATTTTAGCAGAGCTTTGTCACTAAAGCTACATTCTGCCTCTGTAAAGCCTTGATCCCCAAGCCATCCTCTTTCTTGTCTCAGGTGACATTCTCCCAGGAAACGGGGTGATTTTTTTTTTTTTTTTTTTACTTTCATCATTTTCCCCCAGAGGAACTGTTGGCACTCCCTTTTCAAATCCTTAAGGAGCTGTTTTGGCAAGGTCATCGTATGCATGTGATAGCTTAGGAGAGCAGATAGAACTGCTCTAATCAAGGTTGACCAACCAATTAAGTTTAAAAATCTACCATTCCAACTTGATAGTCTCTTTTATGTTTTGTCTATAATCGAGGCAAACAAGAGATATCACTATAAAAAAAAAGGCTGATTGGTTCCGTCGCTAGTCAATAAAAATTCTCCCACTAAACGGGTTACTGATAGAATTAATAATGGAATTATTATTTTAAATTATTTATTTATAGCATAATAATAAATTATTAAATAAAGTATATATAAATATATATTATAAATAATAAAATTAAATTAAAAATACTTTTTAACGAAATTATTGACGGACTTAAATCTTAATCATTCAAATTAAATATATACTTTTAAAAACTATCAAATTTAAATCATTAAATATAATTTAACGGTATAGTTTTACAGTGTTTCCTTCACAGTAAAAGAGGAAAGCAGAAGAGGAAAGCGAATTCCATGATTACAATTAGGAGTGCTGATTTCCTTGGCAATCATTTACGTATCCTTCATTTGCTACTCAATGTTGTGAACCAAATTTGTATAAACACGTGTATCAATTCTTTTGACCAGTTCTGTTTATACAAATTAATGATTGTCAAAGAAAACGATATCTCCAGGAATCAAAAAGTCATGTTTTTGGATAACAAATGCAATGGATGAAAATTCTATGCGCATGACTATAAATTTGGCCTCAGACTTGTCGAGGCTTTAAACCTTTTCTTCTTCTGAGACATTGTTATGACTATGAGACACTTCGTGCAATCAGAATCACAAGTAAACATTGCGTGCATGTCCTGGTAACAAGTATACCACAACTTTGGATTAACATGTTTAACAATTAACACGAATCAATGTCCACCTGCACATACTAACCACCACAAACCACTTCTCTTCTCAGTTTCACTTTGTTTGAAAATTCAGCTCCTTCTAAACTTATCTATATCTATATCTATATAGGATTACAATCCTCTGAAATTAATATTGGTGAATCCAAATAAAGTTTTCTATTTTTAATATTTTCACTCTTTTTATTTTTTATAAAATATAAAATTTTCTCTCTCTTGTCCAAAAAAGAAAACTTCACAAAAATTCACCAATCCCAACTTTAGAGTATTTAAATCCATCTATAGATACACACACACATTTCCTCATGTCCCTATATATTATGAGGCATATCTAACTATCTTATTGGAACTAATGAAATGTGGTTAAGTTAATTGTTAATTTTGTTTGAAAATTGAATATACTTCAAATTTTATCTCCATTTAAATAAAAAAATTAAATTTATATTATATTCTCTCTCATAGTTAATGAGTTTAAATAGGGGTAATATTAAAAAAATAAAATTAATAGTCCATCAAATGTCTTATATTGAGAATCATAAAATCCTTTTAAAATGCATCCTGTAACAGAGACCAAAGTGAGTATATAATTTCTTTTTTTTTTAACTGAAAATTGAGCCCTAGAAAAGAGAATTTATTTGACAATTAGGTCCTCAAAAAAATTTAAGAAAATAAATAGAAAATATTAATTTAAATAACTATAAATAATATATTCAAAATATAAACGTAACTCTCGGTTTGCAAGGTTTGCAAGTGTCTAAACCAATATTTACAACTCTTTTTTTTATTTTGTCAAAAATCTAATTATTATTAATTAATTTTTTTAAGGACTTTACTTTCATTCTCCCTTTTGTCTTTTCATTTTACAAAGCAATAAGATTTTTGCATGAATTGTAAGTTCTCATACATTATGTTTATTAAAAGAATAAATCAATAGTAAGATACCACCGAGCATTTGATTTAACTAGAAATAAAATTATACCATCTTAACAAGAGTTTTTTGAATTTGAATTTTGAAAATATAGACGCATCAAATACTCAGTGATACAGTTTTGTGTCTAAAAAAATCTTACTTGGCTTGATCCAGGATAGTTAAAGGTCCCTAATATATCCTCCTTATGAAGTAAGGTAAGTCTAAAATACCAATGTACATGTTAAAAAAAAAAAAAGAAATAATAAACGAATAGATACTCAATGTTTCTTGGTTACTATTGAAGGTGAATAAAAGTTCTAAGAAGATATGGTTAAAATGAATCCAGCCGAATTCTACTTAAACCTACTTACACACGCACTCGCGAGCCACAAGAAAAAGAAACCAAAGACAATTACTTGCATTTTGGTGGGAGAAGGGACAACGATGAATAAGTCAAACATTGTTTCAAATGAATTGACCCTTGATGAGGTATATGCGGTATACGCAGATGGTGTGACGATGCTGAGTCCAAAGTATAACATATTAATTCACGGCACTAACTATTTCTTAACAGGATTAAATGACGATTAGTCCTCTCAATTATTTGCTCAGGATTATCTAGTATTTTAAAATTACATATGGTGTAATTTTTTCTTCAATATTTAAAAATGATGTATTGGTATTTTATTATTAAAAAAGTTAATTTTAATTATTAGTTGACTTAAAAATTATAGAAAATAATCCAAAAAATATACATAAGCACCCTTTAAAAGATAATATAATTCAGTTTCTAAAATAGTGTCGTAATTTAAAAGTCTTCCTCAAGAATTTGTAAATACTTCTTCAAAATTTCATAGTTAGCATAAAAAATGTGTTCATTTATAAATAACACTACTTATAAGCAAACTAATAAATGATCACACTATTATAGAGACTTAATTAATATTATTTTTTATAAAGTATTTATTTATAATTTTATGTGTCATTTTCTGTAATTTTATAAGTTAATAACCATTAAAGTCAAATTTTTTGAACAACAGGATGCTCAGTGCACCACTTTCAAATGTTGAAAGAGAAAATTACACCATATATAAGTTTAAAATATAAGATACTTCTAAGCAAATAGTTTATGAGCAAAAATACTCTAAGCTCTTTTTAGTGTAATGTTTACTATCTAGTAATATTAAGTTAAATTCAAATATTGTCCAACCCAGTAGAAATAACTTTTCAAATGTGATTTTGTTTAATGAAAATAAACTTTTATATGTTGGAGAAATAATGTGATCACGCATTTAACAAAGACTATTTCTCATATTTATGAGTAAAAAGCTTTCCCACTTTTTTTTTCCTTTGCCCTTTTCCTTTCATTTTCTCATTCTCATTTTATTGCCATTTTAGACCAAACTATCATTAATTTAATTAACTCATATTAAGGTGCACTTTCTACGTTTCCTCTTTTTCTCAATAAGGTTTCTTACATCAGCGTGATTTGACCCTTTAATCATGTAAATTATGAATTAAGAAAAAATTTTAGGTAGATCAGATACATCACATCATTTGTGGTCTATCCAATTAAAATATCTCAAGTTATTTAAATAAAATCTTATGTGATATTATTTTAATTAATTTTATTTTTATAATTAAAAAATGTCTATTTAATTTTTTACTTTTTTTTCTCTATACTATCATTAATTTCATAATCAATTTATATTTAATAATATCTGAATTTTATATTTTTATTAAATAAATTATAAACAATGTGATGTATCTAACTTATTAGATCCTTAATTATAAGCCTGCATTAAGGAAAGAATGAGCAAATATACTTCAATTGGTGAATCAACCTAGTCCGTACTATTGGTGCCACTTTTGGAAGCGAGATGCCGGTTAAAATGGGGAACGTGAGCCAAAAAAAAAAAAAAATTGTCTAATTGATAAGGATATAATTCATTAGAAACATTATTAATCATTTGTAATCTGTTTAATGAAAATATAACATTTAGATTATATTAAATATAAATTAATTTTAATATTAATAATAATAAAGAAAGAAAAGGCAAGAAGCTAAGAAATTAAATAGGTATTCTATTATAAAAATAAAATTATTAAAAACAATGATATATAAAATTTTATTTGATTAAATTAGTATAATTTCATTAGTTTGACAATAAATAACGTAATACATTGGGTTTATTTAAAAATCTCTTTTTTATGATTAAGTTTACACGATTTTTGTTCCCCGCTCTACGGTCACTAGAAGACAATATTTATTATTGGAGGATAAGGATTAATGGCAATCTTTTCAAAGGCTTATAACTAAACGAAATGTAATAATCACGAGTGTAAATGTCAGTATACCAAGCTGATCAATATATAATTTGATCTAAAAAAATTGAGAATGTAATTACGCAATTACTGGGTAAGGCAGTCGTCACTAAGATATTACGCATTAATCAAATGGACTGATTGTTAATGAAGAGAGTCTCGTCGATAAAAGATATTGCGCATTATTGTTAAGGAAGGCTGCTGATTGAATTAATCCAAAAGTGAAAATTTTAATGAATAGGAGAGATAGATAACGGGCAGGTTTGGCCCATCTGGTAAGGGCTCAGGCCCATAAGATTTCAAAATTCATTAGTTTTTAAAGAAGTTCAGGATTAAGTTTATAAGCTCTTTTTTTATTTTCTAAATTTTTAAAAATTAAAATTTTTATTATAATATATCACTTTTTAAAATAAAATTTATAATAATTAAAAATTAAAAATAAATAATAAAAATTTTTATATTAAAGTATAAATATATATTCTACATTTTTTAGAAATAAAAATAAATTGAGCCTAAAAAAACCGCCGAACTTAAGCACATTTTTTCAAAGTTTAATAAAGTTAAGCTTCAAAGCTCAGTTTTTATAAAATAAAAAAATACTATTTTTTAAAGGTCAAACCCTTATGAAAATATGTTTAAATGAGTAACCCACCAAATTTGGCCCTCATTTTCCAACTTTAATGCATAGCATTGAAAGTCAGGATAATCCGGCTAATTGGACTAGTAACTTGACCAATGGTTTAACTATGATTTTAATAATAAACTTTTGAATTAATATCTTAACACATTAAATTACCAGTCATGTTTCAAGTACCTTGCTTTAATACTGTTCACTCACTTTCTTTAGCCCGACGAAACAAAAATGCTATTCACTTTCATTTTGACCAGGGAATAGAATATTCGTGCTTTCTTATTTACTACTTAAAAAAGTTAATTTCTACTCTAATTCCCTCCAGCACGTTGAAAAAATGACGCCATTTGAACGTGGATCCAGTAGTGGCACAGATCTGAACTATTCAGATTTGATATGGACAGTCCAGATTTGGTAGAATTTTATTTTTATATTTTTAACAAGTTATTATTTTAATAAATAGAGAATTTAAAATAAAGACTTGACGAAAAGTAATTTGTATAAAAAATTACAGTTAT
This sequence comes from Prosopis cineraria, assembly GCF_029017545.1. Taxonomy (NCBI): domain Eukaryota; kingdom Viridiplantae; phylum Streptophyta; class Magnoliopsida; order Fabales; family Fabaceae; genus Prosopis; species Prosopis cineraria. Next base: position 8,298,868 of record NW_026555336.1, on the reverse strand, counting down.
AAATTTTCATTTGTTTAAATCAATTTTGGATGATTCAAATCTCACTACATTGACATCATCCTAATAAGACCGAAACTCAACCCTGTTGATTACAGGGTCAGGAATTGGGATTAAGAATGCAAAATTTTCAACAGCTCAATTAGTGTCCTGAGGACGAGAGCAATTCCAAGACATAGTTAACAATTATTCGTGCTTTTTTCTTTTTCTTGCGATGTTTATTTGGTAGGAAAATTTACAGCAGAGTTCGAACATGATGTACTGAAATCCCCCTTTGTTTATGAGCGTGGTACTGAAATGTTAATCCCTTATTAAATTAGGCAATTACATGATTTTTTTTTTGGTGTACACACGTTATGGCACGCAAGAGCCAGCGTCTACTTATTCGGCGAACTCAAGTTTCCCATTTGCACATTAATTTCATATTGTCAATATAGTGGACAACTCAATTGAAGTAGATCAAAGCGACATTCCTCGTTGACAGAGCTGCTCTGATAATTCTAGACTAGACCCGGACTAGTTGCCCCTCCAGATGAACTCAGATGTATAGATTGCATAATGACATTATATTCCACCATTAACTAAACTCTTAAAAATATTACCAATTAAAAAATCTTATTTGGCAACTTTTGCATGTGTTATCTTTGATAGTCCTGTACCTCCCATTACAGGATTTAAAGTTATCTTTCACTCTCCTCATAATACCTCCCATGATTTTCTCTATTTATGTTAAAACCATATTAAACATCAATAGATGTCATGTTTATATTTTTTCTTGTATAGGATTATTTTGGATTTTATATTTTCATGTGTACAATGTATGTCAATTTCAACATTATCATCTTGACTATTTTAATTTTATGCTCTTGTCCCTTTAAAGTCCAATATTTAATACCACATAATATAAATATTCTTATAACATTTTATCGCACCTAGATTATGATTTCCCCAGAAAAAAATTAATAAATGTAAGAGTCACCACCAAAATTTTAAAAAGATAATTTTAAAATTTTTTTAAAATAATAAAATACTCTACCATAACCACAATAGGGTTCAGAAGTCAATTGTACATGGAGAAGGTATTAGGCACCTCATATTATCCATCCGTGAGAATGGTTACCCTAAGTTGACTAAACAAAATTAATATGATCTTAAATAAAATTTAATTACCCTTAATAAATAAAAAATAAAAAGAAAAGAAGAAGAAGAATTAAATTAAAAAAATAGTGGTTATTTATAAGCTGGATTTGACCTAACATAAAACCCTAGGGCTTATGTATCATTTAAAGGGATCAAAACTCACGTAGTTCAAAGATAAAAACACGTGCCACTTTGTTGATGACTTATAGAAGATAGCTAATTTTCTTGAATATTTTTACTTTATTCAAGAAAAATATTTTTTAGGTCAAGTAGGTGTTTTTTTTCTTATTCTCAGAAAAAATTCGATTAATATTTCTACGAAGACTCTAAAAATCTTACATAGTCTATCAACCACATTTTTGCTTGCAAAGATTCTGAAAACCCCACATGGCATAAGAACATTTTTATTTTTATAAAAGAAAGCCTTTTTTATTTGCAGAAAAAAAAAAGAGTTCATCCTAGCCTGCAAGAAAACTGACATTTATGAAGAGATAGCATCTAACAAATTCAAGCAGCAATCTTGACATTGGAATGGCTCCACCTCTATTTCTTGTCATGCGTTTTTTGTTATGGGGAGATGTTTAAATACCAAATGTAGGAAGCATTGCCGCAACAGGGAATAACCATGTCAATGGCTAATGATGATGCTATTTGGGAAAGAAAATGGATAAGATCAAACTAAACTTTGCAAAACAAGACAAGAACACAAGACGGAAGGGAAAGGACTAGGAGAGGAAATAGGAAGAATGTCAAAATGTCAAATGCTGCAGACCGAGAGTGTATGGCTTTATACTGTGCAAAGGATCATCATCATCAAATCGAACGTGAACCCATAATGGTAGAATCAAGGTGCATCAATGACTACTATATTAATTAGTTCCAGAAGTTAAAGCCACTATGTCATGTGTGAAGAATTTTCAAAATGATGCTATATATATATATATATATATAACCCATCCAAATTTCATGATAGCATTACAATGGCTAACTCCATTTATCATGACACAACTAAATAGTAACATGAGTATCTAACAAACCTTTAACAAGCTTGGTCTCTCAATGATAAGTGGAATGAGGAACGGCTTTTCTTCTTCTTTTTTTCTTCCTTCGCCTCCTTTTTCCTCCCCTTGATCCACCATTTTCTCTCCTTTTTATAGATAATAATTAGGGCTTCCATCTTTAATGATTAAATCCCATCAAATTATAATTTGTGATTAATTTTATCTGACTTTTACCATTTCAAATCAAGACACAAATTTAAAAATTAGATTTTTATTTGACTTTTCCTAATTGAAGAATCATATCAAGGCACAAATTTAGAGATTTTTTTCATTTAATTTTTATTTAGTAATTTCGTTTTTTTATTTTATTAAAACAAGGCTTTTCAATGTTTTTATTTATTCAATTATTTTTTGTGGGGACCAGACAAAATGGGGTATTCACAATTGTCCCTCTTTACTTGTTTCACAAGTGAGAATAGCGAATTTCTAGCCTAAGATCAAGTAAAGATGTGAATACATATTTTGTTCGGCCAAACACACAAGGGGAGAGAGAAGGGGAGAGAGAGAGAAAGAGAAAGACGATGAAACTTGAAGTATCCCCAAAACCAAAAGAGTTTGGACAAAATATAGTGTCCATGCCCCTCTTTACTTGGTTCTTAGGGTAGAAGATTGAAAAAACTTAACAAGTATGGAAAAAAGTGCCAGCATAATTGGGCGGTCAATAAGAAAGGTATACATACTTTCATAAGGTTTAAAGGGGTGTCATCTGTTATTGGGTTTTGGAATGCCTACCATTACAAGGCTTAAAAAAAGTGCCTGTCATTATTGGGCTATGGGTACCTAAGTACTAGCCATTATTGGACTTTGGGGTGCCTACCGTTACAAGGTTTGAAAATTGTGCCAATAGTTACTGGGCTTTAAGAGTGCTGGCCGTTATAGAGCTTAAAATGGGTGCCGACCGTTACTAGGCTTTACAGTACCCTTCATTACAAGGCTTGAAAAAGGGTGCCAGCCATAATTGGGCCTTGAGGTGCTTGTCGTTACAGAGTTTAAAAAGGGGTGCCAACTATTACTGGACTTTGAGCTACCTGCAGTTACAAGGCTTGAAAATGGTGCCATCCGACACAAGGCTTGAAAAGGGGTTCCAGTCATTACTAAGCTTTAGGATTCGTGCTGTTACAGGGCTTGAAAAGGAATGACAGCTATTATTAGGCTTTAAGGTGCCTGCCATTATAGGGCTTGAATAAGGTGCCTGTCATTACAGGGCTTGAAAAGGGTGCCAACTATTGCTAAGCTTTAGGGTGCCTGCTGTTACAAGGCTTAAAAAAGGTATCAGCTATTGTTGAGCTTTGGGGTGCCTGCCATTATAGGGCTTGAAAAAGGGTGCTAGCCATTAGGGGCTTTGGAGTGCCTGCTGTTACAGGACTTGAAAAGGGGTGCCTGTCGTTGCTGCACTTTGAGGTGCCTACCATTACGAGGCTTGATTAGGGTGCCTGTCGTTATAAGGTTTGAAAAGAGTACCAACCGTTACTGAGTTTTGGGGTACTTGCCGTTACAGGGCTTGAAAAGGAGTGCTAGCCGTTACTAGGCTTTAGGGTGCCTACCGTTACATGACTTTGTATAACACCCTAAAACTTTTCCCTAAATAATTTAACTCAACCATGATAGAAAAGTGTCAACCATGATAAACAGAAGTCAACTAATCCTTTTTTCTAAATAATTTTATAATTTAAAATACTATCATGGTAGAAAAGATTAAGATAGATAAATAAATACCATCATAGTAAATAGAATTTAAACTTCTTCATTTGTCATTTCTAAAATTTAGGATCCCAAATAACTTAAAAAATAAAATAAGTGTGAAAAGACCAAAAGATTACTTTTAGAATTGGGAATATGATGAACATAATAGAATAAAAAAAATAGAAATAGTTATGCACTTTAAAATCTTACAACCACCTATCAACCTTTTTAAATAACACAAAATAATTTTATACAATTCATACACATCTACAACCATAGTTGGGTTATAGTCATCCAACATATTTTATATCAATAAATTTAATATAAAAACATTTAATAATTGGCTTAAGCTTGCACAATATAACATCTCAGATAAAATTTTTTACTTCCTACATGCCATTAGGCTAAAATTATGCTATCAACAAATGCAAACCATATACCAACAACTAAAATAAACAACTTAATCAATTTTTAAAATAAGCCAATTATTTGGCCTCATGATCATGCCATTTTAAATCATCCAAAATAAATTAGATATTAAAGCTACAATCATCCAAAGTGTATCAAAAATAGAAATAGTTTGAAGGTCATGATTATATCATTACATTCATATAATTGTCAATAAACAAAAAGCCCTAGCATTGACAATATAACACATTAAAAATCATAAATCAAAAATACTCTAAAGAGATAGTGGAATATATGTCACTAAGCCTTAGAGACTCCTTCATGCACCACTCGTGGCTCTTCTCCTAAAAATCATTAACCACATAATGAGATTCAAAAGTTTCAATAACCAATGCCAATTTATGATAATGTATACAAACAGTTAAATGTGTAATTGCTAAGTAAGAAAACAACAATTATATAATTCCAACAAAAATACAAAAAATATTACAATGCATAACAAACAAATATCCTTATCTCTCTCCATTAACCTCAAGCCATAGCCCTCACTTGATACTAAATTACTCGATCAAAAGTAAATTAGCCTGAATCCTTATAAGCCACCTATTGAGCCTCCAATAAGGGCACACCACGTGACACATAAATACAACAATAGTAGCAAGTTTCCCAACTCTTCCCATAATAATCAAACAAAATTCATATCAATATTGTACAATTATATAATATTATAATTTTTTTTATTTTCAACAATATTACAACATGATATCCTACTTGGCAAAAATACTTAAAAATGCACATTCACAATTTTGTCCATAAACATAACAAAATAATTTCTCAACAACAATTCATAATTTTCTCAATAATCACCCATTTAATATGAAGCAATATTAATCACAAATTAAAAACATGATTACCTCATGGCTTTTTTTATAAATTATTTTTTACAATTTCTTTTCTACCACAATTTTCACCAACAACACAATTTACAAATAATATATTACTTATAAATATTAGTTTCAATTATTGAAACTAATAAAATAACTCTAATAATAGAATTAGAGAATATAACATAATATCTAATATCATTCTTAATACAAATTTATAGTTAGTACTGTAACACTTACCCCAAGTGTTATCCAAAAATCACACCATTCAAATAAACTAAGTGTGGTTAAGGAATTAATCCTAAAATCAACTTAGGAAACAAACCATTTAAATCACTAAGCAAATACACAATTGCAAATTAAACATTTAAAGCCTTTAAAAAATTTTATAAGTTTTACCTATAGCGCACGGAAGCAAGTTAGACGAAAAAAAGGTAAAAATATGCTGTCATGACAGCATTAAATTGCTGTCATGACAGCCTTCCCGAATCAACTTCAGGGAGGCACCGTTCTGTCTTCTGATCTCCGATCGAAGAAATTTTAAAGCTCACAGGTCACATTCAAAGGGTACTATAAGTGTACCAAATTTCAAAGAGATCCAACGGTCGGATTAAAAATTAGACATGTTATAAATTTGGTCACTTTTGCTGTCATGACAGCACTTCTGGACCAACTTCCGGAGTACACCATTTCATCATCCGACCTCCAATCGGAGTGATTCTAAAGCTCACATGTCACTTTTTAAGAATACTATTATCATATCAAATTTTGAAATGATCCAACGGACGGATTGAATTTTGTGCAGGTTACAATATCACTACTGTAGCTGTCATGACAGTAATGAAATGCTGTCATAACAGCACCTCCAGACCAAATTCCGGAGTGCGCTGTTTCTCCATCTGATATCCGATCGACATGATTCCAAATCTCACATGAAGCTTATAAAAGGTTTTACTTATGACCTAAATTTTAGAGAAATCCAACGATCGGATTAAGATTTGGACACTTGAATACAAAAGTTCAGCTCTTTGGTAAAAACCATTTTCAAAATTATCCAAATCTCATCCTAATGGTCACAAACCTATGGGAACACTTTGGACACATCAAATAAGACTAAAAACACTTGATAGAACATTTAAATGATGGAAAACCCCCATACATTAAAATTTGACCACCCGGGTGCTATTTCTCAAAATAGACCCTAAACCCCTAAAATGCACAAATCATACAAGAGTGGTCACAAATCAATCCAAATACCATGTATTTATATAAATACATATGCTAAACATTTTCACTTGGCTCAGAGCTCCTTGTGGGGTCCACGCACTCACTCTCTCTATCCAAGGTGTATGCTTGCCCATAGCACACCATTTGCAATGCAACCATTTTGCATTTGCTTATAGAATCACATATATATATATATATATATATATCAAAATAAATATCTGCTTGTAATAAAAACTTAGTCTACTAAGTAAATCCATCAAAACCACACACCATAACCAAGTTTCCTAGCCACAAGTCTACAAACAGACAAAAATTCATACACAAGCGTACAATTCACACATATTCACACACATATACATAATCATATCCTACTGGCACCTTAATCTTAAATACATTACAATATATTTGCTCAAAAGAAAAGAGTTGCAGTTCTTTACAAATCACAAGCAAACCCCTAGCTTTGCTCCTTTTCCCGTCCACCACTGGATCCTTTGCCTAGACCTATAATATTAAAAAGAAAGGGGTGGGACAACCACAGTCTCAGTAACAGAGAAATCTACATTGATTATTACAAAGCAAGCCATAATCAAATGAGGGAATAATAAATTCAATATAGTATATAATTTAGCCATTTAAAATGCATGAATGCATGACCTAGGCCAGTATGGCCTTTCATGACCAACAGAATGCCCTCTGACACTCTTTAACTCGCAGGTAAACCTTATACCTACTTGTACCTCCACAGGCACAAAACATAATCTAAGGCATGATCTAATCCACCGAACCGCCTATGCCCCTTCGACGTGAATCCTGAGCAATCAAAGCTAACTCCCTCCCAGAGCCAGCCCGACTTACTCTCCATGTGAGGGCTACCTTGGCCTAGGCACTCAACCCCACACTTCATATGTTGGATTCCCTCCCCCATTAAGAGGTGTCGAACACTCAATACACTAACCACTTTAGTGCACTAAGCCTATAATACGTAAAGCAACACTGAATACTGACAATGTGCCATAGAATATAAAAAGTACACACCTTCTCATTGGTGAACTCCTACCGAGATCATGCCTTTTATTCATGTCTACCTTTCCCGAGTATTGACCACTTCAACACTCTAAGGTAGTATAACATTTATAAATCTCCCTTAAATGGTTCCTTAGCCTATCTAAGGTACCTTACTTAGTTACACTTCCTTAAGTGAAACTTCTATTCCTTATGATTAAAATACATGTAAACAAATCTCATTTCCATAAAAACATTGTTGTTAAACAATTAGAAAACATATTTGCACTATAATCAAAATAATACCCTATAACCCCTTATAAAGCACATTTAATCTTTTAAAACATGTAATGCATGATAGCTAGTAATATTTATTCAAAAATAGCTAAAACAAAGCAATAAGAAATATAAATTCCCTTGTTACCTCAACCCTTTGGTACCAAAAGGGTTCCTTTTGTACAAAATAGAACTTGGCTTGTTCCTTAACTTCCGAACAAATTCCACCAACAATCCTTACAACATATAAGTGATCTACATCACTTATCATGTCAAATAGCATTAATGAAGACTATAACTCATACCACACAACTTGGGTCTATGAGCCATAATCCATCCCAATGGTCCATATATTAAACCAACCATTCACATAGTATCACTTAACTACCAAAACTATTTATTAGCCATCACTAGGCTAATTTTTAATTTATATAATTTTTAATTAATTAAAAACCTTCACTTAGTGTCACCAACTTCACCATTAGCCCTTATATTGAAAACCAAACTTTAATTTAAATCTTATTAGGCTTAAATAGCAAAATTATAACTAAATCAATAAGCTTAAACCATTGAAGAGCAAAACCCAATCTCTTAGGGTTCAATTTGTGCCCAAAACACCTCTTTTCATCCAATTATCCACTCAAAATATTAGATCACTATATAGAAACTCAAAACATCCTTCCTAGGATCCAAAAAAACAAAAGCTTACAAGAATAAAGCCTTTGGGATCAAAATCCAAAAATTTTCTCTTCCATAAACTGAAGAAAATCAAGAGAAAGGGAAGAGGATTGAAGTAGGGAGTTTACCTATCGTGTAGCCGAGCTCGCAACAGTCGCAAAGACTCTTAGATTCAAGCCTAACTCCCTCCCTTTCTCTTCTCTACTTCCTCTCTTCCTCTCGTGCGTTTCCATTCCTTTCCCTGCTCTGCGTTTCTGTGTCTGTTTTCCCCTTATAAAAGCCGATCTAAAAGTTGGGGTAAAAATTACAAGAAATGGCCCAACATTTTTTATTATTACACAAAAGCCCGGGTCAACTTTGGTAATTTTTTCATAGTTAAAAATCAAATAAAACTAAATTTTTGCTTAGAAAAATTCAAACTCTAGACCTCTATCAAATTATTCTAAATTTTAATTTAATTATGAATATTTTATTTTATTTTATTTTTATAAATTCGAATCTTAAAATTTCGAGATGTTACAAGTACCATCAAATAAAATTTCTAACTCTTTTTCTAGTCATCAATAAACACTAATAAACTAAAATTAACCTCTAAACTAATTTTTATTATTAAATTTTTTTATTTCATAAATTCACACCTAAAAATACTCAAAAATTCCAAATTGAGTCTCAAGCTTAGAGTCATCATTTCATAGCCATACTAATTCATTTTTTATCCCAAATAATCATCTAAACCTAAATAAATGAACATATATTTTTGGATTTAATCAAAATCTACCCATAGGAGTCTAGGATTTAACTCATAAACCTCATATTCAAATCTCAATAACAAATTTATACTTTAAAACATTTATTATACTACTAACAACCTCAACCATCACATTTATTCATCATAAATTTGTCTCTATTCTAAACTCTAAATTTTCTACCACCATAAAATTAAAAACTAAAGAAATTAGATGAATAAAAAAAATTTTAAAATACTTATACAATTTTAAAATACTTAAAATCACACTTTAAATATTTTATTAAAAACTTTTATCTTTAAAACTTAGATCTCCTGCACCAAAGAACCTAGCTCTGTCACTCTCTCTTGCTGTGTTCGCGCACCAGGAAAAGGGAAAGGGAAGCAAAAATGAAAAGGGATTTAGGTGTGTTGTTTTTAAAACAAGATGTGGGTCCCACCCCTTGCTTGACACCACACGTTCTTTATATGTTTATATATATATATATATATTTATATTTATTTGTTTATTTATTTATTCACCTCACACACTAACACACAGTTACATATATCCATTCCCCACTTTATTTATTTTATTCCTTTTCTCCCTCTTTTTTTTATAACAACAATAATTATATTTTTTAAGAATTTAATCTAGAATTTTATCTTAAATTAATCCAATAATTATCTCCTAAATGATTTACTCACTTCTAAATATTTTTTAAAATTTCATTAATCTAAATTAATTATTAAAATTTTAATTGGGATGTTACAATTTGAAAGGGGGATGTCATTCATGTGGTGTAATGTGATTAGTGGTGTAGTTATCAAGTGCTAACATGCTGATAATGATGACAAGTATGATGATAATGATGGAGGCAAAACGTGACTTGATGCTTGCAAGGTTGGATTTAATTTCCTACTTGCCCTAGCCTATGGAAGCTAGCTTAATGCCATGAATGACAATGCTTGATACATGATGAGTTTGAAGTGCATCTCTCCATGACGCAGTAAATTGATGCATGCAGCTTGAACCATGAGACAAATTTCTACTGGTACTTAAAATAGGAGAAAATGTTTTCAAATAACATACTACGTATATGAGAATGAGCTTTTAAGGAATTAACCTATTTTAAATATTTAAAATTATTTTCTTAAGCTTGCTTGGGTTTTTTTTTACAAGAAGGGGTTTACTTGCCCTGATATAATCTTCCTAGCATAGGAATTTTTTTTCAAGCTTTCATCTTCCATGCTTGTACAAGTGAAAATTCACTTTTGCTTCTTTTAGCAATGTCGATGTTCATACATTACTCGAAGGCCTAGCTGAGCTAAATAAGGAAATTATTTGAAGAAGTGATATGGGGTGATAGAAGTAGAAAGTGCTTGATTCACTTTGAGTTCTCCCCTTCTTTAGTGGTGGATGGAGTGAGATGTAATGAGTTGGATGTGAAATAATAGAATTGAAAAAAAGGTGTCAATCCTATATTACAAGTTGTAACATCTTAATTTTTAATTCCTTAATTTACTAAACTTAATTAGAATAATTAAGTAAATTGATGTGGTATGTAGTCAAAAGAGAATAATAAGTGTTTTTATTTGGATTTTTAGGTATAATTTTGGTCCAAAGTAAAATTGGGTCACTTGAGGACAAAAACGTGGAGAAAAACAAGTTAAAAAGCCTCTGTATCACATGTTGCATCACACAAAGCCATGAAATAAAAGCTGCCTTCTCTGTACCACATACCGCAGTGCGTGAGGATAGGCACCACAGCATATGGTGTGAATTTTATAAATATTTGTCACAAAAATGGGACAAAAATAGAGAGGAAGAAAGGAGAAAACGGAAGAGAAACACCAACCTCTGCTAGGGCACAATCTAGGGGAGGATTTGAGAAGGTTTGAAACTTTAAATTATCCAAGGTAAGATTCCTAAACCCTTTTTCTCCTTTCATCCTCTATTATTTTAAGGATTCGAGTTAGGGTTTAGATGAGGATGGTGATTTCGGTCCATATAGGTTATAAGTTCAAACCTATTAACTCAAATGGAGTTAATGAGAGTTGTTTAGAGTATTTAAACCTAGTATTAATAGTCTTGGTGATTGTTGGATGACGAGCTCTATTAATATCCAAAAATAGACATTCAATCGGTCATTATTATGGTTGTTGAGGTATTAATGACAATGTGGGTATTCAATAAAACTATATAATGTTAAAGATAGTTAATAAACCTAATGGGTAGGCCTAAATGTAAGTAATGTGGACATTGGGTAATCTAAAAAGGAAAAATTTGAGTTAAAATGTGTGAGATTGGCAATGTTAATAAAAGTTAACTTAGTAAATTATAGATTGAGCTCTTGGTCACCCATTTGGCTTAGAAAGTCAAGCTTGGAAGTGATTAATTGAGAGATATACCTTTGATCTCTCAAAGGTTTGAGATAACTAGGGAAATCTTACTTTGGGTAGGTTTATGTTAATTGATTGCTAATTGTGAATTTTGAATGGTGTATGTATGGATTGATTTTCAATATGAAAGCATGTATTAGCTTCAATAAGTGTATGAAAAATTTGAATGTGCTTAATGCTATTTTTGACTTGAAATACAAAATGTAAAATCAAGATGGTTTTTGAACTATAAACATGCATATATCTTTAGGAAGATGAATGTGATGTTGTGTTGAGTAAATGTGTGTTAATGGAGAAATAGATTAGTGTGATAAGTGAGGAGAACATGATGAAATGTTATTGGGTGCTCACTTAAGTAGCACATGATCGTGAACCCAACGTGTGAATGTGATAAACAATAAATGAAAATATGAAAATGAGTAAGAATCGTTTATGGCATGATCAGTGGGCAGGAGTTCACCTAGAGATTAGGAGTAGAGAAAAATTTATATAGTATTTAGGCTGTCCACCAGTGCACAGGGGTATAGCCTTGTTCCACAGTTTGTCGAGAGACTGTCCTATAGTTTGTTGAAGGATTAGAACCTAGCTATGTCCATTAATTCAATGAGGAGAATAGTTTAGGATATGAGACACCCCAGAGATTTGATGGTAGGGGGAGTTGTGGTCCGAAAGTGAGTTATGTGATTTTTGACCAAGTCACACCTCATAATTGGTGAACTTAGGTAATCCAATCACATGAATGGAACCCTATGTAGTATTATAGCCCATAGTTTCAGTCTAAGAAAATAAGAAAGATATAAGGTTGGTTGATCATTGCATATATAAATATATGACGTGTCACACATGTTCAATTGTGGCAAGCCACAAGAAAAACAAGTCATGGTCATATATCTAAAAGTATTGTGACAATGGACCTAGTATATGTGAGATAAAGATGTTATTAAATGAGAAATAAAAAGTTATGATATGTGTGAACATGTTTTAAGTGCTTGGTTTCATATGCATGTGTTTGATTTACAATTAATATATAACTATATAGAATAGATTTTACCTTGGTTATTAAGTAACTTAACTCATCCCTTTCATTTTTAGGCTTTAACTCTGGTGCAAAAAGGGAGAAAGCTCAAGAGGCTAGGAATTAGCACATTCTTATTATATGCCTCTAGCTTAAATTTATTTTGTATAATAGTACATGATTACCAATTTTAGGTTGCATTCCAACACACTTACACTATTTTGTTGTTACAAATGTTTAATTTATATTTTGAGCCCTGAGTAACTATGTATGGTGAGATATATATATATATATATATTTATAGAGCTAAAATACTAGTGCACGTGTAAAAATAATTATTTGAATAGGTTTTATTGGGTTTTAGTGCAATGTGATGGAAATTTGCCTCCCCCTCTATTTTTGATAAAAAGGAATTGATGAGTGAATTTATGTTACATTGTTGTTTAAGTACATGTGATGTGTTGTACTAATAGTTCTAGGTCTAATAGATATGATCCAGGTGTTAGAAAAAGCTTATGGCACTTATTAAAGATTTTGGACACCCTTTTTGTGTGAAAGTTATAAAAAGTGATCAAAATATGTTTGGGTGTCCAACTTCTTAATGTAACTTGTTTAGGAAGTGAAACCCATACTACTAGCTAGTTCATGTTAAGAGCTTTTTGTAAACACCTAAATTATATCATTTAGATGTCAGATGGAGAATCAAGACCCATCGAAAGCTCCCTGATTTTGCTATCAAATGACAGCAGAATTGTTGATATTTACATGTAACATGCCACAGTGTATGGCACCTAAGCCGTGGCACAACGTGCGTAAGCAGCAATGCATTGCCCTGTCACACAACAAAAGAGTTATTTTTTACTTGTTTTCAATTGCTTTTACTCTTCCAAGACATTCCATACTTCAGTAACTTGTTTTACTCTTATATAAGAAGTTATGATAGTTTTGAACTCATTTTGATTTAAAAAAACTTGGGATCTCTTAAGTTTGAACTAAAACTTGGTAATCACCTTTTTATGTTAACCTTTTGATTATCTTGAGTCTTATTAGTTAATTGTATTTAGTAGAGTGAGATTTTACATGGGTACCAAAGTATTGAAATGGAAAAGTGTCACATATTCAAATGCATAAATCAAGAGAAGCCTAACAATGTAATCGGGTTAAGGAATCACAAAGATTGAATCCAACAAAAGTGCAAAATGATAATGTATCAGAGGAGATGATTATAAATCTCAAAGAAGACAGTCCTAAGAGACCAAACCTATGTCACTGGTGTAGAGGATAACAAATTGATCCATGCATTGTTGCCTAAATCATATCTCCCCTTTATGTTGACTAGTGTTATGGTAAAAAGCTTAACAAGAGTACAATGTCATAATAATTTCTCTTATTGGATATAGTGTTTACTCTCATCACTCAGTGTTTGGGGAATAATGTTTGCTCTCTATATCCAAATTATCCAATTCCTTTTCCATAAGCTTGGCAATAATATATGATCTCCACCACTTAAAATGTCAAATGCTAACACAAATCACAAGGACTTTTATTTAGTTGTAATGTGGGCTTAGAGTACAAATAAAGGATAATGAAAAGAAAAAAGATATTCAACAATCAAAGTGAATACTCAAAATAATTAAGAGTACTAGGAAAGTTTTGGAGTCAAGTAAGTGCACACCCCAGGAGGCCTTATTGGAATCAAATAACATATAAATGAGGAATTAACAGAAGCTCTTTCTATCTTCTTCTTGTTATTTTTGTTCATCTTTTGTTCAACTTTCTTGCTTTCTATTTCCTTTTTTCCTTTTTCTTTTTCAACTTCTTTTCTTTTCTGCCAACTATTTATGTTTTCTTCTCTTCACTTTTAAAATCTTGATTCATTCCCAAAGAGCAACCTAAACCTGGTAGCCTTAACAGTTGTGGAACTACACATCTACTTGCCCCAATCAAAATTAAGTGCTCTTAAAAATCAAAAGCACCTTAAAAAGGTAAGAAAGGTATTTAACTATCTAATGGGATAAGGGGTAAGAAATAAATATTGTATAGGCTTAAATGAGTTAGGACAAACTATCATGCAAGGATGACTTTTGGGCGTATGTTATTAAAAGTGAAAAATGAATGTCCTGATCATCTCTATATTAAGCAAATGAACTCAAAATGTGATTTTAAATAAGATACATGTAAAGTTCTAGATTAGGCAAGGATAAATAGTGCCCACATGAAAAGAAAATTATATCAATAGGCTCAATTTCTCATGTAGTTCACATAATCATCATGACATTGTGTCCAATTTATGAAATTCACCATTTAACTAGTCTCCATGAGGAGAGATCAAGACATTCTCAAGTCTATGCATCTCAATAGTATCTCCTCTACATAAGAAACATGTGTAAAATAAAATTTTTGAAAAATGAAAAAGTCCATTCCCGCATTGAAATTGTGTGTAATTCACAAAGAAGAAGTTGGCTAGAAAGAGTCAAGTATATTAAAAATAAATCATCCTATCTTCTCAAGAGGGGATGGATATGCATTAACCTGCAATGCAAATAAGACTGAAAGCCCTTATTTGCTTTGGTGAAAGAAGGAGATGAATACAGATAAAGTGTTATGAGAAATAAAGCCTAGATTATTAGTAAAATGAGCAGATTAGCAAATGGAGAGATAGAAATGCTCAAGCATGACACAGACAAAGGTCAGATTAAGCCAAATCTGGTAAAAGATGGTCTCTTCAAGCATTATCCATAAAAGCTATTATACTAGGGCACCAATAGTGAGTATATATAAATTTGTTTGGGGCTTCTTTATTGTTCAAAGAGAAAGCCAATGCTTCACTCTTTGCAGGTGCTTATTGCATCACAGAAAAGTAGAAGTGGGCATTTATTCTATGAGGGATCAATATCCCCACATGAATAATACGAATGGGGTTTAGTTAAATAAGTTCTTAATGCATGAATTTTTTGTTTCTTTTATTGAATGAATCAAAACCAACTCTTCGAAATAAGAGAAATTGGAAAGAGATTTCTCATTTCCTCTATACACATATTGTGTCATAAGGAAATAGAAATGACATTAACATATGAAAAATCATAATTCTCACATGGTTAATGCAAGTTGCCAAGGAGTTGGTGATGATAAGTTAGTTGTTGTTTAGGTTAACTATTTTATATTTGAACATTTGAAAGAAAATATTATCTCCTCTAGGCACTTATTGGGTCATAGGAAAATGGAAATAACCTTTAATCTATAAAGGATTAGTACCCTCACACAGTCAAAGCTAAGCTTTCATTTTGATAAAGTTTTCTTCCTTTTTTAACCCTTAAGTCCTTTTTTTATTTCTAGTTAAGGGTAACTGATTAGGTTATTTCTTTTTAGGTTGAGGAATCATGGCATCACCTGTTAATATGGCATATATTTCCAAGTATTTTCCTTTTTCCTTGACAAGATGAATTATCCAGTATTGTGTTGGCATAAGGGTCTCTAGTCCAAGTGTCCTCCAGACTCCTTTAAGAATTCATTATTCCACAGAGAAATCTTGAGTTGACTATTAGACAAGAAGGACCTCAAATCCCATCTCAATCCAAATTAGTAGAATTTATAGCAAGAAAGACTTTTAATGGAAATGTCATTACAATATCAATTTTGTCAACTTCTTAAGCTCTTCTACAATTTGATTACATAAATCAATAAATTCAGTGATCTCAACTGGTTGATCCAAGGGGACCACAATGCCTTTCTACACACTTGAATGTTTCAGTGAATTCTAGATCTTGGCATTAGCGAAGTTGATTAAATCTTTGCATCTCTTCATCCATTCCTTTGTCTTTTTAGCTTACATGGGGTAAAGCATCTCCCACTTTGCTAAAGCCCCTCTTTCTTAATTTATCTTATTCACAAAACTTTGGATCATTACAGTAGCATGTGCCTTTTGAGGAGACTAATTCATTTGCCTTGTCTTCTAAAAGTTAAGTAAGAGTTTTAACCTTTAGCTATAACTCTTTAAGAGGGATACTCTCTTGAAACTTCCTTTTGAGTGGGCCATTTCATTAGTTGAACCCTGTTATTCTTCAATTTTTGGCATTATTTGAAAGTCTGAAAAGGTGAAACATCTTAAGGAGGCATCCTAATACTGACTCGATTCAATTAAAGCTTCATTGTGTACTTGTATTTGCAGCAGATCGAGGATGTTTCCATATTTATTCTTGAAGTCCAACTTAATTGATCATTTAATGAAGTGACTTAATTATACCAAACTCTCAAGCGACTCAACCAGTGTAATCAACTTGAATCTTTTTCCTTTATACATTTTTCCAGTAGAAGCATGATCCAGATCCTCCTCTTGTGCCATTACCCTTATGCCAAATCTTCACAATTACTCGATAATTCTCTGGCCTATTAAGAAAAAGGAAGGGAAGTTAGAAAGATACGTTTGTAATGAAAAAATTTTCTTTCCTCCATATACTTGTTGTATCATAAGGATAAGGAAATAACAATTAGACTTTAAGGAATCCAAATTCCTACACGACCAATGTTTTTTTAAAATAAATCAATTAATTAGAGTACTTGTTAGGTGAAACTAATTTTGATATGGTTTTCTTTTTGTAGAAAAAGAAACCCCATCTCCTTTAGAGACTCGTTGACTCATAGGGAGAGTAAAGTGCCCATTAACCTACTAATGTTCCAGACCACTACACGGCTAATGTTTTGTAAATGATTTTAAAAAAACATTCCAAAATAAGCTTTAGGACCTATTAGTATGCTAATTAATTGATTAAGAGTGTTGGAATGACACAACATGAATCTTATAAGGTCATCTCATATCAAGATATTTTTATTATGATGAGTGCAATGAATTCATGGTCTATTAGGGTCGAAAACATGTAGATTAGGGTAGGTTATCTAATACAAATACCATCATTGTGATATATCGATATGAGAAATGATGCAAGATATATACTCAAGTAAAGCAATGGCTAGTTGCTTAGCTGCTAAAGTTTTTTCAATCATGCATGTAAGACAATAAAAAAAGAGTGTGAAAGAAAGAAAAATATGCCCTCCAATGTCCTATAAGGGAGTAAACCTTAAGGTGATCATTCTTAAGAAAGGCACTAAACAGTGAGATTGGTCACTAGATTCCTTTAAACATGTGCAATGATTTTAAGGTTGTTCTAATCTCCTAAAAAAAATCTCCCAGTTGCCTACATTATAAAGATGAAGACCCCATTTGACAAGATTAACCCTCTGAGAACTCAATAAAGATCAACTTTGCTAAATAGGTAACAACTAAGATGAAATCTTCACAACAACCTCCGAGGGTTTTATAAACCCCACAAGAAAAATGCTAGAAACTTCCACTCACCAAGGGTGCTCACAGACTTGAGTATGAGAAAAATAATGTAAGTGCTCAATGTGTGTGGAGAGCATACCAGCCTATTAACCTAGATTCTATCCCACCCTCATCTGCTAACCAGATCACAAAATTAGAATAGATAAGAAAAAATAAAGAATCTAATTAATAAATGAGAACATAAAAACAAAAGAAGAGAATCATATACAAAAAAGGAAAAAACTTAAAAAGAAGAAGAAGAAGAAAAGGTAATTAAAAAGGCCATATCATTTTGAATAATCAAGATAAATGGGCTTGACTCTTTAAAATTTCCCAATGAAGTCGCCATACTGTTGTGGCCGGATCGTGATCTCCCTAAAAAAAAATCAATAAATGTAAGAGTTGTCACTAAAATTTTAAAAGGATAATTTTAGAAACCCTTTTTAAAAAAATAATAATAAAATGGTCTACCAGAATTAGAATAGGGTTCGGAAGTCAATTGTGAATGGGAAAGGTGTTAGGCATCTCATATCACCCATCTGTGAGAACGGTTATCCTAAGTTGACTAAAAAAAAATTAATATGACCTAAATAAAATTTAATTACCCTTAATAAATAAAAAAGAAGAAGAAGAAAAGAAGAAAAATTAAATTAAAAAATAGCGGTTATTTACAAGTTGGATTTAACATAGAATAAAACCTTAAGACCTACGTATCCTTTAAAGAGATCAAATCTCACATAATTTGAAGGTAAAAATGCATGTCACTTTATTGATGACTTATAGAAGAAAGATATTTTTCTTGAATATTTTAACTTTATTCAAGAAAAATATTTTTATGTCGAATAGGTGTTTTTTTTAAAATAAAAGAATTTCTTCATTCTCAAAAAACAAATCCGATTAATATTCCTATAGAAACTCTAAAAGTCTCACACAGTTTATTAATCATATTTTTGTCTACAAAGATTTTAAAAATCTCACACGGCATAAGAACATTTTCATTTTCATAAAAGAAAACCTTTTTTATTTTCAAAAAAAATGAGTTCATCCTAGCATTGGAATGGCTCCACCTCTATTTTTTCTCATGCGTTTTTAATTATGGGTAGATGTTTAAATACCAATAGTGGGAAGCATTGCCGCAACAGGAAATAACTATATCAATAGCTAATGATGATGCTATTTGGAAAAGAAAATGGACAAGATCAAACCACACTTTGCAAAACAAGACAAGAACACAAGGCGAGAACGAAAGGACAGGGAGAGAAAATAGGAAGAATGTCAAAATGTCAAATGCTACAGACCGATAGTGTTTGGCTTTATACTGTGTAAAGGATCATCATCATCAAATCAAACGTGAACCTAATTGTAGAATCAAGGTGCATCAATGACTACAATATTAATTAGTTCCAAAAGTTAAAGCCACTATCTTGTGAAGAATTTTCAAAATGATGTTAAATATATATATATATATATATATTTATTTTAACCCATCCAATTATAATGACAGTGAGTTATACATAGAACGGGCAACGCATCAAAATTTCATGATAGCATTACAATGGCCAACTCCATTATCATGACACAAATAAATAGTGACATGAGTATCTAACAAACCTTTAACAAGCTTGATCTGTCAATGATAAGTGGAATGAAAGAACGGTTCTTCTTCTTTTCCTCTTCCTTCGCCCTCTTTTTTCTCCCCTTAATTCATCACTTTTCCCTTTTTTTTAACAGATGAAAATTAAAACTTTTATAATTAAATCCCATCAAATCATAATTTATAATTAAATTTATCTAACTTTCATCATTTCAAATCAACGTAAAAATTTAAAATTAAATTTTCATTTAACTTTCTTTAATTGAATACTCATATCAAAATACAAATTTAAAAACTTTTTCATTAAATTTTTATTTAGTAATTTTATTTTTGTTATTCTCTTAAATAAAAAGGTTTTAAATATTTTTATTTATTCATTTATTTTTTGTACAAGCCCGAATAATATGAGGTGTTCACACATTTTAATAAAATTTTTATTTAAATTTATTAAATACCTTCCATTCACAAATAACTCTTTTCACCTTTCCATTCAAACCAAGTATAGAAAATTATATTTACAAATGTGCGCGTGTAAACCAATATTTTCATTACGTTATACAAAATCTTAAAAATAGATTTCCCTCAAATTTAATTTAATGATACAAGCACACCCACGCACAATCTTATCACAACACAAATAGACGTGTCCACAATCTTGATTCAGGATCGTGACAGAAACATGCTGGCACAGCTCAAGAACGTAACCAAGGGCACCAGGAGAATTTCGAACGATTGCCTCCTACCCTATATTTCAACAGTACCATCTAAAGTATTCTAAGATGACAGGCGTTTTAGTTAGTTCAGAATCACAATTTGGAATGAAAGTACTTTTTTTTTTTTTTTATTGTGACAAGCAAAAGTTCAGTCCAGGTAACAAAAGGAAGTTAACTTACATCTTTAATCGACAGTCCAAGAGATTGGAAAACCGAATAGATGAGAGGAAAACATTGGCTACAGACAGACAAAGGAAAGCTTCGAACAAAATCTAACACAGCTTCAAACGAAAAATAGCGGGGGAGAAAAAACAAACATTCTGTATCGTCACAAGCCTGAAATAGTCACCAGTTCCGCCAAATTGTTTGTTTACTTAGGGCCTCCAAATTTGTTCATCATTTTTGCAATTACTGGAGCCACCTTGGGATTTGCCTGATGCTTTGCCAAATTGGCTGGGTTCTTCATGACTGTAACCAAGCCCAAAAAGGCAACCAAGAAGGAAAATTGAAGTTAAATGATAATAGAACCAATTATCATTAAGAACTAGCTACCAGAAAATCCACAAGACCCAGGACAAGAAAGGGTACAATACGTTCCGAATCCAGACACTAAATCTAGAAAAAGAAGGAAAAAATACACTATATTTTCTGATTACTGGGTAGATAGGCAAGGGAACATAGATTTGCAAACAAAAATGATAAAAACATCAATTTCAGAACAGATTTTTATGGTTTCAAATGCAGGGTGCGACAAAAATTCCATTGCTTCATGTACTAAGCACCTCCAGCATTTTGGATTCACTATAATAACAACCCATCCAAACCAATTAAAAGCAGCAGCAGACGATCCAACGTCAAATCCAAAACATGGAACTTAAGAGCAATTATCTAACGCCAAAAAAAGTAGCACATGGATCTTAGTTTTCAATTAAATAAGCAGATTATGAAATCTAATGTTTAAATACTTATCAAACGGGATATAAAAATATCAAATTACCACAAAGAAGAGATTAAACTAAATTCGTCATAATAGTTTATTACTTACCATCTTGTAAAGCAGCCATGACCTCCGGATCACTAAAAGCCCCCATCAGCTCCGGATCCTGAAACAAGTCAAGAAACGATTACTATTGAAGCTACAATAAACAATGAGAAAACATTGCTATAAAATACAAAGACACGCCTAGAACACAATCATTTTCTATCAGACTTGCATGTGTCAGAGGACTAAAACATATCAAGTTAAACCAACCACCAGAAAAGCCTGAGAACAAACCAAGTCCAGTTCAACTTACATTCAAGATTTTGCTAAAATCAACATTTCCAGGCACCCCTCCTGGCATGCCACCAGGGAAGCCTCCAGGCATGCCTCCAGCTCCAGGAAAGCCTCCCACTCCTGGCATGCCTCCAGGAAAACCTCCCCCCATGCCAGCTGGAAAGCCCTCCGGCATGCCTCCAGGATTTCTGCTGGAAGATGATTGCTCTTGCTTCTTAGCCTTCTCATATGCAGCCTAGAACAATATGAACAGGAAAAGCTTAAGTATAAGGAAATTGATAGCATTTCAGCTGCTATTTATACTAAAATTACAAACCTGAGCTTCAGCACGGCGGCGCTGTCTCTCACGCTCATGTTTTTTATCCTCTCTTTCCTTCCTCAGCCTGTCATATTTCCGACGATGCTCCTCAATCTTGTGAGCATTTGGCTCCACCTACATAATCAATACAAAGCAACGAGATTAAAAAAATGCCCAACCATTTAAACAACCCTATTCTTCATCCTTGAATTTTGTTAAAATAATAAAGTGCCAAAAAGATAAAAGAAAAATTTAAAAAGTAAACTTGCTGCACCACTATACAACCTTCCAACTCCAATCATTCAGGCATTGGTGCTTATATAGAGAGGGTGGGTAGGAAGTACAACAACAATTGGGAGAGATTAGACAACCTCTAGTTTGCACAACTTAACTGTATCCATTTTCAACATCAAGCTATCTTTATACGTATTTATATTTCCAAATAACTACGTTAATTGTAACATAAAGCCTTCTTCTTTCCCCTCAATTCACACTCAAACCTAATTGACTCTCCTTATGCATAAATATTTATTCACTTTTGAACATATCAAACGGCCTGAGATCCAAGTCTTTTTTCCACCTCCAGGAGGCCATTTCCATTCCCCTCATGTTACTTCTTCGTTACTGCACTTCATTTTCAATACAAACTTACATCAATGGGACAACGAATTGAGGCATCGTCATCCACAAAGATATAAACGCACAGAGACAATTAGCCATAAGTTTTAATCATTTCTTTTTTTTTTTTTATACTAAGTTTTAACCATTTCTAGGACTTCTATTAGCCTATTTCCATCTTTAAAAAAAATATTAAACATCTATCAACATTGTTTTGATTATTTACGGATCATCACAGCATCCTGACATTTTAAGCGAAGATGTAAGGGGATTCACATACATGTGTGTGGGCTTTCATTAAACCAAAAATAGAACTTCAGTAGTGCACATCAAGCTTTAGAATCATATCAGTTAATTACATGTCACCCAGAAAAGAGAGGGATCAAACCTTCTTTAGTACAGCATTTATTTCCTCATCATAATCTAACTTCGAAGCCAGGTGAAGATCCTGTGCAGCTTCTTCCCACTGACCAAGCATTGCTCGGGCAATACCTCGAGACTTATAGCCTTTAGCAGAATCAGGATTAATCTGAAACATGCAGATTTTTTAATATGTAATATATTAGTCCTCGTACTCAGTGATAATAACATAGATTTAAACTACTATTGTAATCAGTAAAACTAAATTAGCACGATCTTTTTCCAGCTTATATAGATGTTATAATGTATGCTCAAAGATCCTAAAAATTATCAAAAACAACAGCGAACTAGGAGAGTATAACCTCCAAAGCCGCATTTGCATCTCGGATTGCAGCATTAGGTTTCTTCATTTTGATGTAAACCGTAGCTGCAGATGATCATTGAAAAATAGCCAATGAGCATTCAATTTTAGCTGATAACGATACTCTAGCAAAAAGAATTTCAAATCAAACTATACCTCTGGTAGCATACATAATGGCGGAGGTAGGGTTGAGTGTAATTGCCTCCGTCAAATTATCAATTGCCTCTTCCAACTTACCTACATTTCAAAATAAATAAACAAAATCATATATATATTTGCAAATGTACCGTATCAGTCACCTCACAAACAAATAGATAGTACCATCTGAAATGGCCTCAACAGCTTTAGCTTTGGCTGCTTGGGAAGCATCACGACTCTCTTCAGTCACCTCGACAGAGGGATCTCCCATCTGCAATATAACATATGTTCATCTAATGAATTGAAAAAAGACGAAATACAACTCAATAAATAAGTGGAAAGAGTATTCATAGAAAAACCTTTTGTGGAGGATCATTATCTGGCTCAACGGTTTCACCCTCCAGCTCAATATCGGATTCGATTATCTCGTCTTCCTCTTCCTCTTCCTCCACCTTGCTTTGTCCGCCCGCAACATCTTCAACGTCATCATCGCTATCTTCACTCCTCTTCAACCGAAAAAGGACACAAATCAATATTCATATCCGCACGCAATTTAAATATAAAGAAACTAAGATTCAAGAAAATTAGATTACCGCATTGGAGTAAGCAGAAGAAGGGAGCTTAGCGCCGAGACTGAAATGAATAAGAAAAACAAAAAAATAAAAATAAAAACAGCATCCTCACCAGGAATATAATGATCAAATAGGAATGAATCAGAGAAATTTCTGTACCTTTCGAGATAATCGCGGAAAAAAAAGAGAGAAGGATCGCTGAGGATTGAAGGATTAGACTTGCACTGCTCAATGAAGAGCTCCAATTGACGGATCTTAGAAGCGTCCATTGGATTAAGCGTTCCTAATCTCTGAGCAAGAAGCAAGGACAAAGAAAGAACATCAAATTGAGTATCATTCACAAATCGTAAAAGCCCTCTGCTTTCCCCCCTTTTATGAGCGCTCGACGACCCGCAGCACACTAACAGGCACTCACACTTTGCGTCGCGAGGCTCTTCTAGTAGCTTCTACAGGATAATACGCGCTCCTCCATTTTCATGGAAATACCATTAACATTTTTCTTTTTTTTTTTTTTGGGGCCAGAGAAATACAATTAACAATAATGTTGAAGAATTTGCTTAAAAGTTAAAATTTTGGGAGGATGATAGTTAAGTTTCTAAGGGTAAAATTAATAATATCATTTTTCATAAAAAAAATTTAAAGTACATTGTAAATATAAAATTAAATAATTATAAATTTACAAAATTATAATTGTAAATAAGACATAAAATATAAATAAATAATAAATAAATGGAAACTAAACATTACAACAAAAGATCTAAATTTAAATGATAGATCATTTACTCACACATTTCATCTTTTACGGTAGTGGTTAGATTTATATTTTTTGGCCCGCTGCAATATTTAGAGATGTAATTTTATTTTCCCATTTGTTAGCGATATTACATAATACTTAAATAAAGACCAAAGTGAACAATATGGACAGTGGAAGTGACTTTTTAGGTATCTGATTTTTTTTCTTTGAAGCATCGAAAATTGGGATTTGATGTTAATTAGTTGTAAATAAAATGCATGTAGATTCTGTTTATTCTATCTTAATTATGTATACTTCTATTCTATTTTTAAAATATATACAAACTTCTTTTAAAATTAATAGTGACAAAACATAAATATCTTTTTTACTTTTAAAATTTTATTTTTTATTCACCTAATCATTAATTGACTATTAAGTTACATATATTTAATTAAAATACCTCGCTTTGAGCATAGATATTGCCTAAAATTTATTCAAGTTACCCAAAGACAAATTTAATGCATTTTTTACTTTTGTTAATTCATATTTAATTATGTCAATTTATTTATTTAATAATTTTTAAAAATTTAAATATATAAATTTGCTAAAAAAAGATTTCGCACATAGAAAAACTTAATGAAATAAGGATTTATGTTTATTTTTTATTTAAATTTTAGTAATCTTAGCACAATATTCTTAAATTATTTATTTAGATATTGACATTCTTAAATCTTAACACTAAGTTTGCTCTACATTGAGGGGGGAAATCTTTGGCGTTGTGGCTAACTTGCAAAGTTGGCAATTCCATTGTATTGGCCCAAACAACACTTATTGGCCCAAACAAGCCCTAGTAAAAATAATAGCCCCAAGGACTCTGTATCAAGAAAAACAAAAAACCTTAGGCTATGTTTGGTAGGAAGGAATGAAAAAGTGGGATTGGAATTGGTATTAGATGATCCTATCTTTTCATATTTGGTATAACAGAATGAAAAATTTAATCCCAATACCAATCTCATCTAGGTAAGATTACTCAATACCACTACCCCTATGGAACTAGAAAATCAATCTCAGGATTGATTATTTTTAGACCAAATTATCCTCATTATCTCTCCATGATCTCCTTCCCTCTGCCCACTCCTCCTTTGTCTCCATGTTGTCTCTCAGCCCTTGCCCTCCTTTCAAACCAAGCAATGCCGGTGTCTCCTTTGCCGTTACCAGTCTCTCTACCACCGACGTCATTACCAGATCTATAGGGAGAAGGAGGACATCGAAGATGAGAGAAGGAGGAGAACAATCAACAACCTCATGTGCATAATTAGTCTGAGCTCAAGCTACAGCCACTAGATCTTGCCACCATCAATGACTTGCCGTCGTTTACATCTTCGTCATTCTCATTTCTTAATTCAAACCAGAAGAGAAAAAAAACAGAGGAGAGGGCGGCAGCGAGGTTCTCTTGTGTAGCATGGATGTTCTTTTTAAGGGAGAAGAGCAACAAGAAGAAGAAAGAAAAGGAAGAAGACGAAGAGGATAACCAGTGGAAGCATTTCTTCTGCAGCCATAGACATTCTATTTTACGAGGAGGAAAGTGTTGTGATGATAATGACATAAATATTCAATTTATATGTTGAGGGGTAATATAGTATTTTTATATTTTTGTTTAATTATAAAATAAAATAAAAGTAAGTATTCCCTCCTAATATACTCCATACCAAATATAATTTTAAAACTTCATTCCCACTCTCATTCTCAATCCCAATTCCAATCCTAATCCTAATTCCAATTTCAATCCCTTTAAATTGATATCTGCATATCAAACAAGGCCTTAAGAACTTTTTGGTTCCTTTGCATCATTTCTTGGAAGTTACTCCTTACATTAAAAAATGTAAATCATTTTTAACTGAATCTTACCTCCAATAAAATAGTTATCTACTTTCAAACTAATCCTATCTTTTTATATTTATGCCTATTAAATATCCTATAATAAATATAAAGTCACTATCAATAGGAACACTTTTGAAAAAAAATAATGATTATATCTCAAAAGACTAAAAATGCCTTACATTTTTTAATATCTAACTCCTTAAAAAATGCCTTATATTTTTGAACAGAGAGAGTAGCTTATAAAAAGTATACTTTCTAGGAATTTAATATATAATTTACTTAATTAATTTTGTTTATATCATAAATTAAAAATTATTTATATTAAAAATATATTATTTTTTGACTTGACAAAATATTAAGAAAGTGAAACTTATCTAAGTATTCCTCAATGATTTATTTCTCTAATTGAGAGGAAAATGTGAGCCTTAATTTCTCATGGAGTAAAAATTTGAGGAAATCACACTAAGAGCTTTAAAAAGACATATTAGTGTATTTTGGGCTTGAAAAATTTTAATATTACACTGCAAGTCCAAGGGCCCTTGTTATAATTTTTCTTGAAATTAAAAGTATGATTTTGACCTTATGATTTTAAAACACAACCTGCGCAATAATGTACAACACAATGTCTACTATGCACAATACAATGTTATATATTTTCAACTGAAAGTTCATATGTGTCTAATTAATCAGTAGACTAGGCTTAACAAAATGTATAAGTTAGGCAAATAATGTGCAACACAATATCTACTATACACAATACAATGTTAACAACACAATGTCTATCATGAAAGTATTCATTTGTTAACAACACAATGTCTATCTATTTCATATGGTCTATGTTGTTAAGTTGAATATTTGCAAAAGTTTTTTAAGTTTATGAATAACAGAAAGTCCGTATATAACATGACAAGGCTCATTGATTAATAATATAGTGTTCATATATTTCACATGGTCTGTCTTGTTCCACATATTAACAACACAAGGTCTTTTTATATGGCACACATGAATATCTGTACAAGGTCCTTATATATTATTAACAATATGTTTTCATTAAATTTTTAGGAACTAATACATCATATCTAGATAATTTACAATTGAAATCATAAATGAATATCCAATATTAACAAAAAAATGTTCATATTTTCACAACACATAATCCAATGCTTTGACTATTAGAAGATCAGAAATTGAAGTTCCAAGAAATGCTATTGTATAGTAAAATGTAGAAGACATCATCCCTATAATCTAATTCATTGAGTACTGTAATTAACTAATCCACAATAGAATATCAATAAATAACAACAATAGGTCTTTATATTTACAACACAAGGTCTATTTATATGATACATATAAACCTTTACACAAGTTAATTGCAAAGTTTTCACAATGTAAACTCCGTAAATAACAACATAAATTTCATAAAAATCTATATCAGAAATAACAAAAAGTTCATAAATAACAATTTATTTTCATTAAATCAACAACTATGTCCTACTTGAAATTTGCAAGATGAAATTTACAAGTAAACCCATTTGAAATTTACAACAAAAAGTCCATAAATAACATTTATAATCCATTTATTAAAAACAAAATGTCTACTTAGATACACAGTCCTTGGTCAATGAAATATTTTGCAACAAAATAAAAGGAAGGGAAAGAAGCATAGTCTAGGAAGTGTAAAAAGATGACGATACAATGTTCTTTAGAGAATCTAGTGTGATGGTACTGCAGAAATATGATTACAATCAAATGTATTATATTTGTGGGAATTCTAATAGTGTAGAACAAGACACGATCCACTTTTATGCGATGGCTTGTGGCGGCAACGACAAGTTTGCTATTAGCTACCCACAGCGGCAACTAACAATGACTCATGGCTATATCAATGAAAGAATGCAAGATATCATATTTGCCCTCCGTTCCATTGCCATAAGCACCATCTTTACTAGGAAATTATTTAAAAAACAATAGGGAATCAGTATGAAAGAGAAAGGAAAAGAAGGAAGCCTAAGGAAGAAAAAGAGAGGAAAGAAAATGCAAAGTTGATTAGTAACCTGAATGTACGGGGGTAATTGGATCATTGCAGCATTGAACATAATCGCAAATAAGAGCCTTGGGCCTTTAGAGATATATCAAAATTATTTAGACTTTCTCTATAATTATGTTTACTCTGAGGGCCTTTATTGCGGTTCCCTCTATAATATATTAAACCATTTTTAAAACAAAATTATCACCACATCCAACAACATCAAAATATTACTAAAGTTTACTTATCCCAAGTTCACGTACCAAATCTTCAAAAAAAAAAAATTGTTACCATAAAAGGTAACTTCTATCATCTGAAAGCCTCCTGTATTTGGTCAAAAAAAAAAAACAAAGAAAGAAAAAAAGAAAGCCTCTTGTCAATATGACCTAGACGCCTGACCCTATTCCAGTCCGGTTGACTAAGTGTTGACCTTTTCATTTCTTTTCTTATCTCACAAGTCGCCATTTCACCCCCACCGTGGAAAAGCAACACAAAATGTGAATCTTAGTGGAGTCGGCGGTGAATTTGGGCCTCGAATTTTTAAACCAAGGAAATGTTATCTAACAAAAGACCATGATGTCTTATAATTATTTAAAGAGCATTATTACTAAATTTAGTGAACCATACAAGCAAGACGAATTTCCTTCCTAGGAAGTTAGAGTTTGCCTTCCTACTTATCCCCAGCTAAACAACTTCTAATGCGTAGGGTTCGATCTCCATATTTTGAACCAATGAGCCAGCAAGTTAGCATGAATTATTTTTTATTTTTCTTTAAAATATTAAATAATATATTATAAAATAATATTAAATACTACTTTCAATTTCAAGGGGTATTTTAAATTTATTATTACTTTTGGCGCATGATAAATCTTGTTAAAAAGAAACTATTTATTAATTACAATTCCATGGTAAAAATGTAAAATAAACTAGTGTTTGGGCCTAAAAATGAAGCGTCAGTTCAAAATTGCAAAGAGGAAGGAAAACTCAAATGCCAGGCTCAATATTTAAATGAAGATAAGGCTCAACTTATTCCTAAAAGAAGTTTCGTACAACGTAAAATTCGAAATGATTAGATGTTGAAAATCATTGAGTGGACATGGGATTGTTGTCTGACGTACCAAGAATTACAGGGCCATGCTTAGTAATTACAGATATTTTGCATACGAACTCCGAATTCTTTGAGGGCAACAGTCTCAATTGTACGATTATAAAAGGAGCTCAACTAACACAATCGAAAGAGACAAGAACAAACGAAATACAAAAACTATATTAAAAACAATCATATATTTACTTTTTCAAATCATTTACTTTGTATTCCACAATTAGACTTAAGTTTATTTTTAGTTCACAAGTAATAATTACTATAACTTTTTTACTTTATTTTCTATTAATCAAAAATACCCTTTACACTAATCTCTTTACATCTTTACTTTTGGTGAAATGAGGTAATTGAGTTTGAGATCCCTCTATTCATTTTGAAACTTCACGACTCTAGCATGCTTGGTTTTTTTTTTTTTGTTCAAATACAATATTTAACTTGTGAAGAACATCTAGAATTCAAACAATGGTTATTAAAAAAAATTAGTAATCAAACTATTTCCTTAATTTTTATTAAAGAATCATCCCTTAAAACTAGGGCCAACTTTGGTTAAAGTTTTTAGATTTTCAGAAATGATGTGTCATTGATGTGAGAATAACAACTCCAAAGATCATTCATTAATGGATAAATACAAGCATAGATGTTAATCCAAGTTGACCACAACTTTAGGAATAAAAAACCATGCTTTCCTTTTTGGTATCTCGATTTTTGTATGGCTTCTACTCAAAGGGTTGGCCTGTAAAACATTATATTAATTTAATATCAACATGTTTGATAAACTTGTTCCATACAATTAATATCAACCTAATTTTTTTTACAATAATTTAATGTTGATAATAAATAGTGGCGGAGGGGGGAACCCCAAGGGCTGTGCCCCCAATATTTTTTAAATTTATTTTTATACTATATAGGTGTTACATACTCTCAACCTTCCTAAAATATATAAAAACTTTATAGTATATATGTTTTTTAATCTTGATCTTTCTCATTCTTAAACCTTGGCTTCGCCCCTGATAATAAAATTTGCATAAAATGAACAAGGCATTGTAATTATAAAAAGGGTTAATAAGTATTTTGGATCCTAAACTATTACTCAAATAGTATCCTGAGCTGCGTACTCTTAAAATAAGCAAAAACACCCATCAACTTGTAAAGTTCGAGCAAATTATCCCCTGCCGTTTATCCGTACAACATTGACTATATGTAGCTTAGCTAACATGCCATGTGTCAAGAGGATTAGTGCCACTTCAACCTTTGATAGAGCTCCACAAAGTCAAAAGTAACGGCAACTATATGTAAAATAATGGTTGGAGTAATTTGTTATTCAAGTAATAGTTTAGGATTTAAAATGTTCATTAATTCTTATAAAAACTAAGAACATTAGATCTACATTGAACTTTGTTTTGTAATAAATAGTAATTACAAACACATTGCTTTTTTTTTTTGATTTAATATGTGATGTTTACAAATTAATTCTCCACCTAATAAAATAAGGTTTGAGGTTTGTTGTTGTTGTAATTTATAAATCAGTTCACTATATTGAAAATAAATCCAATTATATAACACCACCGGTTCTCCCTCCTTCAAACTATTTATGACAGAGTGCTTTTCAATCATATCCATATAATTTAATCACTACTTTTTGTTTTGGTAGAATAATTCCCTTCATCACTCAATTATTGTACAATGACAACCTGCTTAGTTTTTTATTTATTCATTTTTAAGGCGATCCCACCCCCTTGGATTCCATCCACTGGTCTCGACCAGCTGGCCGGCGAAATTTTACACAACAAGAATACATTAGTGTTGTACCATTAAAAAAAAATTATATTAGTGTTATATTGTTATATTTATATGTACGAGGAATTGAATTTAAATTTGACTCAAATTTTTTATATAAACTAGATTTATTCTCTTATTTTAACATTTAAAAAGTCAAAATAAAAGAGAAATATAAAAATAAAAATAATTTATTTGAGTGTACTTAGAATTAAAATTTTTTATTTATTTAAATTAAATCTAAATAACAACTTATTTTATTTTAAATTTTATTTTGCATATACATATTAAAAATGTAAAAAAATAACTTATTTTATTATAAATGTATTGTTTCCGGGATGAATATGCTAGTCTTCCATACTTGTACTCTTCATTTAATCAATATGAGGGGAATTTTGAAATTAAATTAAAAATAATTTTACTATTAAATTATGCCCTGTATAATTAATTTTTTTTACCAGTCCATATATAATTAATTGAAAAATATACTTTATTTTCCAGTAAATATTGTTAGATCTATCACTTGCTATTCTTACAAATTAACATCTAAATAATAACTTCTTCTCATTTGTTATGTGTTCCTCTCATACATAATTAAAATAAAATTAGCTTAATCTCTTTTAGAATATGCTGACCCATTCATCACCTTAGAAAAAATAAAAATATACTACAATAAACCATATACTATAATTTATATCATAAAATATTTATAAACCATAATTATAGCCAAAATTAAAAATAAATATATTATAATTAGCCATGAACATCAACTTATTTTTTTGGATTTTAAACATCAACTTATTTTACCTCAATGCAACTTATTTTATAATGTTACCTTGTACATATAACAAATATAAATAACAATTTGCTACAACTGACTGTATTATTTTCACATAAATTAAAATTTTTAAAAAATATTTTTTATTTTATATTTTTCCCATGTACATATCCAGAGCATAAATAACATATGTACCCGTGTATATTAAAATTCTATATATAAAATATTTTCTTTCCTGTACATATTAAAAATATAAAGAATAATTTTTGTTATTCCCTTAAAATTAAAAAATAAATATTTTTATTTTATAAATTTTCTTTGTATATATTGAAAACGTAAATAACATATATACTCCACGTATATTAAAAATCTGTATATAAAAATTTATTAAAAATATAAAAAATAATTTTATATTAGTATGTATTATCTTTACATAAATTTAAATTTAAAAAATAAAAAATCATATTTCATAATTTATTATTTTATACATATGAAAAAAATAAATTATTTTATTTAAAAATTGTTATTTCGTGTATTCCCACATAAATTAAAATTTAAATAAACTTATCATTTTTATTTAGCTATGTATTTTATTATACTCCTTCCATTTAAAAATATAAGGTATTTTTTAAAGAGTTAGCTATTAAAAATATAAGACATTTTTAGTCTTTTAAAGTGTAATTATTGCTTTTTTTTAAGTACCCTTATTGATAGTGATTTTATATTTATTATAAGGTATTTAATAGGGTAAAATATAAAAAAATAGAGTTAGTTTGAAAGTAGATAACTATTTTATTGAGGGGTGAAATTTAGTTAAAAATGTCTTATATTTTTAAACGGAAAGAGTACACTTTATTATTTTATTCATATAAAAAATACAAGATATAAATTATATGTACAACATCAATCATTTTTACTATAAGTCTCATATTTAAGTTAATTTTGCATTACAAGTCATACACCTGTTTTTATTGTAAGTGCCACATGATCTTTCAAAATTCAGAAACCTTAAAAAATTAAAAAAAATTTATCGTTCATCCCACTATATATTTACAGTGAGACAAACATATTTTACATTATCTTATAGATATAAAATATGCAAGAACCAAATAATAGAATCCCACACCTAATATTTTTATTATGGACCTATATTTACCATTATTTTTCACTATAAACCTTACACTATTGCGGACCCACATAATAATATCTAAAAATATAAATAAATTTAAAAAAGTAAGTTATTATTCATCCCACCACAGAACTTCAGTGAGATGAACGATAACTTATTCCTTGTACAATGCATGAGAATATTTTAATATTTAAAAAATAAAAATAAAATATAAAAAATTTAATTTTTTTTAATGCAATCAGGATTTTTTATTTATTTAAATAAATTTTAATATTAATTGATTATATTTTAAATTTTATCTTGCCAATGCATATTAAAAAATAATTAATAACCTAGGAGACAAATTTGCTAGTTCTCCATATTTGTGCTCTTCTTTTTATTGATATGACGTAAACTTTGAAATAAAACTAAAAAATATAACTTACTATTAAGTTTTTCTTTTTTAAAATAAAAAATATGCAATTTTTAATACTGCAATTAATTTTAAAAATTATTACCATAAACATATTAAAAATGTTTTAAAAAATAACTTATTTTATTCTATAATCTAGTCTAAAATTAAAAGGTATTTGATAATTTTTTTTGGCCAACAAAAATATTTATATTAAAATAAAGTTAAAGAGTCCAACAAAAACAAAATAAAACTACAACTAAAAAAATGAAAGGATAAATTAACTAGAGTCTCCAAACTTTTCCTAATCAACTTCCAAAAGATATCTAAGATGAGTTGGAGGTTTATAGACCCAATTGGAAGACACAATTTCTTTAACGAAGCTTTAGCAACCGAATTAGCTTTTCTAAGCACCTAAAAAAAATGCAGTTTCGTAAAAGATTTCTCCTAAAGAGAATGTTCTCAAAAATAGGAAGACACCTCCAATCATTAGGAGGTGAATTAGCATTCAAGCTACCGATCATAATTTTTGAGTCTGATTCAAAGCATACATCATCAAGATGATTGGCAACAGCAAAGTCTACAGCTTAGTCCAAAGCAAGGAATTCAGCCTCTAAAGTAGATTGAGCATCACAAAGAGTGTGAACTGAAAAGCCATTCGTTAAAATCCCGGACAACAAAACCAAAAGAAGCAACATTCTTGTTACTACAAAAGGTACCATCTAAATTAATTTTAAGTTCATTTCCAATAGGTGCTGTCCAAAGATGAGCTAGAGTAGGATCATAATGAAATTTAGAATTAGCATCCTCACAAATCCAGCCATTTACATTCCAGAAGTCATTAATAATTTCAGTAGCACATTTATTGACAAAAATAGGATCCACCCTAGCCTTTTTCATACAAAAACGAACATCTAACTTTTCAAATATACCATAAAGTGCAACGCACTAATGCTTTTTGCCATTGATCCAGGTTATTAGATAAAAGCAAGCTCAACAGCCACTGGTTCATAAAAGAAATATTCATATCATTCCCAATCCATCACAAAGGGCTAGCAAACCCAGTAGCTGCCTAGTCACAGAGCAAAAATAGATGTTTTAGGGATTCTAACTTTAATGAGCAAATACCATAAATATTAGAAATACTACATCCACGTTTAAACAAGCTCTCAAAATTTGGGAGAGCTTTAGACACTAAACACCATAAGAAAAACTTAATTTTATTTGGGATTTTCTGATTCTAAATAGCTTTCTAAAGTTCTTTAGGAATCAAGAACGAAGAGGACGATTTGGAAATCATCTGAGTAGGCTCGAGATGTTTGATAATTTGTCATCACGTATGTATAAAAAAGTTTAACATAATTTTTATTTCAAAATTTATTACTCTGTATATAATATGTAATTATAAATCATTCAAAAATTAGCAGCTAATTTGTTGACATTATAAAATTTTAAAATAAAAAATAGATTTAGACCTATATGAGTTTAACAAATCTCAATGTAAATCGCATTATTTATTAGATCTAAAGATTTATATTTCTTTTACTAACAATATTTTAAAGATTTGATGATGATTGTGAAGTGGCGGCACGCGGATCATTATGTTGTAGCCATTGGATCATTTCAATCTAAAGGTCAACAACAAACACAATTTTAACTTTGGAGTCCGCACTCTCTCACTCACACCCCATCATAACTCCCGTTCACATATGTGCCTGTTTGAATAGCCTTTTTAATCGATTATTAGAAAAAAAAAAATAATTTTTTGATCAATTATCCAAACACCCATTTATTAAAAAAATGATTTTACCGAAAAAAAAAATCTTTCGCTCAAAGGTTCCAAAGTCAGCTTCTGCGTTCAAATTATCCAGGGAATAGGGAAAAATTATAAGAAAGGCCCAATAAAATTATAAAAAAAGCACAAATTTTAATAAAATTAAAATCAAACTCTCTTTTTCTCTATTATTTTTAGTAAAATTCAAATTTTGAATTCTCAAAAAAGTACTAGCATAAGTTCCTATCAACCACCACCCTTTACTTAATACTTGCTATAAAACTAATTTAAATAAAATATTAATTGATAGAAAAAATAAATTTAATTTTAAATTGAGGGTCATTATAGAGATTATTGCAAAGGTTCATAGAGAGATTTTACATCATTTGTTATATTGCTACATTTTTTATGTTTCTAAAATTTCTAGACAATGCTTAACATCTTCATCAAATATAGCTTATTTTTATGATGTCATTAGATATCAACTTGTATATTATCATCTTTATTAGTTATTGTAATTAATATTTAGTATTTAAAATTAAATCTTTCTCTTAATTAAATGTATTTGAACTAAGATATATTGAGTTATTCATTTATATAAATTAAAATTGTTAATATTAATATAATTTAAATTTTTATAATTAATCAGATATATAATTTAAATAATATATTTTAATTTTTAAATAAAATTTAATAAATTTAATAATATTAGATACAAATTTATTAATAATTTAATTTTGAAAAGTAATATCTTTTATGATAATTAAAATAGTTAAAATTAATTCTGAATAAATTATTTAAATATCTTCAATTACGTTAAAATTAATTTTAAAAAAATAGTATCCAAACAGATTGCGTTATAATATAATTAATTATAATTAAAATAAATTATTTAATTAATTATTTTCATAATTAGTTATACTAACTGAAATCCAAATGTGCCCTATCTCAAATTTCATAGAATCACTTTTTCACTCTCTGCCTTCCAAGGTCTTTTTGCCCCTTTCATTCTAATGAACACATTAACAATCATCTTAATCTGACAATTTCTCTACGTTTCCCATTCTCCACCATATATCAAAATCTCCTACCATCGATTTCTCCTTGAAGGTCCTGTGACCCCTTATCGTCTCTCAACTCAAAGTCATCGGCTTTGTCCATCTCTGTCATCTCTCCGCCTCTTCTTTTTCTCTTTCGGTTTGATTGTCACTGTCTCTGAGAAAGATGATGTCTCAGATGTGCTTATCGAACCGTCGTCATTGTATAGATCTCTCTCTACCCGTCTTGTTTTTGTTAAGAATGGAAGAATTGGATTTTCAATATTCTACTCTTTTGTTTTTTTTTTTAATTTTCTTTTCATCTTTTTTTGTTTCTTTGTTTTTAAATATCAATTTGTTGAGGCTTTGTAGATCTATAAAATTATTTTTTAGAATTATAAATTTCTGAATTTTTTTTGGTGTTATGTGATAAGCGCATATTTTATAATTAAATAGGTGCAGTTTTTGGTTTGTACTTTATTATATTTATTAAGATTTTATATCTATTTAACTAATATTTATATATTTTCCTCTCATCACTTAATTATAAGATAAAAAAGGATTTTAATATAAAATCTACTCATATCTTTTTATTTTTTACATTTTATAGAGAAAAAGAATAAATCCAATAGAAGAAAAGAAAGAAAAGAAAAATATATATATATATATATATATAACTGGATCAACTGATTAAGTGCTACTACAGAGTTTGATTGATAATGATTCGAGTCACAGAAAGATATGAAAGGGTTTCTATCCTCTTTCATACAGAGAATTATTAAGTCAGAAGTCTTTTAGTCTGGCTTTCAACCTTCCACAATTCTTCTTCCTTTAGACCATCACAGCACAACCTTCCTTCGTTTCCTACTAGAGGCGTAACCATAGCAACACATAACTAGTATTCCCCTTATAAGATCATTGCGGAAATCATAATTTTGTTAAGGATTAGATGATAACTTGCCCTTAATCCCTAAAAAAGAAATTACTCTGCCATACTTGTTAATCTTCAATACTTGCAAAGGTAGAAATAATTGAAACAAATAATTTTATTGATATAAGAAAGAGATTAGAGAATTATGAATCTCAGATTACAAGAGAGAGGCAAAGATTGAGCTTGAATTGAGCGTGTCTTGCCTCTAAGTTTATAAGGCTTTATATAGAGGCAGCATACCAACCCTAGTTACATGACCATGATTAATTGAAGATAAAAATTAACCCTAATGATTATAAAAGACAAACATACTTTTAACTAGTTACAAAAATAAAGAAATAATTACAAGAAACAAAATTTTTTTCGGCTACATTTTTGGCTTTGTCTTTCACTTTGTCTGCCACCTAAAGTTGTCTTCAATTGTCGGCAATTACTTTTGTCTTACCAGCTACTTTTTTGCCATTTTTTTCTTGTCTTTACATGTCAGCAGGGTTAATCTAGAACATTCATGTTAATAGAAGGGTCTTCATAGTCTTTCTCGTTTTGTCTTATTTTCTCACAATATTTACACCTATGATTTACATATTCTGAGAGTACTTGGCATATTTTCTTTTTAGTCCCTTCATCATTTTCCATTTGATTAGTTCTTAGTCTGTCATACCAATTATTAAAGTTCCTTGAATTCCTTTTATTTCTTCTAACTAAGAAAATACATGTAATTGGTCCAGTAAAATAAGTCCATTGGGCTTTATCTACAGTTATTGTCTTGTTGAGTTCTTAAAAAATAATATTCACTTCCTATGCTCTGATTATTGAGATTTTATGTTGAAGGTCTTCATTATTCATAATGTCTTCTTTTTCTTCTTCTTCATATTCAAAAGGTCTTCTTGTTGTTCCACATTTAATCAGATTAGTTGGAGGATAAAATTTGTTTGGAGTTATTTCAGCTATTATTAAGTAACATTGAATATAAACTCGGTATTGAGTTACAATTCCAAAATAGTGTTTGACAGCTTTTTTGATGGATTCTAAAAGTCTGGATATTTCTGACATGTCATTAAAGGGATATATTAAATGTATAAGGCCATAATTGAATAAGGATTTTACAAGTTCTGAAAGGGTATACAATGACTTTATTGAAGGAATAATGAGAAACATATTTGACATTGTTAGTTCTTGGAAAGAGAAAATAATTGGTCTTGTTGATAGGAAGTTTAAGGAAATTATATAGTCTGTAGTTTTAAAGGATGGTAAGGTTACTAGATTTGGACTTCTCTTAAAAGAGGTAGAAGTAGAAGGACTATTCTGAGGTGTCTTAGTTTCTATTTAGGCTTTAGATTTTTGGGCTTTTTTTACTATTTTGGTAAATGGAGTTATTGAACCAGGTCTAGTTGGGCTATGAGGCTAGAATTGAGAATCTGATGTTTGGGTTGAAATATCAACTACTTGTTTTTTTTTACAGATAATGGTTCCTTAGATTTCTCCAAGGCCTCCATTTTACTTATCAAAATATTCACCTCATTTGTGAGATGAATTATTATTTTAGATAATGATTGAATATTGGTGTTTAGTTGTCTAGCAATCAGGCTTATATTCATTTTCAAAATATTTGCCTTCATAATTATTTGGTCTAGTGGGGTCATTATTATTCCTTTTGGTGAACCACCACCACCACCACCACTACTTATTATCATACTTATCTTTTTTCTATTTGCCTTCATCTGGACAAATAATCAATAACAAGTTATTTCTTTTTTTGATATATTTAATTTCATAATCATAATAAGACATATCATATTGCCATTTAATGAGCATCTTATGACATAATTGAGTTATTGTTATTCCTTTATTTAACCAATTTTTCACTTAGGTATTATCAGTTCTTATAATGAATCTAGTATTAACTATGAATAATTCAAATTTTTGTATAACTTTGACTATTGCTAAAAATTCTTTCCAATTAGAATGATATCTAGTTTGAGATTTATTAAATTTTCTACTTGCATATATGGTTATTACTTCTTCTTTATTATTGATATGATATAAAGTTGCTCCCCAATAATTTTCATTAGCATCTATATAAATTATCTATATTACATCATTATTTATTGAAATAGTTAATTTAGCTAAATCTTGACATAAATTTTTTATCTGGTTTACTATTTTTTCTTTATCTTTATCCCATGTCCATACTATTTTTTCTCTTGCTAATTTACTAACTTTATCTCTTAATTTTGATATGTTGGGAATATAATTTTTGGCTTGATTTACTAATCCTAAAAAGATTGAACTTCCTTTTTATTTTTTATTTCAACAAATTCTAAAATATTTTTACTAATATGTATTTGTAATTCTATTCCATTATTAGTTATGTATTGTCTTAAAATCCTCTCCTTTGTTTTCTTAGTTTAGCTTTCTTGGGTGAGTATTTAATCTTTTTTCTTCAATTATAGTTATAAATTTTTTTAAGTGTTCTTCATGCTCTTCCTTATCTTTGGAAAATATTAAGATATCATCTATATATATATAACAGTAAATTCTTTTATTGGTAATAATAATTTTGTCACATATTCTTGAAATATACTAGGGCTATTATGAAATCTCATTGGTAATACATTCTATTTGTATAATCCTTCAGATGTACTAAAAGTAGGATATTTTTTACTTTATTCTTCTAATTTTATTTGAAAAAATCCTAATTTACAATCAAATTTGCTAAATATATTTTTTCCTCTATTAAGTTAAATAACAAATCTATCTTTGAAATTGGATATCTATTTCTTATTACTAATCCATTTAATTTTTTATAATTTATTACTAGTTTGGATTTTCCTTTTTTTCTTCACTATGTTTGACTACTATCATAGCAGGTGATGAATATTTAGATCTACTTTCTCTTATTAAATCATATTGCTTTATTTCATTAATATGCATTATAAATTCATTTTTATTATTTTCATTCCATGGATAAGGTTTATAATTTATTTCTTTACTATAATCTTTTAGTTCTATTTTTGTTAAGGGTTTAGATTTTTTCTAATGAATTAAAGGGTTATCATTATAATTTTTCAATAGTCTTTGTTCAATCATTTTTGTCCTTATTTCTTTTGCAGTATTTAATCTTTTTATTGAATTTATAACTTCATTATTGTATAAAGGTTTTTTATTTGGTAAAAATTATACTTTATATTCTCATGAAATTTTTTATTTTTTGTACTATAAGGTTTAGTTATTCTTATTCCCCATGCTTGATGATTACAAGGTATTGTAAATATTATTGCATTTTCAAACATATGAAAAGGATAATATTATTCTATAAAATCTATTCCTAATATCACATTACATGAATTATCATTATATTGATTTAACTTTTTGATTTTTAATTCATTTTCTCCTATTTGTACCATAATATCTTTTTCTTTTAATTCTATACAATTTATCTCTTTTCCTACTCTTTGCATTCTTAGTATTTTATTTTTCTTTTTTCATAATGCATATGGTAATACATTTGCTTTTGCAATTGATATATTTGCTCCTATATTTACAAAAGCATGATATTTTTTAAATCTGTATTTTTTATTATTGAATTTTATCAATATGTAGTACAATTTTGTCATATCAATTTTATCTTTTGAATGACTATTATTTGATGATTTATATTTATTGTAATCCTTTCTTTTTGTATACTATATGGCTTTATTTGTTCCAAAAAATCTTTTTCTAAGATTATTTTGCATTGATTATTATTATCATCTATTACCCAAAGTATTATACGTATAACATCTCTTTGATTTATTCTTATTAATGATGATATTTTATTTCCTTCATTTGTTACTTCTAGATTGTTAATCCTAATTGTATTGTACTTTTTTCTCTTTTTGGGTCTACTAAAGCCATAACTTCAATCCATGATGCTTCTTGTTTTACTTCTATTGATATATAATTATTATTTTCTTTTAGTGTTTTAGCTTTTAATGATTCTAAATTTAAGGTTATAGGTCTATCACTATATGATCTAGATAATCTTCCTTCTCTAAATATTCCTCTACTAGTACTAAGTCTTTGTTCTAAATTCAAACTCCTTCTAGTGGGTTGACTAATATTTATATTTAATGTTGGTATATTTATTCTTAATGATCTTTGTCCTATAATGTCATTAGTTATTATCCTTTGAGAATTATTTTCTTCATAATATTGTATAGTATTATATAGTTCTAATCTTAATTATTTAGGTATTGTTATTCTAGTTGAATTTAATTTAATTTTTTGTAATACTGGCATAAAATATTTATCAATACTTACTTTTTCTTTATTTCTTTTATAAATTTTATGTTTGTTAGTGAATACTAATCCTATCATTGTTGTTATACTTATTATTCTTGATCC
The DNA here is from genome assembly GCF_029017545.1 of Prosopis cineraria. Classification (NCBI taxonomy): domain Eukaryota; kingdom Viridiplantae; phylum Streptophyta; class Magnoliopsida; order Fabales; family Fabaceae; genus Prosopis; species Prosopis cineraria. Next base: position 8,257,176 of record NW_026555336.1, on the reverse strand, counting down.
TGGTAATAATTTTATTTCTCCTAATTTATGATATATTGGTAGGGTTTTATTCATATTTTTATCTACTCTAGATATACAAAAATGAATATTTATTGTGAATTTTAATTTTTGATATATTAGGTTTCCTGTTAATATTCCTAATGTATTATCTTCAACACTACTAATTATCCTTTCATGGTTATTAATAATTCTATTAGTATATTTCTTCCTTCTTAAAAATAAGCTTTTACTAATAATTGTACTCCTGCTATATATATATTTTAGTTACTTCATCCTTAAATGGTAATTTGTTAATTTTTGCATTTATTAAGGCTTTACTTATTAAAGGTATTCTTAATACTCCTTTTATTAAAGTTGATCTAATAGGTTGTTTCTTTTCTGATATTATACAAGCATATTTTTTTTTTATTTTTTAGATTTCATAAGTTTTCCTACTTTATTCATGAAATTTTTATTTTTTAATTCTTCAAGTTTTAAATTTAATTTAGTGTCTCTTATTTTTTTCATATTGTTTTTGATTAAAAGTCATTTTTTTGAACTATTCCTTCCTTAGCATTTATAATTTCTTCATATTCATTATACTTATTTTTGTTACTATTTTCAGATTCATCTTCTATCCTATTCATCATATACATATAAAAAATTTTATTTTTTTTATTCACTATTTTCAGTTTTAGTTTTACTTATTATTTTTAATTTATAAATTTCTACATTTGATTTTTTTAGTTTATTTTTTATTTTAGATAATTCTTCATCATATCCTAAAGATTCTAAATCTTCTTTATAAGCTTGTTCCATTATTTTTATTATTTTCTTATTGTTTTCTTTTGGGCAATTTGGCAATATATGGCATAATTCTCCACAGTTATAACATTTACATTTTTTAGTTTTTTATTATAATTTATTCTTTTCTATCCTTTTCTTTTAAAAAAATTTTGGTTTATATTTCCTATATCTTTTATAATATTTATCTTTTGGATATTCCTTAAACTGAATTTTTAATCTTTGTTTCTTTTTATTTTTATATTTTTTTAGTTTATATCCCCATTTATGTCCTTTTATTAATTCTTCACATCTTAGTATTGTTTTATTTGTTTTATAATAATTCATATTTCTCCAATTATTTTTACATTTATCTGATATATATTGTCTTAGAAATGTTTCTCTTTTCCCATACTTTTTTTAATATACTTATTGGTCCTTGATTTAAGTCATATATTATTTCTTCTCCCCATGATGTTAATTTATAAGTAGGATTAAGGTGTAATTTTATCCCTAAACTATTCTCAAAAGAGCAATGTTTCTCCTAAACTCTTAGTCGTAGCAATGTTACCCTAAAGTAATGAAATGAGAGCAATGTTCCCCTCACCGTCAAACACACTATAACATCTATTAATAGAAGCACTTGTGATAGTGAGTTATTACTTTAGTAAAGGACATGGCAGTTGGTAGATTAGTAATTGAAAGTCATTGTTGGCCATTTTTTCATCAGGAGAAGGGCTCGATCGGGATTTGCAACAGACAGCATGGAGACTCAAAGCTTCGACGATGATGACGAGCAGATTAAATGGGTGATTCTGCTTCATCACCAACAAGTAAGAGTGGAAGGAAGGGTTTTTTTTTCAGGCAAGGACATGAAGAGGTGGTATACGAAGGTTAGCCAAAGTTGTGTCATTGTGGAATGGTGGTGACAAGGTGGACTTCTTGGACTCAGTAATCCTTAGCGACGTTTCTGTGGTTGTTAAAAATATTATCAGGTATGCCTTTTCTTTTAAAGTATTGATATTTCTCTTCTTTGGTTTGAGAAGGTATGCAATTGTGTTTGGCATAACAAGAAGGTGGCCGTGGTTTCTTTGCATGGCACGACGGTGATCTGGGACAAAGGTTGAAGATTGTTATTAATGAGCTGGTGGGTCACATTGAAAGATTGTCTAAAGAGAATGAGATGCTGAGTCAAAGAACAGAGATTAAAGCTTTCAGTGCAGAGCTTGATTCCATTCACAAAGAGTTGAAGCAGATGAAGTTTAAACAAAGAAGGAAGGAAATGGACTTGGTAGATAAGAGGAAGAAGCTTAAGATAGCTATCATAGCACTGTTTTTTTCTTGAGCTTTTTTTAATTATGTAAATGAACTAAGTGGTTTGCCATAAGGAATGAATTAGTAGGAATTAATAGCATTTTTCTTTGGTAAATGAACAAGTTATCTATGTTTTTGCTAAGTTTGAATAATGCCATTTACAAAGAATTAGTACCCAAAAATGAAAAATAGTTCCTTGATTGAGAAATGAAATTATTCCTTTGAATAAGAGCAAATGATCTCTATTAATGTGCTTGATCATTACTTTTAACAAAAGCAAATGTAAAGGTTTCTATTGGATCATTGCAAAAAATATCCCTTTCCTTAAACTCTAGTCCTCGTGCATTGGAAGCTCAAATGCGAGGTGCTTGGCATATGCCAAAGTGTGAATGACCTCTCTTTCTCATTGGCCATGAACCACTATCAAATATATGTAATTTTCAAGTTTTGCTTTGTCTGTGGAGGGTGAGAGAGTGGTTGAGATTGGCTTTTGCTCCCATTTCCTTATCTATTTTTGTTAGCTGTGCCTCTCTTGCTATGTTGCATCTCAGCCTCACTCACACTCTTGCTCGATTTCTATTATTTTCCCCCTTTTCACTCTCTTTATATCTTGATTCACAAACCCATCTCCTAACTTTACATTTCAAGCTTAGAAAATATAAGAGCTGAACAAGTTAGGCTATCATTACGTGAATAAGCAACTTTACATTGATATATATGTCAACTGCACCCGAACAAGCATCAAAATTTCATGACTACAAAATACCTATAAACACAAAGTTTTCAAAATAACAGCAAGAACCCTAAAATACAAAATAATACGGCCTCAAGTTTCATCTAAATGCGTCCTCTCCTTGACTTAATCTTTTGTAACCCAATCCTCTTCTGCCTGAGAGCCTCAAGCCGTTGCCCAGAGACACTATTATGGCCTTGCCATCGAAGTCTAGGTGGTTTGAAAGGAAGGTTGGATGGCTTTGACACAGTCGAACCATCCCCACTGAAATTAATCTTCCTAGTTACAGCTTGTGAAGTGTTGTTTTGGGCAGTAGTCTTCCTAATCTCCTTCTCATTAGGAATGAGAAATCTAGTTTCTGGGTCTGCATAGTGCACCATATATTCTTCAGCTATTCCTTCCTCAAGCATGACCTTAGATGGAAGTCCAAGCTATAAACACCAATATAATACAAGTCAGAAAGCCTAAGTTCAGGTTCATCTAACTATAATATAACTGATAAAACAAAACTCACATTATACATAGTCCTTCCTATGATTTCATTTACTCTAATGCCCATTCCAACTTTAATTTGAGGTTTATAAATTGTCTTACTTCGAAGACTTAATGTAGGTTCAGGATTTACTTGGCATTCTTGGGTAAGATGAAATTATTAGTTGGTGCAACAGTTTTTAGTTCAGGAGTTTGTCTCTTTTTTTGCCGTCTTTGTCCAGGTTTTTTGCTTGAAGTCAAAGGTACCACCTGAAATGTATAGAACTAATATAGAGAAACGTTGAATTAATAAATTGTACAAATAATTAAAACAAGCTTACATCCTTGCATGTTGTTTTGTTATGTCCAGCTTGGTGACAAACACTGCATTTCATGGTAATTCCTCTCTTGGATAATTTTTCGGGAATAGGTCTGTTTGTCATTGTTGAACATTATAAGACCAATGCTTGTGAAGCATTTTCTGCCAATCTCTTTTTCCTTCTCCCATTGTTTTCATTTGTCCTTTACCTTTTCTTCTTTGGTTTGCCAGGCAACTTAGATATTTGGGGAGGCTCTATAGGCTTAAAGTTGTCAATTTCTAGAATTGTTTCCCCCTCACTGGTTGAAACTTAGTTCTGTAGTTAGCCTTATAGATGTCCTTATGAAATAGTGTGAAATTTGGGTGAAAGGGTCAACCTTTGCATGGTATATAGCACATATGGCATATTGGCATGGGATTCCTATCAAATCCCATACCCGACAAGTGCATATCTTTCTATTCAGTTGCATAATATGCTTATCCTATCCCTCACTCACCTCATAACCCTCATCCCCATTAAAATAAACCCGACACCTCATTGCCAAATATTTATTCTCATCAAATAAAATAAGTGCCTTCAGATTGAATCCCCTTTCCACTTCTCAACTAAATTATCAATGTCAACCTATTTGTTCATCATCTTCAATCTTATGCTATCTGTCATCCTAATTACAGGATAAAAACTAAGTTCATTTATCCATGCATTTAGACTTTCACTTGCATTGTTATCCACTACCCAACTCTTACATCTACAAGTAAAATAAGCCCTTACCTATATTTGAGGAGGGGTATAAGACTAATGTCTCAGCTCCTTCCTTAATTAAATTGCCCATTGCCTTGAGATTGTCCTTAAACTTCTCCTTAAAGGTACTCTATAGACATATGAAGAACCTTTCCTCAACTCATTTCCTCTCCACCTCTTACTCTAATTTATGTATACGTGTCTAGCACAAAGCCTATGCTCAACATTTGGAAGAACCTCTTTAGCAACCATAATGAGACCCTATAGTAGCATTACACCATATATCAAAACCTTATTATGATAAACAATTCACCATGCAAGTTAGCATGCTCACGTTTTACATATATGACATTAGTGTTACAGTTTCACCGCTTCCAAGCTCTAGTGACTTCTAAAGCCATTGTATAAACCATCTCCAATTTATTGTATTCTTCTGTGCAGTTAATCAAAATGCAAGTGGGAACAACGAATCATCAGCGTCAAGCCCACAAGCAGTTAGCAAAATGCCTCTAGCATTCTCTTTCAAAAATGCCCATCTAGGCCAATGAATGGCCTATATCCAGCCTTCCATCCTACCTTAAAACAAAGCACTAATGCTAGATATATGAAAATAGATGAGCATAAAATAGATCAGCCCTCTAAACCATAAAGAGATAGGAATTAAAAGACTCAACGATTTAAAGAATGAAAAGATGTAAACAACAAATATGTAAAAAGTCTCATAGAAATAATTAAAATAAAAAACCTTAAAATAAAAAAGGCAAATACTAACATTTCAAGTGTAATAGTGCAGTGTTGAAGGCACTTAGAATAATCAATGGTTGCATTTATCCCTTGGAAATCATAACAGATTACAAAAAAAAAAAATGAAAAATGAATTACCTTTAATGCATTGAAATAAATATACAGTCGGCTAAACACCTTTCTCCCTTTCTCCAGTCCTCCTTACTTAACTCTACACTGACATCAGATTCGAGGTTTAAAGTCTTAATTTCTTCACAGAAGGCTTCAAGTTTGGCATACTCATCTTTACAGCTGCCCTCTAACTCACTCATTATCATCCTCTTTGCCTTTTTACACTTGAATATACTCATACTCAACTTGTACTCATACTCCAAGTCCTTTTTCATGTCTAAAACCTTATACTACAGCCTTTCTTGCACTTTCTCCTCGAAGTAGTCAGCTATCTACTTTGGCTGATGCCCTTAGATTCTTATTTTAAGCCCTAGAGTGCATTTATCTCCTGCTACATGAAGACAAATGGGCAGCCCTTTTCACACCTTACCCTTATCCTATTGGGTTCACTTCTAATAAGCAGCACATTCACACCCTTCCTTATAACATACCTATTAAGAGCCCTCTTTACTTCCACATTGTCACTATATGTCATACCCAACATAAACATGGGCCTACTCTCATCAATAGGCCCTCTAACCTCATTGATAGGCCCATCAAACTCTTCTTTGTAACCCTCACCATTAAAAGCCCCATCACTACTTACTTCATCTTTTAGATCATTGTAATCAGAACCTTTATCAGTAGAAGTACTACCTTTTTCACCATTATTGCTATATTCCTCTTCACCCTAACTCGTACCTTTTTCTTCACTGCTACCTTCCTTACTTGCCTCATCATCATTATCTCCATTATCACACCCAATCATAGAGTCTAAATTATCTTTTAAATTCTGTGACTCAGTTCTACCAACCTTTGTTTGCATAATATCTTCTCTCCCTTCATCAATTTCTAGATCCCTTGAGATATATAGTTCTTCTTTGTTACCCCAAAGTTCATCTACATCTACTGAGTCATCCTCGACTACTTCTTTCCCCTTCCCTAAATCTCGACCAAACCTACTACTACCTACCTCTCTTATTTTTAAATCATCTACACAACTTATACCAAACAAATGACGATGATGATAAAGCTAGACATCCCTAGCACATAGCATTGCGCTACATACCTCAAAAAGATTGGTCGCATTACTGTTATCATTGGTAGCATCTTCATCACTATCAACAACACTCTTAAATTCACTATTAGATGCTCCATCATCTTCCACATCCTCATGCACCCCACCTTGATTATCTTCATCATCAGCCATTTCTGTAGGAACAAATAAAAAATTCTAGGGCAAATGTGCAATTTCACATTGAAAAAACAATAAAAAGAAAAGATAAGCCTAGAGATTCGAGATTCATTACTTGTATCTCAATGTGAACGACCTCTGCTTTCCTTCTTTCCTTAGCAATGTTTAGAAGCCACAAGTAAATCTCCCTTTGTTCTCACAAGCAACTCATTGTATTCAGGTGACAGTATTCAATCTCTCTTCATTCTCACAAGCTACTCCTTCGTACCTTCAATTTGAGCTTATTGTCAAGTCTTTCCAACTCAGACGGGTTACAGTATTCGAGTTAGGGTATTCGGGTTCCAGTGTTTCCTACTCTCCTAAATGACAACTTTAGCCTTCATTATTCAGTCCACTCATCCGTTGGATGCCACATGGCAATGACTGGTCAAACTTGTTGCTCTTGGACCATTTATACAATCAATGTTTGTGTGTTCGACAATGAAGGGAACATTGCTTTCATTTCATTACTTTAGAGGTAACATTGCTAGGACTAAGAGTTTAGGGACAACATTACTCATTCAAAATAGTTAAGGGATAAAATTGAACCTTAACCCTTATAAGTATTATAATAGTCTTCTATTATTGTATTTGACAATAATTTTGGTAATTTCCTATAAAACATATCTAAATAAAATCTTTCTTCTTTTAAATCTCCTAATCTTGCTTCATAATAATATTTTTTGTATTCATTTATGAAGGCATTTAAATATTTTGGTTCTAAAGAACATATTTTTATTTCATGTAATATTTTTATAGCATCTTTTTATTTACTTATTTCATTTATATCTTGTGTTATTCCTACAAATTCATTTCTTATTACTTTTTGATAATTTTCTATGATCATAGCATAATATTATCTTTTATTATCATAATTTTTATCAAGTTTTCTTAATTTTTTTCTATATTCTTGAGATTTACTTCTCCACCAATTTTTTACATTTCCTAAAAAGGTTGCTTCTATTAACATAGTTACTGTTTGTATATTTATATTTTTACTTATTAATGCTATTAATGTCTCTTTTTTCCATTCTTAAAAGAGATAAATTATATAGAATTAGAAGCAAAATATATTATGATACAAGTAGGAGAATATGAATTAAAAATTAAAAAGTTAAATCAATATAATGATAATTTATGTGATGTGATATTAGAAATAGATTTTATAGAATAATATTATCCTTTACATATGCTTGAAAAAGCAATAATAATTACAATACCTTGTAATAATCAAGCATGGAAAATAAGAATAACCAAACCTTATAGTAGAAAAAAATGAAAAATTTCAGAAGAAAATAGAAGAATATGAAGTATAATTTTTACCAAATAAAAAACCTTTATACAATTATGAAGTTATAAATTTAATAAAAATATTAAATACTGCAAAAGAAATAAGAACAAAATTAATTGAACAAAGACTATCAGAAAATTATAATGATAACCCTATAATTCATTGGAAAAAATCTAAACCCTTAGCAAAAATAGAACTAAAAGATTATAATAAAGAAATAAATTATAAACTTTATCCATGGACTAAAAATGATAAAAAAAGAATTTATAATGCATATTAATGAAATAAAGCAATATGATTTAATAAGAGAAAATAGATCTGAATATTCATCACCTGCTATAATAGTAGTCAAACATAGTGAAAAAAAAAAGAAAAAAATCCAGACTAGTAATAAATTATAAAAAATTGAATGGATTAGAAATAAGAAATAGATATCCAAGCCTAAAGATAGATTTGTTATTTAACTTAATAAGAGGAAAAAAATATATTTAGCAAATTTGATTATAAATTAGGATTTTTTTTCAAATAAAATTAGAAAAAGAAAGTAGAAAATATCCTACTTTTAGTACATATGAAGGATTATACAAATGGAATGTATTACTAATGAGATTTTATAATAGCCCTAATATATTTCAAGAATATGTGATAAAATTATTAATACCAATAAAAGAATTTGCTATCATATATATAAATGATATCTTAATATTTTCCAAAGATAAGGAAGAGCATGAAGAACACTTTGAAAAATTTATAACTATAATAGAAGAAAAAGGATTAAATATATCACCTAAGAAAGCTAAACTAAGAAAACAAAGGATAGGATTTTAGGACAATACATAACTAATAATGGAATAGAATTACAAAAACATATTAATAAAAAGATTTTAGAATTTGATGAAATAAAAAATAAAAAGGAACTTCAATCTTTTTTAGGATTAGTAAATTAAGCCAGAAATTATATTCCAACTTATCAAAAGTAACAGGTAAAGTTAGTAAATTAGCAAGAGAAAAAATAGTATGGACATGGGATAAAGATAAAGAAAAAATAGTAAATCAGATAAAAACTTTATGTCAAGATTTACTTAAATTAACTATTTCAATAAATAATGATGTAATATAAATAATTTCTACAGATGCTAGTGAAAATTATTAGGGAGTAGTTTTATATCACATCAATAATAAAGAAGAAGAAGTAATAACTAGATATGCAAGTGAAAATTTAATGAATCTCAAACTAGATATGATTCTAATTGAAAAGATTTTTTAGCAATAATCAAAGCTGTCCAAAAATTTCAATAATTCATAGTTAATACTAAATTCATTATAAGAACTAATAATACTCAAGTAAAACATTGGTTAAATAAAGGAATAAAAACAACTCAATTATATAATAAGATGCTTATTAAATGGCAATCTGATATGCCTTATTATGATTATGAAATCGAATATATCAAAGAAAAAAATAATTTTGTTGCTGATTGTTCGTCTAGATGGAGCCAAATAGAAAAGAGACATGTATGATGACAAATGGTGGTGGTGGTGGTTTACCAAAAGGAACAATAATGACCCCACTAGATCAAATAATTATGAAGGCACATATTCTGAAAATGAATATGAGCCTGATTATTGGACAACTAAACACCAGTATTCAATCATTATCTGGAACAGTAGCTTATTTCACAAATAAGGTGAATATTTTGACAAGTGGAGGTCTTAGAGAAATCTAAGGAACCATTATTTGTAAAAAGACAAGTAGCTGATCTTTCAACCCAAACATCGAATTCTCAATTTCAGCCTCATAGCCCAACTAGACTTGGTCTAATAACTTCATTTACCGAAATAGTAAAACAAGCGTAGAAATCTAAAGCCCAAATAGAAACTAAAACACCTCAGAATAGTCTTTTTACTTCTACCTCTTCTAGGAGAAGTTCAAGTTCAGTAACCACACTATCCTTTAAAACTACATACCAATATAATTTCCTTAAACTTCTTATCAATAAGACCAATTATTTTCTCCTTCCAAAAACCAATAATATCAAATATGTTTTCCATTATTCTTTCAATAAAGTCATTGTATACCTGGGAATAAATCCAGAACTTGTAAAATCCTTATTCAATTATGGCCTTATACATTTAATATATCCCTTTAATGACATGTCAGAAATATCTAGACTTTCAAAATTCATCAAAGAAGCTGCCAAACACTATTTTGAAATTGTAACTCTATACCGATTTTATATTCGGTGTTACTCAACAATAGCTAAAATAACTTCAGACAAATTTTATCCTCCAATTAATCTGATTCAATGTGGAACAACAAGAAGGCCTTTTAAATATGAAGAAGAAGAAAAAGAAGACATTATGAATAATGAAGACCTTCAACATAAAATCTCAATAATCAGAGCACAGGAAGTGAATATTATTTTTCAAGAACTCAACATGACAATAACTGTAGATAAAGCCCAATGGACTTATTTCACTGGACCAACTACATGTATTTTCTCAGTTAGAAGAAATAGTAGGAATTCAAGAAACTTTAATAATTGGTATGACAGACTAAGAACTAATAGATGAAAAATGATGAAGGAAGTAAAAAGAAAATATGCCAAGTACTCTCAAAATATATAAATTATAAGTATAAATATTGTGAGGAAAGAAGATAAAATGAGAAAGACTATGAAGACCCTTTATCAACATGAATATTCTGGATTAACCCTGCTGACATGTAAAGACAAGAAGAAAATGGTAGAAAAGTAGCTAGCAAGATAAAAGTAATTGCTAACAATTGAAGACAACTTTAGGTGGTAGACAAAGTGGAAGACAAAGCCGAAAATATAGCCAAAAGTAATTTTGTTTCTTGTAATTATTTCTTTATTTTTGTAATTAGTTAAAAGCAAGTTTTTCTTTTGTAATCATTAGGGTTAATTTTTATTTTCAATTAACCATGGTCATGTAACTAGTGTTGGTGTGTCTATCCTATATAAAGCCTTATAAGTTCAGAGGCAAGACACACTCAATTCAAGCTCAATCTTTGCCTCTCTCTTATAATCTAAAAATTCAAAATTCTCTAATCTCTTTCTTATATGAATAAAATTATTTATTTTTTTAATTATTTCTACCTTTGCAAGTATTGAAGATTAATAGGTATGGCTAAGTAATTTCTTTTTTAGGGATTAAGGGGGAATTATTACCTGATCCTTAACAAAATTATGATTTTTGCAATGATCCTATAAGGGAAATACTAGTTATGTGTTACTATGGCTACGCCTCCAGTGAAAATGAAGGAAGGCTATGTTGTGATAGTCTGAAGGAAGAAGGATTGTGGAAAGTTGAAAGTCAGATTAAGAGACTTTTGGCTTGATAATTCTCTATATGAAAGAGGATAGAGACCCTTTCATATCTTTCTGTGACCCGGATCATTATCGATCAAACCCTGGAGTAGCATATAACCAGCTGATCTAGTTATGTGTATATATATAAAGGAAGGGAACGTAAAGGACAGGAACGTAGGAAGCAATTGTCACAAGAATGTAAATATATCTTAGAGACTAAATATTCTGGGCACAACACGTGATTTTCAAAAGAAGGAAGAACGGCATAGCAAAAGATAAAATATTATACATATATATATATATATATACATATATATATTAGAGGTCCACATCAACAAGGAAAAAAGGAGAAGCCTCCACTTTAACTATAAATAATCCCTCCGTCAAGAGAGGAGTCATTGAATTGCTTATTTGAGTACTTCAAGAATTTTTTTGAGATATTTAGAGCCTATAGAAGCATTTTGAAGGTTGAAAGTGAGATTGTTGAGAAGTTCTACAAATCATAATTATTTCTTTTCTACTCCTTAATTTTCACTGTTTCTCTATGATCATTTTTCATGATTGAGAATTTTAGAAAAGTGTTATTTGATTTGATTATGTGTTTCTAAATTACCCAATTGGAGGAGGGATGTAGCCCAATTAAGGAGCTAGTTTTTTATTTTCTTTATTTTCACTCTTTGCATTTATATTTATGAATATTTTTGCTTTTTTTAATTATATTTATTTCTCTTATTCTTCATATTAATTTAATAACTGGCTACCATTTAATTAAATTTATGAGTAATTTTGATGGATTGGGAGGTGAAGAGAGAATATAGATCTAGAGAAATAGACATAAATAACTAGTCTAGGGATAGTTTTAGAAATTTATAGTGACTTAAATTATAGCTTCATGGTTTAATTAGTTGCTTGGATATCGTGAGAACAAATTTAATCTAATTCGGGAGAATATTAAAATACTTTAGGAATAGATGTCACTATAATTAATCAGAGTCAACTCAAAAGGTAGAAATTAACAATCTATAAGGAGAATCCTAAAACCCAACGTTTCAAGTGATTGTGTTTTCATCATCATTGTTTTCTTGATTCATTTTTATTCTTTATATTTTCATCAAATAATCCATTTTTTTTATTTTTCTTGAATTATTAATTATTTAAATTAGTAAAAGCATTAATTTCTCTATAGGTTCGACACCTGAAATATTCTAGGTAATTTATTACTGTGATCTCATATACTTGTGAGAGCGATCATTATATTACAATCTACATTTTCTATTTTTATTTTTGTTAAAATACTTAGTGTTGATTTATTTTTGAAATTATTAGCTGTGGCTTTTTTTTTTTCATTTGCTTCTTATTGGATTTTGATTTTGGTTAATGTAATGTAGCCTTTCTCCCCTCTTCCAATTCTAATTTTATTTTGGTTGATCTAACTTAGACCTAGATCAAGTGATTGTTATTTTTGAAAATATTTGATGTTGATTTTTACTGGGCCTGTTGTTTCTGGAGCTCTATCTCTAATTTTATTTTCTTTTCTGAAATTATTTATATGGTGATCAAAGGGTAAAGGAGGTTATCTATTGTTCAAAGAACTGTAGATCATGTTCTTTGCAATATAAGATGCTTTTCAAGGGTAATAAGAGAATTATGCTGTTTAAAAACTGCAGATCTACATTTACCAAACAATGCACTTTACAATATATAAACACATAAAATAAGATACGATAAGAATATAAGAATAAGAGAGATAAGATAATGTAAAGGGGCCTGCTTGGTTAATATTAAAAAATAAGTGATTTTTATGTAATTTAAAAATTTTATAAAAAGAAAATTATTTTGTAGAGATTTTATAAAAAAATTAATATTATTTTATGTTTGGTTACAATAATACAAAAATAATTATTAGTTAGTTATTTTTTAATTTTATGATATCTTTCTTAATTATTGTTTTATAAAAATAATTTATTATTATATTACTTTAAAATTTTATGATATTTTCACGTATCCTGCCTCTTTAAAACTTCTCTCTCATCTATTCTATTAGATTATTTTCAAAAGTTATTTAAAGTAATTTCTTAAAATAATTAGAAATCTATTTCTTTAAATTTTGATTATTTTTAAAAGTTTAAACAAATATCATAAAAATTTATAAATAATTTTTAAAAAAATAAGTAATTTTTTTATGAAATAAATTAAAACAAATGAGTTAAGATTAATTATGAAAATAGGCCAAGACACCTGTAAGGAGCTATGACTTGGCCTAATGTGGCCTATTTAGGGGGAAAAAAGAAAGACTAGAACGTTTTTAATAGAGGGACCTTAGAGGTAGGGGTGTTAACTTATACTTATTTCAATTAACTCAACTCCGTCTCGATCATATCGGGATTGGTCTTGTCCTGGCCTATAAATAATTAGGATGGGACTTTGTAGGACGTGACAAAAAAGGACTTTGGGACCAAAAAGGACACGGGATTGCCTTCGGGACATCCCATCTTGTCCTGAATATTATATATATATATATAATTTTTATTTTTTTAAACATACATTAAATGTATTAATTATATTCATATAATTTATTTTTATATCTATCTATTTAATAACTTTTGTTTATATCATATTTGTTGCTTTGTTTTCATATCTCAATTAAAGAAGAAGAACAATGACTTGATGTTATACCTAATTTGTTTGTTGTTGTTGCTCTTGTAGCCTATGGATCACTTATAAATGCTATTATAATGTGTTATACACTTATACATTTGTCTACCCCATTAGATTATTTTCAAAAGTTACTTAAAGTAACTTCTTAAAATAATTAAAAATTTATTTTTTAAATTCTAATTATTTTTAAAAGTTTAAGCAAATATCATAAAAATTTATAAATAATTTTAAAAAGTAAGTGATTTTTTTACAAAAATAAATTAAAACAAAAAAGTTAAGATTAATTATGAAAATAGGCCAAGACACCCGTAAGGAACTATGACTTGGCCTAATGTGGCCAATTTAAGGGGGAAAAGAAAGAAAGACTAGAAAGTTTTTAATAGGGGACCTTAGGGGTAGGGGTATTCAACTTGCACTCGTCTCGATTAACCCGACTCCATCTTGATCATGTCGGGATTGGTCTTATTCGGCCCAAAAATAATTAGGACGAGATTTAGTAGGACGTGACGAGAAAGGACTTTGGGACAAAAAAGGACACGAAATTGCCTTCGGGATATCCCATCCTATCCTGAATATTATATATATAATCTTTATTTTTTAAATATACATTAAATATATTAATTATACTAATATAATTTATTTTTATATCTATCTATTTAATAACTTTTGTTTATATCATATTTATAGCTTTATTTTCATATCTCAATTAAAGAAGAAGAACAATAATTTAATATTGTGCCTGACTTGTCTGTTGTTGTTGCTCTTATAGTCTAGAGATCACTTGTAATTGTTATTATAATGTGTTATACACTTATACTTGTGATTGATATAATTTAATAATTGAATTTAAAATGTTATGATTTATGTACTCATATTATTTTTATTTTAAACTTAATAAATAATGTGATTTAAAATTTTAATGAATGTTACTATTCATATTTTTCTTTCATATTGTCCAATTTATTGGGACGGCGCGACATCTTGATATCACCTCGATTTTGTCTCAATTTCTAACAGAATGAAATGACTTTTGAAATGGGACGGGACGGGGGATCAAATTTTAGTCTGAATCATTTTTTAAGATAGAACATTGGATAGGAGTATCTCAGTCTCATCTCGTAAATACCCCTAGTCAGGGGAGACTCTTCCAAATAACTATTATTATAAATATGAGTAAATATTATTCCCTCCCCTATATAAATATAATTTAACATAATATACTATAATATAATTTAATTAAATTTTATTAAAATATTGAAATAAATAAATGGGTTCACATAGGCCTATAATACGGTCTACATAAATTTTAACCTAACATTTTTAATTAAAAAAAGTCAAGCTTATAACCTGATTTATTTATATAAATAACTAGGTCAAGAGTATTTTGTAAAAATCTAGCCTAGCCCATTTTTAGCATTAACTAGTAAAGTACCTGTGCAATGCACGGATTTTATACTATTGTTTTTATAAATAAGTTTAAAAGAATAACTTATAGAAGATATTTTATCCATATATATCATCATATATACAGTGGAGCTATATAATGATAATCATTAATATTATATAGACATATTTAAGTAAAGTAAATGGTAAAAACTAAATGCATATTGTGTAAATGGATATGATGGGAGGTAAATTAACAAATTTTCATAATTATTTAAATCAAATTATTGAATACGTCCTTGTAAACAACATTAAAAATTATATATCTATAGTGACTATCCTCATCAAGAACTAATATTTTTAAAATCTTCATGCTTTGAACATGAGAAACAACATATAATTGGTCATTGGTGAAAACAAGATGAGTTATGTACAAACCAATATGACACGAAATCAAATCCTAGCTCTTATTAATGGGAACTACAAAGACTAACATAATGAGAAACTACTTCCTTCTCATAATAAATGACAATCTTAAATCAAATAGACACATAGCAATACTTGGTATACATACTTTCATCCTTGTAGTTGATCCAGACATTTATTAGGCTTCAATAACATATTTTCTAACTCGTGTAACTATAAGATGTGTACCATTACACAATCCATAAACTTCTCAATATTTCAGTTCACATTGAAATTGAGGCACCCACTTTAAGCCTTATTTCATAATTTAGGAGGTTTGACATTATAATTTAATTTAAAAAATGTGTAGAATGTAAGTCATTAAGTAAATTCATATCTCCAACATGTTTACTAACACTATCAAAACTCATGCATACAAATTTCTCTTAGAAAGTAAGGATGACATATACTTGTTTACTTCTTCAGTCACAATCTACATAAGAGCTAATATAGCCCTATCTTTAAAATATGAAAAATTATATATATTAGTAAGGAAAATCGGGAAAGTTGAATTAACAATAGACTTTACGATTATCTTAACCATCATATAACAAATCATCTAGAATCTTAATATCCATAAATCCTTCATTAACTCCAGCAGCTGTTTCATCACCAGTTGAGATAATTCAATCAATAAAATTTTAAAGAACACTAATAGATACTCCATTATTTGTTCATAGAAGTCTTATGTCTATTGTTAGTGTCAAAAGTTGACAACTGTCCTAAAACAAAAATTTAATTGTTACAAAAATAATGTCTTTTCTTACCCACCTAAAATAACAGGAAGGCCAAATTTGCCTTAGGTCTCTACCAAACATAGCAACTTTTCCTTCAAAAGAAAGATCACCAACTAATAGGCTACTTAATTTTAGAATATCCTTTAGGCAACTGTCAAGAGCTTCAAGACAAAACTTGTATAGCATTAGAGCCTCATCTCATATGATCAATGATATGTGAACAAATAATCCAACCAAGTTGCTCCCATGTTTCATGCTACGTAGTGTCTTCAGTTGTAGAAAGAGGAAACAAAATTTGAGTGAGTTGTATGTCCTCCTAATAGGCTATCCTGCTTATGCTATATTGAGAACTATTTTACCTCTAGATCTTAATGAAGTAGAAAGTATCCTCCAAACATACGTCTTCCTGACACTACCATATCCATACATGAAAAGAAAAAATATTTTCTTCATCAAATTCAACTACATCATTATAAACCTTCTTTTTTCTCAAAAGTTAGGCTATAAAGTAATCTTATCAATTTATCATATAATGCAGCCCTATTATAATTTAGCATATTTCTTATTAATTTGTTTCCACTTGCATCCAAACTTAACATGTCAAGTAAAAGTATAAACTTATAATTTCTAAGACTTTTCCTATTAGATTGTAATATTTTCTCAATTTTAATTAGAGTTAGTAATATAAGTCAAGCCCGTGGGTCGAACCTTGCCAAAGAGTCGTAGGTTGGGTTGCATAATCTGGAGCCCGATTAGATATTGGTCGCACCATTTAACTCGAGCCCACCAACTTGCAAGCTAACCCACTTATAATTTTTTATTTTACAAAATTTTTATTGTTTAATTATTCAATCTTTCCTCTTCCAATCTTTATCATTTTATTCCAACACCTAATTAAATTAATCTTCCTTATTTGGTTAGTATAATATATAGATAGAATAAAATGGTAGCCAATACCATTTATTTTAATTAGAGAAAAATACAATCTTCTCCCTCCATTTTCCTAAAATTACACAAATCTCTCTTTTGATTTTAAAACCTACACTTTAGTCTAATTTTTAGCCCCATTAGAAATATTCAATTAAAGATTTTAAAATACTTTATTTTTTAATTTTAATTATATTAAAAAACTTAAAAGTATTAATTTGTTCTTGTAATGCATTTGTATGTTCTCTCCCCTCCTCAAGTTAAGGAACTTTAAATAATTAAATATGAAGATTTTAAAATAAGTAATTTAAAAATTTTGTGATCAAACTAATAAAATTTAAAGAAAAGAAAGCATAAATTATACTCACTAATTTATTCTTATTATACATTACTTCCCTATTTCATTAAGCTTTTTGCATACACATGTTTAAAATATTATTTTAGATAACTTGTGTATTTATATTTTAAAAATAATTAAATAAATAAGTTTTCAAAACTAAAAAGTTTAAAATATGATTAAAATGTTTAAAAAATTATGTGCATTAAAATTTTTTTAGATATATTGAATGATTGCTACATAACATCTATATTTAAATAGACTATTTTTATCCAATATATGACTTAACGGTCAATTAATAATTGGACAAATGAAAAAAAATTAAAATAGAAAGAAAGTTTTTGTTATAAAAGTATCAATTCTAGGAAAGGTTTGTGGATGTTTAAAAAATAAAAAGAATGTATATTTAATGAAAGTAAATTAAAAGAGAAGTTAATGCATTTTTACTTTTTTAATTATTATAATATATACATGGATGAAAATTCAAATTAAAATTGACAATCTTTTCTAATCATTATATATTGAAAATTTAATTTATCCAGCTTAAAATTCCAAATTTAAACTTAAAGAATTTTTTATTAAGAACTTAAAGTCTTTTTATTATTAAATAAATTATATTGACTATCCAAAATAGTTGAATATATTGACCAGTATTATTAACTTATCCTACTAAAATTATAGCATGCCAAAATTTTAAATACTCCTCAAAGTTATGATTAATTTGGAAGAATTATTTTACCACATATACGTTTTAGAGATAATTTTTTGTACATTCAATTGGTCGATGTGTTTTACACTTTTAACTTATTTTGATAACATATTTAAATTTCAAATCCCAATATTTACTAATTAAATAAAATTATTAGTTACGTAAAAATATCATTAAATTAATTAATACTATTTTTAATAAGCAAATATAAATAACAATATTTAATTAGAAAATACTACTATTTTTAGATTTCAAACTTTACACAATAAACAATCCATATCTTAACCTTATAGGAATATTGAATTTTATGAAAGTTTATCAAATTCTAATATTTCATAATAATTTGAGTTTTGAAGATCTAAATATAGATGAAGATGGATAAGAAATTATATTTTTAGAAGATATACTATAACCATCATCTTTTTATTCTCTATACATAAATACTTAAAAATTATGTTCAAATATATTCACAAATTAACAATCAAACTTGAGTTTCAAAGTACAAAATCACTGAAAGAATACTAAAATAAAATCTTATATTTATATAAATTAGTCGTGCAAAAAAGATTCTAGGATTTTACAAAATTAATTAAAGGGTTAAATAATTAAATATGCCTTTGAACTATAGGTCGAAAAATATTTGATACTCTAAATTTATTTTTGGTGCAATGGCCTCCTTCAATATTTAAAAACAGTGTAATATTATCCCTAAAGTTAATTAATAATAACTTTGATTGTTACTTTACTAGAAAATTACTAAAAAGAATATCAAAAATGATAGAAAAGAGACCAAGAAAATTTTCTTGGTCCTTTTGTGTATTTTTTAGTCATTGTCTATGTTTTTGAATCTTTTACAATGATTTCTTATTTAGCTAACATTCAAAGTTAATTTTTATTAACGTTTAGAGTGATATTGTCCTTTAATCCTTAATCAAATCTGTAAGTATGAAAAGAAAATAGTAAGCAATACCACTTATTTGTAATTGGTATAATATCTAAGTGGGAGGAAAATTTAATTTGAATTTGATAATTTTATCTAAATTATAGATCTTCATGGCTATATTGGTTGAAGTTTTAAAATTCAAGTAGAATTTTTTGAGATATATAAAATTATATTAAATATTGTCAACTATGGAGATATTGTATTTATTGTAAATATTATTATCTGATTATTAGGAGTTAATAGGATTTATTAGAATTATTAGTATTTATTAGCCATTTATTTGCTTGTCTCCTAGCTTTATGTATATATAGTCTTCTGTATCCTACTATTATGATCAATGAAAAATCATATTTCTCCTCTCAAAAATTTCACATGGTATCAGAGCTCACTAGATCAAAACCCTAGCTGGTTTTTGTTCTGTCGTATAATAGTTTCAGACTAGCTGATGGACAAAACCTTAATGGAGGACGAGAGGCGGTGTTGGATCTCACCGCCGACTAAGGAAGGACCAGAGACCTCCGATCGGCGCAACCCCAAAGTTTGGTGTCCATCGACAATGCGTGGTTGACACACGCGCCACTCATCTAGTCTGCTTCAAAGGGAGAGTCTGAGCGTGTGGTAGCGCGTGGCTAGCTGTTTCCGACAATGACGACTTATTTCGGCAATGATGGATCATTTCCGACCTAGTCTTAGCATTTTCCTGTTGTGGGTCTTCCAAGCCTTCGCCTTGTTTGTTGAATGTGCATACTGTCAGAATAAATTGGACCTAAAGAACACAAATACCCAGAAATTTCTAAGGGAAATGGGGCTTCTAATCCTAGAAGTGGTATGTCTTGGTCTTCTTGATCTGATTTGTAACCGTTTGCTCATAAGCTTTCGACAATGGATGATGAAACTTGCAAAACTGTCATCAAAAGTTGTTGAATTTGATGTACTATGTGTTAGTCAGATTCCACAGTTAGTCTCTGTCTTCTTGGCACAAAGAGGTAATTTTCTACAAGCCTTAAAAACGTTGAGGGTTGAAATAGTGTGGATCGTAGACTCTGGCACATCGGATCACATGAGCAATAACCACCAATTATTTTCTACATATACTCCATGTGCTGGAAATTTGAAAGTCAAAATTGCAAATGGGTTTCTTGCTCCTATTGCGGGGAAAGGGAGTATTCGTATCTTTGAATCTATCACTTTAGAATCTGTTCTTCATGTACCAAAATTAGCATGCAATTTGTTGTCTGTTCGCCAACTAACAAAGCAATCTAAATATTGTGCTAATTTTCTTCTAACCCATTGTGTCTTTCAGGATGTATCATTGGGTATGACAATTGGATGTGCTAAAGAGTGCGAGGAACTCTATTTCCTTAAGAATGCTAGAGTGAGTCACCATCAAGCCACTAATGTATATAACTCTATATCGACCTCTAAAGATACAAATATCTATTATGGCACAAGAGGATGGGGCATCTTAATTTTCATTATTTATCTCGTTTGTTCCTAAACCTTTGCCTTACCAACCATGATGTCAAATGTGAAGTGTGTGAACTGGCAAAGCACCAACAAACATCATTTCCTAGAACACCGTATACACCCACCAAACCATTTGTTACCATAAATAGTTATCTATGGGGTCCATCTCATATCCTAAATTGCACCAAATCAAAATGGTTCATTACCTTCATCGATGATCATACTCGTGTTTGCTAGGTCTATCTCTTAAAAGACAAGTTTAAGACTGCATCCATATTTATCAATTTCTTTGCCATGATAAAAACCCAATTCAACACAAATATCCAAGTTCTACATACCAACAATGGTACTAATATTTTAACCAAGTCTTGAGTACCTTCCTTCACAAGTATGGCATTATCCATCAAAGCACTTATGCCCATACACCCCAACAAAATGGGATTGTAGAAAGGAAAAATAGACATATTCTTGAAGTGGCTAGGGCCCTCATGTTCACCCATAATGTCCCAAAGTTTTATTAGGGGGATACCATCTTAACTGCAACCTATCTCATCAATCAGATGCCTAGTCATATTTTGTCTTTTGATACTCCTCTCAAAAATTGCAAAGTGTTTTCTCCATATCTCATATTGAAACCAACATTCCTCTTCATGTCTTTGGGTGTATAGTCTTTGTTCACATCCATCAATCTAGTAAACTTGGACCTCGTGCTACAAAATGCATATTCCTTGGTTATTCCCCTACTCAAAAGGGATACAAATGTTTCGATCCTATTTCCAAACACATGTTTGTAAGCCTTGAGTTACTTTTCATGAAGATATACCCTTTTACCCTAATTCTTCAATTTAGGGGGAGAGTATAGGTGAATCTCAGACTTAGGAACAAGAGATTATTAACAAAGAACATGTGCTTCCTTATTCTTGGTCCATACCAGTAGAGTCATTACCACCTCAATTACCAGAACCATTACTCTCATCCGAACCCTTACCACTATCACCATCTCTTATGCCAATCACAAAAGATAATTCAACATTAGAGGGAGATATAGAGAGGTAGAAAGACAAAAACTTGTTCATTTATTCTTGAAAGCATAAATCTAAGGAAGGAGAGCAACTTGTATTTGAAGCACCAAAGGAGTCAGAAACAGTGGTAGCTCCTGAATCACCTCAGCAAAATCCTGAACAGGTAAGTGTTCAATCTGATCTTGATTTGCCCATTGCTCTCAAAAAACAACCTCGCTCTTGTACTTTGCACCCAATACAAAAGCACATATCCTATAAGGCTCTTTCTCCAAGTTATCATGCCTTTGTCACTAGTCTAGATAAAGTTATTGTTCCCAACAATATTGAAGAGGTATTGGAAATACCAGAATAGAGAAATACAGTCATGGAGGAAATGAGAGCCATAAAGAAGAATGAAACATGGGAGATTGTTCAAAGGCTAAGTGGCAAGAAGCTTGTAAGCTGCAAGTAGATTTTCACCCTAAAGTACAAGGCCGATGGAACTCTTGACAAGTTAAAAGCACGCTTAGTAACAAGAGGGTTTACTCAGACATATGGTATTGACTACAAAGAGACTTTTGCACCAGTGGCAAAATTAAACACCATTAGAGTTCTCTTATCCGTAGCAGCTAATCTAGAATGGCCACTCCATCAGCTTGACATCAAGAATGCTTTCCTAAATGGAGAACTAAAAGAAGAAGTTTACATGACTCTACTACCAAGATTTGATAGAGGTAGAGGTGATCAAGTATGAAAATTGAAGAAATCTCTACATGGCCTAAAGCAGTCTCCTAAGGCATGGTTTGATAGATTCTCAAAAGTCCTCAAGCGAGAAGGCTATAAGTAGGGATTGTTAGACCATACAATATTTGTTAAAGTTGAGGGAGGTAAAAGGTGTATCCTTATTGTATATGTTGATGACATTATTCTTATAGGAGATTATCCTAAGAAAATCACAAGAGTAAAGGTTGTTCTAGGCAAAGAATTTGAGGTGAAAGACCTTGGTACCTTAAAATACTTCCTTAGGATAGAAGTTGCGAGGTCAAGGAAAGGTATTTATGTATCTCAGAGGAAGTATATACTTGATCTTCTGAAGGAAATAGGTATGTTAGGTTGTAGGCCAACGGAAACCCCTATTATGGTTCTGAAGAAAAAGAAGCCTAAGAAGAATAAGGAAGAGTCAAAAGAAGAATATGATTCTTATGATGAGGTTGAAGAAGAAGACAATGAGAATGAAGAGGCCACTAATAAAGAGAGATATCAGAGGCTTGTCAGGAAGTTGATTTACCTCTCCCATACAAGATCGGATATTGCCTTTAAGCATGGCTAGCCAATACATGTCTGAACTGAAGAAGAAGCATATGGAAGCAGTCTATAGGATCTTGAGATATTTAAAGGGTACTGCTGGTAGAGGGATATTCTTCCAGAAACAAGAACAGAGAACCATAGAGGTCTACATAGATGCAGATTGGGGAGGAACTCATCCTGATAGAAGATCAACTTTTGGTTATTATTCCTTTGTTTGGGGGAACTTGGTTACCTGGTAGAGTCAAAAGTAAAGGGTAGTTTCTAAGAGTAGTGCTGAGTCCGAGTTAAGAGCTTTGGCTTAAGGAATAATGGAAGAGTTATGGCTGAAATGAATCCTAGAAAAGATACATGTTGAAGTGGACTCACCATTAAAACTTTATTGTGACAATAAGGCAGCTATAAGCATGGCCTTAAATCCTATTCAACATGAGAAATCAAAACATGTGGAGGTGGATAGACATTTCATTAGAGAAAAAGTGAGAGAAGGAATCATATGTTTGATTTATTTACCTACAAACCTTCAAGCTGTAGATGTTTTGACGAAGGGATTACATAAGCCCGTATTTGAAAGTTGCATAAGTAAGTTGGACATGATTAACATCTATGATCCAACTTAGGGGGAGTGTGGAGATATTATATTTATTATAAATTAAACATTATTATCTAATTATTAGGAGTTAATAGGATTTATTATAGTTATTAGTATTTATTAGCCATTTATTTGCTTGTCTCCTAGCTTTGTGTATATATAATCTTCTGTATCCTACTATTATGATCAATGGAAAATCATATTTCTCCTCTCAAAAATCCCACATCAACCATAATTTTTTTTGAACTTATATAGATCTAAAAAAAGAATACATTAATTTAGAGTGTTCGAAAAGGAACCACATATCACAATTTGAAATATACACAAAATGACATGTGGTATTCAAATAACTACATATTAAAATAATTATTACTTAATTAATTTAATAACTTTCTCATAACCTCTCACTAAAATATTTTATACATGAGATCAATTTAAATAATTGAAATAACTTTTAAAATTTGAATTATATTTAGTATAAATAATTATTATGATTAACTTTAAATTTTAAAATTTGAAATTGAATCCATCTTTAAAATTCAAGTAAATACATATTCAAATTAAATAAGATAAAATTTGATTACATAAAATAAGATGTTAATCCATCAATGTAAATATTTAAAATCATATTTTAAAATAAATTTAGATATATAAATGTATATGTTATATATATATATATATATATTGTGACCACCCTTCTAGTTTATTTATAAATATTTAAAAATTTAGTCCAAACCTATTTACAAACTAACAACACAGTCTAGCTTCCTAAGCACAAGATCATGCAAGAGATGCACATAAAACTATTAATATGAGTTGGTTCGACTCTTATAAGCTTGGTCTTTAAGAACTCAAGCACATAAATTAACTTTTTCTAACTTTTTTTCAAGTCTGACATTTATTAATAGGATTTAGGGCTAAGTTCAAAGCTCATATAATTTTTTTATTTTTTAAATTAAAAATTTTAATTATACTAATATATATATATATATATATATTACAAAACACCTTAATTAAATATCTAAAAGATAACAATAAACTTTGAAGTATAATTGAAATAATACAAACTATAAGCTATATAAGTCCTAACTTTCTATCATCTAAAATATAAATATAATATTAAAATACTTTGATAGAAATGTATTTATAACTAAAACAGTTAATATGATTTGAAATTAATTATTGTAATTTAACATATATTCAAAATTTAAGTAAAATATTTTTATTTTGATATGAATCATAGAATTACATCCAAAAACTGTTATTGGTGACTTTAAAAAATTTATATAATATTGCATACATAAAGTAAAAATCTATAAACAAAAAAACCATTTATATATAATAAAAATAAATAAATTCAATTATTTAAAATATATCTTAATAAAATAATTTTTTTAAAAAAATTTAATTTTAAAACAAAAAATCTTGTTTAAAAATGTAATAGAACAAATTAAATTGAAAATACTTTTGAAAAGCATGGTTAAAAAATAATTAAGTTTAATAATACTATATTGTAATATCTAATACAAAAAATATAAATAATATAAATAAAACATTTAAATTTTTAAAAATCTTAATTGATTAGAATTAACATTTATATTTAAATTGATTAGAATTATATAATATATTTATGTATTTTATAAAAAATGCAAATTTATATAATTTTCGTATCCATTTAAATTGATTAAAATAAATAAATTTATATATTTTATTATTTTATTTTTCAAACCGCACCAGTCAAAATATAACTAAAATTCAATTTTATTATTGTACAAAAATAAAAAATAATTTAATTAATCTATTTTAAATTGTTCAATTCAAAATTCAAATAGATAAATATAGTTAAAATAAAATAAAAAATAAATAAAAATGGTATGTCATCCCAAACCTAATTTCACACCCCAAGTCTATCAAATAAATTAGTTTAAAAGGATAAATAATTCTTTTAAATTTATTTATTTTATTCGATAAGTGAGTCACACATATTAAATAAACAATTTATTATTTTCAAAAACTTGACATATTAAATAAAATTGTCATTACTTTACTTTCTAATTATTTTAAACAAATTCCATATATTATAAAATAAGATTATTTAATATATGTACACTATCTTTATATATTAAATAATATTAGACAGTCCACAATTAAAGTTTTTGAATTGATAATGAAGAATTAAGATAGGATATTATCTTAAATATGCTAAATAGAGTTTTCAAAGAACAAATTTAAAAAAATTAAATATATACAAACTAAGTAATTATCATTTGTTGCCTCTTTGTCCGTAAGTTCTAGAATGTTAACAAAATTAAACTCAAAATGATATATGGATGGAATTCATCTCAAAATGTAATTTCACATAAAGAACATGAAGCTAATCCTGTAAGGATAATTTATTGTCCAATATGATCAGGAGTATTGGAAGATATGCAATATATCTCCAGAACATCTCAAAAAAGGCTTCTAAATGACTGCAAAGATTTGGCCACCCTATAATAATGTTGTCCTACATATAGGATAAGTATTATATATTGGATGTAATTGATGGGATCCAAGATATAAAAGACAAATACAAAAAACATAAGCACTTACTCAAACATCTTGAAAGACAAATTCAACACCCGTTAGATTCTTCAAATATATTTATACCTAGCAATCTCTAAACATGAATCACCCTAACCATAATGCGTCAATCCTTTTTTGTTATATTAATGATGTGATTGCATGCATCTTAAATGTAGAAGCCATTGATAGTATGAATAACAGTCGAGAGAAAAATAAATCAAATGTGATTTGAGAAGTGAGACGAATGTGAAGGTGTGAAATGTGCTATTGACCTAATCTAGTAATTTATAATTGAATAAGGATGAATTGGGAGAGAAAATTAAGTAAGATAATAGATATTAAATATTTATTTTTGTGAGTATAGATATTTGACTCACAAATATTTGAGTGTATTTGAATTTTAACAAACTTTATGAGGGCCTTTTTAACATATTATTATTATCTAAAATTTAACATCTCAATATTCTTCATAAATAACAAACGATAGTTCTAAATACTTTATTGTTAAATAAATTAATATCTATATTATGAAATTTATAATATGTGAAATTTAATATCATGAGATCCAAATTATTAAATAGATTAATATCTATACTTTATCATATTTATGATTCTCTAAAATCATGAGGATAGTCTAAATATTCAAACACATATTCCTTTTTCTAAACATTTAAATAGATAAATATTAGTTTAAATTTGAATACCAATATATTTACATATATATATATATATACTCGATTATATGAATATAGATATTTGACATATCTTTAGAATGGATGAAAACTTTAAATAGATAGATATTAATTTGAATTCAAATATGATGAGATTTGAATTTCAAATAGGTAAAAAATAATTTATATATCTATATATATAGATTAGTAAGTCATCCCACACCTAACTCCAAGTCTGAATAACATTTTAAATATACATATATATATTACAAAATAATAATTAACTTGAACCTAACCCCAAATCTAACTCCAAAGCACAGAATTGTAATAAAGACATATGAAAATATAAAATTATAACAAATTTAAAAATAAACACATGACATTTTCTCATAGCTTTTAACCATACTTTTATATATATAATGATACAAATATATAAAAGTTTATTACTATATATTATCTAAATCTAAATCTATGTTTTATTATACCTTATTAATAATTTTAAATTATTTTTTAGATTCTCTTTATATAAAATTTCAACTGCTGCAATTTTCTCATGCTTCTATTATTCTCGCCACTTCTTTCTTCTCGTATTTTCATCACTCGCCAGTTTATGTATGCAATATAAACTTTTCATTTTCAATTTTTTGTTTCTAATTTGAATCTCAACTTATCTCTTTGATTTTAAAAATGTTGTACATTATGCAAAAAGCATAACTTTAAATACATGAATTTTATATGGAAGATTTCAAATTTAAAATTTAAATTCAACTCTATCAATATAAACGCTACTTAAAAATACAATAAAAGGGGGAAGAAATGATCAGGCGGTGAACTACTTCATGTGGAAGGTGCCAATAGATAGAGTTTTTGCTCAAATGAATCAGATGTTTTAATAATCAAACCCAATACAAAAAAATTTAAATGCAAGTAATAGTAACAGAATAGACATGGAAATACTAGTAGAAATGTCAAGCTCCAACAGAGATAGGTGGATGTTTCCTAGTTAAAGAGAAGAGAAGCCCAGAACAACAGGAGGAAAGAGAGCCCAGTGAATGCTACTCTGCCAGCTCCATTATCACTTCCAGTAGTTGCTGCAAGAGGAATAAATGTTATTTATCAGCAAAACAGTAACTCATTTATGGCTCTTGCAATGTGTGGCCATATTCATGACATTTGGTAGATATATCAGCTTCTATGTGCACTTAATTATCATCCCCACTATAGT
Organism: Prosopis cineraria; assembly: GCF_029017545.1. Classification (NCBI taxonomy): domain Eukaryota; kingdom Viridiplantae; phylum Streptophyta; class Magnoliopsida; order Fabales; family Fabaceae; genus Prosopis; species Prosopis cineraria. Next base: position 8,229,099 of record NW_026555336.1, on the reverse strand, counting down.
CAAAATGCTTTTCACATTGACAGTCAGGTGGTGGAAACTTGATATTACGTTTCCAGCGTGTTTGGTAGAAAGTAGATACATTTACAGTCATGTTCGGAATATAATATAAAAATACAGACCAGCATGTCCAGTTAAACTATTAAACCAATATTTTAATCAAATCAATTTGTTACAGTTCGTCTATAATTTTGATTATTATAAGCAAGTCCTCTTAATGTTTTTTTTTTTAATTTACCAATAACCCAACCCTTCTTCGTAGAAAAGAAAGAGACACATATCAATGTGTATACACAAATATATTAACACCAAAGTTTGAATTCCAAATCCCTTTCAAGCGAGAGAGTTGGTATTATTACTAGGACAGCTTGCTGTTGGCAAGTCCTCTTAATGTAAGTCGTACAAAAAGAAGCATTTGTTATAGTAAACAAGGAGCCCCCAAACACCAAAAAAAAAAAAAAATGAATTTCCAGTGTGGCGACTAGTAAGATTAGCAGAACGTATAAAACGAAGCTCTTGATTATGTGGGTGAGGTGTCGCTCTGGCGTGAGGACGCCTGTAACCTTTGTACATTAACTTGGCTTGGAGTGGTAGGTTTGAATATGGAAGGTTGGTGGTTTCTCATTTTCTATACAGGTAGCCGCCTAAGTAAGGTGAGGACGGATTACTTCCACAATTACACCTCAACTAAAGGGTATTAACCATCAAATCATGATCTAATCATCTTAGAAGGGAGTTACAAATTTATTTTTTTAAAAAAATAAATAAAAGTCTTTATTTCAACACCATTAGATTATATTGAATCTTGAATGAGTGAGCTCAATAAAGTGGTTTAAATCTACTAAACAACATCAAAAACTGAATGGCGTGAATGAAAATCATTCAGCAATAAGAGAGGACAATTTTGAGGGCCAAGTTAAAAAAGAAGAAAAAGGAAAGGACAATTTCAGAAAGCTTTTTCCTTTTCTTTTCTTTACTTTCAACAAAATACCATTGTTTGATTTCTTGGGGGGAAAAAAGGCAAAGTTGAACAAGCTCTTGCCACAAAATAAATAGACAAGCAGTCATTGGTAGGTGAGATTCTTGGAGCGCACTTCTCCCCATTTCTCTTTACTTCCTCCATTTTCATTCAAAAATATAAGTTAGTTAGTTATCATCAATTTTTGTCTTTATTTAATAAATTGTCGAGAATTGAATAGTTTATTTATCAAAAGATAAATGTATATTTTTACTTACAAAATATTCTTCAAAAAATGCCTAACACTCCAAACCATTTGTTGAAACAATTTTATTCTTGAAGTAATTAAAATAAAATATTTTTGTTCTTTTCATGAAATTCCCAATATTAACTGTTAAAAATATTAATTGAAACTCCAACATTAACTATTGAAGAATTTAACAAAAAAGGCAAAAATATTTCATTTCAATTGCTTTAAAAACAAAAGTGTTTTACAATTATTTTAGGGTGTTGGACACTCTTTGAAGAATATTTTAAAAATAAAAATATACATTTACCCTTTATTAAAAGAGTTCTTCACTTCTTGTCTTCCTATCTCAATCATTATATTAAATATACACTATTTAAATTTAATATATTACATATTCTCTTTGTTCAAAAATATAAAGCATTTTTAACTAAATCTCATCCTTAATAAAATAATTATCTACTTTTCAACTAATCCTATTTTTTTATATTTATTCCTATTAAATACCCTACAATAAATATAAAGTGATTTATCAATAAGGACACTTTAAAAAAAAATAATGATTATATTTTAAAAAATTAAAAGTACCTTACATTTTTTAATATTTCAATTTTTAAAAAATATCTTACATTTTTTAATGGAGAGAGTAATTATTATTAAAATGTAAAATTATGAAACTAAATACATTTACTCCTTCAGGTTATTTATAAGTTAATTCCATCATATTTTACTAAAAAAAATTTTAAATTTTATTAACTCTATTTTAAAATTTAATAAGTTTTTATTTTTATTACTAATAGGAATAAAAAATATTTTTCATAATTTTCATTTAATAAGAGAAAAACGATAAAGATGAACATAAATAACAGTGAATAGGATCAAAGTTAATCTAATCTCCCTTACTTACCAGAGTAGTAATGGTCAAAATTGATCTTTTTTGGTAAACAAATGATCATAATTTAATCAAATTAAAATTACCATAAAAATTAAGAAAAAATGTAAAATATAAAATTTCAACAATTTAAAATTTAATCTTATAACAATTGGAACAAAAAGTAAAGAGCAAGTTGGAAAAAATGGGGAGAAACAGTCTTGGATTTTTACCTGGGGTTGTCGATGTCGTTGATGAAGGAGATGGAGCACTCCCTGAAATCCAGGAAATACAAAAAATAACCACAAAATCAATACATGTTAAGTCAACGTAATTAAAATTACTACGATAAAGCGCACACAAATAGATAATACTCCCTTCAATCTTCTTATAGAACATGTATTTACCCTCAATAAAATTTGATAAAGGTTAAAAGAGAGATGAAAGTAAATGATATCAAATTTGTTGAACCCAACAGGTCTTCACGAGAAACAGATCGCACAAAACAATTCAACGAAGACGATCTTCCAAGTTTGAAAGCAGAAAGACGAATTCAAAAGGAAGAGGGAAGGAATTAATTAATCAGACCGATACAGAAGGAAGAAACCAGTCGAAATCCATAAAATCCGAGAGAATCTTGAAGAACAAGACGAAGAAATCGATGAAATGTAGTAATTACCCTTGCAGTTGGAGAGATCGCTCGTGACGCCGCAACGGCGGCTGAGTGCGACGGCCTGAGTAACGTTAATGTTGAAACTTTCGAGCAAGCCGGGAGTGGCGTAGAGATTGCAGAGGCAAGCGAGCTGAGTCTCGACGGTTTCTTTGATCGGATTACAGCAGGAGCTGGGCGGGGTGGTGGTAGAGTTAATATAGTCCACGCATGGGATCAGCTTCTGCGCACAAGACGGCACCGATTGGGCCTCCACCGAGGTGATGGTAACGGCCACCGCCACAGCCACCGCGATCGTCAACATCCCCCAAGCATTCATTTTCTCTCCTCCCCTTGTCTCCTGGTTTCTGTATTTGAAAATCTCCTTTAAGGTATTTCGATCTGGTTCGGCTGCTTTGTATCTTCTTTATTTAAGATATTTATATATCTGTATTTCTCTTCTGTCTTTGTCTTCTTGTTGCGGCTTTAATTTTCTTGCTTTCACACTGATTACACGAAGTTGAACGCGGCATTAATAAAATAAAGTCACCCGCCTTTGGTAAAGTTATTGATGCTTTCTTCTTCTTCTTTTTTCCAGAATTATTGACGCTTTCTTTGTATTTTCAAAACCTATGTTTGGTTCAATTCTTAAAATTATTAGAAATATTTTATTAAAAATTTTAAAACATTTAATTTTTTATTTATAGTTATTTTAAAAATTTTAAATTATTAATTTATCTTTATGATTTAATCGCTTACCCTTTCTCTCAATTTAAAATAAATAAATAAATAATTTGTCAATAAGAATACATAATTTAAAAATTTGTGTTGAAATTAATGAAATTTAAAAAACATAAATTATATTGATTAATTTATTATATTAAATTCTTATTTCATATTTTTTAAGATATCTTTTAATTTTTTTTTGAAATGAAAATATTATTTTAGTCAGTATGTAATTTTTTTAAAAAATTTTAAATAAATATATTTATATAATAAATTTAAAATATAAAAAGTAAAAAAGTATTTTTATTAATTTTTTAAATAATTTAAATGATTTTTAAACAATTATATTTAAATATTAGTATTTTAGTCGAATATATATATATAATTTAATGGTTAATTATAGGTTAAATAAGTAAAAATAAAATATTAAAATAAAGAGAATATTTGTGTTTTGTAAATACTCATTAAAAAAGTTTATATAAATTTTAAAAATAAAAAAATAATTATAATTAAAATAAAATAGAAATGATGTCAACATTTTACTGTTAATATATATATATACACACACATATATATGAGGCGAAGAAAATTCAATGCCCGAGCGAACTCAGTCAACGTGATCTCACGGTCGCGCATTTACCGCCATCGAATTGGACCGTCCGTCCAGATGTAAGATTCCAATCAATTAAATAATTTTGAGAAAGAATCATTTGTTTTGATATTATAATTTTGATTTAATTATATCTTAGTTAATAAACTTTCACCCATTATAATTAAGTTTTTATAATTTTTATTTGAATGTAATTCAGTCTTTATATTTTGACTCAATATAACTCACTAACTATAATTTTAATTATTTAAAATAATAGTCCCTACATTTTAATAAATAAAATTATAAATATTAAAATTATTTAAAAAATAATAAATTGTTATTTTAAAACTTTTGGATCTATTTACTGTACTCTTGAATGCTTAACCGGAAAGATAAGGAATTATATTTCAAACATGACATTGAAAAAAATGTACTTTGAATCTTTTTTTTTTTTTAATAAAAATTAGAGATGTTGATCAATACTTTTCTCTCTCTCTCTCTGTTTTTCTGTCCCCGTGAAAAGAAAGTTTCATCCAAAAAAACTGTACAGGGTTACAATCAAGTAAAAGGGAAAGCAAAAGTAAAAATAGCAAATAAAGATTTTAATAATAAATTAATATTAATCAAGAATTAATTGACTTTAAAATTACAATACAATCATTTAATTCTTGATTGATATTAATTTATGAGGTTAAAAAATTAAATTACTCATTAAGTAAAAAAATAAAACCCACTTCCCTATTGTTGTCGGTGTCGACGGCCAAATCTTTGCCAATAGCGAGGTCTTTGAAGCCTCTGCCACCAACAAGGTCGCTGGCAGTTGGCCACCAAAACTCTAGTACCAGCAACATTTATTTCAACAAATATTTGATTTAGATAGTCAAGGAAAGGTTTGATCATATAATCTCTTGGCAACCTATAAAGGACCAAGCTCTTTAAATTATATATAGCAAAAATAAAAATATATATATATATATAAATAGTAAACCAAGCTTCTAACCACTTTCATATTATAACACAATTGTGTGTTATTAATTCTTGAGTTGTTATTTTACTGATGTTACTTGTTAATCTGGCATGAATAATGTAATATCTCATTCCACTAAACACAATTAACTACTATAGCTCATGGTAATCAAAGACTTAATTCAAAAAGATGATTATTAAGTTTTAGTTCAAATTTAAGGGATCCTAAGTTTTCTAAATAATAATGAGTTTAAAATAATCAAATTCTTTATATCATAGTAAAAACAAGTTTTGAAAGCATGAGATATCTCAGAGGAGTGAAAGAATTCAAAAACGGCTAAAAAACAAACCATATTGTATGATACAGGGCAATGCACCACAGCTTATGCAGGTTGCGCTACAGCGTGTTGCTTTTTGTGCCATGCGCCGCGGCTTAGGCGCCATGCAACGTGGCATGTTGCACGAAAAATTAGCAAATTTTGCGTCATGTGACAGCAGAATCAAGGAACTTCTAACACACCCCGATTCTCCCATCCGTCATCTAATTGATGTGATCTAAGTATTTGTAGAAAGCTCTTTGCATGAACTAACTAGTGGCATGGGTTTTGCTTCCAAAACACGTTACATTAGGAAGTTGGATACCCAAATACATTTTAATCACTTTTCACAACTTTCACAAAAAATGGGTGTCCAAACCCTCAACAAGTGCCAAAAGCTTTTCCTAATGCCTGGACCATCTCCATTAAACCTAAGACTATCAATACAACATGTCACAAGTACTAAAACAATAGTATAACAAAAATTCACTCCTCAACCCCATTTTACCAAAAATAGAGGAGAGGTAAATTATCATTACTTTGCATTCAATTCAATATAAACATGTTCAAATCATCATTTCTAGACTTGCATTAGTATTTTGGCCTTATAAACATATATATCTCAACATACACAAATACTTAAGGTCCAAAATATAAATTAACATTTGCAATAACAAAATAGTGCAAGTGTAATGACATGCATTATAGAATTGGCATTTATATACTATTATACAAAATAATTCTAAACCGGAGGCATACAGTAGGAATATATTAATTCTTAGCCTCTTGAGCCTTCTCCCTCTCTGCACTAGAGTTAGAGCCTGAAAAGTGTTAAATGAAAGGGGTAAGTCTAGCCACTTAGTAACCGAGATAAAACCTACTCATACATATCACAACTCATCCTTGTTCTTTAATAACATGCTTGTCTCACATATACTAGGTACATTGTCACCATATTCTCATATATGTGACATGTCCCCTCATTTACACAACTTGCCATAACTCAACATATGTGACACGTCATATATTTACTTAGGTAATGATCAACCAACCTTATATCTTTCTTATTTTCTTAGACTTAAAATGTAGGCTATAACACTAAATAGGGTTCCATCTCAGTGACTAGACTACTCAAGCTTATCAATCGTGAGGTGTGACCTGGCCAAAAATCACATGACTCACTCTCGGATCACGGCTTCCCCCATTTTTGAATCTCTGGGGTATTTCATACCCTAGGCTATTCTCCTTATTGAACTGGTGGAGATAGCTAAGTTCTAGTTCTTCGACAAACTATAAGATAGTCCTTCAACAAACTGTGGGATAAGGCTATATCCCCATGCACCGGAGGGCAGCCTGAATATCATATAGATTTTCTCTACTCTCAATCTCTAGGCGAACTCCCACCCATTGATCATGCCTTATGTGATACTCAATCATTTTCACATTTTCATTTTCATTTACTCATTATCATAATAATCACATTGGGTTCACAATTAAGCGCTACTCAAGTGAGTATCCAATAATATTTCACCACATTCTCCTCACTTATCACACTAATCCATTTCCTTTTTTAACACATATTCACCTCAACATAGACTTCATATGCATCTCCCTAAAGACATATGTATGTTCATAGTTCAAAAACATTTTGATTTTGCATTTTCATTTCAAACCTCAAATAACATTATGCACAATCTAATTTTTTATACAATTATTGAGGCTAATACATTGAAAATCAACCCATGCATGCAATATTCATCATTAGAAATCAATTTACAATCAATTAACATATAATTACCCAAGATAGGGTTTTCCAAGTTATCTTAAACTTTTGAGAGATCAAAAGTTTACTCCTTAATGTTATAGCTTTCAAGCTTGAATTTCCAAGCCAAATGAGTGACTAAGAGCCAAAACTACAATTAACCAAGTTGAATTTCATCAATAGTACCAACTTAAGCATTAAATCCTCAATCTCCAATTCTAAATTGCCCAATATTCACTTTACATGAATTTGGACCTATCCATTGGGTTCATTATCTATCTATAACATCATATAACTTCAGTGAATAGCCACATTGCCATTAATACCTCAACAACCACAATAATAATAAATTTAATGTCCATTTTCGAACATTAATGGAGCCCATCATCCAACAACTACTAAAATCATTTATACCATATTTAAATATTCTAAACAACTCCTATTAACTTTATTTGAGTCAATAAGTTCGGACCTATACCCTATAAGACCAAAATTATTATCCTCATTCAAATCCTAACTCAAGTCCTTGAAAACAATGAAGAGAAAAGGAGAAAAATAGTTTAAAGATCTTACCTTGAATGATTTTGAGCTTCAAACATTCTCAAATCCTCCCCTAGATCGTGCCCTAGTAGAGAAAATGTTCATCTCCTTTATTTTCCTTTTCTTCCTTTCTGTTTTTCGCATCAGATTGCGTATTATTTCTACAGAATTCACACTATGTGTCACGGCATGTGGTACAGAGAAGGAAGTTCTTGCCTGATGGCCCCGTGGACCACGACGCACCGCGCACATGTTGCGGCGTGTGGCACAGAGGTTGTTTAGCTTGTTTTTCTCCACTTTTTAGTCCTCAAGTGACCCAATTTCACTTTGGACCTAAATTATACCTGAAACTTCAACTAAAAACACTTATTATTCTCCTTTGACCACATATTATATCAACTTACTTAATTATTTTTATTAATCTTAGTAAATCAAGGAATTAAAAACAGGGGTGTTACAGACAATAACAAATTAGAAGCTTTAAAACTTTATACATTTTATTTGTTAAAAGTTTGAATGTATTGTTGTTAATAACTAATGAGTTGTTGTCAAATCCTGAATGAATACTTGTTGATGAAAAACTAACAATTATACAATTAAGCCCATCCTATCAGTTTTTCTAACTTATTAAAGCCCAATAGATAGTTGTTAATTCAAAATGAGTTGTTGTTCAAACTCAAATAGATACTTGTTGATGAAAGACTAACACGTACAAGTAAGCCAATTGTATCCATTTTTTTAACTTGTTAAATCCCGAATGAAATATTGTTAATTTAGAGTGAGTTATTTTAAAACTCGAATATATACTTATTGATGAAAGATTAACATGTACACTTAAGCCCATCATATTCATTTTTTTTAACTTATTAAATTCTGAATGGAATGTTGTTAATTTAGATTGAGTTGTTATTAAAACTCAAATGAATACTTGTTGATAAAAGACTAACATGTATAATTAAGCTTATCTTGTTCATTTTTCTAACTTATTAAAACTCAAATATATTGTTATTAATTTAAAATAAGTTGTTATTAAAACTAAAATGGATACTTACTGATAAAAAATTAACATGTACAATTATGCCTATCTTACATGTTTTTTAGCTTGTTAAAGGTCGAATGGACTTTTATAAAATGGGCACAATTGTATGTGTTAGTCTTTCATCAATAGATATCTATTTAAAACAAGCCATTCTAAATTAACATCAGTCTATTCTGGCTTTAACATGTTAGAAAAATGGATATGATGTGTTTAATTGTATGTGTTGGTTTTTTATCAATAGATATCCATTCATGTTTTAACAATAAATAATTCTAAATTAATAACAGTACATTTGGGTTTTAGTAAGTTAGAAAACCATATATGATGAGCATAATTGTATGTGTTAGTCTTTCATCAACAAGTATCCATTTGAGTTTTAACAATAATTTATTTTAAATTAATAACAGTTTATTCATGCCTTAACTTAGAAAAATAGACAAGATGAGTTTAATTATACGTGTTAGTCTTTCATCAACAAGTATCCCTTCAGATTTTAATAAAAAATTATTCTAAATTACAACATTCCATTTGAGACTTAACAAGTTAGAAAATGGATAAAAAGTGATTAATTATATAAGTGTTAGTCCTTCATCAACAATATATATTTAGGTTTTTACAAAAATTCATTCAAAATTCATTTGAAATCTATTTAGGTTTTAACAAGTTAAAAAAACTGATAGAATGTACTTAATTGTATGTGTTAGTTTTTCTTCAATAAGTATCCATTTAGGTTTTAATATTAACTTATTAGTAATTAACAATAATACATTCGAACATTTAACAAGTAAAATGCATAAAGTTTTAAAGTTTTTAATTTGTAATTTTCATGTCAGATAACAAATAATATTAGTAAAATAACAAGTGCAATTCATGAATTAACAATATACCGTTATGTTATAATATGAAAGTTAATAGGAGTTTGATTTACTACTTATATATATATATATATTGTATATATAATTAAAGGACTTGGTGGCCTTGTGCTATTTAGGTGGCCAAGGGAGAGGAGCCATGGGATCAAACTTTTCCTTAGCTACCTAAACTAAATATTCCCTGCATAAAAATGGTGCTGACATCGGAGCTTCGGTGGCTGGCCTCCAATGACACCATCAGCAACAAGGGCTCTAGTGACCTTGTCTTTGGCAAGGGTCTGGCAATAGTCTAGCGGCTGGTTCTAACAATGGTAGGGAGGTAGCTTTTTTTTTTTTTTAAACTTTTAGGGGCAATTTGAACTTTTGACCTCACAGATTAATATCAATCAAGGATCAAAAGATTGTATTATCACTTTAAAATTAATTGATCTTTAACTGATATTAATTTGATATTGAGATTTTTGGTTGCTATTTTCCCAAAGCAAAATTACATCAGGATTTCGTAAGTGGATTCTAATGGTATGATCGGCCAATACTCCAACTTAGTTAAAATGCTATCAACATCGAAGGTTCCCCCAGAAAAAGTAATGTTGGTCAGCACCTTATCTCATCTTTTTTCCCCCTCATTTGCACGCGTGCATTTATTATATTTGAGCTATTTGATTTGTCAGTTTTGTCAAACATCCCTTTTTACGGAAAATTGTTTTTTAAAAAAATTGAACGGAAAATTATTTTTCAAATCTAAATGTTTATAATCTTTAGGGAAATTATAAAAATTAAAATTTTTAGTAATTTAAAATATAAGTTCATAAGTTTTAAAATAATTTTAGTTTTTATATTTTTAAAACATAAATATCAATATTTTAAATGACCAAAACTGAATTGTGCTGGGTCAAATAAATTATAACCGAATTAACATTATAAGTATTGAGTTTTTTTCTTTTTTATCAACATAAGTATTGGGTCAAAACACGTGAAAGTTTAAGGTCGAGTTAAAGCTGAATTAAAACTATAGCACCAAATAATTAATAGAGAAATCTGTGCTAATTCCAAATGGATAGAATCCCTTTGCTCATCGCAGAAAGAGTTGTCTTTCTTAATACACCCAGTCTTTCCAAAATTATTAAATACCATAATAAAAATATAGATACTTTGTTATAAATATAAATAATATATGAATATAAATATTATATGTGAATGTCTATCTCCTTATAAGAATATGAAAAATATTATAAGAAATAAAAAAAAATAATTTGACTAAACTAGATCTGTGTTGTCTTTGTCCTGAATACCAGCCAGGACTAGTGAAAAAAAAAAGGTAATAAAAAATAAAGATACAAAACTCAAGAATAAACTCATTGAATATTTTTCGCTAACTCATTGCATTTACAAGTTTACAATTAAAGGTTGAATTAAGAAACAAAGAGAAAGAAAAAAGAAAAAAAATAGTAAATTTGAAAGAGATATCAAAGTTTTTCTTCTACCAAGGTTTTGGCTTTGCCTCTCCTAACTCAAGATCCTAGCTCCACTATTGGAAGTCAGATGAATCAAATATTTCACACCTAAACTTGTTTAACAAATTTAATAACAAAACCAATAATTGTTTCACAGCATCACATTATCAAGAAACATTTTAAATAACAAATTTTCTGAGAAAACAAAAAAGAGATAGAGCTCATGGTCACAAATCTTATTCTAATTCATAAAAAATGAATTAAAGAATATTCATGTTTTCTCCTTTTTTAATTTTTAATGTAACTTTTTTTGTAAAAATTTTCAATTTTTCAAACTCATACGTTTATAAAAATAATATGCGTACTTTCTTTGGTGGGCATACAAAATTTTAAATAAAAAGTAAATTCGTTTAAAAAAAAACTATGCGCATAGAATCACTTAAATTAAATGCAGTACCTAAATTATATTTTTTACGTGCTCTTATTTTTTTTATACGTAAGATATTAATTAAATTCCTTTCACTCATTTTATTTGGTCCCCCTTAATATATATATATATATATATATATAGCCTCCACCATATGAATGGCCAAATAAGAAAGTTGACTACCTTACGCGTATGGCATTGACCAATCATGGGAGGGATTCCAAGTTTCCAGCATCTAGAAAAATGCCTGATGACCTTTTTATTTTTTTAGGATAAAGTTTTAACGTCTCATTTGATTTTAAATATTATAGGATAAATATATAGTTGTTAATTTTTTTTTTCAAATATAACCCTTTTTTTCACTTATATTTTCCTATTAGAGACATTTATGCTTAAGATATTATTGGCACTAAGTGAGGGCATCTTTTTTAATTAAGATTTGAATTTTACTTTATCATATTATAAAAGACTAACTCTTTCCACTAAATTTAACTCTGTTTGATCAATATTACACATTTTTAATTGCACCAAATTGTAATTCTTATACATATTTTATTTTGATCCTTAATTTTAGTGAAAAGTAAAATTAGAAAGTGAAACAATTTTTATAGGTTCAAGCATATTAACTATCATTATTTAAGAACTGTAAAGTTAGTTTACTTTTTGTCCTAAAATTAGAACTGAATGGAGTATATGGTTTTGTTGGGGGTTTCTTTTTCCTTTTTTTCATTTTATTTTGAGCCAAAGTTGATCCTTGTATACTTTTTTTATCTAAAAATAATAATTTTTGGCCTGTTTATCTCATTTTTATGAAAAAAAAATATTTTTTTAAAATATTTTACAAAATTTTATTATTTTTATATAATTTTTAATAATAATAATAAATTTTTAATAAAATTATATTTTGATTATTTTAGAAGTTATTTTTGAATAACTTAGTATTCTGAGAATATTTTCAAGAATTTTTTTTGTTATTTTTATTAAAGACAAAATGACGTTCATTTTGAAGAGAAAGGGAAGAAAAAAAAGAAAGAAAGGAAAAGAAAAAAAGACTAAGTCAATGAGACTTTACTAGGCAAATATCATAAGGGATGCGTAAAATGTTGAATTTATGAAATGGAGAATTGATAAACAAAAAGTGCCAAGGAGTTGGCTGGACTAATTGGATTCTCCAAATCAAGACTCTTCTCACAATAGCGAATATTAAACACCGTATAGAGCTTAGTTTAATGGCCCCTAATATTTTTTTTAAGAGAACAAGTAAAAATCGAGATGATGGAAAATCAACATTTGTAATTTTAGTGTATGTGATCAAAAGGTTATTCCCTTTGTTAAAAAATATAAGATATTTTTTGAGGAGTTGAATGTTAAATATGTAAAGTATTTTTAATCTTTCGAGAAGTAATAATTATTTTTTTTAAACGCCTCTATTGATGAATGACTTTATATTTATTGTGGGGTATTTAATAGGGCTAAATATGAAAAGATAAGGTTAATTTGACAGTAGATAACTATTTTATTAAAGGATAAAATTTAATTAAAAATACATTATATTTTTAAAACGCAAGGAGTAATTAAAAAGCTAGATTTGTGACAAAAAACTGGACACTAAATATATTTATTGCTAATAGGTATTCTTCTATTAAAGATAATTATATTTAAGACACAGATAGACACTAAATATAAGTATCTAATCTTTCAACAAAAATTTAAACTTTAATTTATTAAGTTGTAAAAAATTAGTCTATTCAACTAAATTTAACTTTCATTTGTTGTAACCAAACATTCATGAGGCGGAGCAGATTGATACAAGCTCATAAATTTTTTATGATTAACCTTCAAGTATGCGACAAGTGGCTAAATGGGATGTAACCATTTGATTATAAAAATAAAGATATTTGAATATAAAAAAAAATGTAAAGTCCAACCCTATATTTCTTCCCTTTTTAAATCAATTTTAATTTTTTTAAAATAAAAATAAGTTCAAATAATTTTTTAAGATAATTTAAAAAGATTTTACAAATTAAAAATAATAGAAATATAAGTATAACAATATAGACTTTTTAAGTTTTTAAGAAAATATTTATAACAATGCCCTTAAATATATATATATATATTATTTCTTTGATTAAAATACTTTAAGGGCCTAGAGGAGAGGGGAGGTTTTTTTTTTTAAATTTTCCTCCCCTCTCCTCCAAAACCTTCTCCAAAATTTGGGGGGATGCCCCCCTCCCTCCTCTCCTCTTCTCTCCTCTCCCCTCACCTCCTTTCCTCTTCATTTCCTTCCCTCCCCTTAAACCAAACAAATCTTAAGTCTTAAAGGATTCATAAATATTTTTTATGTATTACATAAAAATTTTAAAAATAACCTATTTAAGTATTTGAGCCAAGCCCAAACTTAAGTTATTCGACCCAAATGTTAAAACAAAAAAGATATTATCCTAAGATGGTCCTAAATTTTTTTTGAACTTATTCATGTTAACCATTAAACTTAAAAACGTGTCAAATTATAAATATACTTCTAGTATAAGTTTATCATAATTTTTTTTTAATAACATTTTATCATAAGTCTCTGTTTATTTTTAAAGAAATTCAACTCTGTCGAAAGGCTAGAGGAATAAAAAAAAAAAAAAACTTTTTAAGAAGGAGGAGTGTTATTACACTATTACGTTACCAGGTTGAAGACCGAACTCATAGCTTGCACTCTGAAGGTGAACAGTAATTCTTTCAGTAAGGCTTAGTGCAACCAAGCCCATTATAAGCATCATTTTCTAAATTTTTTGACCCACGCATACAAAATTGAAAAATATTAACATTTAAAAAAAATATTAACATACTTAGGATATAATCTAAGTTTTTGTTATATATGCTAAGAGGATTTAAAAATAAAGTATTTAAATGCATAAATAAATTTTTTCTTTTATGGTGAAAAGTACGTAATTTTTTTTCATTAAATAGACAAAAAAATTCTCCAATACTTTACACTAGACAAACTCTAAAAACTTCTTTGTGGTATTTAATACAATATAAAATTAGAGTAATTATTTTTTTTATCAATTTCACAACTTGTTCTAAAGCATTTGAAGAGTTTTATAATGGTTTTGAGATAAAGGATAGAGAACAAAAAATTTATAAGATTGTTAAGAGTAAGGAAAGAAAATCAAGAGATTTGGAACAAGTAAGGTGTATAAAGGATGAAGAGGAAAATATTTTGATCACAGATATTGATATTAAAGATAGATGGGAGACATACTTTTCTAAACTTTTTAATGATGATGGGGGTTCGTCAATTAACTTGGAAGATTTAGTAACTCCTAAAGAGAGTAAAATTTGTCATTTTATCGAAGAATACGAGCTTGGGAAGTGAGAAAAGTTCTTAAGAAAATGGCAAATAGTACATCCAATGGACTTGATTGTATCCCTATTGAAATGTGGAAATGTTTGGGTGAAGAAGGAGTGGGGTGATTAACTAAATTATTTAATGAGATCTTACAATCTAAGAGAATGCCAGATGATTGGAGGAAAATAACCTTAGTTCCTCTTTATAAAAATAAAGGAGATATTTAAAATTGTGTCAACTACAGAGGGATTAAACTTATAAGTCATATTATGAAATTATGAGAAAGAATGATTGAGCATAGGTTGAGATTGAAAACTAATATTTCTAAGAATCAGTTTGGTTTCATGCCAGAGAGGGCAACTAAAGAAGCAATTTATTCACTAAGAAAATTAATAAAGGTAAAGATTTACATATGATTTTCATTAATTTGAAAAAAGTTTATGATCGTGTATTGAGAGACGTACTTTGAAAGGCATTGAAAAAGAAAAGTGTCCGGGTTGCCTATATTCAAGCTATACGAGACATGTATGAGGAGGTAACAACTAATATAAAAACGCTTAGTGGTGAAATAAATGATTTTTCTATAAAGATTTGATTGTATCAAGGATCATCTTTGAGTCCTTATTTATTTGATATAGGCTTAGATGTTTTGACTGAGCATATTTAAGAGGAAATTCCTAAATGCATGCTTTTTATAGATAATATAGTTCTTATTGTAGAGACAAGAGAAGAGATAAATTATAAACTTGAGTTATGGAGGAAGACATTGGACTCAAAAGGTTTCCATCTGAGAAGGAGCAAAATAAAATATTTATATTGTAATTTTGATAAGGGGTCAGTGAGTAGTAACTTGAAAGTAAAATTAAGTGATCAGACCATACCTCAAGTGAAAAAATTTAGATATTTGAGAACAATTATTCAACAAAATGGGAAAATTGATGGAGATATTGGACATAGGATACAAGCGGGGTGGTTTAATTAGAGAAAAACTAAATGAGTTATTTGTGATCATAAGATACTTGATAAGCTTAAAAAAAGTTTTATTGAACTGCTATAAAACTAGTAATGTTATATGGTAGTGAATGTTGGGCTTTGATAGGACATCAAGAGCATAAAGTTGGAGTAGCAGAGATGAGAATGTTGATATGGATGTGTGGATATATACGTAAAGACAAAATTCAAAATGAGCGAATATGAGAAAAAAGTAAGCGTGGCACCTATTGAAGGAAAAATGGTAGAAAATCATTTGAGGTAGTTTCGACATGTACAAAAAAGACCACGAGAGGCATTTGTGAGGAGAGTGGAATAGATGACTTTCAGCCCTGTCAAAAATGGTAAAGGAAGACTGAAGAGAATATTTTTGAAGGTTGTTGAGCGAGATCTTTTAATTAATAATATTTCTAAAAACTTAATAAATGATAGAGCACAATGGCATCATATAATCCATGTAGTTGAACCCACCTAATGGGATAAAGCTTGTTGTTTTTGTTTTTGTTTGTTGGAAGAATTTTAGTTAAGGACCATGGAAGAGACTTAATTATTGGTGGGTCTAAAAACATTCTGAAATTTTAGTTCAATCCAGAGGAAAAAAGTCAAAAGAATTTTAATGATGAAAAAATTAAAATACCTTTCACTTGTTATGTAGGATTAGTAGTTGTTAATTTTTTATTTCACTTATTAATTTATTAATATGAGTTGTAAATTACATGAATTGACATGTTAATAGTTATATAAGACTTGACATTAATTTTTTAATCATAATTAGCAGCATTAGTTGGCAAATTGCTAACTTTACTTGTTAATTTACTAACATTAGTTGTAAATTACTATCAGGTCTTATACTTTATGAACATTAGTTTTAAATTACTAGCATGTCTTATAACTTACAACTGATGTTAGTAAATTAACAAGTAAAGTTAGCAAATTAATAACTAATGTTAATGATCGTTTGACAAATAGTGATTTACAAGTGATATTGGTAAATTAACAAGTGAAATAAGAAAAACTAATAACTAGTGTTTATGCATAATAAATAAAAGATATTTTGGTTTTTATATTGTCAAAATTATTTTGACTTTTCTCCCTTGGACTGAAATGAAACTTTAAAATGTTTTTGGTCCCATCAGCAATTAAGTCTCTTTCGTGATTCCTAAATGAAATTCTCCCTTGTTTATTTATTACGGTTTAAATTCTTAGGCTATTGTTTATTATAGTTATCAATTGCAAAGAAAAAAAAATTGAAAATTTACATCAATATATTATATAAATCTATTCTAGAAGCCATCTCTTGTCAACAGTAAACCTAGGGCATCTTCGTTATTTTTGGGTCACATTTTGAATTTTTTTCTCATCAGTTTGTTATTTTATGGTGTCATTCTTGGTCTTTTGCTTCCTATTGGTGTTTGTACCACAAGGCATTTTAGTCATTTTATGGTCACATGTTAATTTTGTTTGTCATCATTTTGTTGTTATATGGGGTCATTCTTGATATTTTACTTTATATTGGTTTGGGAGAGTGAGAGGTCTCTAAATTAGATCCTAAGTGTCAAATTTTAAGAATTTATAAGTTTGGCTCTCGATTTTGCAACTTCATTATGACGAATTTGCAACTCATGTTTCAAATTTTAACAGGGAAAATAAATTTGTTTATTCTTCAATCATATTAAAATGTGGAAATAAGTTACAAATTTATCACAACAAAGTTGCAAAATTGAGAGACAAACTTGAAAAATCCTAGAGTTTAACACTTGAGACCTATTTTGAATTAATTAATCCTCTTAGGACCTATCTATCATTCTTCCTATTGGTTTTTTTCCTTTGGCACTTTCAAGTATCTTGAGGATAAAATCGATCCTTTTATTTTAAAATACTTATAATATTTTAACATATCTTTATGATAGCACCATTTGGGGAAAAAAAATTCTGAACCCTGATAAAGTTTTAATTTTCATTTTGATGACAAATATTTTCCATTGAATTACCTAATAAATCTTTGGAAAAATCACACCTAGGTTTCATAGAAGATAATTAATTACCAAGAGGTCTCATAAGATACACAAAATACTCCCAAATCCTAAATCCTATGCATTTTTCAACTTGACAAATAATATTTACAATTGGCCAAAGGAAAATGACAACTTGGATTTGAGTTTGATAACAAGTTGTAAATGCATTTTGCCAAGTTGTAAATGTGCAAGATTGGAGACTTGGGAGTATTTTATGCATTTTATAGGACCTCTTGATAATTAAATGTCTTTTGTGAGACCTAGGTGTGATTTTCTCTAAATCTTTCTCCTTGACTTGTTAAAATCAACTATGCTTTTGCCCTCTCCCATACTCAGTCAAAAATTGTCATTTCTTAGACAAAACCCTCATTTTGTCCATTTCAACCCTAGCCCACGGAGATTATCCAAGGTTTGAGTGTTATCCTCTTCTCTCTAACATTTAAATCCTTTTCTATCTGTCCTTTGCATTGAATGATTAAGCCATTGCATTCTCAGCAGCATAGATAAAAATGAATGAAAGCCAATTAAATAGCACTTAATGGGTCTCCTATTTCTCACTTATTTTTTTTATTGATGATCTGTTTCTTTTTTGCAGAGGTTTCACTTGCTCAAGCACAAACCCATTCAGCACTATCTTTTGAACTTTTGTAACGCCTCAGGATAGAACATCAATATTGGCAAATCTAAACTTCATTGCTCCAAGAATGTTAACATTAACAGAGCATTACAAATTAGTGATGCATTAGGAATTCCCTTAACTGGCAACCTTGCCAAATATCTAGGAATCCCTCTCATTCATAAGAAAATTTCTAAGCTTACCTTTGCACCATTAATTGATAAGACAAACTCACATCTAGCTAGTTGAAAAATTGGTTACCTCAATATTGTGGGGAAATTCATTTTTATTAAATCTATCCTCTTCGCTCTACCCAGCTATATTATGCAAATTATGCTCCTACCTGATAATACCCGGGTTGAATTGGATAAAATATCTAGAAATTTTCTTTCGGCTTCAATTAATGGGAAGAAAACCCCCTTTTATCTTGGGAGTGTGTTACTTCTGACTAAAAGGATAGGGGTCTTGGTCTTAAAAAGCTCAAAAATCAAAATATTGCTTTCATAATGAAGCTCTGCTGGGGTCTAATCAGCAAATCAAACTGTCTTTGGGTGTGTGTCTTATATGATAAATATAACTGTAACAAACCCACAATCCCTATGGTTGTTAAACCAAACTCTTGCTCTTATACTTAGAGCAGCATATGTAAAATCTAGGATAAGTTCATGTTTCATATAGATTGGAAAGTTAGTAAAGTTGACTAAATATCCTTTTAGCAGGACAAATGGACTTCCCTACTTGACCCTCTTGTAAAGCATGCTTTCCACAATGTTGATTTTATTCTCCATACTAGAGTCTCTAATTTTTGCAACTCAGTTGGTCGTTAGAATTTCGATATTTTAAGATGTTATCTCTACCCTGAAGTAATCAAGCATGTTGCCCTCATACAATTGCCTAAAATGGTGATGATTATGATACTCTTGTTTGGAAAATTTCTTCTGATGGTAATTTCTCCATCAAATTTGCTTACAAAGCCTTAAAGGTTTGCTAGACTCAAGAACACTCTGACATCTGGTCCAAAATTTGGAAGTGGCCAACTTATGAAAAATTAAATACTTTCTCTAAAAAGTTACTTGGGACCGTCTTCAAGTCAATTTTAGTCATTTTGATGGGAATAATTATCAATAATGTGTTTGCCCTCTTGGTTGTAATTCTCCTAATTCTTTAATTCATATCCTACGAGATTGTAAGGAAGCTAAAGAGGTATGGTACAAATTAGTCAATCCTATCAAACATAACACTTTCTTTTCTCTTTCTATATAGGATTGGATAATTTGAAATGCTAAAAACAAGGTTAGTGGACTATCTACAAGAAGATTGCCATGGTAGAAAACTTTTTGCTTAATCATGCTTGAACATATGTAAAGCCAGGTGCAAGAAAGTCTATTCAAAAGATACTATCTTGAATAATGACATTGCCTTCTTCTGCACTCAACCAATTATCAATGACTTAAAGCTTCAATCTAAAGTGGATCTTTTGAGTAAAATTAACAATAGTAATGAAGCTATATGGAACCCACCAAATATGAGATAGGTTAGACTTTATGTAGATAGTTCTGCCAACTTTAATGATATGGCTACTTGTAAAGGCCTTATAAGAGATGATAAGGATAATTGGATTAAGGGTTTCTCTAAAAATCTTAGCTATCAAGCTAGCACTACTACTAAACTTTTAGGAATAATGGATGGGTTGAACCTTTGTTGGAATGCTAAGTTCACCAAAGTAAATGTCTATTTGGATTCCTTGGAGGCTCCATCTCTCATTGATTGCAACCTTATTGATAGCCACCCTCTTTCAGCTATTATAAAAAACATTAGGAATCTCACCATGTGAGAATGGGAGATCATGTTTGATCATATTTATAAAGAAGCAAATAGATACGCTGATCTTCTAAGGCTTCTAGGGAACATTTTGATATTATGTTATTTGACAAATTTCCTACTAATTGTAAGAGCCTTATAGCTTCTGACTTAACTTGGTTTTGGTCTCTTTGCATGATTTTTACCGTCGCTTTGTATTCCAAAAAAAAAATCCTCTTCTATCCTTTTCTCTCCTATTTGAAGATGTGGTTTCCTTCTTCAACGGTGTTTTCCTCTGTCGGACCAACATTGAATTCCTCCCACAGACCAAATGATGTCACTGTCCTGGAATTTCACTCAGGTAAGGTTTTTTTCATTCCCTTTTTTATTGCATTTTACTAGAGACTTTCATAAGCTAGAAAGGCTTTCATATTTTTTTCTTATTTTTCTCTCCTAAAATTGAATTTTCTAATTATTCTCTCCCTAAATTGAAATATCATATTTTAATCGGTTACCCTTTGTAAGATATATGTTGGCATTATTAAGAGTTGAGAGCATAGAAGATTTAAAGATTCTTTTGCCCCATTGGACATGTACTATAATGAATGTTGTTTAAAGAGAGATATTTAGGAAATTGGTATAATATATCTTTAGTTTTTAAATCTATTTGAACATGTTTTAGGTACTTAGATACCAATGTAATCCTTATAGCATTTGCTTATTAGAGTTACTATTTCTATATGCCTTGAAGTAATAGGTTTTTTAATTTTTAAGAACGTGTTTAAGCTTAATTTAGACAACATGTTTTTGGTTAAATGAGATTGAATTCATATAGTTACATGCACCCTATGCAATGCATGGGATAGTAAAGATTATTATTTTTTAAATCTTAAAAAAATATAACTACCATTTCTTAATAAACATAAAATTTGTTAAGGAAGAGTTTCATCTTTCAACTTCTCTACTTAATTACTCCTAATGCTTATTTCATCCTTGGATCTTAAAGTAGTCCACCATAGCAATTCAATTCATAGTCCTTAATAGAGCCATAATTAATCCATGGGCAGGCATGACGAATTGAAACATCTTACTCCTTTTGATAAAAAAATATACAATGTTTTTAACTAATATAATTTTTTTAGATTTGCCCTTATTTGATAAAGTATCTCACTTGAAAGTAAAAATATTGAATGACTTATTTATTACGGGTATTTTCAAAAAAAAACTCATTAATTACACATTGAGAAACTAAATTTTTTTTATTCTTTTTAATATCTAATATAAAAAATGCCTTATATCAATATATCACCAAAGATAAAATAAGCCACACCAAAAAGTTTACTAACTCTTGACTCGCATCCTTGTATAAGTGATTAGGGATGGCTTATTTGGGTTGCATTGGGCTTATTGTGTTTTTTTTTTAAGGTTAACATAACTGATGACTTATGCCCTAACTCCATACACTTTTTTGTCCTTTTCTTTTCTATTCAAATACACACAGTTGATAGATTAGGGCTTTATAACTCTCAAATTGCTCTTCCATTTAGCTCTTGTCATGTGATCCATAACTAATTGAAGTTTCCTCCTTTAATGCTCTAGCTCGATTTCTTTGGGTATCCTTCAGAGCTCATGTAATTATCTCATGTGAGGGAGTAGGCACCTAATGGATATTTATGTGATTTGAAGGTTCTATTTGATGCTGAGCATTAAATGCATTTATTTTTAAAGCTACCCTAAATATCCATAGGAATGTTGTGCCTTCTCCTTAATTCCTTTTGTCGAGTTTGCCTATGTCTTTTATGTAATTGAAGAGGACATGTTCTCGATGCATTCAAATATGTATCTTCCCTAAATATCCCTAAGAACACCATGCCTTCTCTTTAATTCCTTTTATTAAGCTTCGCGTATATCTTTGAATGTAGGAACCTCTGTCTTCATAGTGATTGGTGCCATTCATTCTTGAATCTAGAGTTCAACAATATTGAATTTGAAAATGCTCAGTTCTGCAAGGTATAAACACTTAAGTTCAAAGTGTGAGTATAGGTATGAATGAGATCTTCTTCTGTGTTAGGTCCTGGAGTTGAGATTTAGTTAAGATTAGTTCTTCCTCCTAAATATTATCCTTACACAACATTGAATGGTTATGGTATGTAACATGGTTTCTCTATTTGAGATCACTGGCTATATCTTTCAAGCCTTTAGGAATGTTTATTTGTTTGACATTGATTCAAATTCTAGTTCATAGAGCATGGTTATGAGGATCTTATATGCTTTCCCCAGGGCCTATAGTGACTTTCTTGATGTTAACTTAGGCTATCTGAAGAAGGTGATATTAGTGGACTTTATCCTTTTAGATGCCCAGGTATGTTGTGATGGAATAGTTGTGTTGATTTTCTTGTTTTGACTTATATTTCTTATTTTCTATTTGCATTTGTGTATGATAGGGCACTAAGAGGTTGGGTTCTACTATAGGAGGACATTTGGTTGACCATTTCATGCTTAAATTATTGGAGAATAAGTGTTACAGGTTCAACTACTTTGATGTTGGTGAATGGCCTAATGAATTCCACAACTAGCATAAGATTAAACTCTGTAACTTTACCCAAGTCCAAGAGGTTGATCTCCTCTTGCCTTTTTTCTTTTTGAGTTCAAGTTGATGTCTATAGTTGATTTGAAGGCATTATGCTATCTCAATGGCATGTATTTGGTGCGTTTCCTTCATTACATGTGTTTATTTTTTAGTTTACTAATCTTTTGCTTACTTTGATTTGGGTGAAGTTAGAATAGGTTCTAGTACATGGCCTTTATGTGTGGTAGATGTGTATGGTGTCATAAAGAATGTGGGGAGGTAAGTTCCAATGATGATTGCAGGCTTATATACTATGGAATTCATCTTCCATATTAAAGACAATTGTAATGATATGTTGATATGGTTGTTTTATGATTAGATGTTTGTATTTTGATGATCGTGTAGTATATAGTTTAATTTAAAATAACTAATCAAACAATTAATACAATGGCTATTTGACTGTTAAAGATTCTTTAGAATAAGTTTAATTTAAAGTTTGAACAACTAAGATTGATTGATTGGTTTGTAGAAAAACATATAAATGTGGCCTGTTTTCAAATATAGGGAGAAAGATAAGTTGTGCTTCAGGGGGATATTATGAAGGATGTATAGACCCATTACCAGCGCTACAGTAGGAGGGAGACATTGTTGGTTCTTCTAGAATTTGCCAAGTTGGGCTTCAAGTATGGTATGTATTCTTTCTATTCTTGAGTTTAGTCATGCTACTCTTTAATTTACTTGATAAACCATTTCTTTTTGGATAAAATGACAAGGAGATATTGTGGCCTCAAACTATTCATCTATTACTAAAGCGTATTATGATCCAACATTTCATGAGATATTGGATTTAGGAGGACAAGTAGGGGTGTTAGATTTAGGAAGACGTTAGATTTTATTGGAGAAGTTTATGCAATCATTGCTGGAACATGTGTATTTATATGAAGCTGGATATATTGTTTTTAAAAAGTTATCATATGTGAAACTATAGGATGAAGCTCTTTTGTTAGAAAATGCTATTGGAAGTCATTGTGTTTTGGTCATTATCTTGTGGAAGTAGGAGAATGCATATTAAATATGTGAATTTCTTGAAGAAGTTATTGTTGTTTTCTATGTCTTATAGCCTTAAATGCTATGTTAGTTTTCCATACTAGTAAAAGTCTGGAACTACTATTACATTAAGTGAACCATTAATATATAATGAAGTATCTATTCTAGCTTCAAAAACATTTCTTGATTTGACTTATCCCTAATTGCTTTTGATGAATCCAAGGCATGGTGAAATCATGGTGTTTTAAATATGCTTTAAATATAAAGAAAGAGGAAACCACTTATTATATTGTTTTGCTAGCTGTTTGTAGCATTTATTTCCAAGACTAAATAATCTAGGAAGTCAATCATAACAATTATTAAAAAATATGTGTTTACGAGTTTATTGAAAAAACCTGAGGTTGTACGCAAGTTTTGTGCCAAATCATCGTTACAAGGTTATGATAACGCTAAGGGGGGTTTGAATCAATTGATAGGTAGAAACTTTGTTTGATTAAATGTACAAATGTCATTAGCT